>NC_046622.1:9470963-10763891 GCF_900324465.2 Anabas testudineus | reverse complement strand
AGTTTGACCAATTGATCAGTTTCTCCTGGTTTCATAGATAAGTATAGCTGGGTATCATCTGCATAACAATGGAAATTTATAGAGTGTTTCCTAATAATATTGCCTAAAGGGGACATATATAAAGTGAAAAGAATCGGTCCAAGCACAGATCCCTGTGGAACTCCATAGCTAACTTTGCTGTGCATCGAAGATTCATCACTAACATGTACAAACTGAAATCTATCTGATAGATATGATTTAAACCACTCTAGTGCTGTTCCTTTGATTCCAATGACATGTTCCAGTGTAATAAATGTTGTGATCTTCTATAGTGTCGAATGCAGCACTAAGATCTAACATGACGAGTATAAAGAGTAGACCATTGTCTGATGCTATTAGAAGATCATTAGTGACCTTCACCAGTGCTGTTTCTGTACTATGATGTACTCTAAATGTCAAAAACCGAAACCGAAACCGGGCCCGGATGCCGCAGACCTGGAGAGCCTCAGGCGGA
Organism: Anabas testudineus; assembly: GCF_900324465.2. Taxonomy (NCBI): domain Eukaryota; kingdom Metazoa; phylum Chordata; class Actinopteri; order Anabantiformes; family Anabantidae; genus Anabas; species Anabas testudineus. Next base: position 10,763,398 of record NC_046622.1, on the reverse strand, counting down.
CGAGCGGGATGCGGCAAGCAGGACAGGAAGACCCTGGCAGACGGCCCGGAGGCGCCAGACGAGAAGACAGTAGAGCCCCGGGCGGACGTTCCGGAGGCGTCGCCAGGAGATCCGCTGACCGGAGGGCGTCGGCGTACACAGAAGAGACGACAACGACCTCTGCGTCTTCCCGCCCGGAAACAGGACAGGCTGGGTAGGCGTCGACCCGGCCGGAAACAGGACAGGGCTGGGGGGCGGCGACGACGACCTCTGCGTCGACCCGCCTGGAGACAGGGACAGGTGGTGAAGATGACCTCAGTGTTGATGTGTCTGGGTACCGGACTGGATTAGTTGCCTTGACCAGGGCGGCAGCGACTACAGCAACCAGGGTAGCCGCGACTGTGGTGACAGCAAGAGCAGGAACGGAGCCAGGAGCGAAGACAGGAGCCGGGATGGCTGCGGGTGACAGGAGATGGAGCCATGACAGGAACCGTAGCTGGGGTGGCGACGGTTGCAGGAGCGATGATGGCAACTGGAACAGCAGAAGCGGCCGTGGCAAGCGGGACCAGATCCTGAAAGGCTGCAGGATCAGAGATGAGAGCAGCTGCAGGAGCAGGAGCCGCAGAGGCGGCTGCAGGAGCAGGAGCCGCAGAGGCGGCTGCAGGAGCAGGCGACTGGAGGGAAGCGACAGTGATGCCCTGATTTTGGCCTGCTTGGAGATTGTGTTGCTACTGTGACTGGAGCTGGAACCTGTAGGAACAGTGCCAATCCCCTTGATGTAGGCGAACCCGGGGATTGGGCAGGTGTCAAGCGGCGGCAGCAACACCGACAGCAGGATCAGCAGACACAGTTGGAGCGGGGGAGCGACGTCCGCCATGATGACAGGAGCGGGAGCGACGTCCGCCATGATGACAGGAGCGGGAGCGACGTCGCCATGATGACAGGAGAGGGAGGGAGGCCGGAAACCGGAGACGTTGTGGTGGCGACAGTAGGGTGGAGCAGCTGCGGTGGCCGCAAACTGAAGGAGCTGGGGCTGGAGCAGCTGCGGTGGCCGCAACTGAAGGAGCTGGGGCTGGAGCAGCTGCGGTGGCCGCAACTGAGAGCTGGGCTGAGCAGCTGCGGTGGCCGCAACTGAAGGAGCTGGGGCTGGAGCAGCTGCGGTGGCCGCAACTGAAGGAGCTGGGGCTGGAGCAGCTGCGGTGGCCGCAACTGAAGGAGCTGGGGCTGGAGCAGCTGCGGTGGCCGCAACTGAAGGAGCTGGGGCTGGAGCAGCTGCGGTGGCCGCAACTGAAGGAGCTGGGGCTGGAGCAGCTGCGGTGGCCGCAACTGAAGGAGCTGGGGCTGGAGCAGCTGCGGTGGCCGCAACTGAAGGAGCTGGGGCTGGAGCAGCTGCGGTGGCCGCAACTGAAGGAGCTGGGCTGGAGCAGCTGCGGTGGCCGCAACTGAAGGAGCTGGGGCTGGAGCAGCTGCGGTGGCCGCAACTGAAGGAGCTGGGGCTGGAGCAGCTGCGGTGGCCGCAACTGAAGGAGCTGGGGCTGGAGCAGCTGCGGTGGCCGGAGCTGAAGCTGGAGCAGCTGCGGTGGCCGGAACAGGCGCCGAGGCTGTGACTGGAGCAGCTGCGATGGCTGGAACAGGAGCCGAGGCTCTGACTGGAGCAGCTGCGATGGCTGGAACAGGAGCCGCGGTGGCAGGGACTGAAGCTGGTGCTGAGACAGGAACCAGAGCTGGAGCTGAGGCGACCTTGGCCATGGAATCCGGAACTGGAACCGGAGCGGGAGCCGAAGCTGGGGCTGAGGCGGCCTTGCCCGTGGTATCCGAAACTGGAGCTGAGGTCTGGAGATTCCACCGCTTCTGGTGGAACCGCCGCAGGTACCTGGATTTAATGTAACTGACCGGTCTTGGGGCAATAGCCAGTCGTGTACCGTAATACGGAGAATCCAGGTAATCATCATCATCATCATCATCATCCAGGTACGAGTACTCCTCCCGGTAACTGGGCGGGTAGGTAAGTCCCCCCCAGGCCAGGTCTCTGACGGAGTCATTTTGTGGCCAGATAGTTCTGTCATGAGCTGGAGGTTGGACTCCATGGCCAGAAATCCGACAGGACAGAACTGGGTAGTCAATCTTTGTTTATATTGACAGAACAGGGTAAATGAATGAATTGGATGAAACAGTCACTAGATGCAAGGAGATGACGTTGGGTGAGTATGGTGGACTGGGTGAAAACCGGAAGTGACGTCACGACCAAGATGGCCGACCAACAGAGAGCACATGGACAGAATGGAGGACAATGTCAAAAACCAAGATGGCCGACCAACAGAGAGCACATGGACAGAATGGAGAAAGTTCAGGACAGTCACACAAGAGTCACACAAGAGTCACACAAGCACCACGAAGAAATAGTCCACAGGGCTAACTCAGAGGTCAAGGGTAATCCGGGTCATACACAAGAAGGCAGTTCAGGGTTAAATCCAACAGGCAAAATCCACAACAGTAAAACAATCCAGGTCGACACACAGGGAGATCCAAACCGAAACAGAGCAGGGAAGGGAACAACGAGGGAGCAAACAGACCAGAGGGAAACTCACTGAACCAGAGGGGAAGCAGGGTCAGGTCAGGTTGGTCCAATGAGGGGGAATCCAGGGTAGACAGGGTACAGGGGTACAGGTCCAGGTACAGGTCTGGTACCGTGAGCAGGGGGCAAGACAGGGAATAAACAGAACTCACAGTACCAGGGGGTCAGGCAAGAGACGGGGTCCAGAACAGGCAGAGTCTGAAAATCCAAATAAATCAGTCCACAAGAAATGCTGGATAGTGTCCGGGTGTCAAGAACAGACTATCTGGCAGGGGAAACAGGTGAGCAGGCCGGTATTTATACTGTGGGGGGAAACCAGGTGTAACCAATCAGGTGAGTGCATGTGATCAGACTGGGAAGAGGAAACAGGAAGTTGCCAAAATAAAAGCACGGGGGAAACACCAGCAGCAATGAGGCTGGAATCATGACTGGAAATCTTCATACAAGTTATTGCTACGCAGGTGGTCGTACAATTGCTCATAAACAACCTTTTCAAGGATTTTAGAGATAAAGGGCAGACTGGATATTGGTCTGTAATTCGCTAAGACCCCTGAGTCCAGAGTAAGCTTTTTGAGTAGAGGCTTGACTACAGCAACCTTAAAAGCCTGTGGTACGTAGCCTATTTGTAAAGATAGATTGATCTGATCTAATATGGACGTGCTGATCAAAGGTAAGACATCCTTGAGGAGTCTAGTCGGGATGGGATCTAAGAGACATGTTGATGGTTTAGAGGAATTAATTACTGAAATTAATTCAGAATGATCTACGGGGAGGAAGCAGTCTAAGTACGAGCGTGGATCTAGAGTTGTTGTACAGTCCATGCTATATGCAGGGATGATCTGATCATTTTTTTCTCTAATAGTTATGATTTTATCTGTAAAGAAATTCATGAAGTCATTACTGCTGAGAGTTGAGGGAATACTAGGCTCAACCGAGCTACGACTCTTTGTCAGCCTGGCTACAGTGCTGAAAAGAAACCTAGGGTTGTTCTTATTTGCCTCTATTAATGAGGAGTAATATGAAGTTCTAGCTTTACGGAGGGTTTTTTTATATATATTATTAAACTATCTTTCCAGACTAGGCAATATTCATCTAAATTGGTGGAACGCCACCTCCTTTCCAACTTACGTGATTTCTGCTTTAAGCTACGGATTTGTGAATTGTACCATGGAGCTAACTTCCTCTGACTCACTAGTTTCTTTTTCAGAGGAGCAACAGTATCAAGTATTGTTCCAAGTGAAGCACCAGTACTATTAACAAGATAGTCCACTTATGCTGGAGTAACGTTGAATAACTGCCTTCCTCTGTGTTGGTACATGGCTCTGAAATAAAAGATGGAATCAGTTCCTTAAATTTGTCAACAGCATTTCCACATAAACATCTACTGTAGTGAATCTTATCTGTAGGTTTAGTAAAGTCTGGTACTGTAAATTCAAACGTAATTAAGAAATGGTCAGATAAAAGAGGGTTTTGGGGAAAAACTACTAACTGATCAACTTCCACACTGTATGTCAGAATAAGATCAAGGGTGTGATTAAAACAGTGAGTGGGTTTATTTACATTTAGAGTCTAATAGAGAATTAAAGTCAGTGTTGAGGCAGTTATCATCAACATCTACATGGATATTAAAGTCACCCACTATAATGACTTTATCTGCACTAAGAACTAAATCAGATAGAAACTCTGAGAATTCAGTTAAAAACTCAGAGTAAGGGACAGGAGGACGGTACACAATAACAAACAGGACTGGTTTTTGATTTTTCCAGTTAGGATCAGAGAGGCTAAGAGTGAGGCTCTCAAATGAATTCAAACTATGTTTAGGTCTGGGATTGATTAACAAACTTGAGTGGAAGATTGCTGCTACTCCTCCACCCCGACCTGTGCTTCTAGGAACATGATAATTAATATGACTTGAGGGGGTTGACTCATTCAGAGAGACATATTCATCCTGCTGCAGCCAGGTTTCAGTAAGACAGAATAAGTCTATTTGATGGTCAGTTATCAAATCATTTACTAACAGGGATTTAGACGAGAGAGATCTGAAATTTAACAGTCCACATTTGATTGATGTCTTTTTACTTTGTTCTTTATTTTTATTAGGTTCTTATGAATCACTCCTCTTGTTGGTTCTTGGTATAAATAATTTAGGTAGTCGGGGAGCAGACACTGTCTCTATGGGGTTATGGTAGTTTTGGGGGGTGACGGCTGTAAGGAAGCTGCAGAGAGGTGTGTAAGACTGCGTCTCTGCGTCCTGGGCTCCACTCTGACATGTCAGGGTTTAGGTCGTCTAATAAACTCTGACATATTTCTAGAGAGTAGAGACGAACCATCTACAGTGGGATGGATGTCGTCTCTTCTAATCAGCCTAGGTTTTCTCCAAAACGTTTTCCAATTAGTTCTGCTGATATAGCTTAGTCTGCTGGGGGACCTCTACTGATACACTGAGCTCCTCTCCTCTCTCCTTTCTCCTCTATCCATTCAAATTTTACCATTTCATGTCATTAACTTTGTGTCTTCTCTCTCCTGTAGTTGTGTTTCCTCCCCTCTGTCTCCCTCTCTCTGTTCTCCTGTGTACGTATCCTCGGCCTGGAGCTGTACATCTCCAGAATCCAGTTGACCTGCCCCATGTTCTTGCTGCTTTTTGTTGTCTTATTGCCTGCTGTTCTTTTCTCTCTTCTCTTTCCACTCACCCCAACCGGTTGAGGCAGATGGCCGCCCACTATGAGTCCGGTTCTGTTGGAGGTTTCTTCCTCTAAGGGGAGTTTTTTCTCTCCACTGTTGCCTAAAGTTTGCTCAAATGGGAATTTTTTAAATATAATTTTTTATATAATTATACTCTACAGTGTTTAAGGTTTTAGACCTTATAAACTGCCTTGAGATAACTTTTGTTGTGAATTGGTGCTATACAAATAAAACTGAATTGAATTGAATTGAATTGAATTGAATTGAATTGAATTGAATTGAATTACTTTGCTGTAGTAATTAAACCATTTCACAGTAAAATTGAAAACTTTTCTCACCTGACTGAAGCCCTGGAAATCAAAGCCTCCGTCTGACTGGACGAGCTGTTCACCTGTCACCCAGTGTCCACCTCCTGCCTGACGACGTTCCTCCACTGACTTCGCAACGAAGTACACCATGTTAAAGATGGTGCCAAACAGTGGAGACACCTGCAGACATAGTTCAGGACAAACCATCACACAGTCTGTTTGACATTAGATTTAGAATTGAAAATCTTTGTTATGTGATAAACTTGTACACCAACTGCAACTTTGAAGAAGAACAGTCTGAGCAAAAAAGGAAAATGTCAATGTTCATTAGAGGAACCCAGGATCTTAATGCATACTGCACATACTTTGTCAAAAGTAGGTAAAGATATTAAAGACTAGGTGTCCTGATAAGCAATGAATATTTACATTTACATTTACATTTAGTCATTTAGCAGACGCTTTTATCCAAAGCGACTTACAAGTGAGGAACAAGGCAAGCAAACAAAATCTAAGTCAAGGAGAGACAACATCAAAGCAGAGTGCTATCGAAAAAGTGTTTCTGTTTCAAGAGATGTTAGAAAGAAAGGGTAGAATTTTTTTTTTTTTTTTTGTGCAAAGTGCAAAGGAAGATGCAAAAGAGTTCTGTTTTCAGCAGTTTTTTAAAGATTGCAAGTGAGGTGGCTGAGCGTGCAGAGATAGGCAGCTCATTCCACCATCGTGGGATCACTGAGCTGAACAGTTTTCCTTGGTGTCGACTGTGTGGTGCTGGTACCACCAGAGTATTGTGCATGCTGTCATTTTTCCAGTTATTTTACATTGTTGTTTACAGTTCTTCTTGATGCATAGAGGATGTGTACATATGTGATGCTCACCCCTAAACATGACTTTTATGCAGCTGGTTTCCTGAGAGTTATAGGAACGACCTTTCAATTAATGGTTTCTTCAATTCAAATGTTTTTTTATTTGTATAGCACCAATTTACAACAGAAGTTATCTCAAGGCACTTTACAGTGTAAGGTTTAAGACCTTACAGAAAATATTCATACAAAAACATGGTGGAGGCCATATTGAAATTCCTGTAATACTACAAATTCTCCATGACAGACACCAGTGAAACACACAAACCCATTTCAATATGGCCTCCACCATGTTTGAAGTTGTTGTCAATTACACAATTTGTCTTATTATATCACCTGCAAAACACCCACAAACGGAACACACAATTTTCAAGACTGTGCATGCGATTTACAGTTTGCTATTTGGGATCTTGTTAGTTTGTTGAAATTGTTCACACATTAATCACAATCTCAATATGACAAAGGAGCAGAAATCGTCTCTCAAACAACAATGTGAAGAATGTCTCTTTCAAAACTGAAGCAAAGCTAAACACATATAGAGTCTAGATGATATACAGTCATTGTTGAAAAGAGGACAAAACAAGTGCTTAAAAAAACGATTTTTAGTGAAAATAATCAAAAGTACTTAATTTATCACTATTAATAGTTTGTCCCAATAACTCATAAAAAAGCCTCCAGTTAATCCAAAATGCTGCAGCCAGAGTCCTGACTGGAATTAGCAAGAGAGATCATATTTCTCCTACGTTAGCTTCTCTCCATTGGCTCCCTGTAAAATCCAGAATTGAACAATTAAATGAATAAAAAGCTCTTATATCGGTCTGTCGTCCAGGTGAAGTTCTCTGGAAGTTTCACTACTTATCAAGTAGCTTCTTCAGTCTGAAGATGGTTGGTTAGAGACACTAATTTATACTCCAGGTTTGGTTAGCAGGTGTCCTTTCATCCATCTGGAGCATTAATTTGTGTTTTTAACCAAGTATGCTGAGACTGAAGAAGCTATTTGATGAGTAGTAAAACATTTTGACCTAACAAGAAGGAAGTCCAGCTGGAATGACGCAACTTCCAGAGAATAATTCACTTAATATCCAAGCTCCGCTATATTTTAAATACCTCATAGTTCTATATTTTCCCAGCAGAACACACATTTTTGAGACTTAGAAAATATCAAATATAGATTCACAGTTATTTACAAATCATTATATTCAGTTTTTATACAGTGTCATAACTTATTTGAAAATAGGTTTTTATATAACTCAGGCTCATTGCCGTTGTGTTAGTACTAGCCCAGATCTCTTGGCTGATTGTTGCTGTGTAGTACTTGTGTATTTGTTGTGTAGTACTATTTACCTCTGTAGCACTGACCGTCGTCCGGATCTCTCGGCTCATTTGCGCTTGACGAAAAGCTTCATAGAAACTCTGGTCTGACGCCATGGTAACAGTCAGGACAGCGGAGTAGGCGTGACGAAGCTGCGTACTGTTGGTCAGCTGAGGGAATACTGTGTCCTGATTGGACAGAGAGTGAACCAGGTAACACTTCTGGTCCATCTTAAACTAACTTCACATATAAACTGTCATAGTGTTGTGATCAGTTATAATCTGTTTTATCATTGGTGATAAAGTTTATTTCACTGTGTCTTTGTTTTGCTCAAACATCAACAGCAGCACCTCCTCAGGTCACAGCTGGAACTACAGACAGATTCATCACTCACTCTTAATCAGTTACCTGGTACGGCATGGCGTATAGAAGTGCGTCGTACGGTATAAACACATAACCATCAGAAATCATTCCCATGTCCAGAGCAGCCAATAGGAGTCTTCTCTGATGCTCTCCACCAATCAGGACAGAGCTCATGCACATGATCACCACTATAACATAAAGAATAAAAACAGGTAACATTGTAAATGTGATTCTATTGAAACAGTTTAATGTGAGATGTTTTGTTGTTGTTCCTGGTTTCTGGATGAAGTTCATTTATAATTAATTATGATTAAATGTTTTAAATCTTCTCTGTAACGACTCCGACACAAACGGATGGTTCATATGAAGACATTAATGTTTATCCAACAGCAGCTTGGTCATCTGTCAGCTCTGACCTTTGACCTTGTCAGCTTCTCTGACCACTTTTAGTGCCTCACGAGCTCCATCATCAGTTTCCATGGTAACCACTGGATCAATTGGCAGGCCCAGAGCCTGGAGCGCAGAGGCCACTTCCTGGCCGGTGCTCTCCCAAAGGTCAGTTGGAGCTGATAAAGGAAAACAAGTGACAGAAGATAAGCACAGACAAAAATACAGATTATTATCAGTTTCCTGAGAAAATATTAATATTAAGGTGAAGAATGTTTATAAAAACTGGTGAGAGGTTGATAGTTTGCCTAATTAATTTAAGACAAGACAGGTTTGTCTGGTAAACGTAGACACACAATGGAGTCACAGCATAGAGGCAAATACAAATACAAGTTTGGTTAGAAAAGCATTAAAATAGATTGTGAATTTCTGAGCTTTCAAATGAGGTAAAATTGATTAGTGCTGCTTAAAATCTCATTGAGAAATTACCAAAAACAACAAAACACATAAAAAAACATAATGCTAAAGAAAATTAAGTCAGATTTTTTTTTTGTGTTCTGTGGTGCCCTTTGATCTGCTGCTTGCCAGTATATAAACTCTTGAATAGCAGCCAGTGCTGTGTGAACTTCAGGTCCAGGGACAGGTGCAGAGCAGTGAGAGGAGAGAGAAGATTAATGCACCCGCAAACCATCACAGAATATACCCAGCTGAAGCAAGGTTAGGGTGTCAGTATATCGGCACAAATAAGATAGTTTCAAGTGATTAATAAAACTGTTTATATGAGCATGACCATGGAAAGTTCTACTCCCTCTGTCATGTGGGCCAACAGAGTTTATTTTGCTAGTTTGTGCATAAACAGTGTGCTTGAAACAAATGATTAAATTGATAATTTCACTACAGACATATTCTGTACCGTCACTGTGTCAAAGGGCCACCTGCACCCCCAAACATATAGTCAAAACTGGGGGTGGGGTTGCAAGATCCATCTTGTGCCAACAAAATCCATCTCACCTACTCTACAGTGAACAGAGTCCACTGAAAGCACCAACAACAACATAACAACAAGATCTGTGTTTCATCCAAACAATGTAAACACTATTAAATTCACATCACTTCCACGTATGAAACACTCTAGCACCTTCCATTTCAATACATATACTTTATATATTTTTGACATCATCTCTGTATTATTCTAATTCTTGCTGTGAGATGACAGTGCTAACCACTACACCACATTCAGTCACATTTGTATATTTATTTATAAAACAAATTCTAATATTTAAGTAAATATTTAGCACATAAAACTTCTGGTGCATCAGGCAGGAATGTGCTTTTGAGGGGCAGAAGTGACAGAGAAAGATCAAAAACAGCACAATTGTTGTGCGGTGTGCGTCCCCCCACAGAGGAGCTTGTTCGGAACTTAACTGTGTGGATCTGATTAGGGTGTTCCTACAGAGAGGAACAGAGGTGAAAATACCCTGAATTCTTCTTCTCCTCTTTCATCTTTTCTCATCAGGGGTCGCCAAAGCGAATCATCCTTTTCCATCTCACTCTATCATGAACATCTTCTACCCTAACACCAGCCAACCTCATATCCTCTGTTATAACATCCATATATCTCCTCCTTGGTCGTCCTCTTGTCCTCCTGCCTGGCAGCTCCATCTCCAACATCCTTCTACCAATATACTCACTATCCCTCCTCTGAACATGTCCAAACCATCTCAGTCTGGCCTCTCTGACTTTGTTGCTAACACAGACAACGTGAGCCGTCCCTCTGATGTACTCGTTCCTTATTCTGTCTAACCTGGTCACTCCTAAGGAGAACCTCAACATCTTCATCTCTGCTACCTCCATCTCAGCCTCTTGTCTCTGTCTCACTGCTACCGTCTCTAAACCATAGAGCAGAGTTGGCCTCACCACTGTCTTGTACACCTTTCCTTTGAGTATTGCTGACACTCTTCTGTCACACAACACTCCTGACACTTTCCTCCACCCACTCCAACCTGCCTGCACTCACCTCTTCACCTCTTTTCCACACTCCCCATCACACTGAACTGTTGAACCCAAGTACTTAAACTCCTGCACCTTCTTCACCTCAGCCCCCTGTAACCTAACGCTTCTACCTTGATCCCTCTCGTTCAGACACATGTATTCTGTCTTACTACGACTGACCTTCATGCCTCTTCTTTCCAGAGCAAACCTCCACCTCTCCAGCTGTTCCTCCACCTGCTCTCTACTCTCACTGCAAATCACAATGTCATCCGCAAACATCATTGTCCAGGGAGATTCCTGTCTGACCTCATCTGTCAGCCTGTCCATCAACATAGCAAACAAGAAGGGACTCAAAGCTGATCCTTGGTGTAGTCCCACCTCCACCTTGAACTCCTCTGTCTGACCTACAGCACATCTCACCACCGTCATACTTCTCTCATACATGTCCTGAACTACTCTGACGTACTTCTCTGCCACTCCCGACAACCTCATACAGTACCACAGCTCCTCCCTCGGCACCCTGTCATACGCCTTCTCTAAATCTACAAAGACACAATGCAGCTCCTTTTGACCATCTCTGTACTTTTACATCAACATTCTCAAAGCAAAAACAGCATCAGTGGTGCTCTTACGGGGCATGAAACCATACTGCTGCTCACAAATCTCCACCTTCTTCCTAAGCCTGGCTTCCACTACTCTTTCCCACAGCTTCATTGTGTGGCTCATCAACTTTATTCCTCTATAGTTGCTGCAGTTCTGCGTGTCACCCTTGTTCTTAAAGATCGGAACCAGAACGCTTCTCCTCCATTCCTCAGGCATCTTCTCACTCTCTAGAATCCTATTGAACAAACTGGTTAGAAACTCCACTGCTGTCTCTCCTAAGCACTTCCACACCTCCACAGGTACGTCATCAGGACCAACAGCCTTTCCACTCTTTATCCTTTTCAGAGCCTTCCTAACCTCATCCTTTCCAATCTCTTCTATTTCCTGCTCCACAACATCCACATCTTCCTCCCTTCTTTCCCTGTCATTTTCCTCATTCATCAGATCCTCAAAATACTCCTTCCATCTTTTCTGCACACTCTCCTGGGTTGTTAGCACCTTTCCATCTCTGTCCTTAATCACCCTTACCTGTTGCACATCCTTCCCATCTCTATCTCTCTGTCTGGCTAGCCTGTACAAGTCCTTCTCTCCTTCCTTTGTGTCTAACCTGTCATACAGCTCATCGTAAGCTTTCTGTTTGGCCTTTGCCACCTCCCTCTTCACTCTACGCTGCGCTTCCTTGTACTCCTGTCTACTTTCCTCAGTCCTTTCTACATCCCACTTCCTTCTAGCCAACCTCTTCCTCTGGACACATTCCTGTACTTCCTCATTCCACCACCAAGTGTCTTTACCTTCTTTCCTCTTTCCAGATGACACACCTAGCACCTTCCTACCTGTTTCCCTGATAATCTCTGCTGTAGTTTCCCAGTCATCTTGAAGCTCATCCTGACCACCCAGAACCTGTCTCAACTTCTGCCTGAATTCCTCACAAGTTTCTTCATTCTTTAGCTTCCACCACTTGGTCTTCTTCTCTGTCTTCCCTCTCTTCTTCTTCCTGACCACCAGAGTCATCTTACACACCACCATGCAGTGCTGTCTGGCTACACTCTCTCCTACCACCACTTTGCAGTCACTAACCTCTCTCAAATGACCTCGTCTGCATAGGATGTAGTCCACCTGAGTACTCCTACCTCCACTTCTGTATGTCACTCTGTGTTCCTCTCTCTTCTGAAAGTAAGTGTTGGCTACAGCCATTCCCATGCTCTTAGCAAAGTCCACCACCATCTGTCCTTCCAGATTCCTTTCCTTCACACCAAACCTGCCCATCACCTCCTCATCACCTCTGTTGCCCTCACCAACATGCCCATTGAAGTCTGCTCCAACAACAACTCTCTCTCCTCTGGGGATACTCTCTATGACCTCATCGAACTCACTCCAGAATCTCTCCTTCTCTTCTAACTCACAGCCAACCTGTGGAGCATACCCACTGACTACATTCACCATCACCCCTTCAATTTCTAGCTTTAGGCTCATCACCCTGTCTGAGACTCTTTTCACCTCTAAAACATTGTTTACAAACTCCCCCTTCAGGATCACTCCTACCCCGTTTCTCTTCCTATCAACACCATGGTAGAACAGTTTGTATCCTCCTCCAGTACTACGTGCCTTGCTGCCCTTCCACCTTGTCTCCCGCACACACAGTACATCTACCTTCCTTCTCTCCATCATGTCTGCCAGCTCTCTGCCTTTCCCTGTCATTGTGCCAACGTTAAGAGTCCCTATTCTCAAACCTATGCTCCTGCCTTTTCCCTTCTCTCTCTGACCACGAACCCTTCTGCCTCCCCTCTTTCTTCCACCAACAGTAGTCAAATTTCCACCGGCACCCTGTAGGTTAACAGCATCGGTGGCGGCCGTTGTTAACCCGGGCCTCGACTGATCTGGTATGGTTATGGATGATTCGCATGGTTATTTTGGCAATTTTTACGCTGGATGCCCTTCCTGACGCAACCCTCTCTCTCTATTTATCCGGGCTTGGGACCGGCACAGAAGTCACTGGCTTGCAACCCCTGTGGCTAGATTGAAAATACCCTGAATAAAATACACACTTCAATTAACAGAGAGAGGTTGGATTTTAATATCGCATCTTACTAAAACATTAACTTTCATGCTTCCTGGTTTTAATCAAAAACACACACTGAGAAACAAATGACATCACACCATGACTCACTGTGACATCACTACATTACCTGAGATGATGGCCACATGGGCCCAGCGGAAGAACCTGAGAACAGTGAACAGGACTCTGCTGGTAGGAGTGATGGGCGGAAGGTTCGGCAAATCAGCATCAAGACAGCCTGGGGAGGCAAGCCCTGCCTCCCAGTGCTGAGCCAATAAAGAGGCAGCATGACAGAGGGCGGGGCTAAATGGTCCTATGTAGGCGTGGCCATAACCCTCCATTCCCCCAAGTTTTGTCAGTGCTGAAATAAAACCACCGAAGAAGAATTTCAACGGAAATATAGCTACAGAAGAAGAATGAGAGCAGAAAGAATGCATCGGTCCAAACTGAAGACATGTTGTCAAATCTCCTCACAGTGAAACAGAACCTATGTGAACCAAAGTCACGCTGACCAACGAACTGCTGACTCTAATTAATCTAATTAATTAGCAGGCTAATTAGCTGATTGTCTAACAAACCTTTGGAGGCAGAGCAGTCCTCATCCAGCAGTCTCATGTCGTACCAGTATCCTCTGCTCATAGCACTGTCGCCCTGTAACCTAGACAACGCCAGATTAGCCGCTGCTGTTGGCATCGCCTGGGAGAACAGTGGGTCACATGACCACGGACCAATCAGAGCCAGTTTAAATGTTGCCGCCCACACCTGCATGATGCATGACAACCACAGACACACCCCTAGCAACCACCTGGGAAGCTGCATCCTCATGACCTGCACAAAATAAAATCAATAGAAACAGTTAAAACAATTACATTTACAGTTTCTTTACACAACATTGCTTTTGTTCTTTGAGTTTTTTGGGTACTTGTCCATTGGGTTCCAACACCTTTTAATCCTTGTATTTTTTTATGTAGATTTACTGGTTTGCTATAGATCAGCATATCTACCAAACCCCCATAGAGACAGTGTCTGCTCCCCGACCATCTAAACTATATAAATCAATCCTGTCCCTTACTCTGAGTTTTTAACTGAATTCTCAGACTTTCTATCTGATTTAGTTCTTAGTGCAGATAAAGTCATTATAGTGGGTGACTTTAATATCCATGTAGATGTTGATGATAACTGCCTCAACACTGACTTTAATTCACTATTAGACTCTAAATGTAAATAAACCCACTCACTGTTTTAATCACACCCTTGATCTTATTCTGACATACGGTGTGGAAGTTGATCAGTTAATAGTTTTTCCCCAAAACCCTCTTTTATCTGACCATTTCTTAATTACATTTGAATTTACAGTACCAGACTTTACTAAACCTACAGATAAGATTCACTACAGTAGATGTTTATGTGAAAATGCTGTCGACAAATTTAAGGAACTCATTCCATCTTTTATTTCAGAGCCATGTACCAACAGAGATGAAGGCAGTTATTCAACGTTACTCCAGCATAAGTGGACTATCTTGTTAATAGTACTGGTGCTTCACTTGGAACAATACTTGATACTGTTGCTCCTCTGAAAAAGAAGCTAGTGAGTCAGAGGAAGTTAGCTCCATGGTACAATTCACAAATCTGTAGCTTAAAGCAGAAATCACGTAAGCTGGAAAGGAGGTGGCGTTCCACCAATTTAGATAAATATTGCCTAGCCTGGAAACATGGTTTAATAATATATAAAAAAGCCCTCCGTAAAGCTAGAACCTCATATTACTCCTCATTAATAGAGGCAAATAAGAACAACCCCAGATTTATTTTCAGCACTGTAGCCAGGCTGACAAAGAGTCATAGCTCTGTTGAGCATAGTATTCCCTCAACTCTCAGCAGCAATGACTTCATGAATTTCTTTACAAATAAAATCATAACTATTAGAGAAAAAATTGATCAGATCCTCCCTGCATACAGCATGGACTGTACAACAACTCTAGATCCACGCTCGTACTTGGACTGCTTCCTCCCCGTAGATCATTCTGAATTAATTTCAGTAATTAATTCCTCTAAACCATCAACATGTCTCTTAGATCCCATCCCGACTAGACTCCTCAAGGATGTCTTACCTTTGATCAGCACGTCCATATTAGATCAGATCAATCTATCTTTACAAATAGGCTACGTACCACAGGCTTTTAAGGTTGCTGTAGTCAAGCCCCTGCTCAAAAAGCCTACTCTGGACTCAGGGGTCTTAGCGAATTATAGACCAATATCCAATCTGCCCTTTATCTCTAAAATCCTTGAAAAGATAGTTTCAAAGCAATTGTACCACCTGCGCAGTAATAACCTGTATGAAGATTTCCAGTCAGGATTTAGAGTACATCATAGTACAGAAACAGCACTGGTAAAGGTCACTAATGATCTTCTACTAGCATCAGACAATGGACTACTCTCTATACTCGTCATGTTAGATCTTAGTGCTGCATTCAACACTATAGATCACAACATTTTATTACACAGACTGGAACATGTCATTGGAATCAAAGGAACAGCACTAGAGTGGTTTAAATTGTATCTTTTAGATAGATTTCAGTTTGTACATGTTAATGATGTGTCTTCCATGCACACAAAAGTTAGTTAAGTAGTTCCACAGGGATCTGTGCTTGGGCCGATTACTCTTAAGAAATTATTTTTACTCTATAAATTTCCATTGCTATGCAGATGATACCCAGCTATATTTATCTAAGTAACCAGAAGAAACTAATCAATTAGTCAAACTTCAAGCTGCTTAAAAAACATAAAGGCCTGGATGCCTTTCAATTTCCTTCAACTAAATTCAGACACGACAGAGGTTATTTTTCCCGCCCTCAGCCTGGTGCTGCTGGAGGTTTCTTCCTCTAAAGGAAGTTTTTCCTCTCCACTGTCTCCTGGTGCTGCTCAGTGGGGTTGGTGGGTTTTTTATATAATTATTTATAATAGCTTAAACGTTAAACGTAAAGTTCCTTGAGATAACTTTAAAAATAAAATTACTTGCATTGAATTGAACTTTAACCACGTGTGAAGAACAGAGGCAAGAATAATGGATCATAAAGTAGGAGCTGTAGCTGAGTAAACATTTTGAAACTATCAGGTGTGTCGGCTGATTACTCAGGTACACACCACAGGTCCACAGGTGAGATTTAACAAAACAAACTGCACTTTCTTTCCTCCTTCACTCAGTCTAAGATCTTCTTGTCGACTTGTTGTCACTGAGTCACCAACATAAATCCTCAGGCAATTGATCTAAACCTTCATTCTGCTAAATCCTGAGTAAAACTAGGTTCACTGATCCTACAGCAGCTTGTCCCACATACTTGTTCATTGTGCAGACCTTCACCTCTGACACCATTAGCTTCACTGCAGCTTTACCATTAATCTGTTCTAACTTCCATCTGCTCGAGTCAATATGAGCTTCACATCCTGTTTTACTTAACAGAAACTAGTTCACAGAAACCACAAAAACAATCACAACAGACCAATCAGTAATTAAAGTGCTAACATCTGTTTGATTAGATTAAATTAGATTTTACTTTATTGGCATTACACATAAAGAACAAGTGTAATAAGCAGCAAGTCCAGAAAACTAACTAAATAGAAACAATAAGATAAGATAAGATAAGATAGACTTCATTCAACCCACGATAGGGAAATTCTTTAATGTTCCTCAGTTTTACCCTCAGACACTGTGACTGAGTTAGAGAATCAGCTTCAGACCAAACCACATTTAAAAACTTCATGTTTTAAAACCAAACCTGAGCATGAAGCATCCAATCGGCTGACCGCTTCCCTGCGACAGTGTTACTGATGGAGACGTCTAATTGGACCGGCACACTGCCCTCATGGTGACATCACAGCAGAGTGAGGTCACAGGTCGATCAGCTGATCGAAGGTTTGATCTCATCAGGAAGAAGATTACTGATCTTTAAAAACACTGATCACACCTGAAACTCATCTGATCACAGAGATTTTACTTTTTCTGGCCTCAGAAACTTTAACTGAGTCAAAGCTGCTGGATCCACATCAGACCCAAAGTTACTGCAGTAGAACCACAGGTTTCTAATAAGATCAGGATCTGCAGGTTCATATCCTCCAACAGTAAAATCCTGCAGTTTGTAAATAACAGAGGTTCAGTAACTGTTCTCAGATATGAAGGTTTCACAGAGTCACAGTAAAATAAAAAACTAAAATAACTGTTGTTCTAATGATTTTTATTTAGAACAGTTTAGAACCAACGATCATTGCAGTCAGAAAAACTTCACATTATAAATTGTTTAACTAATAATTCTGACACACGATTCGTATTCCTGAAGTCTGATGATGATTTCCTGAAGCAATCCTTTCTATTCTCAGAGATTCTACTGGTTTCTATTTTACACATCAGTACATAAATAAAAACTTTAACTGAGCTGAGAACAAACTATGATGATCGATGCATCAGAATTTACCTGAGTCTCAGAGCTTCATGAGTCCACTTCACTTCACACAAACTTCAGTCTCAGCTGAAACAGGAAGAAGAAAATCCTGAAACTGATGATCAAGCTCTGAGCTGCAGAAACTGCTGATGTCAGGACAAACGAGGGAGAGAAGAGACACGGTGACAGAGGGAGGTGCTGGAGGAGGATTAATTTAATCCTGTTTGAGGTTCAGGAGATAATTTGGCTGTGGTTCAGACTCTGTGATGAGAGGATGAAGCTCTCAGCTTCTCACCTTCTGCTTCCTGACTGATGACATCATCACAGATGGATGGACAGATTTTTTAAAAATTTTTTCTTCTGCAATAATTCTGCTCCTGTGTTCGACTATATTCACACAGAAACACGACTGTGAAACATAATCATGTATGTTCAGAAGAGTGAAGACAGGAAAGGAAGAAGAGGAGGAAACTAGTTCTTTCAGAGGTGGTGTGACAAATGATCACTTAATATTCAATCATATTTGAGGTTTTAAAAGAACTCAGAAAGACTCAGAAAATTGTAAATGGTCTGCACTTATATAGCGCTTTTCTACCTAGCTGGTACTCAAAGCGCTTTACACTGCATCTCATTCACCCATTCGCACACACAAGCACACACGCATTCACACACCAATGGCAGAGCTGCTATGCAGCTGACCTGACTCCCCGGGGCCACTTGGGGTTCATCTATCTTGCCCAAGGACACATTGGCATGTGACGTGAGAGAAAAGAACTGAGACCAAACATTTGTTCATTTAAAAAACTTACTGAAGCCTCAGACCAAACTCTACTTAAAAAATGTCTAAAATAAAACCTCCAGCTGGTCTTTAATGGTCAGTTTCCTTATGTCTGTAAAGATTATCTGTCATCAAAGTCATGTTCAGTTCTAGTCCAGTACTAATGAAGTCCAGAACTAATGAAGCTTCTAGATCAAAGGTGAAACGTCTTCCAGAACCTAAATCAAGTCCAGTTGTTTCTGAACAGCATTTTTGGGATGCATTTCTTTAATGTTTTCTCTACTGGACTAGAATCACCATTTTTTTCTTGGCTGGTCTAGCTATGGTTCAGCTTCTGTTCAATGTTTAATATTAATGAGAGATGAGGTTCCAGGTTCTGTATGGTTCTGCTGCATGGAACTCATGTTTCTTTACCTTCTTCTTCTTTGACTACCTGTGTTTCCATATATGTAGAATCTCAGTGTTTTAGTTCTGTAGAGAACCGGGTAAGCAGGTCTCCAATATCTCTTTAAAACTGTGGAAACTATTTGAACTGTGTCTGTTCTGTTTGAGTTCTGTTTCCTCTATAAAACTGCAAGGCAGCAGGTTTTAGTGTTTCAGGGTTTGGTTCTGCAGTGTCTATAAAACTGTCTACAGAGAATCATGGTGGATGGATTACCACGGATCGGGATCTGCAGTTTTTCAGCTTCATTGTTTGACTGAAGTTTATAGGTTTTAGTTGTTCAGTTTTCCTCAGAGTCCTGTGCTGGGTTGTGGATGACCTGTTAATCCTGATCTGGATTAGGTCCATCCTCAGAGATCACAGGTCCCAGCTGGTCTCCAGCCAGGAATAGAGGCAGGATTAGACCTGCACTCACCTGCCTGGAACAGCCTGGAACGAGTTTTACTGTAAACTGGGTCAAAGAGTTGCACTGATGGAAAACTCATGAGTCACAGTGAAAGACCAGGACCAGGCCGAACAGCTCCAAACAGCCAGTGTTCAGTTTATTAGAAACCCCTGTTTAAACCTGAGTCTTTGATAAATGTTTTCAGCATTCACAGTATTGTTATCGTAATCTTTATTATTATTATTCTTCCGTACGTTTTTCGGCGCGTAACTACTCCTTCATACTTTGAGCTACAGAAACCGTTCAGGTATCAAAATGTTCAGCTATTTCTGCTCTTTTAATCTTCCATTCAGTTTTTTAATATCTTTTATAGTTTTTCTATAATTTCAGTTTTTGTGACATGATGTTTTTGGCTGATTTTGGACTTTATAATGGGAGTGAATGATGGAACGTTGGTGCAGCTAGAGTGGATGACGTCACAGCTTAGAGTGGAGAGGCCGGTTTTTTTAAACCAAAATCTTTCTCAATAAACTGTCAGCACGGCCGCAATTTTCACTCTTTCTGAATAATTTCTTCACAGAAATGTAGGAATACTTGTCCTGATTCTGATAAGCTATTTATCTAAGCTATGAGACAAATCGTTTTTTCTCTGTGAGCCTCAGAGTGACGGGAGTCCCCCTCCGCTCTCCCATTAGCGCCAATGTTAAATTCGGTCTGAGATTCTGTCCGACAAGCTGAACGGTCCACTTGGATCTCTCGCTCCTGTGACCACAATTCTCAGTCCTCAAACGTAAAATTCACACTAGTGGTTCATTAAAGTCTTGGCTCTCACGTGGTTAACTTTTTATGACGATATGTGTCGTAGTTTTGGCTGTAAAAAAGCCTGTTTGTAAGGGCTCCAAATCAGTTTTCACCAGTGAAAATCTTGACAGTTGAAGTTTCCCGCCTCTCCCCTACGGTCTCCGTGGCAACGGCTGTGTCGGGTCACGTGATCAAGGCTTGTGTGTAGTTAGCCTGTTTATGCTAGCGTCTCTTTGCTAACCTGCTTCAGTTTCTTCTACTTTCAGCTCTTTTTAACTAAACGTTTAACTTTAACTTTCATATTTTACTGTTTAGATAAATTCAGCTACGTTTTATAACTTCAGCAAATCTATTTAAGCTTTTTTAAGTTAACATTCAGCTGTTTCAGCTTCTTCTTCATATGTTTATCTCTGTTAAAACACTTCCTGTTTCTCTTCAGCTAATTTCAGCAGCGTTTTAAAACGTTTCAGCCTTTATCTAAATTACTGTTTAAATAAATTCAGCTATGTTTTATTAACTTCAGCAAATTTATTTCAGCTTTTTTAACTAAACATTTAACTTTACCTTTAACTGTTTAGATAAATTCAGCTATGTTTTATCAACTTTAGCAAATTTATTTCAGCTTTTTTAACTAAACATTTAACTTTAAATTTAACTGTTTAGATAAATTCAGCTATGTTTTATCAACTTTAGCAAATTTATTTCAGCTTTTTTAACTAAACATTTAACTTTAAATTTAACTGTTTAGATAAATTCAGCTATGTTTTATCAACTTCAGCAAATCTGTTTCAGCTTTTTTTAACTAAACATTTAACTTTAAATTTAACTGTTTAGATAAATTCAGCTATGTTTTATTAACTTCAACAAATCTATTTCAGCTTTTTTAAGTTAACATTCAGCTGTTTTATCTTCTTCTTCATATGTTTATCTCTGTTAAAACACTTCCTGTTTCTCTTCAGCTAATTTCAGCAGCGTTTTAAAACATTTCAGCAACTTTCAGTAGTTCTTCAGGAATCAGTTAATTATATTAATTATCAATTCATTATATTTTCACCATTGTCACCAATTATTTGAAAATCATTTCAACAAATTTTCAATTCAAT
This sequence comes from Anabas testudineus, assembly GCF_900324465.2. Classification (NCBI taxonomy): domain Eukaryota; kingdom Metazoa; phylum Chordata; class Actinopteri; order Anabantiformes; family Anabantidae; genus Anabas; species Anabas testudineus. Next base: position 10,742,342 of record NC_046622.1, on the reverse strand, counting down.
TTTATTTGTTTAGCATCAACTCCCAGATCATTCTAACACCCCACAAATATGTTGCTCTTACAGTGTTTAAGGTTTAGGACCTTACAAAATATAACTGTATACAGAAGAAAACCCAACAACCTCACTTAATCAAACACTAGGTGACAGCAGAGAGGGGAAAAAAACTCCCTTTAGAGGAAGAAACCTCAGGACCAGGTTCAGAGTGGGCGGCCATCTGCCTCAACCAGTTGGTAAACTCCTTTTGACCTAATTTAACCATTTACATGTTTACATAATGTTGTAAACCTTTAAAAATAATATTTTAAAAGCCAAAATCCTTCAATCAATGTATACTTTGGATCATTGCTGAAGCAGATTATGTATCGTGAGTCCAAAGTCCAACTTTCAACACAGTTGACATTTCAAGTGGCTGTTTCCAATCGTCTGCTTAGTGTCTGACGTAGTATAGCTGAAGCCTGAAACAGAAAGGGGAATTAGAAACTTCACTTCTGACATCCCTGTAGTAAATGCTAACATGCAATTCCTGCAATGTTATTGTTAGTGTTCTAAGTTGAACAGGTCTGGTAAGCAGAAAGAAATACAGCTAATACCTTTTAAAGATGTTTAGGAGGAGCCTGATGCTGCACAGAGAAGTTCCTGTTAGTCTCAAATGACTGAGAGATGACTGATCACTGGTCAGAGATGTTAGTTAGACTCCACTGAGCCGTTTATACAGTCACTGTTGTCCACACTGGGATGTATAGGTAAGAAGATGGAGCTGATCCTGAGAAGAAATAAAGTAATATGTTTTATATTGTAAGTAAAGGAAATAAAACACATTACAACATACAAAGGTATTACAAAACGTACGTAAAAATAATAATATGTGATGTATAAAGAATAAAGATGAGGAAAACAACACTGTGAATGCTTGTATTATTGATTAAGTTAACCACACATCATCATGCAGCACCTTGAACCCTGCTGCAGAGAAGTTTCCAGTGTTGACCAGGAGACATTTTAGAAACTCCTGAGAATCTTCAGTACAAAGTGGAGAGCAGACAGTGGAAGGAGATCTGAGGGAAAAATTTAAATTAAATGACACTGAAATACTGTTGGCTATAAAAGAAAACCCAATAAAGTCCAACAACACAGTCATCAGAACTGTCTATTTTACACAAATTAATAGATAAATAAAAACATAACACTGAAAGTGCTGAGAAGTAACCCTTACCTTATAGTAGCATCTTATGTTGTATAGAAGACATAGCATTGGCTGGAAGAACATAGTGGTTATCCCAGAGGAGTAAGGAAGGTGAGGCAAAGGCTGGCAGGAATCATTTCATCCTCTGCTCTGAAGAATTAAAGGGACCAGCAGGTGGTACATTGTTCCTCGGTGTGGTCCACAACAGTGTTTTTTGATTGACTGCTAACATGGTGCTGCAGTGTGGTCTGTTGCAGTGAGATCTTGTCTTGGTTTTTGTGTTATTGATCCTCACAGAGCTGGAGCCAGTAAGGCACAGGGTGCAAATGTCGTCACAGAGGACACAGGAGAGCTACGTCTCCTTTCCAAGAAAACAAAACTAAAAAAAAATTAGAGTATCTGGACAGAAACAGCCTAGTGGGGATTTAGGTGGGACAGGAATGTGGGGTATCAGCTCATAGGGATCAGTAAGAAAATTACATGAAGAACTTTGTATTTTTGTCAGTAAACAAATGAAACTTATAGTTTGTGACTTTCTTCCTTACCAAATAAGATTGTGCTATAAAAATAGAAAAATAATACAATAAGCAAATACAACTGTGACATAACTAATGAAACCTAAATTTCAAAATTAAACTGTCAATGGTCCATTATCAAACATTTAACAAATACAAAAAATAAATCTAAAACACAAAAACAACATTAGCATACATTAGAAATGGTATTTGTTTAAGAAAACATAAAATACAAATAATAGAAAAATAAACCATTTAGACAGTAACAGTCAGTGTTTCTTTACCAAAATCTACCACTATACAAAAATAAATCCGTAAAGTATTTGTATTTTCTAATACTTTTATACTGTAAGGCAGGACTGAACAATATGTTTTAAGTTAGCATCAATAGCACAAGATAAATACTCTATGTTCAAACGAGGGACTGTAACTAACAGATGTCTCCACATCCTTCTTTCAAACCATCTTTTGATTGTTTTCTGAATAAAATGTGTGTAATGTGTAAGATAAGTGTTATCAGGCTTGTAATGGCACCATGTAAAATATTTCTTCCCTAAAAACATTTTTAGATTTTACTGATACAAAGTGACTGATTGTTCTGGTGCAGTATTGTTCAGTCCTACCTTCAAAGTGTTTGCACATCATGGTTAGACTTGGACTAAAACCCCATTAGTTCAATTCAATTCAATTCAATTCAATTTTATTTGTAGAGCGCTTTTTACAATTGACATTGTCACAAAGCAGCTTTACACAACCAAAGAACAGTACATGAACAGTGTATGTGTATGAGTCATAATAATGTGATTGTCCCTGATGAGCAAGCCGAGGGCGACAGTGGCAAGAAAAAACTCCCTGAGAAGGCAACAGGAAGAAACCTTGAGAGGAACCAGACTCAACAGGGAACCCATCCTCATATGGGTGATTACATGCTGTGTAGGCAGCAGTCCAGTATAACAGTTAAAGTCTTTTAAGTTAATATGGAGTCCAGTTAGTTATTGCAGGCAGACTAGTTCCATTCCTTGACTATCGAGCGTTGAGTCGAGACCTCCAAGAAACAGCTTCCGACGTCCGCCGAGGCCGGGACCGACGTCATAGTAGCTTGTGACCAATCCAGTCTCCAAACGCATCCCAAAGGGCAAACGGTGGATCCAGGCGACGAGATCTCCAGCCAGAAGTTGGGCATCAGGACGAGTCAGACAGTTCATATCTCCAAGTTTCAGCAGCCATTAACCGTCAGTCAAATAAAGATCAACATAGGACAGGATTTCTCATTCAAGTCATTATATATGATGCTATAAACATTTTAGAGACTGTTTTGAACAAACCAGCTGGTTTTACTATTTGAAATCTGTACAGCTAATGACTGCTGTGCTATACAGGAGGCTACTGGAGGGTTTAGATTAGCCCAAGGCTTAACACACAAATGTGAAAAGACTTTCACCTACCGAACTGAAAACCCACTGTAATGATTTAAACTAGATTTAAAATTGATTTTATGGAATTCACAATAAATGAACACTGAAGAAGTGTCCATTTGTAGTTTTAGTAGCACTAGTGGAATGCGTGAGTTTTGCACATAAACTTAATCTCAATCCGTAGGTTTAAGAATGGAAATGCCAAAACATTTGGCAATATAGTGTATTAGTATGTGTGGAGAAAACAGTTAATAAGGAAGAAAATGATAATTATGAAAAAAGAAAAAAAAAAGTGGGGTATCAGCTGGTAGGTATCAGAAAGTATGTGTTACACCAAGAACACATATGTTCTGATGTATCTGATGTAAATAATCTGCTGGCAGCTGTGTACAGCAGCTACTAACACATGTTTGGCCTGTGCATTTACCAACCCAGACCCAGACCCACCCTGATAAATGCACAGGCCAAGACATGGCGAATGTGTGACCAGAAGATAGACCAGAAAAAATGTGAACCATAATAAGAATCAATAACCCTGATAAATACTTACCAAACCAAGTTTTCATTCTGCTCACTAAATATAGCAATATGTTGTAAAACTTCATGATTAGATGTATTAGATGATTGTAACTGGTCAGTTGTTCAATCCAGCAGTGAATTCAAGTTTTCAGGTGTTAGGGGATCCTCTGGTCCACCCTCCCTCCCTCACAGCCTCAGTGAGACTGGAGCCTGGCAAAGTGTTGAAGCCAGGCTGCACAGAGGACCCCCTAGTTTGTTTTAGACTTGATTACACTGCTGTATCTGTAACTTCTATCTTTCAACCCAAAGTAAGTGGTTCATGATATTATTGGTAGATATCCTTACTTCATTTTAGTAAACACAAAAGTATTGTTAATATCAAACTGTGTTTAGCACGACTGAATCAACTTCATCATTTTCTGTTAGTCTCTATGTCATCATAGTACACAAGTCAATCACATATGTTCTCTGTAAAACTCACCTGACCTTTTCATGAGGACAGCACACAGAACACAGGATCATGATAACTGTAGTAGGTTCTCAGGACACCACAGTGACGACACTGGCCTGGTTGTGAGATGAAAATGAGGTCCAGCAGTGTGTTCTTCTCAGTGGTAGCAGCAGTGATGACCTGTTCATATCCTCTGGACCTAAACATCTCCAGTATCGGCTTGCTAGCATGAGACAAAAGATTCTCATTGAAATCACCACAGACAATAATAGGATGAGAGTCCATGATCTCAAGAGCCTCCAGAAGACTTCCTAGGTTAGATAAGAAGGATGGTAAGCTGTAGTCAGGAGGTCTGTAGACAGCAGCAACCAGTGCAGGCAGTGGAGCTTCAACCTTTAAAGCCACAAACTCAAGGTCAGTCACATTATGTACATACTGTTTCTCATGCACTTGAATGTGGTCTTTCACATAAACAGCAACTCCACCTCCACCTCTGTTTGCCATGTTTGGAAACTGTGTGTAGGACAGGTGCCTGTTCCGTTTGAACATGTTGTAGCCGTCTAGATGGAGACTCTCTGCAACAAAGGAACCCTGTAGATGAGTTTCTGTGAGACACAAGACATCTGCAAGACACAACTCATGGTGGTTTTTTATGTCTGTGATGTGAGATGCTAGCCCTTCTGTGTTATGGTGAACAATGGTCAGAGTGTCATGTCTGCTCAGTGTGGGACTTATCTGAAGAAGAGGCATCATTTCATCCAAGCTCACTTGTCTCATGGTTTCCAGGGCAGCAGTGATTTCTGGGTTGGCATAGATTTTCCTCTCGTCCATGTCCAGTAGATGTAGTCCAGTGAGAGACGTCACCCTGCTGAGAGCAACATAAGCCATGCCAGCTTCAAAGATGTGCTTCAGTGACACTACAGCTGATGTTGTGGTCATACCCTGAACCTTGTGAATTGTACATGCAAATGCCAGCTTGATGGGGAACTGTCTCCGTACCACTCCTTTCTGCTTCAGATACTCCTCGGCTCTGTCTATGTACACAAGGTCGTCTGCGGCTGCTCTAGTAGGACAATTCTTTCTAGCTGATCTTTCATTCATCTGCAATCCAAGCTTAGTGACATGTGAGTTTGTTCCAGAGGTTACAACCCTGACAAGAGTGGCAAACGAACCGTTCACTAAACCCTGAGAAACATCGAGGTTCCTAGTGAGCATAACACGAGCACCTTCAGCAACTTGTAGTGTGTCTGATAACTCGTTCTTACCTCCTTTCAGCGGTGTGGTCTGGAGAGACATTCTACCAGTCTGTGGGTCCTTTTTGTAGTCCTCTGCATCAATGGTAACAGTGTGAGTGTGGAGCTGAGACAGTGTGGCTGTGTTGTGATTGTCTACCTGTTTGTTTGTTGCAAAAATGTGCAGGACGTCAGTGGGACAAAGACTCGGTTCAGTGACAGCCTGGGACAACAAGGTTCTGTCTTCATCTGACAACTCCTCCGACTTTTCCTTCACACGGATCCTGTTCAGCATGTCCGCAAAGGCCATGTCGTCCTTCTGACGCATAATCTCAGTGAGAGTGATCATTTGGAAGTGTTCCTGCCACAGGTCGATCTGCGATGGGTCGTGGACACACAGAGGTTTGGACTGTCTCACTGGTGGAAGCTGATAAAAGTCTCCAACGGCTAAAACTGACATTCCTCCAAATGGTCTGTAACTGCCTTTGATCTGCTTGAGTCTGGCATCAACATAGGCAAAAAGAGGTTTAGACACCATGGACACTTCATCAATGACAATGATCTCAGCATTTAACAGGTCTGCTCGGACTTCATCCAGCTGGTTACCCAGTCCTTGAAATGGAGGTTTCAGGCTTCTCGGCAGTTTGAGCAGTGAGTGCAGTGTTGTACCTGATATGTTGAAGGCTGCAGTTCCAGTGAAGGACGTCAACAGGACAGTGGGACCTGACATGTCAGCCTCGTCAGAGTGTCTCGGCAGTCTGCTCAGTATCTTAGAGGCCTCTGAATGGATGCATTTGATGAGGTGAGACTTTCCAGTTCCAGCACCACCATTGATGTAGAAGAAGAACTGCTCTGGATTCAGACCACACACACGTTTTATGCACCAGTCTCTGACTCTATAGAAGACACAGGCCTGTTTCTGGTTCAGATTCTGATACATTTGCCGCAGCACAGTGGGATCGATAGCGGGGGGTTCTCTCATGGCTCGGACTTCTGTTGCGACATTAGCCTGACGACTGTAGTCTGGAACGTTCTCTTGTTCTCTTTCATCCTGTCTCTCTCTTACTTCCAGCTCATCATTACACTCCAACCTCACAAGTTCCGACTCAGGTGCCAGATTACACCATTCATCAATCAGACCTCTGTTCTGTTCATACTCTTCAATGGCTTCTTCAATCTCTTTACTGTTCTTCTCATATTTGTTCTTGTTTCGTTTGACGATGGCCTTGACAGTCTCAGGATGTTCAGAGTATGGAAGTCGTACACAGCCACTGTTGTGGAAGGACTCATATGTGGGTAGGTAAGGTCTTTTCAGCTCCAGGTCTGATCGATGTGGAAGGTACAGCTTTAGTAATGCTCCATAGAATTTCTCTGGATATTTTTTCTCTGAAGGACGGTAGAATCTGATGACAGCGGGCTTATCATGTTTTCTCATTTGAACAAACCCCATCTCATTCAGCAGTGGCAAAACGTCTTTGCTTTTGTTCTGTTGGCCATAGACAAACCTGCATGTAGCTGCAAAGTCAGCCAAGCACATCACCTCAAACTCTGGTGTTTCTGGTCTGCACTTGTATTTGTCAGTCAGAGTGGTCATCCACACATTCTCACTTTCTGGTGTCGTGTCCTCTAACTGTGACATGGGACGACTCATTTTCACTGCGTTGTCATCAGTCGGTATGAAGACGAAACCTCGTGAACACTTTTTCATGTTGATGCCACATGCACGAGCCACACACTCCTGAGCGCTGATCTCTCTCTTTTTTGAATATGCCTGCATGACTGCCCTCATTTCATCACATTCGTTGACACTTTCTGTGTTGGAGTTCTGAATGACTGTTTTCAGGTACTCGGACAGTCCACTCTCGTTCTTACACATGTATGAACACAGGTACACCACAACACTTCCAGGGTTTAAGATGTACGACAGATCTAAGTTTCCATCCCAGGCTTCCAGCAGATGTGGATTATACGCGTTTACCCAGCAGTCCTTTGGATCACGCTTCAGTATCACTTTGCTGGATTTCATCACCAAACACAGACATCGTTCGTACTCTGTGAGTGTTAAATCACATCGAGTGAGGAGCTGCTCTAAACTCAGGGAGGCGACTTCAGGTTCATTCAGTAGTCTGTTCAACGGTCTGAGTTTATTCTTTGCTTCTACCAGTGCCACTGACTCATCTCCTCTCTCTTTTGGTCTTACTATCATTGTCCTGTTAGCTGGTGGCTTGGGAAACCCAAAACGACAATCAGCTCCGATGTATTTGAAACATGACCTTGAGTGGTTTCTGCTGTGTACCTGCACTTCTGTGACTTTCTTGTACAGTTCTGGTTGTGTGTGTTGGTCAGGAAGCTGAGCCGTCATGTACTTGGACACAAAATTACACACTGTTCGATCATCATCTTTTTCAAACACAGGTGCACCTTCTACCCACAGAAGACAGTGTATATGAGGGGAACCACGATTCTGAAACTCAAGTCTTATGAAATGATTCACTACTCTCCCAAGGACAGCGTTTGATAAGATCAAATCTCTGAACAAGGCTTCAACACGTTTATCAAACATGCGCATCACTGTGACAGGATTGCTTCTCAGTATGTCTGTTTTTTCTGTCCAGCTCAGCTCATCAAAGTTGACTTCTTCACCCTGCTGATGTTTTATTGCCTCAATCACTTCAGGCCAACGCATTTCTGCTGCTGAGAATGTGCAAAAGAACGTAGGAGTTCCCAACTGTCTGATCATGGCAAAAAGGTCTTTGGTTGTTTTCTCCCAGTATGCTGGTGTTCCTCTGAGTGGCTGCATGAATCTGATAGCATCTTTGTTCCTCACCAGTTTCTCAACCTCTCGTTTATCTCGTAACATTCTAGATGTTATTCTGCGTCCATCTCTGGTCACAGGTTTTCCTTTGCGTAACTGTATGGTCATGCTGGAAGTAGCCAAGTGGATTTCAGTCACAAACTGTGCAAAAAACAAATAGTTTGTGTCTCTAGCAAAGCGTTCATCAATACAGAAAAGCCTTGATTTAAAATATTTGCTTGGTGTTAATTTAATGGGTCTTTTTGCATCCAGAGTGTTCTGACCAGTAGGGAACTGAACGGGGAAAGCCATGGCCTCCAGATTAGGAGTTTTAAAGAAGCTTACTGGATTGTTTCTTTCTGCTGGAGCAACAGAGTAGATCCCTTCACTGAAACATAAAATCTCTTCAGCAACATCAGGCGGCTGCAGACATGATTCTAAAGCCAGACCTCCGTTAGGCATGTCACCTTCCTGTTCTGTGTCAACTCTCTGCTCTTCAGGTAGATCATCATCAAGTGGCAGCAAGTCAGTGTGTTGTTGCTCATGTTCAGGATCATTTTCTTGTAGTGCACTATTTTCACACCTGTCTATTTGCATGAGATCATCTTCCCCATATTCAGCATCATCCATTGTTTCACACTCACCATCATCATCATCATCATCTGGAAGTGTTGGATCACATAACTCAGGATCATCTCTTATAACTATGTCCTCATACTCTGGATGAATGTTCTTGAGTTTAAGCAGAGCCTGCACAAGTTTAGACCAGGTTACAGTCTGGAACATCTGATGACCTTTGTAACACAAGCGTCTCTTCAGTTTCACTCTCAGGACCTGGGACTCACTTCTCACTCTGGGTAAAGCATCAACTGTTTCCTGGACCTCAGATGGGACACACACAACATTACCATGTATTGCTCTCTGTCTGCCTTTGGGAAGAGGAACAATCTTAGCGAATGGGATGCACTTTGCAATGAGATGTCTCTCCAGTATGTTCAGATCAGACAGTTCAGCTGGAATGTCAGCAAGTTCCAAGTTGTTGGCTACAGCAAGGTGTGGCATGGCTCCTTTTTTAAGGTGGTTATGACATGTGTGACAAATCCACTCTTTCTTTCTCTCATCAGGCACCTTACACTGTTGTTCATTTGTGCAGACATCATCACAAACATGAACATACTTTCCTGTCAGGCAAGTTGAAACCATATCTTCATTTTTAGTGTACGCTGATCTTTTACACAGTTGTACTTGGTTTGGAAATGACGCCTTGTGACAGACAGTGCACACATAAGTGGGACCGGCCTTTATTTGAGATCTGAAAACAGCTGTGGCCTCTTGGATCAAACTGTTGTTAAACTGTGGACGTGTAGGAATATTAAAGCGTCTGTATTTCCTTTTAACTTTCATTGCACATCTCATGTTGTGCATAATCCTGAATGCAAGATTGTTTCTATACCTGTTCCTCATCAGTTGTTTCATGAGTTCTCTGTGTCGAATCCTGAATGCTTTGTCATGTTGATAATGCTGAGTCATATATGATCGCTGCCTTTGTCTAAAGTCAGCATTGTCTCTGTATCGTTCAGTTATATAGCTTTTTTGTTTCTGCATAAAATCAGCATCATGTCTGTATCGTTCTGTCATATACTGTTTAGTATACTGATTTTGTTTTTGCCTAAAACCAACATCACCTCTGTATCGGTCAGTTACATAGCGTTTTTGTTTCTCCATAAAACCAACATCACCTCTGTATCGTTCAGTTATATAGCGTTTTTGTTTCTCCATAAAACCAACATCACCTCTGTATCTGTCAGTTATATAGCGTTTTTGTTTCTGCCTAAAACCAACATCATCTCTGTACTGGGTTTTTCTATTCATTTTTTTCTTTTGTCTTACTTCAGGATCATTTTGATATTTCCTGCTGACGTAGGATTTTTTCTTTGCCCTGTACGTTTCATCTGAAGCATACCTTTCACTTTCTTTCCTTTTTTGCTTCTCTTTTCTTTGTGGTAGTATTTCTGAGAGCAACTGTCTTCTTTTAAACCTTCTCCTTCTGCTTTTACTAAGTTTTGACAGCTTACAAGAGGATTCGTGGAGATCACCAGTATTTGTCTTTGCAGTAGACGAGCTTGACTCACTGTCATGTGATGTAACAGATGTGGTGTGACTGGGCATCTCAGGGTTGGTGTTTTCACAAAGACCAGTGATGGTAGACTTTGATTCAGTAGTAGCATCATCCAATGGAGCAGGAGTCACAGCTGTGTGAGGTGTAGGTCGGCTTTCTGTCTGTTGGATAGCATCATTCAGGTTGTAAAAGTTCACCGGCTTCAGTTCATAGGTACAGGAGGACTGTGTGCCCAAAACGTGGTGACATCTGGTGAGCCTGTCAATCATATCACTGAGATGTGTGAATGTGAGCATTACAGCGGTACCAGTACTGTTCGATCCCAGAGGTAGAGGCAAACCTGAGGCTGTTCTCGAGTGAGGATCAAAAAACCCGTACTTGTTTGATCTGGTTCTGAACACTGCGATACATAACCCTGTCATCAGCAGCAATGCGTACTCCACATCTGATAACAAACAGCTCAAACCTGCTTCAAGGTCAAGGAAACTGTCCACAGCTCCAGGTAAAGGTCCTCCAAATGTGCCGTAGCGAGAATGTTGTGTCATGTCTACATGATACACGTGTCTGCGTGCAGAAGCTTCATCAGGGAGCTCATCAGTTGCCAGATGTATATTAGCAGGAAACCTTTTTCTGGCCTCTTTATACATCACATCACCTTTATCCAAGACAAGGTCAAGATCTGCTCTGGTCAGGTTTTCATCCTCATGAAGGAATGCGAGAAAGGTCAGCGAGTTACAGGTACACTGGCTGTTTCTGGAGCTACCGTACCTCATAGAAGCCTGGCTGCGGGATGCACGTACACGTGTTTCAGAAGGCTGATCTTCCAGGTTTACACTGTGTGCATGACGAGGTCCAGCTACACATGCAGGGTCACTGTGGTTACCTCTCTTTTCCTTTGGTACATGTAGAACACTTTCTCCTCTGTCATTTACCTGGTGTGTGTTAGAAGGTCCAGCTACACATACAGCATCACTCTGACGTCCTCTGGTCACAGTATCATCATACGAACCTCTTGACACAGCTTTCTCATCATGTACACCTGCCTCTTGTACACTTACAGAACCAGGACATTCTGCTTCTTCACGTGTTGCTGCACAGTCAGAATCCTTCAGCTTCTTCCACTGCAGTTTTACAGCCTGAGACTTCTTACTCTTCCTCGGCATCGTGTTTCAAATTCACAAATATAAAACAATACAACTGGTCTCACTGACTTCAGTAGAGCTGAGATTTCCCTTTTTAAAGCCTGCGTTTAAGTTGAAAGTTCTGTTACTATGGGATTTAAAACTATCCAATTTATTTAAATCGATATGGGTAATAAGCTTTTAAAGAGCTCACAAATTTAAAAGCTTTAATTTAGTGAATTGAGAATGAAAAAAGTGAAATATGAATCACACAAATGAATGAATGAAGTCCAACTGTGTTGATAATAGTTTTCACTAATCCTCAGAACAATAGTCTATTATCAGTAGTGGATCCTTTACTTGCTATGACCTGTGCTCAACTCTTTGCACTTACCAGCAGAATAACCTTTATACTATTCTAGTCTCACTTTCACTGTTAACAGTTTATGTTCAGTCACAGCTGTGACACTGATGAGATGAGAGCTTCTGGAGCAGCTTCCACCACTTGATGACGACACTCAGGAGTCAGGAAGTCAGGAAACAGTCACTTCCAATCAATACAGCTCCTGCTGCAACTGTTGTTTTATTTGTGTTTTTAACACAACAGGTGAATTTTTCCAACAGTTATACAGATATTTACTTCAATACAGACCTGGGTACAAACCTGGAGAAGTGAGGAACACTCGACAGCAGTAAGACTCAGGAACAGCTACAGGGCTCTGTGTTTTTCAGTCCTGTTCAATGATGTAACTATGGCTGCGTTTTATCAGTAATAAAAGTTTAAATTTAGCTGAGCAATTGGAGATCAATGACAAATAAGAAAAAAAATAGCAAATATATATTCAAATAATTTTAAAGAGATTTTATCTTACTTAATGATTTAAATCAATAAATTCCAATTTCAATTAGCAATGAAAATTTTACTGTAAAAATTTATTTAGCCAATGGAAAAGATGATATGACCTGAGACCAATAAAATAGGGCAGAATATAGTAATCAATATGATAAGATATGAAAATAAGGCAGCGAATATGGTTCCTGAAAAAGACACTGCAGTGAATATGGTTCCTGAAAAAGACAATGCTGTGAATATAATTCTTGTAAACACAATGCTTTGAAAATATTTCTTGTATAGACAATGCTTTGAAAATATTTCTTGTATAGACAATGCTTTGAAAATATTTCTTGTATAGACAATGCTTTGAAAATATTTCTTGTATAGACAATGCTTTGAAAATAGTTCTTGTAAAGACAATGCTTTGAAAATAGTTCTTGTATAGACAATGCTTTGAAAATAGTATGTTCTTGAAATATTGTTCTTGAAAATATAGGGGCCTCAAAGGGCTTTAGGGGCCTCGAAGGGCATAGGGGCCACGAAGGGCAAAGACAGAGTTCATGGCTATAGAGTAGAGGGATAGACAGACAGAGGGGTTGCTGGAACTGCACAGCACCTGCAAGAAAAAAAGAAGAAGAAAGAAATCAGTAGGAAAATAAACATGTACAATGTCAATCTTTATTCAAAGTCTAGGCTTTGAATAATTTGATATAATGACAATATTTAAGCAATCATCTCATACTCATGTGCATTTCCTATTGTGGTGTGAAACAAAACTTTTTTCATAAATCAAACATTTTGCTGCTCAATCCTTTTAATACTTACGGTTATCATGGTGGATAATTTACTGTATGTAATGAAAATTGATACTGGATGGAGAGATCATTCTAAATTGCAATCAAGAACAAAACTGTGTGCTGCTTGTAACAGTGTGAGTTTGTATTAACTTACGATCAGAGTTGGCCTGGAGTCCACGGGAGCAGGCTACAAGGAGATATATGAGGAAGGGAGAAAGAGTTGTATTTAGGTTCATTTCAGAAATGAACATAAATTCTCTACATGTCAGGATGGATAACTGATAAAGACTGGTTATTACTGGAGTAATACCTGTATTAATATTCTGTATCAAGAACCAAACTGTGCGCTATTTGTGTAATGAAAATTGATACTGGATGGAGAGATCATTCTAGATTGCAATCAAGAACAAAACTGTGTGCTGCTTGTAACAGTGTGAGTTTGTATTAACTTACGATCAGAGTTGGCCTGGAGTCCACGGGAGCAGGCTACAAGGAGATATATGAGGAAGGGAGAAAGAGTTGTGTTTAGGTTCATTTCAGAAATGAACATAAATTCTCTACATGTCAGGATGGATAACTGATAAAGACTGGTTATTACTGGAGTAATACCTGTATTAATATTCTGTATCAAGAACCAAACTGTGCGCTATTTGTGTGTTAACTTACAGTCAGTTATTCTGGAGTCACTAACACAGTGATGCACCGGCAAACCGAGGAAGGGAGAGAGAGCTGTGTTTAGATTCATTTCAGAAACTTAATATAAATCATCTCTACATTTATTAAACTCTGATTTATTACAAAGTCACATAAAACACAGATGTGCATTAAAACATGTCTCTGTGTCATGTGCTAGTTCTCATTTTGTTGTCTGCTATGCTCACTTAGCAAGTTAATTACAAATTAACACCTTAAACAGTCACAGTTTATTTCTGTACTTACCAACAACAATTGTGCACACACCAAATGCTTTGTCTAAAAGAGGAAACAATATTTCAGGTCTATGTACAGTAACTACTTTAAAGCACTAGATATAGAAATATGGACACTACAGATATCTGCGTCTTTGTACAGAGAGTTTCCACTGCATAGCAACAGTTGGAAGGTGGCGGGAAAAATGTGGACCGCTGATTGGTCAGAGAGAAGCGTCTCTAACGCTGATTGGTCAAAAATAAGTGTCTCTAACGCTGATTGGTCAGAGAGAAGAGTCTCTAACGCTCCGAGCCCTGAAGAAGTCTCCATTAACTCAACTTTAGTGAAAATAAACTTGTCTCTTTACTTTGATAAATAACCACTTAGAATTAAAACCAGTTCCAGTTTCTACTACACTGAGTGAACAGAGAGTCAAGTCAAGTAGAGCCCTGTAGAGTTGAGCTGCTAATTACTATGCAGTGGGAAAATGCTCTTGAGCTATTGAGCTGACAGAAACAGTTGAAACTTACAGAACCTTTTACAAACCTTTTCATTTGTTCATTTCATAGTAAAAGCTTAAACGGTTCTCAGTTGAAAAATTAAAAAATTAAGTAGTCTCACCCGCTAACATGTCTTTATACTAGCATTGGCAATAGTCGTTAGCTGTTCGCTAGCCGCTACCAGTTAGCGCTAGCCCGTTAGAAAGCTACCTAGCTAGCGTTAACTTATTGACAATTACGCCTTTAAGATAATACTCACTGACGTGGACTTTTGTGATTTGATTTATGTTCGATTATGTTTAACTTTCATACTTATGTTTAAAAAACTTAAAAACCATTAATGTCTGAGAAGAGAATCAGTATCGACTACTTACCGGCAAAGACAACAAAGGAATGAACGGCGGTTTTCGCGCGAAGCTGAGGAAAATACATGTGGAGTTCAGGGGCACTCGGAAATTCCGGCGTTTGACAGAGTCGAGTTTTTAGGCAATTCAAGGAAACATAAAAAAAACATGATAAAGTGAATTTTAACATCCAAAACACGACACGAATTGATGCTTGTGGCTCAGTGGGTTAATTTTATAGTAATTAAATACATATGCTGTTATGTCTTATTAATATTTTATTTTTATTCTTGATTATATTTAATATATAGTAAATATATATATATATATATATATATATATATATATATATATATATATATATATATATATATATATATATATATATATATATATATGGATAGATAGATAGATAGATAGATATAGTGACTGACTGACTGAGTGTGACACACACTCAGTTGTCTAGTGGGGCGGTTGGGGGGACAGGGCATCAACTCCTGTTGATGGGCAGAATAAGAAGTTGTGTTGTCCAGTTGTCCAGTTGTGTTAGTGTTATTGTCAATGTGCTGTGTAGAATTGAGTTGATGTGAGACCAAGAATTTATTTGAAGTTAATCAGAATCTGTTCTTTATGGTCTTCATGAGAAAACTTATGCAAATGTTTGCTTCAACTGTGTTGGTTGCATTACTGGACCGACCTGGAGTTGTATCCTGTGGCCACAATTTTCAATCCTCAAATATAAAATTCACACTAGTGGTTCATTAAAGTCTTGGCTCCCAGGTGGTTCACTTTTCATGACGATACCTATCTCTTACAGTCTCTTTGCAAACCTGCTTCAGTTTCGTCTACATACTTTCAGCTATTTTTACCTAATCTAATCTCAACTTTACCTGTAACTGGAATATTTTACTGTTTAGATAAATTCAGCTATGTTTTATTAACTTTAGCAAATCTATTTCAGCTTTTTTTTAAGTTAACATTCAGCTGTTTTAGCTTCTTCTTCATATGTTTATCTCTGTTAAAACACTTCCTGTTTCTCTTCAGCTAATTTCAGCAGCGTTTTAAAACATTTCAGCCTTTATCTAAATTACTGTTTAGATAAACTTCAGCAAATCTATTTAAGCTCTTTTTAACTTCACATTTAACTTTACCTTTAACTGTTTAGACAAATTCAGCTATGTTTTATTAACTTAAGCAAATTTATTTCAGCTTTTTTTAACTAAACATCTTAACTTCACCTTTAACATTCATATTTTACTGTTTAGATAAATTCAGCTATGTATTATAAACTTCAGCAAATCGATTTTAGCTCTTTTTAACTAAACATTTAACTTTACCTTTAACTGTTTAGATAAATTCAGCTATGTTTTATCAACTTTAGCAAATTTATTTCAGCTTTTTTAACTAAACATTTAACTTTACCTTTAACTGTTTAGATAAATTCAGTTGTGTTTTATCAACTTCAGCAAATTTATTTCAGCTTTTTTAACTAAACATTTAACTTTAACTGTTTAGATAAATTCAGCTGTTTTAATAACTTCAAATTTATTTCAGCTGTTTTAAGTTAACATTCAGCTGTTTTATCTTCTTCTTCATTTGTTTATCTCTGTTAAAACACTTCCTGTTTCTCTTCAGCTAATTTCAGCAGCGTTTTAAAACGTTTCAGCCTTTATCTAAATTACTGTTTAAATTAATTCAGCTATGTTTTATCAACTTCAGCAAATTTATTTCAGCTTTTTTAACTAAACATTTAACTTTTACCTTTAACTGTTTAAATAAATTCAGCTGTTTTATCAACTTTAGCAAATCTATTTAAGCTCTTTTTAACTTAACATTTAACTTTATCTTTAACTGTTTAGATAAATTCAGCTATGTTTTATCAACTTCATCAGATCTATTTCAGCTTTTTTAAGTTAACATTCAGCTGTTTTATCTTCTTCTTCATATGTTTATCTCTGTTAAAACACTTCCTGTTTCTCTTCATCAACTTTCAGCAGTTCTTCATGAATCGATTCAGCGTTTCAGCATTCACAGTGCATTTTCTTCAGGAAATGCTTTATCTAGTTATTATATATTATTATTATTATTCTTCCGTACGTTTTTTGGACTCTAACTACTCCTTCATACTTTGAGCTACAGAAACCGTTCAGGTATCAAAATGTTCAGCTTTTTAAGGAGAAGTGTGCTTCCATTCAGAATTTTTATAACTTTTATACTTTTTAAAATATTTAACTTTTAATAACTATTTTTTATAATGGATTCCTATGGGAGAGTCTCTTCAGCAACTCTTCAACTTCTTCTTCTTTCAGCTTTAACTACTTCAGCATACTTTCAGCTACAGAAATCATTCAGGTATCAAAATGTTCAGCTATTTCAGCTCTTTTAATCTTCCATTCAGTTTTTTTAATATTTTTTATAGTTTTTTCATAATTACAGTTTTTGTGACTTGATGTTTTTGGCTGATTTTGGACTTTATAATGGGAGTGAATGATGGAACGTTGGAGCAGCTAGAGTGGATGACGTCACAGCTTAGAGTGGAGAGGCCGATTTTTTTAAACCAAAATCTTTCTCAATAAACTGTCAGCACGGCCGCAATTTTCACTCTATCTGAATAATTTCTTCACAGAAATGTAGGTAAACTTGTCCTGATTCTGATAAGCTATTTATCTAATGTGAAAGAAAAGTCGTTTTTTCTCTGTGAGCCTCAGAGTGACGGGAGTCCCCCTCCGCTCTCCCATTAGCGGCAATGTTAAATTCGGTCTGAGATTCTGTCCGACCAGCTGAAGAGTCCACTTGTATCTCTCGCTCCTGTGACCACAATTTTCAGTCCTCAAACATAAAATTCACACTAGTGGTTCATTAAAGTCTTGGCTCTCACGTGGTTCGCTTATTTTGACGATATCTGTCGTAGTTTGGCTGAAAAAAGCCTGTTTGTAAGGGCTCCAAATCAGTTTTCACCTTAGCAAAAATCTTTGCGGTTGAAGTTTCCCGCCTCTCCCCTACAGTCTCCGTGGCAACGGCTGTGTCGGGTCACGTGATCGGGGCTGTTTATAAATCAGCGTCAGGCTCGTGTGTAGTTAGCCTGTTTATGCTAGCGGCTCTTTGCTAACATGCTTCAGTTTCTTCTACTTTCAGGTATTTTTAAGAAAACTGTTTAACTTTTGTTTTAACTTTTATATTTTAGATAAATTCAGCTATGATTTATCAACTTCAGCAAATCAATTTCAGCTTTTTTTAAGTAAACATTCAACTATTTTAGCTTCTTCTTTATATGTTTAGCTCTGTTAAAACACTTCCTGTTTCTCTTCAGCTAATTTCAGCAGCGTTTTAAAACGTTTAATCAACTTTCAGCAGTTCTTCATGAATCGATTCAGCGTTTCAGCATTCACAGTGCATTTTCTTCAGGAAATGCTTTATCTAGTTGTATTTTTACATTATTTTGAAATTAATAACTGAGACTGTGACTCCAGGTACAAAGCTCGTGCTGAAACTATTTTGTTTTGCTATTTGTGTTTCTGAACAGCAAACATTTCCAACCTGTACACTGGATAACTCATTACCAGGATAAAAGGTTAGAAGTGTTTTTCATAACTTAAAGTCCTAGTAAACATTAGAAAACTAGCTAAACTTATCTTATTATTGATGGCACATGTTGAAGCTCCGCCCGCCCGGTGTTCTTCTGTGAATAAAATCGAACATACCCTGTGGGCTTGGTTTGTTCGACTGCTCCGTCTCCTTAAAGTCTTCATGCTCCACGAACCTCCAGTTGTCTCTCTGCATATTTGGAGGATTCAGCTGCTGTAAATCTGTCCAGGACATTAAACGTGTATCATCAGAGGTAAGTTTTCCTTCACTGTGTTTATTTTGAAGAATAATAATGACAACATCAAACTCTGCAACAAAGAGTCAAGTTGCGTCCTGCCCTCATTTCTATTTTCATCTCCAATTTCCCGTCAGAGTGGGAAATGCAGCTCATTTTATTGTGTCAGTAAATCTGGAGTCAGCAGAGGTCTAGATGTTTTATAAGTACAAAACTAAACTGAAAGCTGGAAAGTGACGCAAAAGGGAGGCGGAGTAGAGCAAAAAAAAAAAAAAAAAAAGAAATGTTTTGGATGTGTGTTAGTGTGTTGTCAGCCCTTTAGGAAGTTATTCATGACAACACAAGTATAACTGTGAGAATAATAAGTAAGCTGTAATGTTAAGTAGGTAAGTAAAGTGTGACCATACCCCATAGAGTCAACTTTCCTGGAAACTGGATAAACGTGTTGAGAGTCCAAGAATTTTGATCAAAAGTCTGAATATTTGGAAGTCCAACAATGTTGATTGAAGCATTTTCTAAGAAGCAGTGTTGGAACCACGCCTGATGTGAGTGTATGTGTGTATGTGTGTATTCTTAAAATCAAATTGTGTTAGGTGCAGCTATGCATTCATTTAATCATGTTCTCGTTTTGGTGTCTGGGTAGAATAACAGCAAAATTGAATCAACTTAAGGTAACATGATAAACTGGAACCCAGCGGTGTCTCCCATTGGACACTGATAGATATTTTAATATATTGTGACCAGCCTCAGAGTGAACAACTCTTTTTATATTTATAAGAACCAACACAAAGTGACCACAGGTCTCAGCTTCCCCATTCAGTCACTCCGGAAGCACCAAATCTCCCGCCTGTTTCTCCCGGGTTCCCTCTTCCCCACCCCGGAAGCACACCTGACATCACGCAACTATATACACTACAAAATAAAAGACCCAATTAAAAGAACCACATAACACATAACAGGAATTGGAACAGTCAAACACCAACAAAACAATGTGCCCCACCTCTGAGTCGCTACACAGCCCCCCGCTAAGAGGTTTAAGTGTCCCCACTAACCTCAGTCCCTGTGACAAAGTCCCTTAAATGATCAGGCCGGTGCTGTTGACGCACCGGTCTCTCCTGATCCCCACCCCCAGAGTCCGAAAATGTCCCAAGTCCATTAGTGTCTCTGTCACTGTCACCGGGAATAACAGGTGGAGGGTTGTCCTCACCCTCGTCATCATCCCCAGTCGGGGCAAGCGGGTGGTAGGGTGCCAGCCGGTCCCAGTGCAGCACCACCTTCCGCCTCCGACCAGGCATCTGAACCCGAAAGACCACCTCCGAGAGCCGTTCCAACACCTCCCCCGGCCCTTGCCAGTGGCTGCAGAGCTTCGGTGAGATCCTCCTCTTTCTCACCGGGCAATACACCCACACTTTGTCCCCAGGTGCAAATGTGCGCCCCTGGCAGCGAGCGTCATATGCTCTTTTCTGTTTGACCCCAGCGTCCTTCCGTGCACGTCGGGTCAAATCGTGCACCAGTCTGAGTCTCTCTCTCAGGCGCCTGTAATAGTCCATCTCTGGGCCGCCAGCGATCTCCGGTTCTGGCGGCGATCCAAAGACCAAGTCGACTGGGGTGCGGAGCTCTCTACCAAACAGCAGTGCAGCAGGTGTGCACTGGCTGGACTCCTGTACGCAGTCCGGTATGACCAGAGGACCAGAGGCAGGTGCTGATCCCAATCTCGCTGGTGATGGCTGGTCAAGATGTCGAGCTGGGTGGCCAGGGTGCGGTTGAAACGCTCCACCAGCCCGTCGCTCTGTGGGTGAAGTGGAGTGGTCCGTGTTTTCCTCACTCCCATCCTCTGGCACACCTCACTAAACAGCCGGCTCTCGAAGTTACCCCCCTGGTCACTGTGGAGCTCCGCAGGAACCCCAAATCTGGTGAACATCTCGTCCACCAGTTTCTGTGCTGATGTGATGGCACTCTGGTCCGGCACCGCATACGCCTCTGGCCACTTAGTGAAATAATCCATTGCAACAAGGACATAGCGATTACCAGACTCTGTGAGGGGAAACGGCCCTAAAATGTCCACCCCGACCCTCTCCATTGGGGCACCCACCAGGTACTGCTGCAGCGGACCCCTGGAGCGCTGACAGGGTCCTTTCTGGGCAGTGCAGGTGTCACAGCATTGAACGTGGAGCTCCACATCCTGACGACAGCCATGCCAGTAGAACCTCTGCCTCAGACGGCAAATCGTTTTGGCGTTGCTGCAGCTTGTCCAACCCCTGGTCTGGCGCTCGCCACCGTCGGTACAGCACTCCGCCGTGAAGCTCCAAGTTGCCCCACTGGGAATGGAGGACCTTCACCTCAGGCTCCTCTGCAGACACTGCTGGCCAGTCTGGACGCTGCTGAGCTTCCAGCCAGCCTCTCACCATTAATAGCACAGGATCGACCCCCTGGTGATGGCATAACTGTTCCCCAGTGAACAGCTGCTCAGCCTCTCCGCTGTCGACTCCTAGGCGGGCGGTGGCTGCCTCGGGTCCCCTCTCCTCCTGACGCTGGCAGTGACGACACTCCTCTGCAGCGCAGTGTCGCCTGGAGAGGGCATCGGCGTTGCTGTGCTGTCGCCCCGGCCGATGTTGGATCTCGAAGTCATACTCCTGCAACACCTCCAGCCACCTCGCCACCTGACCCTCAGGCTGCCGGAAGTTGAGCAGGCAAGTGAGAGAGGCATGGTCAGTGCGCAGAGTGAACCGGTTGCCAAGCAGGTAGGGTCTGTAGTGCCGCACAGCCAGGACCACTGCTTGCAACTCCCGCCTGGTCACACAGTAGTTGCGCTCTGCTCGGTTCAGACTGCAGCTGTAGAAAGCCACTGCTCTCTCACCTGCCTCTCCCCCCTGGGAGAGGACGGTTCCGACCGCCACATTGCTGGCATCGGTGTGGAGGATGAAGGGCTGCTGGGGATCGGGGAGGGCCAGGACCGGAGCGTTGACCAAGGCCGCCCTCAGTTGCTGGAAGGCAGTGGTGCAGGCGCGGAGGCGTTACACAGTCCAAATGGCATGACCCGGAACTGCCACAGTCCCTGGCCGATGGTGAAAGCCGTTTTGGCTCGAGCCTCTGGGACCAGCTCCACTTGCCAGTAACCCCTCCTCAGGTCCAGGGAGCTAAACCAACACGACTCCGCCACATAATCCAGAGCGTCATCGATGCGGGGTAGTGGATAAGAGTCTTTTAGAGTGACGAAGTTAAGGCGCCTGTAGTCCACACAGAGCCGCCAGCCACCTCCTTTCTTCCTCACCATCACCACTGGGGCCGCCCAGGGGCTGTCCGACGGCTCGATTATGCCGTCGCGGCCATGGCGGTGATCAGCTCCGCTGCCGCTTGGCGTTTGGAGAGAGGCAGCCGGTGGAGTCGCAGGCGGATGGGCTGGGCCTCACCGGTGTTGATGTGGTGTTGCACCAGCCCTGTTCTGGTGCAATCTTCATCACGTGCAGCAAAAATGTCCACAAACGCCGCTAACAACTGCTGTAGCTGCTCTCTCTGCTGCTCTCCCAGATGTGCGCTGCTCCGCTGACCCAGCTCCTTCACAGCGTCGGCCGTCTCTGTTGTCGGGATGCTGGCTGATGGAGGTGACGGCTTGAGTGCGTTGGCCTCAGCGCGCCGACGAGCCCGGCGTCCCCGGGGTTTGATGATCCCTCCCCGACCCGACTGAAGTGGCACGGTCTCCGTGCCGAAGCATAGGGCGAGCCCCGACACGTCAACACGCGCACTCAAGCGGGTTAGCAGGTCCAGTCTGATGATGCAGTCGGCGCGGATGTCAGCAAGCCAAAACTCACGGCTCACCTCTTGCTCCCCCACAGCGACCTGCAGCACCCGTTTCCCTGGCATCACAGTCTTTTCCTCAGTAACAGTAATTAATTCTGTTGGAGTGGGAGTCCACCCCTCTAAGCAGATGGTAGACACTGTATCCACTGGGGCCCGACATTGCTGGTTCTCTATAACACAGTCCACATACAGTCCTTTAATAACCAGCGACCCACTGTGTGAATGTTCCCGGAGAGTCTTGTCTATGTCTATGTCTTTGCCACTCCACCCACCGTGTAGCGTGGCGAGCTGGACTTGAGCGAGGTAGGGCTCCAGGGGAGTCAGCCCGTTGAACCTCGGGAGGTTGACCGGTGTTTTGGGTGTCTGACTCGGTGCAACACTGTCAGGGACTGTTTCTGTTTGTGACGGTTGTTCCCCACTGCGTGCTTTGCTCGTTTTATGTAGATGAAGCCTGGGGATGCTGGAGCCGTCGGGTGGCTCTGGATCGCGGCAGCCCCGCGTTTGTCTCGCCCGCATCAGCCTATCCAGAAGCAGGCTGCTTTCCAGCACAGCTCGCTCCAGCTCCCGCAGTTCTTCTTCCATGGCTCGCTCTTTCCCGATCTAACAAGACAGATGAAATATCTCACTTCTGACAGCAATGTGACGAGCCTCAGAGTGAACAACTCTTCTTATTTTTATAAGAACCAACACAAAGTGACCACAGGTCTCAGCTTCCCCATTCAGTCACTCCGGAAGCACCAAATCTCCCGCCTGTTTCTCCCGGGTTCCCTCTTCCCCACCCTGGAAGCACACCTTACATCACTCAACTATATACACTACAAAATAAAAGACCCAATTAAAAGAACCACATAACACATAACAGGAATTGGAACAGTCAAACACCAACAAAACAATGTGCCCCACCTCTGAGTCGCTACAATATTTATTAGGTCACAGTTAGTTTCTAATTCTAATCTAGCCACAGGGGTTGCAAGCCAGTGACCTCTGTGCCGGTCCCAAGCCCGGATAAATAGAGAGGGTTGCGTCAGGTAGGGCATTCGGCGTAAAAATTGCCAAAATAACCATGCGAATCATCCACAAGACTTTCATACCGGATCGGTCGAGGCCCGGGTTAACAACGACCGTCACCGATGCTGTTAACCTACAGGGTGCCGGTGGAAATTTGACTACTGTTGGTCGAAGACAGAGGGGAGGTAGAAGGGTTCGTGGTCAGAGAGAGAAGGGAAAAGGCAGGAGCATAGGTTTGAGAATAGGGACTCTTACCATTGGCACAATGACAGGGAAAGGCAGAATGCTGGCAGACATGATGGAGAGAAGGAAGGTAGATGTACTGTGTGTGCAGGAGACAAGGTGGAAGGGCAGCAAGGCACGTATTATTGGAGGAGGATTGTGTTGCCTTTAGGGCAATCTTTAAGTTGTGAATATTTTTCCTGAATTCGTATTTAAGTTTGTTTAACGGAAAGTGTTCAGCCAAAATGTTTATAACTATGTTTATAGTAATGTTAAAATGTTTTCTGTTAGGATAAATAGCTAATTTGATAAGTTTAGATGATCTCGCGATATTTGTAAAGAAGAGAAGAAAATAAATGGCACAATCCCCTTCATTTGACGTCTGGTTAGCTCCGTGTTTAGTCAGAGTTTCAACACCCTGTACGAGAACACTAGAAGGATACAAACTGTTTTACCATGGTGTGGATAGGAAGAGAAACGGGGTAGGAGTGATCCTGAAGGGGGAGTTTGTGAACAGTGTCCTAGAGGTGAAAAGAGTCTCAGACAGGGTGATGTGCCTAAAGCTAGAAATTGAAGGGGTGATGGTAAATGTAGTCAGTGGGTATGCTCCACAGGTTGGCTGTGAGTGAGAAGAGAAGGAGAGATTCTGGAGTGAGTTTGATGAGGTCATAGAGGGTATCCCCAGAGGAGAGAGAGTTGTTGTTGGAGCAGACTTCAATGGGCATGTTGGTGAGGGCAACAGGGGTGATGAGGAGGTGATGGGCAGGTTTGGTATAAAGGAAAGGAATCTGGAAGGACAGATGGTGGTGGACTTTGCTAAGAGGATGGAAATGGCTGTAGTCAACACTTACTTCCAGAAGAGAGAGGAACATAGAGTGACATACAGAAGTGGAGGTAGGAGTACACAGGTGGACTACATCCTATGTAGACGAGGTCATTTGAGAGAGGTTAGTGACTGCAAAGTGGTGGTAGGAGAGAGTGTAGCCAGACAGCACCGCATGGTGGTGTGTAAGATGACTCTGGAGGTCAAGAAGAAGAAGAGAGGGATGACAGAGAAGAAGACCAAGTGGTGGAAGCTAAAGAACTTGTGAGGAATTCAGGCAGAAGTTGAAACAGGTTCTGGGTGGTCAGGATGAGCTTCCAGATGACTGGGAATCTACAGCAGAGGTTATCAGGGAAACAGGTAGAAAGGTGCTTGGTGTGTCATCTGGAAAGAGGAAAGAAGGTAAAGACACTTGGTGGTGGAATGAGGAAGTACAGGAATGTGTCCAGAGGAAGAGGTTAGCTAGAAGGAAGTGGGATGTAGAAAGGATTGAGGAAAGTAGACAGGAGTACAAGGAAGCGCAGCGTAGAGTGAAGAGGGAGGTGGCAAAGGCCAAACAGAAAGCTTACGATGAGCTGTATGACAGGTTAGACACAAAGGAAGGAGAGAAGGATTTGTAGAGGCTGACCAGACAGAGAGATAGAGATGGGAAGGATGTGCAACAGGTAAGGGTGATTAAGGACAGAGATGGAAAGGTGCTAATGACACAAGAGAGTGTGCAGAAAAGATGGAAGGAGTATTTTGAGGAGCTGATGAATGAGGAAAATGACGGAAAGAAGGGAGGAAGACGTGGATGAAGTGGAGCAGGAAGTAGCAGAGATTGGAAAGGATGAGGTTAAGAAGGCTCTGAAAAGGATGAAGAGTGGAAAGGGTGTTGGTCCTGATGACATACCTGTGGAGGTGTGGAAGTGCTTAGGAGAGACAGCAGTGGAGTTTCTAACCAGTTTGTTCAATAGGATTCTAGAGAGTGAGAAGATGCCTGAGGAATGGAGAAGCGTTCTGGTTCCGATCTTTAAGAACAAGGGTGACACGCAGAACTGCAGCAACTATAGAGGAATAAAGTTGATGAGCCACACAATGAAGCTGTGGGAAAGAGTAGTGGAAGCCAGGCTTAGGAAGAAGGTGGAGATTTGTGAGCAGCAGTATGGTTTTATGCCCTGTAAGAGCACCACTGACGTCCCTTCTTGTTTGCTATGCTGATGGACAGGCTGACAGATGAGGTCAGACAGGAATCTCCCTGGACAATGATGTTTGCGGATGATATTGTGATTTGCAGTGAGAGTAGAGAGCAGGTAGAGAACAGCTAGAGAGGTGGAGGTTTGCTCTGGAAAGAAGAGGCATGAAGGTCAGTCGTAGTTAGACAGAATACATGTGTCTGAACGAGAGGGATCCAGGTAGAAGCGTTAGGTTACAGGGGGCTGAGGTGAAGAAGGTACAGGAGTTTAAGTACTTGGGTTCAACAGTTCAGTGTGATGGGGAGTGTGGAAAATAGGTGAAGAGGCGAGTGCAGGCAGGTTGGAGCGGGTGGAGGAAAGTATCAGGAGTGTTGTGTGACAGAAGAGTGTCAGCAAGACTCAAAGGAAAGGTGTACAAGACAGTGGTGAGACCAGCTCTGCTCTATGGGTTAGAGACGGTAGCAGTGAGAAAAAGACAAGAGGCTGAGATGGAGGTAGCAGAGATGAAGATGTTGAGGTTCTCCTTAGGAGTGACCAGGTTAGACAGAATAAGGAACGAGTACATCAGAGGGACGGCTCATGTTGTCTGTGTTAGCGACAAAGTCAGGGAGGCCAGACTGAGATGGTTTGGACATGTACAGAGGAGGGATAGTGAATATATTGGTAGAAGGATGTTGGAGATGGAGCTGCCAGGCAGGAGGGCAAGAGGACGACCAAAGAGGAGATATATGGATGTCTTAACAGAGGACATGAGGTTGGCTAGTGTTAGGGTAGAAGATGCCCATGATAGAGTGAGGTGGAAAAGGATGATTCGCTGTGGCGACCCCTGATGGGAAAAGCCGAAAGAGAAGAAGAAGTTAGTTTCTAATTCTAACCGGAGACCACACACTGAGTCCTTATAACAACTCCTTGGGTGGGTTTTCATAACAGTACTTCACATGACTGATTACTTCTGTCTGAACTAGTCAATGATTACATATGTAGAAATGACACGAATGTATATAGCCTCCTATGGGGTGACAGCAGGTCCTATAGAATATAGTGGTGGTGAATACACAAGGTAGAAAAAGGTGAGCAAGGAAAATGCATTATTAATAATTATTGGTCAATAATATGAATTGATTGGTGTCTGACAATGCACATTTATAAACTACTGATATTAAAGTCTTTACTGTGTAATGTATAAAAGTTGTCTGAAGTACTAAAGGCAAGAGAAGGCAACTTCTTCTGTTCTAAGTTTCAAGACATGCTGGGTGTGGCATGCACTGTAAATGTTAAGTCTCCAGTCCTTAAGTCTCAAGAACCTTTGTGTCTCATTACCAAACACTCCAACCACTTTCTGGGACTAACCTGTCTGTGGATATGTTTCCTTTTTAGGATCTGATAAACAAAAATACAAAATATACAATAGCTATCACTACCATTCATCACCACAGCAGAGAATCCTAAAACAATCTTTTTTTTCTGCACAGGTACAAGCATGAACTGCTGTGGTCTGCTAACTCCTGGAAAGGAACCAGGTACAGAGCTGTTAGAAAAAACACTTATTTTATTATTGTCCTATTTATCTATTAGACATAGTCATGTTAAGATACAGTTTTATTGTTTTACCCACTGAATACACGGACGTTCTCACCCTGTATTTATGTGTTGTCTTTTTATTTGTTTCTCGGTCAGTTCCTCTGAAGAGCATCAAGGTGGAGCTGGAGGTCAGGGACCATGTGGCTACAGTGGTCTCCACTCTGCTCTATGAGAACAAGGAGGACAAACCAATAGAGGCAGTTTTTGTCTTCCCTCTACCTGGAGATGCTGCTGTTTGTCATTTCAGTGCTGTGATTGGACAAACACAGATTGTAGCTGAGGTGAAGGAGAAACAGCAGGTGAGCTGGACAGAAAACATTGACTCTGTATAAAGGAAATAAAAACAGTAAATATAGTAAATGTTTCACAGAGAGTATCTGTTGTCTGTATTTCAGGCTCGTGAGGAGTATGATGATGCACTGAGCTCCGGTCAGCAGGCCTTTCTATTGGAGGAGAGTGACCAGAGTCCAGATATATTTTCTCTGAGTGTGGGGAGTCTTCCTCAAGGAGAGAGCGCCTCCATCAGGCTGGAGTATGTCACTGAGCTGGCTGTGCAGGCTGATGACGGACTGAGGTTTTGTCTCCCTGCTGTGCTCAACCCTCGATACCAACCTCAGGGTAGGAAAACAAGCCAATACATTAATCAGGAACCTTTAAACATCGTGCACCACACATCTCTTCACAGAAATGTTTTAAATGTTCCTGATTCTCTCCTGAAACAAATATCTTTTTCACACTGACACTACCCGATTAAGTAAAATAGGAAGAAGAATAGAAAGTATAAGGACCTGGCAGAGCGGTGTCTTTTCATCATGCTTTGCTTTATAACAGGGGCTCCAGGTTGAGGACTTTCTGTGTGTAACACCTTTTATTACAGAATTTCTAACCTGTCTGATCTTGTTTTACAGGTAGTGAAGGTGCCAGTGTCCAGGTGACGTCTGTTCCAGCCTCTCTGGTTCCCTACAGTCTGTCTTTCTCTGCTCGAGTGTCGTGTCCTCGTCCAATCTCTAAAGTAGAGTCCAGCTCTTCTCTGGATCCTCTCCAGTACCTCAATGCAGAGAAAACCCAGGCCACGGTAGGTCGACTGATAATGTGTCGGTTGCGTGTGGTTGTTCTTCAGAACTGAAAAGAAATTTTATAACTTTATGTTTTTTTATGAACCATAGGTGAAGTTGGCTGCAGGACACAAGTTTGACAGAGATGTTGAACTGCTGATTTATTACACTGATGCCCACCAGCCCACTGCTGTGGTAGAGTCAGGACAGGCCTCTGCCAAGCCGGGTGAGGTCAAACTAGCAAAGTTGTAACTACTATATGCAATATACAAGCTTAGTATGTTCAACATATTGTAATGAAATAAACGATAAAAGAAGACATTAGTTCTATGTATCATAATAAAACAGTGGGTTTGGTATTGGCCTGTATTAGCATGTCTTTGTTCTGTGTTTCAGGCACTCTGATGGGTGATCCAGTAGTGATGGTGAGCCTGTATCCTGAGTTCCCTCAGTCTGTGATGTCTTCAGTCGCCTCATGTGGAGAATTTATTTTCTTACTGGATCGATCTGGGAGTATGGATTGTCCTATCAATAACAGCAACCAGCAAGAGACTCGTATTGCCAGTGCCAGGGTATACAAGAGTTTACTCCATCACAACATACTTTGTCTTATTCTCATACAGCTGCCTTAACTAACCTTCATGTGTTTCTTCAAGGACACTTTACTGCTCCTGTTGAAGAGTTTACCAATGGGCTGCTATTTCAACATCTACAGTTTTGGTTCCTCATATGAACACATCTTCCCGTGAGTCCCTCCCTCTACACGAAATGCATTTCCAAACATCTACCTCCTGACCTCCTCTGTGTGTTTTTTTCTGATGACAGTAAGAGTGTGGAGTACAGTGAGACGACGATGGAGGAGGCTCTGAAGAAGGTTGAACAGATGGCCGCTGATCTGGGAGGAACTGAGATCCTTGAGCCTCTCAAACACATTTACAGCCAGCCCTGCATTCTCAATCAACCAAGACAAGTAATACACCCACACATACAGGCACAAGCCACCATTTGATACTATGTCTATGATTAGTGCAGTAATTACCTTACTGGGTGTAGAGAAGGGGCTAAGGAGACAGTCTTCAGGGGCTCCATCTATAGCTGTTGTTGCTATACATTCCCTTTTTTGTAAAAGTGGAAAGTTCATGTCTTTAAAATGAAATAGACATTTATTTGTAAAGGGTGAGTCATTCTTCATTCTTCCCTAGCTATTTGTCTTCACTGACGGAGAGGTGTGGAATACCAAAGAAATTCTACAACTAGTGACGAGGAATTCAGGTTCCCACAGGTGAAACCACAACAGAACAAAAGATAGCAAACACCCACAAAATGTTCCATGTTTTAATGTGTTTATGTGAAAAACTAAACAACTGTATTGTAGGTGTTTCTCCTTTGGGATTGGAGAAGGAGCCAGCACTGCTCTTATTAATGGTTTGGCCAAGAATGGAGGAGGTCATGCTCAGTTCATCAGTGGAGCTGACAGGATGCAACCCAAAGTAAGACAAAATAAAAAATGTTTTTTTTTTTTCTGAAAGGAATACAGGATAGGATAACAACTATATGTTATAATACATTTTACAAAACCCCAGTTCCTCTCTCAACTTTTCATTTCCATTTTTGCTCATCAGGTGATGCAGTCGCTGAGATTTTCTCTGCAACCAGCTGTGGTTGACATCTCAGTCATGTGGGATTTACCTAAAGGAGTGTCTGCCACTGTTCTCTCTCCACCAATCACTGCTATTTTCCAGGGTCAGAGGTCACTGGTTTACGCCCAGCTCACTGGACAGGTAGTGCCAGCGCTAAGTCTTGTTTATTACATTTGTTTTAAAAAATATAACAACAGTGATTTTTTAAATTACTAATTTCAAACACTTTAATGTTCTGTCAGAGTTCAGAAGCAGCAGAGGGTTGTGTGAAGGTGAAGTACAACCTGGCAGGTCATCCCTCTCAGAGCCAAGTCAACTTCAGTCTCAAACCTGCAGAAGACACTGGGTAAAGCTATTTACCATAGTTTAAAGATGTGTAACTCTACCAAGTAGGGATGTGTGATATTAACAGAGCCGTTCATATTGTGTGCAATGGTTCGTTTGTATTTGGTGAAACAAGTTAGTTGTTGCTATGTTACTTATAGAGAAAATGTTTCATGTCCTTACATCCCTCTTAGTACCTCTTAGGACTGATTACATATAAATCAGTTATAGAAATGCAGCAGTGTGTTTACTTTTCTCACTTCTCTACAGATTAACAGTTCACAGGTTGGGTGCTCGCTCTCTGATTCGCTCCCTGGAGGTGGAGCAAAAAGATGGAGAAAAGGTAGATGAGGGATTGAGGAAGAAAGTGGTGGAGCTCAGCGTCCAATCAGGAGTGAGCAGTGCCTACACTGCCTTCATTGCTGTCAACAAAAGCAACAAAGAGACGATTCAAGGACCTCTGGTGCGCAGAAATGTTCCAGCACCCAGTGAGTGCATTTTTCTGTCTACGCATGTTGGATGATAAAGACCATGACACCATCCCTTAATACAGTAAAATACAATAAAACGTACATAAAACTTACACATGATAGACCAGGTTAAATGACAGGGAAGAAGAACACACACCTTGATTTATTTTAAGCATTATCCTTCATTATGTCACTATGTTGATTTATAATGTTTTTATTAATAACAGCCATGTTAAGCTATGTTTGTGTGGAAAAGAGGCATGTTAAAGAAGGGAGTGAGTAGCTGGAAATGCTCTATTTATTAAAGACATGTCAAGTATCACCATATGTGTGTACTGACATCTAGTGATCAGTGACAGCGTTACTTTATTAATCAGCTGAGTTTTGTAAAAATGCTTAATTGTTGCCAACTTTAAACTTGAACGTTGCTACTTCAGAAGGGGACCTTTGCATAAAATGTCTTTTTACTGATGCAGTTTAATAACATAAAATGTCTCTATACCATATAAAAAGTAATTTGAAAACCAGTTTTAGGTAAAACTCACATATTTATGTGTAGTGTACTGTGTGTACTACAACCCTTTTTAGAATTGGGGCTGTAAGTAATACTACAGTTAACACAGTTTACTTCTTCTTTCATATGATGCTTTTATGGGACTTGGATATTGTGGAATGTACTGCACATGTCCATGTCTGTCCAAATATTCCTTTCACCATTGGTGCATTTGTAAAAAGCCTTAGACTTTATATGATTAAACTGCACACATGCACTAGTTATCAGTTTATTAGGTTATGATATTATATGATATTTATATTATCGGTAGCCCCAGCTAATATCCTACTCTCCTTAATCTCAGGGATGATGTCCGCTCCTGTACCCCAGAGTAAGTAAAAAGCTCATTGTCTTTCTGAACACACACTGGTCTATTTCTACACCCACGAACACATGAGGTCACAGTGACCTTGACCTTTGACATTTGGCCACCACAATATAAGTAGTTCATCCTTCAACTGGAATTTTTTTTGCCAAGTTTGATAATTTCCCCCAAGTCTTTGCTGAAAAACAATAAAAACTGTGGGCAGTGTTATAGTGTGAGCGAGTGATAGCAACATTCAGCTTTTACTGCACTATTCGAGTTAATCCAGAATATGCAAACAGATTTAATCATTGCAATTATGACCTTTTAACATTTTATTTTAGTATATTTTTGTTGTTCTGACAATGTATTTCTTTCAAAAATGCAGGATTTCACGAATGCTATTTGTATGGTCCTCCTGAACCAGAGTTTGGAGAGATGATGGATGACGCAGATATGTATTTATCTTCAGGTTTGCATTCATATTATCTACGTTTTACAGAATGGTGACAACTTGAAACTTTTTTTTTCCAGCTTTTTTTGTTTTTTTATTTACAATTTGTGATGTTCTGAGATAAGATTCTTCCACCATCAAA
The DNA here is from genome assembly GCF_900324465.2 of Anabas testudineus. Classification (NCBI taxonomy): domain Eukaryota; kingdom Metazoa; phylum Chordata; class Actinopteri; order Anabantiformes; family Anabantidae; genus Anabas; species Anabas testudineus. The sequence goes on along the minus strand of NC_046622.1, from coordinate 10,710,239 downwards.
ATGTATTGGATACATTTCTATTTAGCACTGCAAGTTTTGCAGTCATCCAGGAAGTTTTCTACACTGGTAAAGTATTGTATAATCAGATAACTTTAACCTGACTTCTGTCTAATCTATTTTAACAATGTTAAACCACTTTTATATTGATCTTCAACTGTTGTTCACCATTATAAGACCAGAATAAGTGGGCAAAGTAAAGAGTTTGATTTAGAAATGTATTTAAATATGAGCCCAATAATGAAAAAACAAACAAACATTTATCTGTACATGTTACTGTAAAGATTTTGATTTGATTCTGCTAGATGCAGATCTGGCTGCTGCACTGGAAAAGACCAGTGAGGAGGTGGAGAAGCCAAAGCCTGCATCGGTGGGTTAGAGTCAAATAAAAATAATTAGAAGTGTGACTTATTTTAAAACAGCCTTGATTTGCAGACAGATTTCATGAAGCAGAAAGTTGGTTTGATCCCCTCAAATGTTATTGTGAACTACTTGTTTATGACAGGCATTAAACACATCTATGAATAGGTCACGTGAAAGCATTTGTATTTGTGATTATATTTTATTCAGGAAATATTAATGGCCAATATTACTGCTGTTAAAAGCAAATCAAAATCATTCCGTTTATCCTCTTGATATTTTATCTTTGCTCATTCTGTATGTTTCTCTTCATTTTAAATCCTCTTTTTATTTTTGTTTGTGTGTCTTATATCAATCACAAGTCTTCAAGGACCACAAGCTTTTTTTCTAATTTTAAGAAAAAGGTCAGGGCCTTCTTGAAGCCACGTGAGACGTCTCTCAAGACAGATGATGCTGATTGCCACCACTCTTCAAAGCTAAATGGTACGGTATTTTTTGGTAATGCCACCTGTAGATATGCAATGTCAGAGTCCCTGTGGAGTAGTCCAATGCTAAATTTCCATTGTATACAGGCAGACACTGTACACAAAACCTACTTATCACATTACCCATTTAATTATTTTTTGACTAATATTACTGATTCTGCACACATAGATGTCATGATCCATTAATTACATGGCAGATATCATTCATAGTTGATGCTTTAATTACCAGTGTAATAGATTACAAAGGTTATGCATCTTTATTCTTAGAAACCTGCTAATTTTTCATTAGATGTACACAAAAATAAAAGGAGGAAAACCTAATTACAGTAAAATGATGTGCAGTTTGCAATTTCTTTCATTTTCTTTTCAGAAACCGGTTTGCCTGAGCGGCCCCCCAGAGACCCTTTGCTGCAGTTGGTGTCTCTCCAGAAGGCGTCTGGCTGCTGGTTGCTAGATGCAGCTCTGGCTGCTGCACTGGGAAAGACCAGTGAGGAGGTGGAGAAGCCAAAGCCTGCATCGGTGGGTCTCAGTCAAATAGAAATAATTAGTAGTGTGACTTATTTTAAATCGGCCTTGATTTGCAGACAGATTTCATGGAGCAGAAAGTTGGTTTGATCCCCTCAAGTGTTATTGTGAACTACTAGTTTATAACAGGCATTAAACACATCTATGAATAGCTCCCGTGAAAGCATTTGTATTTGTGGTTATATTTTATTTAGGAAATATTGTTGCTGTTAAAAGCAAATCAAAACCATTCAGTTTCTCCTCTTGATATTTTGTCTTTGCTCATTCTGTATGTTTCTCTTCATATTAAATCCTCTTTTTATTTTTGTTTGGTATGGTGTTTTAGGTCAACCAGGAAGTGTGGGCCACCATTCTGGCTCTGATCTGGCTTCATGGTTTTAAGATAGATGCTAAAGAAGAGTGGGAACTTCTGGCTATGAAGGCAGTGTCATGGATTCATGCTCAGAACGGTAATACCATGATAACTAATGTTGATCTGTTTTTATCAGCGTGTGCTGGTGAAAATCAACTACTTGGAAGATAACTTTTACTTTTGCTTGTTTTTTTTTCTCAGCACCATTAGTGACCGAGTGTGTGGAAGCTGGAAATGCACTGTTGGGCTGCAGCGTGCAGAAAGATTCATTGGGGCTCTAAAGTTTTAATTTTACTTGCATCTCCTCCAGTTCTGATTACTAGACAGACTTACTCCATCCTAAGACCTTTTCATGCATGTTACATGTTGTCTTATCTACCTCTGTAACAGTTTGTGCCTTAATATAAATGTGTCATTGATCTAGGATTAGCTGTGTAACAGGAAAAAAAGTTCTTCTGCTTTGCTGCTTTGTTTCTTTGTATCCAAACTTTTAATCTCTAATAAATGTCAATGTCCAGAACTGGAACTTCATTCATGCGTACATACAAACAAGCAGAGATAATAGATGTACACAAACTAAACTTCAGATACTTGCACAAAAATTACTTTGCTATAAGTAGAAGTACCTCTGAATGCATCAGTGCAATACTGTGCAGTTCAACAAGCTAAGCCAGTAAACAAGACACAACACTTGGTAACACTTACTTACTGTTTTTGGCACCTTTAAGAACTGTGACACATCATACTACTAGTGTTAGTAACAATTACCTTTAATAATAGTATTATAATAATAAAATGTATTTATAGAGCACTTTACTACACATGTTGCAAAGTGCTTTACATAAGAAAAAACAAAACAAAACACATAACCCAACAAATCCACTTCCAGATTAGAGTTGTATTGTACCGAAATAAAAATTGAACAAATAGCCTTAAAGCTTTGGTCATTTTTTACTTGTGAAATCCAGAAATTGGAGCCTTTGGAGACAGAGGTACACATGCCAGACACCAGATGGCGCCATGCACACAGACATCCAGCAGAACAAAGAGGAATACAGAATAATTTCTATAACTTACACTCAGGCAGTCAAATCTGAAAAAATTAAGGTTGAATGTGCAAAGACAAGAAATACTTTAACTACAGCTGGTTAAACCCTCGGAGCAGAGCTCTGTACTGTCAAAATAGTCATTAAACAGAGTGGTAGTTGTTGGCAGGAACGACTTTCTCTACTTTTCCTTATGATAACAGAGCTGCAGAAGTTTGTGACAATATTTTTTTAATTATCTGAACTGCTAGGAAATATTAGGAGACTTTAAAAAGTTCAGCACACGTTTCATGTTGCAAGTTGAAACTAACTGGAAATTGCAATGTTTCAGCAACTTGCTTTAAAAAGTGAAAATGTTGCATTGTAGAACAACATCAATGTAGTGTCTATTAAACAGCAGAAAAAAATAAAATAAAATAAAAACAAGCTCCACCCGCCCGGTGGTCTCTTGTATGTACATCGAGCGTCTCCTCTGGGCGTGGCCTGTTCATGAGCTGCAGCTTCTGTGGGTGTGGACCTACAGCTGGTGGTGTGCGGTAAATCTGCCCAGGACAGTAAACACTGATCATCAGCGGTAAGCTTTACTTTACTGTCTGTTTATTTTAAAGAATATTAATTACAGCACAAAACACTGAGCCACAGACGAGTGGTCACTTCTGTTGTCATCGACAAAAATTAGAAAAAAACAAAGTGAAAGTAAAAGAGTGACGCAGCAGTAAAAGTGTGTTGTCATTCTTTTAAAGAAGTTTATTATGAGATTAAGGAGTTATAGTGTAAGAATAATAATAAAGTGCAGAGGATCCTGAATTTGAGAATGTTAAATCAAAGTCTGATCATGTGGATTGATCAAAAGTCCCAAAATTTGAAATCGATAAGTCCGAAAAAAATGTCGATTGAAGCGTTTTGTAAGAAGCAGTGTTGAAACCTCACTCTCACAGGCTCCGTTTTGTTTGGTCATGGTCTTTACTCTTTCTTTAATAATAAAGAAAATGGAATCTATCTAAGACAATTCACAAAGCAACTCGGTTATTTCATTGATATCACTCATTCGACCATTTTAATTGACTTAATTTTATGTCTTTCCTTCATATGTATCGGAGACCATTTACAAAAGAATGAAAATGTTTTTTTATGAAGCTCTTAAGTAGCTTTTGCTGTATGTTTTGGGTCATTATCCACCTGCAGTGTGGTGGCCATGCAATAAACTATAGAATCAGGGCAAGGTACAAAAGGTGAACCAGGAAGAACCATAAACATTCATCCTGAATCTGCCTTGTTGATTTATTTACAAAGGTACGAGGATGAACTGCTGTGGTCTGTTGACTCCTGAGAAGGAACCAGGTACAGAACTATTAGAAAACAGCCAAAAATCATTGATTTGCTGTATTACTGACTAATTTCTTTGTTTTATATGATCAACAGATACAGTTTGATTGTTTTACCCACTGAATACACAGAAGTTCTCACCCTGTATTTATGTGTTGTCTTTTTATTTGTTTCTCGGTCAGTTCCTCTGAAGAGCATCGAGGTGGAGCTGGAGGTCAGGGACCATGTGGCTACACTGGTCTCCACTCTGCTCTATGAGAACAAGGAGGACAAACCAATAGAGGCAGTTTTTGTCTTCCCTCTACCTGGAGATGCTGCTGTTTGTCATTTCAGTGCTGTCATTGGACAAACACAGATTGTAGCTGAGGTGAAGGACAAACAGCAGGTGAGCAGGACAGAAAACATTGACTCTGTATAAAGGAAATAAAAACAGTAAATATAGTGAATGTTACACAGAGAGTATCTGTTGTCTGTATTTCAGGCTCGTGAGGAGTATGATGATGCACTGAGCTCCGGTCAGCAGGCCTTTCTATTGGAGGAGAGTGACCAGAGTCCAGATATATTTTCTCTGAGTGTGGGGAGTCTTCCTCCAGGAGAGAGCGCCTCCATCAGGCTGGAGTATGTCACTGAGCTGGCTGTGCAGGCTGATGACGGACTGAGGTTTTGTCTCCCTGCTGTGCTCAACCCTCGATACCAACCTCAGGGTAGGAAAACAAGCCAATACATTAATCAGGAACCTTTAAACATCGTGCACCACACATCTCTTCACAGAAATGTTTCAAATGTTCCTGATTCTCTCCTGAAACAAATATCTTTTTCACACTGACACTACCCGATTAAGTAAAATAGGAAGAAGAATAGAAAGTATAAGGACCTGGCAGAGCGGTGTCTTTTCATCATGCTTTGCTTTATAACAGGGGCTCCAGGTTGAGGACTTTCTGTGTGTAACACCTTTTATTACAGAATTTCTAACCTGTCTGATCTTGTTTACAGGAAGTGAAGGTGCCAGTGTCCAGGTGACGTCTGTTCCAGCCTCTCTGGTTCCCTACAGTCTGTCTTTCTCTGCTCGAGTGTCGTGTCCTCGTCCAATCTCTAAAGTAGAGTCCAGCTCTTCTCTGGATCCTCTCCAGTACCTCAATGCAGAGAAAACCCAGGCCACGGTAGGTCGACTGATAATGTGTCGGCTGCGTGTGGTTGTTCTTCAGAACTGAAAAGAAATTTTATAACTTAATGTTTTTTTATGAACCATAGGTGAAGTTGGCTGCAGGACACAAGTTTGACAGAGATGTTGAACTGCTGATTTATTACACAGATGCCCACCAGCCCACTGCTGTGGTAGAGTCAGGACAGGCCTCTGCCAAGACTGGTGAGGTCAAACTAGCAAAGTTGTAACTACTATATGCAATATACAAGCTTAGTATGTTCAACATATTGTAATGAAATAAACATATTGTAATGAAATAAACGATAAAAGAAGACATTAGTTCCATGTATCATAATAAAACAGTGGGTTTGGTATTGGCCTGTATTAGCATGTCTTTGTTCTGTGTTTCAGGCACTCTGATGGGTGATCCAGTAGTGATGGTGAGCCTGTATCCTGAGTTCCCTCAGTCTGTGATGTCTTCAGTCGCCTCATGTGGAGAATTTATTTTCTTACTGGATCGATCTGGGAGTATGGATTGTCCTATCAATAACAGCAACCAGCAAGAGACTCGTATTGCCAGTGCCAGGGTATACAAGTGTTTACTCCATCACAACATACTTTGTCTTATTCTCACGCAGCTGCCTTAACTAACCTTCATGTGTTTCTTCAAGGACACTTTACTGCTCCTGTTGAAGAGTTTACCAATGGGCTGCTATTTCAACATCTACAGTTTTGGGACCATTTATGAACACATGTTCCCGTGAGTATGGTGGCCAGTAGGTGCCATATCAAATCTTTAAATTTTTTTTTATTATTAGAAATATAAATGTAGACCACAGACACATGTTTTAAAATAGCCACATGTGCTTCCACACATCCACACTGTTAGTTTTATGCATGTTGTTTTTTTTTTTTTTGATGAACACCAGCTCTCTCAGGAGATGTTTAGTGAATCAGAAAAACCTCAACATTTTTAACGTGTTCTTTTTACAAAATAGTAAATACAGTTAAAGAGTTCACATGTTCAGGGAAATAATTTCTGTTATACTATAAAAACCTGGTTTTAATTTGAATTTGAATGTTCTGTACATTAGTAGCACTAGATAACTATTCACCTCTTGACCTCCTCTGTTTGTGTGTTTCTGATAACAGTAAGAGTGTGGAGTACAGTGAAAAGACGATGGAGGAGGCTCTGAAGAAAGTTGAGAAAATGACTGCCGATCTGGGAGGAACTGAGATCCTTAGGCCCCTCAAAGACATTTACAGCCAGCCCTGCATTCCCAATCAACCAAGACAAGTAATACACCCACACATACACAAATGGCTGCACACCCATACATAAGTTACACTGGTTGCAGAATAATCTTGTGTAGGTAAAAATGGCATTAACACTATGCTTCTGCTCTAAGGTTGTGCTGTCTTACTGGGTTTTTTTCTTCAACAAATGTCATAGAGAGACTAAAATAAACAATGAATTGCATCTCATCACCATAATGTCTTTGAATTCAGAGCCAGATTCAATCTTATTTCATCCGCGCCTCAAAGCTCCATTGTGAAACATGCTGCTGCACTGCATGAAATGTTTGTTCACATTTATTTCTTTTAGGACACATTGTTGTAAAATAATTAATGACACCTTAAAAAATGTACATGTTGCTGTTGCTATGATCAGATGATGATTTTAATTATGTTTTTACACACACACATACACACACAAAACAAAACTGAATTAATAGAGGGTGTACTAACCTTTGTACATGATTATATGTGGATATGTTTTTCAATTCAATCAATTTCAGTTAAATTTATTTAGTGTCATCATGAGGCACGTTACAGTGTGAGGTTTAAGACTTTACAGAATATAGCTGTATATAGAATTGTGTAAAAAACAATCAGAAAAAATCCTACTTGAGCAAGCCCAAGACGAAAGTTCAGAAGAAACCTCCAGCAGAACCAGACTCAGGGTGGGTGGCCATCTGCCTTAGCTGGGTGGGTTGAGTGGAAAGAAGAGAGATGCTCCTAATCTGACTAATGTTCCTCAGGTAGAAGAATGCAGTTCTAGAGATTTATTTTAAGCAAGATGTAAAGGAGACATCCTGATCAAAGATAACTCCAAGATTCCTCACAGTATTACTTGAGGCCAAAGCTGTGTGATCTGGTGAAGAAATGTGTTTAGATAAGATGCCTCTGAGGTTTCTAGGCTCAAATAGAATTACCTTTGAGTCTGTGTAATAAAATGTTGTGATCCATAGCGTCGAACGCAGCACTAAGGTCTAACAAGTATAAAGAGAAACCTTAAAAGCCTGTTAGCAAAGATAGATTGATCTGATCTAATATGGATGTGCTGATTCAAGGTAAACCATCTTTGAGCCGTCTAGTTGGGATGGGGTGTAAGAGACTTGTTGGTGGTTTAGATGATATAATTGTTGAAATTAACTGAGCATGAGTTACATTGAAGAAGCAGTCTAAGTAACACTGAGGTCTTACAAACAAATCTGGAGCTGTTGTACATCAAGGCCCATTCATGTCAGTTGCAATGAGATTTTCCTCTCTAACAGTTAGCATTTTGTTTGTAAAGGAATTGATTAAGTCATTCCTGCTGAGAGTCACAGAGTACTAGGCCCTATTATTGAGGTCATAGTGGATGCTGGAGCTGTACTGGAGTGAATTATGTTAATTATTATGTGCATTGTAACTTATATGTGAACCTTCCTCTATAGCTATTTGCCTTTACTGATGGAGAGGTGGAAAACACCAAAGAAGTTATAAATCTAGTGAAGAAGAATTCAGGTTCCCACAGGTGAACAAAACACAACACCCTTAAATTTCCTACAAAATGACTCATGTTCTGGTACTGTGTGTTAAAAACATAATAACTGTATTGTAGGTGTTTCTCCTTTGGGATTGGGGAAGGGGCCAGCACTGCTCTTATTAATGGTTTGGCCAAGGAAGGAGGAGGTCATGCTCAGTTCATCACTGGTGGTGACAGGATGCAACCCAAAGTAAGAAAGACATTCAGCTCAACAGGTTGTAAAGTTAAATCAATTGAATTCAACTTAGTTCTGTTTAATTTAATGTATTTATATAATGCCAAATCACAACAAAAATCATCTGTAGACATTCAGCATAGTAAGGTCAAGCCCACCTTAAGCAAGCACTAGTTAACAGCAGAGAGGAAAAACTCCATTTTAGGAGAGAAGAGAGAGAAAAAAGACAAACACTTAGTTGTGGTGACAAGGAACTGCAAGTGGGAAACATATAGAAGAAGCACAGCAACAAATCATTGTTCCAATAAATAAAAAGTCAGTGCATCTATTAAGTGCTAAAAAATGTTTTTATTTACCAGGTGATGCAGTCGCTGCGATTTGCTCTGCAGCCAGCTGTGCAGGATGTCTCAGTCACATGGGATTTACCAAAAGGAGTGTCTGTCACTGTCCTCTCTCCACCAATCACAGCACTTTTCCAGGGTCAGAGGTCACTGGTTTATGCGCAGGTCTCTGGACAGGTGAGGGCAGCACCATCTACTTATACAGTATGTATTCATCATGTTTAGTATTACAGTAAAGACATGGTTTCTACTACTGTACTGCTCTGTCAGAGTTCAGAAGCAGCAGAGGGCTGTGTGACCGTGAAGTACAGCCTGGCAGGTCATCGCTCTCAGAACCAGCTCCATTTCACTCTGAAAGCTGCAGAGGACACTGGGTAAGACAGGCTCCCGTCAAACACATGTCACTCTTAGCACATGCTAAGCTAAATATAATGTATATTTTTATTTTGTAGTCACACACATACTGTAAAGCTCCACCTGTGTTTACTCCTGTTTGCAGATTAACAGTCCACAGGTTGGGCGCTCGGACTCTGATTCGCTCTCTAGAGATGGAGGAGAGAGAGTATAGTGGACAGCAAGATGTGGGGGTGAAGGAGAAGGTGGTGGAGCTCAGCGTCCAATCAGGAGTGAGCAGCTCCTTCACTGCCTTCATTGCTGTCAACAAAAGTGATGGTAAAGAGATTCAAGGACCTCTGGTGCGCAGAAATGTTCCAGCATACAGTGAGTATTTTTCCAAAGGTTATTTAAAGACTTATCTTCTTCAAACTTCAACTTTAAAGTTACTATAGCTGACTACAGATTATTGTATCACAGTGTTCATGCTACTTAAATACCATGCTGTCCTGCTTAATTATTGTAAAAATAACATTTTACAATAACTAGTATTTTTATACTTGATATTACTAAATATTAATTCTGCACACAAACCTGTGTGTGTGTTGATATGCCTTTAAATACTGGAACATCTTATATTAAATAGTATTTTATTTTTTGTAAGTACTTGGACACATGTAAGTTATTCTGATAACATCAGAAATGTATTTAATTATATTTTATGTATTATCATATAATCTTTTTACCTTCTACCTCATTTTGTTTCTTAAAGTGATGATGCAAGCCTATAGTCCAGGTTTAAAACAATGTAAGTATTACAGTTCCTGTTGGCTGTGAACAAGTTAGTGAAATGCTGAATAGGATCTGAACACACATTTGTTTACGGTCATACAGTGGCCTCTAGAAATTCTGGAGGAACAATATCTTGCCATAGTTTTTAAAATAACCAGATGTTGTCATTGTTTGCTGTGGCACAAGCGACAGTTTCTAATTTTGTAAATTTCTTACTTCTCCAATATACACATTTTTACAAAGTATTTTTTTTACTAATAGTAAACATGTAAACATATTTTGTTCTCTATTTGTTTTTTGTCTAGTGTGCTTGAGTGGTAAGTAAAACTTTTTAAAAACTTATTATTGATGGGCATTGACTTTCTCAACCCTTTATTTAAACATTCTCAGTAGTTGAGCTGAGGGTCAATCTTTTCTGATTAAGTGGTACTAGTCTATTTGATTAAATAGGTAACAAGTCAGTGTTGGTATGATGGTTTTGCAATGTACATACTGTGAAACCGAACAGAGGCATTCGATTCCAGGTCAGTCAGAAACAACAAATAGCGTATGGTTAGTGTAGTGGTAACATCACTGCCTCCCATGTGGGAGACTGGGGTTCGCTCACCTTGCCCACCCTTGTACCGACATATGTAAGTCGCTTTGGATAAAAGCCTCTGCTAAATGACTAAATGTAAATGTAACAAATCTCACATCAGATAGGTCTTCCATATAAATGTCTAGGTGAATGGGTATCCTAGGTGGCACACACATGCAGGCCAATAGGATCTTACTTACTCTGAGCATTTAATGTATTTTTGTTATGATGGAAGTGATGGTTTGATTGACGGCAGCAATGTGCTTTAGTCCATTTCCAAAAAGACACAAAGAGTAACCTCAGCCTTATAACATACACCTGGTGTAACATGTGATTTTCTTATATTACAAATTACATGGTTTTGTCATTACTGGCTTTGTTTGACGTTCTCTCTTTCTCTTAATGTAATACAAATGATTTTATTTGATTTTGAACAAATCCATCAGTTGTGCTAACAATTTTGTGACATACATTTGGTTAATGCAATTACTTGGTATTGCTGTTGTGGTGTTATGTTCTCTCTCTTTTTTTTCTAATGTTAACCAAAGACAGCTTTGTTGAAAACCTGCGTTATAGTGCTGATACAATTGAAGAACGAAGTTGCCATTGTAAGTAGCACTTGGCTGTTCTTATAACATAAACCTGGTAACAAAAATTGGATGGATTGCCAATCTTTGTTACTAGTATTTAGCATGTAAGATGTTCAGATATAGTCAATTCTGTATGTGATAGTAGGAAGAATTGTAATAACTGATGATCAGCATCAGGTCAAACCATTTCTTTGGTTTATGACCAAATAGAAAGTCCATCAATACTTGCAGTAAAAAAATACTACAGTACTTTATTGCTTGACCCATATTCAGAAATGATCTTAAACAGCGCATCACTATCAATCAGGAAAAAGTGTGAAAAACTCACGGTCCAAACTACACCTGTTCATTGTTAAGAAATATTTAACAAAAATGCCGCATGTGACTCTCGTGTATTTGTATTTTTATAGTAGATGTTTGTTGAAGAAAATGTTCTGTGACACAAAGGCATAAGCTCCAACATGTCAGGTTGTGATTATTCTCCTTCTCCTTCAACAGTGTCTTATATCGAAAAAAAGTCTTCAAGGACCACAAACTTTTTTTCTAATTTTAAGAAAAAGGTTAGTGCCTTCTTGAAGCCACGTGAGATGTCTCTCCAGACAGATGATGCTGACTGCCACCACTCTTCAAAGCTAAATGGTATTTAATTTCCATTGTATATAGGCAGACACTGTACACAAAACCTACTTATCACATTACCCATTTAATTATTTTTTGACTAATATAACTGATTCTGAACACATAGATGCCATGATCCATTAATTACATGGCAGATAATATTCATAGTTGATGCTTCAATTACCAGTGTAATAGTTTACAAAGGTTATGCATCTTTATCCTTAGAAACCTGCTAATTGTCCATTAGATGTACACAAAAATAAAAGGAGGAAAACCTAATTACAGTAAAATTATGTGCAGTTTGCAATTTCTTTCATTTTCTTTTCAGAAACCGGTTTGCCTGAGCAGCCCCCCAGAGACCCTTTGCTGCAGTTGGTGTCCCTCCAGAAGGCGTCTGGCTGCTGGCTGCTAGATGCAGCTCTGGCTGCTGCACTGGGAAAGACCAGTGAGGAGGTGGAGAAGCCAAAGCCTGCATCGGTGGGTCAAAGTCAATGATAATAAAAATTAATGATAGGACTGTAAAATATAATGAATACTACACAATTCAGTCATAACATTTAGTAAATATCATCCCTACAAGAGAAAAACAATAGTATTATTATAAAAAATGTAGGTATTGCTGTAGTGGTTCTGCTAATAAATGTACCATGAACCATGAAAGAATGAGCTCACATACCCACACAGCTAAACAATTTCTACAGAAGGTCACTTAGATGTCTAAGAGAATCTAATCCAACACAACATATAGGGTCTATAAGTTCTCATCAGTCCAGGCTCGTCCTCCTCATGCAGTTCATCCTCTAACCCTGTCCTGTCCCGCATTTTCCATATTAGTCAGAAGATTATGTCAAAGTATTTAGGTATCATATTTTACTTCCTAATGTTCTCAAGTGGTAAAACATCTCTATTAATCTGGTCTATTAGATCAATAAGGAAGTGTGGGCCACCATTCTGGCTCTGATCTGGCTTCATGGTTTCAAGACAGATGCTAAGGAAGAGTGGGAGCTTCTGGCTTTGAAGGCTGTGTCGTGGCTTCAAGCTCAGAATGGTAACGATAATATATGTTGATCTATATTTAACAGTGTTGGTTAAAATCAGCTGTTTTATAATGATTTGTTTTGTGTATTTTTTTCCCTTAGTGCCATTTGTGACAGAGTGTGTGGAAGCTGGAAATGCACTGTTGGGCTGCAGTGTGCAGAAAGATTCACTAGGGCTTTAAATGAAGATTTTCTGGCTTCTGTGTCAGGACTGTTATACAAATGCTATCCAACCAACCTACAACCTTTCATCTACTTGTGCCATAATATGTGCCTTGATGCCTTAATACTGCATATATGCACTGTGCCTCACTGATCTAGGATTAGTCAACATGATAAAACATGGTTCTTTTCCTTTGCTGCTTTAATGTCAGTGAAGATTCACAGTCATCTAGATGAAGATATCTGAAAGTGCTGCTCGTTTATTATGGTATGGTTACAATTATGGTAAAAAGAGAAATCAGCCTTGGAGATACATGTGAGGTCTCCACCCAACTTTCCTCAGACTAAAGAAGCTACATGTATTTGTACTTTGGATGAAAGCATCAGCTAAATGTCTAAATGGAAATGGATGATTAACAAAACATTTTGACATAAGAAAAAACCTCTAGTTGCTCTCACGTAACTTCTCAATCACTGCTTTAATGTTGTTTTGTGGTAGAAACTGTTTCACTACAAAATAAACCGCTGCACCAGAAACATCTTTCGTGCATGAATACAAAGAAGAGACGTGCATTTTGTATTTCTTGTCAGTTTTTGCTCATCACTAAATGCATTATCATTCAAAGTGTTCAAAAGGCACTTTCTGTGGGTATCTGTGCACTGGCCATGTTTACATGCACTGTGAGTACTCATCCATCATAGTAAGAGAGTAAAACCAGAGTACCATGGAGGTGGTGCACACAAACAACATACGACACATATCACCAAGGTAACACAGTTTTTACAAGCAATATGTGGCTCCTTCATCAAGACAATAGATTTTTTATTATTTAAGATCGCTTAGGAGACAGCACACACATTTTCAAGCGATCACACAAAACAAATACACACACAGACAAAGTGTCTCAGTTCTATAATCCATTTAAATTCTAAGCTCATTTTGTGGACATTGTGCATTTAACATGGAAATGTGATCAAATTAAGCATGTGATGCTTCCTGTGGCTGCAGTAGCTAATTAGGAAATCGATAGGTCTTGTGCTGAATGGCCTTGAACATACTGTTCATGGAAACAGATGAGGGTGTGGACAGATCAGGGACCATTTGTTCCATTTAATATATTTCTTCTCTTTCTTTTAAATTACATCACCAGTGTAAGGAGGGTTGTATACTGGAAGCAGATCTCACCAAACAGTTGAGGACTCCTTTAACATTTGAAATGAATGTCCTCTGGTAAAGAAGAATTCCGCTTTCCACAGATAAAACCCTAAACACGGTCATACTTTTCCAGAACACATGAACAAAAGTGGCGGTGCTGAAGCTGAAAAGGAAAACTACAGAAAGATCATAGGACTCTAGACATTATGTGAAATGAACAAAGCCTACCTCATCTGAGTACTTCTTCCAACACCTCCTTTTACTGAAGGTTAGGTTGAACTTTAGACTTTTTTTTATCTTAATTTGTTTAGTTTGCATCATAAAATTTTAAAGCAGTTTCATTGATCAGTTTGTTTTGTGATACAGTTACAGATTTGTCCTGCCCTTGGTCACTGAGTTACAGTAAAGCCAGTGTAGAGTCCACCCCCTCGCTGCTTTAATCAAATCATTCCCAGGCGTGACTGAGGACTTCCAGTTATTGTCACAGGTGCATCTCCCTCTCTCTCTACTGGTTGGATAACTGCCAGAGGAAACTACCAGTTGTCTCAGACACTTCAACCCTTTTCTTCTAAAGGTAGGCAGCGTTTTCCTTGTATTTCAGCCGAACATGACTCTTAAACGCAGCAGAAAAAAAGATATAAAGGTGTAGAGCTTAAAACAAAATCCCCACAGTGTTAACGTGCTGTGTGCATAGTATTCTGTTTGGTCAGATAATGAACAAACAAAACGTTCATAGTGCGCAATAAAACTGGCTGTGAGGGATGACTGGAAATGTGCATGGAGGCTGTGTGCACTTCCCTCTCCATCTGCTGCTGGGATAAGAGGAGCTAAACTTTACTAGTTGTCTACAGCTTGTAAAAGCAATCCTCTGTAATACGATTACTACAAGTACTTATGCTCTCTCTATAAATGCAATTGTTAAGATTTTTATTTAACGTGCGCCCTTACTCATCATATTACGGCCGCAGCCGAATCGCTTTGTTGATTTTCTACCTGTATTACGGTAGATTCATGTTCTCTAGGATGAAGTGAGAGACACAAATTTACTTATGCTATGTTTTTTATATGTTAAATAAATAATAGTTATTGTAAATATTAAATATTAATCATAGATAATAACTCGTTACTTGGTTTGATGTTTCATACCACTGTCATAGTCAAACACTGTAACATTATATGTACATGAAAATATTTCATGACATTTCCAAAGATAATGCTAAATTGCAAATGCAAATCTTTGTTTTCTGTTACAATAGGTAACAAGATGAGCTTCTACGGCCTATTAACTGCCCCAAATGAACCAGGTAAAGAGTTTTTAGCATTTAACACCAAAGTGAAAACAACTGCAGACAGATACAAATACAGGAACCCAAGAGGTCCCACAAGCAGACACAAGGCAACTCCCTGCAGCAAAGTCTTAGTTATTTCCACAGGTGATGCAAAAGTGACAGCTTAGAAAGTGAGTGGAGATGGTGGAGTAGTGACTGGCAGGAGTTTAACTCCTCACAGGTGGGATGACCAGGTAGATGGCAGGTAAATGGAATTATGATTAGCAGGGACTGCAAGTGAATAGCAGTATTTAGCATTGCCTACTAAAGTGTTTACATGATTCAGATATGTGTTTAAGTTTCTGTATTTGCAGCAGCTATGAGGTCTAATGAAGAAATAGATAATTAGACCAGGAGCAAAATCCTGAGAGAGAGGGAGAGTGTGATAAACCTGATTCAGAGAATTGAGGAAGAGCCAGGACAGGAAATTGAATTACAAAATAAAAGCAGGCAACTGGAAGTCAAGCTAGGCATTGGGATAGCAGCAGCATTTTCCTAAATGTACCTTTACCTGTGATGTAAAATTGGTTTCTTAATTTGCTTACATTATACTCTTTGTATTTGTTTTCCTAAGTTTCAAGACCAATATAGAAAAGAGGCAGATTGGATAAATCTTCTTGAATGAGGAATGTAATTGTGACAGTTGAGTACCACAGTATGTAGTTGGGGCACAAGGAAGCAGCGATCAAGCTTGTCTGTTTCAAATTGCATGCGTATAGAAAAGGGAAGGGACATAAACCATTTGTATTTTTATGTGTAATCAAAAGACTATGCTGTTTCTTGTTCAGTTCCCCTGAAGAGCATTGAGGTGGAGCTGGAGGTCAGGGACCATGTGGCTACAGTGGTCTCCACTCTGCTCTATGAAAACAAGGAGGACAAACCAATAGAGGCAGTTTTTGTCTTACCTCTACCTGGAGATGCTGCTGTTTGTCATTTCAGTGCTGTCATTGGACAAACACAGATTGTAGCTGAGGTGAAGGAGAAACAGCAGGTGAGCTGAGCAGTAAAGAAGATCAGTTAAACAGTAAAGACACAGTAAGCACAATGGCCTTTCCTCACTTGTGTCATCTGTATTCCAGGCTTATGTGAACTATGATGATGCACTGAGCTCCGGTCAGCAGGCCTTTCTATTGGCGGAGAGTGACCAGAGTCCAGATATATTTTCTCTGAGTGTGGGGAGTCTTCCTCCAGGAGAGAGCGCCTCCATCAGGCTGGAGTATGTCACTGAGCTGACTGTGCAGGCTGATGGCGGACTGAGGTTTTGTCTCCCTGCTGTGCTCAACCCTCGATACCAACCTCAGGGTAGGAGAACAAACCAATACATTTATCAGGAACCTTTAAACATCGTGCACCACACATCTCTTCACAGAAATTGTTTTAATTTTAACGGAAGTGAAATAATTACTTATACTAAGTGACCTGCATCAGAAGTTGCACATTACAAGCTTTGGCTCTGTTAAGTTCAGGATGAAATTAGGTTGAGATTTATTTGAAACCCTACAAAAGAGAATAAATGATTTTATCCTTTTTTCATTTTAATTTCTAACACGTCTGATCTTGTTTCCAGGAAGTGAAGGTGCCAGTGTCCAGGTGACGTCTGTTCCAGCCTCTCTGGTTCCCTACAGTCTGTCTTTCTCTGCTCGAGTGTCGTCTCCTCGTCCAATCTCTAAAGTAGAGTCCAGCTGTTCTCTGGATCCTCTCCAGTACCTCAATGCAGAGAAAACCCAGGCCACGGTAGGTCGACTGATAATGTGTCTGCTGCATGTGGTTGTTCCTCAATGAAAATAAAATATATAATTTCATTTTTTAATGAACCACAGGTGAGGTTGGCTGCAGGATACAAGTTTAACAGAGATGTTGAACTGCTGATTTATTACAAAGATGCCCACCAGCCCACTGCTGTGGTAGAGGCAGGACAGGCCTCTGCCAAGACTGGTGAGTGGTGAAATTATCAAAGTTGTTAAGAAATGCAGCTATTTCCAACTGACGTAATGACTTAAAATAAACCTGTATGTGGAGTAAGGAACTGATTAGTTAGATGTGTTGGGATACAAAACCATATTAGTTGTTATTAGTTTGTATTAGCCTGTCTTTCTGCTGTGTTTCAGGCACTCTGATGGCTGATCCAGTAGTGATGGTGACTCTCTATCCTGAGTTCCCTCAGTCTGTGATGTCTTCAGTCGCCTCATGTGGAGAATTTATTTTCTTACTGGATCGATCTGGGAGCATGTGTCGCCCTTTATATTACTTGAACCGAAAAGAGACTCGAATTGGCAATGCCAAGGTATTAAAGTGTTTACTCCATACAATACTTTGTGTCCCTCTCACACAACTGGCCTCACTAACTTTTATCTCTTTCTCATAGGACACTTTACTGCTCCTGTTGAAGAGTTTACCAGTGGGCTGCTATTTCAACATTTACAGTTTTGGATCAGAATATAAACTCATCTTCCCGTTAGTCTCTCTCTTAGTAGTCCAAGGAATTTGTTCCTGTCTTAGTCATTTATGCTTGAATGTTTGCACTAATGTAAGTATTATAGCCTTTGTTTGATTGCAGTAAAAGTGTAGAGTACAGCCAGAAGAACATGGAAAAGGCTTTGAAGATAGTTGAGGAGATGACGGCTAATTTGAGAGGAACTGAGATCCTTAAGCCCCTCAAACACATTTACAGCCAGCCCTGCATTCCCAATCAGCCAAGACAAGTAATGCACCCACAGATCCACATGCACACACACTGAAAATATGGTAGATCGGTTGTACATTGTATTCTTTTTCATCAACTCACACATGTAGTGCTTATGCACATTCGACAACTATATCTTTCCTGTAAATTAAATACTTATAATAATTAAACTTGACTGCTCTCACAGTACATAGATACATGCTGCTTATCTCTTTGTGTTTCTCCTCTATAGCTATTTGTCTTTACTGATGGGCAAGTGGAAAATACGAAACAAGTTCTAAAACTGGTGAAGAAGAATTCAGCATCCCACAGGTGAAACTACAGGACGTACAGACAAAGTGTTCCCACTGTGTGTGTGTGTGTGTGTGTGTGTGTGTGTTATAAACAAAGCTGTTGCACTCTAGGTGTTTCTCCTTTGGAATTGGGGAAGGGGCCAGCAGTGCTCTTATCAATGGTTTGGCCAAGGAGGGCAGAGGTCATGCTCAGTTCATCACCAGAACTAACAAGATGAAAGCCAGAGTAAGACATTAAACAGAGTAACAACCATTTTGTATTTGAATAGACTCCTCTGTGCTTCCAGATGGCAATCGAAAAATGTATAAACTCTGTTTGGAAAGGCTTTGTGAACTGTTACTCAACAGGTGATGCAGTCTCTGCGATTAGCTCTGAACCCATCTGTGGAGGACATTTCAGTCACATGGGATTTACCAAAAGGAGTGTCTGCCACTGTTCTCTCGCCACCTATCACAACAATTTTCCATGGTCAGAGGACAGTGATTTATGCCCAGCTCACTGGACAGGTAGAAGCATCAGACATGTGCCATATTTTTGACACTGCTGTAAATATTACACCACTGTATCACACATTTTAGTAATACCTTTTATGTAAAAATAATTGTGTATTTAAGTAAATTACATTAAAACATAATATTAATATTTTTAAATCATGTTAATTTCCATAATAGGCAAGATACATTTGAAAGCAGAAACAGAAGGAAAAGAAACAGCTGAGTTGAAACATGAAATAAAGCTTAAAATTATTTTTAAATTTCCCCTTTGCATATATTAAACAGATTTCTTACAATCTCTCAGAGTTCAGAGGCAGCTGAGGGTTGTGTGACAATAAAGTACCACCCAGCAGGTCATCCATCTCAGAACCAGCTCCACTTCAGTCTCAAATCTACAGAGGACACTGGGTAAAGCCAGTTTTTATTATCACATCTATGTATGAAGATACCTGAAATGATCCTTCTTCTATCCTTCACTCTGACTATCAACTCCTTGAAATTTAGCATAAATGAAAAACAAACTATTTCTTAAACCAGCAAGAGTTTATTCAACTCATTAAATGCAGTTGGTAAGAAATGTAAAATAAGTTGGGGCTATTAACATCCTAGCCTTGCAGGTTTAACTTGTGCTGCATTTTAAAGATTTACACCTCCGTCCTGTCTGCAGGTTAACAGTTCACAGGTTGGGTACACTGACTTTGATTCGCTCCCTGGAGATTGAGGAGAGAGAGCACAGAGGACAGCAAGATGGGGGGGTGAAGGAGAAGGTGGTGGAGCTCAGTGTCCAATCAGGAGTGAGCAGCTCCTTCACTGCCTTCGTTGGTGTCAACAAAAGTGATGGTAAAGAGGTTCAAGGACCACTGCTGTGCAGATGTACGAGTAAGTCCTAGTCTAAAGAGCTTTTTTGGTTGAAGTTGTTGTTCACTATCTAAAAGCTGCAATCATAGCTAGTGGTTGACCAACTTATTAATGGCTGATTAAATTGGATCACTTTTTCTTTTACGCTTCTAATTAAATGGTATTGACCGATGTTTGCACTGACATAGCTCACGAACAAAACATGTCTGCAGACACTAATCACCTTAAAAAAAAAATTTGCATTAGTACTCTGGAGTCTTGCTAATGCTAATTAAGAGGTGACGTTTGCCTTTTACAATTTTAAATTAAACATGCTTTGTCATTAATCTCATTTGCAGGTGTTTTTGCATCTAGTGGTGTGAAATTATTTAAATAAAAATGATATTCTTTTTAACATTTTTTAAATAACTAAAAAAAAAAAAAAAAAAAATTATAATAACCAAATTTTAAAACACTAAATGATGACAGTTGTGGTCTGCTAACTCTTCCTCTTGACACCAGTGACACAGTTGTCAGACATGATTGACTGGAGCAATGAAATAGGAGCTTCTGAGGGCTACTGAATGGTGAAATACTGAACAAATGCTTTAAAGACAACTGCTATAACTACTCTGAATTTAATGTTTCACTCTTTTTCTCTTTTGTCTGAAAGGGCAGTACTTGCGTCAATATGATCTAGACAATTACAGTGGTCCAAGCTGTAACAATAATGGTATGTAGTAAAAGCTGTTATTTGAAGATAGCTTACATTTTTCTGTCCACACAACAATATAGTATATCTGCATTTCTTTTATTTATGCCATGCTTGTATGAGTTACTTTGTCTGCAGCCAATGTGTAAACCATGGCTAGCCAACCCTGGATGTTTTCCAACTGTCCCTGAATTTAAACCTTCAGATTGGCTGAACATACCTGATCCAGATAATCAACAGGGGAAAGGGCAGAGATAGCAGGAAAACAAGCAGGACACTGGCTCTCGAGGACCAGGGTTGAGAACCTGATCTAAACATGTCAGACAGCGTGCTAGTAATATTATCAATAATTGATTCTTATTGAAATTGAAATTCTTTGTGGAAATGAAGCCACCTTAAGGCCCCAAGGGTTCAATTCAATTCAATTGACTTTTTACAACAGCAGCTTTACACAAGCAAGAAATTATGGACATTTACATGAACAGTGAATGTGTATGAATCATAATAATCAAATTGTCCCTGATGAGCAAGCCGGGGGCGACAGTGGCAAGGAAAAGCTCCCTGAGAAGGCAACAGGAAAAAATCTTGAGAGGAACCAGACTCAACAGGGAACCCATCCTCATATGGGTGATTACATACTATGTGTTTGGCAGCAGGCAGTTCAGTATAACAGTTAATGTCTTTAAGTTCAGTATTCAGTGTCTTGGTCTTGTCCAGGGTTACTTTGGGATGTGGCCAGAAATCAGAGGGGAACCAGGAATCGAACCACCCACCCTGGGGTACATTTTGCTAGAGTTAGGGCTGTACTAGGTTTAAAATCAGGCTTAGGGTTGTGCTATGGTGAGGGGTAATGTTAGGGTTGTGCAAGGTTTAGGATCTTAGTTTAAGGTTGAAGGCTTCTGAAGGCAGATTCATTAATTCATTCTTGGGACCTATTGGATATCATCAAAGAATGGTTATCTCTTTTAATCTAACCTGATTGCCCTTTCTAAATGCAAACTGCAAGTTTTAGTTAAATATAATTCTTGTTTATGATAATATTTTAAAATAATATTTACAAAATGTATTTATTTATCTTTTTTAGGAATCACTGTAAAGAAGAAACTAAAAGCAGGTAATGCATTTCCTCATTTTTTAGATCATGTGACAATGCTAAAAACATCTTAAAATATCTTAAAATATACCAATGGATGTTAACTAGCTAATGCAATCATAACTTAAATCTTCTGACTGAATGACTGAGTTCCCTGCTTTAATAGCAATCATCAGATTATATTTATGTCACTCAATGTCAAAAGTCACACATTTGCCTCATGGGACTTTATATCTGTTATGACATCATCTGTCTTTAGATCCTAACATTTAGAAAACACATTTTACAAATGAAAGATGCAATCAGGAAGGCTATCCAGATTATCTTGGACAATATTTCAGAGAGGACTGCACACAGGCCCAACACAGCAGCAGAAATAAGTCCACTCTCCTT
Organism: Anabas testudineus; assembly: GCF_900324465.2. NCBI lineage: Eukaryota > Metazoa > Chordata > Actinopteri > Anabantiformes > Anabantidae > Anabas > Anabas testudineus. Next base: position 10,688,577 of record NC_046622.1, on the reverse strand, counting down.
TATTGTATTGGGTGTCAACAAAAGTGGTGGGAACCTAAATCTTCAATGCTAAGAAAGAAGGCCATCCATTCTTTAATAGATAATTAGATTATAATTATATCGGCTAATAACATTTAGCTTTAAACATAGCGATATCTGTCTCTATACAGTATAAATTTGATATTACCTGACCACTTTAGTGACTTTTTGATTATATATCAAATATTAAAATTAGTAAAATACAATTATGCTTATCAGTGAAAATAATATTTTTCCATTGTACTTCTGTCAGATAAATATAGGTTCAAGCTGATTTAATTTCTTTAAATCTCTTCCTTTTTAACAGTTTTCAGTGGAATTGGCAGCTTCTTTAAGGCTGGGCAGAGTACCCCACCTCAAAGCACTGGTAAGGGAACATCTTTTTTTTACTCAGCCTCACTGATGGATTTGTGGACGATGAGCTAGTTACCGTGTTAACTAGCATTCAAAAGTTTGACGTCACTTAGAAATTTCCAAGTTTTTAATGAAAATGTACATAAAATGAGTTTGAATGATTAGTAAAAGTATTCATGGAAAAATTTAGAAGTAATGATTTTTACTTAATACATAATACTGTGTCCTTCATACTTGCTATTGAAGAATAAGAAGCCTACATTTGCACCAATTAAAGCCTTCTAGACCTTGGACATTGTAGATGGAATTTTGTTGAGGTAATCTAAAGAGATTTCACACCTTGCCTACTGAAGCACTTCAGAAATGTGTATTTGTGTCACTGTTGATGTTGTAACTGGTCTTTTTCAGGCACTATTTAATGAAGCTGCCAGCTCTTTTTAGGTTTTAGCCAATTTGTGCTGCTCAGGCAATTATCAGAAGAAAGTTTTATATTGTTGTTTCTGTCTTATCTGGTCTATTTTTGTCTGTAATCAAATGTAATCAAATCCATGATGCTTCGCATACTCAATTGGTCTAAACATAGTCAGTGTTATTGCTTCCTTGACTGAAGTTTCCAGCTATGGTACCATAATTGTAAAAGGATCAGTTAGCATTTTAAACCTGCATTAGCAAACATAAGATGAAATTGGAAAGCAGGACTTTTTGGTGGAATTGGCCACTGCATGTAGACATATAGATGTGTGGGGATTTTTCTTTTTATATGATTAGTAATTATCTGCTTCCAAAAGCTGCAGTGTAATTTGAATCTCCTCTTGTGATTGTCTTTTCAGAAACACCCAAATGTGAGGACTCAAGGACTGAGACCAAGCAGCTATTCACAGACCCTTTCTTACAGCTGGTTTCCTTGCAGGAGGTATTTGGCTGCTGGCTGCTAAATCCAGCTTTAGCTGCTGTACTGGGAAAGACCAGTGAGGAGGTGGAAAATGCAAAGCCTACATCGGTGCGTTACGGTCAAATTAAACCATGAAATTTATCTTAATAATGAATTAAATATATGAAACAGCCTGAAACAAATATGGATATAAAATTAATGTAATATTCTCATTTTTCATTATCTAATCTCATCACAGTGTAAGGGCAATGTGTGATGAAATTTGTAAAATTGGCCTCAGTGTCAGCATTTTATTAATCTGGTGAATTAGGTCAACCAGGAAATGTGGGCCACCATTCTGGCGCTGATCTGGCTTCATGGTTTCAAGACAGATGCTAAGGAGGAGTGGGAGCTTCTGGCTATGAAGGCAGTGTCATGGCTCCAAGCTCAAAATGGTAACCAGCATTTTGGTACATGCTGATCTGTTTTTAACAACATGTACTGATTACAATCAGCTATATTCAGCCTTGCTTTCTTTTTTCTTTCTCAGTGCCATGTGTGACAGAGTGTGTGGAAGCTGGGAATGCTCTGTTAGGGTGCGATGTGTGGAAAGGCGCCCTGGGATACTGAGGTTCTTGTTAAACTGCTCCTTCAGGATCGTACACGGAAGCTTTTGTACTCTGTCGATGCTACACCTCATTTTCTCTACAATTTACTTTTATCATACATTATTACTTTTTGTTGTTTGTATAGCCAACGACTGTTTTGATCAAATTTTTCCTCACATATTTGCACTTCACTTTATCCATCCCTCAATAATGAATGAATTCTCACTCTATATTTACTGTATAGTGTATAACGTTTACCCTGCCATTTTCTTTTTGTATCAAACAATAATAATAATAATAATAATAACAATATAATTGTTAAGATTTCTGCCTCATCCCGGCTGGGTTGGTTTTGTTTCTGTCTCCTTCCTGTTTTTCACCTGGTCTCAGTCCTGTGGCTCTGCTTCCTGTTGCCCCCACATTTGGACTGTCTCACTCTCTGCTCTCCTCCGCCCTGATTACAAACCAATTCCACCTGTGTTCACCTTTTTCTTTTTAGCTCCCCTCAATCCACAGCTTGTTGCTGGTTTGTTTTACAATGAATTGCACATGGACTTGTACAAGGAGTTACACAGCTTGTTACATGGATTCACTGCTTTGCTGCACCCCGGACCTTGCATTTGTTTTTCGGACTTACGTGAGTTGTTTCACTGCCTTTTCTAGTGATATTTTGTTGGTATTTCATATTTCTGGTGAATATATTAGTTTATATTTTGTCTACATTAGAGCAGTGGATTCTGTTGTTACTTTGTATTTTGGTCTGTGGGTTAGTTTGTATATCACCTGCATTTTGCTTGTTCTCCACTGTTTCTTTTTACCGGGTCTCTTTTAGTTGTCACTTTTGCGCTCACATTTGTTCAGTATTTTAACTTCTAATGCAACATTGTCTCAATTATGTAATTGTTTTAATATTTAAATTTGGTAATGTTTGTTCCTTGGGTTGATAAGTAAAGCTTTTTGGTTAAACAAAGTTAGATTTGTGATTGTCTTAGTAATAAAATGGTTAAATCATAATTTTTAATTTGTAATCAATAATATGACTTAAATTCATTAGTGTTTTCTCAGTCAAGATGCAGCACAGGGATATTTTCCTATTTTCTACTCAAACTGCACTTATTCATTTGACTTTTTCTTATTAAACATGGCCTTTACCTGTTTCTCTGTAAAGTGTCTTTTCAAATTGTGTCCTGTGATATTCTGTCAAAGATGTTTAAATAACTTAATGACTTAATGAATGATGATGTGATGGATGCTTTTCACAATATCATTTATATTTAAAAAAAAAAACAAAAACAAAAAAAAAAGCCCCCTCCCCACCCAGTATTGAGCTGCTGTGTCTGGTATTTATTTATTTATTTATTTATTTATTTATTTATTTTATTTTATTTTTTTTCTTTTGGCTCCTTTTTTTAATACACGTTTAAATAACATTTATGTCAAGGCTACAGCATTTAGTGTTACTCTCAGCAGCCCTGCACAAACTGTTGCTTCACTTAAACTGACAATTCAAGGTTCAAAACTTTACTGGAGGTTGTTTTATTATGTCAATGATAACTAGAGTGGGGACAATTGCAGTTCAACAACTATGTTCATTTTCTTTACAGTGTCCTGTACTGTAAGAAACTAAAGAAAAAGCGCCCCCCCCCCCCCCCCCCCCTTTCTGGTGTTGGTCTTGAATTTTATTAATGTGTGGTTATTTCAGAACATTTACTCCTCCTACCCGGAACCAAGAGAATCAGGGCTGCAGACAGCCAGCTGAAAAGTCCTTGAAAAGCAGTAACTGATCTTCAGCCAGCTGAGAGCAGCAATTTTGCATCTGCGTCTATAGAATTTACCAAAGGGCTGCTATCTACAGTTTTAGATTCAGCTTTGAACACATTCTCATGAGATATCACAACATCTTTCATTCTTTGATTTAACTCCATGCCAATGTGTATCTCTAGAAAAACACGTGATGCTGATTGATTCTGTGAGACCCTGGATTCTGTTCAGCATTTTGAAATGAATTATGTTGGTAACATATTTTAGTACGACTTTGTTTTTTTGTAAACAATTGGCCTGACGGTGAAATCTGAAGTTGGTAGCACCACACAGTGACTTGCCGCCTGACCTCCTGTTTATTTCAATTCAGTAATTTAATGGAAGGTAGTAAGAATGTGGAGTACAGTGACACGACCATGGAAGAGACTTTGTAGGTTGTTTAGGATATGTATGCTAATGCAGGAGGAACTGAGACCAAATGCAATAAAATTGTAACATTATTTTAAATGTTCAATTAATTTTATTTGCATATGCTCTTTTTCCACAGATCGCTTTGCTTGGATGGCCGCCCTCTATTAGGTGTCTAGTTGCTGGCTGATAGATGAAGCTCTGGCTGCTGCACTGGGAAAGACTAGCGAGGAGGTGTAAAACCAAAACCTGCATTGTAGGTTACTATTTTCTTACTTTAACAGGAGAAATAAGCTAATATATGGAACAAAATAAAAACATTCACATTTTTAATGTGACGTGTGAACAACCCCTACAATCTGAAGCACAAAGTGTTAACCTGATTTAGCATCATGGTTTCAATACAGATGTTAAAAGGCGGTTACATCTGGCTATGAATCTATCTATACACAGTCCTTCATATATTGAACGTTTTTGGGCCATTCATCACGTTGGTAGGCTGAAACACCAGACAAGACCATTTTGAACCACTAGAGGGCCCCTTGGTTGTCATTTTTGGTTTGTGCCATGCAGCAGTCAAACATTGTTAAATCTATCCCCAGAAGAGCTGAGGGAATATTGCACATTTGTGTAATTGTGTAATTTGATGATTATACTGTAAACACACACTGTCACAGTTTATCTGTTATCTTTTTAAATGCATTTTATTTAAATGAATTACATTTAATATTATGCCAAACACTGTAAAATGTTTGAATGAGAAAGTATTTTTTTTGTATTGGTGTGTATTGTTGAAGGAAATGTAAAACTCTGGTTTCTTATAATCAGGAACTCATCATCTTTCCACCGACATAACCTTTATTTTTCTGCTACCTCTTTGCATTTGTTTGGCCTAAATAGCTGTTTGGACCCAGGCTCTTTAGTGACTCCATACTGTTTAACATTAGTGTGCCCTTTTTATGCAGGGGACCTTTGTTTTGTGCTGCTCACATGTTCCTGCTCTCTACGTGACTCATCAAAATTCAAAGTACACTGAGACATTAAATCAAACCTCTCACCCTCTGTGAGTGTGTTCACAGACCAAATCTGACATTCTGGGTCTCTGAGACATAATTCACACCATTTTTGTCTGTGTAAGATAACCTGAAGTAAGGATATTAACACAGTGAATCTGGGGGAAACGTGTTTCATAAAAATCAATGTGATATATTTGATAGTTAACACAGTGCACAACATCACAGTATCATGTGTGGTCAGATGGCATAATGTAGAGAGGGGGTTACACACACGAGGAAGTCAGAATAGTTAAGACACCCTACAATATAATGTCCAGTACACACCACCACTGTGGCAGTATACTTAAAACACACACACACACACACACACAAACACAAAAAGCGGCAGCCAGTGAGTTGTGTCATGGCAGCTTTTAACAGACTTGCTGGATGCTCTTAACTTGGCCTACTCCAGGTAAGAGAATATTCAGGGTTTTTTGTACATTGTCCCTGTTAATGCAAAACTAATTTAAGTCTGGGCAAATAAATACTCTGTGATGTATCTTGTTGATGGAATATTGTGTTAATGTAATATATGATCATCTGTGGTACTTCATTGGGAGCGCAGGCAGTATAGCATCTCTGGTATCACAGCTTGGATGAGGCAGTGGCCAGTCTGCTGAGGTCTGTTCTCGCCAACACAAGGTCAAAACACACTGAAGCGAATGCAGAAGTTAGTACAGACGCTACTCCAGCAAAGTTTATATCAGAAATCCGTAAAAACATTAGGTCAAAAAGGATGTATGTTTCTGAGGTAGATATAAATTGGCTTCAACATATTTCAAATTTGTGCCAAAACAATAGCTGGCAGCTTGAAATGTTTAATAGTTTACATTACTTTGATGTTTGTGGCTGAATATACAGTCGTGATATGATTTTAACAATGTCAGCATTTAGGTACCAATTGGCTCAGTTTTGTAGGTATAAAATGAGGAAAAAATAAATGCTTCCAATTTTACACAACATATAGGCTTTTCCACAGGTTAATAGAAGATATGTGTCAGAGTGGATTAGCTGTTGATTAGCTGATATTTATTGGCAAATAAAAAGTAAATAGACCTTTATGATCAACATGGTGATAATCAAGATTTGAAGTTTACATCCGGTACATTGGTGTCACAAAATAAAGGGGAGCATATGCTCAACTGTGGTGCTCTAGGGGTGGTTTATTTATGGCGAGGGTTGAATTGAATTCCTCCAGATATAAAAGGATCCATAAGCTCTGGCTTTGCCAGCATAAGACATGTGTCATCAACTGACAGCCTGACAAAGCTCAGACATATCGCTTGTTACTGACGCTCAAAGAGACAGATTTAGTGGGGGACTTGTTACTATGACAGTATACAACAGCTGTCATGAACCGACACTAACCCAGGCTGCTCTGGTTGAAACAATATAAATCCCGCTTTTAACTGTACAAGCAGAGTTAAATTAAATTAGAGTTCTTCAATGCATATTCAGAAAAGTTTATTGTGTGTTCAAATGATTAAAGCTGCATTACATGCACTAGACACAATCTTATCCAAACCTTTGGCAGACCTCCGACCAACACTTTCTAAACTGGTTTCCAAGGCAACCACAACCAGCAGGACCAATTAGAGCTGACAAAAGATCCCCGAGCACTAAACTGCCTGGAGATTAGAGGAAAAGAAGACGCATCCTTAAAAAAAAACAAACAACAAATAAAAGAAGTGCACTCTGCTCTGTGGGTGTGTTCATCTGTGGGTGTGTGACGGGGGTCAGGACACAGAGACGGTGGCTTTGCCTGAGCGTGGACCTGTGGGCTCACTTGTGTCTGCCTTGGCCTGTCCATTAGAGGGAAAAGACTTAATTAAACCTGCTGTCTGTCCTTCCCTCCCTCTGTGTCTTTCTCTGTAGAAGTGATGTGTGTTATTAGAGCCACAGGCAGGAAACCAGATCAATAAGAAATAGTTTAGAGAGGCTGAGCTTTCTTTTTTTCTATTTCTATTTTATTTAGACCATCAGTGGAACACTGTGGCCTCTGAGCTGCACATCAATCACAAATCGCATGCTGTGTGTGTGTGTGTGTGTGTATGATCTGACTATCCTTTGTACTTCAATGGAGGATCCACTTTCTTGAATAACTGACACCTATGATCCCATGGTGTTCATTGGGCGTCGTAGGTGTGTGAGTGTGTGTTTTTTTGTGCTTGTGTCACTGCCTATTTCTCTCTGAGTTTAAAAGTGTGCCAAATACCAGAACCAGTGACCTTTGCTGGAAACCCTTTTAGCAGTCTCCTGTGAGGTGAGAGTAGGGTTTTATTTACTCCCAACGATCACACTGCCAAACAAATTCAAAACACAGTAACAACAAATCTGGACTACCAGAGCTGAGACTTCAAGATGTCTGTTCTACCACATAAAACAATCCCCCTATAATAATAGGTCATATATATTAGGGATGTTTGTGTCACAGTTGTATGGAGCACAGGGTGGACGACTGAAATGCAGACATGGTACAGGCAGGTGCAAACTGATTTTACTTCAAACACTGATGACCAAATTATATAGGGAACAGAAATTGATCCACAACAATGTGCCAGGCAACAGGCAAGAAATAGAGATACGTTTAAATATTTTAGATTGACTGACCTTCATTTGCCAAAGTGATGAGTCAGTTTGTCATCATAACAGGAATTTGTACAGTACATGTAGTGGTAGTGGCACTAAAAGGGCTACGGACTTCCAACCCATCCTCTGTACAACTGACGGACTAAAGCACATTAAGAAGGCAAGAAATTTAACCAATTAACTCCTTAATAATTAAATAATGCCTCGAGTGGGTTGAATGTAATTTTTAGTTTCTTTGGACAATCTACAGTAAATATATAAATATTGTACGTCCATCAACACATTTTTGTTTACCACCTATTTCCATATGTGTTATTTCACAGTTTGGATGCCTTGATTAATGTACAATGTTAAAAAAAAAAAAAAAAAACACTGAAGAAGAAGGTGCGTTCAAACTTGTGACTGGTAGTGCATCTGTATCTGCCCTGTGTCAAGGCCATTGTGCTTCTGCTGTCACCATTAATGATGAGTTGTGTGCTCGTGTTTCCCGGGGTCAAGGTCTTCGAACTTTTATGTGCCCTCCCTCCCTCATTAATTCCCTTTAAGATTGAGTATCTCTTCTGATCCTTCAGTCCGTCTCTTCTGCCTTGACCACAACCTTTCCTTTCCCTTTTCTCTGTTTCCTTTCTTAAAAGGCTCTGAAGGAGTTTAGGCGTAGCCCTCTCCATGGTAACACCACCTCTTATTCTTACTCACATTTTCTCGCTGTCTCTCATAATTCTGCCCTACCCTGAGCTTTATCACTGCATCCTCCCCCTATGTGCACTCCCTCCCCCCCACCCTCTCTCTCTCACACATTCACTCAGCCTCTCCTGCTTCGGCAGCTGGTCTACTGCTAATGCTGCACCATCCACTGAATGCGAGATGTTCACCCCGGTGTATAAAGGATCTGCGGTGGAGCCGAGGTAAGGCTTTCCTCTGGAGCAAAAACACACCACATATGGTATTTGTGATGTTGTTGTTTTCTGAAAACAGCCAACTGGAAGCCAAATGAGTGAAAAGAAAAGCATGAGTGTATATGTGTGTGTGTGTGTGTGTGTGTCTGTGTGCTGTTTTGTGTGAGAACTCTCCAGCTGGAGTAGTACCCTGGATGAGTTGCAGGCTTGGTACAGCTCTTGTGATCTGCATACACACAAACACTCAAGTGAAGAGGAAACCTATTTCCAATTCCTTTGTCCTCTCTGTATTTTGTGAAACTTGAGTTGAGTTAAGTGTGTGTGTGACCTGAGAGAGAGCCTGTGGAAGACTGGTGTCATACAAATGGTCTCTTGTGTAGTGCTGCAACAGTGCTGCAATGTCTGGTTATGGTGCTATGTTCTCTGATGGTACATGACACCATGCTGTGTTTATATCTGCGTGCATTTTATTGCAAGAAGATGGTGTGTGGGGGCATGAAGTTAGATTTTTGGGTATGTGAGTGGGTGGATAACAGCAGCATTTCTTAATATTTTCATAAATTCAAGTCAGTACACTGCAGTCATGCCACAAGATGACATTTGAACCAAACAAAACAGATTAATTGTATTATGATGAGGATGATTCATATTATTGTTATTATTATTAGTAGTAATAGTGGTAGTAGCGTATAAGAAGTTGATAGTATTTAAATTTTCCATCATTGAAAATGTATTCATGTCCCTGTATGCGTACAGTAAATGTGGAGTATGTATCATATGTGTCCCTTTGAGTAGATGAATCCTCACTGTATGCAGTATACACAGCATGAAGAGAAGCGCTGGGAGGCAGAGAGATGTTTGATTCATGAGTCTTTCTCCAGAGAAAGCACTGTGCGCATATCTGTGTGTTAATAGCACACATTAAAAATCTTTCAAGAGAATTTAGAAGAAATTGTGGTCTGATGTGACTATTAAAACATTTTAGATAGATATAAAATAGCTGGACATTGCTGAATCTCCTTGTCATGCTGCATTTATTTAATTCCTACTGTTACTTGTGCCCATAGTGACCATAGATAGTAATATAAAAGATTACATATCCTTATTTTGGAGGCGGCACAGTATTTTCCTTATTTTTGAACACGGATGCCTCAGACGATCCACAAAACAAAACCACTTTTCAGTATATTTATGCCATTTTGAGCATGTCATGATCACCTGTCGCGAGATGTTCCTCCCATGGAGCTGTGCTGGAATCTTTCAGGTATGAAAAGTTGATGATTGCTGTCTTTGGAGTATTTATTTGGGCATGAAGCTTTTAAATCATGTTCACATGAACCCAAAAAACTGACACAGCAATCCCAGACTAAGAGGCTTGAGAAATTTCAGTTCCGCAGTGTCAGGTGGACGGACGTTCCCGTCGACAGCTCTGTGCTCATTCCAAGTCCTGCTCAAAATAGATGGCAGCTAATCTCTACCTCTCAGGTGGAGTGAATTTAGGGTTTGAGTCCTTTGCTGAAATGTGTACTAGCATGCACACAGACAGGCACCGAAGCTGTACATACACTGTTGTGTTGATTTGTGTTTTTAGTTTCATTACTATTAACTATTGCATTTATTTATATCTCGGTTATTTTTACTCTCAGTGATTTGTGTCATTGTGTCATGTTCTCTATTCTCTTTAGTCTCCGTTATGACTTGGGTAGTCCACTTGAGAGCTGATAAAAGTCAAACACCAGTCAAAGAAGACTACAAACACACAACGTCTGTCGTCCCTCCTCATCGTGTCTTTACTTTGCTCCATTACCTGCTCATTATTACCCACCATTCATTAATCCAGCCTCAGCCTCTCAGCAATTCTCACATCCCAACTTCCCTCCCTCCTTTTTTCCCTCCCGTACCCCTATTCCTTTCTCTGCCACGTGCTTTAAGTCTCATTTCAGGTCACATCTCTAATTGCGCTTCATTTCTTCCTGGAGATCATCACACGTACCTCTCTAAAGCTCTGTTGTTCATTGCTTTTCACCTCTGCAGTCTTTTTAATTTGGTACTAATTGATTCTGTACTAAATCTCCTCCTCCATTAATCTGCCTCTTACTCCCACACCTAATTTTGCGATGAGATCAATGCAAATTTTTATACAGTGACACATGAGTCACCAGCTGCAGACGGGATTTATTTGAAACTTCCGCAGCTCGTGTTTGTATTTGTGTGTTCCCATTAGGTGAAAAATGAAATGGTGTGCGGAAATTGCTATGTTCTCAGTGTACGCCTGATTAAATTGTTTTTGTGTGGGCTGAGCATTTGCATTAGGTCCTGTGGGTGTTTCTTACGCTGTGTTTGTGGGATCTTGAGTCTGTGTGTTGCACTTTACGGCCCACCAGAGCTGCATTGAAAGCGAGGTACGTGGATAAAGGGGAATGTTTTTTCTCTGATCAGTGTCTGAAAGAGTGAACAACAGGGGAGAGCAGGTCTGAAAGCACATTGGATGCTGTGTGTGTGTGTGTGTGTGCGTCCGTACACACACATCACAGCTTGTTAATTTCCGTGTGTACATGTGTCAGCATGTCTGTGAGTTTGTGTGCATGATTGTGCATAAGACGGCGTCTGTGGCTGTCTGTTTTCTCTGAGTGTGTGTGTGTGTGTGATCCGGAACAGTGGGTGTATGGGTGGGCTTGCTGTCAGTTTTACTAAAATCCACCAACAGAGGAAAAAAAAAAGAATTATGAAGGGAAAGATGGGAAATAAAAATAGAATACAAACAAGAGAAATGTTGTGTGAAAAGTGATAGATTGAAGATTCACCATGCTACTTTTGTGGAAGAAGATGTCGTGTTGTTACAGTGAAGAGAGAATAAAAAAACATTTATATGTTTGAATTGTGAGTGTTACCCTAATATGTGTCTTATAGAGTTCATAGTAATCTACTTTTTCTGATGTTCAAAGCAACAGATGAATGATGAGGTGTTTTTAAACAAACATAATGAAATAATGATTGTAATTCACTTGGAATAGGTTGAGGCTGCTGTGTTAGCTTTACTCACACATCCTCCAGATTCAGAGCCTGACTTTGAAGTCAGAAGTGTTCAAGCTCAAATAATAACCATAATTAAGTGCAGATTTCCAGAAAACATCTGAGCTGTTATGGAAAAAAATGTTCAGCGGTTATTCTGCAGGTTTGGTGCCTCTGCATGAATGCGAGCATCAGTGTGTGTGTTATAATAGATAGATGGTGATGGATGTGGTTGAGACAGGAGCCATTAAAGCAGAGCATCAGCTCTGTCTCTAAATCAGCAAGCCTCCTGGAAAACCTCATATGACTAAGTAACCTATTAGAGACACAGGAGGGAGGAGTGAAAAGCAGGAGGGAGAGATAGATGTAGGAAAATAGAAAGGTCCCTCACGTCTGTCTGGGTGTATATCACCCCCCGGGAATCCATCTAATGACTAAATACCTTATTACATGGTGGGGACAGGCGGCGGGGAAGGAACAAAAGTAATAAAGATGGAAACATCACATTGATTGCAGAGTCTCACTGCCACTGAATGACGAGGAGACATTTATGAGATGAGGGACTGAAACTGAATAAACAAAAGCAGACTGAGAGAGAAATTAGAGATAGAAAAAAAAAAGCATTAATGAAGTTTAAAAATATTGCAAGGGACCTAATTATATTATATAAATGAAACAACAGTGCATTTATTTCGCACGCATTGCATCAATATTCATACTACTCCATCTTCTTCCTTTAGCAGCTTAACCTTTAGAAGTTCACGTCATTTACCCCAAACCCCACAGACCTCCATACGGTGTTTCTGTCTTACAAGTCTTCCAACAAGCAGATAATAATTTATTGTGTCAAGGTTTTGTAAGGAGACATTCAAAAAACATTTAAAATTACTTTTAAACAGTAACGCATAGAAACGTATCAATCTGGATATTTGACAGACAGAAGCTGCTGAGTTTGCTTAAACATGCTTTGTTCATATGCCACAAGGCAGAAATCTGTATGCTGATTTGTTCTACATTCACCTTCATGTTTAAAGCAGCCTTAAAGGAACAATAGTATAGAAAATCTACATAGAATGAATACAGGGACACCTTTACTTGTATGATATGATGAAAACCCTGCAACTGAAATGAAAAGTAAGACGTTTGACATAAGTATTATGCACATGTTGCAGTGCAACATGTCAATCTGCCTTTGCGATGTTATGTTTAGTCATAGTTTATTTTTGTTTTGGCACAAAAATCTTTTTCTTTCTCTCTTTGTCTTTCTCACCTCCCTCTCCCACCACACACACACATGCACACACACTCATCCAAGTGCAAACGCAGAGAGGAATAAGGAGTGTGTGAGTTACTTGCCAGTGACGTTGATGTCGCCCAAATCACTTACAAACATTTTAGTGGTAACAGTGTTGGTGTGAATGAAGTTCCACATTTTACTGTAGAAAAATTGTGATGTGTTGCACTTGTAAGAGAGAGAAGACAAGGAGACAAGAACGTGACTCTTTCAAGACTCTGAAAGCAACAGTGTTCTCACATCACGAGCTGTTAAAAGTTGACTGAAAACCAAAGTTGCTGCAGTTTTTCTACTTAATAGCAGCATCAGTAGGAAAAACTGGTTGTGGTATAAAAACTGCTTTCTGTGCACATGCAGTACGCAACTACGTTATCTCCATAGCAACGTGATGCTATATTTGCATAACATGCATGCAGTCTGTAATTCTGTGTACAGGAGCTATTTGTGACATACTAACTAAACGCTGTTACCAACTCTTCCTGTAAGAGTTGATTTCTAGTAGATTTCTCCCACAATGGTAAAACATTTCACAGGTATCTGACCTGATTTAGATGAAGGACCATAAGCCCACACTTAGATTTGTCAAATGTGGACTAGAGTATTGAGGAAGGTTCAAAGCTTGTTTAGCATAATGTTTCAGATTTGCGACAGATTCATTCATCTATTTGTGGAAACGCAACAAAAGATCCTGTTGCACTCTATGATTTGGGCATGACTGGTACAGTTCTGGCCTGGTTTAAGTCTTACTTGTCTGGACAAACCTTCAAGGTATCTTTGCAGGGGCAAGTTTCTAACTCTCACTGCCTCTCTACTGCCGTACCTCATGGCTCATTTCTTGGTCCTCTGGTTTTTTTCCATCTGTACTACATCCATACATTCCATTATCCGTAGACTTTTCCTATCGTCGCTATGCTGACGACTCTTCCTGTTTTTTCCACTGGATGACTCTTTCTAATTAAGCATCTCTAACATCTCTCCTTGGATGAGAGAAAGGCATCTTCAACTAAACCTTTCCAAGACAAGTTGTCGTCTTTCCAGCCATCAACATAGTGTCTTCGGTGAGTGTCCCCACTAAGTCTTCCAGAAACCTGGGGGTGATCATTGATAATCAACTGAGCTTTACCGACCACATATCCTCTGTCTCAAGAGCATACAGATTTATCCTTTTAAACTGTCAAACCCTCCAGATGATCCAAAATGCAGCAGCACATCTCATTGTTGATCAGCCAAAAAGGACACGTTACACCACTCGTGCACCACTAGCAGTAGCTGCCCACATAAGGTTCAAAGCCCTGACCTTGCCTACAAAGTGACTCAACTCTACCTGAACTCCCTCATCTGGGTCAACAATTCCTCCCATCGATTGCCAGCAAAGAAACATCTTGTGGTCCCCTTACTATACCTAAAAACACCCCAGATCCCAAAACTTTTCAGCTCAGTGGTTCCACACTGGTAGAGGGAGCTACCCACCTCTGCACACTCAGCAGCCTTACTTCCAATTTTCAAAAACCTACTGAAAACAGAACTCTTCCACAACTTTCTCTGCACAAAAAAAAAAAAAAAAAGTTTCCCTTGCACCTTATGAAACTGAAACAGTTCTTGGCTGGCTTAGATATTTTGCTTGCTCATACCTCACTTCTACGTAAAACAAAAGGCAAATTGGACCAGCTCAAAAACCACTAAACAAACAAACAAACAATGCAGTGAACTGGACGTGTGTGTGTGTTCCATAAAAAAAAAAAAAAAAAAAAGTCTAGCACTTCTTCACAACAATAAGTAGTACTGAGAATCCTTCACTAAGTGTAGTCATTGAAGTTTCCTTTAACTTTTCTCTTAACTGCTGAGCTGTTAAAACCAAAATAAGAAGAAAACGTCTAAATATAACTAAGCAGAGACCAACAACAGTCTAAAACCTACTTTAAATTGTAAAGGGCATTTAGTGTTTATGATCTACTGAATTCTGAACCTGCTTCTCATTTTCAATTTTACTTCACTTTTTCAATATGACTTTGTTCCTTACTTTCATTTTTAATTTTGAATTGTTGAATTGTTGCACTCTCACTGTCATTGCCTGTCACCACACATCACACATCCTCATCAGGTTTGATTCTATTCTATTCTATTCTATTCTATTCTATTCTATTCTTGCGTGTGTGTGTACACTGATATTAACAGTCACATTATATCACTGGAACGTACTCATCAGCCACAAAGTTCAGAACAATCAGAACACATTGATAATTTCATTATCAGCAGGATTTAGAAAAGTTTGTTAGTTTTTTTGTGGGATTATATTTCTTTTTGCTTTTGAACTCCAGCTTGCACAGGGTGTAAAAATAACACATTGCTAAAAACACAATCTTATGCAAAGGCCTTTTCGGAGAGGCGCTGAGTGCTTCTGCGAGCTCTCTTTGGTGTTCTCCGAGGCCAAGCTTTGTGACACTGTTGTAGCAGATTCAAGATTGGATTACTAACCATGAAAAGAGGACACATGCCCCAAGCTCCCCAAAAATACCAGGTCCACTGCTTGTCACTGCAAGCTAATCTTACTAATTTGCACCACTGACATTTTCAACTAACGCAGGTCCTGCAGGGTGAGTTTGTTCTTGTTTCAGTGTGTGTTATTTGCTTCACATTGTGCTAACATGATAACACATACTTTAATATGAGATCCAAATTCAGCTTTAACAAGAAATAACTACTTATGTATATTTAGGTTTTGATAGTGTGACAATGGTTCACATGGGGTGTGAATGTTAAAGTGCAACTAACAATATAGGTACTAGTAATTTGACCTGTTCCTTAACTCTGTAGTCAGAGGCTAAAAATAGTTTGTAATGTCTCCTCGATTGCAACAACATCACGACTGGTCAACCAGCATGAGGGCTGTTAGTCCTGTCTGCCAGTTGAACTTTACACCTATGCACTCTGGGACACTGGGATTCAAAACATGAGGTATCATCAAATCACTAGACACCACCAGAAATAGTATTATTCCCACAGTAGGTCTTATCTAAGCAATGTACAATAGTGCTATATTGTTCCTGAGTCAGCAAAAGCTAATTTAATAGACTACTCGTTGTTCTCTGTGTCTCTGGGAATTTGTTGAAGTTGCATTGTTTAGTGTTTTGTTTAGACTGTACTATCCGGGATAAAGTTTTTCCCCCAACAACTTAATTTGTTGAGGGCTCTGAATTACATGTAATATAATAACGAGAATCTGAATGAAAATAGGTTGTGAAACTCTCAGATATTTAAAGCATTGAAGCATCTCATGTGGTGTCTCATGGGATTTTTCTTTTTTTTTTTTTGCATTTTTTAAACTAACTTCTTTTTTTAAAAAAGCTTTTGAGTTATTTCAGTACATCAGCTGTGTGAACGTTAACCGAGAGTGTAACAAGTCAACTCTAGAGTGAGGAGGAAGGGCGTCAGGAAGGACACTCCCTTTGTTCGCAGCATTAGAGGTTTCTATGTATACACTGCAGTTGGACTGCATGGCTGTTCAGCTATTTTTTTTTTTTTATAGCATAATGCTGCATTCTTGGTACAAAATTAATCCAGTTTCACGCTGCTGTTGAGCATCTGCATTTTGTATGTGTATTTATAGATCTTATTACTCTTTAGTTACACAATCCACAGAAAAATAAAAATAACTGATTCAGAACATTTGAAAAATGATCTATTTACCAGAGTAAAAGTTGAAATCACCCACTCTGTCGTGTACGGTGGGTGTATCGTCACTCATGAGGTATTGTTATTATGGTTCATTATATATTCCTGCATGTTATGAGGGTGAGAAGAAATTAGCAGACTCACTCGAGGGCACTCAGTTCAGGAAGTGACTGTGTCGTCTGGCCACAGATGTTGCAGCTTATTTTGATTATAGATACAATTTGAGACTACATATGAGTTTGTGGGAAACAAACACATTGTGTCAGATGGTAGATTGTGGTCCCTCCCCACCTTGTTCCTCCTCCCACCAGGCATGTGTATACTTTAGTGTACCTGCATGTGTCAGTGTGTCAGAGTGAGTGTGTTTAACAACCTGTGAAAGCCGAAGAGCAAGCAGTGTTTCAGGAAAGTACTTGACTGGTCAAGTGGCAAAGTGGAGAAGGACAGAGGCAGCTGGGAAAGAAGAAGCCAGTGAGATAAACGAGGAAAAAAACCAAGAGGGCAAACAGAGACGAGACCAGACAGAGAGTGAGAGGAAGGTGAAGAGACTGGGTCAGAAAAGTGCAACAGTACATAGTAAAGAGAGCGAGAGAGACTGACAGCAGAGCATACATTTCCCAGAGGAGTCAGCAAGAGAGACTGCTGAGAAGTCCAGTTTGACAAAATGCCGAGGAGGAGAAGCGTGTCATTTGGCGGATTTGGATGGTATGTTGCATTTTTCATGTAGGTGTGTGTGTGTGTGTGTGTGTGTGTGTGTGTGTGTGTGTGTGTGTGTGTGACAATTGGCAAGATGTATGGGTATCCTGTGATTGTGCACATTATCATTTGCGAGTTTGAATAATGCACATTGTGCTGATGAAATGTGTGTTTACTGGTGTCAGGGGTGTGTGAAGTGCAGAAATAAAAAGGAAGGATGGGTGGAGGGCCAGACTGCTCCTGTATGTCACACCTCTCACACTCCGTCCTCTGTTTCTCAGTGGTGTGTGTGAGTGTGCAGTTTCACTCTGTGCTGTCACCATGCGGGGAATGATTACAGTCAACAGGCTGCTTTGTGTACGCCTGCTGGCTGTTGTTGCTGCTGTTCCTGTGGACGCAGCTCTTTGCAGTTATGTTTTCGTGCTTTGTTGGCCGAGAAGATTCCCCGCGATGCAGCATTGAAGAAGCTGCCAGGGAACCCATTTAGTGCAGAATGCATCGACACACCCGGGTGAAAGGTTTTTTTAGTGCTCGCTCTCCTGTTATTCTGACACTGCAGCACTGCTTCACAGCACTTGACCTTCCCAGCTGGGCTGACACACCGTGCAGACAGCAGACAGGTTCAAATAACCTGACACTGAGGAACAGAGATGAGGAACAGCACTTTTCATGTCACACACTTAGTTAGTTATTATTGTGTATAACAAGAATTTTACCCATTACAGCAAGTCAGTTATTGAAAACAGTTATTTTATGTGTTACTTATAAGATTTCTGATATTAAACAGTTGCATTGTAGGAAATGTAGGATTAAGACTTTGTGAAGCTTTTCTTATATTACTCAGTTCATAGGGTCCAAATGCCAGGACACAACATCTTCCCCTCTTGTCTCCCAGATTTATAGATGTGCAATGTTAAATTGTTTTGTTTTTAATATT
The DNA here is from genome assembly GCF_900324465.2 of Anabas testudineus. Lineage (NCBI taxonomy): Eukaryota > Metazoa > Chordata > Actinopteri > Anabantiformes > Anabantidae > Anabas > Anabas testudineus. The sequence goes on along the minus strand of NC_046622.1, from coordinate 10,670,403 downwards.
GTAGAATGCTCCTTTTGAGAGAAGTGGTGCAGCAGTGCACCAAGACAGTTTCCAAAACAAATAACTTATTTTAAGAATGTCACGAATTCCTGAAACGAGAGAAGCTGCATGTGAAACACGTGGAGTTATCTAAATGGCAGAAGTGTTGCTTATTTGAGATACCTGGAAGGCTAAATATGAGATGAAAAAATCTCAATTTTCCTGCTTTGTAAAAGTTCTCCCGGCACGTTTTCACATATGAAGCTGAATGCGGGGCTGGACCAGTGGATTACTATTAGCAATTTCTTTTTAGCCTTTAACCATTTACATTTTATGTGCTGCTAAGATTAGACAGACCAGACAAGCCAAAACAATATGAAGGAACAAGCTCGTCCCTGAAACGAGAAGTTGTATTATTTTCCCTCAGAATATTTGAATTATGTGCCTGTCTTTTCTCTTTGTGTAATGCGAATATGTTTATGTTTGAATGAATGATAACAAGCTGATATATGGTCATGCATCATACTGTATACACTGTCATAGTCCCTTCATTTCTGATCTCTGGGTAACACAATACAGTAAAGTATAAGACATCTGATGATTCAGACATAAGGTGGGTGGAATATCTTCACAATGCTCAGGGATACAGCCGGTGGCAGCACAAACTACAGCTCCATTATGACAGAATGTCACATTTGTCATGTTGTGCCTTCAGATACTATAGAGGAAGTAAGTTGTCACTGTATGCTGCAAATTAGCATGAACCTACTGGGATCCGTGGTGTTATTTTCCTGTTTTCTTTTGAATGACACATATTTAAAATGCATCATGCAAACTTTTGCCCTCACGAGCTGTAGTACATACTATGGCCCAATTATCCTGATATTTGAATATCTGGCTTGGACACTGACCTCTAACATTAAAGAAACTCTCTTCTCATGGGTTGGTATTGTTTTCCTCTGCTTTCTTTCCTTGATGATGACGCACTGTTGCTGATATCACTCAAAAAAAAAACCCTGGAAAACATTCAAATTAGATTTAAAACATCTAGGTTGGTTGCTGGTGCATTACAAATAATGTTCATATACTGTATGTGTGCATCTGTTGCCAAGGAGTGTACTTAGATGAAATAGATCAGGCACGATTATGCATGGTTCAGCCTTCAAATTAATGGGATTAAAGAATTGATATCTTGACATCTTCCTTAGAGATTCATGTGAGAATGCTGTAAAACACAAACACAAACCACTAAACACACATACACACACACACACACAGTTGCAAATGAGGTGAAACCTCTCAACATATTTGTATATGTAGTTTTCCACAAACGCTTCATATACAGTCAGAGTTCTATTCTTAGCCGTAAACAAGTACATGTTATTTTCCATGTTTTTAGTATGAACAGTAAGTAATGGACCACAAATAAAACCTGTATAAATACTGAGGCCTCTCATTACTGGTCGGAGCACCTTGACCTTCATGACCCAGTTAGCTTAGTGGCACCAAGAACAAAAAAATAGAAATGCAGTGTTTCATTTTTATGTGCAATTCTGTTAAGAGTTATCTCTGTAATTACACTTTGCAGTTCATGCAATGAACATGCATTGTTAATGCCACTGCACCCATGGGACCCATCATACCATGCATATATGATTGACTTTGGTGATTGATATGAATTCTGGTGTTCAAGTCCCTATCATCATAAAATGAGAGCACTACAGCAAAGAATTTAATTGCTGCTTCTGAGCAATTTATATCAGAGACGTGATCACTAATATTCCTGTCTCTCTCTCTCTCATTCCTCTCCAGGATTGACAAATCCACTTTGTCTGCACTGAAAGCTCGGTAAGTCCTCTTTTAATCTTAGTCTGGGGCATCTCTCTGCTTCTGAATTTGAGAGTTGATGTTCCAACTGTTAGTCTGACACGACTGTAATATGTAAAAACATTCTTGTAGGGAGATCCTTGGCAACCGCTGATATGTAACAGCTCACAAATGAAGACTGAGACACAACTTATAAGCAACTTTATACATGAAACCTAATTACACCTATTTGCCATCACAGTGATTGAGTCTGCACACAAGTCACAGGCTCATATTGTACTCAGGAGCAAAGCAAAAATGACCTAAATGAATTTTCTGCAGTTTTGGCGCTGTCTTCACTGCTGCTCTCGCACTTTGTTTACTCCACGTCTGGGTAGTTGCATGAAGAATGTGAGAAAAAGTTTGAGGTTTGTATTTAAAAAGTGTGACTGTATTGTGAAGACAAGTGTTCATGTGGCTGACTTCATAACTGCAAAGTAGCAGGTTGTAATTTTCATACTATACAGTCGTGCAGTTTATCCACAAGTCTTTGACTGATAAAGTCTGACACTGCTGACTGCTGGAAACAACAGCTCTTATACACACAACTATTTGTTTGTTCCTTTGTATTTATAGCTGTAAAAGAAGAGGTAAAGGTAATGATGTTGATACATGAAGAGGGCAAAACCTTGATTTGAAGTCATATTGCGTGAAAATCATTTTTGATGTAACAGCTGTTGTTTCAAATTAATTCTGGGTAGGAGCAGGGAGCGAATATAAATATAATTAATTTAACTGTGGACCTGCTCATGTGCTGGTTGTTTTGTCTTTGTGAGGATTTTGTGTGTGAGCAGCTTCTGTTTGTTGAAACAAACCAGTGAGAAGCCCCGCAAATGGAGGTTGCCCTAGCAATGAGAGGTGAAGGACTTGTGTGTGTGTGTGTGTGTCTCAGTTTATAGTAACTACATCTGTATCCACACCTCCAGCTTTGCTCTATTGTAGCACATACACACACAAACACACTCCTGATTTATTTAATTTTCTCTTTTCTCGTTTGTAAAAGTTTCCAAAAATTAGAGTTTGTATCTTGAAAGTGAAAGACGTTTAAAATTAGTTTAAATAAGAACGTAAGGATTCAAATTAAAGACCAAATCACACAAGTTTGCGTAGGTGAAAGTCTTTGGTCAAAGTCAAACTCTTGAACACGGGATTAAAATGCTGGACCGAGGCTGTTAAGCCAACAACAGTAAAATACTAAACAAGGCAGATTTGTAGTCAGCTGCGTTTCAGACATAAAGCTTTAAAACGCTGAACAGAATCAGTTATCTGTGGTGTTCTCACACACACACACACACACACACACACACACACACACACACACACACACACACACATACACCTTCAGTGTCTCCTTTGGTGCCTGACCAGGTGTCATTAGACTGTCTGCTCTGGAGTGGCTCTGAATATGAATGAGTGCGTCGTGACTCTTGCTTGAGCTGCTGCTCTGTCCGGATGCTGAATAGCACCGATTTGTGTGTGAGCGTGCGCGTGTGCGTGTGTGTGATCCAGGTGTTAGATGTAAGAAACAGCGCAGCGACAAGAACCCTAGAGTTAAGAATACATTAGGTGTTAACTTATTATGGCTCTCAGTGGGAATCAAATGCGATAGATAAGGTTGGTTGGTTGGAGGAGTGAGTTTATCATCATCAAATGTGGAGACAATTGATGATGCCATCATCTCTCTTTAATCCATTTAGAACCTCTCCACGCTCTAAATAAAAATGATACCATTTTCCGCCTCAGTAAATGCAAACAGGGGCCAATAAAGGCTGAAAAAGCCTGAACTAGTAGAAATGCTAAGAGGGGAGGAAGGAGAAATAGGGTTTTTAGGAAGGAATGGTGTGTTGACAAAAATATTTTTTAAATGCTCCTTCCCACTATACTAATAATGTAATGTTGGAATGAAGGGGAATTGGAGTAGCATCTGCCCCATATTTGCTGGATGAATGCTGCAGGACCTACAAAACACAAACTGTAGCTCAATTTCTGAATTACCTCAGTTGTTATTCTGCTAAACTCATGCAGAATTGTACATGGTGGATGATAAAGCAGATAAGAAAAGCTACAAAGGAAGCGCAGAGCAAAAAGAGAAAGGTGAAAAAGAGAAGTGGAAGGCCAAGGGAATGAAAATATCAGATGCATGGCTCACTTCAAAGTTTGCGGCTCCAGGGCAGCAGATGTGACGCTTTTTGTTCTCTTTCCCCTTTTCCGCCCTGTCTGCCCTCAATTCACAGTGTGCTTTTTATTTCCCCCGTGCTTCCCTCCTTTTCTTCCTCTTTCTTCTTTTTTCTCCCCCGTCATTAATCCCCAGTGCTCCTCTGCATCCCCCTTGCTCGTGGTTACTACAAAGAGATCTCTCCGCCTTCACCATACACCCAATACCTCATTAATAGCTGCATAATCAAACCTGTGTCCGTGTTGCCTAAGTGAGCGTGAGCAAACACATGCAGCTGTTTTGTCTTGAAGTGGCGGTGAGGGTGAATGAATATTATAAATGGACAAACAGGCGCAACAGAGCAGAGAGAGGACAGAACACACTAGGAGAAGGGGAGAGAGGTTGCAGCTTATCAGCTTGCAGACTGTGTGACAATGCCCCGAAAACTGTGGTGAGTAACTGCTGCTTGTCTTGTTTGATTTTTTTTACACTGTCTGCTAACTTGTCATCACATAATTACAATAAGGTTTTTATCATCTTTGTCTTCCTGTTCCAACTTTTTTTTTAAATCTTTTTATTTATCAGTTTCTACTTTGTTTAATCAAACCCACAGTTTAAGTGCAGATGTGCATCATGTGCAACTTTAAATAATGCAAAATATTTACCAAAACGCTCTAAGATGTCGGGATCAAAGTGATTTAACTGTATGTCTAATTAATGCAGCATTTTATTGATTGTCCAAATGCAGTTTTAAATGCAGCTAATGGGAATATAAAAGACAATAAGCAGTGTGGATTTAGTATTTAGGAACTGTCAAACATAATACAGTTTAACAAAGATGAGAATAGAGTCGAGCAGGATGAGAAAAGGTGCACGGGAGCAGGAGGTAATAAAACACAGTGTTGGTGTTTGTTGCATCTGTTAATTCAGGATATTTGATGACTCCATGTAATAAAGGTCAGATCAGATTATTGCTTTTGTTTTGTGTGAGGAGGATATGTGGGAGGATTGTTGACCGATAATTAGCCTGCTCCTCTGTGGACAAGCTGTCACATCTCACTGCTGCCACTGTCCAGCTTCCAGTATTTCTAGTTTGACTATGTTTTCACTACCCCCATGTCTTTATGTGTTGTGTCCACATTGTAACTACCAGAACCAATTACTTGAGGATTGTGTCCTTCAGGAGCAACCACAGATTGTTTTACCTGCTGGATTTTCAATCTGACCATCTGTCTCCCTCCCTCTTCCTCACCACTATTCTTGACTTGCATATGTGTGGGCAGGAGGGACCCTACAACCAGCTGCTGCCAATTAGATGCCGATTCTTGTCATACATTATTTCCATTCTCCTCAGCTCCACCTCCGTTGTCTTCTCTTTTCTTCAGTTCAAACAGAGCAGCTGCTTACATCTGACCGTCTTGTCCTTTCAAGAATCAGTCTGCAGCCAGCCCACATTTAGCTGGTCGGTGTTCATTTGTCGCTTAATGTAGCATTTAATTTATCAACTGACTGCTGTACGTTTATGATAAATTTTTAGGTGTCCACACAGTTTCATTTTACTGTTCCTATTTGCACAAATAAGAGAATGGTTAACTCAGGTTTTGGAGAAAGTTCAGTAGATTTACTGAACATATGAAAAAATGCTTCTAAAAAAAAGTAGAAAACCATGATAAGACAAGGTGCTTTCTTCTTAAAAAAAAAAAAAAAGATATAAACTTCCCTGCCCCTTCTCTGGCTTTTGGGGCCAGGTGCAAATGTTATCTTCTGCCAGCATCATGGAAAAGAGCAAATGGGCTGCTGCTATTTCTGGAGCCTGGCATTTACTCTATCTCCTGGTACACCTTCTATATTGCAGGAAACTATGGTGAGTTGTGACCACCAGACAAACACAAGACTTAATGTCTGCTGGTATCATATTTACTTTAGACGATGGCTTATTAAATCTCAAGGCTTTGCTGTGTGGCACAGTGAGAAGAAGCAATGATTACTCAAAGGGAGGCTGTATGTAGCTGGAATGAGCTGTCAGTTTTATTGTGTTTTGCTTATTGGAAGCAGTTGTTGATGTAGTGCAGACAGTTACGATCTGTTGCCTAACGTGATGTAAACCTGCAGGCAGTAACAGAGAGACAATAGAGTAGCACTAATCAAGAACTGAAATTTAGTCAGGTTTGATCCAATACACATAAACAACTGCCCAAAGTGAATATGACACTGACTGGGGTTCATATGGGAACCAGAGGTCAGTCTAACCACAAACACATACACCTACACAGACTGTATATGGTGGGACTCTCTCCCCAGTAGCGCACTTTCAGTTCTCTTTTAAAAGCAATACCACAGGCCTTGCATGTATGTGTGTGTGTGTGTATTTTTTATATATTTTTTTCTACCTCTGGGTGGATATACGATTGTGTGTGAGAAAAAGGTAGAGAAACTGAAACCACAAGTTTGCGGTGACACTTGTAGAAGTATAATATGGGAAGTGGCAGAACTCCACCTATCCTCAGAGCTCAGAAGAGGATGTTGCGTTTCCTCTCCCGTCATAACTCCAATGAAGTTGAGATACATATAATAATTTTTATTATAATTTCTGTATACATTAAATTTAATATTTCTCTGCCATATATTTTTAATAATATGATGGTTAACATTAGTATTACAGCTGACTACTGTGAAATATTAATGACACAAGTGCTCTTTAATCTTTTTTTTTCTGGTTTAAATATAGTTGCAAGCTTAGTCCCTAGTTATGAATTTAAATACATTTAATTTTAATTGTTTTCCATCACAAAATATAAATTACTCCACGGGTGCAGAAGGACAATTAATATATTTCACCTATTTCTGATGTGACCACAAGAGGGAGCTGACAGCACATCTTTGTCTCAATGTGCCTCTCAGAGGAAAATGATGTTGAAGTGATGAAAAACATTCAGTAGAGGGAGCCATATCTCAACTTTCATGCTTACTAGATTGGTGTCAAGCCCTGACCCACCTGTTAACATGTCTACCTGTTGATACTGGGAACAGCACTGCATTATAGGGAAGACAAAAGCAATGTAGAAAAAAATCTCAACTGTTCTGCACAGACTGCATCCTTCAGCTAAATCTCGTCTGCCAGCACTTTAAACCCAGAAGGCTTGGAGGTGCAAGACAAATGCACCACATCTCTTTTAGCCATACTGTATGTAGCAGCCTATGGAGAGACTGTTGCCATGGCAGCGAGAACTGATGATCACCTAAGGGATGGTCCACTATGGTTCATTACCATGGTGATAGACCCTGGTTGTCTCGCCTCGCAGGCACACGTCGTTGTCACTGCATCAAAACATGACCAGTGGTAAGATAATCTGACTGGTGATGCTAGTGGTTGCCTATAGTGACCGCAGTTGGGTTCCTACCGTAAATCTACAGATTGTGAAACAAGTACAGATAAGAGCAAGTACAGATAAGAGACATGGGTGAGATCATAACATGACTTGTAAGTGACACCAACACTCGTTCTGTGTAATGATGTCTGCCTGGAGGAAAGTTTGGTTTAATTTAAACACTTGTATGATTTCGCTGACAGCTTCATAAGAGATTGATCAGGTCTGTGTTTCCTCTAGTGGCAGCAGTGTCTGCTGCGAACAAGGTTAAATCTGATTTAAGGTAAAATATAATGAATGCTGTGGCTTTGATGAGAGGTTGTTCTTTTGTACATCAATTTAAAAACGAGTTTTAAACAGGCTGCTGTAGGGAAAAGCTTTACAAAGTGACTTTTGTCAGAACATGCTGTTGTTCTTAGTTTACTCCCTGCTTATCATAATGTTCCCTTTACAATTTGTTTGGTTAAATGAGCACCCCATCATCAGATAAGAGATAAGATAACACTATACTGATGCCCCAGGGAGGAAATTTGAGTTTTACAGTAGCTGAGCAAAATGGCAATAACACTAAAAATCACACCAGGGGCAGTAAAACAGAGGCAGCAATTACTTTTTGTAATCCATGTTTCTCTACTGTACAAACACGAATTTGCACTGTACAAGTGAACATGTGGAGATGTCAATATCATCTCACAGCTTACTGCTTTTCACTACACAGAAAAAAGAAGTTAACGAGCGATACACTTACATTCCCATGTTAAAATGTAACTTTTATATCCACTTGTAGACATCGCCTTTCAAATCATCAATTACTTATTTTCAGATCCAGGACATTAGCATTCACATCACCAGCTGCTTTGTTCCACACAATCTCCTCAGTGTAATATCAAGTTTCAACTTTATTTATTTATGTAGCGCCATCATAACAGAATTATCTCAAGGCACTTCACAAAATAAGAAGTGAACTTTATAAACTCCTAGGTAGAACCCAGCAATCTCCCTTGAGCAAACAGTGGAGAGGAAAAACTATCTTTAGAGGAAGAAACTTCCAGCAGAACCAGGCTCAGGGTGGGCGGCCATCTGCCTTGAACGGTTGGGTTTAGTGGAAAGAGGAGAGAGAAAAGAGGATAAATCAACAAATAGGGCACGATCAGGGAGAATGGCAATCAAGCTCTTAGCAGTTAAATGCTTGGATGTTTTACATACATGGAGTCAGAGTTGCATTCAGTGTACAAAGATATGTATTGTTTCATATTGTCTTTCATCTCTGGATGAGATGGCACCGAGTTTCACAAAATGAATGACTATTTCTTCATAGCAATATGTAAGCAATGTTTTTGTTTTTACATGCTCTTTAATTTTGGCCTCCTGACAGAACTTTACATAACATCTTGTCTTCTGGTCAATGCCCACAACTCTGATAAAGAAACGTCATATCTGCTTTTCTCTCCCTCCATGTCTCTGAAATATGTATTGCCAGCTGCCTATTTGCTTTTGACAAATATTTACTTCTTGCCTTCTACTTGATGCTACACACACACACACACACACACACACAGTCAAACACACTGAGCAGCTGATAAGCACACCATCTGGCCAGAGTGCTAGCTGTTAAGGGCTCATAAAACAGGCCCTCACCTATTTAGAGGCAGAGGGCTCCCTGAGCGGCAGGCTGTGGAGAACGAGTAAACAGCACACACACACACACACGCGCACACACACACACACACACACACACACACACACACACACCTGCACCCACATGTACGGCCATATCCACGGGGGACGTAGGAGGTGAGACAGATAGAAGGGGGAGAGGATCAGAGGATGTACCTGTTCTTGTTCTGACAGTTTCTTCGTCTCTGCTGCCTTCACGGGCTGAAGATAAAGATATACAGAGATTTAAAGCTGCACGCTGATCCTCAGTTACATAGATGTCAGTCTGCAGTATGTCAGCGCTGGGCTGGCTGTTCAGAAGGTTCAGTATACATCACAGTAAATAGGCTGAAAGTAAAACACTTCACCTACTGGTGGGTTATCTGTTCACACAATGTCTCCACTGCTCCATGTGTATTTTTTTTAATACTTCATCAAAACAACGTGGGTGAATCTTACAATTAAACTAAAGAACAAAGCACTTTTTTCATCTCCGTGTTCAGAGTTGAGCAACTTTTCTGACATTTCTGATCTAAAATAGCTGAGAGAGCGATGGCTGATTAGATGTTGGGGAAATTATTTGTTTTAGATAATAAAGCTGACATTTAAAGTGCAGCTTATCTTTTTTTTTATTATTGGCAGCTGTAATATACCACAGCTAGTTAAAGAATGATAAATATAATCCTACTGGAGAAAGTAATAACATCATCTAGTGACTTTACTTGTTTTTGTTGCTTGACACACGGTTGAGCTCGTGTCTGTGTGTGTGTTTATGTACTTGTCAATCTCTTGTGTCTCTGGGAGTCAATGCCAAAACTAACTAGGCCTTGCAGTGTTGCTGTTGGAAACCGAGAAAGAGGATGTTGTAAGTTACGGCTTGTGATTGCTGCTGTTGCTGTGTTGTACACAAACACTTGACATAAGCTAGCGGCAAATTACAGCCCATCTCTTTAGCATCTGAAAGAAAGGACAGCGGGAAATAAGAGAATGAGCAAAAGGATGTAGAGAGGCTTTGTGTGGTGTGGAGGAGAAGGAGAATGATCAAGGGAGAGAGCAAGGAGACAATAATAGATCAGGCGAGGTGTTGGAGGGGGGTGGGGGGTTGATCTTTTGCAGAGATTTGACAAACAAAAATGAGCGGAGAAACTCAGACCTTAGAATAGAATATGACAGACTAGAAATGTTCTTAGCAGAAAAAGAATAGATGGAGTGTGAGGAATAGAAAACGGGGACAGGTGAGGGGAAAGACTACAGGTTGTGAAAGAGTGTCATTTGTTTTCCTCGGCTCTCTGCGGATGAAAGTGTGTTCATGAGTGGGACACAGAGAGAGATTGTGAGACGCAGGGCATGTGTGCGCTCTTTGAGACCCTGTGAGGTCATCCTCAAACATCTACATAAAAGCTTTGAGAGATGGTGGAGCACGTGGCCACTGGTGTTCTTCTCCACCCTCTGATTCAGAAGCCATTTTAAAGCCATCAAACTGTGAATTGTCTTTCTCATCCTCTGCCGCTTTCTCAATCTCACTACTGAATTCACTTTTCTTATTGGCTCCTCCTTACTCTTATTCCCAGTCACGAGTGGACTCCAGAGTGAATCTATACTTAAAGGTGCATTTTCCTCCCATTCAGCTGTTTTACAGTATACTATACACACACACATCTACACGTTCCCTTTCAGTGCATCCATTTCTGATGTGTGTACATCAGAGCAACAAGGCTCTGCTATGCTTCAGAAGAATGGGTTTTAGGATAAAGACCAACTGAACCAGTGTTTTTAGCAAAATAACTCAACAGGTGACTAATTTAACTAGTATTAGAATAACTTTAATAGCATTAAACTACATGTACTACAATTTCTTACTCTCAACGTGTGTATTGAAATGTGTGTATGCATGTGTGTCTGGGGGGTCAACCAGCTGTCAGCTGACATCCTAGCCAACCAAAGCAAACTGAGAAAGCAGGAAATTGATTTACCTCTCTGATGTTACGCATGACATCGTGGCCCCGGAGGAAAACGAGAGAAAACAAAGGGATAAAGGAGCCGGAGAAACACTGGCTCACATAAAGTAAAATAAACCCTTCTCAGAATGTGAGTAATGAAAAGTGAGAGTTTCTGAGTGATGCTGCGTCCACTACACATTTTCAGGAGCAGTAAAGCTTCATTTGCTTCTGTTTTCATCCTAAAAGCCTGTCAGAAATTCATTTGAAGTGATTAAAAGCAGCAAACGGCAAACCTGCGCACGAGCATTTGCAAGGCCGTTCGTTTGTGTGTCGGAAAGACGGAGGGAGAAGCCAATTTGGCAACACATCTCAAGCAGAGACAAACAATCAACTTGCAAGCAGACTATGTGAAAATACTGTAATTGTCTGAGGACATTTCTGCTGCGGTGAAATGGCAGCAGCGAGCGGGGGCCCAGTCAAGGCCAGTGTGCTCGATGATTAACAAAAGACTGTCTGTGATTTGACACTGTAATCAGCACTCACAAAAGGAATGCATATATCTGCTATTCATCACGTCTCATTTCTCCGCTCCCACCCCTCCCTGTGATCTCCCACTTTCTCGCTCCCACTCGCTCCACTGGTCCGTCCCTGTTGTCATACACGTCTCTCATTTCCTCAGTCAATCTATGATCCCGCTAATTTCCCTCATCTTGCTTCAGTCGTTGTAGATCCTCTCCGTCTCCGTCTTCATCCCGGCTCTCTTGCAGTTAATATGATTCTCATGTCTTTTGATTTCTTCTCCTTCTTTTTAATTACCTGTTCTAAGGATGGAAGGAGCAATCGTGCATTTGGTTTAGTCTAATGTCATCTGTAACCTTTAATCTATAACTGGTGTCTGTTGCTGATAGTTTCTGATAATGTTTAAAGGACATCCTCTTAGCCCTGGTTTAGACGCCTGACCTTTGCATGGTGTACTCTATATCACCCCTAATTCGTACTGGTGTGGCCTCCAACCCCTGTGATCCTGAACAGTATAAGTGGGTTAGAGAATGAACGGGTAGGTTGACGGATGAAAACACATCTTCTCCCTCCTCCGCAACCTCCCTCCATTTTCTCAGTCTCCGATTTTTATATGAGTGGACAGGTGCACGCTGGTGTCTCACTACACAGCTGTTCCTGATTCACTTATGTCAAATCAGTGACTTTTCAAGAAGAGATGGGTGACTGCATGATGAGGTTTTAGAGATCACTTTTTTTGTCATTTTATGCTGTTTGTGCTTATTTGATTTAAAAACCATTTCATCCAAGAGCCAACATTGTCAGATGACAGAGACAGATGATTAATTAGTGTAAGATGCTTCCAACAATAGTGCAATAGGTCAAGTAGCTATTTTGGGTGCAGGGTGTAATAGTTTTAACAATTTTCAATTCCACAGATATTTGCTGAAAGCTTTGCAATAACTCTGTGATCACTTCACATAATTTGACTGACAATGCAACAGACAGCAGTAGATAACGTTGTCATCATACTAGCAATTCAAATGCCATGCCCACTTTAAACCAGTGAGAAATGCACAAACAAAAACAGAAAAGCAGAACACTGTCATGTGAAGCTGCACTGTCCATGCTGGACAGTAGCTGCAATTGACTCAGAGCTCATTGAAGAAGTAGTATTAATGCAGTGTACATTGGTGTCCTAACACATGTAGCAAACATTTATCTATTACATTATTGTATCATGCATTGATTTTCTTCCTTTTGTGAATGCTGCAGTCACACACAGTATTTCTTGCAACTATATCACACCAGTAGCCCCGCTGATGGGTCATCCATCAGACACTACTTAAGATGCTCTGGGGGCAAGAGAGTGGTCCGTAGCAGCTATGTGACCTGCCATCCTGTATGTATGTGTATGTGTGTGCACACGTGTTTTGGTGGGTGTGGCACGAAGCACTTAAAAACACCTTGTTCTTGGCTGTCCTTGTGTTCTGCTCTCAGTCTCTCAGGACTGCTCATTTCGTCCTACTGGCACTTTTTCACACATGACACTTACATTGTCCCAGTGACAAGTTTATCATTATCTTCTGTTCTCTTCTCTTTAGTTTATTGCTCTTATTTCCCCACAGCTGTAGTCCAGGACAAGTAAACTGCAGTTTGTGTGTGTATGTTGTGTGTTATGATTGGATATACAGACATATTACACTCCTCAGAAGCTGCAGCACTGGAAGACTGCATTGACTCATCTTTCATAATATTTGTAGCTTAAATATCACTCAAGTCTTAATGTTTTCTGGAGGCTTAAATGTTCAGTGGGAGATGCAATTACTGCCAAGTTGCTGCCAAATAACAAAGAAAATAAAAAAACAAATGAAGTCCTACAATATTAATAAGTCACAACACTCAAACATTTAAGCTCAAATTAAAATAACACAACAATTTCACATACTGCAGTCGATTTTCCGCTGTAACATGCCAGCTGTGATCAATCTTCAAGCATCTGTTGATAAAAGCTTTTATAGTTATTGCTTTAAACACAAACATAATTGACAAATGCTACTTTTGTTCAGTACAGATAAAAAAAAGACAACATAGAAAAGAAACGACCAACATGAAAGAAAGCAACAAAAACCAATAGTCCCTTTTTAGAGTTCAGTTCAAACCAGTAACTGATATTAATAATATACAGGCAAAACATGGAAAAAGTAATGTGTAGTAGCTGGTGGTTGCTGCTTTTTATCCCTTTGGTCCAGTATCGCTTATAAAGTCTAGAAGCTTTGTTGGATTACACTGTGATTTATTACGTCTCCAGTCATGTGTTCTGTGAGAGCGGGGACTGGAGGAGGTGGGCTTCTTGCCTAATGGGCCCAAAAATGCAGAAGTGTGAGGTAATTTTTTTGCTGCAAATTTGAAAGAAAGAGGATCTCATAGAAGTGTATGAGCATTATGTCTAAATCTAGTATCTAGCTCTCCTAATACATCCACGATAGGCAGTCTCTCCTCGTCACACTCATGGTGTTTTACCTGAAAGAAGTTATGTAAAAAATGACAGAAAATCTTAGATACAGGTTGAAATCCTTCTAAAACCATTAGAAGCTTTGATTAGCATTTGTATGAAGCATGCATGGGCCTTAACTGGCATGACTCTATCAGTATGTAACAATAAGAACTGTCATTTCACTACAGCTTAAAGAGCCAGTTTGTTACAGACTCAATCATAAAACACAGATTCAGGATCGGCATGAAACAGCTGAGTTTTAATGAGCTCACATTCTATCTGTCATCTAATCTCACTTTTTAATGTGAGGCCTGTGTCTGTGTTGACCGTCACACACCACACATTTTCTCCCTCTCTTCCTCCTCCATCTGTCGCCTCTTGACAAACACATGGTGTCTAGTTTGGCCGACTCAGCAAGGCCTCCGGCACTGTGGGCTGTATGTATAGTCACACACACACATAAGCACACACACCCCTTGTTTCATGCATCATCGTGTGTGTAAGATAAGGTGACTCGGTGAGGGTTTTACAAAATGAATGAGGGAGATCGTAGGACAGAGTTTAGTGCAAAGGCAGAGTAAGCAAAGAAAGAGAACATGTAAAACTGCAACTCTTACTGATGATATATGAGAGCGTGCAGTGGGGAACGTTCGCTTGAGTCTGTTCGCCCTGTGTGTCCTGAAAATGTGCCAGATTATTAGCCTTGTCCGGAGAGACATGGAGAGAAGAGACACCGAGAGCAGACGAGGAGGCTGATGAGAAGAGCAAACTGGCACGAATACTGTTAATTATGGGCAGAGAGAAACAGCGATAGACAGGCTCAGAGACAGATCAACAGACAGATGACTGAGTGGTTTTGTACACTTAATTATTTGGGTTCAGCATGCATGCAAGTTGACGCTGAAGCCTGTCACTAGCCCATGATGAATGCCATGTTTCAGCGCAGTCTACTGCCTGTCACAGAGAGGTAGCCTGAGATTTCAGTTGTTCATTACATGTGCTGTGCAAAATAACGTATTTCATTTCAAGCAGTCCAACTTTCGGCCTGTGCAATGAACTGCGTGCTGCTTCATGTGCTTGGTGTTAATCTCTAATCTAAAACTAACATGATCTGCTGAAAACACACGTACACACACTACAGTTGATTTGTGACACACTAATTGTAGTAGTGGTGCTAATGTGTGATTATGTGGCATGTTGATGTGTTCACTGTGTCCTCAGGAAGTCGCATGTTCTCTGCTTTGGTTAGTTGGTCCCAGTGTGACATATTTTCATCCAGAAAATCCAACATTATGAATACATCTGTCTTGATCTTCATTTCTGAGGACCCAGGAGTGACGGGGAGGGAGGGAATAAAGGGGAAGCTGAACTTGTACATATTCTAAACAGTGTTGACTTTTTTTTTTGTCTTGTGTCATATGTTTTACTTGTGTTGTAGCATCCATGTGGCTGGTTTTTCCTTTTTCCCACCCACCCACAACTTTATTTGTTAACTCCAATATCACAGAAGTAGCTTTTTTTATGAAAGCAAAGAAAACACTTTGAAATCCTTTATGGAAAAAAAAAAAGCTGAATAAACCTAATGAGAGGAAATTTGAGGCGCCCCCTCCCCGCCCCTCCTCCCTGAAAGTCGGAGGCAGCTATGAGCTATAGCTGAGGGAAAAAGGCAAAGTCAGGCATCTGGGCCCTTAATAACAAAACAGCCGTAAGCGAAATATTATTCTGGATGATTTTTAAGACCTTTCACACACTCAGACATTTTTTTATCAAAAGCCAATAAACATGATCATCAGTGACTTTTCCTTCAAGAACCTTGAAATTCAAACAGACCCACAGACCCTAGGCATTGAAATTACTCTGCAGCAGCAGAATAGAACTGACTTGTATTCACTTACTGTACCTGTGATTGCACAAACAGCTTTCAGTGCTGCCAACAGCAGCAACGAGACTGCCTTTTTCAGTGGTTTGTCACCTATTGCTGCCAAATCTTGCTATGTAAACTCTTCACCGCCAAGCTGAACCCATTGCTTCCCATGTCATTTAACAAGATATACAGTGCTATCTGTGAGTACGTGTGTGTGTCTCTCACTTTCCTGAGAGTGGCAGACAGCATGGTACAGTACACTTCTCTTAAAGTGATAATCCGCCACCTTCTGTGGTTTGTTTTCTGCTTTGTTGCTGATATGTTTCAACAGTGATTTGTGAAGCTTTTACATATAGAAACAGCTGTCAAGTAGGTCTGAGAAAATCCTCTACCACACTATTGCTGAGTCATTTTATGTTGCCTGCAGGGGAAATGAGTAAGCATGGGATGCTACTGTGTAGCTGACCTGGTGGACAGACAAAAGAGAAAAGCATGAATACTATGTGTCTCACTTTCTTTGCTTTTATAATTTATTTTTATTTACTGTGCCCAGATATTAGAAACATAGGAAACAAATGAGATGTTTGGGAAAGATGTACATAAATACACATATTTGTGTTCTAGCTTATGGGGGATTTTCAATATAGGACAGTGTACCGTATGATAGATCAAATCAAAGTTAACAACAGTATCCAGGTTCATAATAATGAAGGGACATGCAATGTTGGGACTCACTAATGGATGTTTATCACACACACAGGAATAGGTTATCATCAGGCTTTAGCCACACATACTTGTTACAATCAATTTATCTCTTCATTTGCTCTTTACATTAAATACTATCTACAGTGTATGTAATGATATGGCATTCCACGCTGTTGGTCTATGGCTAATTTTAGCTCGGTGAGCAGCTACAACACTACTGACCTGACTTCACACACACTCTACAGTGAGAAATAAAACTGCATTAGGTGTGTGTGGAAGAGAAACAGGGACATTATATTATTATAAATGACCGCACTGAATGTTTTACGGATTTATGTCTGCTATAAACGTTTCTATATCAAATCTGCTTCCATATTTGTGATTATTCTTTTGTATATATCTACATAATTAAACACGGTGTATGCATTGTGTATGTGCGCCACTCTTGAAATTCCACACGATTACATCACACAAACGACAAATGAAACATACCTATCACCAATTACCAATGCAGTGATGTCACTGTTTAGCAGTCCAACATACATGTACTGTAGGCTGTTTGTGAGTAGACAGCAGATGGCCAATTCAAACTGCAGTTCCTCCAGTTTGATTGCACTCACAAGGCACTGCTGAAAAAAAAAACAACTAGGAGAAACACTGCATAAATGTGTCACCATGTTGATAGTGTATAGAAGAAAATGGGCTTGGATCCAAAAACTGAATTGCAGTAAGGCTCAGTGTGTGCCGTACAGGGGGGAGAGAGTACACAGAAAGGAGAGATAAAGAGGAGGTGTGATACAAAGTGAGACTAAATGTTAGATAGGCGTGGATGGGAGGATTAGGTGCAGGTAATCAGTCACAGATAACGGTGGTTATTTAAATGGGACATGATCAGTTGTAATGTACTCAGCTGAGATAATAAATAATACATTTAAAATTACGTTCTTCCAAAAATCACTGACTGTGCAGATTAGAGAGGAATTGATTCTGTGTTATCTGTTACTCTCCTGCCATCAAAGATGTGAAATATTAGATCACAGGTCTGAAGTCTCATGTACATGCTTGGTTCTAGCGATTTAGAACATGGCTTCACAATTTCTTTATGTTTTTACAGTTTCTCCTACAGAACAGTAGCTTTTGAAATTGCATGTGTGCAGTCTGTTGTAGTTTTCTTAGTGAACCCCTTGACAATAAGTAAGAGGGAGTGGGGGCGGGGGGAGCAGAGGTTAATGGAAAATTACAACAATAAGAGAGGAGAAGATAGAAAAGAAGCACATAAACAAGAACAACAGGAACGGAGGTGACTGTTACAAAGGAGAGAGGACAAGACGTTTAAAATAGCTAAAAAATGTGAGAGCCAACGTTAAAATGATATTATTATTATATTAATAATATTTTTAACAAAATAAACAGAAATATAAAATTGTCTCACAAGTCTAGCCGGAGCCTACAAATCTTTGTGGCATTTAGACTTGACATCAGTGACATACTTGTACTTTTTTTTAAAAGAAACCATTCTCATATCAAAATGAAGCAGCCACAACACAGCAACAGAGTCAATTACATTAATGCCTGGTTTCACAAAAGCACATTAAAACCAATTAAGGTAGGTAAAATAACCTTTGACTTTTGTGTGCAGCCGCGCTTCAAAAGGAATGAAATTGTAAATGCGGCACCACGTCAAACCACACTGTGTTTGAAACGCCAACATTGGTGTTTTTTCTACAGCACATTTTAACCACATCAAACAAATGTAATCCCAACATGTGAAGTTCTCGTTCCCAGAGCATGAACTATACATCTATCCGTAACCTGATGAGAGATAGTGAGTAATAGCATTTGTTTTCATTAACTTTCAGGCCCCGCTATTGGTTTTTAGGATTTCAGTTCATCTCTTTTTCGACACATCAAATCAATGCATGGTGGGGCTAAATATGTGGAGGTGCACATCTGCAGCAACCCCCCGCATCTGCAAACATTCAAAAAGGCATTTCACAGACGAGTATCCAGATGATTTGTCTTTGCATTTTTACACCAATATACTCTGGGACACAGTAGATTGAAAAAAAAGATTGAATTGAAGAGGAGAGTGGGTAGAGGGAGGGTGTGTGTGTCTGTTAGGAGGTGGAGTGGTTACTCAGCAGCAGTGAAGGTCATTTTCTCCATCAGGCTTTCAGTTGGGTCAAACATTTTGTGTGCAGTTCTGTGTGTGTGTACGTGTGCATATGCAAAGACATGGTCTTGTGCATGGAGGCTGAGCCTAAAATACACTTCTACTGTATACTTGTTTACTATAAGGTGCATATCAGGGCTGAGCTTGTAAGTTGTGTGTGTTGTGTCCTGTAATAGAATGAGCTGCAAGGGGAGGTGACGTTGCTAGACTGGCATCTGTTTGTTTGGGAGACACTTGAGAAGCTGCGAAGTGACAGGAAAGGCTGCTTGGCCCCATCGAGGTTCACACAAGTGCGTGTGTGCGGTCAAGTAAGACGGAGAGAGAGAGTTTGCAACTGTACATAGAAACATTTGCATGTGAACCCAAGTAATGTTTAACCATAACTGAGTTTCAGTTAATGTGTAAAACCAGAATGTCTCAGCTGGGCTGAGACTGATTTAATGTTGTTGCAATAAAGGAAGAAACTTGAATAAGTTCTACTTTTCAGCCACAAGCAACCAACCACATTACACAATTATCTGACTCAGTATGTCAGAAATTAGACTACTTTAAATTCCTTGCAGGAAACATGTAACCTTGCTAAAAGCAGGTGATCAAAAAGGAGCAGTTCTTGTCAAATAAGAAAAGTAAATGTCTGCACGCACACCAAGTTTAATTTACGCCATATCTGCTCTGGATGTTTATTTAAGCTGGTGCTGGTACACCTCGAACAATGTCACACATGTGAGGGCTTGTGGGCGTTTGTGTGTGTGTGTGTGTGTGTGTGTGTGTGTGTGTGTGTGAGAGAGAGAGAGAGAAAGAAGAAAAGGGGGTTAAAAAAGAGTGAGTGCCTCACACACACCACCAGCAATGACGCACAATAGGACCCAAGTGAATCTGTGTGTGTGTGTGTGTGTGTGTGTGTGTGTGTGTTTATGTGTGTACAGCACACATATGTGTTTTTAACAGTCTCTCTCATTTGAGGGTTCATTTGAGGCGTCAGCTTGTTTGTTTGCTTCCACACAAGTGTTGGGAAAAGCCTCAGGTGGTTTAGAGTGAAGAAGCCACGGTGGCAGATTGTGTCAATCAAAAATCACAAGCTGTGGTTTTTGAAATCAAATTCCAGAAAGGGCAGGAACCAAAGATCTACTGAGACTTGTCTTCCGTGGGTGGCGAGGGGATACAGCCTCCGAGGGTCCTTCGGGCAGATCCTCTGACAGCTGCTTGGTTGCTATGGTGCTGGAGCAATGCTGAGGAAAAGCAATGCATGAGGAGAAACAGGACATTTGGTGTAACTGTTGTTTGTTTAGGCCGTTTTCCCAGCTTAATCAATTCCCTAACTGCTGCTGGACAATTACTATAGCATCTCATCCACTCAGAAGTCTTTGTCTCTCATCTTGAAGGATGCATTCATGTAATTATCCTCCGCACAAGGAGACTGAGACGCTCCATTGCAGCTACTGAACAACATTCACCTGTTTCTTGTTTACTGTCGCTACTGTGCCGCAGATGAGCTGTACTGGATGTGATGAAATGAAACATTTAAAGGCCTTTTGTTTGCTTACAAACTTTGTTTTTTTTTTTTTTTTTTTGCTCAAATGGATGTCTCTGTCTAACTTTCAGCAAGAAAATGAATGTTTATTTCCTAAGATGTTAAATTGTTTCTTTGCTAAAAAGCAACCAGGCCAGTAGCATCATGAACAGATGAAAGAACAAAGAAAACTGCATTTACATGAGTAAATGATTACCAGCTTGGCACACGGAGGAAAAATGGCTGTGGATGTAGAAACAAGAAGGGAAATAATGCTAATTAAAGTTGCTAGAATTCATTCAATTAGTCATTCATTCATGTGTTCAGACACTCATTCAACCAGTCGGTCCATCAGTTCATTAGCCAAACAGGAAGAAGGGCAGGTGGCCAAAAATGGAAACATAACACCTAAGATCAATATATTCTGGGAAGACAACGGCTTTAGCTCTGTTTACTGAACCCTGTGAGGAAACCAAAAAGAAAACTGGCTCTGTCTGGACCTGAGGAGAAGCTCTAGCATAATTGTTAGAAGAACAAGAAACGTGCAGACAGTTTATTAAAACAGAGATAAATTAAAAAAATATATGTGTGTATTTGTATATATGTCTATGTATATACACACACACACATATATGGCAGAATGTGATAACAGGAAGCAAGGATGTCCTTTCGTGCGTGTCTGTGCACAAAAATGGGCGTGAAATGTGTTAAAAAATATTTTTTTCACAGTGTTTCATTTAATCTCCTTTCATTTTGTGAAATTACATTTCAATTCTGATGTCCTTGGCAACAGCACAGCAGGCTGATAAACCTGTTACACTTTCACATAGAGGGGCAGAGTGTGTGTGTGTGTGTGTGTGTGTGTGTGTGTGTGTGTGTGTGTGTGTGTGAGAGAGAGAGAGAGAAAGAGAGGGGGATGGGGTGGGTGGCTGTGGGTGTGCATGTGCCTAGAAATGAAATCATAAAATCAAGCTTAGATAGAACAAGGTCAGTGAGTCTAATATAAAATTATTAACAATGTTAAAACAAGGGCAGAGAGGGATACAGAGAGGTATACAGTAGAGGAAGAGGAGGAGGAGGAGGAGTTCTTGCACAAACTCCAGCCTATCAGACGGAGTTGGGCAGGGCTCAGAAGACATGAGGGAGGGAGCAGAGCAGCAGCTGACACAGAGGGAGAGGAAGCAGAGCATGTAAGTGAAGGAGGCAGAGGTGGGAAGGTAGAGGTAGGTAGACAGAGAGATGCAGTGCCACAGAGCGTGTGTCGGCGCAACTCTCCATCCTCTCGTCGGGGATCATTACGGGTTATGGAGCTGCAATGCACAGATTTACTGCAGGAGCAGGGAATGCAGATAAAAGCTGTTCACCTTGAACTGGAGTTCATCAGTACCACTCTGGACCTTTGGGATTACAATGCTCATTGATCGCACAAGCAAGAAGAGCAGAGATTTAATCAGCTCCGCAACCTGCCAAAGCAAAAGTGGATCAATAATTTCTAACTTTTTGATTAGAGTTATATCAGGACATCTGTCAGAGAGGCTCTAAACCACCAATCCAGGACCAGGATCAAACAGGATCTTTACTTGCCAGCTGTCTCCAAACCTTAGACAGGTCTAAGACTGTGGTCAAACTGGAGCCCCGCAAAGCCACGGCCAAGCAGGTCCTGCAGCCCAGGGACCCTGGAGCCAGCCTGACCTTGGACCGACTGTCACCTGAACCCCTCCTGGCACCAGCAAACACATCCAGCATGTCTCAGACTGGGGGACGGTTCCATAACAAAAAGGCCGGCATTCGTGCTGCTGTCATCCTGATTGGACTCCTGCACAGATCTCGCAAAGCCAAGGAGAAGGAGAGGGAGAAAGAGGAGAGTGAAGGGTGGGTGAAGTTTGTACAGTTTGTAGCATCATGTTGTCTGATGCAAGCGCTCTGCATAGGCAGATAATGGGACACGCACACAGTCTGCAGTGTTAAACTTCGCTAGCTTGTAGTGTCTTTTTTTATTCCATAGACACAGAGCACTTTGAGCTCTCTACAGTTAAGTGAGTTTGCATCTACAGTTTTATTATGGGTACTTTTTATTAGAGAGCGCTTGTCTGCCTGAGTGTGTCTTGTTGACCACATTTTCGTGTGTGTGTGTGTGTGTGTGTGTATCTGGGTCAGTGGAAATGACAGATGAGATAGGGAGAAAAAGGTGGAGGTGAATGTAGGGCTCCTCCGGGTGATTTTAAGGAGCAAACAAGAGGGAGTGAGTGAACGGAGGACAGAAGCAAAGCTGGCGTTTTAGAAAGTGAGGAACACGGTGAAAAGCAAGCAAGAATGTGAAGTAGGAAAGTATGAAAGCAGAAGGATGCGGCACAAAGGTCGTCCTCTCATTTATTTTTTTCAATGGGCACTTGTTGATGCTTGTAAAGATGATGTAACTGTTATTCAGGTCTTCTTATTTCTCAAACTGCCTTAGATAAGTACAGGCTATAAGCAAAAAGACTTCTGGGAAAATCCCACCTGGTTACAAACAGTGTATGAAACTGGCAGGGTTGAGACTACCAACAGAGACTACCCCCCCCCTCCACTACGCCACCCACTAGATAGACCTGTTTTGGCCGAGCTAACATTAGCAGCATGTACAATTAAAGTGGAATCTGAGTATAAGGTGGCAGACTCAAGCTCAGCCTATTTGATGCTATTGTAGTGAAGGGTGTATACAGTGTCATCAGGGTCGGGTGTGTGTGTACTCGTTTGGCTCTACGTTTGTGAGTGTGGTGAATGTCCTCTCAAAGATAGCTGCGAAACACAAACATGTGCGACTGAACATCTGATGTGCAGCACTGAATGCACGTTGGCAGCCTGTTCCAATAACCTGGACAAAAATAGGCTGTATCAAAATAGACTGTAACTCACTTTTCAGATGCTGATAAGTTTATCTGGTCTGTGTGTGTGTGTGTGTCTGTGTGTGTGTGTGTGTGTGTGTGTTTATACCTAGAGTTCACTTTCAGATAGTGTGGAAATGACTCCGAGAGGTGAGGCTGGATTAGCACCTGTACTAATCGGGCAAATGCGCCAGACCTCATGGGGCCCATTAAAGCTATAGTTTCATTGTGTGACAGTTGGTTTGAGGTCATTTCATTAATTGTTTTCAGTTTATAATAATTTTGTTATCCCCAGAAAATGTGTGTCTTTAATTAAATTATCATAAATTACCTGCAGCCAGTTGGTTTTTCAGTTTTTCTGTGGCTTTCGGGAAAATATATCAACAGCAACAAGTACAAACAGCATTTGATTGAAGGGAGGTCAGCGGGGGCCACAACAATTAATTTCTGCCGCAGGGCCCTCAAGTGGATTAATCCAGCCATGCTGCGATCATCTCTCAAAGAAATAATACCACACACACAGACACACACAAATTATCGTAGTAACAAATATACAGGCAATATATTTATTTTTACAGGAACACTTTATATAAGTTTTTATGTGCGTTATTGTCTCATGTCATGACTAGAAACAGCAAAATCATGTGTGGACAATGGAAATAGCCAGCTGCACTGCTGCACAATCCTATCCTTTCTGCTGGCATGGTGCATGTTGATCCAGCCACACAATTACTAGCAATTTCAAATGTCTTTTTCCAAGTGGTGGTTGTTAAGTGCAAGATTGCACTCATTTCTTTTACCACTACTACTACTAACTAGTGTCAGGATATTTCAGGTTCTTTAGAACAGCTGAGAATAAATAATTCTCAGCTGTGAATTGCAAACTGTTCTTTATTAAAGCTGTGGATTTCTCACTACAGAATAATAAGTAATACTGCACAGGCTGCTATAAAACATGGCTTTACATTAGAAAATATTACTTTTTACCCACAGTTTTCTGACTTTCCACATATATGGGCACCACACACAAGAGTACATGCAAACAAAGACATGTAATTTCTCTCCTTGGCCTAGTCTTCTGTGAATTTCTCTCCCTTTATCTGTGAGCCAACAAACCCACAATGTATACTTCTCTTCCATTAAGTTGAACAGCACGAGATCTGTTGCTTGTATCTGACTGTTTATATTACCCTCCATGCATTAATGTTCTCCACAGCTCATTTGTTCTCCAGCTGCAGACGTGCTTTGTTTGTGGAGTGCAAAATGTTGTGCGTGTGTATGTATGTTCATGCATGAGTTGTGTGTAGGGAATTCTCATGCTACATTTGCCTATGCGGTTATGGTTACATTTCCCTGTTGGTTTGTGATGGTGTGGTGCAATCGGTATAGGTTTGGGAGTGACTGTTTGTGTTTGTCTGATTAAGAGGGGTAAAGAAACAAGACCATTTATGATGAGTATTATAGAAACCTACTCACCAAAAAAGTCGACAGGACTTCCTGTTCACACACCGTGTTGCCCTGCTTCAAAAATTCAAAGCGTAAAATAACTCAGTTGACAACTTATCTAATGTTAAGGAGACCTTGTTTTAAATAGGTGCGAGGCATACTAGTATAGCAATTCATTTTGAGATAAAACTGATTTCATTTGCATTTTCTTATGACAGTAATAACCGGGTGGGACAGTACCTCCTGTTGATTATGGGGACTTTGACAGTAATGGCACAGCATAAGGCATGACCTACACAGTAAATTGGAGGTTTGAGACTCACAAAAATTGCATTAAGTGGCTCGGCATATTAATCTGATTCGCTGTGAAAAATGTACGGTCATAGAAACAAACTGCCAACCTCATATCTAAATGAACCTACAGTAGAGATGTTGAGCAGATGCTTCACAATAAAAGACCAAATTAGCTTAATTTGCCACTTATAGGGACAGCTTGTTGGACAAGCGTGTTGGTAGGTTAGGTAGAAACAGTTATGTACAAATTAAACAACATATAGCATAGTAATGAGCTTTCAACCTCTGAGAAGGTCCCAGTCCTGAGCTATGCTTAAATTTGAATACACAAGCATGTGTGTTTCTCTAAATATTCAACCATTCATTTTACTGGAGGGTCACAGTGACTGAAAACTCTCCCTTCAGATCAAATCTCTACAAGTTCTTCCTCACCTCATATATTTTACTGTATTTATAAGAACAACTGTCAAAGTAATGATGAGAATAGACAGAAAATGGGCTTCTCATTCGGTCATTAGTCAGCCTACATGGATAGGGTGGAAAAAATCACTGGCCTGTGGAGGAGGACTTGGATGACTCTGTCGTGCTGTGACAAGTCCTTTATCTTGCTAAATGTAGCAAAAATCTAAGGACATGAGTATTGATTTCAGAAAGTCGTCCTCTTCTGCTACAGTGGCTGCAATTAAGGGAGGGGAAGTCAAGCTGGTGGACATGACAAATATTTGGGTGCTGTTGTGGACAGTAAACCATTTTTAAATAAACTGGGACTCTTTAAAAGTGTTATCTACATTAAGTGTTGCCTGACTTGGAAATCCTTATTAAGACAGAAAGAACAGGGTCTGTGATACTCGTTGATGCTTCTCTCACAGGCCAAAACTGCAGAAATGGGACTGGTCCGACATAAACTGTGTGTTGTCTTCACTGGAAGAGCTCGGTGCCCTGAAGACCAGTTTTATGTGTTTCAAACAAGCTTGTCTTTGTTAAACTCATACATTATTTTTTGTAACTTGAAAGCTCCACCACACTCTAGAATAGATTGATTTCCTTAGTGTATTTATTTATTTATTGCTGCTGTATACTATAAAGTACTGTAGAATATCAGTGGTATTTGTATGGACTGCCAAATGTCTGGTATCATGGCATCCCTACTGTATACCATTGAGTTGAACTTCTTTTAGTATTTTAGTCTTTCTATCTGTGTCCTCCAGTTGGTGTTGAAATGTTTGGGAAAGAATAACTCAGGGAAAACATGACACTAGCAGCTGGTCACCACTAAAAACCATAAGGAATAATGTGCCTAGCTTCAGTCAGCAACACTGCAGCTCACCAGCTCCAAATGATCAGAGTCACGCAGACACAACACAAAGCATTTTCTACACTATTTACATCTGTTATTTTACGTTACATTGATTTAGTCTGGTTCAAACAAAAAGACACACTGAAACAAATGAACAACAACTCTTACACGGTGGCAGATTTGTCACTAGAGATTCTTGAGAAGTTTTTAACAGAGGACAAAAGATGGTGCTCAAATTGAAATGTGAAGTCGCTGGCAGATTAAATAAGCTGCCAGCCAATTGTGATAGCACTGAGAAAACACTGTCTCCAGTTAGATGTATTTCCATTATGTGTTTGCATTGTGTTTCAACCCTTAAAATTACAAGGAAAGTATTTTAGGATGACAGCTAACCTATTTGGGGAACATACTGTAACACTGTCTCAGTTTGGCTGGGGTTGCTGGAGAGTAAATTTCCCTGAATCCAGTAAAGAGCAGGACTGACTCACTAACATCAACCTACATTCTGACAGTATCCAGGACTGGGGAAATACTTTCCATTCACGGCTATGAATAGAGCTTTTTTTTTTAATGCTACAACATGTTATTAGCCAAACAAATGTTCTAGTGACATTGTCCTAGAGCGGTATAGCACACAGTTTGGTCTATTGTACATTTACACTCTGTATATTTACACTCCGATCTTTTGTTTTGATATTTGGGAAGGTAACTAAAAATACATAGTTTCAAACTAAATGCTCCAGGCACGTGGCTTCAACCTGTGGATTCAAGCTGTTCATAGCAGATCTGTCAGACCAAAGCTTGAAAGTAGACAGAGACTCCCTGTAGGTAACAGTTATTCCCATTTTTCGCCAATTGCACTTATATATATGAAGAGCTGATGTTTCCGAGTGCCATCTTTCATGTTTCCTTTCTTCACCACAGCACACGTTTTTTTTTTTTCCTGTCCCTTATTTTCTCTTGATATTTAACACAACCAGTTTTCATTCACTGACTCACTCATATTTCCATTCCCCAATCTCTCAGTTTTTCCTCTCAATTACTCCCGCTTTTAAATTCCCCTTGTTCCTCTTGTGTGGTTCACTCCTTTTTGTGATAAGCAGCCACAGGGGACTGCTGATATAGTCTCACACACCCAAAAACCCATGCACGCATATGATTGCACTTGATTTCACGTATCCCTTTGCTGTTTGATTGTACTAATGTGTTTGTTTTTGTGACAGTTAGCCTTGTCTTGGGGTGTAATGGATGGCATTGTCTCTAACAATGACCCACCTTGGACAGCCCTATTTACCCAGCTCTGTGCTCGGGATTGAGAAAGCTATTTTTAGTCTGCAGAGAATCATTTATTATCTTGCGCCATACCTCGCTCTGTGGCCTTCTCTCTTGCAGCGATATGTCAGACATCCATTCATTCTGCACCTCTCCCTCTCCATCTTCATATCTCTCTTCTTTTCTCCAGGACTTTTCAGCTCTCGTGTGGTTGTCAGTTAGTCCAAAGTGGTGCCGCTGGTTGAGAAGAGAAGTATTCAATGTCGTGTGACAGATGCTTAACTCTATTTTTTTTTTTTTTCTCCATTTCAAGTCAGTAAGGCTGGGTGAGATTAGGCATTGATAAAGAGGAAGTGGGTCCCAGAAAATGAATAGGCTTAAATAGGATTTATAGTATTTCCAGTGATATGACAGAGGCAGTGGAGATGCCAGACAACCTTGTTTTTCATTGCGATGCAGCACTGTGCCTAAGTTATAAATCCACACCTGATGAACACACTGAGATCTACTGAATCTAAAAAGAAAATGTTCACTCACATATGTATATTTAAATCATTAATGTTTCACTTCTGCTGTCCATCGATTATAGCGTTTAAATTCCAAACATAACTACATTTCATTCAGTCAGCCTTTAACACTACATGTAGTTAATTTGACAGAGCTGTTATTCAGTTGTTCACTGGATATATTATACAATATAGTCCCCTAACAGTAAAGGCACTGATGGGTTTTCCAAGTAAAGTGTGATTAAACTGCATAAAACACCACAGTCAACAAAGAAGCAAACGATCCAGCCGGTGGCCTTTATCACTGTCTCTGCTCTTGGGAAGTAAATATGCATGAATGTTCATCAGAGGTCTCTTGGCACCATTTGTGCACCGAGACGGAAAACAATACTGACATTTCAAAGGTAAAACAAAAGCTGCAGTATGTAACCTTTTACTAACTCGTGGTGTTTTTCTTCTGTGTTTAAATAGTAAATCCAATGTCAAACATAAAGTAAATGTAAGAAATGCTGATTTGTGAATTTTCCAATCAACGTGAGTATCAGGCGTTTTATCAAGCGAGTGTTTAACTCAATAACTTAAGACTGTAGTACTTAAACTAGATATTTAACACAGCACAGTTAAATATTACAGTAAACCATCAGAGTATGGTGCAGGGCAACAGGCCTACTGCAGTATAATTAACCTGGTTTCACACACACAATCATAATCCCTTCTGTGGGACTGTGTGTGACTTGAGAAGACGAGACCTTCGGTGGCGTCAGTTTAGTCTAACACTTGGATTAATTACAGAAATAACTGCAGAGAGGAGAGCCAAGTGAATTAAGAAGACATGGAGAAAGACAAAGCATTAGTGATTAGTGACAGTGTGTTCATACTTTTTATACAATGGCCGCTGAACTCCTGCGACAAAGCAAACATACACAGACACACAAACGCAAAATCAATTTGATTTCTTCCGCTCTGTTAGTTTAGAGCAAAAGATGGTTCTAGTAGTCTTTCCATTTCTCTCTATGTTACTGCTCTAAGTACTTGAAGGACCAGCTATTTTTGCAAACATTTCTAATTTATTAAACCAGACACATGCTGCTTCCCTTCCTCCTCATCACTCTCCCACTATCTGTTTGCAGTGTTTCAGGTCGTCTAACTGGACAGTCTTATCTGCTGTCTGCTGTCATCTCTGTATCTATTCATATCACAGAAAGAGAGAGAGAGAGAGATAGAGAGGGTGACTGCTGATGTTCCCACAGGAAAGAGTCGGTGACTTGGAGTGCAGCTGCCTCCTAATTATTTCTCTCCTGACCTCTCACATATCTGCACATATCTGGGATGCCTGCACTCTCCTGCTGGACAGCTGACTGACTCATACTTACATTTCTTTCCTCTATGTAGAGCAGCGACATTTGGTAGATGGTGGATAATATGGGAAGAAATGGAGGAAGCACAAGAAGACAAAGTGATAGTAGTAGTGATAGTGATAGAAAGAGCTGCTTCGAGGGCGTTGAAAGACATGTGACAGCACTGCGATGTACCTTACACTGTAACTTTATGTATGTTGAGTTATAGCTTTGCTGAAATAACCCCTTCACAAGACAGGTTCATCTGCTCTCACACCAAATATTACACTTTCTTTTTATTTACATTACTACTGTACTCGTATTAAGAGTAAAGTAGTAGAGTTAGTGTTAAGGGTAGATTCACCACCAATAATCATGATTTTGGTTCATCATTTGAAATGATTTCCCGTTATGTCACTAAGGGCTAAGTTTACATTTTAGCACGCTGTAAATTCTAAACATTGATGGCAAAAAAGTAGTATTTGTCCACTTCTTTACACTTACTGTAAGTAAAATGGCCAATAAAATGGCAAAGGTATCTGACCCACCCAACCTAATGCTGCATTCAGTGTTATATTGGAGTTCCAGTATTTGCTGTACCAGATTCCAACTTGTAAATAAATCTGAGCTGGGAAAGACACTTTTTGTATGTAATGCAATGTACAGTGTTTTTTTTTTATTAAAAGAAAACTAATGCAGACACTTAAGATGGAAGATGAAAAGTAGAGGAGACTGCAAATCTAAGTAGCTGATCTCCCTCCCTATTTATTAAAGTCACTTGTAGCTTCTGTATGATGTGTTCATATCCTCCTAACTTAATTAACTTTGGTTATATTAAGCAGACGTCACCTTTCCTTCACACCTACTAACATCAGCCTCATCAGATCGTTATCAGAGCTGTAACTATGTGATGTTGCTGAGGACTTTGCTGTGTGATATGATTCTTTATTCTCAGTCTAATCTAATATACATGAGGGTGGATGCACCCGCTACAACAGACTGTCCTACAGTATGTGCTCTGTCTCTTTCCTACCCTCGTCTTTCTCCATTTCTCTGTCTCCAATTACTGTTTTATTAAGTCCATTAGAGAAACCATCCGTTGTGTAATTGGCCAATCGACATGAGTATCAGGATCCTTATCAGGTTTCATAACAAATATTAAACCCAACTGGAAACACGAGTGCACAGCAAGGCCCCGAGGGAGGCCCCATACCCATGACCTGCAGATAACCTCTCCCCAATCTCTGTGTCCTCCAAACTTCATTTTTATCCTATCCTGCACCCCTACCAAACAGATTTCCAGTGTTCACCCTCCTCTCTCTTGTTCCTGTGATCAGTCTATCGTGTGTAGAGGTCCTTTTTTTTTCTCCTCTCTTTCTCACACTCTTGTCCCTTTCTGTCTCAGTGCTTGTGCCTGATGTCCCGCTGGTGTAATCTTATCTCAAGGGTGTAATCAATACACGAGAGAACAGATGTATCACAGTCTCTCCCTCTAGCTGTCTTTCCGTCTCCCTCTCCCTGTAACACGCATACTGTAAATGCACACTTTGCTGGCATCATTAGATAAACATGATGAATGTGTAGATGTAATTACTGTTGAATCAACCATAATCAGCCCTAGCCCAATGCAAGCAGGATTACAGACATGCTGCTGTACAAGAAAGGTACATCTTGTACTACTTTGGCTGTAGATGTAAAGCATGAGCTGCCCTATTTTCCCCCAGCAAGTCTACAAACACTTAATCTTAGCTCGAGGTGACAGAGGCTTGAGTTAACGTACACATTATTCTTCCACTTAGGGTAATTCATCCAACAACAACTACTTTTTGAAATCCTCTGAAGATTGTGTTTATTGTTATGGATGAATACATTTTTCGGAGGTGACTCCCCTGTTCTTGGCAGCGCACCCCGGACAGAGAGAATCACACAAACCAACACAGCTGCTGCATGGTCCATCCAGCCTGTATTTACAGTGTATTAAGGTAATGTAATTGTGTGGCGGCCACTGCACTTTAGTTTGCTGGGAAATTTCTGCCAGCCCTTGTTTGTATCAGAGGCAAGGCACTGCAGCCAGAGGATTGCAGTTTGACCTTGTGATTTAATTTCACAGCACAGGTGCAACTTTATCAGTACCATAAAATTATGTAATGAAAAATCTCCCTTTTATACATTGGAGACTTAAAGCAAGAGACCCCAGTTCTTTGACCTTTTGCCCAAGTCACTTCCCCCTTCGCCAGACAAAGGAGCTGATATTAAATGATTCAGCAAAAACTTAAGTTAATTTAAAAATAATGTAAACTTGTAAAATAATAACATTTCACTGCCTAAAATGCATGGTAGCTATAGTATGGTTGAAAGATTATACTTATGGAACTTGGGTATGATTACTAAAGAGACAATTGTCTTGCAGGTTGTTCCTCTTGTGTTTTATCATAACATTTCACAATCATGTACATTTTTCATCATTTTATCACTCTGTTTTGCAACCAAAACAAAATTAGTATGTGAAAATGACAACAGAGAGCTTTTGCATGTTCCATATGAGAAGAAAACATATGAAATGCTGTTTTTGTATGAAAATATTAAATGACGGAAAGATGCACATACTGTAGCGATTAAGCAGGTACATGAACAAAAACATAGGAAACACTAACAATCGGTGAACGTTTGTCCAGAAAAAAGGTATAGTACGTATTGATAAACACTCTTTTGGATTTTTCAAAGGTTTTTCTATGACTCATTACATGAGTGGTGCAGCCTGGAGCTAATCTGTGAGAACACATACACTCACAGTGTCCTGCATGATTGCCTAATGAGCTCACCTGTCCACCACCGCCACATTTTTCTTCCTTTCTCACTACATAAAGGGCGCAGCACATTGTGCACTGCTGTTGATCTTAACTGTGAAATTCCCAGGGACACTGGGATGTTTGATGATGCTGTTATTCAAAGCACCGTCTTTAATGTCTTTCTCGTTTAACTCTGTTTCCACTCTGACTCACTTACTCTATGACCGGTTCTGCCTAAATTGTTTCTTTGCTTCCTTCCCCCTGCTGTCCCAGTATGTGCTCTCCCTCACGCCCTCCCTCCTTCCATCCATTCCTGGGTGGGAGTCAGCCGATGTGACGTAGCTGTTGTTTCATCACTCCAGAAACAGACAGCAGGGACAGCAGCTCCTCGTCTTTCCCTCCCTCCCTCACGGACACACACACACACACAAATTTCCTCTGCAAACTCTCTGTGTGCAGGTGTAAGTGAGTGTGTAAAGCATCGAGATAGGTGTTGTCCTTGTCTCAGCTGTAGAGACAGCGCAGGGATCCGCCCCAGGGACAGAGGTCTAAACAAGCTTTTCCTTTTTGCTGGTCAGTGGCAGAAAAAACAACATAGTTTCCTCTTTACCTGCTACCTCAGGAGAACAATGAACAATGTCCAATTCCTCAATCTTGTACCCCCCTGTCTGTCTTGGCCTATGATTTTCATTCAAACATTGTCTGCCCGTGGCTGCTTTGAGCTCACATACTGCAGGACTACATACACAGGGAGACACAGTGGTTCATTGTGTGAATGCTGCGCCTGTGGAAAGAACTGGCCAAGGTTGAATCGTATTTTGGGTTTGCCCTGAAATGGCTAATGGATACTCTAATGTGCTTTGGCTGTGACTTTCCACTTTTGTTTTTGTGTCTGTGAGCCCTGGGAGAAATGTAAAGACTGTCACCGTCCAAAGAACAAAGAACAATATTGACAGAGTGGCAAAAACTTTTGCAACCTCTCATGCTGCTTCAAGCTCACTATTTAACATTTTTATGTTAAATGTCTTTGCAGTTCACACAGATTTTTACATGAGAGAATTAAGACAAGCTATTACAGTTCCAGCTAATTAACAGAGATAGTAGGAGATTATTAATTTTGCATAAACACTCTCATTTTCTCCATCCATCGGTTAAAGCTGGAGTGATCAGTTACAGTTTCAGCGTTTAATGCATCCTTTGGTTTAGCTGCAGAGTAGGCATTTGTACAGCTACGCATTATATAACCTGATACAAGCTTCGGATTTTTCTTTATAAACTTTCTTGATCTTGGTAATATATTCAGCATAGCTAGGTGTCCGTCATGAAGCATCAGATTTGAGGTTGTTCGGATTTTAACAGAATAAATGGAAGGTTTCTGAGGTTAATCTAATCCTCCCGCTGTCTCTTTGTGCAAGCTCAACCTTTAACATCTGGGATCTTTAATGTGCACTCGTGCCTCTAAGTACAGTACAGAAAAAAAACGATAGAAGAAGCTTCTTGTCCCAATTTAAAGTCTTTTCTGACAGCCACTGGGACTCCACAGAGTCATCTGATACATCACAGCCTATGTCTACCTTTAAAATTACTGTTTCTTTTTTAGATCTTTGTTTGAACTACTAAGAGCTACCAGATAGGAGGTAGATCGACTAGACACAGACTCCATCATTTATGAAAACATCATGATGCTAAATTAGGATCTGATCCTGTTGCCATAACACTGGTGATATTTTGAGTAAACTCCAGAATGAAATGCTGTGTTTTCAACAATATCAGATTTCATCAGTGTGTGTTGGGCTTTTTATCATATAGCGTTCTTAGTTGTTCCTTTAGATTAGCTCGCTAGTGAGCGAGCTGATAACGTGGCACTGCAATGCATTTTTCTGTTGTTCTGTAGCTACCAGGGATTTATTTATTCTTTGTTGGTGTACAAAGACATGAAGGAGCAGAGATATAATCAAGATTAATTGAATTAAAAGTTGATGTCCTTCACTGATATCCTTTGGACTGCTACAAACTAAAGAAGGAATACCTGTCCTTAATCTCTGCTAAATAAATCTCTTGTTGATTTGACTGTGCAGATCTTCTTCTTTTCTCTGCTTTAAGTGTATTTAAGTGAGTTGACTGTTTCCGAGGGGAAATAGTGCTTGTAGTATTGTCATTTATCCACAACACTAAAGTAAGTCAAGGACTGTGGATCAGCTTAATTAAATTACCGGTAAAGTGCACTCAGTAAGCAAATGAGAACAGGTGGCTTTTGTTTAAATTTGGAACATATGGTCGGTCACAAACACCAATAAATCAACCGTGTTTATTCCTAATTTATCATCTTCTCTCTAGGAAACAGGAGCTGCTGAACATCTCAAATGTCCCTGTGGGAGAATACCCCCCCTCACCGCCCCGCACAGCACCCCCCAGCATGAAGGTAGGTTTTACACACCTTAATGTTTATCTGCAAACATAGTAGGCCTTTCATATTAGGCTCAGAGAGCCTGATGATTCTTATTATTCTCAATATGAAATACACAAAGCAGTTCAGAGACGATGTCAATGAGTCACAGCAACTTGAAGTTTAAAGCTACGTTTAAAAGAAAGTAAAGTTTTTTAAGGCTGTTTGTCACATATGGCATTTTTTAGAATCCATTTTACTTATAATCGCAAGCGGATTAATCCGAATTCATGCTGGGGGAGCCTCTATTGTAGTAGCATTGTCCATTATTTAAAATGTTCTCACAGACAGAGTGAATTTACACAATGTTCACACACCGTGTATGTCACGCCTCCCAGTTTTACTGTGACTGCTCCTCCAAGCGTGGAGTGATGTAATCCTGGATCCTACAGGAAATGCAGGAACTGAACTGTGCTATAGTGTTTGGTGTTAGTACGGCATATTCACAAAACAAAGAAAAACTGAATATAAAATCAAAAGAAATCTAGCAGATTGTAGGAAATTGTAGGTATTGTTTCATGAAATAATGTAGTGACAGTGTGGTGCTGCACATAAACAGTAGAGAAAGCACTTTAGTAGTCATATGAGATTTTATAATGTGATGTTTTCAGAAATTACACTTTGAGTATACACTTTGCGTGAAGGCAGATGAGCAGAGTGATATACAGCAAAACAGGATAATGGCTCCTATAGGAGAGAGCCACTTTCTGTTAATGGCAAGAAAGAGTTGATTGACTGAAATAATGCTTATACCAACACAGAAAAGAAGAATTATGCAAAAATCTACAATAAATAAGAGAAATAAGCCAGAACACATCATCCCCTCCTCAATGTGTGGTTGATTTCTGGTAATTATCAATCGCAAACCCACAATTTTGCTGAAAGCTAGAGTGGTCTAATGGTCAGATGTTTGTCATCATCAATGTCACACTGGTAAAGAAGTTGTGAAATGTGCAATTATCTTTAATCACAACTCTCTAATGCACCGACAAGACTGTCCGGCTTCGGTTCCCATGTGATGGAGAAATATTTTCCAGACTAAACTAAAGGTGATTGTGCTGCTTCAAAATTGAACTTTAAAGTGACACACTATACACAATCAAACAATCCTCAAGATGTATGGGTATGCAGTGTGAGGTTTATGAAAAAATATATGTAAAAAAAAATGTTTCACACCTGATAGATTTGGGACGTATCTCAGCCTCCATGTGAAAAATACATTTAAAACAAAAAAACATTTATTCAAGTGCTAAATAAATTGGTCTTTTATCAGAAATAGTCAGAAGTAGTTGTTTGTAGTGCAGCAGCACATAACGTAATTACTTCTGTAAAGTAAACATTACTGCACCCATAATTATAACCCCATAATATAATATATATTATCTAGAAATGTTCAATCTTGAATAGGGGGTGTATTTACTTAAATATATTTAAGTGCTACAAAGCTTTTAGTAAGTAAAATTGTGAATGTATGACTTACTTTTAAAATACTACTTTTAACATTCTGTGGTGACTCACACTGTGTATAGAGCAGTCCACCCTTTAAGACAAAAAGAAAAACTTGGCATGTCATGGCTAACTTGCAGATTGTGTTTGTGTGTAGCATACAGCACACACTGGAATTACCTGTTCTGTTTTGACAGACAATTCAGTTTGCCATCTAACTTGACTGTCCTGTTTAAGCTTTAGGCATTAAATGAGGCAAAAATAGAGATGAAAAGCATGTGAGAGGAAAGTCTTCATCTAAATGTTGAAAGGAGGATAGCTTAGGAACAGGACACAGATATGGAGAGACGTCAGAGGTTTTTGCTGTTCAAGGTAAGACTGCATTTTAACAAAAAAAATAAATAAAACAGCAGAATTTGTCACTGAAGTGTGTAAGTTTAGTTGTATATGAATTATCTGTTTAGAATGATTCAACTTTAGGTATCAACTTTGTTTGAACAAATTTCTTATCCATGGACTACCTTACTACGGTGTTATGAAGTGTAGTTACAGTGTAAATATAACATCAGGACTTTAGTGATGTGCTTAGTTTGAAGTAACTGGTAGGGTAACAAATACACTTCAACATCATACAATGCAGCTAAATTCCTTCATTGTCCTGTTTTACAGCTAATATTATTCAATCATTCACTCAGCTCAAAACATTTTCTGTAACTGTACCTATAAACATGTGAAAGGCATTTGCCAGTTTTTGCATAAGGATTGGTCCAGTCTACTTTTAACATTTTATTTTAGAGTAAGTTAACTAATTTTAATGAAATGCTATGATGAAAAAGTTATCTCATGGATCTTGCATCTTTGAAATGTTTTCGAAACAGGCTTTATTTTTAACAGATTTACTCCCACATGCACAACAATTTCACACAGTGCAGAGACTAAGCCAAAACTGTATTGACTGAAGTATAAAACATAGATGAGTGTCAGTGCAAATATCACCCAATGTTCCAGGTATCTGACAGAGATGTGCTATGAAGTGTTTGTGTCTTACTGTACATCTGATAGCTGTGAGGTCAGTACAGGCCTATTCCTTCATCCACCCGTCACCAAAGAGTTGTGTTGTGGGCAGGAGTCTGTGGATCTGCCGTCCAGTCATCTTACAGTACTGACTTGGGCTGAGGTGCAGTTATTTTAAAACCAGGCTCTCATGAGTTGAAGTGAACTGCACTCAACTCAAAACAAATAAATGTTGTGGTTTTAATACGTGTAATTATAGGTTACATAGAAATTAGCTGGAAACACTTGTTTAAAGGACTGTTTATATAATTGTACAGAGGCATGTCATGAGCAAACATTTGTTAGTGGTTGTGATAACACTGGCAAAGTCATGTGTCTTGTCATGAAAAGCATAGTAATTGCTATGTGAGACCAAACCTTTGACGGGTAGTGTATGTTTATGTGTTTACATGAATGTGTGAATTCTAGCGACCAACAAATCACCAAAAATTGTCAGGCAGGCGGTCTAATCTGCCCGTGGTTTGTGGTTGCCCTAGGTTGCCATGGGAGATATGAGATGCAAGATGTTTTTGCTAAAGAAAAAGAGAGACAAAAATGGGAGACAAGTATTGGAAAGGGCTAAAAAACAAGAGAGAAGAAATTATATTCAGATGCTGATATAATAGAGACAGAGCAAATTGCAAGGACACAAAAGTGACAGATAGACACGTACTGTGTTAGATTGACAGCTAATCACAAAGAAAGATAGGTGTAACTTGTCCTTGCTCTTGTCTGGTCACTGTAGGGGATATAGCTGATGATTGAACACGCTGTCAGCACTACAGGAGCCCACTCAAACACTTCCCAGACGAGCTGCATCAGTGTGTCGTTTAAACTGTCATGGTCAACAGTCTGTGACGATGTGCCATTCACAGCTTGATAGATTAAAGTGAAAGACACAAAGCTATAAAAGCTGCTTTTGAGGAATACAGCGTTTCTCTTTCTCTTGGTGCCATAATTCCAACAATTACAATAGCATTTCACAACACGAGTTTGTGTTTCTATCCTTGTTAGGATTCTCAGCAGACCTAATGCATTCCCTAGACCCTTTACCCTAACCCCAACTATCACAATATGTGTAAAACCTAATTTGAACCCAAACCCTAGAACATAGCCTTAACCTCAAGAACCCTCTTTCCACTTTAAACTGTCTTCACAACATCAAAATGTCCCCACAAGAACTGTAGTTGAACCAAAGTTGTTCACACGAGGAAACAGACTTTTCCACACATACACACACTTTGGTCATGTGTGCAACACATACAGGCAGCTGTTCGTCTTGCTAGTCTGGCGTTGACTGTGCATTTCCAGGCACAGCATTGTATCAGCTTACAACACCTTAAACTGGTTAATATTAACTCATTGATAAGCTGTGTGTGTGTGTGTGTGTGTGTGTGTGTGTGTGCGTGTGTTTGTGTGTGTGTGTGTGTGTGGTTCTGTTGGCAATGGGAGTGGTAAAGATAGATTTATAGATTTTTACACATTGTAGGAATATTAAGCAGATCAGAGAGTATAGCATTATTGCCTATTACAGTAACAGTGAGTTTGAATTTTTTACTGCTCCCATATTTTCATTTAAATGAATATAAAACCCTTTGTCAAGATTTCCAGATTGAAGAGCTACAATTTACTGGTAAGGCATTTACTTACTGGGGCTACCAAGTGTGCAGCAACCCGATTGGTACAATGTATGTAATAGTTGATATATGTAGTATTGTCTGTCAAAGTAACTTAAAGTAGGTCATGGTTGATTTAGTTTTAATACTAAAAGTAGGTTTTCTTTCTTTTTTTGTTGCATTGCAAATCAGCAATTTTGCACTGTTACATTTTAAAGAGGAAGCACAGGCCTGGTGTCACAGATTCTTTACCAGTTCTTTACCCAACATGCTGTCCAGTATTCTTACCAATGCTTTTGTGAATCTCCTGTGTGTGACCTCTGCGTGAGTCCATGTTTGTGCGCACGAAGACGCGCATGTACAATACTGTATACCACTGTATGCCATTATCACCTTTGCAGCTTGTTTATGTGACAAGATGAAAGCCCTGGGGGATGTGGATTTGTGAATACAGTCACACTGATGCATGGGGTTGTGTGAGCACATGTGTGTATGTTGCTTTCAGAGGAAGTGGTTGCTTATCAGCGTGCATGTGGGTGTGAGAGGCTTTTGGGAAAGTGCCCTGCCCTTCCCTCTTGACATGACTAAGTTTGTAATGTAGAGGAGCGTCAGCAGGGACTAATGCTGTCAACTCCAGTGGTACCAGTGTAAGAGCTTTAATTCAAACATTTGGGTTTTGTACTTAACACTTGTATAAGGTGTAAATTGAGACTGCATAAAGGTTAAAGACTGAGCTTCAAAGTCCAAGTTAATATGTCTTCAACATTTACATTCTTCTCTTTCAGTCTGCAGAGTTCTTCGACATGCTGGAGCGGATGCAGGTATGATGATCTCATTAGAACCTTAGTTTTTTCCTGGTTTTTCATTTTCATTCTGTATATAATTCTTGTATCTCTCCCTTTTTTCTCTTCTCTCTTTCCTTATTCTTTGCACTGTAGTAGCATGTTTGTGCTAACAGTAGGCATGTTCACTGGTTATAACTTCGAACAGAACAGAATAACACTGTGAGACAGAGTCAGTCGAAATTTAACATATCCAAACATGAGATAGGCGATGATGAGTCAGCCAGTGCAGGTCAACCCGCTGGGCTCATTCTGCTACTTAGACTGGATAATCATTATGCTGGGGGCAAGGAAGAACAACTCTGGACTAACACAACTATTTTCTCCTTCTCAGTATGGTATACATTGATTTTTTTTCTTCTGAGCAAAGTCTGGCTCTTTCTGTGTGTAACTACTGTGTGACC
Source organism: Anabas testudineus (assembly GCF_900324465.2). Taxonomy (NCBI): domain Eukaryota; kingdom Metazoa; phylum Chordata; class Actinopteri; order Anabantiformes; family Anabantidae; genus Anabas; species Anabas testudineus. The sequence goes on along the minus strand of NC_046622.1, from coordinate 10,630,580 downwards.
TCCATATGCCACTGAGGGCACAGACTGTGAGTGAGCTGAGGACAGACGGGGTCATAAAATAAGAGAAGAGGAAGAGAAAACGGAGGAGAAATGTAAATACACAGTTTAGCAAAGAGGAACAAGGTGCCTTTAGGGGGGAAACGAGATCTCTGTAACATGTGAATGAGTCAGTTTCCTTAAAAGCTGAAAACTGAATGTATTATATACACAGAACGACCCTTCCTTCAACAAAGCTTCCACGGGTTGTTTTGCATAGATAGACCAACCAAATTTCAGTAGATGTGAAGTGACTAGACAGTCTGAGATATGGGTCAGAGGAAGTCACTTTAATTTAACTCAACCTATTTATTGTTTATAGATGGTAAAAACAACTAATTTCAAGTTATATTTTTTATTTATATTCAATTTTATTTTTATTTTCAGCAAATGATCACCACCAAAGGTACTAAATTAATAATGAATTGATCCTGATAAAATATGTCATGGGTCATGAGAGCCTAATATAGTTTATTCCATTGTAAGAAAGAGTGTCTTACCGCTGTCTAAAATAGCACTCGAGTGCTTCTGGAAATAGTTCCCAACCAATTAGCTATGTACCAATCTCTGCATAATGTTTGCTAAAAGCTGCAGAGCACATTTAAAATTTTCAAAGGTGGTTTATTAGAATTAATGGGCTTGGGGCTGAGTGACACAGATAGTGTGAGAAACTCACACAGTGTTTGCTTTGACCATTCATGTAGTTTGATGCCTTTAGAAAACAAAGAGAACAGCATTAGCCCTGTCCTTAAATTGTAAATCATGATTTTCCAAAGAAGTGGGGGTGCAGACTCATAGTGAGGAAGAGGGAACAGGCTGATGAAAGATGTCAGTAGAGTTATTTGGAAAGTGTGACTGCTGGATGACAGCTAGTCAATGCAACACGATGACCAAAGACTCTCCTATACATACACATGAAAGCTGTTCACGTCCATATTTTCTGAACCTCCGCTTGCATCGACCTTCTCTCTTGAGCCACCTGTGCTACAATCTAGATTACACTGATGAAGGTCAACTTTTTGATCTCATCTCTTTTTTTTCCCACCTTTCTTCTTCTTTCTGTCCTTACCTCACCCCGTTTCACCTCTCCTCCCTCCCGTCTCCTTTGTCCTCCGTGTCTCTCTGTCTATGGCTGAAAATTGATTCCACTTATGAGCATCTTTGTGATCAGTATCGTATTATTGACAATGACTCCCCTGTGATTGTAACAGCTGCTCCATCAATATACATTCAAACAAACACACACTACTGAATAGACTGAGAAGTGTGGGTGTGTGTTGAGGTCCATGGGTCTATACTTGTACTGTTCAAATGAATGCTACTTGATTCTTGGTTTGATTGAGGGCATTAGATGTGATGGCACATAATGGTGTGTATCTTCAGCCTCTCTAAATCTCTACATATATTTATGTCCTCATGACTTAGTCATGCAGACAAGCTGGACCACTGGATTTGTGCTGTAATTAGCCAATTTAATCTGTGTCTACCAGACTGGCTTCTCATATCTTTATGTATATGCAAAACACTGCAGACGGAAAAAGTCCTGCGCCTGTGTCCCATTAAATGTTAATAATGAGGATAGGATCACTTCACATGTCTGGATTTAAGAGAGACAGAGGATGACTAAGTGTCTGTATTACCTGTTTGTGTGGGGGAAAGTGTATTAGCATTTATGACTCACTGAGTTGTCATCTAGCAACAGAGACAATGAGATCTGAAATCAGGAGTGATATGTTCTAGGATGGTTTTTAAATGTGGAACTTGCTTTATGACCTTTGTGCTTTTCCATCCTCATGCTGCGTATGGATACTAATAAGGTCCCTAAAGCTGAAGAGACCAAACAATGGAAGGTGTGACCAGTCGCACACTTGTTCATATCTTCTCAGATGATGCTCCATTTCTCTGCATGTTTTCTTACATCACCGCCTCCTGATTTGCTCTGTGGTTACTCTTGTCTTGTCCTTCTGCTTATGAGAACTCCCGAACACCCCGCTGAAAACTATACAGATATTTCTCTGGCTTTTTTAAATTACTGAATCAATAGCCTCCTGATCTGATTTATTATAAGCTGAATGAACCCCAACTCTCAGTTGATCCTCTCCGGCCTGCCAGTATCCTGATTCCTGCTGCTGCAGAATATAAATGACTACCTGTCCACGATGCTGCTCTCTCAGTGGTGCAGACGGACCTCAGCAGTATTTAGAGGTCATACAGTAGAGCTGTGCTACTCTAACAGACTGCTAAATGACTTCAGGCCCATAACAGCTCTCAACCCTTGGGGCTACTAAATCAACACAGCTCTGACATCATCAAGGGATGACACGCCCTCATAGACTTTTGCCGATGACTGTGCGTTTCAGGCTGTTGCATCATCACCTGAGAGTCCATTTGGCATAATAAGCCAGTTACTCTTCTGTTTATGCTTAGTGTTTGTGACTGTGCTTGCAACTGAAGTTAACATCTGTTAAAATTAGTCTTTGTATCGATGTGTGTGTGTCCTCTGTTTTACAGGATGACTATATCCCCTACCCACGGATAGAAGATGTGAGTCATTTCTCACTCATATAATACACTTGAAACACATTTACACCCTTCTCATATATGACTATTAGCTGGGTTTTGTGACAATAGATGAAACATGTGAATATAAGTTAAAGCTGAAGTCCTTTGCATCAATGCTTCATGAAGAGTGATGGGATTTAGAAGAACGCTCTCCGAGCTTTTACATCTTATTACATTTTGCCATTTTTTGCCTCCCGTCTGCTCTCCTGTGTAAGGTGCTGGAAAAGGGGGGTCCATACCCACAGGTAATCCTGCCACAGTTTGGGGGTTACTGGATTGAGGATGTGGAGGCACCAGCAGGAACCCCTTCATCCTCAGAGTCCAGTTTCTGTGAGGAGGAGGATGGAGGAGAGGGCTTGAGTCCTGGTGGGGGGCACAGCTACCGCCTGGAATGTAACAGCACAGCCCGCGCCTACCGCAAACACTTCTTAGGCAAGGTCAGTGTGTTTGCATTAGCGTCCACTTCATTTAGTATCCAGCAAGGGACGTTTGTTATTGTGTTTGACTTCGAATCACTCTCTCACACTCTCTTTGTTACATCCCTTCAGGAGCACATGAACTACTACTGCAGCGGCAGCAGCATAGGCAATCTCATCATGTCTCTGAAACACGAAGACTCTGAGGGACAGGAGTTTCTACGGATCATACTAAGGTAAAAAGTGAGAAACAGACAGTCAATAGTGTGGGTGTCTTAATTTGTTTTTATTCCATGTTCAAATGCAAAGTATGGATTACATAATAAATATCAACACCACAAAAATTCTCGTGATAAACCTGTAATAATACAGCTTCAGTCATATTAGACACAAAGAGCCACATTATGGCAAAACTCAAAGTGAATAGTCCATCAGTGTGTCATTTATATAGGTGCAAAAGGGGAAGGAGTATCAGAGAACTGTGTGACCATCCAACAAGGACTTCTGATTATATATCATTATATATTATATTATATAACTATACCTGTTAATGTCCACCATATTAGTTTGGTTAGCGTGCTAATATTAGCAGTAAATAAAAAGTACAACTGAAGTTTATGGGTACATAGTATTAGACAAATTAAATGTTTGATTTAGTGATGGCTCTAGATGAAAAGTCGTTTGTTGAGTCTCAGTCTGCAACCGGCTAAGAGGCTGACATTGCCGACCACGAGCAATGCAGCTCGTGACTAAAATTGGTCTTAGTCCTCCCTTTTCCTTTCTATTTAGTTGTTCACTGTCATGATTAATTCTGAACAGCTTTATGGTGCTGTAGTGGACAGCTTTCCTGCCTTTATCACAGTTGGTGACATTTTCAACAGGTGACAAAAACATGAAGTAATGTTTTCTCTTATTCATTTTGAGTGGACTGTGGCCAGATGATGGCTAATCTGTTGTTGACAATTCAATTCGATTATAACGCCAAATCACAACAGAATTAATCTGCAGACACTTTACATACTATATAAAGAAAACCCAACAACCCCACTTGAGCACTAGATGACAGTGGAGAGAAAAAAAACTTCCTTTAGAGGAAGAAACCTCCAGCAGAACCAGGCTCAGGGTGGGCAGCTATCTGCCTTGACCGGTTGGGGTGAGGCAGTAATAATACTATCTCCAGGGTTGATACATTTTGTATTAATTAAACCATCACTGGTCTGTTTTTCTTTGTTGAGACTTGCTGAGATAAGACTCATCGTGATCATAAGTCTTTCATTAGTTCTGTTCAGTGGATTGTACATAAAAATGTATGAAAGCTCTGTAATTAAACTTTTTTTTTTATCCTGTTGCAGGTCAAGGACCAAAACAGTCCATGACAGGATTTCTTTAGCAGGCATCAATCAGTTGCCCAGTGTACCACAGATTGCTAAGGTAAGGTGTAGCTTACAAGTGCATCAGGTTTAAAAATAGAGGCTGTTCAACTTTGGACAACTTTGGCAGCTCATTGGACATCGAGATAGGATATGGCAGTATATCAGTGAAGAATTAGTAACAAAACAGAACAAATCTGGGTGCATATATGTAGCTAAGACAAGTACAGTAAATTAGGACAAAACAGTTAAGTAAAAAGTGAAGATATATTAGTAAAGTAATATTATTAGGCCATTATCGCTTTATAAGTCACTTTTACCATTCCCCAAAATTTGACTTTGCCTGACTCTTCCATTAATGCCGGTCAGACTTTGAGGCTTCATTAAAGTCTGCCTTTATAAATTCAATGCCCCTGTGTGAATATCGATCTACTTTCTGTACTAAACAAACCACCTGGGAAGATTCTGGCATCATTTAATGTAACCACTCTCCAATAGGTCTGATTACTCCCTTCGAGAGAGATACAGATGAAGATCCCCACATTAGATAAAGCAAAGTACCTGCATCATCTTTATGCTACTAATGCTGACTCAGTGTTTTAACCCTGACATGTAACTAAATAATCCAGCTGGGATAGATTATATTTTGTAATCAAATGTGTAATTCTGATTTTAGATTGCAAAATATGCTTTAACTAACTTAATATTCTGTGTAAATAGTAAATTCCTTTGTGTGTTCTTCTGATTTTGTTCCAAATTTATCATACGTTGCCGTGTTGCCCGATATACATGCTTAAAATTAAGGGAATACATAATGATCACACTACAGCACTCATTGAATATAGACTCATTTCTATGTACTGCTCATTCAGATTATTAACTGCAATGACAATAGAGTTAAATCAGTTCAAGCACAAGTGACTGTGAATCAGTTTCACCTTCTTTAATGCAGATGAAAGTGACAACATGTTCAATGGAAAGGCAAATAGAGAGTACTCTCCAAAATGACCTTCAGCAGGACACTGGTGTGCATGTTTCTGACCAAACTGTCAGAAACAGACTCCATCAGGACCTGATGCTCTGTAGTACGATTTGTAGAGTACATGAGATTTCTCTCATATGACATATGACATCTCTTTTTTTCCTTCAGCTTTTTTGCGATGACGCCACTGGCCTGAAGTTCAACCCAGTCCTGTACCCTCGGGTGAGTTTACCCTGAACTCTCACAGTGTGACCTTATCACGACCCCTCGTGCAGCCGGTTAGAAAATGATTTGATCAAGCAGATACGAAACACTATTTTTCGATGAGTTTCTGTGCAGAGTCAAAGGTGCACTGTGGGTTTAAAATATTTTAAACATAAAAAATGCAGGGTTTGTTTTGATTACTTTGCCAGCATTTCCCACCTGTTCGCTCTGACTCTTAACCAGAATAAATAGCAGAGCAAACTTATCACATTTTGCTCCTCATAAACCCCCTACCTCTGTAACATCTGCCATCTTCAGTACTGTAAGTATATTAGTCACTACTGATTGATGATACAAGGCGGCAGCAGCTCTCTAAAATGGATACTCCCATGAGTTTGGTGGAGGAGTGTGATGGAAGATGCTTTCAGCCTGTGCTTCAGGGAAGGAAAACCATCTGTGTCTCAGTCTGCGATAGGCAGCAATAGGATCACTGCCCTCACTGGGGGCCATGACAGTTTGTCGCATGTCTGCCTTACATAACAAGGGCCCAATAACCCTGCTCTGGAGGCATGTTGGAGAGGAGGAAAACATGTTTTCCTAACTACTTCAGCTAACAAAAAGTGTGTAACAAGTTGAAAGAGACAAGTAAGACATAATTGTTTTTGCCTATGTACAGGGATCCCAGCTGATTTTGGTGTATGATGAACATGAGGTCAACAACACCTTCAAATATGGAGTTGTCTACCAAAAGTTTGGACAGGTGAGAGAGTTCAATGATACTTGTCAATGTACTACAGTTTACCCCACATACACTATCACATCTTACCCACTCCTTCATCCCGTGTCTTCCTGTTTGCTGTGCTCTGCCATTTTGTTGTCTCCTCTTCTCAGACATCAGAGGAAGAGCTGTTTGGAAACAACGAGGAGACGCCCGCTTTCAAGGAGTTTCTCAGTATTCTGGGTGACAACATTGAACTTCAGGACTTTAAAGGGTAAGAAAATGGAGCAGAATTGAATAATAGATAATAAGCAGAGTAAAGTGGCAGGCAGTGATGTAAGAAATGGAGACTAGAGAGAAAAGTGCACAAGGATCAAACAAAGGCTGCTATTAGAGTGCATTGTAATGGAGCGGAATAGCAGGGTTTAATTACTGTAACCTTGGAGCAATTTGTCCTGCTGTTTTGACCTCAGCGTATAATCGAGATAAACTGCTTAGTTAAACAGATGAAAGTGCCACAGGGACAGGTAATCAGAGGTTTGTCTACCATACTTATTATCTTGTACAGTAGACCTTTTTTTCATTGTGTTACATTAAAGTTGGGTTTTGAATTGTAACCGATATGTTACAGCAAATTGCACGACACCTTGTATGGCATTGGAGCCAGACATATGCAGAACGCAATGACAATTGAAATACATGAAATAGAAGCCTGCGTTGTTACTGAAGGCTGGAGGCCACACTGAGCACATGACGTGTGTTTTGATAATGTGACAGGTTCCGCGGCGGGCTGGATGTGTCCCACGGACAAACAGGGACAGAGTCTGTCTACACTGTCTTCAGACAGAGAGAGATTATGTTCCACGTGTCAACCAAGCTTCCCTTCACAGAGGGAGATGTCCAGCAGGTATCAAGCATGATTTCTGGATTTGCATTGTTACACCGAAGACACAAGTTAGGCAGAAATATCATCATTAAATTGACCAGAAATTCTTAATGTGAACCCAAAATTCACAGGTTATACATGTATGATGTAAACACTAACATCTGCTTTTCATCAATGGTGTCATGTGTCATCTTAGTGTGTCCTTTGAGCTACACAACTGCAAAATAAAATCTCCTTTCCCTCCTTCAGCTCCAGAGGAAAAGGCACATAGGAAATGATATCGTGGCTGCAGTCTTCCAGGAGGAGGCCACACCATTTGTTCCAGACATGATTGCCTCCAACTTCCTGCATGCGTATGTGCTGGTGCAGGTTGAGAATCCATGCACAGAGCACACAACATACAAGGTACAAACCAAGGAAACCTGCACGCTGAAGTGATGGTATCTGTGTTCTTCATTTTAAATGAGAAAAATGCCAATTTGTTTTCAGAAAACAAATTGTGTGCACATAAATAACCAGAGAGACATCAGTCTCCGTGATGAATTACCCATCACAACATCCGTGTTGTGATGGGTACATCACTCAGACTCTGTTTTACTGTCTCTGCTTGAAACCTGAGCCCTGATGAAATAAACATCATCACTGTATGACTGTTATTTATTTCCCATCAACAGGTGTCTGTTACAGCAAGGGAGGATGTGCCTCCCTTTGGACCCCCCCTGCCTAACCCAGCAGTTTTTAAGAAGGTGAGAGACAGTTTTGAGTATCAAGATAGCACTAAGTCAAGTTAGCGTTCAGTGAGTCAACGCTTTATTTTGCTGACAACAAATAATTAAATCAGTCCAACAGCAGTCAATAATCAATAATCCCTGCTCAACAAATAGTCCTAGAAATAAACATTTTCACACACAGCTGATCATTCATTTTTAAATAGCAGGACATACACTTACTTGCTTTCTGGAGTTACATTATTTCAGGCCGTTGTCACAAACTACATTACATGAGGTAAGAATTATTTAGATGTATCTGACTTAAAGAAGAAGATATTATTAAGACTTATTGAGAACAGATTTGCAACACATGAGGGCAAAAAAAGAGGATTATTTCCTAATCACTGTTATCATTCACTCTATCTCTCTCCTTCTCTCTCTCTTTCTTCAGGGTCCTGAGTTTCGAGACTTCCTGCTGACAAAACTGATCAATGCTGAAAACGCCTGCTACAAATCGGACAAATTTGCCAAACTAGAGGTGACACACGCTCACACAGCCACACTCTAACACCATAGCAGGCCTTCAATCACTGCTCGGCCTCAGCCTTAATCACCTTTATTCATTGCAATTCTTTCATTTAGGGGTTTTACATTAGTATTTTGGTTCCAGGGGCGAACGAGAGCAGCGCTGTTGGACAACCTCCATGATGAGCTGCACAGACAGAGTCAGGCCATGATGGGTATGGGCCAGGTGGGAGAAGAGGACAAGCTGGAAAACGGGGGACACGGGGGTCTGCTAGAGTCCTTCAAGGTGAACATAAAGCTCTAAACTACAACTGACACTACACATGTAATCGTGGTTCAGCTCTGTTGCATTAATTTAATTACAATGTCAGGGCAAAAGAGTGTGATGTGTTCGGCTGCAGATCAACTAAATGTCACAAGTCTGCAAAATGGTTTGAGGTGTTAAACCACTGGTATCATAGCAGCTGCTGCTTTTCTCTGCTCTTAAAGATTTTTATCTTATTCTCTATACATTAGTGGGAGTGCCACTAAAAAAATTAATTTTCACAGTATTCAAATTTGCAGAGATGCCTGAGTATATGTGACAAACTTCACATTATTAGGATCATTAAATAATTTCCAACTGAGTGTGTGTTAACATATTCGTGGCTCTTTTACTCTTCACAGGTATTGTGGACAGCTACTTTGCACCTTCTTCAGTCAGTACCCGGGGGTGCTGTTCTCATTGCAGTCCTGGCAGTTACTGTGTATTACCTGTCTGCATAACTGTAAATCCAATAGAAGATTGACACCTACTACTAATAAACAGTTGTTGTGTATGGTGTTGTTTGCTTTTATACCTACAGAAAAAATAAGCTCAACATCTCTGTAGTAGATGGAAAATCAAACAAAGTTAGATTTTACAGTAACTGTATCTTCTAAAATATATTGTACTGGCTGTGATTTTTTTTTTACAACTAAGCCTTTTTTGTCTCTTATCAATAAACTAAACTATATAAAGTCATTACTGTCCTGCTGGTCTTCCATCTACTCAAACACACTTGACCTTTTCCTTGGAGAACTGTGCCCCCTGGTGCTCATAATTAGCAATAGCATCTATTGCAAACTACTTCTAATTCATTGACGAACTTTATTTGAATTAGAAAATGTAAAAAATCATGTACTGTCACCAGTTCATCTGTTGCTCTATCCCTCACCCATCCACTTTCTCTGTTTCCTCTCCTTCCTCCAGAGAGCTATGCGCGTCAGGAGTCACTCCATGGAGACCATGGTGGGGTCTCATCGTCACAGGAGTCCAGGGGTGGGAGGTGGTGTCCCGGCCAGTTTGAGTGGAGGAGGACTTCCGCAGAGCAACAGTGAATGCACAAAGAGCACTTTCACTGTGAGTGAGCGATTTAAAAGAGTGAGAGGGAAGGAGTTGTGTGGGAAAGATGGATGTCCGGTCAAGATGAAGTGAAGGGGAAAGTGCTGAGTGTGTGTGTCATTCAGCATGGCTCTCTTTATCAATCTGCATCATATATCACATTGAATAACGTCAAATACTAATTCTGCCATCTTTGATTCTTAGCCTCCTGTGTTGTCAGCCAAGTCTCCTCTGAAGAGCCCAGTGAAACGGCGCTCAGGCCTCTTTCCTCGTCTCCACTCCAGCACAGAATCCCCATCAGATAAACACACTCGCAGGTTGGTGATTAGATCTCTGTGTGTGTTTTCCTGCAGGCAGATGCAATGTCAGATACTGTTGCTTTGCTGTCGCTAACGTGTTATTTTGTCTGCAGTGACCAAAAGCCTGCAGAGATCTGCCTGCTGTCCCAAGAAATGAGGTCAGAGACATTGTCCAATCCCAGCTCACCTGAGATCTGCCCCAACAAAGACAGGTAAGAGCAGTTCTGGTTTCTAGAGGGAAATGGATGCCAAATGGTAAAAATACAGAATAAGTTTAGTTAGTTTAATGTGAAATGAGAAATGTACAGATGTGTTAAAGGTTAAATTCATCATTAGAAACTCAAAATCTCCTGTGGAGAAATAGATTGTAAGCTTTTCTGTGTCTCTGTTCCTCTATGTCTTTAACAGGCCGTATATCAAGCTTAAGGACTGCAGCAGCGGCAGACAGAACATCTCTCGGTCATCATCCAGCACCAGCAGCTTCAGCAGCACCACAGGAGAAACAGAAGCACTGGATGAACTGGAGACAGTGAGTACTATACTCGTTGTTTGCACTGCAGTGTATTGACAAGAGAAGATATATGAATTGAGTGTTAAGTGCTAGAAGGAGCATGCAACGCTGGAAACATATTCCTGAAGTGTGAAATGTTTGGTAATGTTATAGCTTTCATGGATGAAATGTAGCCTGTAATTAAGATGAACTGTCTAGTTGTAATAGTGAGTGTTGAATATCAGAGCAGTGATGATTACGCCTCTTTTCAATTGCTGTGTATCAGATGAAAACGCTTTATTATCTTGAGCGGGAAATGCTGTCAGTTCATCATAGATGCACAGTGTGTTGTTAAAATTGTGACGTTTTGTTGTTAAAAGAATACCAATTGTTAACAGTGGGGATTTCAGGCATGCTACTGCGGAAAGGCCACTGGGGGTAATCACACAGAAATATAGTGTGAAATATGCTCTCTTTCATCAATAGATATTCAGTCTATGTGTGGTAAAAGTGAAGCTATCAACAACAAGTGATCAATTTAATTCAATTTAATAGCTTAGCTAAGTTAACCAGCTGCCAGATGTACGTCCATGAAGGTGCACTTACCAAAACATCTAATTTAATTAAAAGGGCTTAATAGGAATTTCAGTCACTGACGTGCCAGCCAAAGCTACCTTATATTATAAAACATATAACTAATATAAGTTAATCAAGTGATGGTGTTTCTTCCAAATCACCTTTACCACTCACACTTGCAGCTGAACACTCAGCGACTCTGACTTTGCTGGCAGGAAAGTAAATCCTGACTCCAGCAAAGCAGGACTTGATCCACTTCCTCCTCCACCTCTTTGACGTGTTCAATTTCAAAATGCTTTTCTCTGCTATCTCTTTCTGTCAGGCTAGCCATCCCTCTATATCATCCTCCTCAGCCTTTAGTCCTTCCCTCAGTGTGGATAGCCAGGGATCCGGTACCCCTGTCATCATGTGCCGCAGTCCGACAGGTAAGTACAGTACATTGTACTGTTTACTGTTGAATCATTTTCCTTCTCACTTCCATTGACTTGCTGTCTTTTGCAGATGGGAAAAATAAGACGTCACCGAGGTCAAACTTGAAGTTCCGCTTTGACAAAATGAGCCACTCATCCACAGCTGTAAGTCTTACATTTGAGTCCTGTCTGGTGTGTAAACACTAATACAAAGTTAAATCTGCAGTTTGTTGACAAAAATACAATGTGCGGTACTTTTCACCTACTTAATTGTATTTTGTCAATATAAGCAGATTTAGTGATCACGTAACTAAAGATTTAATCCAGTTGAAGGAATTTAGTTTTTATTGCATTATAGAAAAACTCAGCTTTTCAGGACATGTTTTTAAATGGTGTGTGCTTTTTGTCACTGTCTGGTGGTAGCATCAGACTTTTAAATCAACATAAAAAAACATTTTAGAAATTTAAATTAATAGCATTAGCACCCCCAGGGGATAGAAAAATATCCCCTGATATGTTTTTGATACACTCACTGTCCATATTATGGGCCTGTCATTATCTCTGAATCACATCAGTATTGTTGAAACAGTCCAGCTGGTGTTTGGTAATAGCTTCAGATTGAAACATGCGTGCTGTCAGCAAACACTCTCCTCTAACTGGTCTCTCTGTTCCCTCTTCTCTCTTTCAGTCTGAGTAGCTTTTGCAGAATGGAAAAAAAAAAAAATAACAGACTTGCACAACAGAGAGATGGTGCGGACTGACTGAGCTGCAGAAACAGAAAAAAAGCCTCCACAGCAACCACAAACCACAAAACCGCTATAAAACCACTTCCCAAGCCAAGGATAATCTGACAAGATTACCAACTGCACCAGAGACCCCACACACTATAAACTAGCTGAAAATACTGTGAGTTTATAGGGAGGAACAGCTGACATGTTGGATTTCTATTTAACCAACCTTTAGCGTTAGAAATTTGCAAGTTGCTGCATCTCGGTTGCTAATTGTTGTCATCACATGAAAGTCTTGGCTGTAGTACTGTGAGCGTAGGCCAGGAAAGACTCAACTAGTTCTCTAGTGTCTTGTTCAAGAGAAAGATGACGATTTAAAACAATGGTAACGTGAGACTATGACCGAACTGTTACTTTTTATCTAGCCGAATCGCTGCGTGGTCAGTAGGATGAGTGTCTTTACAGAAATCACTTGACAGGCATTGTTTTAGCCTTTGCCCTTCAACGGTACATCTGGAAACAGTTCCTCTTTTGACAAAAAAAAAAAAAAAAAAGTGCGTAGACACAAAAACATGCAGAGAAACTTAATGTACAGTAGTAGCAAAAGGTCGAGGATGACAGCGATTGGATCCAAATTCTCCACTGTAGGATTTGAACTTGTTCTTTGCGCATAAGAAAAAAGCTTTTCTAGGGAATATCTTTAATTTTTGAGATGCTTTTGTAAACTTGCTAGCTGCTGCATTGTGTCTACTGCACTATAAACATGACATTGCTGAAATTCAGTTGACAGCATTTCTGTAGTTTGGGGTAACTTCCCTGAACTCAAAGTGCTTAGTTAGTGGAAATCATCTCACATGGGCACAGTAGGAGACACTGCCAATACATATTGCCATAAGCTTATTTTAGCCAAAGCTGCGCCTTACAATCTATGGAAAGCCCTTTTCACCACTGATGCTCTATCTCTCTGTCATTTCTCTCTCCGTCTCTCACTATGTGAGGGGATGGGAGACTTCTAAGGTCTGGTTACAGCACAGTTGTGGGTAGCCTATCGACACCCACATTTGTTGAAAATAGATGTTGCACTTACTGAAAACATTTCACCTCCTGATACCTCCCATTGAAGCTTGCCAGCTCTGTGTATTTGTTAAGTCTCCAGGGTTTTGAAGTTTGCCAGCACGTGAGCTGATGAAGATGACTTGAAAAAGCTGCTTCAGGTTAAAATGGACCTTGGGCAAAACCACTTTGAATGTGAACTTGGAGCTTTTTTTTTTTTGTATTTTTGATTTTAATGCTTTGTTCGTTATTACCCGATAACTTAGAAGTAAATTGCAAAGCTAGATGCTTACAAGCACAACAGGACAATAGGTTTACTCAAGTCCTGAACGACACCATAACATTAATCTGGGGCTGTACAAACTGGAGTTAGCAGGAAAAAGTAGTAAAGTGAAAGTGTGATAAAAGAGAAAAAAAATACTCTTAAAAGAAACACAGCGTGTTTTCAGTATGACCAAACTGGTAGGTATTTTGACTAATGTCTATGTACTCTTGCTGTGTAGGGAACCATTCCTGATGCTCAGAGGTTGACAGAGTAGTGTGTGAACTTCTGTCGCATCAAGACTTAAAGGCTCAATTACACCGGTGTAATTTACAGTATGTGACCTTTTAACCTGCCAGGAAGTTGTTTAGTTCTTCGAGAAACACCTTTCTGATGTAATTGGACTGAAAACAGATGTGTGGACCCATGCACACTGTGCTCAGTTAGCATGAACTAGTGATTACCTCGAAAAAAAGGAGGCAGAGACTGAAACATAAAAACAGCAGGAAGCTCAGATGACGTTCAGTTTGTAGCAGGTATCGCCTAAACGCCCTGCAGCCTTTTCTCTGTTAATATGCTTAATTTATTAAACAAAAAATTATTTTGCATTGATGTCATGTAAAAATGTAACCGCAGAGTACGCTAATTAATAAGGTAAAATGATTAAAGGAAATATATTAATTTAAAAGATGTCTAAACATGTATATGTATATTTGGTTATGTAATGTGCCATTGAAAATTTATTCTAAAATAAAGTGTTGTATTTTGTGTCATTTATTTCACCTCCTTTACAGTCTCACACAACACTTAACAGCTCAATATAACATTTTACGTACATGAACACATCAGAAAACTTGTAAACATCACAGACATAAAGTTTTTCTGACCTTATAAATACTGCAATACTTAAAATGGTCAACATTAAATGTTAAGTATGAAAAAAAATTAAAGGTATTAAAATGAAAATTTAACACTTTGCTGAGTCATTTCCCTGCAGCACCTCAGCGTGGTTCAGATGGTGGATATGTGCTGCAATATTTTCTCATTATCTGCTCCACTTGCTGTCTGTTATGCTGGGTGCACATGATTGATTTTTGGTCTCATCTTCATAATTAAAACAGCCACTAGTTATGCATCCAAGTGTAATCAGGAGAGCCTATACACATAGATAGAGAAACATTACTATTCTTTAACCTTTTTATGCCTTACTTTATCTTCTGCTTTAAAGATTTTCCACAATACACAAGTGATGTCCTGAGCTAAAGAGCGATTCAGTAGTGATACACTCCTCGAAACACCTCAAGATGCAATCTTGCAAGTGTAAAAGTTTGAGGCTTCAGGGCTTCGTGTCTTCTGAAGCTTTCAAGAATCCAGCAGAATCCCATTAAAAAGTAATTTTCAGCGCACAACTTTTTACCTCCACTCTGCCTTAACTGCAGTCACGAAAATCTGACAGATGAGTACACAGTGGAGTGGGAAGGCTCTCTGACTGATCTCTGTTGCCTCAGTGCCTCTTGGGAAATGTCTACGTACACAAGCTGTAAAACAATCAATGACAAAAGAGTGATGAGCACCAACTGAAAGATATGTGCAAGACTTGCCATCATGTAGAAAAGAATCATGTTTAGGAATCCCGTCTTAAAACAGGACATTCACCCACCTCAGTCTTCTGCTCAGGCCGGGATGGAGCTGTAAGATCCAAAACAAGAGACAAAACAACATTTAGTGCACAACATCATTGTAACATATGAATCTGTGTTGCAAGTTACAAATAAAAGAATTGCAGATACCTTTGTTCGGGAAGGTGGTACGTTTCTTTGGTACTGGATGTCGAGGTGGAGGCTTTGGAGCCGACTGTGATTGTCCTCTATATTCAGATGGGTGTGTGGGCTGCGTCCTGGGAACCGGCTGAGACTTTGAACCTGAACTCAGACAATAAGCCAATCCCAGAATGATCGGAAGACAAAGAGCAGCACAGCCACAGATTAAAAGCCTGTGCAGCAAATTCCTCTTAGTGAGGACAGCTGGAGGAGGATGGAGATAAAGATAAAGAATAAACACAAATACAAACAGAATAATTAGTTAAATTCTAGATTTAAACATGCACATTGATATATATTTTGTCAACATACTATATGTGACTCACATACCTGCTGTGACGTTCACAATTATGAAATGCCCCTGACCGATTTCACCCTGACCCCATGTCGCCTTGCATCCATAGGAACCTTCATCTGATTTGTTGATGTTCAGGAAATTTAAATGTAGACGTGTTGTATTTGCTGAGAGCGTCACATTGGTAAAACTGTGTCGATCTGAGTTTTGAAAGTAATCTTCGTCAGCTGATTTTATCCACATCCCTGTCCAAGTGTCTCCACAATGCTGGACGTCACAAGACAGAGACAGTCTGCCCCCTTCTGGTACATGAACTGTTTCACGTACCCTAATAACGGCGTGGCTGCATTTTTCAGCAGTGAAACCTAAAAAAAGAAAGTATCGTCATAGCCCAAAAATAGAACACCATACAGTTATAGTCATACAGTATTGTTATGTCAGTACCAGTTGGTATAACATGCACAAGCTATCAAATCAACAGATACATTTCACATGCATTGAAGAGAAACTGTTTGACATACAAAAGATTTTAATTTGAAATTGCATGTGAAATTTATATTATGAGGAAAACATTCAGAAACTACATACAACACTTGTAAAAATGATTGCCATATCTGGACATTACAAAAAATATTACATTGAAACTGTACATGAATTTACCAGACAAATACCAACAATATCAAATTATCTAAAATAAAATTTATTTTAAATACAGTGGCAAGCAAAAGAAAATGTCATGGTTTTCTGCATAAATTTGTCATAAAATGTGATCTGATCCTCAGCTAAGTCTAAATATTAACAAATATAATTTGCCTAAAATAATACCACAAAAAAATCTAAACTTTCTTTATTGAGAACAACCATAACCCTCTCGAACAGACGATGGCTTGGCTCACACGAACATATTCTACTTATTAAACTCAAAAGGTTAGAGTGGTTTTTGTCAGTGAAAGTAGCTCTAGTCACTTCCAAACTAATTCTCTTATCTTACGGTAACACCTAACAACTTGACTTAGATGAATGCAGAAAACGGTTCACTTACTTTTACTTGCCACTATAGATTTTACAGACAGAGATTTCCCACACCACAGTCTCTAAGAATGTAAAGCCATAAGATTTTTTTAATCTAACTTTACAGTTCAATTCCTCTTGCTTTTGTTTCATTTCTTATTATTTTTCATATTTGCAGCAATTAGGACTTGTGACTTACCAGTAGGAAGAATAAAGAGGCAGATGATGGTACTGAGTCGAAAGTCATACATGTCTGGAACATAACAGCATTAGTTAAGGTTCATCGCAGGCTGGTTTTACTTCCTCTGTCGAGTTTAGGTCTACATGTCATAGCTTGTTTGGAAGGCTGTAAACGTGTGAGGCTTCTTTAGAAAATCAAAACCACGCAACTGTGTTGAATTATGGTCAGTTCATAGAAGATGGGCAGCAGCTCTTTCTCTTTCTTTCTTTTCCGTTTTCAAATAATTTGGAAAGCTTTCCTTTATCCTGCTGCTAAAGGAAGGAAGTTGCTCACTAATCATTCACACGTACAAACACACATACACACACACACACACACACACACACAGTGGATTACAGGAAAGGGGTGGTCTCAGAAGTGGGAATATAACTTTCCAGGAGGAAGTAGACCAATTACATTGAGCAACATTGGAAAGAATAACAGTAATATAGAAACTAACATAATAGTTGTATTTATATACTGTCAGCTGGGTAATTTCATTTAGATTTTCATTAAGTGTTGCTGAAGTTTGACCATAGTCTGTCAGCACATTTAATCAAGATATTTTGCATTGTGTGGAGAAGCTGTGGCAGAAAAACATAAAACACGACTTTAAAGACTTAATAGACTATTACTATTATCAAATAGGTAAATGTTTTTGAATTTTACACTGTGTGAATTCACAAGTAGGCTGTTTTGCAGCAGGAAAATACCTTCAAAATAAAGGAAACCTGTTATGTTGGAGAGAAAACAAAATATTAAGCTGTTGTAATTAACTGTTTAACAGTAAGTAGTCAGTGATGTCAGAGAATTGTCCTCGCCGAATTTTCCAATAGCGTTTCACTTGACGTTTTGAGAACTGAGAAATAATAATGGATGCTTTTATTTTGTAAACCGGACGTTTAATGCGCATGCGTCACTGTGTTAGCATGTTTGACTGGGTGCGTTCGTTTAACGAGGCTCGGACCGTCTGTGGGAATAAAAGAGGAAATAAAAGTAGTTAAAAAACCAGAACAGCTGGGAAGGTCAATTGATTCATTCACTGTTAGTCACAATAGTATACCATTAATTTAGATTTAGAGTCGTAAAACGACGTTTTAAATGTCAGAACTTAATTTTAAAGTTTAAGTATTTAAACAGGCAATTTGTCGCTAGGTCTACTCTCTATATATATACAACCAGGCTTATTATGTCTATTTAACTTAAGTTTAGGGAAGTGGTTTGAAGAACACGTGGTGTTTATGACCTAAAACCGTGATCTGTCCTAAAGCTTTCAAAAGCTAATGTAACCTTTAAGGAACGTTTAAAATAATGGTTCCGTCATAGCATAACATATAAAAAAAAACTTCTGCTATGGTGCAGCTCTATCATCATCCCACATCACCTAATGAGTCTCATAAAGGATTTGTGTTTGAAAGCGGGGAGCGGTGCTTCGTGAATAGATAACTAACTCCGCCCAGCTTCCGTGTCAAGTACCGATCGCGAATTCATAAACGAGCGCACCCTGTGATCACACCGACTGTCCGTGAATGAGATAAACAAAGAGCCGGTGACTTTCTAGGAAAACACATTGCGCTCATCAAGCTCTCCGGCAACATGGAAACTGGTAAGTTGAGTGCCTCTTTATCCTGTTTCGGTCACAGTGGTTTGTGTCGCCTGCAGCCCGAGAGCAGCTTGTTTTGACAGCTGGAGGGAGCTAACAGGCTAACGTAGCATTCATTGCGTTAGCATGCTAGCATGACTTTGTCGTCGTTTTCTCTGCTGGGTTGACAGGACATGACCCTAAATTGTCTGCAGGGTACCGAAAACCAAACCGTAGACAACAACAGTGGACACACTCTAAGTCTTTGGTTAAAGGCTATTGACAGCTCCAGGAGCTGGAAATGTTAGCATGTTTAGCGTTAGCTACCCGGTTAAAGAATGGAGTCTGAAATACCAGAAGCTGTCAAACTCTTTAAAGTGCAAGTGGTTTGTTTAAGTGGGGTTTTGGTTAGGAAAGTTTTGGCTCCAAAATAGAGCAATTTCGCCTATGTTATGCCACTTTTATGTTGGGTAAACGTGCATATAAGTTCATCGTCAGCTAGCCGATTCAGCTGAATGGGGTTAATTTTGGATTCATTGTAGTTAACCCCAGGTTTCGCTGCACCTTTTTTCGCAGGCTTTGCTCATATTGTTGTTGTAAGACCTGTCGTCTCCTGTAATGTTTTTCATTTTTAAGGTTTAAAGCATGGACTAATAAGCATGGACTTTGGTTTTACAGTGTGGTGTGAACTCAGCTGAGCCTTGACTGTTATCAGGATTCATGCCAACTACACTTCCACACTTTGCACATGGACCAGTAATGTGCTTCGCTAACGTTAATATAAAGCCTGTTGTATACAGTAAAGTTGTATAACCAGTTGTGTGTAAATTTGCAAGTCACAGAGACTGTCTGTGTTTGGCCCTTCCCTTTGGAAAACCACCATGATCTGCTCTCATCATTCATGCCTTCATTTGTTGAATAACAGGCTGACCAACTAGTTCACTGACCCTTTTAAAAACTGTTCTTGCTGTGTTTGTGTAAGCTGCTGTCTGCTAATTTGCTATTGCAGATTGAACACTCATCTTCTGTGTTTTTGACTCCATTATCCATCCATCCATCCATACTAATCAGTGTCAAAATGTTGATACGAACCCCATGGAGACATACACTGAAATTATTTTGTGCCTTAGGCTCGCTAGCCCTCTGCTTGTTTTCTGACAACATGAGTATGACAGTTTATGAAGTTTGACACTATCCTAATCTGCAGCAGTCTCTGCATTTCAGCTTTGTGTAGATGGAAAATAACAATGTAGCTGAGAGAGACCGGTCGAACTCGAGGCATCATGCATGACTAGGCAATGCCCCTCTCAATGTTTAATTGCTCTGCACTGTTATTTGACTGAATTACAAACTACACAACAGTGCCAGTTTGATTCTGTCAGTATGTGTTCCCCATCCTTCTTCCATCCAGTCGGACTAGACTTTCTAGTGTTTTCCCCTTAGAGATGGAGCCAGATGAGTTATACCCGCTCTCATCTCCCTAGGGCCACTTACTGTTTAGTACTACTAGAAAGCATTCTTGATTTCTTCCCAATTTTCTGCCATGATCCGTCTTTTCCAAGTGTATCCCTTATTACATATCCTTTGCTGGAGTATGATTGTAATTGTGTCCTGTATCCTTAAATTGTTCTTCTCCACAGTAATATCTTTATGGCTGGTGAATTGAAAGGGTGAAGCAGACAGTCATAGTATGTAGAGGGTGTGCTGCTGGTTTATGAGTATTGATCTTTGTATTTTCCAGGCATTATTGTGACATCTGAGTGTACAAGTGCTCATAAATTAGATCTTAAGTGGCAAGTGTGTATGTCTAAAGTGCACAGATAAGACACTAGGAAATACCTGTTTTAAGGTTTAGACATCTGACTGCCTTCCTATTACAAGTTTACTATTGGTGCTTGCTTTCATTGTACTATTCCTACTCTTTCAGTTTTCTTCTTCGCTTTATCCTGACCTCTCCCTTCTTACTCTTCTAGGGCTGAGTCAGGAGAAGATAGTCACTTTTCTTAAGCGGCTGCGGGCCGAGCCACGCTACCTGTTGGCCCAGAATGTATCAACCTGCATTGACCCGTTGGAGGTTTGTCTTCATCGGCAGACTGTCCAGGATACTGTGCACATCTTCCAGCACTCTATCCCCACAGAGGGCAAGCCTATCACCAACCAGAAAAACTCAGGTAGGACATAATGTAGTGCAGTAATACAAATTAAAGTCAATTTTGACGTAACAGACTTTGAATTGATATTTAGACATTATTATTATTATTATACATATTCTAACTTTCACTTTTTTACTTATGGTATGAAATAAAACCTGCAGAGATGGGCATCTATTTTTAAAACAGGCTATCCAACTTGTATATCTATATAAAAACTCACAGCACACTTTGTAAGACATCCACATGAATTTATTAGCTTCCTTGGAGTTATTACAGTATGACTATTAAACTAACAATTCAAATTGAGTGCTATAAATTCCTACAGGTACAGACATGTTTGTTGTTCATTGAAGCAATTCATGAACAAGTCTGAGATTTCAGGTCTTTCAGGCTTAGTAGTGATGGTGAATCTGCAAAGCTGCCTTTGTGCTTGTGAACACATTAAGTCTTGCCAACCTGCATATTTCTCAAATTATGTCTTTGTCTACTTTTAATCATAAGGGAGATGTTGGATCTTCTCGTGCCTCAACGTCATGCGACTTCCCTTCATGAAGAAGTTTAACATAGAGGAGTTTGAGTTTAGTCAGTCCTATCTCTTTTTCTGGGACAAGGTAAGTTGGAACTTATTTTATCAGTGTACTTTTTCACTCATCATGATCTTGTTGTGGTATTTATACAGTATTATTTATATTACCTTTTTGTCCAGTATTTTTTTTTTGTTGTTGTTTGTTTTGTTTTTTTTTGTCCGCACATTGTCTTTATTTCCTTTTTCAGTTTTTAGTTCTAACTGTTGCAACATACTGGTAGATTGATGTTTTTCTTGTTTTGCAGTTAGGACACCATATGTTTGTGTGCACACGTGTGCATTTATTGTGTAATTGTGCAGCACCCTACTACTATACAGTCATTGTCCAGCTAAAACCCTCTTTTGTCTGTTGTGATCAGTGGCCGACCAGTGCTGATGTCACAGTGACACCTCACTAAATGTTTTTATCTCTCTGTGTATATTTTCCTCACTAGCCTTGTGTCTTTTCTTTCCACATGTTTAGACAGTTTGGTGCTTTACTCACAATGCAATCATAGGAGCTAACGTTAATTGTATTATTTAGCCCAAACAAGGCAGTAGACCCCTCAGTTCCTTGATTATTACATTACACCAGAAGTGTAGAGTAAAATCTTATGTCATCTAACACTGTCTGTCTGTATAAATTTAATTTAAACATTTAAATACATAAACAACTAGATAATAAAGCTGTGTTAATGTTGTTTTGATGCATAGCTGCAGATTCCAAGTCGGTGGTTTTATGGTTTGTGTTTGTGTCCTGGGTGTTTTTGGGTTAAAATGAAATGAGATTGAAGAGTCACAGTCTCACATCCTCAATTTGTGACTGAAGTCTAACTCAAATCTGCAGGTCTTCAGTAGACAGTCTGTAATAATGTAGCTGTCATTAGATCATAGAATCTCTCTCGGTTTATTCTCCTTGTATTTACTCACCACACTTGTTCTCGTTTTCACAGGTTGAGCGTTGCTTTTACTTCCTTAATGCCTGTGTGGAGACAGCTCAGAGGAAGGAACCAGTGGATGGACGCCTGGTTCAGTTCCTGCTCTCCAATCCAACCAATGATGGAGGACAGTGGGATATGCTGGTTAACCTCATTGGTCAGTTCTCTTAATTTTAGCTAACATTATAACATAAGTTCATGTTAAACAATTTACTTTATTATAAAGGTATTTAATTATTGCGGTAAATAAAATCGTACAGTATATAACTTGACTCTGAATAGGTAATATGAACATGTTTAAATTCATTTTAACATTCTGCAGTTATATAGCGCTTTTCTACCTAACCGGCACTCAAAGTGCTTTTACACTGCTTCTCATTTACCCATTTGCACACAAAAGCACACACACACTGATGGCAGAGCTGGCATGCAGCTGACCTGACTCACTGGGGGCAACCTGCGGTTCAGTATCTTTCCCAAAGCCACTTCAACATGAGACAGGAGGACTTGTGAATCGAACCACTGATCCCACGATTGGTGGAGGACTGTGCTACCTCCCTCCTGAGACACAGCCTCCACTGATTGATGTTTTGTGCTATGTTGTCTTCAGAAAAGTATGGCGTCATTCCAAAGAAATGCTTTCCAGAATCACACAGCTCAGAGGCCTCACGCAGAATGAATGACATCCTCAATCATAAGGTGCATTTACACATTGCCTTCACTTTAATTCAATTAAACTCGCCTAGCCAGTGCTCACTTTTTGTCTCACTGTGTTACAGCTGAGAGAATACTGCCTAAGACTAAGGAACATGGTGGCTAGTGATGCCACTAAAGCTGAACTGTCTGATGCCATGGACACCATGATAGAGGAGGTGAGACTGAGAAAGCACACCTGGCTGTTTCTTGAAAAGTAAAACTTTGAGTGTGGCATTTATGCCTCAAGAGAGAGTGTTTTTTAAGGAACCCTGTTTAAATAGAGGAACTAGGGAATTAATTAAATTCCTCTCTGTTGTAGGCATTTGAGATAGATAAGATGTTATGGATAACAGAATGAAGTTTTTGCTAATGTATTGTAATGTATTTCTACTCAAATTTTTCATATTTATTTTTACATGAAATTATCTTTTTCTGTAGCGCTCCAAACGATGGTCAGAGAGGCACACATGAGGTCCCTCAGCACAAAAACAAGTGGATTGTAGTGAAGCATAAGTTGCTAGTTTTCAGCATACATCTAGTGTAACTTTGTAACACTGTTTTAATTTTACCAGTAGAGGGAGCTGTTAAATAATAGTTATTTTAGGTGAACTGTCTATTCTGAGTGAAGTGATGTCAGTCTGTATAAAGCCTATATTTAAAACTTAATATGAATTAAACTGAAATTGTTGGTCCCAAAAAAAATACAGTTACATTTTCAAAACTATATAAACAGTATCAGTAGTACACTGTTACTTTTGGATTTTCAAAGTAATCAAAAGGAATACTTCAGGTCTTACAGAAAACAGAAAACAACACAAACAGTACTAAACAATCCAGATATAGTAACTCCTCTTAAATAACAGTGACATGCCTGATGTTTTTAATAACAAAACCCACAGAATGTTTTTTTGTCCTTATAATTTTTGCATTTAAACAGTTTTGTCTTAAGACAGTATATCTTATGGCCTTATAAGGTGCATACTGTTTATGGTGCACAGATAATAGTGTGAGATTTTTGATGCCCATATTTATGTGCACATGTGAGTGAACAAATGTAAATTTGTGTGTTTATAGAACAGTTTCACATAACATCTCACACTGTGCAGTTAGCACTAGCACTCTTACACGAAAGGTGTACATGTAAACACACTCTTTCACAATACACTGTAATGTAACGTGTGTACAATGAACTACATTTGATACAGTGTGTGCTTTTGTGGCTCGCATGGGTAATGTTGTGTGTCAGATGAGCCTTTATTAACACTTCCTGTGCGTCTGTCTGTGAGTGTGAATGCAGGAGGGACCAGTCAGTCAATCAGCTCTTCATTGAGATCATTGTGCGCTGCACAGGGGTCTGGTTGAGCAGCATTTGTTGTCAGCTGCGTGATTGCATTGTGCTGCAGGCTGGTTGCTTGTTTAAACAGTCGCTTGTATTACACACTGACCCAATGGGTTTCCAGCCCTATTTAACCCACACAGAAATATGTTTATGTAACTTCAAAAACTGCTCCTGCTTCATAGCATGTCAGAGTTGAAAATGCAGAGTGTGTTCACTGTAACTGTTTGTCCACCTGGAAGTGGTTTGTTATGCGAAACATCACTCACAGCCAACAGTGGTAGAGGATTCGGTCATGTCAGAAGAACAACCAGAGGAAAAGTGTTTTTGAACAGCATCATTCTTCACCTTAAGCATTTTTTAGTTATATTAAAAAGCAAATAATTCTAAAATTTTTGATCCCCATGGAGAAACTGTTATTGAATGGCTTCACAAAAATGGTGACTCCACTGCAGGGTTTCAGTGTTTCGTTTAGGGACAGATCAGTGTATGGACGAATGTGCCTGCATCTTAAAATTTCAAAAAAGTATGTTGGGATCAGTATGCAAGTTTGTCAGTCTGCTCCTGCTTTCTTTAAATCTTGCCAACGACTGAGTGTTTGTTGACTTTGAGGTCACTGTCTTGCTTAAATTCCAGTTTTTGCTTGTTCATTAACTTTCTGTACTTATATATTAATTCCTGCCTTTTATTAGGTCCTACTGCTTATGTTTGTTTTTTATGTTTTACTAATATTGTTTTTGCCTTTTCTCCTGGGATAATTGGTAGAGCAGTAATCCATAAAATGCAGGGTCAGTGCTTTGACTCCTGGTTCCTCAAGGTCACATGTTGAGGGGTCCGTGGGCAAGATACCAAAACCACTTGGTAACATCTTCATGTACTGTATGTGCAGCTGTCCAAACAACAATTTCCTCATGAGGATCAGTGGAGTATGTCGAGATCTAATTTTAGTGTGCATTAGTATTGTGGTATTATGAGACCTTTTTTGGCAGAGCACCTTTTGGGAACTGTTTGTGTAGATTAGATTTACAAACTAACAGAGATGATTTCACAGACCGCTTCATTGCTATTCATGTGTACATGTTCTCATGATGAACTGTGTTTGCGGACATGCCGTCATGCTGGCCATGTGTGTTTGTAGGCTTACATCTTTGGGTTTTCTTGGACTCCTACAAGTGGGAAACTAGTGTTTCCTGTACACGCTTGTGTGGCTTTTCATCTATGCGTGCACATGTGTTTCTCAGGATCAAAGTGCTGTGTCAGACCTGCTTTGGTGTGCATGTTGGTGATGCTCTCCACCCTCCCTGTGTAGCTGCTGTGATTGTGCCCTGGTCTTCATCACACCAGCCCGAAACACACTCTCATGACAGGCAACCGGGGTCAATGTTTCTGCTTCCACTTACTGTATGCGGGGTGTGCTTGATTTAAATTAATCCCTTTGCGTGTCAAGAATCTATTCTTTTTGTTAATACAGCGCATGCACACATTCATTAAAACTAAACACCATCACATTTACCTATGAACCTTGACAATAGAAGCTTAAGCCATTTTAATTTTCACCTGCAGTAAGAGTGAACAAGGCACTATGACAGTTTCTCTTCATGGACACTGATAGGATGACAGTATCCATATGCTACATTTTTGAGGCACAGAGGATTTCAAAGCTAGTCTTTGTCTTACATGCTGAATCAGATGTGTCAGGCAAAACACAAACAAAGGTAACCATACGTGCACATGCAGTACTCCACACACATGCAACTCACACAGATGGTATCCCTCACGCCACAACTATAACCTTTCCATGCTCCATTGCGTCATGGAATCAGAAACACCATGTGCAGCTCTGGTCTTGGCTCTAGAGAGTGATTCTTAAGACAAGTCTAATTTATGAGACAGCCATCAACTCACAGAACGGCTTTGTGGCTACAGCTCAGAGGCTGGCCGCTGCAGGCTATTGGCTCAGTTAATTTGTTGTTCAATGTGGGTGGGTTCCTGCATGTGTGTCATTGTTAGGGGCTGCAAACATAACCTTACCAGTTGTCCACTCATATTTCTTGAATTTCTTTTGACTATTGTTAGAATTTAACAATGACCACATGTGTTGCATATTTACAAAACATGGAAGTTTAATCAAAACCTTGCTCATTTTTATCCAAACTGTTTGCATGGTGTCATTTGCTTACACTCACAAGTCCAGCTTCTAGACAATAGTTTTAAATTCACTTCAGGGTAGCAATATTGTATATTTTGTAGCATGTTTTGCTTCAGCTAGGCATCTGCTGGGTGAGAGCCAATTGAATCCACTACGTTTGGTTTCTCTAGCTCCATCTCTTTTCTTTTTTTTTTTTTTTTTTTTTTTTTTTTTTCTTTTCCTTTTCAGCAGACATATTTTTGTAACAAGTCATATTTTAAGTTTATAAGTTTTAACATATATTATAATAATACATCATATATCATTATGAGGACAGCTGCAGTAAAAGCTAGAAGTTGAACACTTGAACACACCACATGAGATACTGAAAGCAAATTTTTGGTGTGCATACATGTTTCTGTTATACTTGATGATTTATGATTGATCTAGGTGCATTGCTGCAGTTTGTAAACCACAATGTGCTGATTGCAGAGGTGTGAATGTGCAAACCTCAGGTACATCAGGTACCTGTACCCTTCCCTACATAGATCTGTTTAGACTTTTGTATTTAATTTGGACAAAGTGACTGTTTTTGTTTTTTTGTGTTAAAATTTAAAACCTCTTAAATTTGGGATATATTTTGTTACTTTATTTTTTGTTTTGTGCAAGCAACATTTTTAGGTTTCCAGTTGGTTGAAGGAAAAACTTTAAAACTTGCACATACAGTGAAAGTACTGTACAGTAAGTCAGGAATGTTTTTACTGTGTCACTTCTGCCTGTGGACCACACAGACGTTCCAGGACGGGCCGACGGCTGGTCATGGGGTGCATAGCATCACCGTAATCTTAAAACTGGAGTACATAGAGGGTATACTGTATGTAGAGTTTGCTGTAACGGGCTAGGTCTGCTTACTGTATGTGTTAGTCTCAGTCCTAACAGCAGGTGATTTGTTTATGATTTGTAAAACAAATAAACAAACGATACAGAGGGATGCCATCTGATCAACACTAGAGCACAGATGCTATCAAACCTTAGCCGGGGTTAGCCCCACTAGCGTGCAGTCAGTCAGGTTTTTGTTTATAGCAAGACACGCAAACTCGCTATGTCACAGACCTGAGGTGGACCTTATGCTAGAGACTGATGAGTTGAAGCTGCCTCTTAACAAACTTCATCAGACTCAGTTACAACAGCTACATCCTGAAACCTGTTAACAGTTCAGTTGTTTAGGATATTAAGATATGAATGAGATTGCTTTTGAAGTTAGAATCCAAACATGTGTCAAATTCTGCAGATTTTATGAGTAACGCCTGTGGTTATGATGAAGAACTGGAAGTCGACCCTGAGTGAACATGAACTAATAAAATTAGTAATTTCAGTTTTGAAAATAAAAGCAAAATAAATTTGCTGACTGGAAAGTACGATCAGTATTCATCATTACAGTTTGTTGATACTATAACTCCTCTCACAAGGCACTGAGTAAGTGTGTTTGTGTCCGTGTGAGAACTAAGAGTCAGCTAATTAAATAAACTGAGAAAATGGGCACATCATAAAAAAATAAAAATAATAATAAAACTTTCTATCTGAGAAATATTGCACTGCAATAACATTATCAAATATATCTGACAATAAAGACGAATTAGCCTTAACTGTGCTGTGATGTGGCACTTGCATTACGTTGTCCTTCTACATTTATTTTATTCTTCATTTAACTGTTTTTGTCAGGTCTTTCAACCAGTTATTTTTTCCTCCTATGTATCCCTCTTACCCTTTTTGTGCTTCCCCATTGTCATTGAAGCAGCAGGTGTTTCAATATTGATCCTGCTCTGGTGTCACTGTGGCTGTTTATTCTCCAACTGAGGCCCATTTCATGTCAGCCCAGCTTTCCCTTACACCTAGTTTATTTGCCTCACCGGGGAGGGGGGGAGTGAGCTCCAGGCTGAACTGGCATTAAAGAATATGTTTACAATATGTCTCGGAGCATGTGAAAGAGGAATTGTAAAGTGAGAGTTATTCTTGGAAGAAAGAGTCAAAAAGAAGGAATGAAGAGAAAAGTGTCGGCGTCAGGGGGTGGCGGAGATGTCTTGTGAAGGTGCTGAGGGCATCTGAGCAAACACAGACCAGACAAGGGGAAGGACATCTTGGCATGTTGTCTCACCCACAGAACAGTCTAAACAAAGTAGCTGAATTAGCAGAAAGGTGGCTCAGAGGGTTAGGGGTTGAACAGATGCCTTTGTTGACTCGCCATGTGTGTGTCTCTACTTATGTGGTGTTGACCTTATGCTTTTCTGTGATGTGATGGGGGGTTATTTGTGCACATCGCACTTGTATTAGTGTATTGTATATGTGTCTGGATATCTTTTTGGTGAACAGAAGCCTCACAAAGTTGAGTGTTGACTGAGCATGTGAATTTGCTACCATGGGTGTTTATATTCTTCCAAACAAAATATGACTCTATATGCACAAACCAGTAGAAGTACAGAGTAAAATAAGACCAGAAAATGTTTGTTGACATGATACCCATAGTTGAAACGGCAATTGTTAATGATTGATGAAATGTCCAAACTGTGTTGTAGCCTCATTGTACCTGTTCCTGTACCTGTACCTCTTTTCCAGTCACTAACTAGTCACTCTTTTAACTACCACCGACAATGGATTGTGTGGCATATTGCTTTCAAAGTCCCTTTTATCTGATGTGATCAGACGAGAACAGGTGATGGGAGAAATGAACTGCTAGAGAGGGAAATTCCTGAGATAACTACATCACAGTTGAGAAGAACCAGATTGACAGATGGCCCAGTCCAAACAACTTGTCATAGCCCACAGGAACTCTGATAGTCTGATATCAAGTACTGCAGGAAGACACAGAGGAATAGAGGGGAAAAGGGGTGCAAATGGAGAGTTGGAGGGATATATAATACTATATAGCACTGAAAAGAGGAACTGTACGGAAGAGTAGCCCAAGCACTGATGAATGCCTTGAGGGTTTGATGCTGATATATTCAGAATATCAGCAGGGGATCTAAACTCCCTACAGACAATAGAGTACTGGTAGTGACGTCCTGACATGGCAAGCAATAACAACACATGTTTTTAATAAGGTATGGACAATAAAATATGGTATGGTGTCCCTGAACATTTAATGCACATGCTACACTACTTTGTTTTTCTTTAATGGATATATATTGTCTTTTAATGTGTGTGTGTGTGTGTGTGTGATGTACAGGTATTTCGGGTGGCTAGTGTTTGTCTAGGCAGCCCTCCTGAGACAATCTGCTGGGAGTACAGGGACAAGGACAAGAACTTCCATCGCATGGGGCCGGTCACTCCGCTTGAGTTTTACAGGCAGCACGTCAAACCCTTATACAACATTCAGGACAAAGTATGTGAACCCTAATACACATCAGGCAATACAGCTTGATTAAAAAAAGCTGTTGGTCGCTCTCGCTTATATGCTAATTCTCCGTCGTCAGGTCTGCCTTGTGAATGACCCTCGACCCCAGAACCCATACGGGAAGCTATACAGTGTTGAGTTCCTGGGTAACATGGTTGGAGGCCGAAGCACCCTGTACAACAACCAGCCCATCCAGCTGCTTAAAAAGGCTGCAGCAGAATCAATCAAGGAAGGAGAGGTTGGTTCATTCAGACTAGTGTAAATATGGACAAGTGTGTACATTTGAAAAAAAAAAAAAAAAAAAAAAAAATCTTATCGTTGGTGAATTTCCCTTAGGCGGTGTGGTTTGGCTGTGACGTCGGGAAGCATTTCCACAGCAAGCTGGGCATTAATGACATGAATGTGTGAGTATAATTAATTAACATTTAGTTTATTTTGTGAAATATGTAGGCTAAGGGATCCAGTAAAAATTTTTAATACGACAATGGCCTTCATATTTCAGCATCCTTCAGGACTGATGTGTTTTCTGAACAAGATTTGTTAGAAAAACAACCCATTTCTGAAAATCAAGCCTGTGCTACCATGAGACTACAAACCACTGCACTTCTCTCACTTCTACTTCTCTCTGCCATTTACTCTCTAGTTGCTGTCCACCCAGTCTTTCACCTTGTCATCTTCACTGTCTCAGCTAATGCAGCAACTGGGGGTTTGCTAATAAAAGTTTGCAGCTTTGTTGTGAGAGGAGTAGATCAGAAGCAGTTTTAGGCAAGTTTTAGCAGTTTGTAACGATGGATTAAGAGAAATCTAAACTTTGTGTACAAACAGGTGGTAATCCATAATAAAACATATTCATTTATTAGTTGATTGTATCGTTTATTATAGTGCAGAGAGAGGGAAGGCTGAGCAGTTCAAAACCAATTAGCCCAACACTCTGTTTTACAAGTGAATTGCTGGATCCCCATCCTGTCTGTGGCATAGCTCACATGACTGGACCAGACTTTTTCTGCCTTCATTAGGTGTCAGTCTCTCCCCAGGGGAAAGGTTTCTGATCCTCAGTTGCAGCAGCATCTGTGTCTGGGTTTCTGGCGCCATTCTTAAGTATGTTCACTGAACCAAACCAATGTGGTGCCAAATGTCTGGTACCTGAAGCTCATCTTCAGCAGAGAAGATGAGATGAGGCTGAGGCTTAATGAAGTCTTATTTCAAGTCAGGCTAAAAACCAATAGAAGTGGGAGACTTTTTGGTTTTTGGCCTTTTAAGGTCATAGCTCATCTTTCCCTGGTTCTAACAGAAATATAGTATAGCATTGTTAGAATATAAAATAAATAATGGTGTTGTGAAAACTGGAATATTTTTGCCTTTTCTCTTACTGACATCAAGGACACACACCGAACCTCTGAAGTGTAATGCTATTTCTGTGTGTATCGGGGTCTGTGTGCAGGTTCAACCATGAGCTCGTGTTTGGAGTTTCAGTGAAGAATCTTTCGAAGGCAGAGCGGCTTATATACGGAGACTCTCTCATGACCCACGCTATGATCCTCACTGCTGTCACAGACAAGGTACACACACAGAAACATAGGGAATCTACAGATGTTTCACTATTCAGTAAACTCGTGCAAACACGGACCAACAGTCATACACACATGTATGAGTTTCCCAGGGTTTATTGCATTAAAGTCTTGCTGCATGTTTATGTTGCTTTAGGTGGCTGTAGTTTTTTTATAGTGCTGTCAATTTCCCCACTTGTAAATAGCCCCAGCTGTCAAGACACTTTCATTTCTCTCATCTCTTCATCTCTGTCTTTTCTCCCAATCTCCTGCCTCTTGATCTCTAAGGATGGGAAAGAAGGTTATGAGAAGTGGAGGGTGGAAAACTCCTGGGGTGATGATCGTGGAAACAAAGGTAACTTATAACTGCACTTTGAGGTTATTTATCAATTGCTTTTATTAAATTAATGATTTCCCAGAAATACAATATTTAAAATCTGATTATTGACTGAAACCACAAAAAATAATACTTGGATCACCTGACCTGATCATGCTGTGGTCTCACAATTGCTGTTTTCACATCTTTCTCACATGATGGTGTCTCATGATAAACTATCATCTTCCTGTGTGTGCCAGTCAAAATAAGAACAGGATTAAACTAAGAGGTTCCCCTGTGATGCTGCTTTATGAACTTGTAATTGGCTATGTCCTGTTTCAAAAAGACAGGCAAGCACAGTGCCTCTAGTTTGTTTTTTCAGCTCGGTGTCTCTGGGCCAAGTTGCATAAGCACAGTTACAGAACAAACTAATTCTTAAGGCTGTAACAAAAATTCCTCCGCATGCCTTAGCTAAGTAATTTTATCCTCAGTTTTTATGAGCTTGCTAACACTCACTCAACACAGGAATAGTTCAAAACTATTGTTTTGCTGAGATAACTGACGGACCTGTTGCATTTTGATTCAGTCTTGTTTGATACCAGTTCAGTTTTCAGTCTACATATGCAAAGACTGTGGGTGAATTTACTTTTCTTTAGTGAGTGTCTGTAAAGTTCCTCAGTTATCCAGGTCACAGTCACCCTAAAAGTGATGTTAAGCAGAATCAGAACTTTTTTAAACACAAGTTTTTTGGTATTTACCCTTTTTTTTTTTTTTTTTTTTTTTTTTTTTTTTTTTTTTTTAATTCTTT
The DNA here is from genome assembly GCF_900324465.2 of Anabas testudineus. Classification (NCBI taxonomy): domain Eukaryota; kingdom Metazoa; phylum Chordata; class Actinopteri; order Anabantiformes; family Anabantidae; genus Anabas; species Anabas testudineus. The sequence continues at coordinate 10,598,184 of NC_046622.1, read as the reverse complement.
AATTTCACAAACAAACTTTGTATTGGTTAAACTACCAGTAAGTCATTTGGTGCATCCAGGAAAAATGTAGATGTTTGTTGTAAAGTAAGGTTGATTTATCTTTATGCAACAGTCTCCACATCACAGCAGGTACTCGACACCACTGCCCCAGACTTTACTGTCTACTGTTGTTTTTCCCTCTGTCCTTTGATCTCTGTTTCTCATCTTCCTCTCACCATCTCTGCTTTTCTTCTCCATCTATGGACTTGAACATTCCACTGCAAATTATAGTATTTCAGGCCAGTCATGCATCGTCTGGTAACACACACATACAGTACATTATGCACACAGAAAGACACACACAAACTCACAATATTTGCTTGAACCCACAAACCGTAATGACTGTTGGGAAAACATGTGAAAACCCCTCAGTCAAATCGAATATATTTCACGCGTATCTTATTCCATAAACACCAGCAGATGGGGGAGGCCACGGCCCCCCAGCCCATCCCATTTTTGAAAAACAAAGGTTTGAGAAGTAGAGTTCACTTGGTAGTCTGAGGACAAAAGCTCAGGGTAAAAGGCAGAACAAGTGGAGAATATGCAGCAGAGAGATGAACCAGAAATTAGGTAGGAAGGTAGGTTTAGGTAAAGTCTGTTAGAAAGATGGAACAACAAGGGAAAGTAGATAAAGACGAGATGAGAGAGAGATTTCTGAAAGGTAATGGCTGTGGTGCATTGTTTTATAAGATTTAAAGTGTCTTTCCAAGCTTTTTAAAATTAGTTTTAATGTGGTATTTTTTTTAAATAAAGGCGGTTCTCACGAAGGGGTTAACGTTCTGTGGTCTCCTTTAGTAACCCCTCACACAGCTGCTGTTATTTTTAATTTGATAAGACATTTGCCTCAAGTTGACTCCTTAACAATTGTCATGAGCTCTGTTTGAGCTCTGAGTGAGTTTGACAGGGAGAGAGAGAAACTATGTTCAAGCAGTGTGATTTTATTGCTAAATAAATACAAGACAATGTTGTTGTGGATAGAAGGATTTTTTTTGGTAACAGATTCTAGAGAAGAGAAGCTTCATTAGGTTTTAAATATTTTTCTAATCCAATGCCATTATTTTGTACCCAAACCACTCATATCTGTCCATTCACCTGATTTAAAGGTTGCCTTTCATTTCCCATGAAATGAATGCCTTTTCTGTGGTTTTCCCCCCAGTAATGGGGCTTGTACTGTTGCTCGTCTATTATGTTCGAAAAATAAATACATTTTCACACATTTTATTTCTGTAAGAATGTACCACACCTCCTTCTCAAAAGTGTCGGAGTAGTTTCACAGATTGATTTTGCAGGGATCAAGCCTAAATCATAGTAAATAAAGTTTCTCCAAATTTAGAGTTGAGCCCCAACTGATATCAGACTACAAGGGATGACTACAGTTTCTGAACCACTCTTTTTACCTACTGTTGACCTTTAGCTTCCTGCTCATGCTAATATTTATTTTTCATTGCAGTAAGTGTTGTTTGATTTTGGGCAAATAAACAATTGTAAAAGACTAATTACTGTTATGCAAATTTTAGAAGTTGAGTATTTTGAGATAAATAGTTGGTCTGCTGATTCTCTAGTCCAGTTGTACTTTTCGCTTGTTTATGCAAAATTTAAAATGTCCATGTTGAGGATAGCTGCTGAAGCTGGTTTGCAAGGTGGCCTCCCCACATTCTTCTACATCTGTTCTGAGACAGGACAGTGAGCCTATCCCTAAAAACAAATAATGACACCCAACATTCACACAGACGCACATACACACACCGCACCATGCCACCCAACGCGCAGGTTCCAGGAAGCTCACATCAACACACACACGGACACAACAGTGAGAACCAGGCAATGTGCCATCTAAGATTTGCGTACTTGGGAGAAGACGCATACACAACACACACACTGGCACGCTATCCTTGATACATTGTTTTTAACTGTGGCACGTTTTTGCGGTTATCCTGACGTCTTCGATAAGTCAACTTGACAGTGGGGGGGTGCCCTTGTTTGCTCATTTCTGAGCAGATGAGAATGGGAGGGGCTGGGAGACATGAGCAAGACATGAGCGGGAGGTGGCATCAGAGAAAAAGAAGATTTGAGCTGCTCTTATTTCACATAACATCGAATCGATGTTATTTTTATAGAAGACATCTTGTACTATATGACTACACACTCACACCAAGTGAGAGAGAGACAAACAGGCAGTGTTGAATTCATACTATACTGCAGGAGAGAGCGTGAACTATAAGGGGCAGAGGTCCTTCTCATCCTCCAACTGTCTACATTTTGGAACAATGGCATTAAGAGTTTAATGATAATTACAGAGGACAATTAGAACCAATTAAGACAATTATTTAACTATTTTATTGAATTCTGAGCAACACCTCTTACCTTTTAATAGTGAAAGATGAGAAACAATTCTTGGTTTTATTAGTAGCCTGAAGAGTTAGGCTACATTGAAAACAACCTAACTCAAAGAAAACTGACTGCATTCTAGGCTAATTATATGAACACAGCTATAGAAATAACATAAATACCACAGGTTTCACTGTTTTTTTTTGTTTTGTTATTTTCTGGACTCTGTAAAATTATTTACTCAAGCCTGCTGGAAGTGCTTCTGAAATCTGAAATCAATCTATCAACAGCATCTATACAGAAAACTTTTGCTCACTAAATGGAACAAAACTGCAAGATAAGAATTTGCCAGAAAAAAAAAAAAAAACTTTAAAAAAGACTTCTTTTTCTTTTTGCTTGTTTTTCTTCAGGCACACCCCCTTCCCTCTTTTTTATTTTCATCTATTACATTTGAAATATCCTACCATCCAAGGAGTTTCTACTTTCCTTAATTATTATTGTTTTTATTTTTTTTATAAACAGGTAAGTGATTGAGATATTTTTTAAAACACAACCAATGCAGAACTAGTATTCTGCTCCAGATCATAGCATTGCTTAAAATGTGTTTTGCAAATACTGTATTTTGCTTTAGATCAGTCAAATAAGCTAATTCAACACAAAATACTAAAATCATCAAACTGTGAACAACCTAAAGCAATTAATGTGGTGTTTGGCTTTTTTCCCCCTTGTGTGTCTCTGCAGGTTACCTGATAATGACGGATGACTGGTTTTCTGAGTACGTGTATGAGGTGGTCGTAGACAAGAAGTTTCTCCCAGTTGATGTCCTGGACGTGATGCAACAAGAGCCCATTATACTTCCTGCCTGGGACCCAATGGGTTCCCTGGCATAGCTACAGAAATCCAGGTTTTAACCCCAACCCCAGGTCTATTTGACTCCGCCCTATTCCTCAGCTGCTTTTATCTCTTCAATATTTCCCCAACACTTCCTATCAATACAGCCTGTTCTTCTAGACAGAATAATAAAGATTTTGTTTTCTTTTTTTACTGGACTGCCTGTGCCTTTTGTGTGTCTTTATTTCTTCCTTATTGGGGATTTGCGCTGTTGCACCTTTTTGTACAGTATGTCTGGATTATGAGACTATGACTTAATGTAAAACCACTGAATGTGGCCTTAGAGCTTATAAGGTAAAGTGGCTTATTGCATCTTAAACACACTTAAATTTGAGGCAAAGCAGTATACAAACAGGAAAATGTTCTAAAAATATTACTTCAATCTGTGCTGTAGCCATACAGTAATTATTTTGTATTTTTACAGTAAACTACTGTATATAATTATAGGTTACATTTAAGTTGATATCTTTTAATACTTTCTGCATCTCTCCACTTATCTTTACTAAGCTTTACTATTTGTACAGTATTTTCAATATACTACAAGTTTTTAACTTGAAAAGCAGTATAAGAATAGAAACATACTAATGAGTCATGTAGATGCATGCATTCATGTCTTTGTTATTGTATTCTACGTCTGCATCCCCCTGATTGGATATCTAGTAATGTTAAAAGCAGGAAAAGGTCTTACTTCAACAACACATTATTATTATTTTTTTTTTTTTACACAGAACAGCTACAATGCCGTGCCAGGTGAAATGTAGAGCACTTCCTTTGCAGACTGAAATCATTTGTAACTCTTCCTGCTTTAAAACACTCCTATAAAAGTAAAGATTACCTCTGGCCTCCTAACAGTTGGCCTTTCAGCTGAATTATTGCTGTGATCCTCTACTATGTTGCTATTAAAAGTGCCCACTTATCACTAGTTAAAGGTAGACTTGACAGGAGTGTGTCATGTGGTTGTTTTAAATTTAATCTAGATGTATGTAGAGACCTTATTTTAATGCTCTTTCAATAACTCAATCTTATATCTTGTATGTGCTCTGTTCTGTTCTGTGCCTGGCACTGGATATTCTTTGCCTTAAGCTACAGCAGCTTCATTTTTCATTATTTTTTCAAACACTTTACATTCTTGGATTTTCTCTCTGTTTTCTGTCCACAGATAGGCTTTTGCCACTTTTCTAATTTATTTATGACCCATAATTGACACATTATTTTTCGCCAAGATCCATTCTTTTTTCGTATTGGTGATGGGAGAGTCGAACCACTGTGCAAAGTCTTCTCCAGCAGATCCCAAAGATTCTCAACAGAGTGAAGGTCTGCACTCTGTTGTGGCCAATCCATGTGTGAAAATGATGTTTCATGCTCCCTGAACCACTCTTTCACAATTTGAGCCAGACATTGTCATCTTGGAATATGCCTGTATCATCAGGGAAGAAAAATTCCATTGATGGAATAACCTGGTCATTCAGTATATTCAGGTAGGCAGCTGGCCTCATCTTTGGACACGTAACGCTGCTGAACCTAGACCTGACCAACTGCAGCAACCCCAGATCATAGCACTGCCCCCACAGGCTTGTACTTTAGGCACTAAGCATGATGGGTGCATCAGGGTAAGAAGAGAGGCAGGTGAAGTGATGTGCCCATCACTATGGCACAGGGTAAATCTGGACTCATCAGACCACGGGACCTAGGCTATAAATATTATAAGTCTTAGTTGGCCAACATTCTCAATATGTTTAAGTGTTTAAATCTTTTTTTCTAACTCTTCTCAGCTCGTTGAAACCTCAGGAAACAAAACAAATTATGGCCTGTAAATAATGAAGAGCTAAATAAATGTAGTTTACTACTTTTAAACTTTTGTTAACCAACAATATAGCAACTTGTTGCATCCAAAATTACTTTTAGCGAAATATAGTATAAACATAGTAAATAATAACATTCCCATCTCCGTTATTTTTTTTCCAGGAATAAAATAAACTGCTGTGGCGCCATTTCCTGGCACCTGTAACAGATGTTTGTTGATTGGTTAATTGTTCTTGCTGCCTCACAAAGAGCCAATCAGAACAGAGGAGGTTAGGAGGCTCCTATATGTTAAAAAGGTAAGGGTTAGCATGAAATCTTTGTAGCAAACTGTATAATTTATGACTTAGGAAAGAAATTCAACATGCCATCCTAATAATTTTCTAAACTTAATAGCTGTATAATATTGTCAACACAACCTAAATGTAAACATATAATATTCTCACGGCAATTAGCTTAGGTTAGCTTAATTAATGCTAACATTTAAATTAGCCTGATATGAAGCAGTCAGTTTCTGTCTACAAAACCAGTACTTTTTAATTATTTCTTTTAAATGGAGATGTTGCTAAAAACCTTAGCAATGTTTAGATTAGCATTATATTTTGGTTATCTAAATAGCAGCTTTCTTCATTTGCTAGAAATTGTATAGTTTCTTAAACTGGAGCTGTTTAAATTAAAGTTTTCTTCCTGCAGTTGTACTTGTCAACTTATTATCAAACATGTACTACTACATTTTTCTTGATAACTCATTACACGATCATTAGTTAACTAATGTGGTAATATCAATCATTTTGTTGTGGTAGAGTTAAATACTGTGTAAACTTGCTGTAGTATTATTTTGACTGCCATCTCACTACACATAATCTCTGCAGTAACAAGTAGTGCAGGTTATGATTAGTATGTAGTACTTTTTATCTATGAAAATGGATTTAGTGCTGTGAAGACCTGGTTTTGTATAGGCGAAATTTAATACTGTGGATTACTGTGGAAGTTACACTGTGGAAAATTCCAATCTGATGTTTTCTATGGGTGTCCGAAGCTCACTGGTTATCCTTGGACTTTTGCAAACTTTGTGTCACCCTCTCCATCGGGACTGGTAATTTGGCTTTGGTTTCCTGATGGGCCGACATATGTAATTTTGACTGCATTGGCCCTTAGCATGGAGAGTGGCATAGTGGTTCATTTTCTGTACAGACGATGTGATGACCCAATCAAATGTCCCGGGATTGTGAACTTGTGAACCTGTTCAAGGCAGTTTAGTCAAGTCAAGTCAACTTTATTTATAAAGCACTTTTAAAACAGCAGACTGACCAAAGTGCTTAACAATTTAAAAGAAAAGAAAAGAAAAGAAAAGTTTACAAGTCCTGGCATCAAAAATGAGGCTTATGATAACTTCCATGTCCAGCTATTTGTGTTTGAAAGGAGGAATTAGCCCACCATTGAACCATAGAGGACTGTTCATCAAACACCTGGTCTCATTATTCCCTTTCATTTTTTTCCTCTCTTTATCCCTTTTTTAGTGTGGATTTGTGTGTGTGTGTGGATTTGTGTGTGTAGCAATGAGGATTAACCTAGTACTTCAGCTGATGCTGATTGGAATGACGTTATAACACTTACACACAGGCTGGCTTTTAACAAGGAGAGACTGGATGATGTGTGTGAGACAGACAAAAAGAGGACGCAGTGATTATGATGTAATGTCAACTTTACGGTGACTGTGCTGTCTGTCTTATTCAGGCCTCCCTTTTTTTTACCTTTATATATTTCTCTCCCTTTCACTGCACACACAATGAAGGCTAAGTAGACCAACCATACTACTGTATCTGGCATGGTGCCTTTTGGCCCAGTAGGTTGGAGGTGGCTGTAAATGGGTTAGTTAGAACACGACACAAACAGGCTAGGACTTAAATAATCTTTCTCACACACTCAAACAAACTTCATATGTATGTTTCACCTTGATAAATTCCTGCATTCCACAACTTAATTTATGTATTTGTATTCGTCTCTTATTCCTCTTTGGCCCTCTTATAAATATGCATCAAGTCTTGGATTAGGGGCAAGGATCCTTTTCTAAAGCTCAGCGTGTGTGAGTGGGTGCATGCATGCTTGAGTATGTGTGTTTGTGTCTTAAGCCAAGCAGAGCAGAATACGGCCCGCTGTAAGCCCAGGCATGTGTGATTTGTGTGATTGGGTTTAGTCTGCGTTGATAGGCGACGTCTTGGACACTAGATGACCAGATGCTTCATGGACAACACAGGCTTTCCTGCTAAAAATATCAAGGTAAGATCACACTGCCTGTCTTTTACAACCCCTAATTTCATTACCAGCAGGGTCATCATTTACAATCACTGTTTACCCCATTCCGTTCTGGACTATAAATTAATGTTGATAGTCATCTATGTAGGATATGTACATATGTAGTGTATGTCTGTAAGCATAGTATAGTAACATGAGGTGCAATATACTAAATTGATGTCTTTTAACAGTGCCTGCATCTCACTTACCATCATTGCATTTACTAAGCTTTATTATTTGTACAATATTTTCAATAACCTACAAGTTTTCAACTTGAAAAGCAGTATAAGTAAGCGTACTAATTAGTCATGTAGATGCATGCATTCATGTCTTTGTTATTGTATCCTACGTCTGCATCCCCCTGATTGGATATCTGGTAATGTTAAAAGCAGGAAAAGGCCATACTTCAACAACACTCATTAATTTTTACACAGAACAGCCAGGTGAAATGTAGAGCACTTCCTTTGCAAACTGAAATCATTTGCAACTCTTCCTGCTTTAAAACACTCCTATAAAAGTAAAGATTACCTCTGGCCTCCCAACAGTTGGCCTGTCAGCTGAATTATTGCTGTAATCCTCTATTAAATAAAATAAAAGTGTCAACTTATCACTAGTTAAAGGTGGACATGACAGGGGTGTATCATGTGGTTGTTTTAAATGTAATCTAGATGTGTGTAGAGACCCATGTCTCATGTTATTTGCTTAACTCAGTCTTAGATACTAATATAAGGCCATTCAATTTTTAGCTTTAAATGTGCACTTACATAGGTTTGACAATTAGTTATTTAATGAGGGTCATGTCATATTATACATTAAACTCATTACAGTACAGACTTGTACAGAAACGTTGTTTCTCCGGTTACTGAATAGATAGTAGCTGTACTGATACTGTAGTTTTTACTGATTAGCATGGTGGTTGCTGGTACTACACTTTTCAGCTCAGAAATAAAAAAAAACCTAACTTGCAGAAAGTGAGATTTTGCTTATTTACAGCACAAAACCTATACCCTAATAATCATTTGTCACATATTTACCAAGGTGGTGATGTTTGCAATGACAGGTGGCCTTTCCACTACAATTCAGTATAGCACAGAATCACTAAAACCTATTAGGATAAGGATGACTTAGTCCATTGGTTCGGGTGCATAATGCCAAATGCATTTCAACATCATCTGGCACCAAAGAACAATAACAGGTTTGCTTCTTGCCTTTTCATGTACTCTTGGCATTGTCATTGTTAGTGATTGCCTGGCTTGCTTTTTAAGCATGGTAATCCTGTCTTGCGTAAAGAGGCGTGTTGACATTTGATTCATTTGTTAATCTGATGTCTAGTCAATTGTTAAATTGAGAAAAAAATGTGTTCTGTAATAAACACTGCGCCAGTAGTTTCCAAGTTTCAGACGTCTTTATCCTTTATAGTACAGTTATGTAATGTTTACTGTCCATGATATCCCTGTTGAACCTGTAGTATTTGAACCTTTGTCATCATTAGGCTTAGATCAGCAATACCCCATAATCTGTCCTTGGCTGCTCTATGGATTGTCTTTATTTTTAGTGGCTGCACACACATTGCAACTGAGAGGTTGAAGGCTAGTGGCCCATCCCAGAGAGAGTTTATGTCAGTAAATGATGTCTAAGTAAGGCGTTAAGCCCCTAAGGTGTGCTGGCAACCTTTCATTTTGCTACATAGTGGTACGACAGTCTATCAGTCTGATGGCATCTAGTCTCATGTCCCTGGCAGCCTATTGAACCTTTTCTTCTAATGATAATAATTTTTTTTAAACAATTTGTTTGTATTCTTACCTTTACTAGACAGATTACAGTATATATGCAGACAAAAATGGTGAGGAAGAGGCAGAGAAGGATTACGTGCATCAAAGTTCGTGGTTGGAATCGAACCAGGTATGTTGTAATCAAAGTATTGTATGCATCTTAACCACTACTCTAACAGGTGAAGGCAATGACAAGCAATATTTTGATGGAAAGTAAGCACACCCTGTAGCTGCCATAATCAGGAATGCTCAGTGTTTTGGGGTCTTGTTCTTGCTCAATGTATCCTCTCTTGCCTTGCAGATTACTGCTTGTAACAATATTGGATTATTTGCATTGTAATATCATGTGTAAGTGAAAACACAGAGGAGATTAGTGGTACAGACTAGGATGAGAGACTATGTTTCAGTAATGTTCTTGGAAGTTGTAGGGAAGTTAATGTTGAAACTGCTGAATCAAATCAAGTCAGGGATTTGAGAATCTGTATGGGTTAGGTTACAGTCTATATAATAGCTGCAGGAGTCTAATGAAGGTAAACAGCAGTAACTCCAACGTTATGTAACAGATACAGAACAAGTAAATGCTGAAAATCATTTTGAATGTTTATGTATTTCAGAGTTGTCTTGGCAGCATGACAGGCCAACGACAGATTTAACACAGTCTCAGAAAAAGCATTAACATTAACATTTCCCACATTTCCCAACTTGTAATGTAACCACTACTTGGAAAATGGAAGTAAATCTTGCCTCCAAGGCAGGTTACTGTGCATGTCTTGACAATTGCTGGCCGAGGCAGATGGCCGCCCACAATGAGCCTGGTTCTGCTGGAGGTTTCTTCCTCTAAAGGGAGTTCTTCCTCTCCAGTGTCACCTAGTGCTTACTCAAGTGGGGTTGTTGGGGTTTCTATATATTTCTAAATACAGTACGGTCTTAAACCTTAAACGCTGCAAAGTGCCTTGAGACGACTTCTGTTGTGATTTGGCGCTATACAAATAAAATTGAATTGAATTGACAATTTGCCACTTAAAATGTGTTTGTCTACTGATTAGGCTGCCCTCAGTCTGGGACATGTAAAAGCCACAAATATTTTTTTAATCCTGGGAGCAGTTTCCTCTTAAAGTACTACAAGTTCCACTGACTAGTTAAGTGTTGTTTATGCAGATTTGACGGGAAGTGTAGATGCTTTCAGAGTAGCAACTAATGCACTAAACGGTCTTCTCTCATGTCTGCCTGCACTGTTTATTTTTCAATTAGCCAGGGCTCAAGTTGACATGATGTCAGACGGGCATGAGAAAGTATAGCACTTGTGGAGCACAGTATAAGACCTATGGTGCAAAAAAAGATTTCATGAATTATTTCGAGTTTGCTTTATGTCTCTGTACCCTCCTAATGTATCTTTGTATGTTGTAAAGTGCATAGGGCTGCTTTGCTCTTTGTGCTCTTTGTGTGTAAGTGAATAAGACAAAGGTTCTGATTCTGCGTGGGTGTGCAGGGAAGAGAGAGTGTTCCTATATGTGTGAGCAACAGATGTTTTCAGGTCACATGTGTTTATCTATGCAAGATCCTAAACAACTGAGATTTGAGTGAAAGCACATTACAGCTTAGAAAAAACACCAAATAAAATGTCATAAGATAAATAAATATGCATAATATTCAAATATAAAAAAAGAGACCTGAACCATAAAGGTCAACTCTTCCAATTTGTTTCCTGTAGTGTTTGTTAGATTTATATTAATGCTTTTAAATGTCACTCTGCCTTCTCTATATTAAAAGATCTCTCTGTTTCTATATGACATCATCTAGATAAATCTTTAATCATCAGGCATGCAGATGATGTCGCCTGGAGAATTTTTTTCAGCTACAGGCGGAGATATATTTTAATGTGCAGAAGGCAGACAATGGTTTTATGTACTTTATTTAGAGCAAATCCATCCTAAAGTTTTTTTTCTATTGTTGTAGTTTTAATCAACTTTAAATTAAATGAGTAAATATACTGTATTTCACTCCTATAACAATATAACAAAGCAAAACAATTGAAAAGGGGGAAAAGGTTAAATGTTTGTGTTTGTTTGACTTGACATTGTTAATTAATTTATTTATAATTCCTATGTGGACATTTTCTAGAGCTATCAATTGGCTTAGAGAAAAAAATAGTTTTGATAAACAAGTAAATTGACTAGTTTAGTAAAAAGTAAGCAGATAATGCAGTAAAGAAATGCAAACAGTTTTTTCTGCATATCTAACACTTTAAATTGTTTCACTTCAAAACATTGTCTATTAGCAAGACCCTATTAACAAGACTGAGATGGATAGAGAGCCAAATTATGATAAGAGTATTATTTTGTACATTTTTTTAGCCTTAGTTATTTTTTCACATACCAGTGTTAAGCCTTCTATCAGTTCTAATAGAGAAGGAAAGTTGGCTATTAGTGCTAAAAGTCTACTTCTGTCAAGAGTCCAAAAATGATTCAGGAAACCCCCTGAGATTTGCCAAAGCAGACTCTGATAAGCACTTTATTTTTACTCAGTCATTCCTGACATTTATGCTCCACACCAGAGGGTGTTGGTCTTTGTTTTAAAAATGGCTAGGTTACAAAAGTTGGCACAGAGCCTAAAGCTTTATGTGTTGTTTTACCGTGAAAGATATACTGAGCAGGCATACAGGGATTTAAAAAGCAAAATGCTCATGAGCCGATACACAGTTCATCATGAGGGTATCTCAAATTCCAGTATGAAATATGGTTTAATTACTCACTCAACATTTCATAAATAACAGTAAGGATTGCTCAAGGTCAACCATGTGATTGCAAATATGGTTTATGCAACATGGATATGCATATAAAGGTATGTGTGCCCAAGTGCGCTTGTATCTGTCTGAAAGTCTGAATACAACACACAGTTGTCCTCTTTTGTTTTTGTTTGTTTGTTTTAATCTTCTACTCTGCAGTTTAGTCCTTTTTAATAGTCTGCTTATATATTTAAAACAGGAGAAGAAAAAAGGCTTAAATTGCAGAAGTAACGGGGGAGTTTAGAGAGGCAAGGATGACTACATGTAGTCAGTCCTGGGAGCGGCACGGTAACTCCACAGCCTCGCACTGAGTACAGACAACAAGATGATTGAGAGATTCTCAGCACTTACAACGGCGGCACAGTAACTTTCACTGTAACAGCGTGTTAAACCAGCTTTTTTTCTGTTTGTAGACTGAACAACGGATGTACTTTTCCAAAAAGTCAGTGATAACCTTTAGTACCATGGTTGTCTAAGTTCAATGCAGGCACTCATAAACTCATAAATAAACTCATAAATTAACTAGTGGTTAAAAGAAGTAGAAGAAGATACACACATTATCAGCAGAAGGGTCAAAGCATAGCAATAGTGAGTAGCACCCTGACACAGAGCCCCACATTGCCACACAGCCATTTAAATCTTGGTGTGTGTTTGCGCTCATGCTTTAATGACAGTTCTACCATGATCATATGCATCAGAACCGTGCTAAAGTTCAATACTGGTGTTTGTATTATTACTATATCAAGGCAAACCTCTAAGTGTGCATGCCTGTTCTTGCACAATGTTTGTCCAGTATCTTCTGTCTGCATCCTTCTGTGCATACTGTACGTCTGCACGGCTGTGCGTATTGAACACTGCATGTGTGTAAGTGTATGTGTGTGCAGTTGCAAGTCAGTGAGAGAGGGACAACAAGGGAGGGCGAGAGAGAGAGAAATGAGAGAGGTTTGAAAGCTCAATGGGCAAACGCGTCCTGATGTGCTAGTGCATGCTGTTTCTCTGGCAAGTTTTTCCAATACCACGGGATTCTTTAAGTTTTGGGTAGAAGTTGCTGCAGCTGCTGCTGTTTGTGTTTGTTTTAGTCGCCACAGGTTCTACTTGTCCTTTTTACCTTCTGGAAAGGTAATGTATGCAAGTAAGTTGGGATAAGATACTATTGGTGCCGTTACTATACTGTTGCTGTGTATTTACCTCAGAGCGTTGTGACTAAGGATTTCTAAGTTTAAACAGAGTTCGGAAAGATAAGAGATGGTTCCAAAGGGTTCTGGTACGTTTATTTGATTTGTTTTCTAACAGCATTTAGTATTTTTCTCTCTTTCAGTCCTTCTACACAGAAATCACGTTTTATTATTACTATTACTTTTTTATCTTTTTTAACAGAACATGGAAGATTTAAAACTTAACATTTTGTAACTTCCTTATTTGTGTATTTTATTTGTATTTTTTAGTTTTTTTCAGGTGGTGATAAAGTTTCTGCACATGCTTGTCTATTGCAGGCTATTTACGTTATGCTGCTTTTATAGATAAAATTTTACAAGCATTTTATTTTACCTTCACATTTCTTTTAAGTTGCCAACAGTAAAAATTGTGAGATTTACACTAAGTTAAAACTTCTTAAGTATCTTAGTCAGTTCTTGTCAGATGTGTACTTTGTCACAAGAAAATTAGGCTATTGTTGAGATGAAAAACTTAAAAATCTTTTCATTGGAAGGTAAAAGTGAGATTTGCATGGGAAAAAAAATAAATGTTTGTGCTGTGTAGAGAGTTAGCCAGGGTTTTTTTCCGCTCTGTGTCCGGGTACATGACTCGGGCTTGGTTGTGTGGTCGTCAGATGTTGGTGTGTAGTGCCATGTAAAACTGCTAGACACTCGTTCTTAATTAAGATAATGACATCCCATGTAAATCGAGTCATCCTGCACTCTGGTATTCATTATTAATTGAGCTAACACTATAAACAGTGTAATCCACTTTTAAACGGCTCTCTGTTTGACCTATTACGTATTTGGATTTATTAAAGGAAATTCTGTTTAGTAATTTGTCTTTTTTTTTTTTTTTTTTGATGGATGCCCTTATATTTCACTCACCTTCGTGTAAAATGAACAAAGGCTATTTATTCAGGACTCTTTACACAGAATATCACTTATTACTCTGATCCTAACGCAGATGTAGAAGTGCTAAAATAATGTTGCATATGTCAGCTCATTTAAATTTAGCAGTTAGGAAATAATTGTGCTACATCTGCCTTGTAGGCGTTACTGTCTGTACTATGTCTCTACTGTCTACAGATAAATAATCTTGACTGCTGTCATAATTTTACCTACTGGTGAATATAGCTCAGTATGAATATGTATTTTTTATTTTTTTAATTTGTTCAAACTGATTTTCAAGCTGTCAAGTTTACATCATCTACTTAATGCATGTTATGGTCAAATTAACCAAGCAACAACCTGTTGAGTCTATTTTGCTGGTGTTGAAACCTCTGCACTGAATTATGAACATTTCTTCCAGTGAACTGTCAAAAGAACATCAAGTGAAAAAGAAAGGACATCCAAAATTCACTTGCATCACTGATTGTGAATACATGGCAGGATTTGTTTGTTTCATGATAAGAATCACTGATCTGTCATGGTCTGGTTTTATCTGGATTGTTCAGGTACAGGAGAAATAAAAAGTAATGATTCATAAACATAGAATTCATGTCTGTGGTATTTTATCAGTAATAGTTGAGATATAACCGTAAGCACTGTAGATGTGATAGTTTCAATGTGTAAATACTGTGTTAGTTAAGCCACACAACATTTTTAAATATCATTAAGGTTAATTTTTGATCTGTGCATTTTTGTTTAATATTTTCTTTCTATTGATTACTGATCAAATTATGATTATCTTAATAATTGTTTAGTACTTTTGGTGACATTCAGAATTAGAGATCTTCTTTGGCATCTAACCACATTTCCACTTTTACCATCTTTTTTTTTTACGTTTAAAATGCTGCTAGTGCTTGTATATGTCCTCTAATGTCTCTCTCATTATACAGCTTTAATCAGATAAGCACTGAAACAGGTTATGCAACTGAGAAATAGCATGAAATGAGAAACAGGAGGGAAAGCTAAGTGTATTGGCATGTTACAGCACAATCCCCTAATTTGTTCTGATCTTACAGAGAAGTATTTTGGTTCCGTCTGTCCTACCCTACTAAGATGCAGCTTTTAATTTACTTTAGCACTGCAGGTAATACACAGAAAACCCGATACTGTGATTCTCAACTGTAAATATGAAACATTAGAAGCATCTCCTCAGATATTGCACTCTAGTATGATTACACCACACTCTATGGCCTCAGTAATTTCTACAAAAAAACAGAAAATTCTTAATTAGACGTCATCGCAGAGCTGCTGTATAGTTTATATAAGTTTACTGAAATGCAATTTAGAACTACCAGTCAGTTGTAACTTATTTGTGTATTTTCTCTCTGTGTCTTGCAGTTTGCCCCATGATTGAGCGTCACAGTGAGCAAGCTGTGGAGAAGATCCAACATTCTTGTAACTTTCTGCTGGCCACATCCTGTTCAAACACATCTTTCCTCTCATATACCCTCCTCATTCTGTCCTAACTGCCTCATCTCTTGCTCAACAGATTCTTACACATTTCAGTCCTCTCCCACGTGCACACAATTCCCCTCATCCTGGCCTCATTCCTTTCTTTTAGCTCTGTTCTTGTATTCATTTCCTCCTCTACCTGTCCAAGAAGGACTCATCCTGTTATTTGCCCAGTTTGTCCCACACCATCACTGCACTATTCCCTTGCTCTTCTAACCCTTCTGTTCCCCTAATGGGCACTATATCAGCCAGCAGTGCCACATTACATTCATCATCACTGAGAACCTCTCTCCGCCCCTAACCGCCTCACCTACACCAATATCGACATAACCCCATGGAGACAAAAGATATGATGATGACAAGCATGTTGACAATGGACAAAGAGGAGAATGAGGGAGATAGGGACAAAGGGAAAGATGAGATGGTGGGAGAAGAGGAGGGGACTCAGCGTGAAAATGGTAGACTAATGTTGGCTGATGGACTCGCAGAGAGGGGACCCAAGAGCCTGACCTCTGGTTCTGGCCAGCAAGTGTCCAATGGCTTCACCACATCCACCCCTCAGAGCCCCAGGGAGGGACCAGGTACTGCAGCTTCCTCTGGGGGAACAGCCTCTGTTCCTGGAGGTGGCACTGGGTCTACGGTGCCGATGGGAGGCCTTAGAACTCTAGTGGTCCAGCAAACTAGCTTGGAGAGGCCAAGAGAAACCTGGAGCAAGAAGATGGACTTCTTGCTGTCTGTGATTGGCTATGCAGTGGACCTAGGAAATGTCTGGCGCTTTCCCTACATCTGCTACCAAAATGGAGGAGGTGAGGAGAAAAAGATATTTCAATAAAATAAGGGGAAACGAGGGGGAAAGGTAAGGAATGGGATCAATTGGAGATGAAGGGAGGTGAGATCCTGTCCTAGAATAAAAGAATTTCAAGGATTAGAAGAAGAAAAATCTTTGAGGTAAGTTTACAGCTGTGTAACTTTTCCATCATTACATATGGCGATAGATGGGGACAGAGATATATCTGCTACATCATTGTTTCAGCAAAAGAACTGCATACATAAAAAGCCTGTACACCTATAAGGATTGCCACACTCTATTTAGATACTTTCTTGCACAGTTTAAGGTACAAAAAGGTAAGCGTGTGTTTGTAAAGTCCATGTGATCCATTGGTGCGCTGTAACTACACAATCCTCACCTAGCAGTAAACAGGGCTTCCTTTCTACTTTTATTGAATTTGCAATAATAAAATCTTTGCAATTTCCTGTGTTCAGTGTGTGTCTCACAGAGTGAGATAGAGATTGGGACTGGGCGACACTTGATAGAGGCAACAGTATTAATTGTGATTTTTATGAGAACGCCTTCAGTCTCTTTCTTCTTGCTTAATAACCTGTCTCCCAGGCAGCTGCTCAATCAACCCTTATCTTTGCTTTTATGTCACAAAGAGACACAAGCACATGCAACGCCCACATAGACAAATGCACGCATGCACATAAAATAAGTTGATGCTGAGATACAAAGAAAGATCTGTTATCAAGCTCTGAAGGTTAGACCTGTTGCTTTGCTGGGCCTCAGTCTTCTCAGTCCTCTGCTTTCATCACTTTTATACTTTAATTCAGCAAAAGCAAAGCCAGCACTGCAGTAGTGCCCATTTGTCAGTGTTTAAGAGAAGTGAGCCTCTCATTGTGTTTTGTCACTGAGCACATTAAATGCAGAGTGATGAAGTGGAAAATCATGAACTGCTGTTTTTGAATAGGCCGGGGTTATGTAAATGATAAGGTACTTAAAATGCTTAATGATATTTATAGAGTGTGTTTTAAGGTTCTTTTTGAATGGGAGTTAGACAGGACCACTGAGGTTAATGATGGTGTAATTGACTTGTCACTGTTCTCCTATAACTCTTTCTTGCTTCCAGTTATTCCCTGCTCTGTTTCTCATTGTTTTCGTCTTCCCCACATTGCTACCCGTACTTTTGTCTTTTGTTCTGTATTTTCTTTGCCACTACCTTGATTTACTGCTCTTAATCTTCCTCTTTTCTTCCCACATTTCCTAATGTGTCTGTTCAGGTGCCTTTTTGTTGCCCTACTTGTTGATGGCGGTGTTTGGAGGTGTGCCACTTTTCTATATGGAGCTGGCTCTGGGCCAGTTCCACCGCAGCGGCTGCATCTCCATCTGGAAGCACATCTGCCCCATCTTCAAAGGTAACCATTGCAGTGGTGAGAGAACAGAACAGATGGAGCAAAATCCACTAATATCGATACCTTGGCTAAAAAGGGGTAAGAAGAAAAGGACACTCTGAATGCTGTGCCTACTAAGAGGAGAACTGGCAGTGAGAGAACAAAAATGACAGAGCTGTCAGTCTGAGAGACAACTCATTTAACCTCCTTGTCCCCCTGAGTACAGTCCCCTTGAAGAAAATCTCTCGCTTCTTGTAAATCTAGTGAGGTGTGCTGATTCTCTGTAATGGAAATTGTCACATTTCTATGCTAAATGCCATGCTCAGAAATGTGATAGTATGTAAATAGTTGTTGTCGTCTGGAAATGTCACCCACTTACCCAAAAGCACCTTGAATTAGCTTGAATACAGCACTGATTTTTGATTCTGTGACTGACTAGTGTCATGTCCAGTTTTTGTTAAATAAATTATATATGAAGTTTATGACAAAAAACTTCTAAATTCAATGTTTCATAACTGTATTTTTTTTTTTTTTCAACTCTTGCAGGGATCGGCTTTGCCATCTGCATCATAGCCCTCTATATAGCCTTCTACTACAACACCATCATGGCCTGGGCCTTGTACTATCTACTATCATCATTTCGGCCCACTCTGCCCTGGACCACCTGTACCAACAGCTGGAACACAGCCAACTGTAACCGCTACATGTCCAGTGACCATAATGTGTCATGGTCCAACTCCTCAACCTCCCCCGCCGAGGAGTTCTATACGTAAGTGCATGTAAGTCAGACGTAGAGGCGTAGAGGGAGTGCTACACAGAAGAGAGAGATCAAGTAAAGGAGGCTGAATGACTTCCAGAGAGCGATTACAGGGCTGGTTCTGGTGTTTAAGAGCCTTGACAGGTTTACCACCAGCCCTTACATCTCTCATGCTGAAGACAGAGCAGGAAGTTATTAGTATTTCCGAACAGTAATCGCTGATCTGACCTGTGATGGTTAGGAGTACAGAAGATATACAGAAATAAACATTCATATGTATATAGAGTACAATAAAAGACTAAGTAGATGTAAACTATAATGTAAACTGCATTACTAATATCAGTTTTGATGTGCAGATATTCAGAAGTTAATAATGTGTGTGTGTGTGTGTATATATATATATATATATATATATATATATATATATATATATATATATATATATATATATATATATATGGCATTTGGCGTTTGCAATTTCCTAAATTGGTCATGAAATGTGATTTGACCTTCACCAAAGTCACAAATATTAACAGTATTTCTAAGCTGATAAAACACAGCCATGAACGTACACGTCTTTAGTGAACAAGCCCATCAAACATACAGAGCAATGCTTTTCCACCAGTGCCATTACTTTTCCTTGCTGTTGTATATTTTACTGGTCTATCTAGTGACATTCAGCAAGTAAATAAATCACTTTACTTTTTATTTATATAAGCCAGATGTACAAATTTTCCTCAAGGGCCTTCACAATAAACAACACCTTCTGCCCTCAGGCTTTCAAGACAAATATTACAATATTATATGAAACTTTTAATTTCTAATTAGGCTACCAAATATGAATATTATTTTATTTAGATAGCCATTGCCATGAAACTAAAACATATTATTCATGGCTTTACCTTCCTGTTTTCGTGGCGATTAGCCTGAACGATTAAGGCAGCCAGGGTGTTAAAAATAGGGTAATGACTACAGACACAGATGTTTCATACAGTAATTTAAAACCTGAGCTCTATTAGAACAACGTCTTTCTTTTCCCTTGCCTTGATGTTCCCTTTTGCCATTATCAGCTGGTCTCTAGACCATGCTTGTCTGCCTACTGAATCAGATTCAGGGTTAATTCATAGTTGACTTTTCCTAGTACAGGTTTAAAAGTAACAAATTCCGCAACTCAGTCTGGCGCCAGAATTTCCTGTTTTCAACATAAATCATGTCTGTGTTTCGTCGTCCAAACTCTGCATTCTTAACCTTTGGCCAGATGTTAACCTCACTGTTCAAAGTCTCTTTCTTTGCCTCAAAACTGTGCGTGTGTGTTTCCTTTTTTTTTTCAACATAGGCTTGTGTAAACTAACCTATCTGCTCTCCAAATTTCCCAACATCCCTTGTTTCTCTTGGTATTCACACTTTTTTTTTTCTTTATCACCTCCTATTATTCTCCCTTTTACCTCCCCTTCCCCTCCTCTTCTTCCTTCCCGTACTCTCTTCCACATTTCCTTGATTCCCATGACTCCACCTATTTCCTGTCCTCTCTTATGTCATCACCTTTTATTTTCTGAATTGCAATTTCATCTACCACCAATGTGTTCCTTGTCTTCCATTGTTGTATCCCTTTTGACCTCACCTCTCAACCCAAACATCCCTCTACCCTCGCCTTCTTCATCCAGTCGCCAGGTGTTGCAGGTCCACCTCTCCCCAGGTCTGCACCAGCTGGGTTCTGTTAGCTGGCAGCTGGCCCTCTGCCTGCTCTTCATCTTCACCATTGTCTACTTCAGTATCTGGAAAGGAGTCAAGATGTCTGGAAAGGTAACTGAAGTGGTGCCTGCGTGGCTGATGGGGGTGTCAGTTAGGGTGGATGGATGGATGGATTGATGGAGACACAATTAGCAGTTGTTCTCATGTCATCTTTTCATCTTTATTATCATTCATCATCGTAGGATGAAGCTGGTTAAAAAGGAAGTGTTAAATTAAACAGTTTGGGGTTCAAACCTTGATGATAAATCCTGAAAAGAACAGGCAGGTCTCAAGTCATGATACTGGAAGCTAGCCGTGGACGTGGAAATTCTTTTATTTTTTTATGTACTCTGAGAAATGTGCTGAATTAGTGATTGAAGATCTTCTGCACCAAAAGAAAAAAACATCAGTACAAAGTGAAGTTATCATTGAGCATGACTTGCAGTTATCAGCTACTATGAATAACCTGATAGTTAATTAATTGAAAATCACTTTATTTTTATTTATTTATTTATTTTAGGTGGTTTGGGTGACTGCTACCTTCCCCTATCTGGTTCTATTGGTGTTGCTCATCCGTGGGGCCACTCTGCCAGGGGCTTGGAGAGGCGTCGTCTTCTATCTCAAACCTGATTGGGAGAAACTGTTAAGTACTACAGTAAGTCATTAGGTGCAATATAGCGCTTCTGTGATACATATTTGTATAAAAATATAAATTTATCACTGCTGTCTCTGTAAAAAAATCTCTGAACCCTGGTCAGAGATGTTTTGAGAGACATTTTAGAACATTTATTTCTATTTTCTCATTATTCAATATTTATAAAATGCCCTTCCATACTCTCCAAGGTGTGGATTGATGCAGCAGCTCAGATCTTCTTCTCTCTGGGTCCAGGTTTTGGTGTGCTCCTTGCCTTTGCAAGCTACAACCCCTTTCATAACAACTGCTACAAGTGAGATTTATTTCAATAAAACATAACATTTTAGTGACACATCTAGTGTAGGAAGTGAAACACAATTTCAGGTTTTATTATACTATATTTATATCTTTTGCAATATCTGGAAAGCTGGAACCATAACATAGTCTTACAGGCTTTCAGTCTTATATAGATGATATTTGTCACAGTCCATCTCCTTAACTTATTATTCTTTCTCCCTCTCCACATCAGAGATGCGTTGCTTACCAGCTCTGTGAACTGTCTGACCAGCTTTTTGTCTGGCTTTGTCATCTTTACTGTGCTGGGATACATGGCTGAGATGAGGCAGCAGGATGTGGATGCTGTGGCCAAGGATGCTGGTAGGGCAGTGTACATACCTATACACTATCTATAAAAAGGATTCACCCTATTGGATGTTTCATCCTTTTATTGACATTATAAATCAAAAACACACAAATGATACAAAAGATTTGGCAACTTTGACAAAAACATTTCAGAAAAATACCTCATTAATGTCAAAGTGAAAACGAAACATTTCTACAAAGTAATTTCAATTAAATAAATATATGTAAGGTGAAATCAGTGTAAACAGCACTTTTCAAGTTCATCCACAAATTCTCTATTGGATTGAAGTCTGGGCTTTGACTCGACCACTTCAGAACATTCACCTTGTTGTCGGTAACCATTTCTGTGTAACTTTCGCTGTATGCTTCGGGTCATTGTCTTGCTGGCAAACAAATCTCTGAAGTTGTCTTGCCGACTGAATACGTTTGTAACTCTCTCTGAGTAGTCATCGGTGTGGTGTGGCTGTTTTCACTTTGACATTAATGAGGTATTTTTCTAAAAATCATTTTGTCAAAGTTGCCAACCGTTATTAACCATGTGGATTTATAATGTCAATAAAAGGATGAAACATCCAAGAGGGTGAATACTTTTTATAGGCACTGTAAACACTCCCAATAAGAGATGGCCCACTCAACCTCACAGTGTTGGAAGATGCATGAACTCGGATTTAGCACACACAATTTTGCATGACAATTGTTTTTGTTGTTTAGTCTTATTTGTGTGTTAAATATTATGATCCTTCAGTAACAATCAAAAATGTTTTTCAAGTGCATCTCTGTTTTTCCTCTAGGTCCAAGTCTGTTGTTCATCATTTATGCAGAAGCGATAGCAAACATGCCTGCAGCCACCTTCTTTGCCATTATCTTCTTCCTCATGATTATCATGTTGGGTCTAGATAGCACGGTTAGTACAAAAGTTAAGACAAGTCAGTGTTCTGCTAATTCTTCTCTTTCCTCAGTTGTTCACCTCTTCTTTCTTTGATCTACCTCATTCTATTGTTGTCAGTTGTACGTTTTTTGTGTGTTTTCTTATACCCAGAAACCAAGGTTTCTTATTTGACTTGTATAAAGGCTGGTATTATTTGTCCCTGCTTTTACATTGTGGATAACAGTCAAAAACAATGTGATAGGACTTTTATATCACTGTGTTGTGGTGATCTTGTCTCCATAAGCCTGTGTTTATCTGTTCTGAAGCAGCCAGCTGGAGAGACCTGTAAGGCTCTTATCACACGCTGATAATCAGTGTCGAATCAGTTGCTGTGCTCTTTGATTTTATGACTGAGGATATTACTGCAAAACCTGTCAGTGTACTTGGATTCCCGCTGGATCGGCTTAACATTTGCTCTATTAATTCAGCAAAATTCATGAAGGATAGTCAAATTTGATTTTTTATTTTTTTTTTTCTTCATTTGATATATGACTTGCTGAAATAGTGTCATATCACTGTATTGGTTAGATTTGACTTTTCAGTCATGCACCCTTTGTTGAGCTTTTCTCTGCAGATATCGTCATCCATCTTCTCTTCACTGTCCTCCCCTCTCCAGTTTGCAGGGTTGGAAGGGGTGATCACAGCTATGCTAGATGAGTTCCCTCATATCCTGGTTAAAAGGCGAGAGTGGTTTGTTTTTGGCCTGGTGTGTGTCTGCTACCTCGGGGCTCTCTCAACACTCACATATGTAAGTTAAACAACTATACCCTTACATACAGGTTACTGCCAAAATTACATTTATAGTAAAACCATCATGCTCATAGATTTGAAATACTTGTAATATTACAGTTTAATCAATAATATATACAATTTCATTACCTGTATTTTGATAATCAGCTACCACACTTCAGTATTTAATTAAATGTCCATAGTTGCTTTAATAATTTCTATAAGCAATATACTATAAACACTACAAAAGCTTATATTGTTGTAAAGAAAGGATTGTATTTAATTATGCTAATTTATTTTCAGTAGTGTAATGGGCCACAGTTGAGAGTTATCTGAAATCAGATTAGAGCAGCCTCAGCAATCTGTTTATCTCGAACCCTCATTATAGTAGTGGTAGTAAAGTTTGCATCCCTGCTCCTTTGAGCACTCATATTAGTTTTAACCTGTTGCATAAAAGTAATTTGTAAATAGCATTTCAGAAATGTTTCCTCATTATCCGTCATACCTCAGGGAGGAGCTTTTGTGGTGAAGCTGTTTGAGGAGTACGCTACAGGCCCAGCAGTTATCACTGTGGTCCTGCTCGAAGTTATTGCTGTTTCCTGGTTCTATGGTAAGTTTCGACAATAATGTTACTCCAATTTTCATTCACACATTAACACGTACTTGTATGTTTCTGTGTGTGTTCCAGGTACCAACCGTTTCTGTAATGACATCCAGGTCATGCTTGGTTTCTACCCGGGTTTTTTCTGGAAGGTCTGCTGGGTGGCCATCTGCCCCTGCTTTCTGCTGGTGAGGCTCGCCTACTCTAAGTTATGTCAGATGGTAGAATGAGTAAGCGGGGAATAAGCACCTGAAGATACAGTTGTTACAGCAACTGCCATTCACAGCTTGTCTTACTTATTCTGATGTTTGATGTTTTTCTAATGTGTGTTTCTTGTGATATATCTGATCTCTACTTTTATTCCCATGTCCAGTTCATCATCATCAGTTTCCTGGCGTTTCCTCCAGAGGTCAGGTTGTTCGACTACCATTATCCACCATGGACCACTGTCCTGGGCTACTGCATCGGGGTGTCCTCATTCATCTGTGTGCCTGCATACATGGTCTACCACTTGCTCAATGCCAGGGGTACATTCAAGCAGGTACTGTACATTAGTACCACAATAAATGTAATGTGCAGTTTTTTATTTAAGGCTTCTTTCTCCTCTTATTCAATCCTTCTCCTCCATATGCTTTCCTGACATTTGTTCTTGCATTGACACATCTCCAATGACAGGGATTGCCTCTGTTCACTTCCTTTTCATGCACTGTCAGTGTCTAACCTCTGCTGTGAACACATGTCTGGAGATCAGGATCAAAGGAGCAAGGAGGAGGCACAAGCCAGAGATTAGTGAGAAAAGAATCCTTGTCAATTCGAGTCCCTGTAAATGGGGAAGTACATACACTCAGTATATGTAGGATATTACCTGTTGATGCACACACCTTAACACTGGCTACTCACTTTTACTGGCACATTCTGCATCACACGTGTTTCCAGATATGAGGATAAAGGAGACTATACCATCAACAGTGCCTCAGTATCAGAGCACCCTGCTTTACAAACTAAGTGTAGCCAAATCAGAAACAGGTTTTAAATGTTTTGTTATGTTGTGTTGCTTTTTCAAGCATGTTAACTTTTTCCAGTGTTTAGATGCATATTTGCTTATTGGTGTGTTGTTTGTGTTATCAACTTGTTACTTCCATACTATAATAAATACAAATACACATCATTATTGTTATTATCTAGCAAAACCCTGTTTGGGAGTTGACAGAAGGTGGTCATACATCAAAGAGGCTGGTGGACAGACCATCTTTGGCCGTTGTCCAGTATTGACACTGCTGCCAGGGCACACAATGACACTGACACACACTGTCAACACATAGGAGACATGTATTTGTGTCCATGTGAGCATGAAAGAATACAGTGATGATGAAATTCATCGACAGATAAGGCCGAACAACGTCAAAATGTTCAAGTGTGTATTTTTTGTAGCCAGATGACGGCTGCGTGTTTTGTCCATTCATCCACCATTTCTTAAACTCGCTAAAGACGTGAATGCTAATTGCTCCTCCCAGTTCTAGAGCAGATGTGTCCTTAAATGTGAATATTTTCTAGTGGAAAATGTTAATGACTTGACTTCAACTAATCTGTAGTTGCACTAATATGAGCAACAATGCTATCCCCAATTACAGATAGCTTTATAAACAAAGTAAAATAGTAAAATATTGTGTGGTCTGAAACTAAAAAAGAGCATTGTGCACTAATACAGAATGGCTTAAATTCAGCTGTCTACTGAAGTTCTTAAATATTTGATTGATTTAATTCACATTCATTTTGAAGTCTGTCTCTAACATAAGACATATTGATTCACTCTCTTTGTTTTTGTCTCTCTGTCCAAACAGCGTCTGTTAAAAAGCATCACTCCAGAGCCCAGCAGCGACAACCACAGAGACTTCATTGTCACCAACGCAGTCTGACCAAACACTGATCAGAAGAAGGTGCCACTCTAGCCATAGTATGTAGAGCGCCTTTATCTGGACAAACTGCAAAACTACAGGACAAGGGGGCTACTTTTCACCATCTATGCCTCTTTTCTTACATCTCATACACTTGTTTGTCTTTCACACACCAGTCAGGCGAAGCCAGGATGTAGTCATTTTGTTTCGTTTGGTGTGTAATGCTGGTTCAGTTTTGGATTTTCCTGGCATCACTTGCAAACTCAGAGCCCAGCTACATTACGTTCACCATGTCTGCAGATTTCTTCACTCAGAACTCTCACTGAAGTCATTTAGCAACCAAACTTTTCTTCAGGTTATATAGTTAAAATAAATATTTTATACAATTATACAAACTATGATACAGTCTGTGTAGAAAATCCAGTATAACATGCACTTAACCCAGAGATACTAGGTTGGAAGAGGTCGGAGAAGGCCAGGCAGTTAGTATTGGTCCACCGTTTATGGTTGTATTTTTATTTTATGCTCTTAAGTTATGCATTTCTAATATGTAGCAAAATCAGGTATATTTTTTACATTTGTTACCAAAGCCAAATAAATGATATTTGTTCTGTTCATATCTCTAAATATGTTTAAATATTGTACTCATGTTGTGTTCACTGTCAGCCTGCGTTGATTTGATGGCATCTTGGATCAACAATGGATTTGTAACGAGTTCCCTACACTGTGAAGCGCTGGTAGTGACATGAATGTGTACGTGTGTGACTGTGTATGTGTGTGTGTGTGTGCGTCAAAAAAAAAAAAAAAAAGACTGTTACCATATCCAGTGGAAAAATGGATCTCAGACAGAACCAACTATGTGTATTCATTCTATAACTGCAATAGAAGATGTCTATTTATTTTATAAAGTATTACTGCTGTCATTTCTACGTTGTTCACACTACATGACACATGGCACAGTGCCGATGGCCCTTGTTTGAATCTCAGTAACATTAAGCACTCCACTGTTATAATGCGCAACTGTCAGTAATAGAAACCAAATATGGATCAGAGCTAATAACTTTATCATAGTTAGTGTAAAAATCCACATTACTGCTCTTTTCTTTCTACCAAAAATGTGTGTGTGTATGCACATGTGCCTGTGTGAGTATGTATTTGTGTGTATGTACGAGCAGGAGTTAAAATATGGCGAGTGCTGTACATGTGTGTTTACTAGTCAATCTGGTATTGGTGTATCTTGTGAATACCTATCTCCTCCCTCCATGGATGTGTGAACGTTTGTGTTTAGTTCTTGTGTGGGCCTGGTGTTTGTGCACATGCACCTCAGTTAGTATGTTGGTGCACGTATGAGTGGTTGTTATAAAAAGGATTGGAGGTGTTCAACCCCCCTTCATGTGTGCATGCCGTGATATGTGTGCGTATACTGTACTTCAAATATGTGTGTGCGTGTGTCTATAATGTGATCTGTTGTCTTGTTACCTGCCAAAATATCTAATGAAGGACGTAAACTCCCTCTTGCCTCTCTTTCTCATGTACCTCTCATGTTTATGTAAGATCTATATATGTCAAAAGTCTGTATTAAGAAATACATCTGTATAGAATAAAGATATATAAATATATGGGAAATAATAAAGATATATGGAAATAAACCTCCCTGTTTTCTGTTTGTAGATTCTGTATTTCTTTGTCACACAGACATGAGACACTATAAAGATGTTTCATTTATAACTTGCTACCACAGATACCACACGTTTGCAAATACATAACAATTAGTAATTTTGAGCCAATGTGTAGGTACACCTTCCTACAACTTCCTGTCAACTAATACCACCTGTAGAACTCAAACACTATAGGAATCTATAGATAACAGTGTTTAGTGATTTAAAGAAATGCAACCACAGTCTGCAACAGGCCAACATTCATTTCAGCAGAGTCTTGGTGGTCAGCTTAACTCAATTTATCCTTTACTATATTCTGTGCTATATTTCCAATTAATTTATTCACTGCTACTATGTTTATAGGCTCAACATAGCTACATAGCACATGTGCTGCCAACAATAGAGAAACTGACAGAATGTGTTGGTTGATCTGAACCAGAATCTACCATCATAACTGTAGTAAAAGTAAAACTTTGATCTTCATCACTACCAATTACTAATTATTATTATAATTACCAGAACAGGATGGAAGTGACAAGGTGGCAACAAGACAAGTAACCTCGCTGTGGCAAGTAAGCTGCCTGTCAGGTTGCTGTATGTGGCTGTTTGTGTTGTAGAAGGTAACAACTCTGTCACACGTCCTCTGCGACTGTACAGTGCATTGAGCTGCCAGCTCAGATTCTACAAACAACTCAACAAAGTGAAACAGATCGACATCTGTGAATTAGGGTTTTATCTGCGATAAACGTCAAACCTGTTACAGCAACGTCATTTAAAAAAACTCATGTTCATGTTTTATGATTCAACTGATTTTTGAAGCTGAGTGACTCAAGAGTGTGAAGTGGCTCCCATCTTGATCAGAGGCTTCATCAGCGCTGAAGCGCACCCCCACCTGTACCAGTTGTGCAGGCAATCGCCCTGAGTACAGCTCTGTGTGAGTCTCTGTGTACATATGTGCACAACACATTGGTTCCTTGTCATCACTGATTAATCCTGCAACTGAAATCTGCAATCAGCAGCCCAGGCAAATTGTGTTATCTTCACATGCACACTAGAGAATGAGCATTATTGTTGAGAGGATGATTGTCAGTGCATCCCAGCTCAGTGGTAGCCAACGTACAACGGAGGTGCAGTTGTACATCATTTGACTAGTCAGTACAGTTAATCCTGAGGCGGAAAAGAAACCTCAAGCAGCTGCCGCAGTTCCTGCCAGCTTTGAAATAAAACTCAAAAAATGGACTTTTCTTGGTTTAATTGCATTCCCTGTATGTGCACATATAGTGTGTGCATCCAGTTGTGTGTCAGTCGGTGTCTGTACATGTGTGAGCGTGCGCGCTTTATTGCGGCAATTTCCCCTTCTCCTGCCTGATGGACACATCCTGTCTCCTCTGTTTTGCCTTATCATTACAGATCTATATTAAACAGCGCAGCACAGCCAGCGTATCCCTCCACCTCTGCTGTACCTGTCATCTCAGCATCTGCCATGCTGCCTGCCTGCCAGCCTCTCTCACTATCAGGCATCTATCTCCGGCTCATTTCATCTCTTTTACCAAGTCTCATATCGTCTTACTTTTTCTCTCTGTTATTAATTCGGGCAAGTCCACCTGGGCTGTGTTCGCGCGCATGCATAAGCCCGCTGTGAGCTTTTCTGTGGTCGCTGTCATTTTGAGAAACTCCTCATGGGATCTCATTTGCAGTGTGATTCTGTAACTCACACTTTTTTTTTTTTTGCCACAGTTCACTTTGACTTTCTGCCTTTCAGCTTAGTTTGACATATCTTTCAACTGGCTTTCTGTCCTTCTCCCCTCGGTACTTAATATAAACATTTTTGACAGCAATCCAGAGGGTCACTCTTTTTTTCGAACAGACAAATCCTGACATTTAGCTCTAACTTGTTCTGTCTGTCCTCTCCCGGTCTCACCATTTTTCCTCTACCCAGCCTCTCATCTGATCCCCTGATATTGGTGCTGCCTCTGAAGAACAGGAAATTAAACTCTTTTTTTTCCCTTCAGTCTGTTGCTCCTGCCCGTTATCACACTGAAACCTTGATTCCCTGCAGTGGCTGTCTCTCACTCCCCTAATGAACTCATTTTGCACGAAGGGAGAATACCATCTTATCTCTGCAGAGTGGGCCTTCTCTCTCTGTGACATACACACACATTTTCTCTCTCTTTTCTCCATTGCTCACTTCTCCTGTCCTCATAGTTCATATAATTGTTGCCTAGATGCACTGAGAGGTCCTTGATCTGTTGTCTTCTCATTACAGGTAAGGAGATGAGAAAGATGAGGAGCGGGGGAGAGTGAAGTCACTGTAACTCCGAGATGCACTGGTACCATTATTCATGTATTACAAAGGTGTGTGTCTAATTCAAAGTATACATATTATCTCAAATGAAGACTAAGCACACTTTGAAAGCACAACAGAATAAATTGCATGATTAATTAATTAAGAATTCAGTGGTTTTAAAAACAACTATGAATGTGTACTGAATTGACGTTTTACATTACACAACGCCTGGATAGGAGTATTTTATTTTGAGAGAACCACAAGTACAGAGCTACGATGAGTTGAACGCAGAGCAGGTTAATGTACTGTATCAGCTGAAGATTCACATTAATGTCAAGAAAATTGACAGAAGACATGATTACTCTGATAGTTATCGCGTTTGGATCCAGATAAGGACTGCTTAAGCAGCGCAGACTCTGGAGGGAAGGCAATGACACAAACTGGTGTGAAATGTGACAGATATTGTTGTTTTCATGGTGCAATATTGATCAGATTTCAACAATTTTCTTGTTTTACACAGTAAGTCCACTGACCACAAATATCAGTCATCTTAATGTGACCTGATGCTGTTTTTATTTAAGCCATTATAGAAGGATCCATCAATGCATTATTCATCAGTGAAATCACACACACACACACATATATATATATATATATATATATATATATATATATATATATATATATATATAAATATACACTGCACCTTGTAAATGTACAATTCATGGCAGAGCTGCTGTACTGAACTGCATTAAATTGTACAGGTGTACCTAATAAAGTGGCCAGTGAGTGTATACCTCTATGGGATCACTATGAGCGTCCCCTCTCACTTTTAAACTGATCTTTAATGCATTATTAATATAAATATATCGATCAATGGACTTTAAAGCTAAGCTCCTGTCGGCAACTGCATTACCACAATATGGATTCCTGCTGTGAAAAAGATGAGGGGGCAGAGAGCACATGCTTGTTCTTACATGGCACCCTTTCGTGCTTTAATGTCAATAAAAATATGTGTAATAATCTAGTGGTTTAATTCTTCCATCTGCCATTAAGAGTATTTGCAATCAACATGCCAGCCTCCACTGTGAGCTGATTTTGAATGGGGTCATATCCCCCCCTGTTGGCTTCAAGGAGAAACATGTCATTTAATTCAGACAGCTTGTTTTGACAACAGCTGACCACCGGGGGGGCTGCAGCTCCATGGAGAGGAGGCAAGTGAGGGGGCTCAGGGTGTGGACTGGAATTCACGCTCATCTGGTTTTGTTTTATTTTATTTTTGGTAAAAAAAACAGTCTAGAATGAACAAATAAAATAACAGATTGCATGAACAGCAGAGGATTTCAGTAAACCAACCAAAAAAATGCACTACAGTATATTTAAAGAATATATTTATTGGTAGTTCACAGAAAAATTGCAGCAAGCAAGTGGCAAAAAAGAATGAAAATAAAACTGTGTGACACACACATACACACACACACCTGCGATCCAATCTCTTGTGGGGAGCAGAGTTTTAATTAAACGGAGGATTATCTTTAGTCGCATTGTCTCTCTCAACACTAATTCCCTGAAGTAGACTCATCCTGTACTCTAATCCTAATCTCGTTTTCTCCTGCACACTTGCTTTTTCAACCTCTCCCTGCCTGTTGGTCACCTGTCAGGAGAGGAAACTGTGGCCCACTCACACACACACACACACACACACACACACACACACACACAGTACGTAAGGTCTGAGGGACTACACCCAAACTGCAGCTGAACGTGGAAGGGGGGAGGAAGTGGGAAGGACAAGTCATCAATCATCCTGTCACTCCTTTATTTGCAATTATTTCTATCACATGCTTTCTCTGTTGTTATCCCCATCTCTTTCCATTTCTCTGTCTCTTACCGCTTCATCTCCCCCTTTCCTTTTTCCTTTTTTCCAGTGCAATCACTGCATTTTCTTTCTAATCTCTTACTGATGTATTTTGTCCCATTTGTCTTTTTTTTCTCATCCTCTTCTCGTGCACTTTTAACACTAAAACCTATTGGATGATCAATGTAAATGAAAGGAGGAGGAGATGAATACTGAGGTGGAGGAGGAGGAGGAGGCAATGACCCAGATAATGCAATGAAGTGAATAAAAATGAGCCTCCTGTCTGCATAGACCTCAGTTTCACACCCATCCACACCTTCCATTCTGTCCTGAACACTGTGAATACGCTCTGTAAATGAAAATGAATATGTAACATTACAATATAGAGGTCATGGGAAGGCAGGGGATTGATATCTGCTGTGTTTCTAATTCGATGAAAACCAGATTTCAAGGCTGTTTAAAGTACCGGTTGATATTGGTTCGTGACCTTTTCTTGATTTTTTCATCACCATCATCCTCCACCCACACCTCCCCCATATTTCACCCCTTCACATATATCTTATGTCCCAGGAGAGGTGGGTGATTGAAAAACATGGAGGCACATGACTGATGTAAGGTCAGGTCTCTGCCTGCAGCTGATTTTTTGTAGAAACAAAAAAGTAGATTGATGCATTAATGCTACAGCCTACAATCACCTACTTGACCTTAGTACACACATGCATTAAAATACAGTTTTACCTCACGTACATTTTTTGTATAAGTATCATATTGTCAGTTTAATAAATTGATTTTTAGTGGCTGCTGGATAAATGGGAGTTTTCATCAAGGGACCTACGAACCTGTTTGACAGCTGGTTGCCTTTGCGCATGCGCTTTACACCGGCAAGCCAGCTAATCAAGAGGAGTTGGGAAGGACAATTAGAGGAAGTGGGTATTTATTTTTCAAAATAAAGGCAATAATGTGTCTGCTTCAAAATACAAAGTTGATTATTGACTACAGTGAGCTATAAAACGTCAACATATACAAACAAATAATCAAAAATCATATGTAGAAATTTGACATTCTCAAATAAATAGGTTTTTTTTATACTGTTTTAGTTAATGAACGACTTAATGGGCATGTCCCTTTACTGTGAAAAAGTAGAGTCCGGATACGTCTAATGATTCTTTTGAATTTACCATCAACGGGGAAACTAAGCAACGACCGGAGAAACAACCGCGGGAGCTCAGCTCGAGTAGTTTGAGCCCGAAGTAATGTCTCTAATTCCGGCACTTCTCTCTTCGAGGTGACCGAGGTCTGAGCAGCAGCAGCCGGGATGGCGCTGGTCACCGTCCAGCGGTCGCCGACACCGAGTACTACCTCCAGCCCGTGTGTGTCAGTAAGTAGCCGTGGACTGTTTTGACATGTTGCCTCGGTTTGTGTGGTTTGAACCGTCGTTAGCCCAGTTTTCACTGTCCAGGGTTTCTATAACGGTACATGGGTGGCTAACTCAACTGCTAGCATATCATTGTAACGTAAAAGCAAACTACCACGGTTCCGTACAGGTATTTATCTAAAGTTATGTACTTTTGCGCAAAGTTAAGTGGCTCAGTTAAGTTAGCGCCGCCACATTTTTGCAAACTGACTCAACTTTAGCTCGATTATGTTAGCAGTTAGCATGACTCATGTTGGCTATCTCACTTCCTCCACCGGAGCTCTCGCTCTCTCTCTTGATGAACTTCTGCATTTTAATCACATCCCAAATGATCACTGATGCTGTGCATTTTTGTTGTTATACTCATGATATGTCCTGTTTGCGCCGGTGTTTTATTTGCCATTCATGCCAACACTACAACTACAAATTGACTTCAGGTCAGGAGAGTGACAGTGGATGGAGAAGAGCTGTTTGGGGAGCAGGTTAGTGTGGCAGACCTGTCAGACCCTGTTGGACGCAGTGGGACAGTCCTCTTATCCCCTCTGACACTTTGAGGCTTCCCACGTTTGCATTCAAGCTCTTGACACACATCCAGGCAGGGGTGGCGGCGGTGTTGTGGCTGCCAGAGATAAGGCATGTTCAGTGATAACAGTACCTTCACCCATGACTAAGACTAGGTTAAGTGTCAGCGATATATTTGAGGTGTGTCAGGCGGTCCTTTGAAAACACAGGGGATTTTGTAGCTGGAGATCTAGATCCTTGGTTATCACAACATAGTTCAGTCACATGCAGCTTAAACTATCCTTTGTGTGTTGCAGTTATCAACGCCAGTCTGATGGAGAATCATATGCATGTTATAGTGAATGGAATAGGACAATCATCAGCAGAGAGTTGGTCGACAAATATCAAAACCAGATTATGACAGGATGTGGTTATA
The DNA here is from genome assembly GCF_900324465.2 of Anabas testudineus. Lineage (NCBI taxonomy): Eukaryota > Metazoa > Chordata > Actinopteri > Anabantiformes > Anabantidae > Anabas > Anabas testudineus. Next base: position 10,564,441 of record NC_046622.1, on the reverse strand, counting down.
GAACTATGTTGGTGGTGGACTACAACATCAATTATTTACATAACCTAAAAACATGATTTGGCCCTGAGAGCTAGACTGAGACATAGCAATGAGGGTTTGTAGCTTTGAGGCAGTGAAACCCCAGGCTGAAATCCCAGACTGAGGTTACCAGCTGCTTGTCATAAGACTCTTTCCTAGCGGGAGCAGCCATGTGAGCGCTCTTGTGGAGATGTCTGTTACTGAGAGGAGGGGGGGGGGAGAAACCTGTAAAAGGGACAGAACAGAGCCCTGTATGGAAAGAAGAGCCATGAATGAGATCAACAATTATGAGAGGCACAGCTGGAATCTCATTGCCACTTCAGCATATCTAAAAAAAATAGGCATTCCTAGCATGCTGTTAACTAAGTATTTTATCAGTACTTCAGAAATAACAGGCTTCACTTCGTTAATACAACTAACATTATTGGTCAGCACAGTGGGGAATGGCCTCCCTGCTGTTCTAGTGTATAATAATCTGCCTAGCAGCACAGCAAATCCCCAGTTCTTATTGGCTATGAGACCACTCCCTACACATCCATACAGTGGTATGGTAACCATGGAGATCAGCTTCATATCCCAACAATGGTTAGTCATATTATGGTATGGTGTTTTAAAGACACATTAAGTATACACACATAAAGAATGTGTGTGTGTGTGAGTGCCTTGCAGAGGGGTAATGGTATACTGATATCACGTTTGCCTTTGAAATCTGCTGAGCTAAGCAAGTGTGTGTGTACAGGAAGCATTTGAGTCAATGTATGGACTCCTATTTCTCTTATGTCACCATTTTTTGTGCTAAAGACAAGCTGTTAGGCTGCTGATGCAGAGAGCATCATTCAGCCAGCTGCCTTTTCAGGCCTGATCACATCTGTGGAAGCACACACGGGAATAGACAAACTCTATTCTTCCTCCTGAAGCTATTACACCTCCTGACCCGCTGCATCCAGCTATCTAATCTGACTCATCCATCATCATCTTTTATCATCATTTATCTCCACAAGCATTAGCATCCTCATTTTTGTTTAGTGCCTGTGCATATTTTTGCGTGTCCGGCCACACTGCAAATGTCTGTGGTTTTGCGTGTGTGCGTATTTTGGCCCATGTAGTAGCCAAGATTGACAGATTGATGCCAAAGAGAAAGTTCCCTGAGTTTTGTGAGGGATTAAACAGGCTAGGATTAAAGCGTGTCTGTCCGTGTGTGTGTGGCAAACTGTGCTGGTTGCAGTGGTGGGGGAGGATGATTGCATTTTGGAAAAGAGAGACAGAGAGAGGAAGGGGGCCTTATCCCTTGTCCCTGCTTTGAGTTTCAGTTGAAATACTGTATCATACTGGTCCTGCCATGCGACTCAAGTCACAGATAAAAGTTGCCCTAACCACCAACCAATTTAGCTTTATTATAATTCCAGGTTAATTAAGTCTGACATAATGTGTGATGTAAATAACCGACCAAGTCTCTTTAAAAAAGTTTTACACTGTGCTTTTTCTGAAATGCTAGCTGCTGGTACAGGACTGAAGTGATGCAGGTATTGAGCATTAATAAACACTTTTGTTGACACATTGTTTTCTTATTATCTATGTGTTTCTCTAGGAGTCGGGCAGTGGTGAGGATGACCGCCGCTCCCATTCAAGGAGGTGAGACCAAATCCTGTTTTATCATATCTACTGTTTTCTGTAGTAGTGTTTTTTTTTTCTCATATGCAGCCATTCAGATGTCTCTGTACAGCCTGTAAGTTGACACATGGGCCACTAGGGGGAGGCGGTGCATCAGATTTACAGTGGCTCATCAATTAGTGTTCATTGTCTTCAAACTAGTGATAGTAACATGAATTTCATACAGTGCAGGCTAAGTCATTCAAAACTTCAAAACTTTAACATATACAAACACACAACAGCTAAACCAAAACTAAAGCTTAAAGGAATTGTGTCAATCTGAAGTTAGTCTAAAACCAATGAAATAATTTGTCATTTGTTGTTCCTTTCTCAATATGACTTGATCCTGTCACCCAGTTTCATATGAGAAGTATGCTAAACCAACGGTGGTTTTGAAAATTGTTTCTCACATTGCAAATCAATGGCCCTGTCTGATGTCACAGATTTGCATGATTCTAGCTAATGGTTGTGGTTGTGGCGTATAAATGATTTCTTTTGACGTGTGTATCTGTATCTTCATAAAAGACAAGGGCGTCACCACAGTTATTGTCCTTTTGTTCCAATGATACAGGTGACTTTGTCATTGTGCTGTATCATAGGGCAAGCCCTGTGCTGAACTCGAATTGAATTAACAGGCTTTACTGTGAGCAAGCTGAACACACAGGCTTTACGGTTTGCTTTTACTCATTTAATTACTTTAACCGGTTATTAATTGATATAGAAACACTGTCTTTACTCTGCGGAAGACTCACACACAATCTCTTATCATTAAATTTTATCCTTACATTATAGTCTGTTGACAAATACACTAGCACACAGTCATTAAACAGGGATTGGTACATCAAAGCCAATGCACATAATGACATATTTGAACAAAGTCCTGACTTTAAAAGAGCTACCTACTGGTCTGTGCCAGTTCTGTCTCAGCTGAGTTTCTCTTTTTAAGACAAAGACTGAACCTCTCTTCTATGTTGTTTTCTTTTTCCTTAGTTTTGGGCTTTGGCTGTAGCCCAGGATCAGTATCCCATTTCATTTATGCATGTCTCAGACCCCCATCACATTACACAAGCCCAACAAGACCTTGCCTGGCAAAAGCAAAAGTATCTGAAAAAAGCTGCTCAGGCTCCCACTGGTCTGCAGTTGTTATGAGTGTCAACAATCTCCAGTCCTGAGCTCATTCACACAGCAGGATAATGAGCAGTAACTGTCGAGCTAAAGAAATTTTCATTCTGCACAAATAACTAACAAAAAGACTAACAAATACAATATGTAAACAGTACTCAGCAGCATATTCAACAAATTTCATTTAATATTGACTCATGGACACAGTAAAATATAGCTTTATAGTTATTTATGTTAGCGAAGGTTGTGGTATGTAAGGTAATTCTGAATCTACACCACTGTATATTAATCAGGAAAGAAACATGGATGTTTTATAGGCTATTCTCTATTTATTACACCTGTATTCAAGTATAGTATTTAAGTATAGTATACATGGGAACCAAAAATCTTTTCTTCTTTGGTTAGCGGCCCAACTTTCTGACAAATGTCAGTACAATTTCCTAGTGTTTTAAGATATCCTGCTCACAATCTTATTAACTAATGGATCTGAAAACAGGACCTTATATTGAGAACCCACACAGATCATATCATAATGTGCTCATGTCGGGCACCTATAGTGCATATGCTTAAAGTTGTGGAACATGCTAGAAACCTTTTAGACTATGTCAAACATAAAACATTAAAACATGGTGACATCATTCCTCCAAGCCTTTAACATACCCTGATAGTCCCTAGAAGGACATGTGGTCCCAGTTATCTGTTAGGTAATACAACAAAGCAGCAGCTGGTGAAGTCATATGCATACATGCATGTGCATACACGCACACAGAGCTTATTCCCCTTACTCCTAACATCATTATAGTCCAGTTCTACAATTTGGCTCAGTTTTCTTGGCTCGTCATTTGCTCAGCACAAATCCCCACACACACCCTTGCATAGTCGTACAGTGTGCAGGCAAGGACCATGCTGAATGACCCCTAAAATGAATTACATAAGAGCTGAGGTCCAATTAACTGTGTGCTCTCCACCCTGCATATGGACTCAAGTAGCAGCATGGGCCAGTATACGGGCCACTGAGACTGAGGGGAGCTTTAACTGTTGTAGTGCAGTAATAATTTCTCTCTCTTTGTCTTGATTTCCAGCACTTCTCCAGAGTCTTTGTCTCTTTATACTTTCAGTTATTCAGTAGACTACTCTGTCTCTCTTTATGTCTCTCTCTCTCTCTCTCTATCAACATCTCTTACAAACAGACACACACACACACCAAGCAGCTGTCTGTAGCCCCTGTACTTCACTGATGAAGTGTAATGTTACTGCAGTGCTGCCATACTGTCATTGCTGCCTCAGGACGGACACTGTCAAGGACAGTGTTAGAAAAAATGTTTTCTCCATCCAGGGTTATGAAACCATGATTTGAAGATTGTATTGTATTTTAAATCATTTAAATGGTTTGAAAGATTGTAAAAGCAGGTGATGAATTGTGTGTGACCATCTGCAGGGCTATCAAGTGACAAGACACAACTGTCGTCCAGGGATCACAAGATTGAAACATACTGTTTATATGGTCAGATTAGTTTTTTATATCTGGTAACACCTTTAAGATAAAACTGAAAATCAACGTGCCTAACCATAGACAAAATGAGGGAGATAATCCACTTTTCATACACTTAATCAGTGAATATTTCATTATTGTATAATATCACCTGAGAATGTTCAGTGTGGTGAATGACAAGTAACTGCCTCTCATGGCTAATGTCTGCAAGTCTGCTGTCTGGATTTGTTTAAATGTTTGTGCCATAGACCGTTGTTATTCTTCAAAAACAGTTAAAATCACATCAGTCAGATACTCCAGTGGTTGACACGTTTCTTCATTCCAAAACACTCCACTAAAAATTTAAGATGTATTTTGGAATGAAGAAACATATCACCCAGTGGATACCTGTGTCTGGCTAATGTCTTTTTAATTGTTTTCGGATGACAATGGAATAAGCTTATCCAGGTTGCAGCCAGACAGACATTACACATGAGTAGAGGGAGTTCATTGCTGGTTTTAGTCTGTTTTGGCATTGTTGAAAAGTTAATTAATTTACAAAATGACTAAGTTATTCTTTAAGTTGTCCTGTACAATAGAAACTTAAAGCAGATATACTGTGAATGGTTTCCTTTAGCCTCCGAAATGCTCTACAGGTTCCCCATGTGATAATGCATTCGACTCAGTCACCCTCCTGCTGTGCGCTACATGTGTGAAGTGTCAGACCTGATTCTCTGGAGTTGTATATGTGAAAATGGCTTGTGGCTTTCTGGATTCCTGTTATTTGCAAGACTTTTTACATAGAGACTTGGACCTGTCAACCACTGTACATGAGTGTGGGTAAAGTTTTGAAATATATTTTTATGCTGTTAAAAAAACAGTGTTGTTAAAACACACGTAAAATGTTAGCAACACTACTTTTAGTTTGCTCCTCTGTTGGTAGTATGTATGAAGGAAAAGATTACTGCTAAATTGAACCTGTCTCAGTGTATTGTACCTGCTGTAGTCAGACACAGTATTTCTTTTGTGTACAAGAAGAAAGTCGATGTTTAGAGGCTTTGACCTTGTTTGTCCATTGTCTCCCTGCTGTATAACATTACAGTTTTACAGAATCCAATACATGTCATGGGATGTTTTGAATGAGGTTTATGTTATAGTGTAGGCTGTTAGTTTAGATGATTGTTCAAATGATGAGAAAACTAATAAGTTGTTCCTGTTTTTATAACCTGTACACTCTATTTATTTGACAAGAAGAACCATTAAAAATGTTGATCTCTGTGCAACAAGCATTTTCTTAATAACAACAAACTGATTTAACACACATGGCAGTAATATAGTCAAAATCCACTCTGGATTCATGTATCAGCTCTGATTCAGGTGCAATTGGGCAAAGCAGGTTTGTCAAGCCAAGATTTTATTTCATGAGTCAGTAAATGAAGAAAGCAAGGGCAAGGTGCAGGAACACCAAGCTGGTGTCAAACTGCATGAACAGTTCATGTGAAGACATGCCTCTTTAAGTTTATAGACTGCTCCTCTGTCATTTACGCTCAACAGTAGATACCACACCTGCCCTCTGTCTTCCTACACCTGCTGTTTAAACACAAAGTGTTGCTTGTCCCAGATTAGTGACTACATGCGCACAAACTGTAGATCAGTTTCACATTGCTAAAAACAAACAGGCGGTATATAGTGCACAAATATCTACATACTGTATTTCATGCACAAAATCTGGGTATGTGGCACAAAGGACGTGCACTAAATATTTTTCCTGCAGAATTAATGCTAACAAATTTAATTTAGTGTTACAGCAAACAGCTAGTATGTCTTAGCTGCATTTTGAGTTTGGTTACTGTACACTGCCTACTGCGGTTAAGAGGCTCCCTGTTTCTCCAAGACTATCGCTGCTGAGTGGTAATCTGCAAACATTTGAACTTAAGGCGTAGTTCAGGTTGTTCTTTTATTTGTTTTCAATCTTCTAACACATTTTATGTTGTTTATTTGAAGCTTTTTGAAGCCAGGCATTTTTATAACTTCTTTATCTTCAGAAGTGATTGTATGGTTTTATGATGGAAGATGACAGTAAATCGTACTGCGGGTTAGATGTGCTATTTGTTGTTCAATAGGTGAATAGACACTGTTGGTGCACCCTTTTTTATTGTAGTAGTGTAGTAACAGAAGCCCAAATCCAGCTCAGAATGTGGTAAACAGCTGTTTTTATACACACTTAAGGTGTACACCCATTTACTTACACACAAACACACACACACACACACAAATATATATATATATATATATATATATATATATATATATATATATATATATATATATATATATATATATATATATATATATACACACACACACACACACACACAAATATACACAGCCCATGAGCCACATGCCCATTCCCATCAAGTGGCAGAGGAAGACATGTAGTGGCAGAAGATTGTGCAACATGTCTAGGGCTCAGCAAAACACCACAACAAACTCTCGTGTTACCAGGACACAGACAAATAAGTTTGACGACACTAAACAGAACCACATGACAAGACCACTAGAGCGCCTGCGAGAGTGTGGGTTTAGTGGTTTCACTTGTTGGCACAGCTCACTGGACAATGTGCCTTGTGATGCAAGAGTTGTCAAAAAGAAGGTGTAGACGAAATAAAGTATAGTGTGATGTCAGGAGTGAAGGTATTGGCATATCTGTATAGTTTGTACACATTTGATCAGTTTAGCACTTGGAGCCATGGAAAAAACTTTAAATGTTACAGCATTAATAATTTAGGAAAATGTTAGAATAGAGATGTATTAAAATAGTGGAGCCCCACTTAAAGTGAGCCATGGATGGTTTGTTTTTGCTGAGTTCAGAAATGTAAACAGAACAAAGTAAAGCTAAAATTACTTTACAAATATTTGCAGCATTTATAATTGAATTAATTATAAATGAGTTGAATGTAAGTATCGTGTAAGCAATATTAGTGTTAGATTTTCAGGCACCTAAAAAGTCTTTGTGAAGAGAAGATTATGAGGCTGATCTCTAAATTTGACAACACTTAAGCAGATAGAATATATGACGTTTAGATTCACTATGAAGTATGTAATTGCTAATCTACTGTATGCATTGTAGAGATGAACAACATATTTATTTTATGCTGTCTTCACAAGCAGTTGGAGAGAATGCAATTCTTGCAAAGTCTGCATTATAGCTGTTGCAGAAATATGTTTTACGAAATGAGGAGACACGAATAACCTGTTAGACTAGCCACATCCAGTATAAATACCATTACGTGTAATGGTAATTTTAGGGAAGGAGACAAAACAACATGCAATTTGAAGAGACTGGGGAATCCTACAGCTGACCAAAATGTTTGACTGTGACTCAGACATTAAACTGCATCCATGTAAAATGTATTGTGCCCAATATTTAATACAAATTTCATATACCTCAATCTGGAATCACTGGTATGCCCAGCTCTACTTTCTCCAGGAGATATGCAAATACTGTACTAATTAGAATGAGGTAGTGCGGGCTGGAAAGTTTGTGAACTGAGCCAAATGTGTTGTATAACATCAGTCCTAGTAGTGCCCTGTTACTCCCTGTTGAACGACTTTGCTTTGGAAAACAGTCAAACGCAAAACAGGCTTTCCATAAACTTCCTATAAAGCTCTGCCTCAGATGTTTTAGTTTGGAATTTAGACCGCTTTGCACAAGCTGGTGTGAATATGATGAGGGCGGCTGCAGTTTTACAGTGTTTTTCGAATTGTTTTCTGCTTACACAGGGCCCTGCATGTCGGCACATCAGTAAAAAAAAAAAAAAAAAACAGTGTTCGATAGGCTGACATGACATATGTCAGCTGATACTTATACACTCAGTATACCTTATTGAAGGCTCATTCCTCACCCAGACTTTATTGACAAGACAGGCTCCAGTATATCTCTCTTTATCTTTGATAGCCAAGTCTGAATAACTTCAGGCTGTTTCTCATGTGTTTTAGCTGCTTATGTAACTCAGCCACAGGGTTTGTGTGTTGGGAGCAAGATGTGAGTCTCCTCAGTGCCAAACCAAAAGCTCATGTGTGTTTAATTGAGTCTTTTACATTAATTTAATGGGCTCCTGCCCTGTTGACCGTGTGGTAGCAGGGCATTCAGCCACTTGTTGGACCTAAATTTATTCTACAATAATAAAACGAATTACTCAAAACTACAGAAATATACAATTGATCATAATGGTGAACCATGTGCCATGCAGTACCAAGAGCGTGCAGATTTGAACCAAACAGGGAGTGAATGTACTGATAAACACTTCGTCTTATCAGGACAGAGGAGCTGAACAGTCCAGTCACCTGGTGGAGTGAATACCTGTAGGTGCAGAGTTGCCAGTGGTTTGTATACAAGCTGTTTGGCCTCCGCAGCCCTGTGGGCGGTCTGACTTCCTAGTTGAGCTCATTGGCTCCCAACTTTTCCCAGAAACACGTGTCTGCAGCTCCTCCCTCCTTTAACTTGTCCGGCGACAGTTTCACAGTCATGTGTCCACATCTAGGGTGCAGAGGTACTTCACGATGTAGGGGGGAAGAATAATGTTTAGAAAACGGTACGGAAACGTGTTTCAAATGGGACTCTCTTTCGCTTCATTGGGACATATCGGGCAGCCAGGCGCTGCTGAGCGGGGCAGGAACACATTGTGCTTCATTTAGTTACTTTCTTAATCGATTGCAACAGAATTACATTTGGAAACGTCTCTCTTTTTTCTTTTTTTCGCGAAATATTTCGTCATTTTCTACAATATTTCCACTATTTAAATCCAACGAAGGTCGCAGTTTTTCGCCATGCCGGAGCACATGACTTCTGAAGAGTAAAAGTTTCCTCTCGGACCAAAAACACCTGACGCTCTCCCTCCTCCTCCGGCATGACCCTCGGCGCGGTGTCCGGCTCCGACAGCTCATCAGCGGTCAGCTTCTGCTCCTGCTGCGGGGCAAAGATGGTGCCCTACTTCAGCGGCGAGGAGGTGGTGTCTAAAAATCACATCAACCAGCTGTAAGTTTAAAGTGTAACAAGTGTAAGCAGTGAAAGATAGACACACTCTGGAGATAGCTGTAGGTTCAGAGTGTTTTTATACATTCATAAATGAGTGAAAAATGACAGTAGTTTATCTATATAGTGGTTAGTCAGAATATTAACTGTACTAAAAATGACTCTATTGGATATAGTAGTATTAATATGTCGACACTGTGAGTTTTGCAACATGAGTGCTGAATGAATTTCCTGGTGACACATCAGTGTCTTACTCATCTTACATTTCAGATTTTACCTTAATAAGACATAATGGCTCCACAGGTAGAATGAATCATCCGAACTGTTTGAAATGTCTAGACACACTTTACTGAGACCAACATACATCAGCTTGTCAACATATGGGGCATTTTGGTCCAAGACAGTGGTAATACTTATTTGACCACATGAGTGATTGTTTTAATGACAGTAATTGTGAAAAATGTTTATCTGGTTTTATGTTTTTCTATGTAATGTGGTGTGGTGGTGTGTCTGACTTATCTCAACATAATGTTTCTTAGAAACAGACGCACTAAATTGTTTCCACCCCTTGATACCTAGTTGTTTCCTAAACTAACTGAACGTCACTTAATATAATCTCTAGTGATTATGACAGTGGAGATCTTTGTAACCTGATAATAGGCTACACTGGAAATATTTACACAACTGATTAGAAAGCACTTTGTGGCCCAAAAAAACGAAGTCTCCACAGTTATTTGTTTGGTTTATGTCCCATAGGTCAGTAGGATCAGTAGGCTGAACTAAATGTACATGAGATCACTACACTGTGTGCAGTCAGCAACTAAATGCTTCTTTTTGTCTGTAAGATGTGAAAGGATTTAATTGAGTTGTACATGAAGACGATAAAGACAGGTCAGATCAAAGGCTAGTGAGTTCCTGCTTTTCTAAACTCTCATGTGTTGCTTAGATAAGCTTAGCAATTAGATAAAATCCGAAAAGTTACTGCAACTGGATTAAAAGATGATTAAAATCAACATTAACCATGTTATGGTAAATTGGTTATATTTGTTTATGTATCTTCAACATTGTTGTACAGACAATTGATCTTGCCTTGTATTCTGTCATGGTTTGGAAAGTCAAGGGCAGTAAAGATGGTACTGTCTTTCAGCAGTTTTACATGTTATTGAGTGTTTAAGCTATTGAGAAAACTCTTCATTAGGTCCACCTCCCTCTATAAGGAAATAGCTTTTTTAATCTCAGTTTGCACAAGGAGCGTTTATGGGAAGATCTTACAGCATGACAACACAATGAATACTGGCAGACACGTGTGTCTAGTAAACACCATCAGCTGTGGGAATTTTCTGACCTCTGGGTTTTGTTAGCCACATTGCGTGATACTTGTTGACTCATTGTTATCACCACTCCTTTGTATTACAGTATCGACAGAAGCCCTCATCAAAGAAAAGTGTTTTTATCATTGTTTGATTTAGAGTGTGCGGTGCATATGCAGAGTAGGCATTTTTAATGTTGTAGTGTAATGTTTTGTACATATGTCTCTTTGATTATAGTGTAAATGCCTGTGTTCACCAAAACATCAGCAGCAATGTAATTACAAGTCTTGAGGCTGTCGGTGGAGTTAAGAGTTACCTGCAGCTAAATGGCATCTAAAACACTATTGTTATACAGCTTATTTTAGAAATACCGTTCAACCCCTCTCTTCCGCTTTGCTTATGTGTTTGTTTAAAAAAGAAAAAAGGATTGAAACGTGATAAACAGCGCTTAATTTTCACTGTTGTGCTTATGTGGGTGAGTTTATGCATACGATTCATAAGTTATAATTTATTTCAGTGAATGACCAGCTGTATGCTCTGCGCATGAAAACTTGTGCTATTCAGTCTAGTTAATTATTTGTTTTAACCACAAGTTGTCAAAGTGGGAATGGAACGCTGTTTCCTTGTCAGTACTAACTATTTAACTTCTTGAGTATTGGATCTCTGCCTGTAGTTTGTCTAAACTGTTAGTTAAAATGTAATCTGAATCCATCTCAGAATAGCACTGCATGCCTGGGCCAGGTATGTTTAGTTCAGTAAGGTGGCTGAAGCAGAGCCCATGGCCTACACACTAGATTACCAAACAAACGCTAACAAAACAGTTGCACAACTTATGGTCTCTTTCTCACTCTCTCTTTCACCCACACCCACACACACATACACATACACAGAGGACAATGCTTCCTGGCAGTATGTTGACTGATGTCTGTCCTGGATGACGAAAGTCTATCTTTAGTTTGACCTGGTATCTCTTCCCCTTTATCAGTCCTGACCCTCATCTGCTGCTTTTTTCATGTCTCCAGCTTCTGTATTAGCATTATAACGAACTTCATGAACTTACGTTTTATAGAAATTAGCTTCCTTCTTATTATTTGACTTTGGTTTTACATATGGAGTTAGAAAAATGTTGCTAGATCTCCAACTAGACATCAGTGGGGACAACCACCATGATACTGCACAAACTTGACTTCCCTCTTCTCATACACAGTGTCACTGTCTTCTGCTTGTGACATATTTTCCATGTCCATGCCTCTGAGCCACAGGGCCTAACGTGCACCTGTGGACATGTAGAAATACACACATGCACCCGCTAACTCCCTGTCGTTCCCATGGGCTGTATCTGTCTCGGGTGTGAACTCTTAAGGCCTTAGCAGGGCCCAACTAGCATAGAGCCAGCCCTATATTTATCCCACTCTCCTCCTGAGAGTGACTAATATGGCCACAGGCAGGAGGGGGGGGTTAACCAATTATCTGCCCACTATGTGGAGTGGTCCTTACATAGTGATGATTGTGTCTGTGACTGTTGCCCTAACAAGTACCTGCTGCTTCACTTAAGCTCAAACCCTGGTGTGGCTGAATGCCAAAAGATGGCCCATCCCTCTCTCTGCTACACACTCGACCGAATCCTCTTTCTGTATCTCTTGTCTTTCACAGCCCACCCCTCATTTACATACTTTGCAGACTTAGATTTAAATGAACTCATTACATTTTTTCTGTCTACCCACTTGCTTTTGCTTTATCTATCTTTATGCTTGTAATGTTTTTCCTTTTAATAACCTTTTTTGTTATGTTTGAAAAAGCACCTTTGCAGGTCTTGACTGTTTTGTGTGATCTGGCTTTTGCGTAGGTCTGAGCATTTCTTTCTTCATTACAAATGTATAGGTTGAAATCAGGTCAGTCCCCTTGATGAGAGTGTCCCCTTGATACAGAGATTTACAGATTGGGTCCATTGTCAGTTTGAAAATATGTTTGTGTGTCATGTAGGGCAGCTATTAATGTATATTTTCATTGCTGCTTAATAGTTGCAGGTGAATTTTGTTCTCTAATGATTTTGCTTCAAATACTCAAAGACATGCAGTTTACTATCATTATTTATGTATCATTATGTACATTACGTCTGTACTTCCTACAGCTCCCACTAACTTCACTGTGAAACCTTCACAGTGTCAGATCGCTGCTCTGACAGAGGTGGCCTCTACAGTATTTACAGTAAGCTAAATGTGGTCTTCTGAATGCAGTCTATCAATAGCTGAAACTTATAAAGGACTGATGTATTTTTGGAAACTGTATTTGAGTCGGTCACAGCCCCGACCTCTAGCTGACAGGTTTAGATTCCACTTTCTCAATGTGTCTGTGTGCAGTCGCAGAAGTGCATGTTTGTACGTGCAAAGTCTTCCATGTGTGATTCTCAGTAATAGTACGAGTGTTATATTACAGATGACATTGTACAGTAGCACTGCTATACATGGTCATTGCCAAGTACAGTCTATGAGTCTGTGTGTATGAGCACAGTGGGACATGACATGGCAGGAATTGTGGAGAGGAGCAGAAATAAAAAGTAGGACAAGAACTGAAGTTGTGAGAAATGCAGAAAAGAGGAAATGACACAGGGCAGGGTGAGAGGAAACAGCTGGGGCAAGGGTGGGTGGGTTATGGGAAATAAGATCAGCACAAGGCTGCGGTTTTGTTTTTTTTATTCCCCCCCCTCTTGCCTCTTTTGCCTGGGTCTTCTGCTTCTGTACATCTATGGCCTCAGCAAAACTCAGGAAGAACAGTTGGATGGCTGAGAGGATGGAGAGATGAAGTTACAGAGAAAGGGGGTGACAGGAGGGCTAAATGGACAGACAGACGGGAGCAGATCTTTTTTATACCCTTACTGTGAAACTGAAGAACTGTAGAACCTGATGAACTATCGCAGTTTGGTTCACTGTGTGCAGACTTGCAACCTCCTGCTGCGAGTGGGATAGATTATGACAGTGTTTTAGCATCAAAATAAATCAATCAAATGACACCAAATGATATACACCCCTGAAGCACTGTAGTGTAGGTAGCTTTGATGTCATTACGTCCTTTTAATGACTCCAGCGATCTTCGGTTTGTACAGTCGTCAGTTCCTTATTTTAGTTTCTGGCCCTGGAGGCTACGAAACTGCCTTTATTCAAGTTTAGCAGAACAGGTTGGCCAACTCACTGGATCAGTCTTCTAACACGTTGTATTTGCAATGTTTGTTATTGGACACATGCTGCAATGAGGTTAAACTTTATCTGACATTTACTGTACTACATTTGACCTTATAAAACCACATTGGAATTATTCACAGGAGGCCATTATTTAACACAGAACTTGGTTAATGTTCTGTGTTAAATAGGAAGAACAACAACAGGCAGGAACATTCAAGTCAGCAGATAATTAAAATTAAATGGACATGCTATAAAAGTAATAAAAGTGAGTTTCTCTAGAATTCATTTTAAGTCCTACAACAGACTGGTTGTCAGTATTGTTGCTGAACACTTCCATACTCCTATGTAGGATAACCTTTCACCAGCTTCTCTTGGTCTCTATTTTGGCAAAACCTGCAGAGCCAGTACACCAAATGTGCTTTTGTTGCTATGCTAGGATTCCTGTTTGAACAGCATACACTGCCTTATACTACTTTTAACCCATAAGAACCCACAGTGACGCCAACAATTTTTTTATTTTTATTTTGTATCATGTTTTTTTAACCATGTCATCTGCAATGCATCATGGAACTGGGTGCCTTGTTGTGCCACTTAACAAATGTCTTCCACTTGGTCCATTTGATTTATTTTATCTGCCACATAATTTCCTTTCAATAAAAATGGGTCTGGGTTCTCATGGGTTAAAATACATATTTTTGTTCCTGCAGTACTACTGTTTGTGTTGTCTGCATCTACTGAATTAATGCTGGGGGATCATTACTTCAGTGCTCCATCTACTCTGCTGCTCTTGCTCAGCATCAATAAAGTTATGGTTTACTGGTCCCATAACTGCCATTTGACATAGTCATAAGCAGCTACAGATGGTCGTCCAAACTGTTGGTATTTTGTCACTTTGAGAATTTAAATCAAAACCTAGTACATGACATAAGCAAGCAGAGCAGAAGTGCTCACCACTCATTGTTTGGTGTTCAGTTGAAACACTGACCTCAGTTTATTATGTGCCCTCCTCCTCAATGACCTCAGTCACACCTAATAAGATTAAGTGTTCCAGAGATGAACAGAACCCCATTTAATAAGACCTGCTTTGGTGTACTGCGCTGTGTGCTGGCCAGCTCTTATCTCTGCTTTAACACCAGGGTACTCTGTCTTCTCTTTTCGGACCCCTGATCTCCTCCCAGTCCCCCTATTCCTCCCTACTGGCAGCTGTTAGTGTGAGTAAGTCTGTGTGTGTAATCCAGCTGTGTGGAGAACATTGTGTTCTTGATCTTGTTTTGCTTGCATCGGTTCTGTCAGCTCTGATTTGGCGAGCCTGCAGACCAGAGACCAGCTGAATGCAGCATTGTGACACTGACATAAGCCCTTGACAACACCCGTCTGTTCTTGTTCCCATCTTGTGCTTATTATGGGAAGTTGGGGTCAGAGTGTGCAAAGAGGCAATTTACACTTTAACTACATATTTTTAATACCCACACTGCACAAAAGACCGAGGATGATTAGATAGCTTGACATAAGTGCCTGTGTTTGAGGCTTCACTTCATGTCTTTTTTCCTTCTTCTCTTCTAGTATTAGTGAGAGCTTCCTTACAGTGAAAGGTGCAGCCCTCTTCCTTCCTAGGGGTAATGGCCCCACACCCAACTCTGCACCTTGTATCAGCCAGCGCAGGAACAAGCACACAGGTAAATCTCTTTCAACACAAATGACAGCTGCACCATCTCCCAGCACTTCCTCCCACCTCATTTGACTCTCAGCCCCAGAAATGAACTCCACGGAGGAACTTGAGATTAAATAGCAGAGATTGTTTTCAAATGGACATTCCTCTTCAGCATCATGGGTAACAGCTGGTGTTAACTTTGCAGAAATTGTTTCACAACAAGGCAAAACGGGCAGTTTGATGCATGCAGTGTGGTGGCCAGCTTGTTTGTTGAATATAAAAAAAAACTCCCAAAGCTTAAAATAGCTTGATATTTTTGGAATAAAAGTAAAAACATCACAGACACAGGAACCTTTGGACAGCTTTGTGATGTGAAAACGAATGATGACTATAAAAAGCATCAGATAGATGTGTTCAGATCAGATGAAAGCCCAAATAAGAGTGAATGCACTGGAAATTTGTCACAAGGGAATTTATACACTCTCTTAGGTGTCATGTCAACATTTAAATACTAATATAATGGTTGTCATTTGAAATAAACGTTGAAATCCTATGTGTCCAGGTGACCTCCAGAAACATCTTCAGACCATGTTTACTGTGCTGCGGCCAGAGGACACCATCCGACTGGTCAGTAACACATACACACACACAGCAAATGCCAGGTGCCATTCTGATCAGAGGGATTATATTCAGGGGCTCATGTCATGTTCATGTTGTTTTATAAGAAACATAAATTACACAACCCTTTTGCATTTAAAACAATTGTTAGTGTCAGAAACTCTTAACTTTTGTATCTTCATCAACAATGATACTCTTATATAAAAGAGAGTAATAAGCGTCCTGCACTCACTTTTCTAAGGTATCTGCAACAGTTTTGATAAAGGGACATTCCAGTAGTTTATAGTTCCTTTATAAAGTTGGAGGACTTTAGATTTTAAAAAGAATAGACAACATTATCTCCTTTTATCTGGCAACTTCTCACACGACCTACAGTGCAACACAATAGCATTTCATTAAACTACTGCTGCCCAGTAAATGTCTTCCAGCAGATATAACCCTGATGACATGTGAGGGGTTATTTCCTGCAGAGCCACAGAAGACATACATCTGGTTTCACAGTTTGCCTATCTTCTCTTGGAAAATGTTTCCTTTCTCCTGCCTTCTTCATGTCTCCTCTCTCTTTTTTTCTGCAGGCTGTACGTCTAGAGAGTGCCTACCCTCAGGTAACCCGTTACATGGTGGTGGTCTCCAACAACGGTCGGCAGGACACAGAGGAAAGCATCGTGCTCGGCATGGACTTTGTCTCCTCTGATAGGTCAGTGCCTCTCTGTCTTGCAGCTATACTCTTACAATCAATAATATTGACTTGTGGATTTAGAATTGGACGTGTCCTCCCTTTAACAATAGTTAAAAAAGATTGTTCGCCCTTAAAATTATATTTGTACATCTTAATGAGGAAAAAAAGTCATGTTTTGGATTTTAAAGGGTAAGAATGCTGCCTCAATCTTTTACCCTCTACTGTTTGGCTTTTTAATATCTTCCTTGTTTCGCTGTGTTGCTGTTTTAGCAGCTGCTGTACAGTGGGTCTTGTTCTACCTCTGTGGAGTGACACTATGATCCACTTGGATGGAGACGGGTAAGATCATTTTTCCTCTTGCTACTGTCTGGAACCACTGACTTATTTGTGGCTAGGAATCTGATTTATAATATCCCTTTTTTGACATATATGGATATATGTGTATCTGTCTCTGCAGGGGTTTCAGTGTGTCAACGGTGAACAGGGTTCATGTGTTCAAGCCAGTTTCTGTCCAGGCTATGTGGTGAGCAACCTTTATTTCTTTAAACGAATGACAGCTAAATGACGATGCATTGGTGTTAAACTTGCAGGCTTAAAAAAATACTATTTCCACTTTGACCTCCAGGCTTTTATCTTTGTCAGCATTTCTTATCTGCTCTCTACTTTTCCTTCTCTTGTTATCTTTCTGCTTTCCAGTCTCTTCTTTATCTCTCCTTGTCTCACATGCCGGTGCTGCCTTTTCATTTCTGAACTAGTTGTTTTTCATTTCCTCAGTTTCTTTGTCCCTTTGGTACTTTGCTCGTGTTCTGACCTCCCTCTCCTTTTTAGCCTTTGTGATACATTTATCTGCAGTCATATTTTTCTTAAGTATTGTCATTGCAGTAATTTTTTGTTCTCTTCTTTCATTACTCACTCATTTCTCTCACTATTTATTCAGTGAGTCTCCCTTGTTGTATTACTCCTATATGTTCTCCTTCATTCTTCATTCTTATTATTCATTCATCATCTTTCTATCACCTTTCTCCATCTCATGTAACTCCTTCCATGCACTTACCTTCATTATTTTTCCATCTTGTATTCATTGTCATTCTCTTTCTGTCAGTCATATCAACACAAAGTCAAATTGAGTTCAAATTTCTCTTTAATTTACATTTTTGTCTCTGTATTTCTTGTCATTTCCCCTCACGACAACCTCTCAAGTGTGAATCCTGTTCCTTTTCACTGTCTGCCTCAGGTCAGCCCTCCAGTCTCTCCACAAAGCGTGCGAAGTGGCTCGTTGCCATAACTACTACCCAGGCAGCCTGTTCCTGACCTGGGTCAGCTACTACCAGAGCAGAATCTCATCCAACCAGTTCTGTATAAACGAGTGGAACACCATGCAGGACATCGAGTCGCATCGTGCCAACTCACCTATCCTTTTCACAGACCTGTGAGTAAACAATGAACATAGACTATGCAAAGCCACATTTCACATTTGATATATGATGGAAAATTTCCAGAGAGAATTCACTCTTGCATACATATACTCATAAATGCATAGTAGACTTCTCTCAAACAAATAATCCGTCTTGCAAATTAAGATATACAATGACATCTGTGACATCAGCACAACAACATGGCCTCTCCTCACATGCAGACAGTGTTATATGTCAAGAGCAGGCGACTGCTGTGTGAGAGCCCTGGACTCAGGCATACTGTTTGGAACTTTTCAGGTTAACAATAAGCAACACAACGATATCATCCTTCACAAAACACAACTTCATAATGTGCAATACAGAGTTGTCAACAGATCCACAAGGGAACTTGGAAACACAGGGAACGACACAGGCTGGTGGATTTATGTCTTTACTAATACTAGGGAAATTCCCCTTCCTGCTGCTTAGTCACGTGCACTACCTATTTAGACTGTATTCTCTCACAAACACACACACACACACACACACACACACACAAACACACACTTGAGAGATCCCCAAGTGTACAAAATAGCTGAGTCATTAGCTGTCTTGATTTATGTTTGGAAAAACAGGATCCAGACAGACAAATAGGTAACACATGGACAGACAGAAGCAGGTGTCAGGCGGAGAGGAGGTAGAAGATGGAGGGGTGGTGGGGTGTGTGTGTGCGTGTTTGTGTCTGGTGGGGACACTCTAATTTGTTGTCAGTTGGGTAACAGAAATAATTCGCTCTCTCTTTGACCTTAAGTGCACTTATCATCAAGATTACCACGTGCGTTTTATGAGATCTAATGAACACATTCATACACACGCCTTCAGTCATAAAGTCCCTGTTTGTCTTCCTGCACAGGTTAACTGCCAGAGCTGCATGGCCAGCTATTGTTTGTTGACATGGCAGCTTGTGTTCCTGTGTAACAACTGAATGAGAGGTTGAGATAACAGGAAGTGGTGTACTGTGGAAATTGTTTGAATTAGAGGGTTACTGTGTAATTTCCTTAAGCTAGTCTTCTATTGGTGATTCAAGGAAGTGAGAGAATTTCTATTTCTCAGTTACTCATTAGCAAATGTTTTTGTGTCTTCATACATTTGGAATGTGTGAATTTTATTTTTCCCTTAGTTCTTTTTCCCTGATCTGAATCCCACCTTCAGTCTATCTGCAGGCAAGTTGAGGCTTGTTGTGCTACTGGATGTCGGGAACTAACCTGTATTTGTTGGCAAGGGGGGAAAGGTTTCTTTCTCTTAACCCTGTGGACTTATTCTCACGGGGTCATTCAGCATTGAGATAAACAAGGTCTGTGTTTCCACTGTTCCAACACAAATAGATTCTGCAGTTGTACACCTGCCGCCCTCACATTGCCCCACTTTGTCACTGCTGACCCAGACTGCTGTGTACTATTACAGTAAGGAATTGGTCAGAAGCAAAACATGAGAAAATTAGACAACATAAGGAGGAGAAGCTTGGAGACAAACTGAGCTCTGCTCTCCTGAGAGGTAATTAGGCCACTTGTTGGCATCATCAGTGTGACGTCCAAAGGCTAAATGTGTCCCTCAGCAGAGTGGTTAGAAACAGAGCCAGGCACAACAACAGGCATACTCTACAAGGGGACTTTGTTGTGTATCGCTGATGGACCTGATGGTCTCAGATTTTCTGTTCCCTCTCCAGATCCTGAAAATCAGACAGAGTGGCAATTCTCTTGTGGCACAAGTAATCTCATTGAGACTAACGTGAAAATGAATCAATGAACAGAAGGCAAGGGCTGTTACTGGGTTGCAGTGACTTTGAAGGGGGTTCTTGGTCTAAAATTGTTTGAAGAGAAGACAAGTTAAAGGTGTTTTTTAATAAAAGTGTTTGTGTCTATACCTGCAGGCCCACAGAGCGGGAGCGCACAGAGAGGCTGATCAAAATGCGCCTCAGAGAGATCATGATGCAGAAAGACCTAGAGAATGTTACCTGCAAGGAGGTGAGAAGCTTTACAGGCTTTTACATCAAGGTTTGCCATGCATCTTTGTTTTGTAAATGTAGGTATTAGCATAAGATACGGGTGTTAATTCTCACCATTTAATGATCAAAGTCCCCTTTTTGCAACATATTTAGAATTAAAATATACATTAGAGGCTCTGTCAATCATGTTATCTTTTCTCAGATACGAACAGAGCTGGAGATGCAGATGGTGTGTAACCTGAGGGAGTTTAAGGAGTTCATAGACAATGAGATGATAGTCATCCTAGGACAGATGGACAGCCCCACTGAAATCTTTGAACATGTTTTTCTGGTAAGAACAGAGAAATCCAAATTTATAATCCTGTTATTTTATTAGCCTATAACTTTCGTTCTGATTCAGTCCTTATTTTCTGGTGCTGTGTTGTTTTCAGGGCTCTGAGTGGAATGCGTCTAACTTGGAGGAGCTACAGAATAGTGGGTAAGAGATCAGTCACTTTGTGACTCTTACATTCACATTTAGTCATCGGCAGATGCTTTTACCCAAAGCGACTTACAAGTGAAATACAAGGCAAGCAAATATCTGAGCCATATCATTACTCTTACATTACTGAACTTGCCTTACAAGCTACACTGATTTCACTTTCTTTTAACAATTATCTTTTAATACTCAGATATTTGTACAGTGGCAAGAAAAAGTATGTGAACCTTTTGAAATTTCATCGTTTTCTGCATTAATACGTCAACAAGGGACATACTGTTTCCACCATCAATATTAGGTTTTTCTGGTTGTTCTTAATGACATGAAAGATCAGAATTTGTTTTATTATTTGGGTACATTATATTTGTTAATACTCCTGACTTAAGATCACATTTTATGATAAATTCAATCAGAAAACCATGAAATTCTAAAACATACTTGCCACAGTATCTAGATGCAGTACTTGATAATTGGTTTACTAACTAACTAACTCAGGTATTTCACTAAATTAAATACAAGATCTACTCACTAAGTACCCTTCAACTTCACCTCATAGCTTTCATCAGCATTCTCGCAAGGAGCTTTACAATGTTCCCTTTCACCACTTGATAATATCCTCAGTTAGAGAATACGGTTTAAAAGCAACATCAGTAACTAGACTGACTGGTTTAATCTATTTCAAGCCACCTATTACGTCTGTTGAACTGCAAAGTAGTTTGCAACAATGTGAGGCTTGTTTTAGTCTTAGCTAAGCATCATAAGCTGAATAACCTGCATTGAAATATGAATCCACAACAGTTTTATTGGCATGGCAACTTCAGCAAGTCAATTTGTCTCCTCCTGTCTCTTGCGTAGAGTGCGTTACATCCTGAATGTGACCAGGGAAATAGACAACTTCTTCCCAGGGATGTTTGAGTACCAAAATATCAGAGTGTACGATGAAGAAGCCACAAATCTGCTGGAGTACTGGAATGACACTTATAAATTCATCACCAAAGCCAAGTAGGTTTTAAACACACACATCCACACAGTTCTAGGGTAGATTTCCACTTATAGAATATTGTAAAATATAAATTATATTTTTCCTGTAACATTTTAGGTGACTTCTCCTTCATAATAATACATTGATTAAATGAATATGTGTGAAGTTCTGTTCAGAGAGATGATGTCTCTCTGTCTCTCTTAGGAAAGCTGGTGCTAAGTGTCTGGTGCACTGTAAGATGGGCGTGAGTCGCTCTGCCTCCACAGTGATCGCCTATGCTATGAAGGAGTATGGCTGGGACCTGGACACTGCCTTTGACTACGTGAAAGAGAGAAGAGCTGTCACCAAACCAAACCCTTCATTTATGAAACAGCTGGAGGAGTACCAGGGAATTCTGCTGGCTAGGTGTGCTTCCACATAGAAACGTCTGTATATAGTAAATCCTTTTCAGGATGTATTTGGCACTAAAGCTTTTTTTTTTCTTTCACAGCAAACAAAGGCATAATAAGCTGTGGCGCTCCCACTCTGACGGCGACCTATCAGGTCACCCAGAGTCAGTGTGTAAAGCTTCGTCCCACTCCCTCGGCCGCTCTGACTCTCACAACAATAACACCGCCCCCTCCTTACATCACTTCCTGGGCGTGGCTGTGCTACAAGCACTTGGTGCTGAACCTGAAGACTCTGCCAAATCAAACACCACAAACACTTCTGACTCACACACGCACTTCAATGGTGTGTGCGAGTCACCAGTTCAGGAGGAGGTCAGCTCAGGTTTTGAAGACCCCCTCCTGCCTCCCCTCCCCAGACCCCAAGCAGCCACTGTAGTTCCTGAGGAAAGACTGGACAATTCAGCAAGGGTGGCTGTCACTGTGCCTGTTGCTGTACCCCACCCGCCACCGTCGCTCCACATCCTACCTCCTACTCCCGAGCTGCAGCGTGCTCACCGGGATCCTCCTGCACAGCTGTTCATTTCATTGCCCAAACATAACTCAAGGGAGCTGTCCCTCAATCTTCCTGAGCAAAGCAGCTCAGAAGAAATTTCTCCTCTCACTCTGGAATCCAGTAGCTCAGACTTAATAGATCAGTCATTATCAGATTTAACAAATGACAGAAGCAGCCCACTCAGCCCTTCTATTACCACCCCTGTCCCTTTGGTTCTTCCCCATGCTCCAAGTGATGACAACAACAACCCCAGTGAGCTACAGATAGCTGGTGACTTCGACAGCCGAGGTGAGGCCGATGGGTCGTCCAACCACAGCGCAGACAGCATCGACTTCTTCAGCGCCAGGGAAAAGTTTGTGGGCTTAGCACAAGATGGTAGAACTTGGACACTTTCAGAGCAGGGGCAGCCGAGGTCAGTGCTTTTACATGAGGAAAATGAGGAAACGGATACAAAGAGGGAAGAGGATCAGGGGAACGAGAGTCAGGTAAACCTCATCGATTATTGGTTTTCTTTAAAATATCTTGTTTGTTTGTTTTTTATCACTGTCTAAGACTTTGGAAACCAGAAACTATTTTGTAAAAGCTGACACAACATACTAATAGTCGACAGCTTTCATCACCTTATCATTAAAGTGTTAATGTATTATCAGAGTTATAGGCGGTCAATAATTAACCAGTGGTATCAAATTAAAGTTTGTTGTTAGTGTCATTTCAGTGCATTTCTGTGGAAACAGTAAGCAGCAGATAGGTTATCTGTAGTGAGGTGATACCAGTACAAATCAAACTGGAATTGAAACTGGCAGCAGTATATACATAAGTGAAGATTAAAACACAGCAACTAAACTGAATCAACGCCACACTAAATCTGTATTAATGATGGTGACAGCTGTTGGAAAATGAGAGTGGTCAAGACAGTATTGGTTATCTCTTTTGATTTAAATCTGTATCAAGTGAACCTATCAGTGTGGAAAATTTATCTTCAAAATATTATAACGGTAGTAATAAAGCAGAAAGTTGTTCCCTATAATAAAAACTATCACTACCTCACAGCAACACAGAACTGATACTAACACAGTCTCTGTCTCTCTACCGTCTCTGCAGTCTGACGACAGTGTTGACCAAGTCACCACAGACCGAACTCATCATCTTCACCATGACAACGGCGTATCAGTCCGCCATATTGTTACTGAGATTGAAGCCATATGTCACCCTGCCTCTTACCTTCCTATTCCCCCCACTTCCTCCTCTTTGTCGCTGTCGTCATGCCCCCACAGTCCTCAGCTCATCCAACTGGAACATCAGGAGGAGACAGAGACTTCTGAAGACACACACGGTTCTTTAACTCCACCTTCACAAACACAGTCTCCCTCTGTGCTGCCGTGTGATTGGCCAGCGGGCTCTGTTCGGCGGGCCACCAAGCAGCTTGAGCAGAAGCTGAGGCAGGAAATGGAGCGGCCCCCACTGCATTCCCCCAGCACTGAACACCCTGCTGCTAGACTGCCCCTGTGCTCCCCCAACACTGAACGGCCTTCTCTGCACTCCACAGAACAAAGGCTCACTCAGGGAGAGATCACGGCTGATTCTGCTAAATCCAAAGATGAAGAGAAGCAGACAGGGTCACAATGGGAGCTTCAAAGACTCAACTCCTCAGGCACAGATAAACTCCCAGACCCTTCATGCTCCTCGAGCTCAAATATCAGCCAAGTCTCTGGTGCTATACCTATCACTACACACACACCCACAAACCCCGACAGTAGCCATATGCTGACATCATCACTGACCTCTACCAGCCAGCTATTGGAATCATGTCTAGATACCTCAGTCCAGTCCCAAAGACAGAACCAGCACCACAGCCAAAACCAGCAGTGTCAGACTCTGCCCGAAGCAGCCAGTTCAAACCTCCTGACTCTGGATGGGGTGACAGTTCAGGAGTCAGACACAGATGAGAGGCTGGAGTCCAGTTCCCAGGGCAGGAAACGGGGCTGTGGCCCCGACTGCGATTCTCAGATCAGGCTGGTTCGCGGCAGTCAGGAACTGGAGAGAATTCAGCAGACACTGCGAGAGCTGCAGGCTTTTCTCCACGAGGGTGTCAGCTTGGAGGTGACAGACAGTGAAGTACAGGAACTGGGGCAGCCTCCGGGGCTGAGAGACGATATGGACACTGAGCCAGGACCCTGTAAAGTGGTGAGTTCTGAACAGACCTCTCAACGCCTGGAAGTAGGACAGCGGCTCAGAGAGAGACAAGACGGAAAGAGTTTCCTGGAGCCAACAAGGTGGCACAGAGCCATGGAGCTCGAGGCACGTATTCGCCAGGCGGGCCTCACTCCCCCATCTTTTATGAAGAGGTCAGCCTCCTTAGCTAAACTGGACTGTCTGGAGCTGTCAGCCAACGACCTCAGTGACTTGGACCTGAGGCCCCACACTAGGACAACTTCATCACACTCCCACGACTCATTTTCTTTGTCCCCAGCTCACCCGGACGACACCTGGAAAAAGCAGAAAGTGTTGGCTCAAAATACTTGCATTGAAAAGACAAGTGTGTCCCACATTGATCCATCTACGCCGCCGTCCCTCTGTGTCTCCTCTTCCACACCTCGACCTCATCCGAAAGAGGACACAGGTGAGAGGGAGGAGCCAGATGGCAGTGGGACCAGCGTGGTAACTTCATCACGTCAGCAGGGGAGGGGACACTCGTCGAGACGTTCTCGCAAATCGTCAACTGAGAAAAAGCTGCGTGGACTCACTGTGCTGTACAATACCATGTGACCTCAGTGCAATGGACTGGAACAGACAGGACTGGAGCTGTGCATGTGTGCGAGAGGATGCATGATGCGTATGAATGTGTAGCAGATTAACTATAGACCATGTGTATGTACAGTGTGTAAGAATTGATGATCATCAAAGAATGATGAACATATGTTTGCATGTAAACCACTGGATGTGTTGTTTCAACTGGAGTTCAGGTTTGTATAGTGAAATATGAATGTCCAAATTAAGACTGAACCAGTGCACACTGTATGCACTACATTATGTCGATGTCCCCTTCTTCTTTTCACATTTAAGGAAGCGTTAGTTTTCAGTGTGTTGTTCCAAAACTAGGACAAGAGGAGCTTTCTTTCTCAAAAACATGCACTTTACTGTATGGACAAATTTCTTTCTATTTGAAATCTGTTTCTTACCCCGGGGAAGATTATTTTGCACTGCTCTCAGTAGAGTTGTCTCTGTATGTGTGGTTTGTTTGTTGTTTTCAAAGAGGACAGACGTGTCTTTATTCAGATTTTTAATTGAACCAGGATAAAGCTGATATGTTTTTTTTATTCGTTGCTTTAGCAGTAAATAAATATGGTGAGTTTGATTTGACTGCAGTACCTGTGTACATTTATTTTATGCATTCAGACACAGTTCCTCCTGTGCACAGCCTTTTAAACAAGATGACTGAGCTGTACATGCTGAAATCCTCTCCAGTTTGATATTGTCTTTACTGCTGCCTACTGGCCAGGCAGTGAACTACAGTTTAAAGAGGATTGAAGGAACAATGGTAAAATGTGTTAATAATGCAAGTACGAGGTAGTGTGACCACGGATAATCAAGAAAACTATTTACTGGTCAAATTGTGTCAGTTGTAATTGATGAAAACCAACCTTTTACGCTCACAGTTAACCCAAGGTTATTCAGTGTGTCATTTTTAACTCACTCGGAACACGTCAGTCCTGTCTCCTTGGGGAAATGATCTCCTCTGGTGCTCAGTGCAGCTTATTTCAGGCTGACATTTTACCTACCGTTTCATGCGGGTAATTAAAAATTGAGATGCAGGCTGCTAGGGTCCATGCTGAGACACACACACAAATCAGATAACGGGACGGGATGACTTGACCAGACTAAAAATAATATCCAGGTGATAACAAAAACACCTTTCACGTTTGTGAAAATATTAGGACCAAAAGCAGATCTGAGTGACCCCTTACAGTTCCACTTCTGTAGAAAGACAGGCTAAAGAAGGATTTTTTTTATATAGTGTGCTCCAAAATGAACTGTCAGCAGCAGGGAACTAGTTGAAACAGAGAAATAAAATCAGTGGAGCAGATCATTGGAGAAGAGAGAAGGTTAGAGCAAGTGTTTGTCTCCCTGGGTTCGACAGCTGAGAGTGGCATCCTTGCTCTTTGCATACTGATTCTCTAAGCTTGTGTCTCTCGCTCTCTCTGAGACAAGCACACCTTGTTTTATGTCTCTGGCTCTTTACAAATTCACTTCACACACGCCTGCAGCCCATCGTTCTGATGTTCTTCATAATGTCGAGCTGAGTCGGGGCAGAGGAGAAGTTGCACACTGATGATTCACACAGACTTTTTTTTTTCTCCTTCTTCCTCATTTCTCCTATTCTTTCTTCCTCGCCCACCACTAGAGCACAGAAAGCAGCAAATTTAGATGCGCCGAGTGGTTTTTCATAGAGTCTCTAAGCTGTCTTTTTCCTCCCTGTCGAGCTTAAAATAACTAAAGGCATCCACCCTCCGAGGATGTGACTGAGGCGCTGGGAATCCATGTCACTGGGAGGATGATGGAGGTGGAAGCTGCTAAAACCAGACCAGACTGCAGCAGCTTTCTCTGTCTCGGGATAAATTAATTGCTTTCGTCACCGTCCTTCACTGGAGAAGACCAGAGAAGTACAGCTGCAGCTAGGACACGGCGCGGGGGTCAAAGGATTTAAAGCATGTGAAAGACTTATAAAAAAAACAAAACACTTTTACGTTACTGCTCCAAAAGATGTTAATTTATTTGAGTTATTATTCAAATTAACTTCCTGGCATACAGCATGAAAACACCTGCATTTTCTGTAAAAAAAAGAATCTTTTTTATTTTTTTTTTATCAACCAGGCAAGCTTAAGTATGAATACAGAGTAGAGAGAAGTGCTTCTCTTTAGTTTGTGCTGATTTTGAGTGTGAACTTATTTTTTTTTTCCTTGAAAGAAATAATATAAAAAGCAACAATAAACCAAACAGTTCCCGTTCTTCTCGTCCATTGCAACTACGCAAGCTTGTGAGTGTCTGTCTAGCCTTGAACCCTGCAATATTAAGTGGCTTCGAGAGTTACAGGACACAATCATTCAATGATTTTACACTTTTGTTTCAGCAACTTGTGTTGAAACTTATTACCCAGGAATCAAATCACAAATGCCTTCTGTGTCAAAAGCCTCTACAGCGATTCTTCCAGGGTACATTTCTCCTCAGATAACACCCTCAGATGCTGCAGGTCTCCAGGCTAGACTCAAGTTGGACATAATGAAGCTCACACGGGTGCAGACCATGCTGAAATATCGTTCACACACTATACCGTGACTACACAGAAATACAGAAGTCGTCTGCTCATGTAAGGTGAAAAGAGGCAAATACGCATACATTAAAATCGGTTTCAGTAACATTTCTATTCCACAAGCCGCTTACAAACCACAAGCGTTGTCCTTTAGTGTTACACACACACCTGCAACAAACTCACAAACGGTATAGTAGGTACACAAAGTCAGTCTAGTCACGTCCTCGAATGTCTGTGCTCCTGTTATACGTTGTGCTCAAACTCATCTACATTCATTAACAGTCATATATGTGATCCACCCACAAGCTAAATACAGTACATCTGGATTTTGTGCAAATCAAAAAAAGACATGTACCAGTCTATTTATATGTTTTGTTTTGTTTTGTTTTTTTCATCAAAAACTGAGGAAGTCAGATGGTTTGTCAACATTCAACTCAACCAACCTGGAGTGAAGAAGGTTTACGGTTGTTCTCCACACCGCTGGTCCTGACTTGTCACTGCTCCTTTTACACAGTAAAGACTGAAAACCACACGACTCAGTGACAAAATGGTGTGTGTGTGTGTGTGTGTGGGTGTGTTAGTGCTGGAGCAGAGATTTGGCCTAACACACTGTATTTTCTGTTGACCCCTGTGCGGAGAGCTGGTTTTGAAACACACACACACCTGCAGACAAACACAAATCACTCGCTCATTCTAAACTCGCTGTGTCTGATGTATTGGTTGGTTGTAAACTGGCACTGGTCAAGAAAAGTACCATGTGGCACCAGCAAGAGGACACGGATGTCCCTCTCTGGCTGTCTGAGGCCGGACAGCTGCACCACTGTATGGCTTCGTGGGAGAGGTCTGGCTGAGGGGATGGGAGAGAAAGGGCGGTTTGATCGTTTGAAACCACTAACATCATTCTGGCATTTATTTCCAGCCACCTACAAAGTGTGCTTAAAGTTTGAAGGTACTGTAGCTCGCGCTGCCCCCGTCTCCCATGCGGCCTTAGTCCAGACCCTTCCCTTCAGGCCCCCGTGCTGGCCCGCTCTCATTTCTCCATGAGTGACAGCTGGATGATGCGCTGTAGCTCCTCCTCCTCCTGCCTCCGCCGCAGCTCCGCCTCTTCCTGCTCCCGGGCTGAGATCTCCATGGCGATGCGCAGCTGCTCGTCGTAGCTGCAGGTGTTTGGCTGCTTCTTGGAGGGGGTGGAGCAGAGGCTGGAGGGTGGGCGGGGCTTGTGCTGGGGGGTCCTGGAATGAGAATTGGAGGAGGGAGGTGGAGGAACGGTTTGTGAAAGGTCAAAGGTTAAAATGCCAGCTCTACAACTGAAGGTAGTGGTAGTTTATTATGTCATGATCCTGCTCTGTACTTCCTGTCCCTGGCTTTTATTTTGACAGTACCCTCCAGCTCCAGGCCTGTTTTACCACGTTCAGCTTGACTTAATCATCCCTCATGGATCGCACCTGTTGTCCCATGGCCACTGATCACCTGATCTGGTTCACCGGGCCCCCCTGCTCCTTTTTAAGCTCCCCTCAGACCTCATTTATTTGCCAGATTGTTAGTTGTTATGACTGCTCTCCAGCCATTCCTGGTTCCCCAGTTTCTTGTTTTCTAGTTTCTAGCCCTGTGCCTAAATCTTAGTTGATCTCTGGTCTTTGCTCCTGCCATGCCCTTGACTCCTGTCGGTCGCCTAATCTCCTGTGTTTGGACCATTGCTCCCCTCTACTGGATTTCTTCTCTGGATTGTGGACCTTGTACCGTCGCCCTCGTGAGTGCTTTGTCTGCATTAAACAGGGAGTTTTTCTGTAGTTACTGCCTCTATGCCTCCCTGCTTTTCTCCTGTTGTTTTATGTTTAACTAATTGTATAACTAATTGTGTCTGGGCTTATAATTGGGTTCTTAAACTGAGTAATTCTCACTGTAGCTGCTGATGACTCACTAGAATTTGCAGTTGACTTATTAGAAAGTGAGAATTTAAATTCATCATACTTTATTTTCCTGGTATTCACAAAATAATGAGTATTAAAAAAAAAACTTAGTCAGTAGTAGAAGTAATATTACTTTTTAAAACACAGCCTAAATACATTTTTTGTAGTTTAGTGTAGTTTTATTTTAGGTTTTCAACTAGCTTCTTACATTGTAACTTTAAACACTGAGGCAGCAGCAGGATTGTGTGAAAAGGGCGTCTACAATGGCAAGAAAGTGAGTTTAATTCTTTACTTTTTATAGTAGCTATTTTTACTCGCTATGGAATTGGATGGAAACAGTTAGCCTATCTCCCCTACCAGAAACTATGTAGCTTAAATATTATGCATATTATTCAAATCGTTCCATAGCATCTCTGTTGGGTTGAGGTCTGGGCAGATTTTGTTTTTCTGAGGCCATTCTGTTGTGGACTTGCTCTGGTGTTTTGGGTCATTGTTCTGCAGCATCACTGAGCTTCTACAGCTGACCAGGCCCTGATGCATCAAAGCAGGCCCAAATCATGATGTTTCCTCCACCATACTTTACAGTTAGGATTAATTTTTTTATGATGATATGTAGTGACCTTTTAAGACAAATGCAGTGCTGTGTGTTCTTTACAAATAGTTCAATATAGTTTTGTCAGTCCACAAAATATTTTGCCAATACTGCTGTGGAGTGTCAGTGTGCTCTTTAGCAAACTTCAGGCAGCAGCAATGTTCTTGTTAGTAATCAGCAGCTCCCTTCGTGGTGTCCTGCCATAGACACCCTGCTTGTTGAATGTTTTACATACTGTAGACTTATGAACACAGATGTTAGCCTGTTCCAATGATGCCTTCAAATCTTTGAAGGGTTGCTTCTTTACATCATTGATGAGTGTATGTTGTGCTCTTGAGGTAATTTTGATTGGCTGTCTACTTATTGGTAGAGTAGCCACAGTCCCAAAGTGTCTCTATTTGTAGTTATTTTGTCTAACTGTAGACTGGTGAGTTTGACATAACTTCAACTATTCTTAATCGTAGATCCACCGAAAACTCCTTTTGGTGAGATATGGCTTATATATGCGTATTCTTGGGTGGAGCAAACTCAGTTAGTTGTTTTTGTTAAGGTTGTATGAGGTTTTGATGGTTGTTCTCAAAGACAATCTTTATCATTTAGGGACATTATATTTGTTAATACACTTGACTGAGATGAAGATCAGATAACATTTTATGAGAAGTGAATGCAGAAAACCATGAAATTCCAAAAGGTTCACATTTTTTTTTGTTGTCACTGAATGCACCCATCCACTCGTCTACAAATAGGGAAGACGCTGTCTAAAGATAACAGGCTAAAGTCAACACTGCACTGTCGATTGTGAAAGCAGGAACCTTATCCTCGCCACACACATGATTGTTCTTGTTAGATAGGAGATGAGAGAATAGCAGGATGGATAGTAGAGTAGAGTAGAGCAAGACAGAACGGGAATACAGGATGTGAGTCAGGGATGTAAGGGAAGAGCAACAGGATGGAAAAGACACAATGGAAGAGTGGAAGACATTGAGGAATAACAATGTGTAACAGAACTCAGGAAGTCTGGGCGGTTAGAGCCTCACAGTCATGGAGATTTATGTAATTTCTTAAAGACAAAGGTTTCATTTATTTTTAATGACTGACACTTTTATCCAACTTTATCTTCACCTTCTGGCTGATTTCCTGATCACAGTGGAGTAGTGGTAGGCAGAGGTTTATAAAGATATACTCAGAGACATGGAAAGATGGAAAAACTAAACAGGACATAAGAAGACAGGTGACTGTCATAAAAGGTCGAAATTAAAGTCTGACCTCTCCACACGACTTGGGTCACAGGACAGGGGGTGTGTTCCTGGCTTGCTATTGGTCAGTGCTTCCCAGATGGTCACCTAGACACAAAGAAGAGGCGGCACAGGAAGTCAGAGAGCAAGGACAGGAAGTAGACACACAGTAGAGCAGACAAAGATGCTGGTGGGGCAACAATTAAAATCTGAAATGATAAAGGGTCCAAAGCTGGTTTGATTTTGTGTAGAAGTACTGGTTGGTTTCTAGAACATAACGTTTTAATATGTTTAATGGAAATAAATTGTAGGACCCCGTTGTCCTCCTGTAACTGCAGTGCGGTTGGTTTTCTGGCTTCATGTGATAAAAGCCCGTCAAACAATAATATGATGAGTGAGGAAGACGGCAGGTTTTGTTATAAAACGCTTCCAGACAGAAGTACCATGTGTGCAAATATCCCTCGACACGGCAAATTCAGCTTCACACTGTGGGAAAATTTAATGAAACTGGGAGTGAAAGGTGGGAAATTACAATCTTATGGCACATTTTCCAAGATGACAGGCTATAGTGCGAGTTCAGTTTGTACAGTAGTTAATGCTGTAAATCAGGAGTCAGCGGTACGGCCCTTTAACACGTCCCGCTTCTGAATTAGAGCTGTAATTAAGTGTCATCACCTTTTTCATCACTGTTTGAAGCAGCAGCAGTACAACAGTTCAGGACAGCCGGCTGCAGGAGATGATTTTACAAAGTACAGCACAAATCCTCAGCTGCAACCTTGTCCCTGTCTCTTCTACACTCCCCCTTGGATCTAGGCTAAGAAAACACAGAGGATGTTCTCTGACCTGGGACTATTTATACTTCTCTGTCTGCACCTTTGGAAGAAGGCCAAGTACTATCAGGACCAGGATCTCTGGGATTTCAAAACTTTTTGTTAATATTATGAAACTAGTTTCCTGCTTCATTGTGTCTATTTGTCTACTGTTGCTTGACTTATTGGTGAATTTATTACTGACATTAGTACTGAATATGTGAACATAGTGCACCTCTGTTGATCTCGAATTTAAAATAAAAATTCAGCCAAACTCTTTTACACTTTTATCTATTTAATTATTAGCTAGCCAGCTGATAAAGAGGGGGTTGACTCGTGTTTCTTTCATTTTACAACAGAATATAATCTGTCACACGTGTCGCAGTAAGCCCACCTGATCGTACTCGGAGCCGGCCTCCAGCAGACTCTGCTGTATGGCAAACTGCAGCAGGTCCTCCTCCTCCTCCCTCATAGTGTCTCTCTGCTTGCCTCCGAGCATTGTGTATCCAGGTGGGGGTTCAAACACACATGGAGGTATCTCTCCAGCTCGACACGACACTGCAACACACAGGGGGGAAAGCAAAGGGCAAGAGATGGGAAGGAGAGTTATCTAACAGTAGAGGAGACTACACTAAAGGAGAAGTGTGGGGAAAGAAGTGAGAGGATGAGGAACCCAGAATAAAATATGATGTACCAGGTAATTGTCCCCACTGCTTCCAGTACTGTGCATATAATTCAAAGTAGAGCATTACAGATAACATTGAGGATTTCCACAGAGGTTTCTTCTGAGCAGCCACACAATAAATTGTATTTCACTTCTGCATGGCTGCAGAATTAAAGGTTGGATTCTGATCAGTTGACAGTATGAGGGAAGGAGTACTGCACATAAATTTGCATGCAAAGCCAGTGGTAAAAGCTGCTGTCATGCAACTGTAAACTCAGTTTGTGAACAGAAGTAAAGCCCAGGTTCTGCAATAAATATTGGTGAAGACTTATGAAACAACTTATCGAAGAAAAATCAGAATGTAAAATTTTACAACCACAATTCATCATCGGCTTAAGTTGCAAGAAGATGTAGGATGAGATGACACAGTAATAAACAGGAAATACTGCAGCGGGGATGGAGTGTGTTATCACTTGTAGAGCTGGAGCTGGAGACGCTGGAGGAATCACTGCCCGGAGATGGAGTGTCCGTCCTCGTGGGGTCTCTCTGTCCGTCCACCTCAACCCCCACTTCGTTGTCGGCACGGACACCCGTGCCCTCCTCACAGCCGTTCAGGTTGCTGAAGGTTATCCTGGCGTTTAGGATGTGGTAGAGAGGGATCTCTGGATAGAGTTGGAAGAAACAGAAGTTATTATTGACGTTATCTTAAACGTTTGTATCTTTGCATCTGATTCATCATCCAGATCACAGTGAATGTTTGTATATGGTATTTTTAGTTACTAAATCTGTCCACCTTACTCCCTGTCCCGCTGTGTCTTCATTTCTTTCCACTCAACTCTGGACCTATTTGTTCACTTTCCGTCCTTCCATACTCCCCCTTCATTTACCCACCCCTCCCTCATCGTTCCATCAATCTCCCTCTACCAGCACTCACCAATTTTGACAGGGAATCCAGGCGGCAAGCGTAGAGTGATGAAATCACGCAGCTTAGCAAACAGGGCATTCGAAATCGCCATGAGATCGATGATAGGCACCACTTGTTCTGCCAGGGACAGAGGATGGGACTCGCACAACCACAACTTGGCTTTAAATCTGTAGAGACACACACACACACACACACTGTGAACACACCAATGACACAGAAAGAGTGTGTTGAAAAATATTAACAATACAAATCTGATTCAAGTATAATTGAAGCAATTTATGTCCTCACTGAAGCGATTAGGTCTTTGGCCAGAGACAAAGACACTGATTGCATCAGCTAACAAAGACTGTCCACAAGTTGCTGAGTTGTGTTCAAATTGAGGCCAATCAATGCTCATATTTTAACTTGTCCAGTAATGAAAACAGGATCGAGATGCAGCTCTGCAACCTCGAACACTTCATCCTCATAATGTTCTGCCACTTTTTATTAAGTGCTGAAGAACAGTGAAAACAGACTAATGGCAATGACAAACAGTCAAAGGAAGACGAGGCAGACAGTTAAACAGAAGTCGGACAGTTGCTGGCTTGATCCATGAAACTCAGTCTGACTGGGAATAATAGGCAGGACATTGAAAACCAATAGTATTAGTTAGATCACAGAACATAACAGTGAAACATGATGCTCTGATTTGACTTTAAACCACAGGTTGTCTTTGCTTTCATATTTTCACCACTCATTTATTGTATTTTACTCACTGCACAGTTCATTCATTTTAATTAGTTCAATTTTTGTTGGTAAAATAGTAAAATCGAGATAACGTGTCATGAGTCAGCAGGCCAGAGCTGATTAATAGACTGTTTAAGAGTCTCTGCACCAGCTTTGTAAAAATCTCTTCCTACAATGTGTGAATATGTGGCTGGTCTCCCGCTGTCTTACACCTCAGGCTCTTGGTGGTCAGCTGTCACGGGCGGCTCATTGTGCTCTGTCCGTGTATGTGTGTGTGTGTGTGTGTGTGTGTGTCTGTCTGTCTATTCTCTGTCCGTCATTTTGTCAGCTGTGGCACTTGGCGGTGAGTCTGGAGGGCGACTTCACTGTATGCATGGTTGCCTGTCTGTTTTCCTGTCAGTCTGTGTCACCTCTGGGTCTTAGTGGTGAGCTGGCAGGGGTGACCAATGTCCCTCTGAGTTGGTGACAAGCTGGGGTTAAAGTATTCTTCAGCCGTCAGTGCTGAGGGGTTGGTCACTACAGGATTCGACATCTGGGTCACCAGCGCCTACAGAAAATAGTTAGTAAATAAAGTTAAGATTAAAAAAGAGGGATTCCCACAAGCACACTGCCACATTAAAGACCGTAAAGCTTTTACTTATCAATTCTAAAGTCTGTGAAGGTTGAAAACACCACCTCAAATATTATTTTGTAAAGATTTTTACAGTGTAACAAAAAAGTCACCTTAGCTTTTTCCAAACTTGGAATCAAATGAATCAAAGCATCTTTTAATTACAGAATTTCACATCATTACAGTAGATGCATCACTTGGTTTGATGCTCTAATTAGTAGCTCACTTGTCAACTGCTGAGTGTGACATTAATGAATCTGTCAAACGTGGGTGTCATTACTGGAGCAGAGAGAGGCTGCTGAAGATTTGTCATGGAGGAGAAAACTCTATCCGTCTGTGTTGTTGCATTTCACTCTGAATCAGAGTCAATAATCTTAGTCAATGTCTCCTTAAAATTTAGGGTTTGGCAAAATTGAATCCAGACTACAGAACGGCTTTACAGTTGCGCAAAATGTCTGCAGAACAAACATCAAACTGAAAAAGAAGAAAAAAAGCTTCTGCTGAGTTGAGGAGGAAAAAGAGAGAGAGAGAGGCTCCGAGAGTTGAAAAGAGCAGAGGTGACAGTGAGCAGGAAAAAAAGTGAAAAGATAGAATACAGAAAGAGGAGAAGTATGAGTCATAGATGCTCTCCAGCAGAAAAGAATTAAAAAAAAACAAAACACAATCAATATTTGAGAGCAGGCTGGAGCATTCGAGTGATTGTTTTACTCTGCAGGCATGCTCTTCTGTCGACACAGCTTTCATACACTCGCTGTCCATCTAAAGGCAGGGGGTGATGCTAATACTGATAAGAATCTGATTGGAGCTATGTATTATTATTATATTATTATTGTAACTGTATTTTCACAAGGTGATCACAATGATGTTCACAATTATGCCCAGTTCAATCACGATATCAGCAGCAGTGGATATACAAACTGTTTTCATGTCAACATGTTGCTGGCCCTCTAGTTAGGTAGTTTTAGTTTCACGCTTTGTCAACTCACTGAACTCTTCTCATTTAAAAGTTGATTTACTGAATGAAACTCTGAATGAACTTTCCACTCACCCCATTGTTAGGCCCCATGTGTTGCTCAGCAATCCCGAGGAAGTTCTGCAGTGGAGTCTTCCCACCTGACCAGAGACACGCGACAACGATGAGTCGAACAAACTGTCCAAGCATGGACTCATTTATCTCTGCTACAATTGTCTGCAGCGCCATATTCCTCCAGAGTGTTTAACTGCAGATGACATTACATCTGCACATCTGCACAGATTTGTAGGACAGTGACCAAACCATCCACCAACAATGATTGGTTCAATTGTGTCACACAGCCCACACACTTCAAACCAATGAGACTAGAAAAAACAATACTGCTCTTAATTAAGTGGAACATATTGTATTAATTTAACCCATAACTCATAGTAAAACGCTGGTTGAGAAAATGCAGTTTCGGGGTCTTTAATGGAAAACAGTGAAGAAAGCTTTTATTTTTAGACTGCCTGGGAACAACAACAGCTGTTGCTCATTTAGATGTGAGATAGTAAAGAGCATCTTGTTAGTGTACGGCTTGTATTTTCAGGCAGAACCGGTGCCGTCGTCGCCCTCACTAACCAGAAACTGTGTGAGTAGTAAAGAAAATGCAAAGGTCAGTGCTGTTTAAGATACAGTACAGTAGGCATCAGTTTGTATTTTACAGCATCAACAAAATGATGGGAATTGTGCAATGGAAGGGTAAAATGGAGTGAATGACTCATTCAGGAGTCAGCATAGCGTTTCCAAGAACACCTCCCTCCTGCATATTAGCAGAGCACAGATGGGGATGTTGTGACCTGGGAGAGTGGAGCTCACAGAGGAGTGTGTGATGGTTGATCCGGGCTGACAGTGACAGTCCAGGGAGGAAAGCCCACTAATCCTGTTTGATTTATGATCTGAACCAGAAAACGAAATGGAGCAAGAGTGAATGTTACAGGCTGTTAGCCAGAGCCTCGGGGTGAGCTCATCGAGCTCAGGTGAGAGGGATTACTCATCACTGACTCTTTTATCACACATGTCGTAGCACTTAGGCTGGAGGTTACAGCGGCACAGAGGTGATAATGGAGAAATTTAGATGCTGCAGCTGCCGTGCAACTGCACATAAAGAACACCTTGATGGTCTAAGAGGGGATACAGTATCTAATGCTCATTTGGCACTGATGTATAGTTGCCAAAGTACAGAGACTTACCTTTTGTTTTGTTCTTGTTCTGGTCTGACAGATGGTCAGTTCTGGTCCTGGTGATCAGCTCCACATTGGATGCTGCATAAACCTGAAAGAGCAGATAACTGACTCTTGGGTTTTGTTGACACTGTGTGTGAGACACCTCTACTGTATATGTAATAATTATATGAATATACAGTACAACAATGTCAAGTTAGTTTGTAGGAAGAACCAGGATTTCCAGAGGCTCAAAAGTAATATTAAAGATTGGTGGTGACATAGTGAGAATAAGTTATAAGTGGTCAGCAAGACTTTTCAGAATAAAATTGTATCTCGTTTTAATTTACATCTCATGTACCATTACAACTCGAACTCTTTGCGGGTTAGCTACTTCAAGCTCCAGGTCACAGCAGAAGACTGAAATACCAAAACACTGAATAAAAGTGTCTGATTCTTGACACAGGGTCAGATTGTCCAGCTCAACAGGCGTGGTCTGTTTATGTTTGTATGTCTAAATCCATGATGCACAAAACAGATGCTTTTAAAGCAGCAGTATTTTATTGTGGAGTCTGTCTGAAATGCTTTTAAACCACAAGTGACAGATGGTTCAAGGTGTCTGACACTTGTCTCCTATTGATCCCTCCAGGGAAGTCTAGAAAACAAATGGGGTCAAAGCGTCTATCTATGATAGACGGACATCTTTTTTGATTTGAAAGACCATGTGGAGCATTAAATGCTAACAATTTATCCTCATCCAAAGATAAAAAACACATGTTTACTGTACTAAATGTTTAAAGAAAAGAGAGGTTCCAGATTTTTTTCTGTCACTATTTAAAAATGTAGAAGGTTATGTCCTCAAATGTCTCAAATAACTTGATTTATCCTGGAAATTAAACCATTCAAGTGAAGTGAAGCGAGCTCTGGGGATGGCAGCAGTGGTTTTCCTGGACAGAGAAAGAGGTCAGTGAGCTGTCTGAGCAGCCTGTGCTCTACCTTGGCTTCATATCCATTCACAGTCTCAGTCTTCTCGCTCCTCCAGCCCAAGATACCAGTTTTATTCCTGCAACACAGATCAAACAAAGTCCTACACGGGTTCTCTGCAGCCTTGACTCTGTTCCAGTAACACATTGTTTCAGCCACAGTTTGGGTAGATTATTTATCTGTTGCAAGAAATCTGCAGATATGTACATAAAAAAAAAAATCATAAATCCAGCACACTGCTGAGTAAACCCTCTCCCCATACACACAGCTTGAAAGCACTGCAGTCATTGTCCTTGTTTGTTGTCAGTGAAGCTCAATAGTTCAGTGTCCATTGAGGAAGTTTGCCCAGAAGTTAGTCAGGCATTTGTCATCTTTATGATGTATTTGCATTATTGAACTCGACCAACAAAAAGCGAGTTTTCCCTCGTGTTGCTTTATGCCTTCAGTGTTTCATTTCAAATTCAAGGTGGTGGTGCACAGTGGACACATGCCAACAAACCTATCATTATTCCATTATTTATGGACCTACCTGTACATTATAGCTCAATTACCTAGGCTTCAGTTAACTTGCACTCATTAGCTGAGTCCTAAAACAGCAAAACTGCAGGGCTGTCGTTTTTGTGCATGGCTGCGTAAATGTATGTATTAGCTCCTGGGGTGGATGTCTCGCCGGGCGTGCTTGACAAAGTGGTTCGCTCTAAAGCATCATAAATAGATTATTGACGTACAGACAGGAGTGCTGACCAAGGAGAATGCACAGGGGTGACTCTGAGGTACAAGTCTGACAGGGAGATTATTATACCCCCTTCACAAGCCGCCACCTGTCCCTGCTCACTTTTCCTCTGCTCCTCTCTCCATCTTCTACCTTTCACTAACTTCCTGTCTCTTTCCCTGATTCACCTATCTGTCACCGGGTCTCTCTGCAGTCTATATTTCACCCTTTTCAAGTCATGCCTCCAAAACCCATCGACTACCCTTGTTTTATCTTATCGTGCCCTTTCTACTAAATCTTTTCTACCATCATCTTTCTTTTTGTCCTCCTTTCATCCTTTCCTCCTTTTCTTGACCATCTTCTCCTCTCTTGTGTCCTCTGTGCCACTGCTTGGCCGACCTCTATCTCAAACTCCCTTCTCTCCTACTTTACACTTTTTGTCATCCTCTGCGTCTCTGTCACTTTATGTAAAACTGAGCTGTAAAGCGGTGCCGTTAGCATAATGAAAAGCTCCTAATTATCAGCACATGAGCCACCTGCTCATCCCATTGTCATTTACCGCACCTCATTCTTCACCTGCTATCTCCCACTTTATCTCTTTCTATGTTCACTGATTCATTTTACTTACAATGTAGTATTACATTCCTGTATAGTGGCCTGATTCCCATGCATCCTAATGTAAAGTATGTATTTCTTTGCACTTAACCCAGCATCCTATACATCAGTATTAGGTCTGACCTCTCAAAGGCGATGTTGCGAGTGTCCAGCTGAGTGGTCACCACTGGGGCAGACAGCCTGGCTGCTACCTGCTCATCGCTGGGCTGCGTGGCCCCTAAAAGACCCAAACTGGCAGCACTGCTGCTGCAGGCGCCACCATTTCCCCGACCAGGAGAGAGCGCCGTGAGTGAAGAGACGCACAGGGTCTCGCAGAACACCAGCTGCCTGTCATGGTCGACCTCCATGACTTCTGCACTGGAGTCTGCGAAGAAAAAAGGTCAAAGAAACCAGTGAGAGATTGAGAGTGCAGAAGTACTGCAATACACTAATACACATGAAGGAAGGATGTAGAGAAAAGAAGCTCATTATGCATAAGTTTAAAAAAGAACAGGAATACTAGGAGTTATAAGGAAGAAAGACGGATAAGATAAAAATAAAACAAAACTGGGAGAGTCGACAGTGTAACAAGCTGTGCAATCAGACTAGAAAGAGTCACAGGGAGAAAACGAGGGGAAGCAGGATCATCCAGGAAAAGGTGCAATCACACCTTCACAAGTTTCTGTGAATATTTGCTTCATTGCACATTTACTCCCAGTGAAGCTAGTGTGACTTATAAATAGAAGACTGTGTTTAAAAATATGTTTTATTTAACTTTGACCTGTAAGTTTTCTATTTTCAGTCAGTGGAAATAGAATTGTCTCAATGCAATGTATGACCAATGTATGACCAATGTATGACCAATGTATGACCAATGTATGACCAATGTATGACCAATGTATGACCCCACTGCTATATAAACTGTGCTGGTATCTATAGCTCAGTAAAACATGCACCAGAAGCATGATGCCACATAATTCATTTAGCTGAAGTCTCAAAAGTTGCACTGTAAAATGAAAGGGAAAAGAAAAGAAAAATAGAGAGACCTAACAAAAAACAAGAAACAATTGCAAGCTCCTGCACAATCTGACCTGAAGTCTGTTTTCAGAAACACGCATATACTCTTTTGCCAGTGGTTATAAATACCACCTTTATACCTGTACTGTAAATAAGCAGTAACAGACTTTCACAGAGAAAAAAAATTAAAATATAGTGCTGCTGCATTTAATTTAGTAATATTTTCTTAAAGCTTTTAATAAAAAAGCAGAGAACGCAGGAGACACACACACACACACACACACTCAGGAGTTTGACTTCTTACCTTGTCC
Source organism: Anabas testudineus (assembly GCF_900324465.2). NCBI lineage: Eukaryota > Metazoa > Chordata > Actinopteri > Anabantiformes > Anabantidae > Anabas > Anabas testudineus. The sequence goes on along the minus strand of NC_046622.1, from coordinate 10,523,335 downwards.
CCTGAAAATGAAGCTGCGGTTTCCTCTCTGCCAGGTCATCTGTTCAAAGCCCATCAAGGTGGTGTCCACACGGAGACACTGACCACTCTTCCAAACTCTGTAGGTGTCGCTGGGACAGATACGAGACACCAGGGGCACTAAGGACAAACAAATACACTCTAAATCACACTGATGCACTTCTAATGTATGTTTAACGCAACAGTTCTCCAGCTGCTTTCCTTCAGTGTTTTTATTCCATCTGATAAATTCATTTTAAGACAAATGACAGTAGCTACAGTATATTGTACTGTAACAGCAATACTACACAGTGTCAGCAGAAACTAAACATTTTCAAATTTGAAAATATTGTACATTCACTTGTGGTATTGTGAAGCACTTTGGATAAAATGCACATGCTATTTAACTCTAAAACCAAAGGCAGACAAACAGTTTGCAGGGCAGGAAGTGGGAGAGCATCAGTGTCCAGTACAACAGGAAGAAACCGGCCTCCTCAGCCCCACAGGGAGATGATAATACAATACACAAAGACTGGACTTACCCCAGCTGGTAAACTCCCATTTCATCTCCACATAGAAGTCCTGAGCCTGGAGAGAGTGGATGAGGAGAGGGACAAAGAGGAAGAAAAGACATGAGGCAGTGATGAATTTAAAGATGAACAGACACAGAGGAAAAGGGTGAACACATGCAATGTGTGTGCGTGTGCGTGTGCGTGTGCGTGTGTGTGTGTGTGTGTGTGTGTGTGTGTGTGTGTGTGTGTGTGCGCGCGCATAATACTGACGGACTGATGGATGGAGATTAGAATGATGTGGGTGAGAGCGTCAGCAGATGAAGAGTGTATTATGTTTGCAGTGCGAGGGCGCTTGAGTGCAAGTACTCATTGTCGTTGTCAAAGTGTGAGGGTGTTGTGTCTACCATGTGAGTATGCTAGTGTGTGTGTGTGTGTGTGTGTGTGTGTGTGTGTGTGTGTGTGTGTGTGTGTGTGTGATTATGTGTGTGTGAGCCAGCTGGGGCAGAAACACAAGAAGACAGACTGCTCTGCTGCAGCAGCCTCATGTCCTTTCATGCGATCTACTGCACCTAAACACTTCTTCTGTCGAGATTCTAACATGTAAACTTTCAGGCTCTCCAGTCTCCCATTGTCCGGCGCTGCTACTGCGCATTGAAACATGGCTTTCTCTACCACTTTTGGGGATAGTGATGACTCAAATTACCCAGACGGAGTGTTTTGCAACATGGAGACACGTCCTTTGGGAGTATTTCCCTTGTCAAATAGTAAACAGTGTTATTCATACCTTCAAATAAAGCTGAGAATATTTTCACCAAAACAAAAATAAATATTCAAAACATTAATCTACATTTCAAATGAATGCGTGTCTGTACATGAACCACTTTGATCTGCCTTTGTAGTTCGTGTATAGTCACGTTTTATTTCCACTGTGTGATTTTTTTTTTTTTTTCGTGCAAATTTGTGTCTATGCATGCGTGCGCGTGTGTGTGATCATGGGATTATGTTTTTCCATGTGTGCAAGTGTTTGTGTGAAATCCCACTTGGCGCAGTCGCTCCAGAAGGACGGGGATGCCCGCCAGTCTCTTGGCAGTCCTCTGGTAGTCACGGTAACGAAGCACAAGACGCACCAACTCTGGATCTCTTGTGCTCACCGCCTCCTGAAGAACTAAAAGAGAGAGAGAGAGAGAGAGAGACAGAGTAAAACAGACCCAATCACTCAGGCCTCATCTAAAATTTATGTACTCGAGCAATTTAAGGGTGCAGCGAGAATTGTTGAAACTGAAGTAGGCCAAAGGAAAAGCTGGTACGAACAATTGCTGCAGCTTGTCTGTCATTCATCACGCCGCTACTTTGCTGTTAATCTCAAACGCTGTCCAGCAATTATAGAACGCCGTTTCTCTTTCTGTATTTGCAAAGGTGTGAGCACAGTCTAACAAACATATATTGCTGAACCTACTAACACTCAAATAGACTCATTATAACAATGATTTCTTTCTTTCAAAAGCATCAAGAAACTACACTAACAAAAAGAACGAGGGTGAAATATTGGAGCCCAGTAAAGAGTTTTATACCAGCCAACATAATTTCAAGGTTAAACAATTAATTGATTTCACGCTCCATTAGTCGCCCATTGCCAGACCAGACAACTGCGCGCTCATTTGCACAGTGCCAGCAGACACGCCTGGCAGAAGCCAGTGCTGTTCAGCAAGAGAGGCGGTGAAGTAGAACCACAAATCTGAATCACTAAGATCACAAAAACTGAGCTACACTCATCAGTGCTCATGTAAAATAGAGCTACAGGGACATGTTAGAGTGGACCACTGTGGCTATGTAGTGTTTGCTTTATCATACATTATATATTACCATAGTCGTCTTATGGTGATCAAGGGAGCCACAAGCAAAACTACAGCGTTTTCAGGCCGTTTGTGAGCTTTTTTGTTTTGTTTTTTTTGTTTTTTTACTCATCATCTGCAAATGACAGACAGTGCTCGGTGTAATAAACACTTTTGTTAGAAGTGCCTAAACACTTTTAACTTGATGAATAATAAATCAAACGCACACCACAGAAAAAGACCAAGCAGGAAGCTTAAAAGGGGGACAATGATGTTAAATTAGCATCCTGTAGTTGTAGTTTGAGTACGTGGACATTAACGGTATTAAACTTTCCTCTGCCTTTCATGTATTATAATATCCCCCTGCTTCTTGCTAAAACAAAATCCTCTGTATTAGATTATCTGATGACATCATAGAAGCAGAGGCATACTTTAATATCATGAAGGCAGAGGGAAGATTAATATCATTCATATACATGTATTAGCCAAAGTAGTACCATAGGAAATAAATGGAAATTAATGCAAATAGCACCTCAAATCTTTGTCCAGCATTTAGTTTAGTTTCAGCGCTTGTCCACATAATAGCACCTTATGTATTCTGGGCATTATGGATGCTACCACAACAATACTCAGTTCCCCAGACACTGATAAACACTCACCGGTCCATCCGTTGCGGTTCTCCTTGCTAACGTCAGCTCCGTACTGCAGCAGAACTCTGGCCGAGTCCAGGTGGCCCAGTGTGACAGCCAGGTGGAGAGGAGTCCGACCACGAGGGTCCAGAGTCTCTAAATCAGTCTTGGATGGAGGAAGAGAAAGATGAGGCACAACAGATAAGACAAGGAAGAAAGAGGAGGGAGGATGGAAAGAAAATATGCAGCCGTAGAAAGAGGGGATGTAAGAGAGGGAGAAAAGGCGAAGGGATGACATAGAGGAGAGGAAATTGGGGTTAGATGTGTTTTAATGTGTTAAGGTGACGACAGAGAGACAGTGACAGGTGTTAATTGATCTGTGACCACTGGATGCTGCCTGGGTGGTTGGAGACTGTACCGTCTGCTTTTTTAATCTCCACACCCAGAGCTCTTCATGCGCCAGTCGACAAAACTTCTCTGAGAAAGTTGCCAGTTTGAATCTTGTCAGGGAAATGTGGGCAGGTGAAGTAAAAGACATCCGTTTTTTCAAAATGCTATGTCAGAGTGCACCACTTAAGACTTCTTTGTGTCCTAAAATATCTTTTTGAACTCTAATATTTTAACATCACACTGAACAAAAAGCATAATTAATGTTTGAGGCCTTCACTTCTCAGCTCGGCTCTGTATTTAGAAGCATGTCAACAAGTCCTCGTTTGCTAGACATATTACATTAGTGTTAATCTTTCACATCAATCATGCCAATGCTTTTAAGAGCTCTCGGATATATAAAAATACATTTAGCAGACAGCTATGGATAATTTTAGACTAAGTTACTGATGTCTCCGTTTTTTGGTTCTTTGAACCAAAGAAATACAAAAAAACAAATAACTGGGTCATGCCAGGTGATGTTTGTGCCACACAGCGTCTAATTTTGAGTCCTGCGTCAGACATTTTCACATCAAGAACTTCCTCATTTCCAAAAATAAATAAATAAATAAACAAATTCTGAGTAGATGTCTAAAAGCTAAATGTGTAGCAATGATCAGCAGTTGTTAAAATGCCCATCCCATAAAGCCCAACATAGCAGCTATCTCCCTGTGATAAAGTATATTGTGTTAACTACTGAACTTTTGATGGTCTTGTAGGAAGGGTTTTAGAAAACATTTTAGAGATTTCGGGGAAGCCATTTTACTCTGCTAAGATCATTTCTGGCTGAAACTCCATATTTTATGTACAGAGACAAACCAAGGCTGACAATTACTCGTCCATTGCTGATGTTGAGACATCATTTCTCTGCACAAATCATCTGATTTTATCAAGTACTTCCTGTATTGCACCACACATCTACCCATCCCTCTCACTTTGTCCATTCCCCCGGCTGCTGCTGCTGTGTCTTCACGTTTCTTCCCTCTGCTCCAACAACATCAGCAACTTTTACAACACTGATTCCAGATCTGCCGTCCAATTACAAGACATGTTGACAGGCCACGATTATCCAGCGCGTAGACGGATCCAAGGTCGGTTCTGTCAATCCTTTGTGGGTTTGAATTCTAATTAAGGATTACTGGAGATAGGTGTAGCATGTCCTACAATCAGCACTTCAACAAAGACCCCATACAAGCCGTGGAAAACTCCTGCCAAGAATAGAAAGAGACTCTTGGTGCTTTTTGTATAACTGTGTAATATCCCAGTGCAAATGACAGGAAACTACTGTCCAACACAGGGAGACGGCGATGCTCTGAGAGACACATATTGTAAGCACAGACAGAAAGTCACAGTTACATAATCAATCAGCTACTGCAGTGTACTGTTTCTGCTATTTGCAAGGCAAATGAGGAAAAATACTGCACATGGGATGCACACACAAACATGGAGGAGTGTGCAAATACAGACACAAAGATATATGTAAAAATCTTCCCATGCAGGAACTCGCATATGATCTTATAATTTAAATCTGAGTTTGGCAATGCTTAATCCAATAGTAAGAAGAACATGATACCATGGCTCTAGTGTGTAAATGTTTCGTCTCTATATAACTGACACAAAACAGCATTTTGCTCTCTCACATGTTTCAAAAGCAAGAGAGAGAAAAACAGACTAACATGAAAAATAAGGCTGAAGAAATGTCTGTTTAAGGAAGTGCTTGTCAGCAACAACTGTAACATGGATGACAGGCATAGATGGAGAGTAAGAGAGAAAGAGAAGAGCGACAGATTGCTGTTGAATGTGATGGCTGAGACATATATGTGCAAAGGATGTGAAGAGATAGAGCAGAGGGAGAAAGAGTGTTAGAAGGGAGGAGGCAGCGAGAGGAGAGCTGGAGGAGACAACAACACACAAGGGAGGCCCTCAGGAGCCGAGGAGGTTGGGGAGTGGAGGGATGGAGAGTCATCGCAACACAGTGAAAGAAAGGGAACAGTCAGCTTTGTCTGTGTGCGCTGGGTAATGAATGGAGTCCAGGTGTAACATGCAAATGCAGCCGCTCGCCGTGCTGCCCGTGTGCGTGTCCAACACAAGCGGCGTGTGAGAAGACACTGCAGACAACAAAGCAACTGTGAAAGCCACAGGACGAATACCGTCAAAACAAAATGAGACAAGGAAGACACTCCTCAATATTATCAAGAAATCCTGGACACTATGGTATTTTTTCTCTTTCTCTTTACATTCTGCACTGTTGTAACACATAAAAGGAAAAATGAAGAAACTGGAACAGAGCAGTTGGTAAAAAGGATGATGAGACAGACTAAGACGAGCTAAGTGGGTCTTTAACGTCTTACCACAGCACTTGTACTGTCTCACAGCTGTCCTTTCATCCACTGCACCACCTTTAAGTGGCTGCATGTAATGTCGGTGATTATCAGTTTAAGCTTATTTCACAGCTGTACTCGATTTCAATTAGTCTGGATGCAAGAACTGAGAGTGAACAGCTGAAATGCAGCATAAAGACACAAGGGGAGCTGGAGGGGGGGGGGGGGGATGCTAATGGGCATGAGCATAAACAGAGACATGTGGTGAGGTGGAAGGAGACGAAAAAAAAAAGGGGGGAGTGAAAGTTAAGAAAGGATGGCAGATTATGGAAGAAAGAGAGGATGTAGAAGGAGACAGGCTGGGGAGAGTACAGGACGCTGCAAGAAAATACAAGTACAAAATATAACACAGGATGACAAGAAGACAACACAACACTTCACTGAACTGTAGCTTCAGTACCCGCTTCACCTTGGCACGACTGGTAATTCCTGCCTTCGTAAAAGAAAGTTTAAAAAAGAAAAAAATACGCAAATATATTTCACCTGTCTTCTTTCTTACTTTTTTTTCTGTAGCACTCCTGTGATACTTCGTTTGACAAGACGCACACCATTATTTGCTTCACCCGTGGCGTTAGACGTTGCAAGCCAGTCTGAGTAAGAACAACAAATTAACAAATTGTGCTTCACTTTTCCAGCAGAAATTAACACGCCACTGGAAGATCAATACATCAAACTCTGAAAAGCAACAAGAGAGAATGCAGAGCTACAATCTACTAAGTGCTGCAAAAAGAAAGCTGTAGTGGTCTCAGAGGATCAGTAGACATCTTTAAACCAGTTCTCAAAAAGGGAAAAAGGCTTTTCTATTAGTGAATAAAGCTCAATATATACAGTATTTCCAGGTTTACAAAGGACCAGAGGTCATCAGTCAGGATTGACATTTGATCCAACAGCCTTTCCATCATCAGTTCTCCTTCATTAAGATTAGAAACCAGACAGCACAGCAGTGCGACAAATGCCCCTTGTCAAATTTTCAAATCAGCACGAGTCAGTATGTGAAAAATGTGTTGTGATGACACCTTGAAGTGCTATCAGAAAACAGTGTCAGTCTCAAACTGCAGGCTCAGTGATTTGCTGTGGTTCATTTGGCCCAATTTGCATCAGAAGTAGCTGAGATGGGATAAACTGAACAGTGACAGGCAGCAGTCACACTGTGAATTCCAGATAAAGTTCAAAATGGTGCAAATGTTAATGTCTCTCTTTCATACACGCACAAACAGGGCTGACTTGTGTGTTTCAGTTAGGATAAAGCCATTATGTCATCTCTGCTTGTCTCTCGGCTCCCACACTGGATGGCATATTGTGGTCGCATAAGGTCTGTGATGAACTATGTGCCACGTGGGTGCTGACACACAATATGTACAGATTATATACAGCAGAACAGCTCTGACTTTAATTGCTCAGACTAAGATCTTGCTATAAATATAACTTTCTACAATAGGTTTATTGCATAGACACACTTATATAGTATTAGATTATACTGAACTTTACTATATATTATAGTAAAGTTCAGTAATAGATGTTTGAGCATGTTTCTTATCATTTCTAGAGAGCACATCAGGAAGTTGGAAGTTCAGTGGTCACCTAAATTAAATTACTCGCTACAGTGGGTCGGTCTACAATTGAAGCGACGTAGTTAGCTTATCTTAGCACAAACATTGAAGATCAGATCACATTTTATGACAGATTAATGAATTCTAAAAGGTTCACATACTTTTTCTTGCCACTGTATATGGTAAATCTTAGAAAGAAAGAGCATCAACAACCCAAAATGTTGGGTCTTGTTACATATTTAACCATAATCCATAACATATAGAAATTGTTCGCAGTTATATACTGCAGAGATAGTTGTGTGAACATGTGGATGAACTAATCAACTTTCTTTTAGAGGTAACTTATAACATTATGCTTGTGAAAAAGAGCATTCAGTCAGAGTCATTAGTATGCAGACACTAGAAAGCACTTGGTCTATTCTGTTGTGCAACCAGATAAAAAAAGTGACTTTGTATTATTCCTTCAGTGTACTTTGTAAGAGTCTGTTAAAAGTGGATTATGTCTCACCATCACCCTCATGTCAAACTGTTTCATTACTAGACGAAAATGTTCTCATTACAGTATAGGTCCCTGCTATAAGAGAAAAACACTACATTTATAATGTAATGCGAGAATTTTCTATTTTTCTCACTGTGAAAGCTCTGCATGTGTTTGCATACAATTTTGACTCACTGGATTCACCCAGTTCATGTTTTCCCTTTCTTGGCTCTGTCCATCCTTACGTGTCCTCTTTCTCCAAACACAGACATGTACAGATATGCACCTCTGTCCTCACTCTGTTCTGGTTTTTCTTTGTTGCCCTCACTATTTATTCTCTTTCCTCCATCCTTCTGTTTCATTGGTTCCTTCCCATCTTGCCCTCCCTCAATGGCGAGCTCAGTGGAGGTTGCATTATTGATAGGCATCTCTATCTGTGGCATCTGCTCCTTCTCTCACTTCCCTTCACTCTCTCAGTCTCTCCCCCTCTCTCCCACGCTCAGTGTGTGCCTGGTCTGATGTAGCTTGGCAGGTACTTAGGCCAACATCAATCTTTCATACATATTCCACACACACACACACAAACACACACACATTGTGCATACACACAAACCGCGACTTTCTCAAAATGTTTGTGCATGGGGGCACACTGGAGCAGAGGGTGGTGATGGGAGGGAGGAGAATAAAAATAACTGTTCCTACCACCCAGGCCCCCCCTTCTCACGTCTGTGATTCTCCATCCAGAGACTTTGACAAACGTTAGACTGCGATGAAACCCTGATCTATTTTCAATGTGACAGTGCTTCAGAAATAAAAGGACAGTACAAAACCTGCATCACGGATGACAGAGTGAGCAGAACAAATGGTGATGATAACCTCAAAGAAGAATAACAAAACCTCTTGGAGCGTCTCGCATTCGTCTTGACGCAGGCAAAATGCATTTCCACTAGCGCAGGTGCATTAAAGCGCTGCGTATTGTGGGAGTAAGACCAAATGTACCAATTCATCACGTGAAAAACGCTGACCTACATTCCAGCATATTTAATGTTTCTCATTTCTCATGTTTCTCACTGCACTTTGTCTGTTTACTGTCACTCTTGATCTCTACAGCTAGATGGGCATTGGCAGACAGACAGAAAGACACGCAGACAGAGGCAGAGAAAGAACAACCGAGTGGGATGCTGATGGACCTGTCAGAATGGCAACAAGAGAGGGGAAAGAGAGAGCTTTTCTGATGTTTATCTAAAGGTTCTGACACCTGCTTGTTGCAGTGAGCTGAGAGACCTCAACAAAACACATGCATGCAGGCCAACAAAGAGGGAGAGACAGGGAGAGACAGCACTTATTCTCACTCCTTAGACTCACAAAGATGAGGCCACAGTCACAGATGGAGAAAGCAAATCTTTTGTTTGAATGAAGCAGACAGTGCATACGCTATAAAAGAGTATAATCACATAATAGTGCAGCTACAGCCGTTCTGGACTGAAACACCACAGCTGTCACTTTCTTTTTGTGTGTGTGTGTGTGTGTGTGTGTGTGTGTGTGTGTGTGTGTGTGTGTGTGTGTGTGTGTGTGTGTGTGTGTATTTATGCGAGCATGTGAATTATGTAGCAATCTCAGGTAAACCCAGTGGTCTGGAAAGAGATGGGTGTGCTCAGGCTGGACTAGTAATGAAATCAGAAGGTCATTTTACTCTGGGAAATTTAGCATTTCACTGTGCAGATCAAATAAAGGAGTATCTTGATGTTTTTAAATGTATTTCTTTGCATTACTTCGGGTTTTTGGAAAGTGGATGAGTTCACACAGTGTAAAATGGGTTGTAACACTATAGTTATAGTACCGGTATTTCATCTTAAAACCAAGCACAAATCAGCAAATCAAATGCATACTATTTGGAAATGTCGGCGTATTCTGGGTGATTTTCTACATCACATTGGAAAATGGACCTGCCCGAGCACTATAACACAAAAGCCTGAGTCAACAATAAACAACCATCACAATGTGTCTGGCAAATCCCTACTTCACACAGTAGTGTGTACAGAAATCACACAATTTGAGAAAACCTGGCTAGCTCTTCTAAAATCATTGCACCGTGCAACAGTGGATAAATACAAATACATAAAAAATGAGTAAATATGTACAGGATATATCCAAATGAACAAAGCGTGAATGACATTTCTACAATATCACGTTATGTTTCCCTGTTTGCTATTTTTATACTAGTAGGCCTACAAGTTGTTAATGGTGCTGAACGACACACTGCAGCCTGGAAGAGATGCTGTTTTCCAAACCACTAATTCGATGACAAGCCTAAACCTTATGAGTAAGACAAATATACATTCACTGGCCACTTTAATAGGCTCACTTGCACAACCAGTACAGCAGCTCTGCCATGAATTCTACTTTTACAAGGTTATAATTTCTCGATTTAGTTGGAACTGAGAAAGGTAATAATGCTACTATATGTCCTAGTGAGTGCTGGAGTGCATTATTTTAAGAGGTGTTTCTAATGTTGTTACACCCTCATTTATGTAAACATGTTGGTCAACACATTAGAAATACCTATTGATATAATACACACATGGCAGAGCTGCTCTATTTGATTGCGTTACATTACATTTTCAAGAATGTGCTGGCACATGGGAAAGCCGAGGGATCCCAAGGAGAATTCCTGAGCGCCTTGGCCTATATACTGTCCCATCACAGTAAGACTTACTTATACTAGATACCCAAACCACCTCCAGCTTCTAGTACTCTGCACCTTCCTACTGGAGTGAGCTGCAACATGGCTCGGAATTAGAAACTCATTCCTCTGAGAGACTTTAATTTGCTAAATAACTAATTAATATAGAGCTGTGTATTGGAGAAGTAGCAACTTACATCAAAGCTGTCCCACACTGCTGCACTCTTCATTTGTTCTTAAAGAGTACATAGACACAGAATTACCTGCCTAATAGTCCAATATATACTGTATATATACTGTATATATGTGTGTGCATCAGCATGGGGGGGTTAGCAGTATAAATGTCTGATAATTAAATCTAATCCATGTCAACACTGTAATAGTACATCTCCCTTCACCCTTACTTCTGAATCAATGTCCACCAGATTAAAGGAATCTGAACCTTCAGGCTCATCACCTATGCTAATCACGCAGCCTGGTTGATGATGGTCTCTTACAAGATGCTAGCTGGTGCACAAAACTGTGTGAAATATTAATGCAACACTGCATAAAACCTGCTGTCAAACACAGTGGCTGAAATATTCAGATATGGGAATGCTTTGTGTGGTCTGCAGGTGGGGAGAGGAGTGTACTGGGATCACATTGGACTAACCTATGGCAGCAAACTACATTTAATGATGTCCAAGATCTTTGGTGATAGGTTTTCCATTTTTCCCATGTATTTGTGTCCATTCTTAACCACTAATCCTATTTTCTCTCTTCCCATCTTTTTATTTTTATCAATAACCTCACTCTCTTTTTATCTATTACTGCCAACCTCAGTCTCTCTCTCTCTGTCTCTCTCTCTCTATTAAATAATTTCTGCAATTTAACTAAATCTGAACCCAACTCAGCCCTCATGCCATCTCTCTGTGGATTTGCTGTGCTGCAATTAGAACTTGGGTTTCATTACACCAAAGAAAGTAAAAAGTGTTGGTTGATGGATGGATTGCTGGAGGTGAAGAGGAACTGAAGTCACTAGAGAAAGGAGAACTTTATACAGTGGGTGGACGTGATTTGAGAAGATGGGGAGAAGCAGAAAGTCAAGAGGGGTGGTAGACAGGTGCAAGCAGATAGCACATGGCTGGTGTAAAGATTCATGCCTAGTGAAGGCAATGAACCGGAGAGCCTTAATTTATGGCTCCGTTCCCTCAAGCAGCACACTAGCATAAGATTTTATACCACTGATTTAACATTAGTACCTTGCTGAGGGCGTCATGATCAAACGCTGCACTGAGGGAAGAAGAGAGTTTGGGCCAGACACAGAGATGCAGGGAAGAGGAGAAACAGCGGTGGAGAGAGAAAGCAGAGATCTCGCTGTCATTTCCTGCTTTTGTCTAGAGATAAACCATCGCTCCTTACATGGCCCTGTTCTTTTTCAATCACGCTGTGCTTTTACGTCTGTGTAAAACGCAGGCAGGCTCTGGTCATGGTCAAAGTCTGTCATTTCTTCCTCCCTACATCCTCTTCTTCGTTCTGCTCTCTATCATAACCTTTTGGAACCTCCACTCCTTGGTTCAGTCTATTGAATGTTGCCCCCTTGAATGTTACCTTTATTTACTACTCCTCTCACTGCCATTTTTCTCTTTGTACTTATGTATTGGTTAACTGTGTGTCTCTCGTGTTTATTCAACCACTCCTCCTGCTACTATGCTCAGTTTAGTGTCTTGGCTTTTCATTGCAACATTGATACCCGATGTACTAATTAATCCTCTGTAGCCTGCTGTGGCAGCATTTCTGCTCCAATCACTCACTCAAACGTACAATTCGATACACGCCGATTATGGAAGACTGGGCAAACACCGGCGCTTGCAGAGAGTATCCCGCTCCTATATGTGGCATTTAAAGAACAAACTTTCATCACCATCTCACAAAAGCAGCTCACTGCATTGTTATGTGAAGGAAACAAGAGTGCAGTGAGAAACAGAGCCGGATATTTGATGCATACGCATAGTGAAAGGAAATGAGTCTCATCATTTCATCAAGGAATGGGCAGGCTTTAAAAACCTCTGATATGGAGACAGCAGTAGATTACCTTTATTTTACTGTTGCAAAACACAGAGGGCAGTGATCTTATACTGTTCTTCTACAGCTGAGTGGGAATTGAATTCATCAGAGACCAAACATTATAATGCAATATCTGCACAACACTGGTTTTGTTATTTGTCTGAACAGCATGGTCATAATATGATATTCTAATGCCTACCATAGAAACTGTCATGATACACTGTATTCCTGTAATATATTGTTGCAACAAAGATTATGAAAACAGCATGTTGTCACCCTGTCTCCACTGTCCTCAGGAGCGCATCTTAAAGTCATTGGGTCATGCATACACACACTGACTGGACACTTTATTAGGTACATCTGGACAATCTAATGCAATTCAGTGCATCAGCTCTGCCAAGATTATATAAGAGATTTTATTGAAACTGCAGGAAATGTGATAATTGATAATATGTTTGTTGTTATTCGTTTGTTGTCCTGGTGGATGGCAAAGTCATATTGGAGTGCATTATATTAAGGACTTTGTGGTTTCGGCCACCCCATTTTTACATAACTCAGAATATGATCTTTCTGTCACCAATCCAATCAACCAGAAAATAACTTAAAGTAACAAACGCTGACAGAAAATGAGGGCTTTGCATCAACCAGATTTACTCAACCTTGACTTGTTCACTCACAGGATTCAGTTCTTCAGGGCAACTGGTCTAAACCGATACAAAGCTTCAGCTAAATCCATCAGTTTGTACAATTATCAGAAAAGGAAGTTCTACCAAAACGTGTGTGAGGAACTTATGGCACAGGGGCATCAAGATAAAACCAAATAATTCACCTCATTACAAATCTATTTTCAGTGTCACCATATTTGCATTGCTAAAATTTGATATATACTGTACCTGCTCCTACATGTTTTCTTTTCATTTTCTGACCTATCTGGCTATTGTCATGGTGGGTCAGTAAGAAATGTAGGTTACTGGCCTTGATATTCAAGTTAGAAATTCATAACTAAGTCTAGGTGCAGGTCATGTGACACAGTGTCCTGGTTATGCACAGTGGAAAGACCAAATAGGAACTATTAGCCCTAATAGATAATTAGAAAGGGAAGCTGAGAGATTTACATTTAAATTTAGTATTTTTCCAGCAGCATTAAACTTCTATCACTCTGTGTGTGTGTGTGTGTGTGTGTGTGTGTGTGTGTGTGTGTGTGTGTGTGTGTGTGTGTGTGTGTGTGTGTGTGTGTGTGATTGTGTGTGCTTGTTTGCTGTCCTAGTTTAAGTAGCTCTGCACATGTACTGTAAACTAGGGGCTCAGTTTATTTTTAAATATGTCGCATGCTGATGTGATGTTAATTTTCTTAGTTTAGTAGCTGATATAAATTTTGACTGTTTGACTATGCAAAGTGTACACATACACGATATGCAAAACCATTTTTCGCACTAACACACAAACATGCACACTTACACACACACACAAACACACAATATGCAAGAGATACAGATGTATTTGTGGATACAGTCATAAATGAGGTTGAGCAGAAGTTCACAACAATGAGATGGGAACAACAGAAGTTAGAAGTGAAGCTTTCGCTTTTCTGCCATAGTGTACCAGCTGTCTCCTCATAAGCTCTGATCTGCCATCAAACAGATCCAATAACTAAGGTTTACATCTAGGAGAGCTGACATAAAAAGAGTAAGGAACAAAAGCGTTATATTGTGTTTTTCTCCCTCGTTTTCCTCTATTTTGTTGGTACTTCCTTTGACAGCATTAAACAGCTTTAAAGCCATATACATATAAAAAGTCAGTGCCAGTCTATTCATTGAAGGTGTATGTTTAGGCCTCTGTCAAAGTTTTGCATGGATTTAGGGTTATGTTACATAAAGTTATATTTCTGTGGACAACCAGACAACAGTTCATTTGTTTGCCAAGGCTGCCCTGTAGATCTACTTGAGAATTAAAATTAAAATAAGTCCTTATTGTTGGTAGGGACTAGTGGAGCGTGACTAATCCACCTTTCTATGGATTAGCATAAAAGTTTATTTTATTCTGGACAGCACAGGAAAATGAGCTACATAGAAGTCCGACTTGTTTTATGAGAAGATTATATAAAGGACCTGGGTTCAAAGGAAGGTCAAGAGACCGACCAAATTTGGGTCATAAAATATTGATAAATATGTTTTCCTGAAAAATTAATGACTGTGGTATTGTGATGGTCATTTTATTAATCATGTGAATGTAAACCAAATACTGCCAAACGTTTTTGTCTAGAAAACTTGAAATCTTACTTAAAATAAATCCATGTAATGTAAATAATTACTGTATTTCATTAACACCTTATATTGAGGCATAGGCCACAAATTACAATGTAGCTGTGCTGTACATAAGAGGAACTAATAAAGTACATACATGTATCTCATTGCCTACTTTTAAAAAATGAAGAAATATTAATAATATATAATTACTAACTAAGATTAAAAAATAAGAGGTTTAAAAGCTGGAATCACTCTTGCTCAGCATTATTTTCACATTATGAATTGTTTTCACTTAGGTAAATCCTTCTTAGAGAATTTGATGTTGCTATAAAGGAGACAGAAAGATCTGATACAGACCACAAATTACAATAAATGTTAATAATTGACCCGTTGCTATTCTACAGACATTTTTCATGAAGTGGCCGTTACACTTGCTTGCCAACGGATGACTGGCATGTCATCTGTTCAAGAAATTGGTGGAATGCCACAATGCTTTTCTGGTGGCGTGAATGCTGCATCAGTGTAAATCTCAAAATACAGATGGTGTGTAGGAATTTGGTTGCTGATTTTAGTGCCAGCTTTGGATTTTTTCCAACCAGTGGCACTGGATGAAAAGTCAGAGGGTAGGATTCAACTTCTGGGGACGAGAATGAATGTCTGCTCTGTACTAAATTTCATGGGAATCCATCCAAAAAGTGTCACGACATTTCCCACTTACTACTCATGCTGGGCTGTCGCTATGTTTAAAAGCAAATTCTATGTTTTGACTGTAAGACGAAAGCAGCTTTGCTATTTATTTTCCACTAGTTCTAATTATGGTCAAGGATTAAATGTTAAAAGTAACTACCACACTTCCTTACTGTACGGTACATGTAGGGATTGTGGTAAACCAGTTGTTGGCTTCCTTTGGGACACTTGCTTGACCATTTTTTGTGGAAAGAGAAGTCTTCCAAGGATATAATTTTATTACCACAAGATGGTAAGGCTGTGCATGTGTTGGCAAGTGCGAGTAAATGTGTGTAGTGTGTTGTCTTGAGACCGCTGCATGATGCATGCACTGCAAAATCGGTTTAGTAGTTTGGTACCTGCAGATCATGTCTTATATAATGGCAAAGCATTATGTGAAAAATGATTCTTCTTTCTGATTCTGATTTCACAATCATCTTCTCTGGGAAAAAAATAATCCAACACTTTAATGATTCCATTACTGTATTTACTGTGTTGGTTGGCAACTGTTCGCCCACATGCCTCAGTATCCGCATTGTCTCACCCACTCAGAAATGGTTTAGGTGCTGGTGGGAAGGTAGAGAGCCTACAGTTTTGAGTAGATCTCGTAATAATGCTGCTTACACACACCAAGCAACAGTGACTCTGACAAACACACACACACACATATAGCTACATATATACACATATATATATATATATATATATAAATATATATGCACACAGACACACTGCAACACCATCAGGCTCAGCAGTTTCTGTCATTTGCACTTGGGTGTTTTTCAGAAATAAACTCTTGACACAACTTTCCATGAATATTAAAATAACTGGAAGGAGGAATATTTTAAGCTCCAATGCAGTAAATACCATAGACCCCCTTTACATTTAAAGTCTGTTATCTCTGTCTGTCATTAAAAAGTAATACTTAAATATAATATACTGTTAATTTACGTCTGAAGATGTGGTCTACAAGTGTCCTCCACCCCACGGATGACAATTAACTGCGCTATTTCCAATTACTCGCCAGGTTTTTATTTTTAATGAGGGGCATCTATACCACCAATCACATTTGTGAACCCACACGCCCAGATCATCAGCCACAATAAAGACACAGGCCCATGTTTGTGAGGGGAGAGGTCTCTGATCGCTCCTCTGTCTCTCACCTGCTCGTTCGTTGCCAGCTCCTTCTCCAGCTGTCGGTGTTTGTTGTGCCACACCAAATAGTGGACAGGATAACGACTCTTCTCCGGAGTTTTCTTGGCAGAAATCATCCTCGGATCATAGTTTACCTCCTCCTCTTCCTTCACTGTGTATTGCAGGGATACTTTGCTATATTAAATCTCGCTATATAACCAGGAGCATTATTCTTTATCGGCGTCAATGCCCAAAGACGAACAGGGAAAGCCTGACGCGTCAGAAACAGTGGATGATCTCTACTCGCTCTGCTTTGAATAAACGTCAAATCCCGGTGAAATCATACCTAGAATGAAACCCCTGGTTGGACTGTCTCACTAGATTAGGCTACACCTTTATATGTTAGCCATCCGCTCCTCCACCTCTTGTCTCCCTCTCTCTTTCTTCCCTGCCTACTCTAACCCATCTATCCTCCTCCTCTCCTCCCATCCGGTGGTGACTGAGAAAGATGCATTGACAAGCTGCAATGAAATGCGCGCACACTCAGCCAATCCACTGTCGTGGATGTTATGGTAAAATATATTCCTTAAGAAAAAGAACCACATAAATCATATTCCAGAGTTGAGAAGGAAGCCGCACCTACATGAAATCTTCGTCATATCGTAGAGGGAATACAGTAGTTTTATATATAATACATACAAATCTAGTGTTATCTTGTGTTATCATGTATCATCTTCAATTTATTTATTTATTTATTTTTTTTTGCAGGACCAGGCGTTAAACTGAATTTTTTTTTCTGTTAACCTATGTGCACACAGTAAGTATGATTTATTGCAAATTAATACATTAACAAATGAATGAATAAATAAATGTTCTACATATTGGAGTGTAAATAGTTAAGAGTGTTGAATGTGTTATAATTGCAATGTGTGTGCGTGTTTATTGGTTTTATGTGTGTTAGACTCCGTTTGTGTGTGTTTTATACATAGTTGGACACCTTAAGGGTGAGGCAGGTTTGAGGGAGTAACCCCGCCGGGTCACCCTTGACCTGCCTGAATGTTGACAGATCCAGTTGCATGGCTTGTTAACACCCGCTAGATATTAGCTGCCATTTTAGTTAACCCTTGGCTCTTGTTAAACAGTTGCAAAAAAAATGATTAATCAAACTGGCCCCTTTTTGTAAAATCAATCAATTGAATAAAATATACACTAGGTTTTCTTGAGGGGATATTCTTTCTATTATAATCTCGTTCTAGTTTGCCAATCGAATGGCACAATCTCTCACATCAGCAATAAAGTAGGCAATCATGATGGTAAATGAATCAATAATAGCAGGATGAGGTCGATTTTATAGCTTCAGCCTTCTTGGGTGATAATCCAGGTATTACATTTGGCCAGTTTTGTAAAATATTTTATTATTTTTATTTTTTTTAATTGACATTATGTTATTGCATATTGTAATTCATAAGATCTGTTAGTGATTCCTTTATTTCTGCCCTCTCACCCCACCTGCCCCTCCATAGGTGGGCTGCAGGAAACTGACAGGTAAAGAGCTGCCGTCTCTCGGTCAGTCGCAGGTAATGCAGAGAACAGATTTAGTAAATATTCCGAAATGAGGGTTCACACAAAGATCCAGATTTACTGTGTACGCGTTACGTGGCTCTAGACTTGGGATTCAGCAGTGAACGTGGGCGAAGTGACCGCAGGAACAAACGGGAAATTCAACTGTCAGCTGGCCGGGAAAGCCGATCACACCACCCGGCTTCCGGGGATTCAGGGGCCGCATCGGTTGACGGCAGACGTCGGTCGGTAGCTCGGGGGGAAAGGGCGAACAACCACATCATCGCCGACATCCACCTCTCGATCGCAGCCTCTTTCGAGATGTCAAGGAAGCTACAAAGGACAGAAGTCTGCGCCGACTGCAGTGCGCCAGGTAGGGAGGAGGAAAATAAATAAAAATAGACCGCTGAAGTGGAACAATGCGTCGGGGAGGGCGACACGGTGGGACAACAGGGCCGAGCCTGCTGTCACTGTCAGCGGGTCCGCAGAGCAGGAAAACGGCCGGGGCTTCCCAGCGGCGCCTAGGCCCAAAATAAACAGTGAAAAATAGGCGTGTTATCACAACGGGAATTATCATTAGCTAATAGCTGCTCAACGTTAATGTGCCTCGTTGAACTGCTTGATGTGTAGCGGTGTATTTATTTGACCGGGATCACATGTGAGGGAGAGCAGGTAGTTTGCTGCAGTGGAGGACCCGGGTGTCAGGTTTGTGTCGCCTTCATACTTGAAGAGACGTTTGTTTTGATTTTCGCAACCGGGGCTGACTTCTTAACACGTTAGCTTAGCCTGGCTAGCGAGCTGCTGATTTTGACTCCCTGTGTTACTGCCTGTTATCAAAAGTTTTCTTGCACTTGATGAACTGACGTGTAATATCATTGTTGAATATATAAAAAAAAAAAAAAAACATGGTGTTATTGTTGGCACAACCTGTGGTGTTTTTCCCCTGATTTTTACCTAGCTAACGTTGTTAGCTTAGCTGCGATGTTAGCTAACTTTTGCTAAACGGCAAGTTACAGCTAAGCTGATTCAGCTAGCGCGTCGGCTACCAGCCACTCGTTCAACTATATCAGTGTTTGGTCATTTCCAGGGTGTTGGAAAAACCTACAACAACTTGAATAGATATTTGTACACATTACACACGCGTTTTACTGTCAATATATTTAAATGCACCCATAGTATTTAATCTGATTAATCCTGAAAAGTATTATTTTAGGTGTACATATGTCAGATGACTAGAGATATAGCCACTATAATGAACCTTCACATTTTGAGGTTAGCTTTACCTCATTTGCCCCCATGTGTTTGTGGGATAGTGTGGTTGAAATGATGTCAAAACAATCTTAGTATCCTCTGGCTTGATTCTGCTTTGCATATGCAGCCTCACATGCCCTCATGTTTAGTTTGAAGCACTGGCACATTGTGTGTGTGTGTGTGTGTGTGTGTGTGTGTGTGTGTGTGTGTTGCTTGCATTCATGCATGTGTGCATGCATTACAAAAACTGCTCTCTTCACAGCTGCTTCTCCTGATAGCAATGTGTATCTGTCAGCTTAAGGGCCCTACTGCTCAGTGTTCAAAATCATGCTGCCTACACCTTGCTACTAATTTATGACTTAGACCTATTCCCTGCTGCTACTGTAGACTTCCCTTCTTGCATCAGCATCTGTCTGTCTGTCCTCCTGCCCTCTCAGTTTTTCCCAACTTCCTAATATCACTAGCACTAATCAACCTCTTTAATCTTCGTCAAGAGTAGAGACTCAAAGTCAAGAGTATTAATAAATATAATGTGCATAAAGTAAGAACACAAGAAAAAAACTCAGATCTTTCTTGTCTTTATTGAGAACAACAATAAGCAGCAGCAGTAACGCTTCCTGTAGCTGTGAATCAGACGTGCACATCGTTCAGGAGGAATTTTAGCCCCTTCTTCCTGCAGAACTGCTTTAGCTCTGTCATATTATTTGGATGTCTCATGTGTGGCTCTGTTCAAGTCGTTCAATAGCATCTCTTTTGGGTTGAGGTCGGAGCTCTGACTCCAAAACGTGGATTTTGTTTTTCTGAAGCCATTCTGTGGTGGACTTGCTTTGGTTATTTGGGTCTTTGTCCTGTAGCATCACTCAACTTCTACAGAGTTTGAGCTGACGTACAGACATTCTCAATTTATCCTAAAGAATTTTTTATACACTTGAGAATTCATCTTCCTCCCCAATCACTGTAAGCTGGACAGGCCCTGATGCAGCAAAGCAGGTGTTTCCTCCGCCATACTACTTTTTATGCCAGATATGGGTTCTTTCCCAATAGTTTAATATAGCTTCATCAGTCCACAAAACATTTTGCCAATTCTGCTGTGGAGTGTCACTGTGCTCTTGGCAAACATCAGGCGTGCAGCAGTATTCTTTTTATTAATCAGCAAAAGCTTCACTTTGTAACCTTTTCCAGCTCTATGTAAATCAACAATTCTTATTCATAGATCTTCTGAGAGCTTCTTTTGGCGAGGTTATGGCTCACATAAGCATCTCGTTCTTGTGCGGTGCAAACTCAAAAAGTTTGACTGGTTTTTGTCAGTCAAAGTAGCTCTAGTCCACACCCTCAAGATAATTTTCTTAACTTATGCTAATGCCTGACTCCAATTAATGTAGCTTTCTGAAGGTCATAATTCCAAGGGTTCACAGATTTTTTCCACTAGGACTATGAAGTTTTTACGGTTGTTCTCAATAAAGACATAGAAGATCAGAATTATTTTTGCATTATTACTTTAGGCACATTATATTTGAGTTAGATGAAGATCAGATCACATTTTATGACAAATTAATGCAGAATACCATGAAATTCCAAAAGGTTCACATACTTTTTCCTACCCCTGTATTTTTATTTCAGTGACAAAGCAACTTGAGGCTTAATTAATTTGTTATTCCTGACAAATGAATCCCTTCTTCGATTTCTTTTTTTGTGTGTGTGTTAAAATACAGTAGATTACTTACATGGATTTCTAAAAACAAAACAAGACTTATTTTAACTTGTGACTGTGTACTGGTCATTTATTTCTTCTACCATTAGTTCTCTGCATGTAGCTCCTCCTCGTGAAGACATGCACACACATGCAGTGTGTTAGGCAAAAAGCTGACCTAGCCACTGGTGACAGGCCACCTCCCTACTACACAGCTTTGTGTCATACTAGGATATAATCCAATGGCATGTCTACAGAGGACGACTTATACTCCCAGTCGTGGCCAAGAAAGACTTTAATGTCATGCCATTGCAATCTGTGTGATAGATAGCAACAATGAATCATGTTGTCATGATAGTAAATAGATGCAATTGTATAAGAAACTGAAACTGTTGTGCACGCATTTAGAGCAGCTTGACAGTGGTTGAATCTGTACATTGTGTTGTACTGTCAGTTTTTGCTAAGGAATGTATGAATTGACATCAGCCTTGAAATGATTTGGGTCACTGCCTGGACCCTACATGTTGCTCCTGTAAATGACAGTAGTTTTTAGAGCTGTGAGACTCTTTCAATGTGAAATATGAACCAGCCTCTTAGGTTTTAATGTGCACATTCACTAGTTAACTGTGAAACTATATCAGTATTAATTTCTGTAAGACTTTAAATTCACTATAAATGCTCAGTATAATACATGTTTTTATGCAGACCCAAGTCACAGTTATAGAAACGGATGTCAATGCTGTATTGATAAATTAGGGCAACTTTAGCCTAAATTATGTCATGCTGCAGATTTGCACTGTATGCCAATATGCCAATGCCAATAGTCTTTCCAGGTCTAATAGCTTAATGGTGTAGGCTCATATTGATCCAGCAAGCCAACAGATAGCACAGCCTGTGGGAGTTTTTATATTTATTATACAGATTAAGGAATTAAATTGCTGCAGTCCAGTCTTTAAAGCCTATGGGCTTCTGTTCTAAACTAGGCTATAGCTCTTATCAAAGGCATTTTGCATTTGCTCCTACTTTTTCTGCAGGCAGCATATTAGTTTATCTGACGATGGACTATTTTAGCTTCATTAATACCATAAGCCCCGACAGTTTTATCCCACCCTGAGAGTGACTAATGGACAAAGTATGTGTGTTTGTGTATGCATCATGTGCATGCAAGTGTGTAACTGTGTTAGTTGTAGGCTTCTCAGGGTTCTGAGGGCAAAAACATGACCCAGACTCGAGACTAGTCTGCTGCTGTCTGTAGCTTTAGCTGCTTCACCTCACATCCTCATGTCATACTTACAAATCTAGAAAAATCTAATTTCTTCTCCAGAATTGAATATGGTAATATTATGTCGCACCAATACAAGATGTTGGCACAGACTACTATTGAGAACTAGTAGATCTTGCATTTAGGAACTTATAATTGATAGGTCAGAGTTACATTTGTGTGTCCTTATGGTAAATATGGTGATATACCTATGGATGTGACCTGGCCTTTTTACCGCCTTTGTACAAAACTAAGGTGTAGCTGTTTTGTTTTTTTTATGAAAGACTGGATTTGTTCACGTGTTAGTTAGTTAGTTAGTTAGTGAGTAACAATTCTGGGAATTATATTACAACCCAGCATATGGAATAAACACTGTTTGTATGATCCAGCTTTAGTCGTGTGTTTGGTCCTCCCACGTACCATCTTCCAACTTCAGCTAAAAAAAAACTCCTAAGACTGACTCATAATTCATGTGTCTTTTCTTTGTGTTATGACAAAATATTCTTATTGAGATAAGGTATTATTGTTCCAAAGGGGTTTTCGGTGTCAGCTAGAGTTGCTTACACTTTTTATGGACATTCACCTTTTTTTTTTTTTCCCCATACTTTAATTCAATAAGTTCAAAAATTCTATTAATTATAACACTATTGTGTGAACTCAAAAATCATTATTAAGATGTTTATCCCATAATTGCAAGCCAGCTTTGCTTTTAATTTGCACATTAATTTGTAAAATTTAAAAGACTAATTGGATTTTAGTGACAGAGGATCAGTACTTCCCACGTTATGCTTGTTGCTCTGTGAGCATTAAGTACCTATAGATATCTGCATATTCCATTCAACATGTCTTACTGTAGGTTAGCAGAATTGTTGATAAAGCACATTTAGTCATGTGGCACATGCTTTTTTCAAAAGGCAGGGTAAGCGTCAGAAGGTCTTGCCTAAGGACTCCTGCTGGAGGTAGGCCAGAGCCGGGTTATCTTCCCACTACACTATATGTGTTAGTGACCTAGTGAATTACACTGCTGGGATATTGAGGGGTTTCTGTAGGACAGAGCAGCGAGTTGTTTTTCAGGCTAGACTGAAGTGAATGCTATCACAAATAACTTAAGATTCTTTACAGTGAACATACAAAATGCAAACATGTTTACAAAACATGTAATACAATCCGTCTCTTTGTCTGTCAGACCCGGGCTGGACCAGTATCAACCGAGGAGTCCTGATCTGTGATGAATGCTGTTCAGTCCATCGGAGCTTAGGGCGCCATATCTCTATAGTGAAGCACCTGAGACACAGTGGATGGCCTCCCTCATTACTCCAGGTAAGGCTGGAGAAAAAGAGTGAGGAATAATTTCGGAAGTGTTTATTCACATTGGTTCTATAACCAATATAGAACTAATATGACTAATATTTGCGTTAGTGATGTACCTTTATGTGCCAAAATTTAACCATCGACAATTCATTGTTGTGCGTGTGTGTGTGTGTTTCAGATGGTTCAGACCTTGGCCAGTAATGGGGCTAACTCCATATGGGAACACAGTCTCCTGGACCCTGCTCAGGTGCAGAGTGGTCGTAGAAAACCCAATCCCCAAGACAAAGTCCAGTAAGTCTGCTCCCTACGACCTCATAATACACTATCACTTCCTACCTACTGCCCCCAGAAATCACATTAGCTGGGGGAAATTATTATCCGTTGTTGTACAGGAGTGTTATATAACCTCCCTGAATGTAATGAGTGTTTTGAGTAGTGAAGAGCAATTGCACCCAGTTGTTCCTTAATGCCCCCTAAACAGTTCTCTCTTTGCCATGGATCACCTTCCTAATGAATCATGTTCTGCTCTCATAGGACTTTTTGTATTGTCAAAGGATAAGCTTGTCAGCATAGTGTGGTAGTGTTTTTTTCGTTTGAAATATGGGAAATGGGCTGTGGAAGTGTCGTGAGAACAAGAATTGGATGCACAGGAAATAGACATTTCACTGAAGTTAGAATTAAGATATATTATATTATACGCGGTGCTTATGTCTTTGTAAAACAAGCAGGACCTCCACTGTCAGTAGAGAGTTCCAATATATATATTTTCCCTACCATCTTTTCTCATGGTGTTTATGGAAGGCTGTTATCATACTTTAATCAAATAAAATTTAAATTATACATTAGTTGTCTTTAGTTTCTGAAAGGACTGGCATAACACGTTACATCTGTACACTTGCTTTTTATATCTCCATAGATAGATTATAGCATTGTACAGACCTCGTCTTGGGAATCTCATCTAGACATATTCATAATGCATATAACATAATATGATTGACACATTGACATAAATCAAAGTGGTATATATATTTTATCCTCACATTAATTACCTTTTCTTTTTATAACAATCTTACCTTCACTTCCTGTGCAGTCCCACTAAGTCAGAGTTCATTAGAGCCAAATATCAGATGCTGGCTTTTGTGCACAAGCTGCCCTGCCGTGATGATGATGGCGTCACTACTAAGGACCTTAGTAAGGTGAGTGCTTAGCATTTCTCAACACTGCGGCACAACATTATGGGTTAATTAGCCTCACAGACATAGCCATACTGTAGAACAGCATGTGTAAGCACAAAGGATGTTTCATTTATAGAATATCAGCAGGAGAGCTTATGCATGCTCATGCACATGTGCATGCACTCACACAAGTACTGATATACGCACACCGACTGATAAAACCCCCAGGCAGGAAGTGATCTGAATGACACGGCAGGATGTATAATGATTTCTAATGCTGCTGAGCTCCAGTGGGCTAATAAGGGGAATCCTCCTGCCTCTGTTTCTCCATGATGTTTAATCTTTCCACCCCCATCTTTCTGTTTCTCTCTCTCCTATCTGCCTATTCTCTATTAGCAACTTCACTCCAGTGTGCGGACAGGCAGTTTAGAGACGTGTCTTCGGCTCCTGTCCCTTGGCGCTCAGGCCAACTTCTTCCACCCGGTCAGGAAATAAAAATCTCCTCGCTGACTCAGTCCATTTAGAAATTAGCCATACTGCTCAGTTATTCTCATTATGCAGGCCTCTTCTCCTGACTCTGTTTAAACATCTTATTCTTCAGGAAAAAGGCACTACCCCGCTTCATGTGGCAGCCAAGGCAGGCCAAATCTTACAGGCTGAGCTACTAGTGGTGTATGGCGCAGATCCTGGAGCACCTGACATCAATGGACGCACACCTATGGATTATGCTAGGTACAAGACACTTTACTAATAAGACAGTTTGCTATCAAATGTCAATATTGCCATGAGGGAATGGTAAAGTAACAAAACCATTAAAATAAAACTGTCTAAATTGTTTATTTCAAGAAAGTAAATAATTTGTGTTTGTCTTCCAGGCAGGCGGGCCATATAGAGTTAGCAGAGCGACTGGTAGAGTGTCAGTATGAACTGACGGACAGGCTAGCCTTCTACCTATGTGGACGGCGTCCAGGTAACGCGGCGGTTTTTGTGCACCTCACATGCTCTAAAGCTGTTGGCTGTTATCTTCTGTGGAAGCTTTAATTCAGGTAATAACTCCCCTCTTCTCTCCTCAGATCACAAGAATGGCCACTATATCATTCCTCAAATGGCAGACAGGTATGGACCATGAGATTGCATTTTGTGGAGCTGATTATCAACATCCTATTAGTGCTGGCAGAGTGTAGTTTGATCACACAAGAGAACTTGTTGGTGTACTTGGAGCTACCTAACTTGCTTCACTTCTTTGACTCGTTCCTTCTTATTTCTCTCTAGCACAAATTAATTGAAACTAATGCAGTTTACTTTTCTGATCAGAGGGTGGCACCATATGTATGCGTAACCCCACCCAAAAAGTTTGGTTTATTGCTGTCAATTGTAAAAGGTGATTGAAGCTGGTAAAGGTGACAAGGTAACACTGATGATTTAGATACATGAGGTGTGCTTGGTTTTACCTGCAGGTTTTATTTGTGAGGTCAACAACTACACAGTCGACCTTTAGCAAAATAAAGTTTAGCATTCCTTCAAGTCAGAGAAGTTATTTAAAAAAATGTACTCAGAACTGTACATGTAAAGAAATTAAACCATCAACACCTTAAACAGCTTAAGTGGGTCTTACTTCTGAGCTGCCATCTAACTCCACTTGCATCTGTTCTGTTCTGGGGAATGTTTCTCTGGTTAATAACAATTAAAGCTTTTTTTGATATGGCTTCTCTACCACTTCTTCTGTTTCTTCCCTTTTTCTCACTCATTGTCTGTTTTCTCCATTTCGCTGCGCTTGGTGGAGCCAGAGCTCGTCCTAAGTGCCCGACACAGAGGTATCTTTACTTTCCTTGTCCCTTATTTTCCAGAATGTCTTTCTTCATTTCAGTCCCATATTTCTGCTGTCCCATTATGTTCTAAATTTCCCTGGTGTTTACAGAATAATTCAACCGGGTTTTCATTGGTTTCATAGTGAACATATTATCAGGCCTGGAACGATTACCACTAGAAAACAAAGACACGCAGTTAGTTCTGAAGGAGAAATATCAAGATGACTAAAAGCTGTTGGGAATAGATTTTCTGACGGCCTCCTGCAAGGTGTCACACCACCCATTTTTCGTTTCATTCTATAATTACACATACACAGTGAACATGGTAGCAAGCAGAAAATGATGCTAAAGCTAAAACTGAAGTTCCAAAAACGGACACTGTCCTGTTCTGACATGTGTATATAAACTTGATTATAATCTAAAATATTAGTCTCTGCCAATGTACATGCATCGTGAATAATGAATGATATTTCACTATGTTTAGCTGTCTAGCTTTAGCTTGCAGTACCACAGATGCATCCTGTCTCTGGGACTGTACAAGGGTTGTTTTCATGGTAACACAGCTTCAAAAAGTAGTCACCAGTACATTAAATCCTGTCAGTTTCACACCCAACTCATCACACCTCAGATGTAGCATTCTTCTCCCCATTTCCCTTTCCAGCAAACCAGATTTTTCCCACTCCTCACTCCTGGTTCTTTCTCCATCTCCACATCATTCACTCTCCCTCTCCCTCCATCTCTTTATTCCACAATATCTTTGTGATGCTTGCCTCACTGTTGTCATCTGTGTTTTTTAGTTTGGACCTCTCAGAGCTGGCCAAGGCAGCCAAGAAGAAGCTCCAAGCGGTGAGTTGGCCAGGATGGCTTATTGTACATTTGCACAGTGCAAAGAATCACCCAGATAATAGATGGAGCCAGTTTTCTATTGTGTGTCCTTGAACGTAGAAACTTGCTTAGTAAATACAAAAATGGTAGGTGGGCGTAACAGCCAGATTTTCTGTTCCTAGCCAATGATTTGTTCCTTCCAAGGCCATCTGTTTGCCCACACAGAATGCTACTAATCCAAAACTGAGACCTGATGGTCAGTTCTCAGCATTTAAAGGAATTTAGCTACAAACCATGACACTGAGGTTTTCTGCAAAGATGTGGTTGATTGAAAGGAAAAACCTCAGCCCAGATGACTGTACATCATATTGTTTTTCTTCTGCTGTTTATTTGGTTTGTTGCAATAAAGGTGTGTGAATACTTTTGTTATTATATTTGGGGTCAATATGTTTCTGTCTGTGACAGCTCAATAATCGACTGTTTGAAGAGCTAGCAATGGATGTCTATGATGAGGTGGATCGTAGGGAGAACGATGCAGGTGAGCCTCACCTCCTCCTTCTTTACTTCCCATCTTTGGCTCATCTGAAGCACAGATGTATCTGCTCATGTTTTGACTTTTTCCCTGTATGGAAACCAAATGTTAAAAGAAATTGAAAACACCTATAGGATAGATTTCACCATTTACATCAATTCTGAGAAGTAATGGAGGGAAGCAAAGGAGAGAAATTCACAGAGAAAGTAGACAGGGAGTAAATTTGAAGGACAGAGTGAGAAGAAGAGGGGAAATGTTGAAAAAGGAAGGCCAAATGGAGAGAGTGAGGGAGGAGGAGAGACTGGGTGAGGAAGTGCCTCAGAAATTCTTGAGTCTCTCTCTCCTCCTCCTCGGCTTTTTCTTGTGCTTTCTTCTTCTCCTTTTTCCTTTTCTCCGCTCCCTTTCACTCAGTAGCAGCAGCTTTCTGGCAGAAACAACACAGGTAAGTGGCAAGGATACATACAGCAATACACAGTACGAGAGCTCCAAGACTGTGCACGATAGGGGATGGAATTCAGTTTAAGGATTGAGTCTGTTTCTTTTTTTTACTGTACTTCATGTCTGTGTATGTGTGGGTGGATGGACTGGTTGCTTGGCTGCCCATGTTCCAGCCAAGACGACCTTGTGGCTTAAACACACGTTTATTTTTTGCCTCTGTTTTTTTTTTTCCTCTTCTCCAGTTTGGCTTACGACCCAGAACCACAGCACACTGGTGACAGAACGCAGTGCGGTGCCCTTTTTGCCAGTCAATCCTGAATACTCTGCCACGCGCAACCAGGTAAACATATACACAATCAATCATTGCAAATAATAGGTGGCATGCATATACTCATATATACATTTATATGTGATACTTTAAATAGACGACAATGACAAATTGAGAAAAATGGGGGGGGGGGGGGGGGAATCTAAGAGCATGCAAAAAAAAAAAAGAGTTAGACAGTTTTGGGGGGGCGAGAAGGAGTGTGAAATTGACAAGGGATGTTTTTCAGCTGTGAGAAAGGAGGAAGGATTTAATACAGCTGGCTTTCTCTCTTTCTCTTCTTTTCCTCATTCTTTGTGAAATCCCACATGTCCTCTCACATGGTTTCTGCTCATCTGTGTGGCGCATTAATGTAAATATTGACTTTTAAAACAAGGAAACACACAGTTAACACTCATTTCCTTATCTTTTCATTGCTGTGATTGGCCAGCTCTCTGAAATACAGTTAAACTTTCATTCACTTTATAATAATTTCAGTTTAGCACTTTAGTGGAAACTGCCTTTTTCTATCCTTTTATATGGATGCCTGAATGCTAACGTAATTTTTTTTTCATCGCTCATGTTTGTGAGTGTATCAGCACAGTTGTGATGGTGAGTGTTTTTGTGAATTTGTGTGTGTTGAGTATTCAGCATGACTGTGTTTTTCCACAGCCCATGGTAGTTGACCACAGTAGTCACACAGTCAGTGAACCACTGAATGTGGGCTGGATTGTTTTTATGTGCTGCAACAACTCGAGATAGAACTTTCAGAGGTTTTCACTGAATTTCAGACTGTCATGCCAGGGTGTGCATGTGGTAAAACCATATACTCTTAACTGTTGACTTGATCTTTTCTGTCCCTCCCTCTCTCTCAGGGCCGTCAGAAACTGGCCCGTTTCAATGCTCGCGAGTTTGCCACACTCATCATTGATATCCTGAGTGATGCCAAAAGAAGACAGCAGGGAAAAGGCCTCAGCAGCCCTACTGGTGAGACACTGGAAAAAGCAGACCCATAGATTACAATTAAGAGCTATTATTAAGAATAATAACAGCATATAAGTTAACCTACTTATAAGTATGGATTAATAGAGGTCAGTTTATTAACTTTTCCCAGTATCTCTCTGTACATACATGCACTTGCATACGTTCTCTGAAGGAAACAACTAGTTCTTATGTGAAATCGATGTTAATAAGTTTGAAAAAAACCTAGCCGAAATCATTCAATGGTTTTAGTTTGCTCATTCCTCAGAGAAATTAAAGAAGAAGGAGGAGTAGGACTGTGTGATGCCACAGGATGCCATTATGTTGAAATATTGAAAGAACTGTAAGAAACAAGTGCGTTCTTTCCTCTCCAGACCCATTAGATCTGGGTATTGATGATGACCAGCATGACTACGACAGCGTAGCTTCTGATGAAGACACAGACAGTGAACTGACGACCCAAAACAACAACAACACACAACGCAGCAATCGTGCAAAGGTATTGTATTTGAACGAACACTATAAAGCTAGCTGACAGCTTGAATAAAACACTTTTTTTAGGATAAAAGCTAATGATGGACACTGGACACTTAGAATATGATATATTATAAAGCAAAGCTTTCCTGGGTTTCGCTTTAAGACTGCTTGTCCCAGCATGCTTTGGGGGAGTTGCCATTGTCAAAGCTGCCACATGTCTCCTGAGTGACATCATCAGCTACTGCATTGTTCATACTGTGTGTGTGTGTGTGTGTGTGTGTGTGTGTGTGTGTGTAAGGAGGGAAGAGGAGACGGCGTAGAAAATGGTGCAGGAGTGGGAGTGGTAGAAATGACAAAGTAAACAGCAGCTTAACCAGTAGCTATCTTTTCCTGTGGACTTGTTTAGCACAGTGGGCAAAACCGCAAGTTGGATTTTCCATGCCCATCTCCATAATAAAAATGTGCATTCATTATTTTGTTGTGCACATATGATTAACTGTGGTATGGTAACAAATGGCTCTTGTTCTGTTATTTATAGTGTTATGTATTGCATTAAGTTAGGGAATTTGCAAATTAAATGGTAGGTGGTAGATGAATTCTAAACAAAGAACTTTAAAAAATAGTGTATGAGAGATGTTTTCAGTGGTTTGATTTTAGGGAGCAGTATAGGTCTGAGTTTGGGCATGCTCCAAAGTCACAGGAAGTGGGGGTGGAGAGAGCACTGAGAGCAAGAACCAAGGCTTTACTGTTTATTCTGTATGTGGGTGACCAACTTTAGTAATGTAGGCTGCAGCCCAGCCTCTCATACAGAAGAAAGCATTGATTCATAGTAATACAGCATATCCCCTTACTACCCCTGCATAAAACCTGTGAGATTAGCACAGGGGTAACTGAGTTTGTATTCTGTAATTCCTTCAAAAGTATCATGATGTTAGTTTCTTCACTTTGGGCCACACTTTCCACCTGCCCTGGTTTTATGTCTTTTGACTTGTTGGTTTTCACCTGCCCGTATGTCTTGACACTCTAGAGTATGGACTCATCCGACCTGTCAGATGGTCCCATCACCCTGCAGGAGTATTTGGAAGTGAAGAAGGCCCTGGCCTCCTCAGAAGCCAAGGTGCAGCAGCTGATGAAGGTCAACAACAACCTAAGTGAGGAGCTCCGGAGGCTCCAGAAGGAGGTAGGGAGTATGGAGGAGAGATGAAAGGACGATCACGGATAATGGAGACATCATCAAGTCAGACAGGAGATGATAGCTAGACAACAGAGGATGTATTGAAGAACGCACAATAAAAAAAAAAGTGACAGAGACAGGTTGGCAAGGCAGGAAGGAACAAGAGTTTCAGACAGGAGGAGGACAGGATGATGGAGAGACAAGTGAATATTTTAATGTCTGATGCCAGCTGATGTATTTTTCTTGACAGGGTGTCATTTTCCTACACTGTTGAATTTGGCGACAGCTTTTCAGTGTTATCTAGAAACCAAAGTAGATGTCGTTGTCGTGTGGATCGAGGGTGCTACAAATAGCCATTTTCATTATAGTTGTCAGTTTTAGTTTATTTTTGATAGTGCTCATCTGCTGTTCATTGTCACTTCATGTGGATTCTTGTGAGTCATTGTCATTAGGTCAGTGTATTAATTAGTGGTTGCCTGTGTCAGCTTATGTGACCCATGATTCATTCATATATTCTGCCTAGTGAATAGTTAAGGAAAACAAATGCACTTGTACAAGACAATACTTATGAACACACACACACACACACACACACACACACACACACACACACACACACACACACATACACATTTTTGTATGGCAGTTAGTGTGAGGATACTCATTGGCATAATACATTCCCTAGCACCCTACACTTCTGTAGGACATGTTAATCTACTCAATTTTGTCTTCTAACCCTAACTCTAAAACTTAGTCTTAACCCTGAAATTGCTCTAGTATATAGCCATACAAACACACACACACGCTGAAAATAACAGAGCCTGGTTTTAAATTAGATGTTCTTTAGGAGTACCAAAGTGCAGGTGCATCCACATTTCCCTACATTGACCCCAATAAAGCAAACTATTTATATATCCAGGTTTGTAACCTTCCACCCCTTCCCCAAGACCTGATCTCTGCCTCAACATGTAACCAGCTGACATGTCTGTACTACACATTTACTCCCTCCCCGGTATTGATTTGAGTTATAATGTGAAGCCCGGTATGAGCCTTTTTCTCTACCTGTAATTATGGATGCTTGTCTTTGACCATTCGGTTGACCCCCCCCCCCCCCCCTTCACCCTTCCTATGTCCATCCCTCCATTCTGTCATCCCTCCCTGCTCCCTTCCTCCTCTCCTGTAGATCACGCGGATGCAGACAGAGAACAATGTGCTGCGGGGCAGCCAGCAGGCTGGGGGGGCAGCCGGCCATGGGGTAGGGGGACCTGGTGGAGGAGGAGGGGGTGGAGGCCATTGGCAAGGGGGTGTGATGCGAGGAGTAATAGGTGGAGTAGGTATGAGTGGGTTTGGGCCAGGAGCGGACCCCCCTGGGCTCTCAGTGCCCTCCTCAGTCATCCCCCACTCCCATCCTCACCGGAGGGACCGCCAGGCCTTCTCAATGTACGAGCCAGGGGCGGCCCCCAACCCCACGGCCCATGGTCCCCCAGCCCTGGACTCCCTAGCAGCCCGCCTGCAGCCACTCAACACACCCAGTGTAAGTTAGTATTTCCCTGGACCCTTCTATTTCCGCCTTCCTTTTGTTGGCCCTGATTGGCTCTTTTGGGTTTTATTGATGGGCGACAGCCCGATCCTAATCTATCTATTTTCACTTTGACTCTTCCTCTCCCTGCATCTCAGTTCCTGATCCTTCTCTTTAAAAGGTCCAGTTATGCATAATCCCTATTTAAATATGAAAGTCTAAAGGCTAAAGCTCATCTAAGGCTAATGATAACAGCTCCATATTGGGGAATATGTGACCTGAAGGAGAAAGATGAACTGTCTGATTGGTTGCCTTGCAACACTTCTGATTCTCTGCTCTATAGCTTGCTCTGCACCCTTTGACCTTAACATTTTCAACCATTTTTGTCCTACCACCCTCCTCCTGTTAGCGCTCCTGCTACTCAACAGCCTCTTTATCCGAGACACTAGAATCAAACACAAATGCAGTTTTACACACACAAAGCAAAGGCCATATTCAAACATATTCTGTTAAAGTGGCTGATAACACTCAACTAGGTGACCAGTTAGAGCATTTAGCCAACAGGATCATCTGTGACGCTATAGGAAGCAACTACACTATCACTTCCCTTTACTGTCACCCTCCATGGACAATAAGTCAGT
The DNA here is from genome assembly GCF_900324465.2 of Anabas testudineus. Lineage (NCBI taxonomy): Eukaryota > Metazoa > Chordata > Actinopteri > Anabantiformes > Anabantidae > Anabas > Anabas testudineus. Next base: position 10,489,749 of record NC_046622.1, on the reverse strand, counting down.
TTCAGAGTCACCACCTCTTTACACAAAGATTTACCTGTTTATCTGTTTTCTTTCTGTCTGTCTCTTCACCTGTCTGTCCCTTGCTCACTGCAGTGAAGCCGTGCATCCTCTGGATGTAAGCATTCTGTCTGTCATTGCATTGTTTGCCATCTCATCTTCAAATGTAGGACTCCCTCGCACTGCGCATCACTTCTGCTTATTATGCATTCTAATAGTGGCGATCAACATTAGTCCACAGTATGTGTGTAGTCAATTATACATGCCCTGTGTGATGTGTAGCTGTTTCTTACTGGGTACTTCTTTAGTTGACAGTGTTTGAACTTCAGTGTTAACTATAGAGGCATGTAGTCTTGACGAGATAACGGGTGAGCTGCTGAGTTGATGTGGCACTGCTGTCACTGGCTCGCTCATTTTGTTTTTCTGCTGTTTACAAAAAACACCTCTTCTCTCTGTCCTCACACTCCCATTTCCCTGTTTCTTCATTCATCTCTTTCTGCTAATCTTTTATTTCCCACTCCATCTTTTTCTTCTGTCATCTCTATGCCTCCATCCCTCCCTGCCGTCTCCCTCTCTCCATCCTTGTCGTCTTCTTACTTCCCAGGTAAGGAAGGGTAGTACTGGAGGTCCTGTACCATATGGAGGCCAGCATCTGTCTAGATCTACAGAGATGGGCAGGCACATGGTCGGTTTACACAGCCTCATTTTCTTTTTCTGCATAGACTTTACACTGCTGATTATTCATTCAGTCCAATCAGGATGTAGAGCTAAGAGCTAAGAAGCTTATTGTTTTTTAAAAATAAAATGTCTGATTTAAAACATATTTTAGTGTAATGCTTGTTGAAATCATCTGAATTCAGATTGGAACAAATGCCTAAACTTAGTGGGATGTGGTATCCATTAATTTCTGCAGGAGCATGCAGGAACAACACAGGAGGTTTGCTGCGGTGGGTAATAACTGTAATAATGTTGCTGTGTTTCCCTCCTCCAGGTCCCTAAACCAGAGAAACACGGCAGTGGCACGGACAGTGACTATGACAACACACAAACATATGACGTCTCTCTAAGGTTAGACTGACTACAAGTCACTGCATACAAAATTGTGTGTGTGTGTGCGCGCGTGCATGCATTCCTGTTTGTTTATATGCAGAAGTTGGATTCGAAGCCACATTAAAGTGTAAAGTTGTCATCTAAAGCCTTTTATATATTACAAAATGGTTTTATATACATATGTTCCCATTATATTAGATTAGCATTTGTTGTGTTTTTTTGTTTGTTACCAGTACTGTAAATTTATTATACACATGTAGTGTGACTCCTCTTTACTAACTAGTTAACATCTTTAGAAGACAAACAGTCTTTTAAGACGTTGAATGCCTATGCAAGGCTCAGACTGACTGATTGAGTAGACTGCCACAGTCAGCTCTCTCAAATAGTACAAGGTGTTGATGTATATTTATGTTTTTCTCTTTTCAGTATGGGCCGTAGCAGTGAGGAAGAAGGTCGTGGGGAGTCTGAAGACGGAGGAGGTGGGGGTGGGGAGGTGGGGGAGCCAGATCCCACTCTGCCCTGCACAGAGGATGTCATACTGAAGACTGAGCAGGTGACCAAGAACATCCAGGAGCTGCTCAGGGCTGCTCAGGAGTTCAAACACGACAGGTTGGTGAAGGACACACACATCATTGAGAGTCATGGAAAAGATTTTGCTGCTGCTGTAGAAAAAAATACTGCTATTAATATCCTTGCTAACAAGTGCAACCTGATTATCTTAATTGGGTAACACACGGAGTCACAGGAACATCCAGTGCCAGAGCCAACTTGTTCTTTTTTTTAATCAGGAATTCAGTTACTTTTACACCATCTAAAATTAAAAACTGCACAAAGTGACAGCATTTGCTAATGTAGCTTGGAATGGTGCTGTTTAAATCAATGTCCAAGATTAACTACAGCTTTCATACCTGTAGTTTGAATTATTTGGTCCAGACATTCACGCATTGCTGATTTTTAATTCTGGCCCAGTTTGTTTTGACGATTTACACATAAACCAAGAGGAGCAAATATATGCAGACTTAGATAAACAGTTATGGTCAGTCTGCATCATCAGGACCATTGTGGCAAAATAAATAAACACATTGGAGATGGTACATTATGTTCATATGCCTTATTATCAAGATAATTTCCGGAACAGTTTGCTTTACGAGCACTAGATCTTGCTTTGGAGTGAATGAAAGATTCATTTTCAGGAGCCTGGTTGTTTGGTCTGCACCAGGCTTTGATTGACAGCTTCCTAAATTAAATGATCATAAGAAAGTCGGTTTGCACTGAACCAACTTAGTCATTAGACTAGTCAAGCGAAACCTTGTTGTCCGTTTTCAAGTTAAATAAATAATTTGTCTCTTTCTTAGCTTTGTTCCATGTTCTGAGAAGATCCACGCTGCTGTCACTGAGATGGCCTCACTCTTCCCTAAAGTAAGTTTTCTGTAATTAATATTTAATTTCTCCCTTTGACCTAGTTTACATCTGGTTCTTAAGATGTAAGACAACTGATTCACAAGTGGAGAGCTCTAAATACACTCAGCTACTAAGACGGCTTGTGATCTGATCACTCAAACCACTTTCCGAGCTGGTCTGGACACATTTGACCACATCTCTCTTGAATTGTAAACACTAATGTATCATCATTAGAGGAAAGTGCAGGATGTTTGACGAAAGTGCAGCAATGCTCAAAACAAGTTAAGGAAAAAAACAGAGATAAACACTAATGTGCAGTGAAACAGGATTCCTAATTTCCATTTGGGCAGAGGAGCCTGTTCAAACCAAACTTTATGACTGCTATTGTAACATGGCTGTGTATGAGAATATAGCTAACCTTTGACCTTTTAGCAGAATTGACACGGTAATGAAATCTGGACACAAGTGGTCTGCTGGACACCTTGGAGACGCACATACGTATACTGGTGAAAAAAAGGCGTTGAGTCTCAGCTGTCCACTTGTAATCCAGTCTTATCTATTCTTAATACCAGGTGTAAATAGGGTCATTGTGTCTCATTCACTTTTTTGTCTAGGTGTTTTTTATTTTTCACCATGCATTGTTCACCATGCACCATGTGAGCATAGTTTTAATTCCCTTTATTGCTCCACAGCGCCCAGCATTGGATGCAGTCCACTGCTCTCTCCGCCTGTTGGCTTCCAGTGCCTCACGGTTGCAGGTGGAGTGCCGTAAGGCAGCGCCCTCAGAGCCAGGGGCCCCTGCAGTGGATTATCAGCTCCTCACTCAGCAGGTCATCCAGTGCGCCTACGATATTGCCAAGGCTGCCAAGCAACTGGTCACGATCACCACTCGCGAGAAGAAACAGTGACCCCCAAATGCATGGATAAATGGATGGAGAGTAAAGAGGGAGAGTGAACAGATCAGTGCTTGGGTAGGCTAACAGGCATGGGAGGGGCTTCTAGGAGAGGACGAAAGAGGGATAACATAATAACACTATAGATGGATGGACGAGGGAGGGGGAGTGACTGAGAGAATAATGACTGCAGTGAAGAAAGAAAAAAAAAACTAGCGAGAAGTTGGGAAAATGCATGGAATGGAATGAAAGTTACGCGGAAACACTACAGAGAACCGGAAGATGTGCAATTCCATAAATGTGGGAGTCGGTGTAGGAGAGGAAGTGGAAGGATCCAAGATGGCAACTAGAACCTGGAGCTGGCTAAACTATTGGAATAAGATGTGTAGAAGTTGTGATAAGCATACGTGAAATACAATGGTGGTGATGTACAGTGAACTGGATCCTGAGATGTTACTGCTTAATTTATTCTTACATGTCACTCAATTCCTCTCTCTCTCTGTTTACCCAAACTGGGGAGGGAGGAGGTGCATGTTGCAAGAGAGGGAAGTAGAAAGAAGAATCAAGACACGCCCCACACACCATCCCTCTGTCCTGCAAGGAGTCACAACGTTCCTCCTCTCATTTCCTCTCTGGCCCACTCCCTTACCCCTCCCTCTCTCGCCTGTCCCGTCCCCAACAGGATGAGCTTCTGGTTCTAGTGAAGGACCTGCTGGAACCCATCTAGCTCTCTCCCGCTTCACACCCAATGCAGCCTCTGAGGCGTGTCCTCCTGGGTTAGCTTTTGCAGGGGGTTTCCCACTTTTCTCCACCTGTCACCCCCCCTGCTGTTGGTGGTACACAGCATGATCTGGCATGTTATCATTTCTTTCTCCTCTCTTCTTTTTATTTTTGTTTTGGTTTGAATATGCAGATTGGTTCTGTCTGCACCTCTGAGGAGAAACATTACTGACTTACACCAACAAAACAATTACACTGGAATAATTGTGATTTATTGTTATTGTTTATCATGGTTATTGTTTTTGGTTTTTTTTGTATTGATATTTTTACTGACTGTCATCTTGATTTAATTGTTTATGTATGTTTATTTCATTGTCTCAGAAATGATTCTCATTTAGTGAAAGCAGGAGATGTGTGTGTGCTCAACATCTTAGTGGGACTTAAAACACGCATACACATAAAAAAAAACCTGTGAAATAACCCTCACTTTTCTCAAACACTCCATATCTGAGTGACAGTTGAGGGTTTTTTTTTTTGTTTTGTTATTTTATTTCTTCTAGTTGTAAAATGTCCTGTGGCCAAGGGGTTGAACAATTGCCAAAGGGGAGAGGGTGTTAGAGGGAGATTTGTTCTTGGTTTTGATTTTCTGTCACACCGAAGGCCCCTTGGTGCATTGGGAGAGGACCTGGATCAACATGCTCTTTTCATGTATCCTCAGCTGTCTGTTTTTTTGTGCTTGATTTATCTTTTCGTTTGCCTCATTTAACGGAGCCAGTGGAATCATCTCAGAATCTATCCTATTTTCATTTTTGCTGTGCCAAGCAAAGGATGATGAACTCGAGCGCACAAATTGGCCCAGTTTGCGTATAAGGAATCTGCTTTAAAGCAGTATGTTTCTTACACGTGCGGGTGCTTCCGCTACACAGCACCGTTATCAACGCGCATGTGAGCAAATGGTCGGTCACACCGAGTTGAAACGAAGCACTCATACGTTGCTGTTAAGCTTCGGTTAGACCTTTGGAAAACACTAGATCAAGCAACCTGGAGTGTACACATGATGAGAAACATTCATCGCAGCGTTTCAGTTGAGAAATTGAGTTCATTTGAAATTGATTCATCCACCTCAAGTGTGCTTGATTTAGTTTGCCATGTATTAGTTTCACTTTTTAGACTGTGCTGCGAGCACAATCAGGTCCACATCCTGTTTTCTGATTACTACTTCATCACGGCCTGCTGATCTGGGCCACAATACTTACTTCTACTTCGCTGTCGCTGAACTTTGCCTGTGGGAGACGACATTGGGAACAAATATAGTGTTTGTTTTTTTTTGTTTAGTTTTTTTAATAGCGCACTTAACCTACTGTAAGTTTAAATCTTGTACTTGTACTGTGCCGAACAAATGTGGGCCTATCTGTGACTGAGCAGATGGAATCTAGTTTTTCCTAGGTGCCAGTAGGACCGTCCTCTTCTAGTTTTGTTTACCCCTAACCTCTAACCTTTCTCCAGTTATTCTGCAGTTAATTTCTCAAAGTCTTTGCGGCTTTACAACTTTGTTCTCGAGTTCGAACTCTGCACATCAAGCATACTAACCTGAAACAAAGGATGACCTCATCCTTCAAACAGCATTTGCATCTTGTATTGCCTTCTAACAAGGAGCAATGTGCCCGTAATTGACCCCGAACACTTTGAGTGATTGACGCTAGACCACCTTTAGCACTTCTCTGTCCACTTGTTTTTTTTCTCCCCCACTTTTAACCCTGCTCATCACTTGAGGGCGTCAGACTGTCAGTGTTTTTCAGTCTCTCACACAGATGTCTCTGTAGAGGGAGAGTGGGGTGGGGGGGGGGGGGGGGGTTCTCTGTTCCCTGTCAAAACAAATCATGTCTGGAAGACTCTTGAAATGTATCATTGTTTGATATTGAATGCCTTTGCACATCATCATCTCCTGTTTGACTAGCTGAGCTACAGTGATGTACTGACTGCTGAACCAAGAGAAACACACACACACACAGGGGCCAGTAGAACACTTGTCCCTTCAATCATGATCACCCAAGTTTTAGATTAGAGCCATATATATGAACATATATTTTCATGCTATATTTTATATTAAGCTATATGCTAGGTTTATGTTTGTGAGATATTTATTTGTTGGCCCAAGTGAGCCTCAGGCTGCGGGACCTGCTGCGGGATGTTCAGTCAGCTCTTTAGTCTTGACACCTGATGTGCTTGTAGATATTTTAAGTGAGTGCGATTCAACTACTAGAATGCACAGGGCAGTTCAGAACGGTTTGATCCTGGTGTGGTCTTAGTTGCACTATTCTCAAACACCAGCTGGGTGAAGTAGGATCTACAATACACTGCACTCTTCCAGAGATCTTAGTTAAGTACAGTAGGTACAGTAGGTGCAGGATGCAAGCGTTTGACATGTGACGGGGCTAAGGAAGGTCTGAAGCGCACTTTGGTTTAACACTACAGTCATCTCAAAATGGTGGGAGGAGGGTCTAAAACGCACACGGCCTCGTCCTGTCCTGAGTTAGCAGACACTACGTAGGGTGCCTCGAGTGTGAATGTTAAATGCTTCCGTCAGTTCATGTCACCTCATCGCCACACCTCCATCATGTCCAGGCATCAGCACGTACTTTTAAACACTGACCACACACCTTTAACACTAATCAGTTGGACCAAGCGTTTCACAGATACAAACATAAAATTTACAGCCAGTGAATTATACACACATGCACACACTTCTGATTTTCAGCCATTGGCAGTGCACTGTGGCCTGTACTGTTTCATGTCCCCTGTGTTTCTTCACAGCTCTACACTTTGGGAGATGGGTGACGGGAGAGTTATCTTTTAACAAAAGACGTTAAAAACTGTATAAAGTAGAGAAAACAATGACTTAAAAAAGGTCAATCGTAATGGAAACTCATAAGCTGTACATTTGTAATAAAATAATAAAACAAGTTAATTGTCCTGGGTCTGTCTGCATTTAGTTTCTTTTTATTCTAATCTGAGTAGTGAGATAGTGAGTTAGTGAGAATCTAAGTACAAACTTTGTCCATTTCACAATTACTGAAGACACTATGCTCCTAGGAACACTCACAGCTTTAGAAATGGTTTCATACCATCGTTCTGTTTTCATTATTGCCTTTTTACAGTTTTACTGTGGTGGTCTTCTGAGAGTTCCTTGGACTTTGCAGCTTGGCTTTTGTCTAGACATGCACCATCAATTTTGCTCAAATCTGATGTTTGCTGATCATTCAACTTTTTTTGTTGTTGCTGATAACAAGTATCTGCCTTTAAGTCACTTTTCCTCAAGGTGATTGTGAATTGATTCAACTGTTTAGATACTGACATTTGCTTATGATGTTAAAAGACACGAGTACACATCCTGTCATGTTATGTCAGTGAATTTATTGTTTTTGAAAATCCCTCTCATATTCCAAATACAGCAATTTATGTTTGTACCATTCGATGACAAACTGCACACAGCATTGCTTAGAACAGCAACTTACATATTCACATATTAAATCTTTACAGATATGCAAAACGATATTACTATAAAACTATTCATAAAAAAAACAAAAACAATCCAGAACAAACCCCCAGTAGAAAAATGTTTAGGGGTCGGGGGTCATACACATGGAGCGCTGTGTAGGAGGCTAATGATCACAAGTACCTATACAAATATATACAGTTGCAGGTAATGAAATACACCCTCAGAGTCTCTCTTGGATTTCCGTAATCTTTTATAGGGTTTTATAAATATTCTTTGGTGAATAGTATCTGGGTCCTGTACTGTTGGAATATTAAAGTATTAAAGAGATCAGTTACCTCTGTGCTGTGGCTGTTCTTGGTACATCCCATCATTTTAGATGGTTAATAAACAATTGTTTCTTCTTTTAATTGTTTCCCTCACATGGAGAAATAAATACAAGATGTGTAGTCCGTCAAAATACTTTCTGTCTAATCAATTTGAAGACAGGATTTAATGGACCCTTTATGTGTGGTATCCGTCAACACCTCTGCCCTTGATGATGGGGGGGTGGTCCAGTCCAACCTTCTCATAACAACAACATGCTGTATGTACAACGCAGGTATGGGTCGAACGTTCTGTTTCGGGCACAAAGTCCAGTCCTCACCTCCTCTACGTGAAATGAGACTTGAGCTCACTCTTGACATTCTTGATGTTTACGGATGTTCATCTGAGCTGGAGGAGCTCGGCAGGAGAACACACTCCTGTCTCCTGCCCCTTTTACGTCTCCTCTTTGCAATTCTCAGTCTCCTGCGGATCACATCTAGAAGACACACGCACGCCACATAACACATAAAACACTAAATATTCACAACACGGATTAAGAATATAAACCTGCTGCCTCTATCTACTAAAAAAAACATCTAAGACGTGATTGATCAATGTGTTGTCTACCTACCTGCCACACTGTCATAGTCCTGCCGTGGATCGTGCCAGTAAAGACTGGGCATGGTCCTCCAGTTGCGGTACAGACGGGTGTGGAGCACTGACAGTGTCAGGAGAATCAGCAAGAAGCCCAGAGCAGCTGCTGCCCACATTGCCTCATCCGTCCTGGGGGTCCTTGGCAGGCCTTTCTTCACAACAGCAGCTCGGGCCTCAGCCCCTGTGGCCCTGGCACACTCACAGTGTTCATCTGCTTTGCAGCCGTCACAGTCATGTTTTCTAGGCAGGTAACTGGCTGTTTTTGTGTTTGGGTGTTGCTGTGGTTGGGGTGGAGAACCCAATTGGGATTTGGAAACAGAATCAGTGCCTGTGGTTTCACTCTGGTTAGAGTGTGTGCCACTGTGTTTTTGTTTGTGCCCCACCTCTCTTTCTTTTATATCTATTACTTTCTTATCCCTCATGTTGCCATCTGCTGTAATATCTTTATCACTGTTTTTCACTTTGGAGTTGTTCTCTTTTATGCTGTGTTTATCAGACGCTTTAGGCTTCGAGTTTGTTTTCTGAAGCTCATCAACACCAAATCCTAAAGAATCACTTCTGAGTGTCGACAAACCAAAAGGAGTTGTAGGCCTGGGTGCAAGACCCTGATGGAGACTCTTAAACAGCGATGGAGCTTCCTTTGGTCCTGGAGGATCTGAGAGAGTCTTACTCTTTGGCGGAGAATTTGCTAGTAGTCCAAGTGTGTTGTTGTAGTTCTGAACCTCCTCTGTCCTTCTGCTCGCAGTCTCATCCTTAATGTTCCCCACTGTTTCTCTGACGGCTGCTCTTATGTGCCTGCTCTTGGCTTCGTCTTTCATTTGTTTCAAGCTTTTCTTCATCATGCTGGATTCTAGCTCTGTCTCCATCGCTCCATTCAGCAGAGAAGAGATGGTTTGTTGACAGCATCGCCTCAGAGATCCCTGGGGATTAAGAGTAACAGCTACTTAGAGGTATTTACAAAACTTTAAAAATTACTATTTTCTACTAATTCTATTGCAGTGCTACACCTACAATTACTCATCAGGAATCAGGTCATAGGTTAGTGTAGGTAAGAAGCCAAACCTTCATTAAAGTTTCCTCTGCATGTGTGTGCTGCTGCTCAGCTGGCCAGGTCAGCAACAGGTTGTAGTTCCTGCTCTGGTTCACACCATCAAGCTTAATTTGTGTGGTTGTCGTAGTTTCCAGCCAAACACAGACATCAGAAGAGGCTATGGTAGACAGTTCTAATGTGCGGCCCCAAGACACCAAAGCTATTGGCTGAACACAACATAACATAATGATACAACATAATATACATTCACTCTTTTTCTTACACAGGCTAATTGACCATATAATTGAAAAGGTCATGGTACAGTAACTTTAATAGGTCTCAAAAGTATTTTCTAGTTAAGTATTCCAAAGGATTTATGTCACTCCAAGGTTTTAGCAATTCCTAATTTTGTGCTGTTATTAAAAAAAAAAAGCATAACGGTGTTGTTACGGAAATTAATATACTGTAGCTGATGTTGGGGCTATTAATCCAGCTTGGCTGAAACACTAAATCTGGGTTATGAAGCATTAAAGCATGTTTCTGACAGACCCAGTACAGAAAAGTCAAACATGTTCCAAACACAGCCAACGGGGATCACATCATAAATATTATAATATACTCACAGGAGCTTTGTTTTATTTGTTAAGTAGTAGTTCCAACAAGGGGTGCATCAAGAATTCAGTACTACCCAAAAAACAAAAATACTGATAACAAGAAGAAAGAGGATAATGGCTGCAGTAGGTGGGTGTGGGCCTATTCATTTATTTTTGCTTTCACATGTTGATAGTTTGTACATCTTAAAAGCTACTAGAAATACGGAGATTCCCATTGTGCCTTATTTCTTGTGCCATCCTACAGAACAGATACTTTCTTTCTGCTTTACCGTGTTTTTATTGAGCTGTGGATGTGGGGTAATGATGTAGTCCGGCAGACAGGAGCGGGCCAAGACGGACAGAGAGAGACGCTCGTGTAGGGAAGTACAGGGATGGTAGAGAAATACAGGCACTCCATGCTGGAAAATACACACAAACGACAATGTTACTATCATTATTCCTTTCAGCTACCTTTGCTAGAGAGTTTTAAGTAAACACAAGAGTTTGTTAATATGCTGTATAAAGCTGATAGAAATAGTGATATGTTATTATTAGATTATTATGAGACAGAAGCAGCATCACGAGAAATTTAATGTGCAACTTACGTGCAAATTATTGAGCCAACGCTGAGGAGGACAGTACAAATACTCTCCACTCTCTGCCATTACTGGTCTGTAGGCTCCACTACAACACACACACAGTAAACACTGACACACAGCATCCTCAGTTACCCTGATATACTTGACTATCTTGCATCTGTTGATAACTTTTCTGCAGTATTACGAAGCACACAAAGAAAAGGTTGCACCATTGTGGGTTTTGTAACTACAACACTGCTGCCTTTTGAGAGAATGTGTATGTCTGTCCACAGATGCTTACCTGCTGGGAATAGGGTGGTTGTAGGAAATGGGTTTATCCATACAGATCTGCTTTGATGGCTGCAGCGAATACAAATTAGGTGTAGTTAGATTGTGTTATCGTATTTATATGTGAACAAACTAAACCAATTTATTTACATTTTAGTTAACTCAAACTAAATAAATATATTAAAAATGTATTGTTTGTAGTCTTGCAGGGTGAAGCCTTTGGTTTTATTTTAAGAAACTGCCAAATAATGTCATTACTTAGGTCAAAGGTTGAGGAACCCTTTAACAACATCAGTTGCTCAGTTAAGTGTTTACTTACCTCAGGATCATACATTGTGTCAATACTGGGATGTGTCTGTAGATAGGAGAACAAGTGAGCGTTGTTTAAATCACAGATTGAGCAACATGAACATGAATATTGCATTTGGGATGTTTGTGATCGGAGTAGTTTTCAGAGCTGATGCTTGGAGGAGTGCTGCAAAATACAGGATCAACCACAGCCGTGACTTTCCCATGACAGATCAAACTTCCTGTGATGTAACGCACTCGATCTATTTGAGCCAGTGAACTTCCCTCACTTGGGATAATGTGTAGTAAGTAACATAAATATAAAAGGTGAATCCTGAATCAGTGGTTACCTGAGTAGAGTCCAGAGTCCAGGTAGATACTGGACAGTCCCAATAAACAGCAGCTGCAGGTAGGTCCTTCTCCAAAGACAGCTGTCTCACACGGAAACGGAGTGCATTTTAATGCCTACAATACCTGACAGCAACTGGACATAGATATTTCCAAACATACAACATTATTAACAGGTATTTCAACGGTACCTTTCCGTTGTCACATCCCGGCCTCGGAGACTCGGAGACTCCGCACTGACCCAAACTGACCCACAGCGCGGCCAGCACGGTCACCGACAGCTGCGGGGATGTCGTGTGGCTCGGCATGGTGGCAGCCAGCCAGTCATTAAAAGCTCAATATTTACCGCTAGCTAGTGGTCATAGCTCCATGTTGGTTCTCTAACTAATGAGAACTGATCCCAGACACATTTTTCCTGAGCCCCAGTCTCATAGTAGCAGCAGTGATGATGTCGGTGAAAGGTGACGTGAGCGAACCGTCTTATTAACGTTAGCTAAAGTTAGCTTGTAGCTCCTACGTTACAGTCCAAAATAAACTACTGCTGCTCGGCTTTTTAACTCAAATCAGACACTAAGAGCTGTAAAGAGCTGTAAAGAGCTTTAAAGAGCTGTAAAGAGCTGTTCAGTCCCATAACTATGTTTCTAGTTTCTGAGTCACATCTGCCAAGTTGTCGAAATTATCTAAAAATGTCAATTTCCTGGGAAGTTTCAAAATTAGAGGCATTGTATCAACTTCAGCAGCTAACGTTGTGTTAATGTTTGTTATTTGTTTTTCTTTTTTAAACCCAAAATTTGTACGTCAAATATTTTATTCAAAAAAATACGTATATATATAGTACGCGTCGAACAATGTTTTCCCTTTTATTTTCTTACGTGAATATATTTTATTTTGTTAAAACTTGCATTTCCGGAAACACACTCGTGGCATCGGCTAACTTAAGCTAAGTACGGAGGCTGGAGAGGAACAACTTTCACCAGTGACTGATTGAACTCTCACTAGAACAGATGTAACATGTTAAATGTTGAGGTTAAATCAAACAGGATTCACATGACAGATATCTGTGATGGTATTTTGACGTCACAGTTCCAATTAAAAATATCTTTATTTGCCCACATTCTAAAGGTATTTTAATTGCCTTTTTTGATCTCTCAAACCAAGATATTACTAGTCGCAATTAAATTCTATATATTATTAGTTGTAGTTTTGACTAGTCAAACTGCATTGTAGATATCTTAAATTTAAGTTATGACTAGTTAAAATTACTTTTTACAAAGACTAATTAGATACCTTGTAAAGGTATTTACAGATGCAGTTTTAACAAACGGGTTAGATTGACTATATATAATTGCATTTTGAATATACAAAATAGCATTTAAACAAGTCAAAATTACAATACGACTAATTCAAGATATCCACAAATGTATTGTGACTCGCAATAATTACTGTTTGAGATATCGTCCATTACAGTTTTGACTATGCAGAATTAAATTACAGATACCTGTAATGTGAATCATTGTCTACCTTGTATATGTTAAATCCACTTGCCATATGAAACATTTGTCTGTCTATAATTCAATTCAGACCATCAGTATTGCTTTGTGTTTGAAATTAAGGGAAAATAATTTTATTCTGTGCATTGGTGAGTAAGTTGGTAAGTATCATGAATAATAATTTTTCAAAAATACAGCAACTTTACCCATAACGTTGGAGCTTGTTGCTGCCTCCAGTACTGAAACAGATATTACCTGTTGGTACAGGTGAACCAGCCAGTCTTGTATTACTCATTAGAATAATTACTTATTCTGTAAAAGACTTCCCTCTGAACATGGTACAGTGGCATGAAATAGTCAGTTTGTCTTAGTTGCTCTGCTATTTTGGCATATTTGTCTACATATCCCCAAACTAATAATAATTTTTCCGTATTGCGAAGTCCCAAGAAATCTAAATTTATACATGATAGCAAAATTACAGAATATCATGATCCTAAATATTAAGAGAACTCACATTAGCATTTTATGGTTATTATAATGTTTTATTATAATGTTTTGAAATTAAGTGGTCATTTTTACTTGAACATTTATACTGAATATTTGCCACGCCTCTAACTCTTCAGAGTACAGAGTACAAAGCATTAAGAAACTAAATCTGACATGACAGAGAACATCACAATCTCTCCAATATAATTACTAAAAAGCTTTTATTTCACAGTGTGAAAACAAAGGAAATCCACATTGAATACTTCCAATATTCAGGATGATGATACTCTGTGATGTTCCCTGTCATATTTGAACATTGGTGTCTTGAGACTAAGTGAATAAAATTGACTGAAGGACACACTGTGTAGGCACATGACACATTTAAGGTGGAATAGGAAATTCCAATAAGAAGCTGCAAAACCTGAACATCACTGGGTGCACTTTCTGCTTCTTTCAAAATAAAACTGAGTAAAATGATCAGTGAACTAGAAGCACAAACTGTGTGGCAGTTGCTGTCACATTGAAGGAAGTCATTATTTAAAATAGTAGTCTTGGTACACTAATTAGATAGTGGGTTTTTTCTTTCAGCGTAAGATTTATTTTATCAAAGTAAATACCTTTATGTTGAAACATTGTGAAGGGAAGTGTCTTTAATTTTGTCCATCTTGACACTTTCCCCACTCATGAAACTGTTGCACTCACACCTTGTTACACAGGTACGTCTGTCAGAGGAGCCCTAGCTCCCTGGAGAGAGGAGACATCGGGATCTAAATGGATTCAACTGTCTCCAAAGGTTTGCAGTCTTCTTTATTATTATTTGTTTGGCAACCTTTATAGCTCGATAAGTGTACGGAAGTTATGCAATTTTGGCTTGAGCTTATCAACAGTTTCGTCAGAAAGAAATCAAATAGTTCATTTATTGCATTTATTTAGCTTATAACACTTTGTAAAACAATTTTTATGATTAAAAAATCTGTTTGCATCAAAAAGTATGGAAGTTGCAGGCCTCATTTAAATTACTTAGCAGTATGTTGGGTTTACACTCTAAGTTTTAAACTGGCTCTCCATTTAAGGTTGTGGGAGAATAAAGACACGCGGTTACACAATTCAGTATTTGTTTTAGTACAGCCAGCTTGGGATAGTTGTTGCAACAGCCGATCCAAGTTTGAAGATACTGATGGCTTATTAAGTGAACTTTTATGATTGTATATTAAAACAAACAAACAACAACAAAGGTCGGCCAAACATTTCTAATCCCCTCATCTTGAAGCAGATGCTGCAGAGGTCCACCCACCAGCAGTGGTCTCTACTGCTGGTTTGGCATCTGTTTCTGATGTAGCAGAGCCTGCAGACCTTGGGAAGATGGAGGGAGATAAGAGTCAACCTGGACACTCAGCAGAAACAGGACACGGACAGGTGAGCAGCAGGAGAGATACTGAAAAACACTGAGAAACCATTGAGTGCATTGATCCATAGTATTTAGCCTCAAATATTCAAAAAAGCTTATGTCTGTTATATTTGTTTTGTTTTAAAGACATGAAAACATACATGGGAAGATACACAGCAGCAAAAATAATGTTTGCTAACTCGTTTTGTCTGTCACCAGCTTTCTTTTGACAGCTGTCTGTCGTCCTCGGAAAGTGATGGTGAGGATACTGACAAGGAAAAAAAGAAGAAGAAGCTGAAGAAGAAAAAGAAGAAAAAGGTAATGTGTTATAAATAGTATATGTACCTGTCTTGAAAACGTCTAGTGTGTTGCTTTAAGAACCCTCCCTTCCACCGCAAGGTACACCACCTTCTCTTGGCAGATGTGGAAAAGCCTCAGCCATTGGGTGGAGGCTCTATTGTTTCAGATGACAGTAGGCAGTATTTGACATGAGAGAGGAACACACCCAGTGACTAAACACCTTATGTGTCACATGTCATGTGTGTCATATGTCATATATGTTGCTTCACATTATTCAGATAACAATATCTTTCTATAATTACATTTAGATAATTTTGAATAAAGTGAATTCAACTCAAAACATTTTCTTCCTTATGCTGAAGAATATAAGAAACACATACGGTATTTTAATCCCAGTGTTCTGTTTTGGTTGGTTTGTGACTCTTTCATTTAGATTTCGACTCATCATTGTCACTATCTACAGAGTCTACAGTATAAATAAAACCTGTTTTATGTTTACACAAACTGAGCAACCAATTCCAATTCTCAACAGAATTGCAGCTCTTCGTCTTCCTCATCCTCGTCTTCTTCCTCTAGTAGCTCTTCGGACAGCGACAGCGAGGTAAGCTGTGGTTATGGCACAGGTGGTTCATCATCTGCTTTGCTCTTGGATGTGGGTAGAAAATAAGTAGGTTCTTTACTCTTGCAAGCGTTTGAGGTTAAAGTGATAGGCTGAATGCTTGAACGGTGAGTAATCACTAGAGCAGAACAAATGAAAAGTAAGTGTTCTTAATGTGGGAATTCATTTCACCACAGGCACTAGGCAGTAGGTGAAGGCTTTAATGTTTTTGTAGGCAGTAGTAGGCAGGATCTAACAGGAGGGAAACACACCCAGTGACAATGAAAAACACCTTGTGTGTCTACTGCAACAAGTCATGAAAATAAAGTCATGTGAATCTGTGTAGCTTCACTTCAAATGAGAACCCCAACTAAGTTATATTTTTCTATATTTGAATCCTTCTTTTAACCTATAAAGTGAATTAAATATTACATTTCTGCATATACATACTGTATATATTTCTACACGTAAGCCACATATATTTTAGCACCAGTGTACTATTACGTGGACAAAGATACATTAAATATACAATAAATATGTGATTAAGCACAACTCAAGTGCAGCTGTCAATATATTAAATACAGCTTACGTGGTTTCAATTTAATGCAACTTAAAGTTTAATAATTTTAAACTAAAATGTACTACTGTTGTGTACTACTGTGTACTCAGTTGTTTGTTCTGGCTACATGTTTTTCCCATCTGACTGTGGTTAAGACATATACAGGTAGATAGGTAGAAAGATATAACTAGCAGCATTCAAAGATAATCTCAGTGAATTTACCGTATTCATACTGAGCAAATGTGACATCTACTAAGCTTCACACATACAAGCACTCATACAGTACAATAAAAAATCAACATTCACTTCATAGGATGAGAAGAAAAAGGACAAGAAGAAGAAAAAGAATGAGGACAATGTGTACATCTGGGACAATGCTATCCTAGCTCATGCTGGTACGTGAAAGATGGTTAAATCATTATGACACCTGTGTATTATAGTTTTATGATTTCTAATATGATATGCTAAAAGGTCAATGCAATGTTGGCCCCATGTATTCAACTTAATGGAAGTATTGGTGCATATCATTTCAACAACTCCAGTAATAGGCTGTGCATGCACGTTAATGCCGATAGACCAGAACAGTGGTAAACTTCACCTCTATAGCTCTTTGCAAGACCTGGAAAACAATATTTTTCTGCTTGAGTATTAAAAAGTTAGTTACTAAACTGGTATTAGTGTAAGTACGTATAATAAAATATAACCTGAACAAATACTATTTAATTTTCAGGGACAGAGGGCCACAAGGAAGTGCTGTGTGCAGGATGTCTGAAGAAAATCCAGGTAATGAAGAAAGCAAATGACATTCTGTTTTAAACCTGTTACTGTTTTTGAACTTGTTGATTGTTGAATTTGTTTCCTTTTTCTTGCCTTCCTTATAGGATTTGAGTTTATCAGATGAAGAGGATGACAAGAAGAAAGAGAAAAAGAAGAAGAAGGACAAGAAGAAGAAGAAAATAAAGAAGGCATGTCAAATTAGCCTAGAGGTTATACAACTAATATATCATATTTACCAACATACTAATGTATGTATACAGTATATGACGCCTTTAATATTATATGAAAATCTTTCATCAGTGATTGTCTCTTTATGTATGGTATAAAATAAAAGCTGATATAGTACGTTGTTTTAACTGTCTTCTTTTATAGGACTCCAGTTCCTCCTCTTCCTCTTCATCATCTACTTCTGACAGTGAGGATGACAAGAAGAAGAAGAAGGACAAGAAAAAGAAGAAAAAGAAGAAAAAGAAGAAGGTCAGCTTTTCCTTTTTAACAATTTAATACTGTTTACATCATTTGTCCAATCTAAAAATAAAAACTGATGCAGTTATAATCTTCTTTTTTAGGACTCCAGTTCCTCCTCCTCCTCTTCATCATCTTCTTCTGACAGTGAGGATGACAAGAAGAAAAAAAAGAAGAAGAAGGACAAGAAGAAGAAGAAGAAGAAGAAGGTCAGCTTTTCCTTCATACAGTTTAATGCTGTTCACATCAATTGTCTAATTTCACAATAAAAGCTTATGCAGTTATAATTTTCTTGTGTTAGGACTCCAGTTCCTCTTCCTCTTCATCATCTTCTTCTGACAGTGAGGATGACAAGAAGAAGAAAAAGAAGAAGAAGGACAAGAAGAAGAAGAAGAAGAAAAGGAAACACGAGAAAAAAGTAAAGCAAAGTGTCTTTTTTTTCAACTCGTCAGTGTTTTATGTCTGTGTGCAGCTGTGTTATTATACTGTAAGTCATTTTTCTTCTAAAGGCTGATTTTTAGTTGGTGACTTGTGTTCCAGAATACATTTGCAGGTCTTAAGCATTTTTACATGAACTACATGAACAAACCAAAGTGTTTTTTAAATTATTGACACAGGATTACAGCTCTTCAAGTTCCTCATCCTCATCATCTGAAAGTGATAAGAAGAAGAAGAAGAAGAAGGTTAAATTCTTCTTAGTGCTTGTGAATGATGTAGTAGAGTTAGAGGTTGGGCCACTCATCGCGTGAGCATGACAAAGCACTTTGCTTATTAATAGCATAGGTCACGTTTTTATTATATTATGAATCAAAGATGAACTGTTTCTGGGGTTCTCATAAATTATCAGGGAGATCACGTCTGGTGTTTTTATGTGTGTGCATTACTGTATAAGAAAATACAAGATACAGCATTTATTGTAAGCCTGAGTGTGATTGTGTGTGCACTTTTTTTGCAGGCAAAACAGCAAAATGAGGTCAGCAGTAGTGCAGCTGGTGAGTGTTTACCCTTTCTAGAAACTGATATAGACAAAGTAGCAACAACAAAAAAATAAAAACACATGGAAATCTTTACAGCAGTCATCAGTGCAAACACACGTGAGCTTGAGGCTGGTGTATTATTGTTGGTTTTTCTGCAGTCGGTGATTTTGCAGGGCCATGTCTTGATGGAGACAGAAAGGGAGATGAATATACTGACAAGGTAATAAGCTGATACATCTGCCGTGCAGACCACACAAAGAGTACATGCACAAACACACAAAAAATCACTGCTTTCTTTTATGCCAGGTCAGAGTCAACGAGCTCATTGAGGCAGAGGAAGGGAAACTGTCCCCTGGTATGTTTGCTCCTCTGGCTCCTAAAGAATTTAAACAGCAAGCGGAGATCGTGAAGTTCTTCTTTTGGTTGTAATGTTGTTTTGTTTCCAGCAGGTGGGGCTGAGGCATTCTCTCTTGGTTTTGAAGAAAGCCTCTTGGGTGATAATGGGGGAGAAGAAGCTGTTTGTAAAGGGAAGGATAAGAAGAAGAAGGTGAAGAAGAAAAAGGTACTATCATCCTTTTAAACAAAATGAAGAATCTAGCAATTTGTTGTTCCAGTGCAAGTCACCATGTAGTAATTTGTGTAGTATAAAGTAAGTACTTTATATAAGGGTAGGATAATCTAGATCAAATTCAAAGTGAATGAGAAAGACTGTGTTTTACAGGATTCTGGCTCATCTTCAGACAGCGATGATGACAAAAAGGAGAAGAAGAAGAAGAAGAAGAAGAAGAAGGAGAAGGTATACAGAGACATGTGAAGCTTTGTTTGTAGCCTATCTAGTGATTATTTGTATTTAGTAGCAGTGGTACATTGTATAGTAAGTACATTTGTACAACGCAGACTGACAATTCAAATGTTGTATACACAAATGTGCTTTTTATGTTTGTTTGTTTGTTTGTTTGATCTTTAGGACTCCAGCTCCTCCTCTTCTTCATCAGATAGTTCCTCTTCAGACAGCGAAGATGACAAGAAGAAAAAGAAGAAGAAGAAGAAGGTGAAGAAGAAGAAGAAGGTTTGTCAACAGAAGAACTTCAACAAACTCTGTCTACTTGTGTTGTTGTGAGTGGCTTAGATGCATGTGTTATTGGAATTGATGCTTTTTACAGGATTCCAGCTCTTCCTCCTCCGATGATGACAAGAAGAAGAAGAAGAAGAAGAAGAAGAAGAAGAAGAAGAAGAAGAAGAAGAAGAAGAAGAAGGTGAAAAAACTTGTGTGTTGTTTTGAAATGATGGTTAATATCTCTAGCTCTTTCTTCTAGCATGTGGTTAAACCATGAAAATAAAAAAGTTCATTATTTGTCTTAATTTATTGAGGATGAACTATGGTCTATAACCAGCATTTCTGTTTCTTTGACTATCTCACTGATCCTTTCTAGAAGTCGAGCTCTTCTGATGATAGCTCCTCTTCCTCCTCATCCTCTTCTACTGATAGTGACGATGACAAGGTGAAGTGATAGACACACAAATACAATGTTGTCTACTCAGTAAAGTTTTAGTCAACTGAGCTAAACACCTGCACTTCATCATGATGATGATGTTTTTTTTACCTTTAGAAAAAGAAGAAAAAGAAAGATAAGAAGAAGAAGAAGAAGAAGGACAAGAAGAAGAAGAAGAAGAAGGTGAGATCATCTCACCATTTGTTCTTTATTTGAGGGTATTGGTGATTGACAACTTAATATGTAATATTTCCTGGACAAATATATTATTGATGATCTTTGCTCTGTGCAAAAATAGGAGGATTGAAAGAATTGCTATTAAATGAACTGGGTGATGTAAATGTAATGTTTATCATCCCCATTCCACGTCTCTTTCTAGGATTCTTCCTGTGATTCCTCCAGTGATTCTTCTAGTGACGATGACAAGAGAAAAAAGAAGAAAAAGGATAAAAAGAAGAAGAAAAAGAAAAAGAAAGACAAGAAAAAGGTAAAAGAGTGTGCATGTATTTGGTTATGTTAAAACTGAATGTATGAAATTGAAAGGACTTTTTCTTATTTTGCGTACAAACAGATGACTGACAGCTGCATCTCTTTTTGAGCAGGACTCAAGTTCAAGTGATAGATCCAGCGACAAGGAAGAGAAAAAGGACGAGAAGAAGAAAGAGGTAAATTACATATGTACTGATTTGTGACTTCACATTTTATCACCAATCTATGCAGGAAACTAGGAAATTGCAAACAGTGCCGTTACATTTTCTTGCATTGTAAATAGTGTGATTACAATTGTTAGTTAATTCTTGGGACAATCCCCCAAGTTAAATACAAAACGCTATAATTGTTCCCTTACAGTCTGATCACTTCTGTAAGGCGGCCTGTTTTTTTTTACAGTATCTTATGCTGATGGTGGTGTCAATTTCATTCTAGGACAGTCCTGACGGTGAGCAAAGTGGAGAGCCAAAAATGGAGGAAGTCTCTGATGCTAGTGGCAGCAGCTTGAAGCTTGGTGCTAGTCCTGCCTCTTTCATGTCACTCCCTTCTAGACCTGTCGTGAAGCTGGATCCTCTGGATCCTTCAGCTGTCTTTAAGACCTTTGGCTCTGGGTCATTGCTCACTATAGTAGGAGGTCCCAAGCCTTACCAATAAAGTGCTTCTAGAGCAAAATAGATGCTGCTATTTCTTAAAGCTTTTAGGAAGCTGAATGTGATTACGTGCTAAGGATGCTCTCACTGTGTTGGTTTTGTGGAAGAAAGTATCATAACTCATCCTGCAAAATGAACTAGATGTTTTGGTGTGTTAGAGAGATTAACGAGTGCACTGTGGCGTGATTCATGATTTTAAATTTATGGAGATAATTATTGCATGAAAAATTAGAACAATTAATTCACAATCAACTCACAATCAAATGGAGCAATTACTTTGGAAAATAAAATCATGATTTTATTTAATTTGTTTGTTGAGCCTCTATTTTTTTATATTATATTTGAATAGTGACAGAAAATACTTGGAGACATGTGTTGTGAGACATTATTCTTCTTATAATCTAGAGTTCACTGGAGTACATCATACAAAGTGTTACTATTGAGGCCTAACACGAGAAACACACAACCACCACCCACTATGACTTGAAAGTTGAGTTTGAACATGTGTGTGCTCATTTTATTTGCTTGCATAATACATTCTCAGTTTTCCGTTCCATGGCTGCGACGTCGTTTGTTATCTTAACTCACGACTGCACATGAAGGTAGGTCCCCTGGTGTAAATTAGTTTACAATCACATAAAGGGGAAAGGTCAGCCTCAGCAGCACTGCTGGTTGGTTGGGTGAGGCACTGTGGTCCAGGTGTGGTCAGTTCAGGTTTCCTGTGTGTGATAAAAGCAGCCCTTCAGTGTCTGTGGTGACCTGTTTGAAAAAGAAGAAGTTATAATGGAGTTCGATCTCTCTTCAGGTTGGCTCAAACTTTGGTTTAGATTCTGTTTAATAAACTTTTCTTATGTTGCTCTTCTCATTTGAATGGCCGTTACACTGCACGCCTTGGAAAAAAAAAGATATTGTATAGCTTCATGGAAATGATTTCTTTTTTATTCCCATGGACATTAATTCTGATACAAACCTGCTGACAGCACTTGTGTCTCTTTTGCAGCTTTAGATAAAAGTGAGGGGGCAGTGAAGAAGGAGGAGGCCCACAAGGATGAGCTTAAATTACCCTCTAGCAAGAATAAGGATAAGGTAAGGCTCTCGTTGTTCGTAGGTTAACTAAACTGATACGAGAAAGTGGATTCTTCCTTTCTTGTCTCTGCATCATCTTACGATTACTGCCCTTTTTTAGGGCAACAGCAAAAAGGATAAGTCTGAAAAAAAGGACAAGTCTAAAAAGAAGGATAAGTCCGACAAGAAGGACAAGTCTGATAAGAAGGATAAGTCCGACAAGAAGGACAAGTCCGACAAGAAGGACAAGTCAAAGGATAAAGATGGAAAACATGACAAGAAGAAAAAGGAGAAGAAGGAAGGAAATGCATCAGGCAACTCATCCTCATCTTCCAATGAGGTAAACGTGTTTTTGCAGTTTTCTCTTACCAGATGAAATTTAGATTTCACAAAATGGCTTCAGTTTAACCACATTGGATTAGCACTTCACAGTGGCAGTGTAAAGTCAGGGGTGAGATGAGGTAAACCCACACCCACAAGTCGTCCCCTTGTGGGTGTGAAAACCTTGATTTCCAGAAATGGTTTTGATTTAGTCTGTTCACCTCCTGAGACACACATCTGCAGCTTGGAGTTCTTCAGGTTTTAATAGCAAAATGTAATAAAATGCACATCGGCAACAGGTAACATGTGCGTCACACCTTGTGACAAAGGTTGACAACTGAAACATGGACCAGTCGACGAATGTGGAACTCTAATGACATAATAAATCCAGTTTTAATCAGATCTGAGCCACCACACCCTGCTGTAGGTGCATGTATTTATAGTTCATATGGGTGTGACATCACCTGGAATAACCTAGAGTGAGACAGACAGATTCATTCTTTCGGTGTTGTATCGTTTTTGTGTTCCATCGTTTTATTAAGAGGAAAGAGAGCACATTGGTCACATTTGCATGAATAACAGGTTTGATGTGCAGATGACTAAAGGAGAAATGGGAGAGTCCGGTACGGGGTGGGAGAGAGGACAGACGGGTCAGATAGGAGAGTCATAAAAGAGCTGTTGATATCATTTGCACGAACTTGATGATGTGTCTTTTCTCTTCTGCAGTAACAGTTTCACCACCCTTTGTCATTTCAGGACTGACGACGCCTCCTGAGGAACCAGACTGTTATTGTCTGCTGAGTGTATGTGTGTGTATGTGTGTGTGTGTGTGTGTGTGTGCAGTAGTAGCGACTTCTTTTCTTGTCCCATCACTGGGGTCACAGAAACATACTGGTCATGTGTTAACATATGTGCTGCAGTAAACGTTCTGGAAACAAATACAAAGGCAACGTTTCTTTTTTTCCCCTGTGAAGTTCTTAAATCATGTAAAGTGTGTTTTCTTCAACACCAGGCGGAGGTGTTTCACATTTTTAAGGCCAAGCTATCATTCACACTGAACTATATCACATGGTGATATGATATATGATATGTTTTGGCATGTGTTGTATCAACAGTGGCAACAACATTTGAGCCTGTGCAAGAAAACTAGGATGACTTATTATGCAAAATAATTGTTTTTTTCTTATTTGTTTTGCAGTGTCTTCTGAAGGTTTCTGCATAAACACGCAGTGAGACAGACTTGACAATGTAGCCTAAGTCATTATACAATGACAAATTATGATTTTATAATAATTAAGGCCTTTGTAAAAGTAATATCAACACACTATCATGCACATTAATTTCATATTATTGTATTAATGTTGTTTACTTAATGATTATTACTATTAGCTACACTATGTGTGTTAATAAGATGTAACACATCCTATTAAATCAATAATATAGTGAAATAATATTTTCATTTTTATAAAAACGCGAATATTCATCACATGGTTAATGAGCCTCCTACCTCCTCCAGTGCGTAAGCCTTCATATTAAAAGTCAATAAGTGTTTAGTGGTTTGTTGAAATGTACAATCAACTGTGTTGAGTAATCCCAAAGAAAGAGAGAAATAACTGGAGAAACAACCTCTCGGTGCATGTACACGCATTTAAACGAGCAGGTTACAGTTTTTCTATTGTAAACGGGAAACCGGTTTTTCATACGTGCGCCACGTACGGCTGGTTTCCTTTCCTTTGGATGAAAGAAGACATCTTTATGCCGCCTCATTTCAAACTCAAGTCAACATCCGACAGAAGCTGAAGTTTCCACACAGTGTCCCGAGGGCGCCTGACGTCTCCTCCCTGTGGAGGAGCGGTGGTTGGTTAGATCAGGTCATGTGCTTCAGGTGTCCCGTGCGTAATAAACGCAGCCAGTCAGCCCGTGTT
This sequence comes from Anabas testudineus, assembly GCF_900324465.2. Lineage (NCBI taxonomy): Eukaryota > Metazoa > Chordata > Actinopteri > Anabantiformes > Anabantidae > Anabas > Anabas testudineus. The sequence goes on along the minus strand of NC_046622.1, from coordinate 10,465,125 downwards.
CATTTGTTTGGAAAAGCTCACGAACAGGATTGAAGATGGATCTGTCATCAGGTAGGCTAAAATAAATGAATGCCCAATACCGGTGAGCTGTAGCTTTAAGCTCGTTGTTTAAATAATAAGGCAGCCACTCGGATTTTTATTTCCCTTGACGTTTTAAACCTTCTTAAATGTGCGTCTTTTGCAGCTCTACCAACACAAGAAGAGGCTGTGAAGAAAGAGGAGGCCCAGAAGGATCAGCTCAACTGGCCCTTTGGCAAGAAAAAGGTAGTTTCATACTACAAAATATTGTCATAGCTCATAAAGAGCATTTACAGCAATTGAGAAGTAAAAAATTCAAAAGGTCTGCTTTTGGTAAAACTCCAAAGGGGTGTGTGGTTATCTGGACAACTAGACCAAGTGGGTCGTATCAGGCGGAAAAGCCATTGGAAATAAGTTCCACCTCAGCTGAATAGGCCTCATCTCTTTTCAATCCTTGATCTGCGTGGGTTTATTATGATTATGGGACTGAAACCAAATCAATGATCAGCAATGAATGATTTGTTTAAACGTTTTTTTGTTTGTTTGTTTTTATTTAAAGGAGGACGGCAAGGACAAGTCTGAGAGTAAAGACAAGTCAGACAAGAAGGACAAGTCAAAGGATAAGGACGGCAAGAAGGACAAGTCAAAGGACAAAGATGGCAAGAAGGACAAGTCAAAGGATAAGGACGGCAAGAAGGACAAGAAGAAAAAGGAGAAGAAGGATGGAAAAAAATCAGACGACTCATCATCCTCTGATGAGGTAAAAGCATGGCTGAGGTTTTATCCTGCTAGTTGAAATCTAGATTTCACAAGGTGGCTTCTAACCATGTTGGATTTGCTCTACACTTTTCTACTGTAGTTTCCACATCTCTTGAGTTTCTAAAATTAATAATAAATGTAGCTCAGTGGGTCACGCTTTTCGGTATAAGGTGGCAACAGAGACACTTCCCCTATTCGTGGTAAACGGTTTTAATTGGAGCAGACCCACCACACCCTCCTGTGTTTGTTTCCCTTTGCAGATTGTTTTGTTAAGTGACGTAATTCTTAGCTTGTCAGCTTCAGCGGATTTCAGAGCAGTGTCAGCTTTAAGAGGAAACCTTACCACACGTTGGTCACATTTTTATATCTTTTTTTTTTTAATCATTTGTATGAATAACAGGTTTTTTTATGCAAATGACTCAACCGAACTACAGTGACGTGTGGGAGAGTCACGAAAGAGCTGTCGTAATCTGAAGTGAACTTTCTGTTCTCCAAACCCGGTCTGACTAGACTCAGCAACATTCCTCCTCCAAATTGTCATTTTGGTGCTTGTTAAACTGTCGCAGCTTTTCAGAACGACTCGTACGTTAAAGACACTCATTTTAGATCTGTTAATAAATCATGTACCCTTTCTGCAGTAACAGCATTGTCCTTTTTGTCATTTCAGGACTGATGCTTCCTGAGGGACGGGACTGCTCTGTTGCATCTCTTATGATCGGGTCTGAGTCTCTGTACCAACTTCTTTTCTTGTCCCATCACTGGTGTCACAGAAACATACTAGTCCTGTGTTAACACATTTGCTCATTCCTGCAGTAAATGTTCTCCTTTTTTATATCTGCCAGTTTCTTCTGCCTATGAAAATGTGTCGTCTCCACCACCAGATGGAAGTGTTTTCCTTTTTTGTAGCACGGCAGAGCTCGAAATACATTATGTATACAAATACCAACTGCGAATCTATTCAAAAGTTCTTATTCGGCAATTATTTTATTAAAATACCAACATTTTAATGGCAAAATGTTAAAGTAAAACTAAATAAAAGTGCAAAATGACCTCTATTTAGATCTTATCATAAGTGAAGTGAAGCAGTGATTTCTAAGTAGTACAGTGTCTCTTGTTAGGGTGGAGCTAGTGTAAACAATTCTAAATGCTTGGTCATAATGTATTATAATCTGCAAAATGACTATAAAGGATAATGGAGTGAAAGACAAACTACAGTATATAACCTTTGTAATGTAGTGGAATGCAAGCAAACACGGATCTGACAATAAATATAATCCCTGTGGAAAATGGAGCCTGTTTAGCAATGTGTCCAGAAACTCCACAGATACATGACGGCACCAAAAACAAACCCCCCACCCACCTGTTTACCTATATACATATCTATCTATCTATCTATCTATCTATCTATCTATCTATCTATCTATCTATCTACAAGCTACCTGAGCTCCAGCTTTGGCTGTCAGGTGATGAGAATTACAGCATTTAGCATTGAGGATATCCTTCAGGTCTTTTAAATATTTTATGGTGGCGCTGAAAAAAAAAGAAAAATGGAGCGGTTTCAGAGACGACTCAATAATAAATCAAACATGCATTTTTCGGGGACTGTTGGAGAAACCCATTTTAACCCATCCATCATGCTCAGATCTTTATTTTATTTGAACCTGTAAGGGATTATTGAAGGTAGAAAACAGTGAATGATTTATAAGATTATTTTCTTGATGAATTGAGGAGGTCAAAGAGTGCAGAGTTACATTTGTGACCTAACTGTCTCTTCAGTAGAGCGTGTGCTTTTCCACCTCATTTTCTCGTTGTTGTCCACTTATTGTTGATTTTGCAAATGGCTTCTTTTAAAGTTAATCAGATTCTGACTTGCGTCACCTGGATCTTATGCATTTGTCCATCTAAAAAAGAAATGTCAAATATTTTCTGTTTTTTGTTGATGTTTTTTGTGACATTTCTTTATGTTTTCTGAATAGTAAATTGAATAATGTGTGGTTTTGGACTGATGACACAAGCTTTAAACGTTGTGTAGCATAAAGTAAGTTTTTCTCATCTTTGGGTGACACAAGGAACTCATTTACATAGAACACCAAAGACGAGTTGCAACTTCAATTATTAAGACTTGACCCAATGCAATCAATGTTGTTTTCCCCATGATGCAGCTTGAACAGAAACAGTATCACAAAAGCTGTGACCTTTTCGAAACAGGAGCTGCGAGTGCATGTGAGAAACTTGAAAGTCCAGAAAGTGAGTAAGAGATGGAACAAAGTGACGTGAAGGCCTCAGGCCTTATTTGTCTGCTAAATGTCTTTGAATTCCTGCCAACAGTAGGACTGATGGACGGACGGATGGAGGGATGGGTGGATAGCTGTACTGTGTAGGACACTGACCTCATCGTGTTTTTCACTTTGATTTTTTTCTATAAATCTCATTTAGGGAAGAAAATTCAAAACAGGATACTTCTGTCCGTGCTGTCTCTGTTCTGAAGCTTTGATGTTCGATTTATTAGATTTTTTTCTTGGCTTGGAGACTGTGGAGTCCTATGAGGCAGAAAAGATATAAGCAGTCATCTAGTGCTGAGGTGAGCTAAGTGTGATCAGTGGATCAGCGTGATTAGAGGCCTGAACACGGGTTGTTTGATGCCTTCTCCTCAGCCACTTCTTTAATCACTGAGCGGTTCCTTTAGCCTTCAGTTACTTTTTTTTTTCCACCTCTAAAGTTCTCTTTGAATTGATGGGTTGTCTTTGACTATATCTGCTGTTTTGTACAAATTACACCCAGAGAGTTTTTGATTCATTCATCTGTATGGATGCTTTCATGCACGGAAATCTGTTAGTTGTGTATAAACGAATGAATGAATTTATGTATTTTTAATTGATTATTTGCAGGCAAACACTAAAAGCTGCAACATCTGCATGTTTCTTTATTAAAACATTGACATTGCTGCAATATTTAATGTAGAACAGGGGGGTGTTTTTGCACAGTGCAGAAAAGACAAGAATATTATTCTATTATTTTCTATTCTATTGGTCTTTCCGTGGACGCACCGCAGGGGGGCATGCACGTCTCTCTGTCGACTGGCGTCAGCGGTCTCCCGGCAACAGCAGGGCTGGAGCTCATCTCCATCATTCGCTGCTCAGCAACGTCAAGCAGCGCAGACCGAAACAGGAAGTCAGGCGGTTTTTACCTAGAAAATAAAAGCGCACTGAGTGCAGGTGAACTTCTGGCGTCTCGCAGTCCCCCACCCGCCACACTTGCTTTCCTCTCTGTTTGATTCATAAAATAAAACGCAACTTTTAATTAAGGTTTTAATGATTTGTTTTATTTAAATTATTGCTTAATTAAAAAGTTGACAAAATATGTAATTTGGCTAGAAGTACCCAAACCTTTCCATAATTTATTTACCTTTACACCATTTCCTAATTCCATTACTCTTTTTTCATTTTTTTTGCCTAACTTTGTTTATTTCATTTTATTGAAAGCTAATTGTTAAAAGCTGAAAATGTGGGGACCAACGTGTCCGGCTCACCTGAGTTGTTTCCGGCTGACCTCCGACCTTTCGATATGCCATATCATGTTGTCAATCGTGCACTAGGAAGTTTCTAATTACATTTTCCAAATATAATAATCACTTCGACTACTGTGTGAATCAGCACGGCTTATTGTATTATTATTATTTTGAAGGACACCAGTCGGAAGTCGTCTCGGTCCCAGTGCGCTCCGACTTGTTCCCTTGTCCGCTAAGCTGCAGCAGAACAGGCGAGAAACCATGGAGCGCAACAAGACGCGTTGGAGAGACTCACCAAGCGGACGGGAAAAGTGCCAGTTTCTGAGCTGTTTGTAAGTGACTTTCAGCGACAGTGGGCGGATTTTCGTTCACCAGCAGGTGGACGCTGAGTTTTTCCAAGCGTGCTTAAACCGACTGGAGAGGTCTAGGAAAGAGAAATAGTCTTGGAGTGACTAGCAGCTACCAAACAACGGGTGGAAAGGAGGAGTACAGAGGCGCCCGAAGGAGAAACGAGTGCCTGGTGGATAGAAATGCTCTGTGTGCTGTTTTATCCAACACATCGGAGCATTTCACGCAGTTTTTGGAAGATGTCCCTGGTGTGCGCTGCGTAAAAAAACCCCCGGACTGCTTTAATGTCTCATGACTCTGGAAGAAACACTTACTTTTCTTTAAGGAAACTGTGAGCGGGGCTGAGATTTCTCAAAGGAACGAGGCACCGGGCTGAAACTGTCAACGAGTCACCGAACAGTTACGAACCATGGTGAAGTTTCATAACTCGGACCTATGGATAGCCTGGATGGTCGTTTTCTGCATGGAGGGTAAGTTGTCTGATACTTGGAAACTTAGGTCCCTGTCCCAAAGTGCAAGCAGAATACAAAGTGTAGACGCACAACCTGATAATAATAATAATAATAATAATAATAATAATAATAATAATAATAATAATAGGAGGGAACCATTTCAAAAGGCTTATAGATTTTGAATCCAGCTGACAAATCATTACATCTGCATCACTATTGCAAAAACAGATGCATCTGGAATTAAATTGTGCCATGGGCTCAACCTCTCCTCTCCAAGAGCGCGTGCCACAGCCATTTGACCCCCCCCCCCCCCCTCTACTTAATTCTGTATGTTTGGATCAGGCTGACAAATCCCCGGCATTTCCACAAAAACTAAAGCACCGATTTAGTTTTCCCCGGTACTAGTGACCATGTCATCTCTCCCAAAAGCACTTTTGATTGTGCACGTCTTATCCATAATGCGCTTTGATGTGCTTGATATCGCTTTTGCGCGTCTTACACAACATAAGGCCTGAAATTACAGGGTTTTTTTTTCCCATCATAAAAACAACACAACCGCCGACGATACGCATTCGTACATGGCACAGAAGTAGTAGCAGTGCGAGAGTCTGCGTTTTGAAATAGAAACGGAGCAGACGGTGGAGGGTTGCGCTGGTAATCCGTCCGATTAACGAGAAGCACGGTGATCAGGCAGCAACCCCAAAGGAAAATCACTATATATTCATCACTATATGGTCCTGTAACTTTTCTGTAGGGAATTATTTTGTGTGTGCTTACGCGTGCATGTGTGTGGCACTGAAGATCAACAACAGTATTCCTGTTGTTGGATGTGCATGTGCATGTGCGTTTAGTGATTCTGTTTTCCTTTGTGTTGTACACTATAATAATCCCAGCATACTGGAAATCAGAATTTAAGTTTGCCTCTGATATTTGTTATGCAAAGTTTTTTTGGATTTGAAGTTTCGTCAGGTTCAGAGTACAAAAAACAAAACAAAACCAAAGATGAATTACACTGCAGAAAGAGATTAATGGCACCAATTAATAAAAGTGCATCATTAGTGAAGGTATTCATGCAAATATGACATAGTCTAATGAATAAAGATGGATGTTTCATGAGACTTAAGTACCTGTCAGCTGAAAACGAATGAGTTCCCTTAAATAGTCTTCAACTTTCTTTCAGGCGATGTACAAATCTTTGTCAAAATAAATTGCAGAGCGGAGCAGAAATATCCGAGAAAATTCCAATCCAGTCGCTCAGAGCCACTAAAATCTTTGCCATTGAACTGTGCAGGCACGCACACACACACTCACACTCACCCCTGAGGTGTCACGTTGGACGGGACAGTTGCTTCGTTGCGATTGTCCAGGTGTCTCACCTGTGCAGGGAGTCTGTGTCATGTCAGGTTGAGTCAGAAACACATGTACTGAACATCATTTGATTTGCAACAGAACAGTCTGTCTCTTTGTCAAATTAGTGGTTTGCTATGACGGAAGTGCATTGTGGTCATTTCTCCCTTTTATCTCAGGCCCACAAATGAGTTTCCAATAAGAACAAACTGTGTTTATCTGATTAGAAGCTCTATTAACCTGATCACTTCTTCAGAAAGAAGCTGCATTCTCCGGACAGTTACTTTTGTTGTTGTCCTCTCACGTCTTGGCGAGGAGCTACTGGTGTTTCTATAAATACATTCTGATGCAGCAAAGTCACTATTGATTGTGGTTGGTTGTTTTGGCTGTTTACTGACCTCCAGCTTTAAACAAAATGTTTTTTTGTCAGATATTATCACTAGATCGATCTCATCTGTTCATTACAGTGTGTAAGCGGACACAGGATAGTTTTATACTGTTACACATTAAGACCTGTGTTTGTTTCCCTTTGTGCCTCACATGAAATGTGCATAAACGGTGAACAGTTCAATCAAGTGATAGGAGGGGCATTTTGTAAAGCAGGAAGCTGAGCAACGACGACAGGTGAAAGGAAGATTCATAAGTTACCTGGACAGGCATCAATCACGTCCAAGTAAAAGGCAGGACCTTTCCTACTTTCAGCTTTAGTTAGAGGACATGTCGTGTCCTTCTTTAGCCATCAACCCTCCCCTGTTACGCATAAATATTGTATACTTTCATCTCGGTTAGAAATGATTCGGGCCTGTCAGCTCTGCAGTGCTCGAAGTGTTTAAAGAAAGTTTGCAAAAGTTAAAAGGATAAACAGAAGTGGCTCTATGCTAATAAACTGACTGGTTCAGCTGTTGTTAGAAAGAACCCCCTGGCGATACCAACACAGAGCTGCTCTGTCCATGATGCCCCGATTTAATGATCCAACCAGAACAACAGCGTGGCAGCTACTGATCTGGAGCCCTAATCAATTCAGCAAATTAAATTCAAGTGGAGGTGGCGACTCCGAACTGAACTCAACCGGTTTTATTAGAACGTTTCCAATTTGCATACAGAGAAATGTATAAATTAGCCTTTTTGCCTCAATCCCACTGTTTCTATGTGTGAAATGAAGAGTCCAGTGTGGGACGAGGAGCGACTGAGCGTAAAAGAAGAAACATAATGTGCAGTTCTTCTTAAGCATGTTGACATTCAGGACACTCATGTCTGCATCAGAGCCGAACTCAGACCAGTTCACTTCACCACATTGTCTGTGAGGCTGTTTTCCACTGAGGCTCTGCTGTATGAAATTACACTCCGTAGCAAGCTTCGCCTGTTTGTTGCCTACATGGTCTTCTCTGCTCAATTTGCTGGTTTTATTCCAGTGATTTCATTATTCACATCTGATTTGTGCCACATGTGTAGTTGCGCTGGGTTCACCGTCAGGCTGACTTTGTTGATTTCAGGCCAAAATACGTTCAGCTAATAAGGGGAAAAAACATTTTCAAAAGCGATTGTCGGAAATACAATTAATCATAATTTCACTATAGATTTTCCATAACTACTAGAATATTACGAACAAGGAACTGAACGGCCAATAAAAACATTTATAAATCACAAAAATTTGATTAAATTATCATTTATTTTAGCAGGAAGTAAAAGATGATGATAGATGACAGAGAAATATGAGGTTACGAGTAACCACTGGTGCACAGTTTTTATATTTGGGAATACGTCTCTTTTCCTGCTAATGCATAATACATATGATTAAAAAATCCCGCCTGTTTTTATCTGATAAGTAGCATTTTTTCCCCTCCTCTTTTCGCCTGCTGCTAAAAAGGAGCAGCTGGAACAAGAGTGTTGGACAGATGGAACTTTCCACCTCGATTATTTTTCTAACTAAAAATAGCCCCTCAAAAATTAAAAGACCTCTGGGACCGCTCGCGCTGTGCATGTGTATGTGTGTATGTTTGAGCGACAGAGGCGCAGAGAACTTCAGACGACAGGGTCCTCAGATGATGGCGGCATCGGGCATCCTGGGAGTGAGAATGAATAAATGATGGGCAGATATTTGGAGGAGAGAGAGCACAGCGGCCGCCTGGTCCCAGGGTCTCTTAAGCACACATTAAACCAGGTCCCAAAGAGTCCACACGCTGCTCTGCACCACGGCGTTTGGCCAAGCATCTGGGGCAAACATCTGATGTGGTCAGTTCACAGAGGTTTGGGGGTTTGGGGGTATGGAGCTTGGAGATTTCGGGGTTGGTTGTACCTTTAATCAGTGTGGCAATGAGAGAATCACTGAGTGAACCACGAGAGTGTGGGAGCAGAGTGATGTTGATTTAGCTGCATTTGGGTTGGATGGTTAAAAATGATGTTGGGGAAACACTGTCGCTTTTCAAAGCTGATCTGGACACGGTCAGTGCGCTTGTTTGTAAGTTGTTCGATTCAGTCTTGTCATTTGTAACATATAATCTTGTAACCACTTTTTTTCCTGATGGACATTTATTTATTTCAGGTGCTGCGTCGTTTTCAACAGAGGAATTGAGTGAACGAAGCTTTTCAGCTGACATGTAACACATTTAATACATTTTGTCAGTGCATATAGTCCAGTGAAGTATCTCTGTACGAATCTAACGACCCCCACATAATTGTTAAAGCCCTGCGATATTGTTTCAAATGTTTTAATACAGATGTTGAGGGGATGAAAAACCAGAAAAAAACAATCCATGACAAGACCACAAAACGGTAACATACTGTGCCAGGTTGTACTATTTGGGCGTGACGATCTTTTAGCTTGATTTTGAGTGGGTGTATGTGTGTGAAGAGCCAGTGGGCTTATACATATTTAAAGTGGATGTCTTCCTCATGTCTTCCTGGAGATCCTGTCCTTGAAATGAGCAGTTTTGCTTTGCTGGCTTTTAAAGTTTGACAGGACTTACACATCACATCAGCCACTCAGGCGATACTTGGTACTTGTAGGTGGAACACTGAGGTGGAAATATCAATAGAGCTTGAAAAGTGTAACGCGGTAGAAAAACAGTGCGTGTTAAACGTTTTGTAACTATTAATAAATGAAGTTTCATTTGCTGTTTATCTATGTGGCAAAGCTTAAGCATGCTTTTAAAGTTCCAAGTTTAGTTAATTTGCTTTATCTTTAGGGCACCCGTTCAACTCACATCAACACCGATGCACATTAACTGGCTCATATTTTACCAAAGCCCTCTCTCACTGTTTACGTCCTGTGTGTGAGATATATTGCAGCTCTCAATCATTGTCTGCCAGAGGGTCGTTACGTTGATCTGTGGTATAACCAAGAATAGTAGCTGTGTTTATCATTGTAAGACTTTATGAGCTCAGATCAATGGCTAAGGAAATGCTCCTGTGAATGCCTTATTCCCACAAGAGTGTACTAACAGGCAGGGTGTGTGTGTGTGTGTGTGTGTGTGTGTGTGTATGTGGGTGTGCCATCTTATTCCCTTGGCAAACAAATTACAGCAGATCCCAAAGGATCAAGGCTTCCCCAAGATCATAATGACCTCATCAGTTTTACCTACTGATCACAGATCTTCTGGTTTCCAGATAATGAGATTGTCTTTAAGGTTCATTAGGTAAATGTGCACTCTGTTGTGAACTAACTGTTAGTAAATTTGTAGAGGTTGGAAAAAAAAAAAAGCGAATTAAAATAAAGTTAGCAAAAGCCTAGAAGGTACTTGGAACTACTTTAAATGTGAATCCTTAATACTTTATTGATTCCAATTGAAACAGTAACAAATTCCCTGAAATTATCAGAGGGCTCTTAAATCTCTTAATTTGTCCCCTAGCTCTCCCTAATGTGGAAGTTGGACATGTGCTTTGCTGTTTGCATCTTTCTGCAGCCAGTAAGAGTTCGGTGTGGGTGTTGGTGTGATTGTGCCTTTCCTCTGCTGATTATCTCATACCAACACCAATTGTTACTACAACTCCCTCCACCACCCCACCTTCGTCCTCATGACACTGAAGCTATAAAGCCGTCATGACTTGGAATTGTATTGCCCCATAACGTCCGGAAGTGATCTAAGGTCAGAAAGAGACACTTTTTCAAAGCAGTGTAGTGTTTAGCATAATACAAAATCTGCAACCTGCTCCCTCATGACAGACAGACAGCTGCATGAAATGCTGTAGTGAGATCTGCATGTCCAGCAGGCCTGGTAGAAGGCCTGACACGTGTGAGTCCACAAGAAGAGGATGTATACGGGAATTTTGAGTGGTGCTCCCTGGAGTACTGTGGCTTGCATCACTAATTTGAAATTGATTGTTCATTGATCTGCACAACTAAATGACCTTACAGTACTTGATGAACCCAGCGGCTGAGCTTGCTGGTGTCACACGGAGATGATGCAGATCCTGTGACCATTGACTTGTCTGGACCGGACAATTACACAGGTTTTAAAAATAGACTGAGCATAATTTCACATTCTGGAGGAATGTAATTTTGAAAATTGCTCATTGTTGCACATGATGGGTTGCCTGCACGCTTCTGTAATGGCTACCTAGGTGCTTGGCGAGAGTACCTGCAGAGATTACTTCTATCCTTTGAGTTTTTAAAAGCTTCTGAAGGTCGGAGGTCTCAGACGTGACTCGGTTTGCATCAGGGTGGAGAACTAGTCAGCATCAGCATTCGCAAGCTTCTTTCCTCTGCTCTGTAAAGTCTTTCTGTGTTTGTAGAAATTTCCTTAATCATGTTTTTATCCCTCTGCCAGCAGCATACTAGCATAGTGAAATCCTTTTGCCAGTTTATCTCTTAAGATGAATTAATCCTGCTGCTTTATGTGGTCAGGGTGAGCAGATGAAGTGAACTTGAAATGCCTCTGCCTTGTTGTCCTGACACTCGCATGTTGTGCTGCTAATGTGGTGAAAATGCTGCACAAAGAGAGAGAATAGCTAGGAACAATGTGAAAAAGGGGACAGATTCTCCTGCATTAAATATGCCCAGGGAGTTTCACAGCCATAGGTAATTCATAAACTGGCTGTTGTGGTAAAAAAAAAAACAAAAAAAAAAAAACGTCTTTTATTTTTGCCTTTGGTCTTTTCCTCTAGTTCAGTAAATCTGCTTTCAAAACCAAATTAACTTTGCAATTACCGATAAACAGAGTTCTGGCACTTCACATGACCGCACTGCCGAGATGAAGATGAACTTTGTTGAGTCGGACATAAGGGTCGATGTATGCTTTGTGATGCTTTAGATCATCAGGCCACAGGAACGCTCCATTACTGAAGTGTCTTGGCTTTTCAGCTTCTCATAGCTAAACTGTGAAACAAGTAAAACTATGAAGTGAACCTCGCTGGTGTTGTAGCCTACGTGTGCTAGTGTGCATTTCAAAATGCGTGATTCCTCCCTGTAGGAACAGTTGTGTTGCAGCATAGTTGGTTTATTTGTCGCTATTTTGAATGGTGCCAAAGAGCCTCACACTCTCACTGGCGTTATTCCTCATTTCTCGCTCAGGTGTCACCCTTTCAACACACGAATGACCACTTTATTTTCTTTATCATGACCTATATGGCTCCACATTTCTCTCCATCCTCCTCCTACCCTCATATTTGTCTTTTGCCTCCCTTTGTGTCAGCCTGTCGTCCGTTTTCACTTCCTTTTAGTGTCATACTGTTTCACTCCGTATTTCTCTCTGTACCTCTCTTTCTCACACTAAAGTTCTCTATTTTCCATCATCCCACACACTCTGTCGAAACACGAGTGACTTTGCAGGGTGCAGACGAGACTGAAAAGTGGTCCCCCGGTTGTTCTGTCCTTGCAGGCAACGAATGAGCATGTCACATCTTATGCATGTGAACAACTATGAAGAATATCGTGTTCAGGCAGAGCGAGAGAGAGAGAGAGAGAGAGAGAGACAGAAAGAAGGAATGAGGCAAAGAGACAAAGAGAGAGAGGGAGGAGAACGAAAGATCCCATCTGTGCATTGTTACAGCACTTCACCTTAACAGTGTAGCTGTTTTATCTAATAGAGTAGGAGCAGGCACATGCGGGACTTTGACAAACTGGGGAAAATGCACATTTACACACTTCATGCATGAACATATACGCACATTCAGATGCGCCTACACACAGTTTATACTTTTGCAATACATGCGCGTGCTTACACAAACAAAGACACTTTTAGTCCATTGGCGTGCACACAAGTGTGACCGTGCTCATGCACACACAGAGACACCTGAGGCCTGAAACAATTTCATCCAGAATTACTCACAGTTACCATATCACAAAGTGGTAGTCTTTCCATAATTACTATTTATGTTGCCTAGCCTCTGCACTTGAACTCTCCTTTGCAGCCTCTTTGTTCTGTTGTAGGTGGACAAGGTCAACTCAGTATGCAACAAGCTGTAGCACTTCTGTAATTTCACATTATTTTCCAGTTCATACAGAGACTTCCACTGCAACCTGGTGGTTTGTTAGGATATTCAATGGGATATGTAGTCATTAAAAGGATTGAACTTTGGTTGTAGAAGTCAAATTTTAAATTGCTGGTTATAAAATTATTTATTTATGTTCTTGATGAAACATTGAGGGATGAAAATCAGATTAAAATCTCAATAACGCAAAATAATCAGATTTTCAAAAATCCCATTTGCAATTCCAACTGATACTAAATTGCAGTTTTCTTTTCTCTACTGTTTTTTCTTCACTACATGCCTGTAAGACCTGCTTCTTGTGGGACCACACAGGGGAAGTTAGTCTAACAATATTAGGTGCATGGCTATCAGGGGGCACCATATGCCTCTGTGTCCCCTTCAACCCTTAATCCGTGCCTCTACTGTCTTATCTGGTTGCCCTCCCTGACAGCCTGGAGACTGGTGGTGGGTGCCGCGAGACGCTGTTCAGTGCTGCACACCTCTTTGTGTTTGTGAAGTGCTCAGTATGCAAATCCACTCGGCCGCAGATCGTTTTGCCAGAATATGAGAGGAAAAATTCACAATCACACATGAACGTGGACACACCTATTTACCACACACACACACACACACACACACACACACACACACACACACACACACACACACACACACACACACACAGATTCCTCACTGCACCCCCCCAATATGCACTAATGTCATGAGGATATTGCACAGACTTAAGTGATAATGCCAGATAGTATTGTCACGTACCCCACTGACACACTGTGTGTGTGTGTGTGTGTGTACTATTTGTCCACAATCCTAGAAAAAAGCCTTTTAAGCGCCGTAGATCCTGACTATTGGAAGAGCATTGACTAACCGTAACAAGGGAATGCTTATCCATGCACGTTTGTCCCACTTGACACAAAAGGCAGCGTACACTGACCATGAGTTTGAATAGATCATGTAAACTTCTCTGTGGTTTAGGGAACCCAATTCAAGGTAAACCCAGGTCATCCAGACTACTGACAGGATGCTAATGAGCATAGACACCAAACGTCATCCAACAGTACTTATAGTCACGCAGTCACTTATGACCACTTCCTGAGTTGTCACCTTTTGTTTTGAGTTGTAAAATCTTGTCTGAGCATTACAAACCACTGTGATGTAGTCTTCTTCTTTTCTTCTACAGAGATCAACTTGCAGATGTCCTGCAAATAGTTAAAGAGAAAAACATGAGCAATAGAGTAAATTCATGTAAAGTGAAAGTGGACGCAATCCTCTTACTGAAAAAGGAGTGTGTTAAGTGTGACCAATGACAAGGCTAAAGGAGAGCACCGAGACCAAACTTAAATTCTTTCATGAAACATGAAACGGTCTCCAACATTACATACTGTACCTAATGACAATGTCATCATGATTTGTCAATCGTCTGTAACCCCAGCCTTCTGGGAGCTAACAAATTAAACTTCCTATATTGCTTTTTTGTGACCCAGGAGGCTGTGACTTGCTTACTTGCCTCTTCTGATGAGATGCGACTACTGATCTGTACGAGCTTGCCTGCTAGGAGATGATTTATGAATATGGAACAATGTGTAAACTATTGAGCCAAGGCCCAAATCGTCTGCTAAGACGGGCTTTGCTACAGATTATGTCTGTCATTTGGTCTGTGACCCTGGCTTATAGATTTTAGATAGATTTGGCTTTATACGATCAGTTCAGTGGCACATGAGCAAGACCTCACATGCTAACACACATATACCCAGATTGAAGTTGGACATAGACATGGACATGGTTTACACCATGTAAACTTTTGTTTACACCTTTTTACTATAATGTTTTTTTATAGTTTTTTACATGTCATACTTAAAATCCATTTAGAAATGAGCAGCAAGAACGTGTCACTTTAAAATGCTGTTGTGCGTTGTGTGTGTACGTCTCTGGAGAACAATCTGTGTCTCTTTATAGTTGGGTTAAGGTTAAATCAAGTCAAGTTTACTTGCCCAGCCGTCCACATTAAGCTTGTCTCTGAGGACTCTGCATCCACTTTCAGGTGAAACCTCTAAATATTACATTTGGATAGAGGGACAAAGACACGTTTACAGCAAACATGGGAAGTGAGTGTTAAGATGCAGCAACAAAAAGACAACTGAAGACTGGAAAGCAGGTTTCTATGTTAATTCTCTTTAAATTGAAGTAAAAGAAGAGACTTTTCTGTCTGTCCTGAGATAAACAGCGATTTAAAGATTTCCACAGGTTTATCTTCTCGGAGGCACTGTGGTTCTTAAGATATCTAACTTGTTGGGAAATGCTCTGCTGCCTGCTAATTTTCTCCTGATTGTTGGTGACACTCTGCCTGCCAGCAACCTGCGATCGGATGGCGTGACAGGGGAACATAAGGGGTTGTGAGATTAGATAAACATGATGGTGAGAGTTTATTTTTGTGCTAGAAGAGATCTGACTGAAACTGTGAATCAGTGAAAGGATGTCAGAGTGTGATCAAATAATATGATTTGATTTAACATTTGCATGGATTGAAGGTTTTTAAAACTGTTGTAGTTGACATTATGGGTACCAGGACATTGAATAACATGAATGTTGATGAAACAGCATCAATCTATGCAGGAGGACACAATTTTGTCACATAAAAATTAATATGTATTCTTGATGAAGCAGTCAATTAAATACATTTCTAAAGTAAACTTGTGTGTAATTTGCCATAAAAAACAACAACACAGAAATCAAGGTGTTTAAAAAGGCTGTGATAGTACGTTGTTTTATTTCCTGTTCGTACAAATGGAGTCTCCTGTGGTTATTGTCAGCGTCTCCCATACACTGTGCATACACCCACATGTACGCACACATGCAGAGATGTACGAATCCACACAATGTCAACAATCCAATTAGCTACCATCTAGTCAATTGGGGTAATTACCCAGAGGCTATTAAGTCTTTTTCTCCCAGTTCATGATGACATCTGTAATTATGGCAAAGCAACAATGATGTTCAATTACAGCTCACTATCATTGCTCTGTAGATATGTGATGTCAGTAAAGATGGCAGAATGGTCACTGAGATGACGGAGACTTGCCCCATAACATATTGATCTAGATAAAAACCACTGCTCGTGGAGGAGTAGTGGTCGTAGTCTAACACTTCATAAACATATCTCATAATCAATGGCAGAATATCAACTGATCCATCATCTGTGCTCTGTAAACGGTTGACATTTTCCCTTTATTAAAGCTGTGAGATGAAACGCAGGGTTTTAATGATGACATGAGATGATCAATGACTCCATTGTACTCTGCCAAAGGGTGCTTTATTAAGATGGGGCATTGTCCCGTTCCAGAACAATTTTCTCCATGTTTAGAAGGTGATCTCCCCTTTGGAATTTGGGGTCAAAGTTGAAGTGTGACTCTTCCTTTTTTGTGCATTGTAATTAAGTAGAATAGGGCTGTGTAACGCCTTGGGAGTAGGAGTGAGACATAGAAGCAGAAAGAGATGTAGCTCGTCTTTATTACTGCACTACTGGATGATGGGAGGGACCGGGAGATATGTGTTGCGTATTAGAGGACAATGGGAAAAAAAATTGCTATTGTTAAAATGAGGATGGTGTAGAATAGGAGGGCCCATTGAGACTGTCATCACTGTGCCTGCACAGCCACACGAGACGCCATTCACTATTGTTATAATAAAACGCTGTTTAGATAAAAGCTCGTGAATACAGGTTGCAAGGCAGAGCTGAAGCAGCCACTCTGCAATGGATTACACCGCCGCCACGCACAGCAGGGAGAAGAAAAAAAAAATCACTCCAATTTTAATTAATCCTTGTTTAAATTAGGATGAATGATGATGATTGCTGAGAATTGGCCGTGCAGATGAGATGAGGCGTGTATGATACAGTGTTTCATAGAGAGTTATCATAGCATCACAGACACCGAGAGGGTGGAGGGCTTTAAGAGCTGAGCTGTGGGATGATAATAATAATAATAATAACTGGAGACAAGTTTTTATTGTACATAAAGTAAAACTGAGAGAGCAAATCAGCCACACAGGCAGATTTCACACCTGATCTAACAGCCTGCCTGAAGCTGGACGTCAGTATTGTGTTTGGTAGGAAAGTTCTGTACATCATGGAACTTCATAAAACTCATACACAGGTTCAACTAAAGGTTTTTTCAAACCTATGGTGCTATGACTGGAACGAGCTGAGAGCAGAAAGGATATGGTGATATTTGATTATCTGCTTAACTGTAACTGTTTCATTTCCTCTCTGCTCCTCTCCGCCCTTATCTCCTCCTCCTGTATTCGACTGTTCCCTTCAACTGGAGAACATCTGGAGCTCACCGTCACCTAAATCCCCCTTTGACACTTGTTTGCTTCGTGTCATCCCTCGATCTCCAGCTTTCTGTTCAGAGGGCAGAGGGCTCTCGACAGCCTAATGCTTGATTTACCCTCTTTTCATTTTGCTTCCTCCTAGCTCGGGGTGGGGGGTGGGGGGGGGGGGGGGAGTGGTGATTGAAGTTAAGAAAAAGTCTTTATTACGTTTTTATTTTTTATTTTACAGTTCATTTGCACTGCATTTGCTTTCCCTAGCCTGGTGGAGACTCAGGTGGGCACGAGTATTAATAGCTTCCCTCGTTTGTGACGTCAGCTGAAATCACACATGTGCCTCTTAACGCTCGGATCACTCTAAGCGGTTATTTAGTCAGTGCTGTAAAGTAAAAAAAAAGAAAAACTGAGAAGGAAATCTAAATGTTCTCTCCTCCTTCCTGCCTTTTAGCTACATGGATGTATTCATTTCCATGCCTGTTCTGCTTTTCTGTCTCATGTTCCCTCATTTAGTTGTGTTTGGACCTTTCTATCTGTTGCTCACCTGCTCTCTGCTCCCCACTGCTTCTCTCCATCACTCCTTCTTTTCTCCAGTTCGTTCTCCTCTTTAATGTGATTGTCAAACTGTATGTCATCCCCCCCCCTATTTTTCCCCTTCCCTTCTCTGCATGTGTCCATGTGACTAATCTTTCTCTCTGCCTCTGCTTTCATTGAAAAAAGCCGTATGCTCTGCCTGAAAGCTTTGTGGGGTCCTAAATGCTAAATGCCAGTCTGTCTCTGCCAGGCGCCCGCTTAGTGCCGGTCTCCTTGGTGATGAGACCAGCGATCAGGCCGTTCTGCACCAGACACTGAGGGGCTTGTGATTAAGTGCGCATGTTTGTGTGACTGTTTGTGTCAGCGTACAGTACATTTGTGTGTGTTTTCTTCCCTGTCTGTGTAAAGACATGTACTGTATGCAAGGGGGAGAAAACAGAGAAGTATGAGGGACATGTATTCATTGCCTTATTATAATGTGAATGCATTATGTTTCCTGTCAACATGCCTCCGCCAAACAAGGGGGCCCCTGTTCTCTCTGCCAGGGCTTGAGCGCCACAGAGGGCAGGCCGCAACGTGGTGCGGTTGTGCGCTGGCACAATTCACGCGGGGAGTTTAGCTCCCAGACGCTGCTGTTGGTCTCATCCCAATTCAGTCCATTTGTACGGACATCTCAGCAGCCGGTGAAGGAGTGACTCAATGGCACTGACATGGGAAGACTCCATTCACAATTTATTTATATGGGTGTGCATACATTGTTGTTTTGTCGTTTGTTTTTAAATGTCACTTTATAATTTTATGCTTGTGTAATTCTAAAATCTGAGCCATTAAAACAAACACACACCATATTTCAAGTTGTGTTCAGAAAAGATTGGCGCATTTAATGGGTAATGTACCGTAAAATTCCCCAGCTTCACTCTTGCACGCACGGCTGACGAGAGGAGTGCACAGCAGCTTACTGTTTGCTGCTCTGTCTTTTTCGTGGAGTCTCTGAGATTGGTGACCCAGCCCCTTCAGCTCTGACCTTGGTCAGCAAATTGGCAAGTGATGGAGCTCAGTGTCTCGGGTGGGCAGACAGGCCAAATATGATGTCCATCATGTCTTTCTGTGTGGTGTCTGGTAACTGCTGCATAGTGTGGAGGTGCAGTAAGGTGCCTCAGACTGAGAGACTCATCAGTTCTCTACATTCAACATCTCGGATAACAGAGGCTTCAGTTATAAATATTGGTAGAATAAGATACTCAGTGTAATGAAGTCCTGTACAGTTCAACAGCATTATAGCTACATACTCCAAAATAACTATGTATTTAGGTCAACCCTTTTTTAACAACCAACAGAAGGATTTTACCTTAAATAAAACCTAGAACCACCGAGGTCCTAACGTAGTGGCCTTTGCCATAATCATCATCGGACCACTAATACTCCATAACAAGCGCTCTATGTTGGAGCTGGGTCTCTAGCTGCTGTTTGGGTATTGATTGGTCTGACAGAGACTAATTCTTTGATACACAGGCGTAGTGTTAGAGGTCAGCCCGATGGTCTGAGCTCTCAAATCTCACTGGGACCAATTTAAAGGCCTGAATAGCTGAAGGGCCCTAACCAGCGTGAGTCTTTGCGGTCATGCAAACCTGAGGTGCTGTAAAGCTCCATGAGCTGAGTTGCACTGCAGGTACAGTATACAGTATGCGTGTGTGTAGGAGGACGTTTCATATGCATGTGTTCTTGCATGTGTGCGCCGTGCTCCAAAGTGCTTGTGCAGGCAACACTGAGAATGAAATTGCATGCAGCTCAAACACTTATTATGTATATATGGGTAGCTGAATAACACCTAGGAAGCCTGTGTGAACGAGCACGTTCTAGACAGATGCAGCTACCCAGAAAATGGCTTCGCTGTGGGACGAGGCCTCATGTATTATGAAGACCACCAGCTTAGTTAAATATCTTTATGAAGGCACATTTTTTTGCCAGTTTTCTTTCAGTCCATGAGGAAAAAATAAGAATAAATTCTTCTCATTTCCAAGTAGGATAGTGGTAAATAATATAAAACCATTTGAACACCTTTTTTTGGTTTCTGACATTTGATGACGGCCTGACTAAGTGAGAATATAAAAATAATCTGGCTACCTCCTCTTCCAGATTGACTGTAAAATGACCTTACAATAAAAGCATATGTGAATTCGCTAAGTTGGCTCCAACAGTCTCATGTTCAAATGTGTCTGTGCCAGACTGAGACGCTCTAATGCTCTTATTTCTTTCACACTTTATCCAATTAAAATATGACGTGATTAAAGGACAGCGATCTGCTTGGTAATATGTACACGGTGTGTGAGTGTTTAATAAAAGGCAATGAGACAATGCATTTGATTGTGATTTAAACAATACTGCCAAGTGTTTCTATTCTATGTCTGTATTATCCTGGTCCGTTAGTGTACATTAGCTTTGCTTTACTGTGTAGGTGTATGTGCATGCGCCTGTATTATCTTTGACGTTTGCGCCAAGAGTTCTCGGTTCACACGCCGGGTTAATTGACCTCTGGAGACATTTCTCTCTTCAGTGATTAAAAAAAAGTGTCTGGGTTATATGATTATGCTGCATTTGCCTTAGAAGTGAGATTTGTAGGGGGATTCAAGTTCTGAGGCGACTCATTATTTTTTAAATGAGACATTTGAACTTCTCGTCTCTCATATTTAAAACGCTTCTTTGAACGTTCGAAAATATATTGCCAGATGCTTTGGTAGCAAAGAGATGGGTTTTATGGCTTAGACGATGATGTGGTTCTAATAGTTTAATCAGACTGCTACCCTCAGCAGGTACGGGGGCAGTTTGCAGCTGAGTGTGAAGTGAACTTCCACAGTTCTGTGCTATAAATGGTGAATTGTTCTCTTTGGGTTAGTCAGAGGTTTTTGCATAGACTAAAACAATGAAATTAAGATTGCAAGCAAAACACGTGAAGAAGCCATCAAGTAAGACATGTTCAAGAAGATATACAGTGGGACCAGAGCTGCTGCTCTTTCACATTGAAAGAAACCATTCAAAGTGATTCAGGATTCTCATCAGGACGTCTTTTACTGGAAGCATTGCTGACATGCCCCACAGGGTAGGAGACCCAAGGCTAGAACACACTGGCGAGATGATATACTGTATCTCATCTGGCCTGAGTTTCCCCAGGAGGCATTGCTAGAAAAGATGGCATCTGGATTACCTTGCTGAACCTGCTGCCACCATGACCTGCTTCTGCTTAAGTGGCAGAAAATGGATGGATCCAATAGGAGGGTAGTGGGCAAAAATAGACCCGGGCAGGCCACACACTTGGTAGTCTTCAAGTATTATATAATTTCTGCCCAAAATAGATATCCAGTGTTTTTGAACACAGTTCTTCATTTGTTTTATTCACATGTAGATTCATTTTATATGAGAAATATTAAAAGGTCTGATCATCCATGATTAATACAGCTTTGTACTGTAATGTAGGTTAGGGCCCGAGAGACTAGAGAGCTGGAACGTAAAACAAACAAATCATTCTCCATAAAGGAAAAGGAAACACCCTCTACACTGCAGCCTGCATTGTAATGACCTGCATTCCCCAAATTGTCAATATGATGAAGTCATGACGGCTTTTTGTTATGTGTGTTTTTCCCATTCCACTCTTAAGGCCAGTGTGCATTTGAATGCAAAATACGTACAGTACACATGAGTGAGCACACACTCTCACTCTGAGGCATTCGCACCTACACAATCAAAGGAACAAACTAATGAAGCTTTTATGAAACAAACAACTTGATTAAGACTCAGGAGGGGAGAGAATCAGGTGTGAACACCGTGGGTCACAAAATCATGTGTGAAGATATGCCAAGGATGTGTTTTTTAAAAATGAAGATTGTGTGGATTTAAGAGGCACTTCGCCTCCCACGGGAGTTTGTTTGGGCATGCATCTCCAACGTTACTGCTCACTAGCTGGTGATCATCTTTTGGCAACTGAGTGTAGGTTTGCCTCTGGAAGTCACATACCTCTATTCACCAAAGCTACATTTCTTCAGTGTCTGTTTTCTTTACTATTTTTTTTGTTTGTTTTTTTGTTTCCTTTCACCAAGATACCAATAAAACTGTGAGTGATGCAAACGCTGGCAAGAAAAAGTATGTGAACCATTACTGACTGCATTAATTTGCCATAAATAACACAAAACAATTCTGCTATTTCTTGTCTTTATTGATAACATAAAACCATACAAATCTCATAGTGATAGTGGGAAAAGTATGTGAACTGGTTGACCCCCTTGGCAGCAATAACCTCAACCACATGCTTCCTGTATCTGTTGATCAGACCTGCACATTGTTTAGGAGGAATTTTAGCTCATTCTTGCTGCAGAACCGCTTTAGCTCTGTCATATTATTTGGACGTCTCATGTGTGGCTCTGTTCAAGTCGTTCCATAGCATCTCTATTGGGTTGAGGTCTGGGCTCTTACCTGGCCACTCAAAAAGGCAGATTTTGTTTTCTTGAAGCCATTCTGTTGTGGACTTGCTTTGGTGTTTTGGGTCATTGTCCTGTGGCATCACTCAACTTCTGCAGAGTTTCAGCTTCAGTTTTATGGTTGTTCTCAATAAAGACATTAAAAATCAGAATTTCTTTTGTGGTATTATTTTAGGCGCATTGTATTTGTTAATACTTATGACTTAGATGAAGATCAGATACACTTTATGAGAAATTAATGCAGAAAACCATGAAATTCTAAAAGATTCACATATTTTTTTCTTGCCAATGTATATACAGTTATTTTATTAAGAATGTTGCTTTAGCTGACCAAAAGGTAACGTTTACACCAACGCAGGCCATATTCATTGTGGCTTAGCCATTGCACGCTTAACAGCCTGTATAGATTTAGCAGTAAAATCTGTTTTCGCTACTCAAATAGTCCTCAGGAGTGCAGGAAAAATTAAAGGAGCCCCAGAGTGATTTGTTTTAGTGGCATCACTGTGGTCTGAGTAGAAGAATAAAAAGCTGGTGAATCTACATCATTACACTACAGAGAAAACTAAAGAGCTGCAAGTTATTATAAAAAAAGGATGAAAATTAGCATTGGAGTGATCCAGTATGTTTATCATCCAGCTTAATATAGTTATGAATATATGTTATTGTTTTATATAAGAAATGAGGTCCCACATTGTGCACGTGTGTCATTGTAAGTACAGTATTATTTTATTCTTCTATTATATTTATATTATATTATAATGTATTGACAAGATATAAACATTTATTGCAGTAGTAAGCAACCTACATTCCAGGACTGATACATGCCAAACTTTGCCTAATAACACGACAGGCCACAGTATCATCATTAGTAGTAGTTTTGTTCTTCACAAATGATGCTGCATGTGCAGTGCACAGCGGGCCTATCAGTCTTTGCTGCACTGAGAGCTGTGGAAGTGAACAAAACCAGTAATGCTGAGAAAAATAAACAACTAGTAGACTCTGAAATGCACTATAGCTCACATGAGTTATCTGTGCATTTGTCACTACCACCGACCCTTCCACCCTCTCACATACATATGTACTATGATCATTTGAGAATATGCTATGAGGCCATAAATCACGTACTGCCACTGGTGCTTTACATTTCTTTGTTCAGCTCTAAGTATGTATACTCTGACTTTGTTCGTTAGTTTCCAACAAAAATTCATTCTTACTTTTTTATTTATTCCCAAAGCAGTCCAAAGGAAACTGCCAAAGAACTGCAAAATGAGCAGTTACCAACATGGGTAAACACAGAGGCAGATGTTTGAACTGAGAACAAAGACGCATAGATTAACACAAACCGTGATGTTAGACAGAGAGAAAGGCCAAGACGGTGCATGAGAGAGAATTGCAGAGATTTGTGATATCTGGCTGTCAATGGGTTTTCACCATTTTATATTTGTGTTGGGAGAGTGGGGGGCTACAGCTGGGGGTAGGTTTGGTCTCCATGGAAACTGACATTCCCTTGAAGGTGCTTGGCAGCCTCCGTCAATTGTTGAGCTTGGGTAATGGTTTGAAATTTTCTGTAAAGTGCTTGAGAGATGTTGAGATTGAATAGAACCTGCTCAGGGTTGGCTCATGCAGTGACTAATTACACCATTTTAGAGAGAAGGAAAGAGCTTAATGGCATTCAGGCCAGGAAATATATACCCCGCTGCTCACATGTCAAATGTTTATTGGTCTCCTTTGTTCTTAGCTGACAGTTACTCCGTAAATATCACTTTCCACACATTAATAAGACACTTATTGCGTTGATAGTCGCTGATCACTCATGTATTCCTGGCAGAGAAGGTGTTATCCAACCACTGCCGCAGAAATGATTTAGATTCAGTCGTGCATTGCTGTTCCATCCAGGCTGTTATACATCTGCGTAATTTCTATTCAGACATTTTCTTTATGGCAGATGTATTAACAGTTGAAATAATAGTATGTGCAGCCCTTGTTTTTCTCAGTTTTTTTTTTCTTCTTTCAACCCAGACTCCCTCTTTCCCATGAGCCTTTGCTCCAGCTGGCAGACCTGAATGTGAGTGGTCAGGCACTGCTGTGTAACAACTAAAATAAAATGATTGCTCCTCTGCGTCTCCAAGTACACAACACTTTAGGCATCCGTGGCAGGTAGTGTGAATGCCTGCGAATGTCAGCAGCTGAAAAGGATCAACCGGGCAAAGTGTCAACATCACACCTCTGCCCGACCCGCCAGCTCATGCAGAAAATATGGAAGATTATCGCTGTGTGCTTGTTTTTGTCACTAAATGCATCGTTGAGACCCTTTAGTTGATTTAGACCTGGATTAAGTATAACCGGTGTAGAATAAGGACAGATACATAGGCTGATGAGCTAAATGTGGTCCAGTGAGTGAATATATTTTGTATACATTTTTTGTGGGTGCATAAACCCAGATATGCACTTGTAGAAGTAGCCATGTAAGTGTGTGAGTAGCAAATTGTAAAGTTCATTTGTATGCCAGAGAACCTCCTGTTGTTTCCTGCGATCCTTTAGTCTGGGAGGTCAGTCTCTGCTCGGTCTGAGAGAATCAAAAGGTTTTCAACAGACAGCAGATAGTAAGTGCCAGTGTCTCGTATTGTGATGGTACAGTGGAACTGTGATTCAGAACAATGAAGCAGTGTTTTACATTAAAAAAAAAGTGATTGTTTGAAGTTTGAAATTATATCAAGTGGTTTGAAATTTTAAAGTATGACAAGTGGTTAATTTACTAATTAAACAAATAAACAAAAGATCTGACTGAGGTAAGCTCAGTGTTGAGTAATGACAGAAAACTCTGCATTGAAAAAAGAAAGTACTTTCAATGAAGGTAAAGAAATTCAAGCTCATAATCACTTATCAATCTGCAGCCAGTGCTGGACAGTAGCAGAACACATTCTGTTATCAGGCAGCAGCTGTAGCAAGCATCTGTTAGTGCTTGTACAAACCATCTAGGCAACAGGTCTTTCATCTAGCAGACATAAGCTGGTTGGTTCACCTTTAGAGAGGAAATCAGTAATTGAGGGCAGAGTAGCTTGGGGAATTTGGGGGGAAAATGTTGTTTTGGGAAGTTTACTTCTGGCAGGGTTGGTGGGAACAGTTTGGCAATGAGAAGCATATAAAACATTAATTAAAATCCCAGTAAATCCATTATTTATTATGTATCAAAATGAAGATGGAAAGTATTTTTTTGAAACGTCTTCTGTGGCCAGTGAGCATTGAGGAACATTTTAGCACAGAGGCTAAATTAAAATGTATTCGGATTCGGTGCACTCGCAGATGCATGTCCTTAAAGTCGTATCTAGCTGCTTTCTCACGCAGAGAAAGAGAAAGTTAGTTCAGATGCATGTCCTGCTGGAAAGCAGCTGAAGGTGATGAGAAGTCATTCAGACTTTTTGTGCAAACTCACACAAGTCACGTGATAATGAAGGTGAAGATGCAAAAATCTCCTGGTGTATGTAAGTGTGTGTAGGTGTGTAAGAGAAGTTCTTTTTATGTTTGTGTTGCAGATGTGACGGGTATTTAGCACATGCTGATGTTGACTTTTTTTAATGCATCCATGCACAATAATGACTACGCCCAATGGCAGGATTTAATTAACTATCCCCTGTCAGGGCAGATAATTAGTCAATAATGCATGTTCACACACACAGACACACATTTGTACAGCATCCTAAGCCCCATGTTCTAATCTTTACCTAAACCTAATGTTAGCCTCAACCCTAAAAAACATATCTTTGCCTTCAAATAGTCCTTTGAAGGGTTTGAAGACTCCTTATGAAAACTTTCACTTCCTTGGTAGAAAACTCTAACTAGTCCTCACAGTGTTGGTCAGACATGTTCAATTGAATTCAGTTTATTTATAAAAATGACAACAATCATCTCGACACACACACACACACACACACACACACACTCGTTTGCCATCCTAATACTGGTGCTGAGACTAGAATGATCTAACAATTGCCTGCTGTTGGAGGAACATAAAGTACAAGCCTTGACTGACACGGCTCAATAGGCAATTACAGAGTATTGAGAAAGGCTGCAGACAGGAACTGAGCACGGTGTGGGTTCTGCCTACCTCCAGAGAGAAGCTAATGTTGATTTCTGTTCAAATTGCTTTGTCAGTGTGGTGGCACACTGTATGAATCTGCTCGCTAATGCTCACTCACAACACAACAGTAATTATGTTTTCTTCTTTTTTTGCAGGTTCAAGGTTTGATCTACACACAGGGAAAGGTAAAAAAAAAAAGTATTCAGCTTACATCCAAATCTTTTGGCTGTTTTTTTTTTTCCTGTGCTTTCTTTTACTCTGCATGCTGGGGGAGATGGGGATTATTAGCAGGCATGATACTGTGTCTGCACTGGTGTGTGTGTGTGTGTGTGTGTGTGTTCAGGTTGTCTGTGGATGGATCTAGTTGCATTATTGGGGGGATTTGCGAACCAGTTTGTTGTTGTTTTCACTGCACTCACACCCCTGCTTAGTGCAGCAGGCTGCTGTCCTGATCACAGGGAACATAAAATGTGGATTAGTAGTGTCTTACAGTATCAGAAATGATCGCACACAAACACACATAGCTATGCATGTTTGGTATGTGTACGCTAGAACTCAACTTTTCCTCCAACTGAGCTGTACATCAGTACTTTTTGTCTGTGTAATTGTTGTTGTCTAGGATGGCAATTTTTTTTTCTGTGGTTTTGCCATGTTTACAGAATTTGATCATTATGACGATGGAGGACCTGCAGTTCTTTTTGGTCTATTTCTGGCAGATGGAGTCTGCGATGGTTTATGTCTGTGGCCTTCCCTCTGTAGATCCCAGAGTATTTTAGTCCAGAATAATCCCCACCATCTGCTGTCTCATCTACTACGTTTTAGCCGTCAGTATCTTTCCTTCTATCTGCCACTGTCGTTTGTTTCTTACTGCATTTCCTCGTGTTGTTTTCTCTGTATTTTTCTGCGATCCCTCCCAGCTGGACGTCTTTTATTGTAATTCTCGTCTTCCTCTGCCACTCAGCCTTGCAATCTTGATCATCTTTGATCTCTTTACACCACTCAACTTCTTTGCTCTTTCTTTCCCATAGGTGTTTTTTTTTTCATCCTCATTACTTCTCCACCGTGACTTCCTTGTGCTTCCTTTGCTTTTCATCTGTCTTGTCTTAAGTGTCTCTATACACTCCTGTGTTCCTCCTTTCACACATACCCATGCCATACCCAGCTCCTGTAGAGCAACCAACAAAATTATACAGACAGATGCATTCTCACCAGGTTTGTACTGCTGAGGTATCTTTAAACCTCCATATCTGATGAATCAAACTGATTTTCACAATAAAACACACATTGTATTATTTGACCCTATTATAAACACTGTGAGCTAAACTTAAAGAGTTGAGAGCTAAGAGAAAATGACTCATGATCAAACTCCTAACTGTAAAAAAAATATTTTGCTTGCTCAGAAAATCAAATTTGAAATGTGTAATGCTCCCATTTGCCTTTACAGGCATCACTAAGGTGCTGGGGGAAAGACATTTGATGCTCGTCTGATCTTCTGCACTTATTATATGGCAAATAGGACATGACTACTGCAGAAATCCTCACATGTATACAACTGTATCCCTTCTCTTCTGTGCTGTCTTATTTTCAGACTGATACTAGAAGTGAGGCTGAGCTTTTTGTCAAATTAATTCAGCCAGGAACATGACGACAACGCTTCACTTTGCGAAGAGACACATGTATTTGTGACGCTGATGATCTCTACAGAAAGAACTTCAGTATGCTATAAAATCCAGGGCACAGTACACAGTTTACTCTCCTTGACAGAGCCACATGTACTGTATGTGTCCCTGTGTGGCTGACGACAGCAGCAATGACATCAGCACCTCTGTGACATGGTTGTCATCCATGTACAGGACATCTCCCTACCAGCACACAGCTGGATTAACAATGACTGAATGGATTATTGAGTGTGTGTGTGCGTGTGTGTGTGCATTCGTTTGTGTGACAGTGAGAGAGTTTGACAGAGTCAGAATGATAAAACGCGGCTGTGACTCCTGTGTCAAGTGGGTATTTGATAAAGCCGGATACCTTAAACAGATACTGATAATACCCTGAGATCATCATATTTTGGCAAAAATGCTAATGACATCACAAAACCATGCGCTCCAAATGTACATGTCAGCTCACGCTACCTATGAACATACAGTATAGCCCCACCGTTCTGAGCAGATAATATGCTCTGCATCTGACCCAAATCCATTAGGATAGGAGTCACAACCTCATCCAACCTCTCCTATTCCTTAATTTCCTCCTCCTACGCTTCCTCCTCTCTCAGTTGTTTCCAAATATCAGGAACTCAATGTGGGACATTTCTTCTGCAAGATTTACTGAAATAACCAGTGACCAGTGATATTATGATGTTCACAGTCCTGTTGGCGTCCCGGGGTACTGACAACCGTATCAGTACTTTTTACTACCTTGTATTAAAACAACTAAATCGGGCAGTTGCCGAATGATTAAAGCACCACATAACCTCAAAGTTCATAGTTTGATCTCTAGGAGATCTTTGTTGCATGGTATCTCTCTCTCTTGCTCTCTCTCTCTCTCTCTACCCTCGTTTTACTTATATTTCTGGTCTCTCCACATGGTCAGCGGCACAATTATAAAAGTAAATGGCACAAAAAAGAAAACAAATAAACTGCAGCTTAAGACTTTTCAATTGATTTGCTCAAAACAAAGATTACTTGATGGTAATGATGATACTTCTTAATATTTTGTCTTGTGTAGCTGAAGCTTGTAAACTATGCGCGTGTGCATATGTGTGTGTGTGACATTAGTGTAATTGCCAGCTGGGCCATTTATGCCAAACTACATGCTTCTGCTGCCGTGATGTCTTTCTTCTGTAGCTCTTTCATCGTCACTGCCACAATGTGTTTCTTGGATTACTGTATCTGAACATCACGTAGCACTCTATGAATGTCAGTGAAGAATATAAGGCCTGCAATCTGCTTGACTATTCAAAATGCTCCTAATTGAAATGCTGAAAAGGCAGCTCCGGCTAATCAGCTTAGACACGTAGTCCACAGTTGATGGATAATAAAGAGGATCTTAAAGCTGAAGTGTCTACTACCACCCCTGTAGTAAAAGTTCCCATAATATGATCAGAGCACAATGGAAGGATGAGGAAGTAAAGAGACAGGGAACTTCAGTCTGGGATAAGCACTTTAAAAGCAAGAGAATGAAGATTTGGCTCCCACTTTTTGTAACCCAAAAAGGGTTAAAACATGAAAGACATCACATGAATTTCAAGAGCATGTTTAATATATAACTACTTGTTACACGTTTTTGCGCTTACAACAAAGTGCCTCACAATGAATGCCTTCCAGGACAGACTCTCCTAAAGTGTCTTCTGTTATCCCAGTATTTAAATGACATTGCATCTTCTCTTTCTGTATGATGAGAGGCTCTTCACGGCAACTTTGAATGTAGGATATGAGAATGGGATCAGTTTTACTGCATAACAGCAACAACTGTTTAAAAAGACTATTGATTTCTGAATAACTTGGGAAAGCAGCAGAAGATGTGAACCCCTGTTATTATATGGAGTGTGGTATGAATAATGAGACAGGTAACCTCCCATAATTTAAAACTGTCTATGGCATATCTACTGGATACTGGTATTAAAAGGGGGTGGCTTTTGATATGTTTTTATATTCTCTAGTCTATGATTGTGTAAAAGTTATGGTTTCTAAATACTAACAGCTTTATCCTGAGCAACCCAGGCTGCTTTAGAATACTGGACCTTGTTTATGACATGAGGTATCCTGGGAAGTCTGTGCTGCATTGAGCACAGTTAACATCACAGTGCTTTAAGATGTACTGGTGAGGGGATAGAGTTTCTCTGGACTGTCACTTTTACTTTCTCATACTCTTTCTGACCCTTCAGTCTCCCTCCTAAATGCACATACATACTGTACACATACACACAGTCTATAGCTGCTGTTTACAAGACAGACAAAGGTCAGCGTTGTGAAGAGTGGAAGAATGAGAGTTGAAGAATGAGTGGAATGGCACAGGACATACGAGCAGCGTCCTACCAGAGGGCTTCTAACACAGTGTCACACGAAATCTTACAGTAGAGTCATCAGCGACCTTCACTCATCTTTCCTCGTGGTAAATTTGTTATTTTTTAATTTTATAGAATGCGTTTTATAATCCTGCTGAAGGTGAGGGTTGAAACAAACACCACTTGGAATTAACAGTGCATGCCACGTAGTTATTGAGGGGCCTCTGAGGGATCAGATGTTTAATTTAAATGAACCTCTCCTTGAACTCACTGTCCTCAAAGCCGGCACAAGATTCTTTACACATGCTTATTATACTAGGTGTTTTGTTTGTCTTTTAAATTCTGAAATGTTATGTGGAAAATCTTGTTCTGTCTTTCACAAAAATCCCTGTCGCCAGCCAAGAAACATACTGGCACAGAACCTGCTATACCCAATGTGGACAGAGTTGGGCTAGCTGTTCTTCCTGTTTCTGTTTAGGATATCTTAACTGATTACTGATGATAGATGCCATTTCGATAAGCACAGATCCTTTCTCATCTGGACTTTGGTGGCTTGAAAAATCAGCATGAGGAACAAAGTGAGATCTCCTCATCTAACAAGTACAAAATGTGATAAAATGTCAATTTTATGTAAACTGTCAAAGCCTAAGTTGAAGGAGTTGGATGCAGTTGTTCACAGTATGGAGCTTTTCCAGTCCGCTCTCCTTTAGGTGAATGCACCCATACTAAGCCCAGCCATTACACACATCATTAATGTGTCATTCACAACAGGCACCTTGCCCACCACATTTAAACAGGCTTGGGTTACCCCACTGCTTAAGAAGTCCATACCGCCTTTAAACACTCACTTGTGGAGAATTATAGATCATTTCTGGCCAGAGAGCCATGAAAGTGGAGTCTTCAACAAAATCACAGATTTTCTGATGTGATTTATCTCATGGTATTTTAAAAATCAAACATCTAAATCTCCATGATTACTTCACTTGTAAGTTACTTTGGATAGAAGCATGTGTTAACTGGCTAAATGAAATTCCAACATTTCCACATGGGTTTAACAGAACTGGAAACATTTTTATTCTAATCTGTTCTATGATGTGCCAGGATCATAAATATGTTATCCCAGCCTCCAGCTAGTGATCGGACTACTTTCTCTCTACATGTGTAAGGTGGGCAGATGTCAGCCACAGGAGCGGAAGACAAAGGACACAGCTAAGTCCCGCTGCTCATTACTGTCAAGAATGCTATCATTAATCATTACACCTTTAAGTATCTGAGACCTGCAGGATATACACTGTGAGTTGGGTACAAAGGGTAGAGGCAATTTGGTATGGACTTACCATTATATAGGCCATGACAAAGTGACAACAGCCATGTGTTTGTCCTTAACAAGGTCAGTGACTGAGTTGCTTTTATTTTACTTTTGGATGGAACATGGTTGGTTGGTGCAGTTCCTCTTTGCACTGTAGATCTAAGATTTGAATTATCTGGGTCTAACAAAGATGTTTTTTAGGGTGTCGTATTTTCATTACACGATATCTTTTTAGTACCTCTCTCACTGTGTTTGAGATGAGGCAGACACTGACGCTCAGGCAGTGGTTACCGTCAGGTGGCTGATTTAGAAAGTGTTGTGTCAGAGTAATAAGAGAGAGGAAACTCCTGATACATATCAGACTGCCCGCCTGTGTGACTGACGACTAACTCTGCACTCAGTTGCCTGAATGGAACAAGTGTTCATAGTAGTAAGTTAATTAAATTAAAAATGTGTGTGGAAAAGGAGGAGAGTAAGAGTGCTTTATGAGGACAGACAACAGATGGACTAGCAAATATGGTCAGTTTGGAAGGGTAGTGCTGGGATAGGGGAGTTAAAAGTTTGTGACTGATAGAGAGAGGAAGGCGATGAGTGGGGGGAGGGAGGGAAGAGGAGGAGCAGCTGTCCTTGGATATCTGTCTTCGAGGGCTCAAGACATCTTTTAAGTTTGCCCACCTTGGCATTTGGGCACCAAGATAATTCCAAGGAGATGAAAACAGTGTCCTGAGATGGACGGTGACATGGGTTAATAGTGTTTTCAATCACATCTTCAAAGGTCACATTTATGTTCCGTGAATGGATGAAGGGTTGTTTTGGAATCTATGGTTTTATTTTAAAAAAGTTTAAATTGTAATGTAAAGTTTTGAAACAGCTAAGATTATTTTCGCCTTGCTTTTTAAATTAGATTGCAGAATGACATAGTCTCATACTGTATATGCTGAGGTAGTTTCATCGTCCCACGAGACCTATTAAAAATCTATTATTGCATAATTTCAGAAACACAAAGGTGACCAGAGGAAATGGGTCGGTCTTCCTATTGATTGACCTTTTGCATACAGAAAGATTTTCTTGTGTGCCAGAAGAAGCTCCCTTGAGGAAGCAGAGCAAAATGATCCATAATCCAACCACTGTGGAGTGAGTGTCATAATTACAGGAGATACAGTGAGGAATTGGATTTCATGTGTAACGATTCCTGCTTAGTCTCTGTTGTATTTTGGGCAGGCAGGCAGACCACACTGTAACCGCAGTATGTTAACCTAATAGCGTCAATGAGACATGTGGAAAAGAGCTATGGTCCATCCATCCTGTCCTGACTAGTGCTTTGGTTGCTCATCCTTTCCACTTTCCATATGTCTCCTTATGCTCTGTCATACATTACATGCTTGCACAGCTCGTCACCCCATTGTTTATGTGACTGTTTGCTTTGCGGTATGATTTGGCCCATGCAATAGCGTTCATGCATTATGCAAAAATAAAAAATATTGCACTTTTCATTGTAGGAGAAAAACTCTCATCTCTCATCTGTTATTCTGTGAAAATTAAAGAACAGAAATGCACTTTCTCACCTCCGTCTGATGGATTACAAGGCTTCTCAGTTAGCGCTACACAACAGCACGTTTGGACATAATCTTTGTTGCTTCTGTTACGGATTTCTTACAGGTTTGGAGAGATGGCATGTTTTTAGTATCACTATCAAAGGCAGGTTTATTGATGAATTATTCTGTTTTAAATCAAGCAACACTCCCTTCTTGAATATCAGTGAATAAATGAATTTTGAGGTAAGGTCTTTTTTTTTATGTTGCACATTCGCTTGCATGGCATATCTGAACTCATCTTCTTGAAGAAGTCATTACTCAGCATGGCAGCTATCTTGTTTCTCATTTTTTTGGTGACGGGCACTGAATATATTTTATTTACACCTCTGTGAATTATTCAGAGGAAGTGTTTCTAGATGGAGCTAGCTAGCTAACTGTCTACCGTGTATGAATGGTTGAGTTATTCTAATGATCCTCCTCTCTCTTCTGTATGTATTAGTGCGTGCCTGCAAGCTTTTGCAGAGCTACTCATCACAGACTTTCTGATGAGTAGTTATGAGCGTGAGGATTCTCCCTCAGCAAAAAGTTGCTGCTTTTGTTGGGACTTTCGCGAAAGGGGCGAGAGCCGGCCTCCCGAATCTCTTGCTAATGTTCTCGATTCAACTCCCCAGGTGTTTGCGTGGGGTTTCTCTGCTGTGCGCTTCGTGTGATTGCAGAGCAATCCCTCCCTGTCTCTCTTTCATCTTCCCCATGCTTCACCCTGGTTCATTCTACCACCGGTAGCTCACATTTTTCCATGTCTCCATCCTCCTCTCCCTCAATCTCTTTGCCACTTTTTGTCTACTCCACTCTTTTCTGCTTTGAAGTGACCAGAAGTGTATGTGTGTTGTGTTTGCTTTTTGATTTTTTGGCTATACATTGTGAGGACCAGTTTGTGATTTAGACCAAGGAAGTTGGGGAAGATGTTTGATTTTGGTTGATCCTCACTGATTAGAATTAGGTAAGAAGTACCCTAGGACGTTAAGGTAAGAGGTTAGGGAGCGCATTCTGTCAGTAAGTGTCCTCATAAGGATTGAAATATGAAACTGTAAGTGTGTGCTTGTGAACAAGGCATATTTGTCTCTAGCCGATCTCTCTGCCAGGGAATCCAGCCTGTCAGAGCTGACACGATGTTCAAACAATATCCACAGTAGAAATCCCTGACTGCAGGCAGCACTGGTGATGCAGGTTGGGAAGAAATACAATTTTTGCAGAGTAGGACGAGATTCAGCGGAAATCTTTTGAAACTAAAGTGTTAGATGTATAGTTTGACTCTTTTTTCGACGTTCTCTTTGTACTTGTAGTTCAGAGAGTTCAACTGTTCGGTTTGGACTTTGGCCAATTGCAACTGGGTCTCTAAAAACAGCAGTCATCAGTCGCTCGGTGCGGGCTCCCTCCTTCTCCTCCCAATACGCACATACACATGCTCTCTCCCTCCTTATTCTCCTCTCTCCAGGCCTCCAAGATTCCCTCCTTACTTTCTCTGATCTTCCGAACATCAATCCCTCATTCCTCAAAGCAAAAACGAGGGGAAGGGAGATGACAAAAATGAGATGACAGATTATCTGCTATATATAGAGCCAGTCTTATACTGCTTCCCTTATTCATCTTTTCCCCCGTGCCCCCAAGACATTGGATACACCTTTGGTTGTGACTGGTGATGCAAATAGATCCTCTCCCTCATCACAGTGCTCTCCAAATTCAATGACTAGAGTTACATATTTTTATAAATTGCACCAGGCCTTTTTGGTGAAGAGGGGAGGGCGAGCACTGTCCCCTGGCATAAATGAATCTGAATGCATGTTTGGTATAGTTAGTGACCATAGACTCACAGTAAAATGCACATCTACCTCCTGCGAGAGACAGATTACCATGCTCCACAGTAGTTTCCTCCATTCGTTTGTCTGCTAAGTGTTCCTACATTATAGACTGTGTCACAGTGCAGATTTATGCTCTCTTGACTCTGAGCATCAATGTTGTAAAGTATGGATTAGAACCACATTGAAAGGTCACAGATAATCTCACTGTCTTGCTTTTTTTCTGTCATCATGACTCTGCTGTGCTCTCTCTTTGCCACCTCACTTTGTTTCTTTCTACTGTAAATCATAAACTTTTCTATCTTTTTTCTTACTGCTATCACATTATTATAGCCACATGTTCTGACATATGCTAGTAGGTAAGCTTGACACAGTGTTTTTCAAGTGTGACAACCTTTATTATTTTGGGTTTCCTTATAGAGATGCTTCGAAAATATACCTATTTACTTGCATGTCTTGCATTGCATTGCTTTTTGTTACCTCACATGAATGTTTGACCTCGACTGCATGTGCGCTGTTGTTTGAAGTTTGTAATGCATTTCCAAACCAGGTTTGCGATCTGATCTTGACTGAGCTAAACTTAGTTAAATGTTATTATATCACAAATGACCACCACTGCTTTTCTTCAAAAGGAAAACATAAATCCTACTGAACATGTTTTTAAAGTACATCATAAAAATAGATTTTATGACTAATAAGAGCTCCATAAAACGGTAGTATTGCACAACCACACATACTGTATACATGTTTTCATTTTCATGTATTTTATTTTCTTTTTGTTTACAATGACAACAGTGTGAGAAACTGCAATAGTTTGACTCCCATAGTGACTTGTTAAAATAAAAGTGTAATAGCATTAAGTACTATTTGGCGAACTAGGTATATAAAAAAAGAAATTGGCTTGAGTTTAAACACAGACCAACAAACAAATGGGTTTGTTTACTTCCTTCACCCAGAGGCTTTAGTACGCTGCTTTAAATATAAAATCTTTGTTTTTCTGAATACCAAAGGCATATAAGAGCTGTCATTTATACAGATATACACAATCCTCAGTGCTTATTTATTCATTCAAAATATTGCTCTCTCCTCTTTGCACTCAGTCTCCTCCTCTTACACTTTAATCTTCTGTCTTTCTCATCACCATATCATCAGCATATTGCTGTGTTGTTTTCCTCTGTCGCTGAAGTATCACTCTTACTTCACATCGCCTTTACGTACTTTAATCTTCACTAGAAAGATGGAAGAAGAAAGAATGAGAGAGTGAAACAAAGGGATAGTTGGTGCTACCCTCTGGGGATAAAATCTGTTATTGTTTATATTAACATCAAACCAACAGCAAGGCCCCAGTCTACACCAGTCAATCCCTCTTCCTTTGACTACAGACATTAATATAGATTCTACATTTCCACTTGGATTTTCCCCTCTTCTACTCCTCACATCTCTCAACAGTAGCATATAATTTTTTTTATTCTTTTTTTATATTAAATGCTGAAATATGTGCCAGTGAGGGCAGGGAGAGACAAATTGGAAGCATGAAACTATTCCTTTTCATGCTGAGAGGAGAAGGAAAGCTCTGTTAGCCTAGCTGACATTCCACTTAATTTGATTCATTACTGCGTGGTGATGCTATTGTCGCCACATGCAGGGAACTGGGCCAGTTGTAGAGCTTTGAAATATCCTGACGGGGGACAGTACAACCAGCACACTATGATAAAATATGAGTGGATATAAGTCCAACTGGTGTAGCTATTTCCCTGGCTGCAGCCTGAACTGCAAATTGCCTATGCCATATATCTGTGTGCCAGTTGTGAGAGCAAATTGTGAAAACACAATTCTTAGAAGAGATCCAGAAGACAGTCCAGTCAGATTCAAGGTCCATAGGGTTCATAAAAGTTCAACTCAATCAAATGTGGATTTCTATTAGTTATATTCTGGTTTAGTGAAATTGGAGTGCTACAATCCAACCTCTATAAATAAATGTGTATGTGAGATTAAAATGAAGAAACATGTCATCCAGTGACACAGAGGAATATGATATGCAGGGCCTTGAATACACACGATACAAATATCATACAATATGAGATCATTTCAATGATGAATTTACTTTTCATTGGATTTCTTGAAAGTAAGAAAACTGAGATTTTCTGTTGTTGTTCTGTTGTGCACATTTTGAATGTTACGGTTAAATAATAATAAATAAATACACTTTTGGAACCATAATCAAAAACTTTCCAGTTTGCATTTCAGAAAATATGTTCACTGGGAGATGACAGAGCGGAGCAACAATATGTGGCTGTGATATCACTGACATATGAATGGACTCAGATGGAGAGCAAAGCACAATCTGTCTGTGTGACTTGCTGTTGTATGACTCATACAGTATGCATACAGTACAGACTGGTCACTGAGCAGTTTTGTTCACTTCAAGTTGATCACTCAAACTGTTCTAGATCAAAACATAATAATGCAAACTTATGTTTTTGAATATGATCTTATTATATTATTAGAATTTTGCACGTTGAGTTGTTAGATTTAAAGGAAACACTCTTAAAATTAGACT
The DNA here is from genome assembly GCF_900324465.2 of Anabas testudineus. NCBI lineage: Eukaryota > Metazoa > Chordata > Actinopteri > Anabantiformes > Anabantidae > Anabas > Anabas testudineus. Next base: position 10,427,600 of record NC_046622.1, on the reverse strand, counting down.
ACTATGTTGTGTTCAGATTGATATTTTTATAGACTGAAAGCAGGAAATTGAACATCTTCCCACTGTTACTGTAAATGTCCAAGAGACACATGCTGTTTTGTATGCTGTGTAGCGCTCGGGTTATTCAGTGAGCTGCAGGGAGCGGCTCCTTACTGGGAGCCACGCATCACAGGGGTTCACACAGCCAATGTATGATTTTATTCATATAAAATCAACATGGTGTGAATTCTATTACGTCAGTAAACAAGAACCTCCTGCTCCTGGCTCTCTTGTGATATGAGCAAATTCATGCATTTAAATGATTGATCATTTGTAACCTAGAGGGTGTAAAATACAAATGCTTTGGTGCAAAATTACTCTCTGCATGTGATATGACATCAGGAATCATTATTTCTTTTATCACATCCATGGCTCTTTGTTCCCTGATCCTTACTGACAAATGTCTTAAGGAGAACAATAAAGAATAGGACTTCTTTTGTTCAGACCAAGCCTTTTTTTCACTATCAACATCTGTCAGACCTCGTTTTTTGTCACCAATGCTTCATTAATGAGACAGCAGGCTGCAGTTTTCAGCTGACAAACTGTACTGCGAATCCTAGAGGGCATTAAAACAAAGATGCCTTTCGGTTTACCCACTGTACAAAATTGGAAATTTCGCTTTATTATCTGCAATGCCTGTACAGTACTACACATTTGTAATGGTAAACACCAGTGGATTTTATGGATTTTCTTTTTGTTTTCTGTCAAAAGGATGCTGTGCTGTCTACCTCTTCTCCATGCATTCTCATTTTTATACACAGGAGTGTAGAGTGGAAAAGAAAATAATTAAAAGAAGGATCTGTCCAAGTTCTCTTGGTGGATCTAAAGCCTAGTGGATGCCAGAGGAAGATCATTTTGATTGGCATGCAGAGACCACGTTCATTCATCATACTTTGCCTTCCTACGCCGCCACAAGTGATTTTAAACCTAGCTATCCACCACTTCATCTCCCAAACCCCTGCTTTCCTCAGCTATAAATCATCATCTCGCCAAAGGCCCCTGGGTGCAGACCAAGGTGACACTCCACCCTGCTACCAACATCACTGGAGGTGGGAAGTAGAAAGAGACCAAGTAACGATGGAAGGAGGGAAAAGGGAGGAAAGGGCATTGAGTTGATAACATGGAGGCAAGTGAGAAAGTGTGATCTAACTACTCAGTTGTCACAGCAGGAGGGAAATGTTTGATGTAAACTCTATTAGTGTTTGGCATGTCGAGACACAACTCAGACTAGAGAGTTGATCCTGGCTGGAAAAAGGCACACAGAAACCATACCACTCAGAAAAGGTGCAGTTGCTAGGCAGCGTACAAGAGGGTATGAGTGAAAACTGGTGTAACAATATAAAATATGTGTCCTTTACCTGCTGGGGGCATGATTTCTACGCTCTGTCTGGTCCTTGACGGAACAGTTTGGTTTGTAGGAATATTTCCCATCAACCCAAAGTCGGGAAAATACATTTTTATTGTACGTGTCTGTGGGCACTTTAACCTCACATGTTGAACAATGAATAGCCTACATTAGCTCATCTAATGGTCGCCTATAACATTAACTATCAGCTCATTTCATTACAGACTGTGAAAGATCTCCAGGAAACGAATGATTGTTTAAATATCTACAATGTTGATTTATATAAAGGAGCTATAATAAATAAAGTCGATTTTCATAAAGGAACTCAACTTATAATGAAGTTGAGATTGAAAATGAAATTGGACTCTGAGTTACCCTGAACCACTTTTAACTGAAGGAATAGTTTGACATTTTGAGCAATAGGTTTATTCATTTCCTATCCAGGAGGTACACGGGGAGATTGATGCCACTCTCATGACTGTATGTTAAAAATGAAACTAGAGCCAGCAGATCATCATCACAGCATGAATACTGAAAACAGTGGCACACAAACTATGGTCTTCTGGTTCTGTCCAAAATCAAATTTAAAAAGAGATAACAACAATTTGAGATGGTTTCCGTTTCCCACCTAGGCTAGTTGCTTCTGGATTCAACTGTTCTTCCCTTTTAATTCAAATTGGTGTCATAGCAAATCTAAGTCTATCTTATGTAATAACACTTTATACTGTATAATGCAACCTCAGCATGTTGTTGGATATACATTTATACATGCGTAGAGGTGTATAGAAATATTGCATTTTAGTAATTCGATAGAGAAGAAAAACAATGGTTTCATAGAGAACGGCGTAGGTGGTGTGTTTGTGTGCAAAACCAACTGTACAGTATCTGCTCTTGTCCAGTGTGATGAGCGCATCAGTTATACAGGAGGCCTGTGGGTTTAGTTGTGATCCAGTAGAGCGTGGAGAGTGCATTGCATGTGTTTATGATCTGTCCTTTGCTGTAAATTGTCTTCTATTAGATAAATAAACCAATTTGGTTTTATACTGTTCCTTCACAAGGGACATTTTGTTTTCCACTACATGCACATCACAATCACTTGAGAGGAGAAGCTTTTTTTATCTATTTTCCTGTAACAATACCGATGATTTATACTCCCTTCATTAATCAGCACTCAAAATGTAATGAGCTCATCCAAGTGGGAGCAGAAGGTTATGATAGCAGCTTAACAGGGAGCTGGCTCACTTAACCTGGAATGCACTGGGTCTTATTTCATGCAAGATGGTATAGATAGAAAATCAAATTTCATTTAATTAATCAATAGCTGTAGTTTAATGACCCATGTGTATTGGAGGAGAGAAACCAATGTTACTGCTGTCACTGCACTCGGCACAGTAAGACTGCACATTAATGCTCGTGTCACTTTGTCTCGATCAAATACAAATGGAGCTTTGAACACATTCCATATTTGTCACTTCTCCACTGAAACGAAGCAGGGAGACTGGATGTTATGGTACGAGATTGACCCAGCCGACTCAGCGGGGAAAGTTCAATAACTTTATGAAAGAAGCAGAGGAGGGTGATGCCAGCCATTTATCAGCCCTCAGTGGTAATGAGGCTGCCCTCGTGCAGTGTTATGAGACAAGCACAGCAGGAGGGCGCAGAGGAAGGCTATACGGGTTTTTCCTCCTTCATATACAGCACTAATGGCATGTGGATTTTGCATGGTGGAGGGGGCTCAACTATGTTGTAACCATAGTATTTTTTTCGCATGTGATTGCTCTACTAGAGGAGAGCAGCATATTTTCTTCTTACTTGCTTTGAAATCACACAAAATATTAGCAATTGAGTAAAAATACTGTTGGTTGATGCATTTATCGATTGTATGTTGCCACAGCAAATAAAAATAACGAACCCCCTATATTAATATATAGAGATGGGGAACATATAGAGGTGGTATTATTTATTAAATAATTCTGACTGTTCACTTTAGATGTATATACTGTGCCACCCAATTTTATATTTTATATATTACACTACATGAATTAAGTCCTTTAACCTTACCAGGTCAATTTCTAAATTTGAACCAGTGCAACGATTTTCTCCTTCAGGAGGTAATTAAAGTACCTCCACTGAGAGAGATCAACTGCAGAACCTCTCTGGTTCTAATGCAAATTATTTTATGCTGATTGTTTTTTTTTTTTTCATGAAAGAAGAAAGGAATCACAGAGAGAGACCCACTGCTCCTGCCTTCTCCCTGAAGCTTTGCTGTGACACAGACTAATGCAGACACACAGACGGCATGTGAGCAGTGATTTCCTGATGTCAGCTACAGATGGCCCGTGCCACGCCAGATTAATGATGATATTGGGAAGGAAAAAATATAATCCACGCGGAGTCTGACACAAAATTCGGAGTAAATTTTGTCATTGCTGCAAAACTTTGTTCAACTTCATGCATATGTGTGACATGAATGAGCGTCTGCCGAATTCCGTGGGTGTCATTGTGGTTTTCCAGTTGGATCCCTGTGCTATGTGTTTGAAGTGTTTGAAGACAACAAGAGAGACACAGCTGAGGACAGAGAGGCAGATGGATGGATGGATGGATGGATTGATGGGTGGATAGGGGAAGAGATGAATATGGATGGATGTTTTTGTCAGTGCCAGCTCGGCATCAGCTCATGCACTAGTTTCTCCTCACACATCACTTCACAGGGGTGGAGAAATTAAGACCAAACTCTCCTCTGCCCCCCACAATAACTAAAATGGCTTTTGTTAGTAAGATAAAAACAGTACTAATATAATCATGTGTGAAGAATCACAGACTTCTCTGTTCATGCTTGCTCACTCAGAGAACTCAGATACATAAAGAGAGCTATGCTGTGGTGTCAGTAGGCTACCCAACACACACATCACTCCAGTACATGCACACACTTTGCTCAAGGCGGTTCTTCTGCTTGGATTGCAGTGCTTTTCCTCTTGTTGACTAAATGGCTCTCTGGTTCATACCATGATCGCAACACTTAACTGTCCCTCCAATCAGATTTAGCATTTGAGGAGCATTATCTGTTGTTAACCTGTGAAACCACAACAGTTTGGACAAATAGAAAGAGTTCACACATAAAGCCAAATTTTCAGAAATATGACACGCCCACATCTACACGCACACACACACAGAGTGGATGATGGTCATCTTATCTACTGTAGCTTTTTGAGTTTGACAGATTCGATCGTCACACTCATCCCTCACTTGATCACACCTGCTGTACAACGGTTTCAGTTTTATTCCAGCTAAACTAATAAACAATATATTTTTTTTAGTAATATTTAAGAGGAGCCCTGGTGATAAAGCTTATTACTTTCCTCAGTAGCCGAGTCTGCATCTTGGGGGTTATATTGAATATTCTTGGGTTTATATTGAATCTATATATCCTGAGCACAATGTTGCAGACTCTGCAATACCCAGTGGTCGAATTAGAAGTTTGCACTTTAAGCTGAGAGCTGTCATCGCGTTGTATGTGCTCGGTGCTAGTCCCACAGCTATTTGCTATTTGCAGCCCATCCCTTGCTGGCCCAGCAACACAACAGATATCATTTGTGAATTCTGCTTTCAACTCGTCTTCAGTGGAGATTCTTGTTTTTGGGGTGAAATATCATGTGTTAAATTAATAAAAGAAGCCAAAATGTAGTGTCAATTATTATAAAGTCATAACGTACCTACTTCAAAGGGTAGACCTCACATGTCAAAGTTAAGTGAAATAGGTTAAGAGAATTGTTACAGTGGTTGTGTTGGTTCATTTTTTAAATTCTTTTTTGACTGAAGCCTGGAGGAAGAAGCACTTGGTTCAAACTAATGCAATGCATTTATGTGTTTGTGGACGCACAGTTGACTCTGAGCTGCTTGTCTTGAGTAATTGGTTAACTAATCAGGCATGACCGTAATAGAATTTTAAATGTGGCAGAGGTTGTTTTGAGAATATTTTTGACCTGTTCTCCATAATTATACCAATAAAACTAGGAGCAAGAAATAGGCTGGAATCTGTGGGGTGAAAAAATGTGTGACTGAATTTTATTAGAATTATTTTAAAATCCTGTACTTAAAATTGGTCTAGGAAAATCCTCTGCCTTATTACTTTACATGTATGTCCAGCTGACAGAGGCCTGGCCTCCTCCTAACCACCCCTCAGGCTGACTTTAGATGAGGTTCTACTCCACTGTATTTTATCCTGTTCTGTGGACAGTGTCGCTTTACAGGTTGTGGCCTAACCCAGCTGTTCTCTAGCTCTGCTGTAGTGTCTGTATGTACAGACACGACCAGGCCTGCCTTCTGCTGTGCAGTGTGATGTTGAGCCTGTAGTGGGTCATTTGGTCCATCGATCTGCTCACATCACACCTGACTTGCTCTCTCTGCATCACATACCACCCACTGAGTCTCTATCACGGCAGTAGACGATATACCGTATTTCAGTATACAGTATACAGTACTTCATACTCTCTTTACCTTCTTTTTTGTCCCCTTTTGTGCCCATTAGTGCCGAGGTTTACATTCTTTTGTATACAATTCATAAACACGGTTGGCACCGGCCCCGGACCCACAAAGCTTTGTAATGAACCCAGGATGTTACCTACACTTATGTCTAAATGAAAACTGCATCCAACAACACCCACAAAACAACCCATACCTCTGGTGTTTTGACACCTGTCGATCGATGACCAGCGTGCACCTTTTCTCATGCTGAATCTATCCACCACCATCTGTAAATGAAACCATAAAAAAATGAAGTGATGCTGCTTGTTTATAGAATATTATTTCAACTTCAAATGACAAAGTCTACATGTGAAATTCTGCCTAAACTCAAGCAGCCATATTAACACAGTCCAATCCAAGTTATTAATCAGGCTGGTCAGGTAAATAACTTTTTATTTACCTGACCTTTTAAATACTGGTTTAGTGGTTTTGTTCTATATAACTGTTGAAGGGCGTTTATGATATGCGGTGGTGCTGGAGTTGCATGATTCAGTTCCCTTAGCAATGAAAGGCTAGTTGCTGGAAAGTTGAAGCTGGATGTGTAGAATAATGCTGCAGTAGATCACATTCTGTTAAATGTGGTGCCCTGAAGGGTGTTTACGGGCACCGATAAAGACTGGGATGCTGGCAGTATCTCGGATATATTACCGTTTAGTTTTGTTTGTTTGATTTAATGTTTATGTTTCAGCCCACCCTACACTTACATGAAGAGGTGGTAGATTTTCTGGTGCCCAGTAACATAATTTACCCTTAATAACTCAGAATAGATTGATGATTGATATCATTGTGGAAAAAGCAGGCGGTGCTCTACCGTTGGTTCAGCGACCAAGGTTCATTTGCAGGAGTGACTAATAACATTTTCACATACACACACACACACACACACACACTTATGGTCACATGAAATACTGAGGGGATCTCTGTTCACTCAGCGTGTTTGCGCAGAACAGGGGTTTCTTTGTTTAGATACATTCTGTGCTATGTTCTACTGCTTTTTGTGGCTGTAGTTATATGACAGAAATTAAGAAGTTTGGTTGGTCAAGGAAAGCATGTGACACAAAAACAAGAACAAAACTCGATGAGGATGAAGAACATGAAAGATGGACACAGGTCATAAATAAGCACCAACATTTCACTAAAAGGTTCGACATGGTGTCCGATTAATTAGGATTTTCCCTACTTCGCATGTGCAGTCAGTGACGTGCAATTCATCGTCTTATCACCTATCAGAACCTCACATTTCACTTAATGGTTTCTTGTAAGACACCTCGAGATGATGGTACTATTTTTACACAACAGCTGTGACATTTCATTGGCAAAGGGAAATTTGTCAAGAGGTTATTTTGGGAGTTTTACGCACCGGGGCCAGCCATAAAAACCATCTCGTCTGTGTACCGAGAGAGATTGGTGATAAAGAAGAGAAGGTGAGAGAAGCTTCTTTGACCTCAGTGAAAGTGACGAGAGGATCGGGTTTCCGGTGCCGCTAAGTAAGGTGTCTATTCCAAGAAGTGGTGTACGGTTTCATCTTTGTCATGTTGAAATACCAAGCTAGGGCCTGGCCCGTCTGTCTTTAAAGCCCGCTGTGCTAATTTGGAACCGTCTTCCAGACGCCTGTACATGTCACAAGTTTCATGTGTTGAGAGGACTCATTCTGCGTCTCAGTCTTAACAGAGGTGTCGAGGGACAGTGAGCGTTGTCAGCTTGAGTGATGCTCACATATCCCCTATCTGGACATTGCACTTGTGTCAGCCATTATGTGTCAAGGTGATCTCTGCTCCTAATTTTGGTGTGTATTATGATCACTGCAGCTATATATTATATCAGTCTGTTCTGATGGCCCAGCTGTAATTAGCCTCTAATAGCATAAGCAATGTCCATTACCTGATATCTCAAGATTTACAGCACCACAGGGCCAAAGAATGTGTCGCTTATCATTCTTGGCTTATCTCTCCCTTGAATAGTGCTTCCAATGCCATGCCATTACTTTGAGACATCCTACATGATTTACTAATTGCATCCTTAAGGCTTGCATAATGAACCAAATTTTCTGTGAAAGCAGTTTTCATAGTATCTACTGTGGCTAATCAAAAACAAATCAAGTGCAGTATGAAGTAAACGTGTTTTGTAGATGTCTTTTACTATGCAAAATACCCACACAGGAGAAAACATTCCTTGTGAGCATGCCTAACAGAGCTGAAGGAGCTAACGGGCCAAAATAATTTGTCTTCACCAGCGATCACCATGCTCGTTAATCAGCTTAGAGTGAACCGTGAATACATAAATAGCTTTCATACTAGTCCTAAATCCGCAGAACATAACAAGTATGTAATTACCAACTGGATTATACAGAATATATGATTCATTACTTACCACACTGTAATTCAGAATCTATTTCCACTGCAATCATTTAGAGCTTATGCCAAGTGAACTTGAATACAATCAATCAAATGGGGGGAATGTAATAAATCAGCAGTAATCAAGATTCAGGCAGTATAACTATCAGTCAGTGCTGATGATGCTAGATGAGGGCCGTACTGTACTGCAGTGTGTGGTGCCTTACAAGTTTAGCAACCGTATATACAGTAGGTGAGGGTCAGCAGCGCTCACAGCCGTGACAGGATAATAGTCTTTGCTATTTATTCTTTTTATGTTTTACCTGTGCTACATGCTCAAAATGATGTCGAACAGAACTGAACTGCTTATTACTGCACAGTTCCAACTGAGTTCATGCTCACTAAATCTCTCTGTTCCTCTCTCTCTCTCTCTCTCTCTCCATTTCCCTCTCACTCACACGCTTTTATAGGTGTGAGTGAACTTATTTGCATGATTTGCTGATGCTGCCTAACAGCTTTTCTCACTCCATATACAGTAGATGGGTCGTCAGATATGGTCGTCCCACATGCATATGTGCAGATAAGCTGTATGTGCGTGTGTGTATTTTTCCTGAATATATTGTATGTATGTATGTATGTATGTGTGTGTGTGTGTGTGTTTGCGTGCTCTAGCACTGTGTGTTTTTAAATAGAGAGTTAGCTGATATTATGCATGTCACGCCACAGCCAATTAAGCCCCTGCTCACTGGAGCCCCTTTAAGTGTGATGTTTCACAGGAGCGAGTGTGAGTGTGAAATCTCATGGATTGGATGAAAATTACACAAACTTTATATTCAAAGACTGAACCAGGCTTCTAACCCCTCTAATCTAAACCAGCGTCACTAGCTTACATACCTCACAACTGTGCTTTAATTCAGGCCATTTCAGGACAGACCTGCAATCTGTGTTTGAAGAGTTACACTAAGGTGAAAGACAAATGAAAGCATATGTTTGGTTTTCAGTCGTGTGCTCCATTAATCACCAAATTCTGACAGACTGGGGCAAGAACTTGATTGAAATTCGAGGACCAGCACCTATAAATATACTTTTTGGATTAGTGCAGTCAGCATTTTCCTGTTACATTAATACAAAAAACAGGAAATAAAACCTTCCTTTATAATTCTTTTCCCCACATGCTTCTATCTTTAGTGCATAATTGCTTGGGACTGTGCACATCATTACAGTATCTCTGGGCCGACCTCTTATGGCTCCATACTGGCCCTGTGCTATCATACCTTTACGATTCTTCCTGGGAGCCACTGTAGGATGTGTTCGGAGCTGTGTATGATTTTAAAACTCCACTGGGGTGAAATTGATCCTTGGATAGGCTTATGGTTGAATCGCAGCCTCTCTGGGATTCATGTGTGAAACTGAGTGTGTGATAGAGAGATAACTGTAAAGTGGATCTGACTGTCAGTTTGTATTTTTAGATGGCACGTTTGTTAACAATGTCCCCTCCGTGTCTCTCACTCTCCTCTATTTGGTTACTGTGTTTTCCAGCCTTAATGTCCCACCAGAGACATAAGAAGGCAAATAGATGAATGGAATTTCACCAGCTTGTATTTTTGTCCCAAATCTCACACACGACTCTTTTATTATTTAGAACATCTATTGTCACAATAACTCCAAACACACATTTTCAAGCATCCTGAATTAGAAGTGTGTTTTGTCTTTTTATAACAGGGTGAAAACGTACCTGTCATTTTCTTTTCCTTGCTTTTGCCTTTTAATTGTGCCTTATGTGACAGAAAGCAGTGTTGTTGTTGCCATAATTCCACTTGCCTGGAATCTGTACATTTTTCTTGGCTGTTGTCTAGACATGAAATATCGCGCAGCTGCGTCTGTCGACCCAGAAATGTGTGTGTCTTTTGTATGTTTGTGTGCACACAAGCCTGCTTCTCCATCTGTGTGTCTCAGTGTGTGTTTGTGTGTGTGTATCTCTGAGTTTAAAAGGCGTAACCTTGTCAAATAGGGCTGCATCATGTGCTGATCATCCCCCCTTCTGTTCACGAGACAAATGTCTCACTCTCTCCGGCACTTTGTAAGGTCTCTCTGTCTTCGCTGTTGTAATTGGGTTAGGGGATATGTCTTTGTAATTCTAATTCTAGCAGGGCTGTTGAAATTAGAAATCCCTTCATGCTATGGCTGCTGCAACGCAAAGCATCAAACAGGTGATTAAATATAAAACAGAATGAGTAGCTTTTTTTATTTTCACGGGAACCCTCTCAGATAATCAGAGATTATTCGTATCTGGCTTCAAGACTTTGCTCTTTGTTACACAACAGCCAACTGCTTCTGCAGAACCACAAGTTGGCAGCATGTCGATACTTTTTGTAGATACTGTAAGAACTCACTTTAAAACTTTCTTAGATCAGTGGCATTTGGCTTTTCATAAGAATAACAAAGTGAAGTAAAGTAATGCAGTCTATTAAAGACCTAATTGCACCTTAGATGCTAAGCAAAACAGAAATACAGCATCTCCTTCTGCTTCCTAACCACTGCCTTTTATCCTCAGTGCAGATTCTTCTTTGTATGAAGGGAAAAAAATCAAATCTGCATCACCCCGAGCAGATTTTCAGAGAATTAGTTGATACTAATTGATATTCTAAACTTGCCTGTTCACCCCTGAGGCAACCTCATCTCTATTAAATGATACAGAATAACCAACAAAACTTCTTTTCTTGTCGATCTAAGCTAAATTTCTGAGCTCACCACCACAAGCATGAGGGAGTTCCTAGAGGACACAAGGAGAATGATCTTTTCTCTCCATTTCACTATTGGGGTTGATTTTCACAGTGGTTACTCTCTCATATGCTTGCCACTGTGTATTATTATATGAATTGTGTAACATTATATGAATGTGTGATGTAAACTGGGCAATTATATTTGTAGAAGAATAGATTGTAGTTACATTTTTACATCATTCCAATGATCCATTACATATGGATCATGTGAATGTTGACATTATAGTGTGGGCTGCTCTCTGAGTTGGTGCTCTTCCTCAACACCTGCATTCAGATGTCTCTCCAGTGAGCATGCCTCCCCTCATCTCCACATCTTTGTAGGACTATCCCCAAGACAAGATGTAAGTACGAGTTTCCACCAAGGTCACTCATTCATTTTCCAGCCTGTGACAGTTCTGTGGTAGAGATATGGGTCGAAGCTCTCATAGCGTAGCTTTACTTCCCCTGTTTCAACATGACCTACTGCTAAAGGGCTTTAGGAGGAGTAGGGATGGCGAAAGTTATTGTGCATATATAGTCACTGTTTCTCGTGAGACGTCTCTGTGGAATTCCAGTATAAATTTAGACTCTCCTGCTCCCCACCAACATTAAGTGCTGAGAGGAATCTGCAATGATCCTTCATTGATTCTGCAGCGCCGCATGGAGGCCCATTAAATTGATCGCGGTGGAAGCAACAGGAGCAACAGCACGCCCAATACTAGTAGATTTCCTCTGGGTCACTGTCACCCCTCACAGGTCTGTATTTTACATGTGAAGGATGCCTGTAATAACTAGACTGATTGGTTTTCTCATTTGGCACACAGACAGCTAAGTAATCATGACTTCATTAGGCATAGTCCCCACATGGGACTAATGTGAATAGAAATGAGACAACAGCAAGGCAGGGGTGCACTTTGGTACCAGTTACAGCACTTGATACAGCAAAACACCGAGCATGTACTTTAACTAAAGGGTTCTATTGGATTCTTGCAGAGTCTTCCTCTGTTATAATTGGTGAAAAGTAATAATGTTGGTCATCAAAACACATACTGTCCTGCTTTTATTTCCATTGTCTAACATACAATGAATATACAGTACAATGGCCAGAAGAGTCTGTGCCTTAACCAGCCTGTGTCTTCATCAACAGTCCTGTTCTTTGTGTTATCACAGTATATTATCGCTAGTCGAAACACTCATACAGCAATCTCTCACGACCAGTCCTCTACGGTGCCTACAAATCCAATGTGATCATATTCAAATGAGTCTATGCAAATATTTCCATTAAGGCCCGCTATGACATTTTCTAGTTTTCTTCATTTCTAGGTTAGCGATCAAATTAGCTTATAGGCCTGCCAATATCTTGTGCAGTATGTGTCAGGAAAGGAAAAAAAAAAAAAAAAAGCTGTGTGAATTAAACATTTATTAAAATATGGATGTGACAAGATAGATAGACGTTGCTTGCTCCTCTCATAAGAAATCCAACCCGAGACATTTTTACTGCTGGGGAAGCGGGGGGATGTGATCCATTTGAGAAATCGAAAGTTCTTCAAATATCGTTAAAGATGAACGCATGAATCATTCATAATGTGAGCCTCTTTGAGCATGATGGTGCCTCATCTCTCTCTCTCCTTCTCCGTCAGTAATTTGTTCTTTTTGCCCCCATGTTTTCTCTGCCTCCTTTTCTCAAGTCTGCACACACACAGTGTTGGACGGCGCCCTCATTTCTCCACTTTGCTGTGTTTTATTTTAAATTTTTATTGAAAATAAAAATATTGCTAAGAAAGTAAAAAAAGTAATTTGTTGTGTTCAACAGTGGCTGCTGACTTTTAGCTATGCTGGTACCACAGACTGGGGACAGTGGTTTAGTAAATGCTTGATAGACAAAATAGATAGACTTGACAAAAAAAAAAGTATTCCACTAATAAATAGTGTTACATATTGAATGTCTATTCGAGTACAGATTTGTTTTGCAAACTATTTGTGAATATTTTTAATAATTAATACAAATGCTGAACAAATTCTCTGTTAGAGAATTGGTGTGGAATGAAAACAATGAGTTGATGGAGTAAAAGTACAAGTACCTAAAAATTGTGCTTACATGCAGTTACCCATCACTAACCAACATTGGAAAAAGTTATTCTTAAGTCAAACTTATTTTAAATAAGACAGAAAATAACTAATTGACCAATATAACTAGAGAAATGATTAAAACAGGTTTAACTTTTATAAAGTCTTGATTTTCAGATGGTTGTAAGGAAATTTATATCTACAAGCTTTCAAAAAATTGTGCCTCACGTGTATGAAAGAAGGCACACAGGACTTGAACGCCTGGCACTGATTCACCAACACCTTCTTCAGGTCAGGTCCTTTTTCAACTCGTGTCAGTGTTCATGTAAGTTGATTTTTGTTTGTTTGCTGAATGTGCGTAAGATACAGTGGTGCTGAGAGAGTCGTAAAAAGGACCAACCGCTGAGGCAGACAGAAAGAGACGAAAATGAGAAAAACCAATGACATGTCTCACTGAAATAGAATCTTTAATAGTCGTGTTGGGACATCCTCTGGAGGTTTTTGGAGTAAAAGCACTGAAAGCTTCAATTCAGGATAGAATGCAGTGTTCTACGTTTATGAGCAGCACTGGCTGAACAGAAATATCGCTGCAAATGCACGTAAACGCTTGACTTATGTCCATATCTGCCAAAGCCACTTCCCCTTTTCCTTTGAGAATAACAGGAACCAATGAGACACCATGTGCATCACATCAGATCACTATTCCATGATCCACTATATGGATAGACGTAATCCCCTTTATCCATAGGGCAGCATAAAACCCGACTGTATATTGTTCTCATTATTCTCATGTATTTTCCAGGTATCAAAGAGCAGAGCACAGGCCAAAATAACGACTTACTAATACTGAATATACACAATGTTCTACATTCAAACTATTTGCTGTGTCTCCTAAGACTTATCCTAGCATAGTGACATAAAGCTGGAGTGGGACATTTGAACCTTATTAACTTAAATGTTAGTTGAGTTAACTAACGTATACATGTATGCCTTTTTAATCAAATGAAAAATAAATAAAATGAATGGGGATTTTGTATGATGTCACAAAGGTCACAAAACACGTGTTTTTTTGCATCCAGTTATTTTCTGTTCACTGCTGGAACTGATGTTTGTTTGCTGTGTTTCTTTATTTGTGTGTGTGCTTCCTCCTTCACCATGAGCAGGTTTATTAGAGCAGCAGGAGTCTGAATGCTTTCTGATGTGGCACTAAAGTTTAAATTGCAGATTTCCTTAGCCACGTGCGTATGTGTGTGCGTTTTTTTTTTTTTTTTTTTGCGGGGGGCTACGCAAGAGCCATGTGGATTAAGCACATGTGAGCACCAACTTGAATATGTGTGGCAGTACATCATTATCTATACTCTATGTCTGTGTGTGAAACTTTGGCCTGTTTCGTGTGTGTGTGTGTGTGTGTGTGTGTGTGTGTGTGTGTGTTTCCTCCCACATGAGTTGTGCAGAGAGATTCGTAAAAAAGGTCCAGGTGGCATGAGGAGGCATTCCTTCCGGCTTCCACTTTGAACACTCATATACACACACAAGCTCATTCCGTCGGATGACTGCACGTTTCTACGGATGATTAGATTACGTAAGAAAACACTGCACAGCCCTAATAGTTGGTAAACCCAGATTACGCAGGATTATCATCCTTTTTGCTCCGCCTCTGTTCTCCAACTTTGTGTGACGGGGGATGAAACAGGAGGAGGCGGATGGGGGAAAGGGGTGATGCATGTGGGGTGAGGTAGGGAGGGTGAATGATGCTGCAAACACCAGAGCCAGATGGGACAGAACCCCTAAGCAGCTTAGAGTCACAGTAATCATGCAGGCTAAGTTGCCATCAGTGGTGTATGTGCATGCTTGTGTGTCTGTTGTGTAGATGTGCCTTTGTGCATGTGTATAGTATCTCATACATTAAAGTGGCGGAGCACAGATGCATGCTCACACACATAAACGCTGACATTAGAGAATGTGCGAAAGACAGTGAATAAGAGACGGACCGAACATTCTCATGCAATCAAAATATTAGAGGAGAACAAGGAGAGAGTGGGCGGGAGGAACTAAAAGAGGAGAGCGTGTGCAAGTGGTGTAGGAAGAGATAATGGAGACAAGCAGGTCAAAAAGGTGGTATTATTTCATCCCTGTGCCAATGAGATATTACAGAAACAATGGAGTGGGAAATGACACTGTGTATGTCACTCTAGATAGATATCTGCCTTGGGGGAACTGGAATCAATAGCCCTCTGTCGATATCAATCAGCATTGAAATTTCAGTGGAAAATTGAACACTGAGAGTCAGAAAAGTCCAATAATATCCTGTGGTTTTGTGAATTCAGATTAAGTGTAATGGCAAAGTAAGGTTTTGGACACATGCATGTGATGCATAAACACAAAAAACACTGTTTTCAAAGTATTTCTGTTGAGTTGCTCCCCACACAGTGAGAGAAAAAAAAAAAAAACACTGTAAAACCCAGGAGAGGAGCTTGCGTGAATGTATTTACCTACATGAATATTCAATAATGGCACTGCAGCACTTCACAAAGGGAAGTAATCACTGATTTATTTATTAGTGTTTTTGACATGCTATGCAATTATGCTACTGCTGGCAAGCTGTTGGGCTGCTCTCGGCCCTGCCCTAAGGCTGTGTAGGTAGGTGTGTGTGTGTGTGTGTGTGTGTGTGTGTGTGTATGTGTGTATGTGTGTGTGAAAGCGCTGGTTGAGTTTAACACCCTAATATTGATTTAAATGGATCAATAGTGATTATTGTTCTGAAGCAGGGATAATTACAGTAATCATTGGGAGCACATTTCATGTTTGTGCAGAATCATTGGTTATCACAATTCTTTTTAATTCTGCTGTTTTATAATTGTAGGATTTATATTGATATTTCATTTTCATTTTTTAATTTTAATTATTTTACAAATCATTGTAGTCTTTTGAAATTAATAAACACTACACTAGCCCTTTAGTGCATGTCACAGAACATCAGCATGACTTCACCTTCAGCACCACCTCAGCATCCTGACCCATTCCTGGTACCTGGTGCATCGTTCTCATATACAGCACTGACTGAATGAGTGACAGCATCCCATGCATTCTTTTGTTTGTATTTGTGTTATTGATTCTACTAAATATGACAGGTCATTCACCGTTCACTTCCTGCTTCAGAACTACTTGTGTTTTTCTTCTACATCTTTCTTAGGATTAGGAAGAATTAAGGAAAAACTATGTAAAATATAGGTGAATGAAGCCCATTGTTTTCATTTTTAGCACCAAACATCTCCAAATGAATTAGTTATTGTTGATTTGTGAGCTTCTTTGTTCCAATTATTTCACTCAAATGCTAAAATCAGATACTGTTCTCACTCTGTACTTCTCACCTCACCCTACATTACTCTCACTGTATCCCCCCCCCCTCACTTATCTCTCCTCCTCCCTATCGCTCTCCTCTCTCCAGAGAAGAGGGTGATGACAGCTAGCCCCACTCTCTGCTCATTGAAGATTCAGCTTTGCTTTTGATGGAATTAATTTGAATGTAAATGATGCTGTGATGGAAACGCTTTCATCGGCCTCGGCGCAAAATTTCACACAGCGATACCACCCGCACTGCCCCCTTATGTCTGAGCCGGTCCATGGAGAGGGAGAGAAAACCAACAAAACACTGCAACAATATGGAGCCATTATTTCTCTGGAGCCTTTAACAGCTGTGGAACATAATAAAATAACACAGTTACTTAGTGGATTTAATCAATGATTTGATCAGATGTCTTAATTCTTAATTTTAACTCGACACCATTGAAGCCATTTGTATGTTGACTTCTAGATCTTAGGGGATGGATCAAACAATGGCGCACCTTTTGTGCAACTCAACTGGCTGTAGTGAGATATTCTTCAGGGACGTATGAAGTGGAACATAAGAGATGAGGAGGCAGGAAGGCGAGGAATAAGAAAAGAACAGTGTATGAAGTGTTGTTTACTGTTGGCATCGCTTCATGAAATGACTTATCTGTAAACAAAACAAGAGAAAAAGGCACTCAGTGGTCACACGTAAAACCATCTGTACACTAAATAGAAGTGCTTGATCGGAAAATGCTTCGACAGCATGAATAACAAGCTTTTATAGAGGAAATAGTCAGATTTGTATTTCTTTTCTATGTTTGATTGACAGATTAGCATTTGAAACAGGCAAACAGAGTACTAGCTAAGTCCATCTTAGGCGATGTGCATCCCAGCAAACGAAACCTTGAAGATGACCCCTCATGGTGCTTTGCTTTTGTACCTGCATTTTGTTCAAAGAACGGTAAACAGAATCTGTTTTTCGCGTGCACTGTGCGTGGTAACCTACATAATGCTACCCCCTTCCCAGACTCCTCTCCTCGGGATTTCCTTCACTCATCTTCATGTCATTCTGCCATCTCAATCACTCTCCCTAATTATGCTTCACTTCTCACCTATTATTGTGTCATTTATCTTTTTTCGAGCAGTTTTCTTTTTTTTTGCCCTTGACAATGCCTTTATCGTGAACGTTCTCCCATTAGAGTGATAACACATAATAGAAAAAGCACAGCAAAAAATGAGAATTTATCTGATAGACAGAGGTCAAGAGGAAAGAAGGGCCATGGTAGAAACTGTAGATCCATGCATTAACAGCTCCCAGTCTATGTTAGACCCATTTAGGATCATACAGATGCACAATTTATATTTGCTAACATCTGCACTTGACCCCTCTCCCACTAATCACTGTGTTTTATTGGGCAGCTCCGTTCAAAGGTCTAACATGAAGTTCACAACTCCATGTGTTTTATGCAAGCATTGATTTTCAGTATCCTCCCAACGTAAGCCTTGAGCTTGCTCACCTCGAGCACCGTCCATCACCCCACATTAAGGCTTCACCTTTTATATCTCTCCTTTTATATCATCGTTTTCTCTCCAAACACCTGTGCCGTTACGGCTCTTTTTAGCCCCTCTGATTTCACTGATGCTTTTCTCCCATTTTCTGAATTGCCACTTATCTTCCCCATGAGAAAGACACTTACATTTTTGAAGATATTTCTCAGTATGGGAGAGGCTTTTAAGGATCTGTCAGCCTTTTCAATCATGCAAGCTGCCGCCTTCCTTGAATCCTCTGCTTTCAACTATACGACATAGGCGTAGATGTGTGAATCAGTCAAAATGTCAATTTGATGCTTTGTAAATCCTGCTTCTCTCTTTTGACTTTCCTTAGATGGAGGTAAAAGAATCTTGTAACATCTTTTGGAAATCTTATATGTTCACTGTTCTCTCGGAGGCACTTTGAGACAGGAATAGACTGATGAAGTGTGTGACTGCCTCCACAGTAATTATGTGATGAATGTGTTCATTCTGTCTGTAGCCCCGAGCAGTGAATAGCTCAGCTGATTATTGAGGGGTGTTCTCTGTGTGTGTATGTGTACTTGTAGGAAGACATGAGAATGGTTAGACTGAAACAAAGAATCTCAAAGACAGAGGGCCGTGTGTGTGATTTAAACTTTCCTTATCTCTAGAGGACCCTCAAAGCTAAACTTACATGCAAATCTCATTTCTCAACTATCAACAATTAATTCCTACATAGAAAAACCTGTAAATAACCGGAGTGCCTCACGAGAGTCTCGGTAGCCAATAGGTGATCCATTCAGAGCTCAACTCCATTCACACGTTCAGAAATAATGGAGCCAGCTGCCACTGTCTGTGACAACACAGTGAAATGTTAGGGCTAACACATCGAGCCTTCAACATTTTAAAACCCCCTGGATAAATGTGAAGCTCCACTAATATTACCACGCTCTCGCTGCCCATGCTCATATGGATTTTCCCTTCACAGATAGGATGTAGTGTGAGAAGCAGAGCTGGAGAGGCATTGGTCCATATCTACAGCACACCCTGAGTAGACCTACAGTATATTACTGAAAGGCTTAAAGGGCTAGGCTATATATTAGACAACATATCTGTGTTGTATTTGGAAGGTACAGATGGGAAGTACAAAGAATGCCGACTGTTCGTTCACATCAATAAAAAACTGTTGCGTGTCTTAATTTAACACCCAGTGCGTTGCAGCTTGCTGTGTATGAGGCTGCATAGCTGCAGACCGGTCCCATGGTGACCTCTGTCCACGGGAACATTTAAACTACCAGCTTTTAATGTTTTGACTGATCGGCGTATACAAGACTCACGGGACCACGTTTACACACAAACATTAAAACACACACACTGAGTTTGCTACTGTGACCCAGCTCACTGCCTGTCAGTCAGGCACCGAGGAGTCTCAGTGGACCCCTGCACACACAAAGACGTGCAGAAAACATCAATGGGCTTGTATTTACCGAGCAACATATCCCCTCTCCCTCCCACACACAAACACACCCCCCCCCACCCTCCACTTCCACCCCACAAGCCTCTGACCTGCCCCCCGACAGCTGACGTGGTGAAGGTATTGATTTCCTCATATTAACACAGCCTTCATGAAAAGCCCCAGGCAGCAGAGGAGAAGAGCAAGGAATGAAAATGTGGAGAATGGGAGGAAAAGGAGGGATCTGGGGAGGAGATAGGGAGGACGACGGCAGGAGGAAGGAGTGCAAAGCCGTGCCTGGTGCCTCTGTTGCTTCACAGATATCAGACATCAGGATCATGTCAGATATAAGCAAAGGCAAACTTAAGTTCATACTCTGGCTTTTGAAATGAACAAAACAAAACGAATGGCTTGAACCACAGTTGTTGAAGTTGTATGTGGTATTTTATTATTATTTGATATGCATGATTTTGATGGTAGTTTTCATTGGAAGTGAAGCAAATGTACTGAACCTGGATGATTCAAAAGAACTGGAGACATATCACTTTTTCTCCCAACTTTGACTAGCTATTTGTCTCCCTTGGCGTATGGAGCACGTAGGTAGATACACATATGGGCGTTTATTTTCAATTGTCAGCAAGGAGAACACTTGTAAGGTGGTGTGCACAAACCAGTGATCATGCATTTTCATGAGCTAAGCACTAAAGATTAAGGCAGAAGAGACGGAGCTGTTTTTTCTCAGGACAGTCATGTGTTCCAACTTTAGAAGAATTATTACTTATCAGTATCTGACCCGTGCCTGGTGTGGATGGAGGAATGAAGTCTAAAGTTTAAAACATGAATGCGTTTAGAGGTGGAGTGGATGTGTCTGCTCAGCCTAATGGGCAGCACGTGCTGCTTCTCACTCATCAGCTGTTACTCTCTTCTGCTTTCTTTCCTCCACTCTGTCTCTCACACGCTTTTTTCTCTGTCATGCACACGCACTCGTATCCACTTTTCATTGCAACCTCTCGCTTTGTGGAGGAGGAGTAGGAGGCGTGTTTGCCAGCCATATGGCAGTGCCAGGGGCGTCCGGAGCAGATGTGCTCTGCACTGGGGCTCTGCTCTATCAAGCACATGCATACACACACACATGTGCACACACACACACACACAAACACACACACACACAGGCTTACGTAGTGCCTGTTACCGAGGAAGAGGTCATTGGCTGATAATGGCATTATCTAACTTCCACAACGTAGCCACGCTGGCTGCAGGAGCAACACCTACATTTAGACACCTCTGAGTCTCATTTGGACTTTAAATTAATGTGAGTGAGTGTCTCTCTGAAAATATGATTCAGATCTTTATACCTACTATGTTGTAATGCTGGTGGTGCGATCATGTAATAATACTGTATTGGATCTGCCAGGATAATTTGAACTCTTCCATATATACAGTTTACAGTAATCCATGCACAGCACTGCAAAGAATTGTAAATGTGTTGCTTGAATGTCATGGAAAATATATGTATAATAATTACTATATGTCAGATAAGTCATTTTGAGACAGCATGCAAAAAGTTCCTTCACTGATGAATTTAGTGTGTTTGACTTCCTGGTTTCTTTTCTGTCTTGGATCTCGGAAGGCTCTTGTTGGCTGAAGCACGCTGACTCGGCATGTTTGTGTTGATTTTTTTTCTTCAGAGCTGTTTTTTTGCTGAATAGTAGAAGAAAGATGGAGGTGTGTGCGTGTGTGTGTGCGTGTGAGTGTATTACAGTACAGTAAAGCGTCCTCTGAATCAAATGGGATGCATTTTGCAGAATTAAAATGTAGGCTGCTCCTTGGCGTATGCTGAGCTAGCGTTTGACCTACGTCAAGCATCCAACTCTAGAATAATTTAGAAAGCATCACCATGCTGGTCAACATCTAGACATAAGCACACATCAAAGGCGCTGTGTGAAAAAGAGCAAAACTCTCCACACTGAAGAACTTTCGGAGTTTTTTTTCCCCCCAAATTACCATTTCAAATGTTCCTTAATTTATTATTTATATGTGAATCTGATGAGTAGAAGTAGATCACAGGTGGTTGAGAGAGGAATCAAAGAAGAGTGAAGCGGTGCAGTAATGATCGGTGACTGTCAGTCACTGAGGTTTGATGTCCATATAAGGTCCTTTTCATTTAGCTGGCTGCTATAACGTCAAATGCTCCAACAATGTCTTTCCAGTAAGAACGGATAGAAATAGAATTAGATGTAATTTTTGTGATGCAAAGACGAGCCTGAGCTCTGCCAATGTTGGCCGTGGTTATGTATTAACAGTTATGCAACGAAATGGTATAACATGATCTGAGTTCTCCTACGACTTACCTTGACTGACTCTCTTTCTGTGTATTCGCTATTAAATCCACGCCTCACTGCGCTTGTCATCATGAGTGCATATTTTACTAATAGTGAAGATAGGAAATGTCTATTAAAAAAAAAAAAAGATTGTTAGCCCACCATCTCCTTTTTTGCTGCATCTACTATAAAAAATAAATAAAACGATGACAGGGCCATCTATAAATGCCATCACTAAATGAGACAGCGGGAAAGACTCAGAGGTTTTTAAATGAAATTAAAATGGGATTTTGAAGAGAATCAATAGTTGTTATTTCTTCTCTGAATAACAACATGCATCACTTGGCCGGTTGTATATCATGTTGGAGTCAGCTGAGAGCAGCTGTCCACAGGGAAATCACAAACTTTAGTGACACCGGGGGCAAAAAAGGTTCAGAGGAAAGAAAAAGCCTGTGTGTGTGTGTGTGTGTGTGTGTGTGTGTGTGTGGGTTTGAGACAGCTGCTGAAGCTCATTCAATGTGTTCTCAGGTCTTTCAAATATAGCACAAGCTTGTTGAGACTGATCTTAAATATAGAGGCTGTGTGTGTGTGTGTGTGTGTGTGTGTGTGTGTGTGTGTGTTTTACCTTTTCTGCCCTGAGTGTTTTTAATAATCATTAGTAATGAAGGGTTAGTTAACAGACAGGCAGTTACGAAGAAAGGAAGATAGAAAGGAAGAAAACATGTCACGAAGGTCATTGTTTTGAAAATGTCAAACAGGATATGTCTACATGTTTAAGAGCTTGTGAAGTCCACAGTCCACTGCCTGTCTTCCTGACCTGTCAATCAATCAATCAATCTATTTATCTATCTATCAATATATCTATCAATCAATCATTTATTGGCCTCAAGGGCCAATTGTTTGCAAACATAACAAGACACCCCTGTCTCCACTAGCACTATGTTGGTTGGCTTTAGAGATGCATTAATACCGGTTTCCCGCTGACAGATGGCTCGCTAACTGGATAAAATACAACATTTTTTTCCTGCTGTTACTAATCTGTGACCACGAACAAAACCAACATGCTAAAATTTGAAGCAGAGCCTTTTATTTATTAATATTTTTAATTCCAACTTTCTGCTGACATTGTCATGTGTTTCTTTCCTTTTACTCTCTGGATCTTGGGTTAAACATGTTCACACCAGCCAATATCCACACTTAACTTTCATTCATTTGCATCTTTAGAGTATAGACTGCTGCAAAACTCATAGTAACTCACCTGCCTGACAAATTTAAAACTCTGACATCACTCTTGCAGAGACTATCATTGCTAAAGAAAGGTTTAAAAACAGTTAAATAAATCTAGCTTCACTTCTGGTCTTTAGTTTTACTTTCCTTTAACTTCTTAAACCTGAAATTAGCACAATTGTGATAATTAATCTAAATTTAAAGTGGTTTTAAATATCTGAAATCACATGATACAGGACTTCTCACCTCCCCAGCTCTAGCTTTCCAGCCTCACTCTCTGCATCCCCCTGATAGTAAACCTTGAGTGGGTCTGTATTTAGGGAGGGTTCATCCTGGAGGTGTGCCGCAGAGGGACCCGAACAGACGATAAATCATCAGTGGCCCCGGTTACTGGAGAACTGCGCTAACCAAATCACCTGCAGGAGTGCTGGTGCTCCCATAGGGGCCTGACCAGTGTCGGCATGCTTAATTTGGAGAGCTACTGTAGAGAGTGAGAGAGAGAAAGCGGTGGAAGGAGCATGAGGGAGGGAGATCAAATCAGGCTGAATGGATGAGAAGAGAAACAAGAAAAGAGCAAAAGGGAGTTTAGAGAGAGAGAGAGAGAGAGCGAACAATGTCTGCCTACAAGCCAATTACTAACTATGGGGCATCAGTAAAGGTTACCTTAGGCTAAATGCTAGTTCCAGGAATAGTTTGATAGTATTATTTGCTCGCTGCTGCTGTGAGGCTCTGACTGGCCGTCTGAGAAGCTTAGGCTTTATTTGCATTAACCTGTGCTGCGCAGACAGTGGAGCCAGCGTGAGGAGTCTGACCTCACCTGCCAGCTCACCGTACTTCTCGTAACACATTCAGGGCCCAGTCTACACTTCGGTTTCATTGATTTTCTAAGGGTTAAGACTTCCTGCAATGGTGGTATTGTGTACCACCCTACCGCTCCTTACTCCTTGCTAAAACGTACCTGCCACCATACCTGCGCACCACACATGGAGTCTCGCTTCACTTGGATGTCTTTGGCAGAACCAGGCCATTGTCACCCAGTTAAAAGGGACTTGAAGCTGGCAGCTGCCAAACAGAAAAACCGAGCCCGTTGCCAATCATGCCATCTTACTGGCAGATCAGTATGCTTGCCAGGATGTTAGATTTACGTGCAGACACTGTGACAGGTTTGCCAAACATGCAAGTCTGCCAGGGAATGGAGTTACTACACACAGAGATTGTATGAAGACTGCATAGTGACTGGTGCCTGACAGCAACACAGTTTGTTTCTGTGGTTCCCGCAGCTGTTATTTGAAACAACACAGAGAGCGATATGTGCAGACAATTTGAATATCTGACGGGTTGTTTTTTTCTCTGTGCTATATTCAGGGTAAGCAAGCATGTAAATGTATTATAGATTAGATCTGTACGATATATTTGCGATTAGTGTACTCTGCTGAAGTTGGTGCTCGATGTTTTTATTACATTGTGTGTGTAGTCGTGTCCTGGGCTGCATGTGCAGAGCCATCTGTTTGCTGCTTTAGCAGTAGTCTTCCAGTGCCCAGGCTTATCTTTGCACGAGGGCAGTGGCCTACTTTAACCTTCTGCTCGCTCCGTGCACACAATCGGCCACACTAGTTTGCTTGATCACAGGTTAGCTTGTTCATTTGAACTTTCCTGCAGCAATCAGTCTTATGCTTGAGGAAATGTTCCGTGTTACGTGTTAATCAGTTGTTTTCGTCTGTTTTCTAGATTATTTGTTATTATTATTATTTCTACATTTAAAGAAAAATCTAGTTAGTAGTCAAATATAAATTTGACAGTCAGCGTAAGCCTATAATATCTTTTGAATGCTACATTCTATATGTTTTACAGCACTGTATGTGGGTCATGAGGCCTCATGTTTATAGTAGTAGTGCATTAGGAGTGCACTAAGCCGGGCTAGACAGACTCAGTACAGTTTAGAGAAGTTTAAGCTATGTAGGCTAGTCACTGGACACTGTTCGGGAACTGGCTGTCGGGCTAATAGGTCAACGAGGATGGGTGGGGTAGGGATGAGGGGAGGATGAGCAAGAGATTTTTAAGGCTCTTTCACTGGGTGAGAGTATGTTGAACGGGCTGAGGAGAGGAAAAAAAAAAGAAGGATTGGGGAGAAGAAGAGGGGAGTGGAAAGGAGGGATTAAATGGGCATAGTCATGTGAGCGAAACCTCTGGCAACCTGACATCAGCTGAGTTTCCTTTGACCCACCAAAATCTCTCAACCGATGAGATGATGATGTTACTGTCCTGCACGTGTCACATTTTTTAATTCATTGTCAGCAGAGGTTCTGATCATGTCATTTTAATAAAATGTGTGCAAACTTAGAACTAGGACACTGGCAGAAGCAGAAGTTTTGTTTTGTTTTCAGCTTCAGTTCATGCACTTCTGTTATAAGCAGAGGTTTGTGTGTTACATTGGCCTCTTTGTGAAATATGAATGACGACCTAGAGACCTGTGTCATTTCTTATTCAAAATGCCTTAAAACTAACAAACAGAGAAATTAAATACCCTTTCAGAAAGAAAAGCCATTTAGTTTCTGACTTCATTTCAACTCGGCAGCACTTTGATCATGATGCTTGATGAGTTGCTACGGGCAGCTGGCTACAACTATGCCACCTGAGTTTCACATGTATATCTTTTGCGCTTTTGTGCGCTCACGGGCAGTGGCAACATCACAGGGTCTGCTACTTGCGCGGACGCGGCTCGTCACGTAGGCCCCTGGGTCTTCTGCAAGAGAACGAGACACAGAGCTTCACTTGTGTGCGGGCACAGGTGTCGTTGCACATGAACTCATGCGTCCGTCTGGTCATGCTCGTGTTTGATGTCATGTTTTTGCTAGATTTTCGTCCTTGCAGTGGATACAGTGGAGGTCAAAGCACTAAAAGAGACGCAATTGGTATTTATATCTAAAGAAAAAGGATGTAAAAGGATGCACTTTAAACATGAAATGCAATCAGAGCTGCCAACTGTCGCGCCTGCAGCAAGATATACGTGATTTTATGCTCGATCTCCCGTCGCTTCCTCTCACTCTTCTCATCTCACTTCTGAAGAGGTCTCATGCTTGGAGAAAATGTAGCTGACAAAAGGTGGCTATCGCGCATGAAATTGGCAGACGGTGACAATTTGAACAATACTTTGTTGATATGTTATAGGAATGAGGTTTAAACCCAAGAAGACGGACATGTGGTCCACGCTAAGGTGAAGGTTAAAAGTCAGAACGTGTTTGTTATAGCGTCCTGTTGTCTTTCTTCAGTCACGTCCTTGAACAGTGTCATCAATCATCTCACTTAAACATTTGGATGTCTGTGTGGGCGTCTCTGCATCTCTGTGTGTGGGGCCCAACTCAAAACTGTGCCAGAGGCTCATCACAACAGCATCAGGGGCATCCGTTTGAAACTGAAATAAAAGTAAAGCCTATGAATAAAAGAGCCACATGAATAAAAAACAGGATGCAAATGACTTGCCAAGCATGGATTGTCTGCGTGTGTGTGTGTGTGCGTGTGCGTGCGAGAGAGGGAGAATGTTTGCTTCAATGAGAGAGTGGAGGTGTTGTATTCACTCTGCATTTGTTCTCCATCCCATCATGACTGCACCTTAGCTTGACTGTGTGTAAGCACACACACACTCACACACACATTTCTATGTTTTCCATGCTCTCTATTGTTTTCTCCTGCATTAATCAACAGCAGTTTTGACACCTGGCTCTCGAATGAGGAGAGGGAGCCGTTTTTAACGGAGCCGTGCGAGGTGGTGGTTCTCTTCTTCAGCCCACAAGCTCTGCTAGCACCGCCTGGGGCGACTTTATCAATTAGGCCTCTCTGGAAACAGCAGCACCCTCTACTTTCTTCTCTCCTCCCCTTTCTCTCACACTTCTGATTTATTGTGCTCTGTAACTGGCTCCTCTCTCGCTCCCTTCTCGTGGTGCATCCTTCCATTGTGCTCGTCTTTCTTTCATCCTCCATGTCTTGTACTCTGCGTCTGCCTGTCATACCACTCTGTTCCTGCAAAGTCTATTTTTTCTCTTTTCTTACTGTACACCTCCTTTTCCTGCCATGCTTTGTCCTTTCTACTCTAAACGAAAATGCAATCTCCTTGTATCTTATATGTATAAAATACATTTTACCTGGGTTTTGCGGTTCATTGTGTCTTCAGTGAATGCTATACCATTTACTTACACTTATATTTCCTCACACAGTTCTAAATGGTGTTGGATATAATTGATTGAGTATGGTTTTACCATATTATTCTAAAGCTTTTGTCGAAAGAGCTTGTGCAAGATGTGGAAGTAACATCCCACAGCAGTGCCTTTCATAGAGGCGTAATGAAGGCAATGATGCAGCACCTATCTACTGCAGGCATACTGTCAGCAGAAGATGGTCATCATCAGGGTGGGCTGACATAGTTCAATATTTCTATTTCCTGTCAGTCAGGCTGGACTGGGTCCTGCTGAGCTGTGCCTCGGGGCAACTGAAACCTGGAAGTGTGAGCAAGAGGAAACAAGATGTTTGTTGATAGCAAAATGGAAATGCCTGGACTGTAAACCCAGTGATTTACATCACACCTCCATACACACAGTTTGGAGACATGAGGGGGGCAAGATTAGTAAAAAACAGAAAAGAAAAGAACAAACTGTGAAAAGAATAAATGAGCTGCTCTACAACTACAGTAAGATGTGATTTTAAGATATGTTCTTATCTTCAGTGTTTTGGGGTAATCACGTAATGTGATTTACTGAGGAGAGCTACTGTGACTAGTTTTGAATTACTTTTCTACATTGCTACAACATACTGTACTATAGTGTGTACATTTTTTATCTGAGTGGCCATATTTGACAATGTGGCTCACCATCCAATCCTTACATATCAAACCCCGTGCAATATTCTGGAAGAGCGGTCATGCATCACGAGTGAGGCTGAAGAGTTGGTGCAAAGCTTTGGAAGAACTGTGTGCAATAATGAGGCAACGCCAGGCAACGCCAAGCAACGCTGCGGTTTAGCTGGTGATCTGTGGAGCCATTCCTGCCCCTGTCTGTCTCTGTCTCATCCCAAAGGGCTACCATACATGTCACACAGAACAGCCACTCAATTTGAATATGCGTTCGTGGCAGTAGGGTGGTATGTTGTGTGTGTCTCTGAGTCCAGAGGGCATGTGTGCATATGTTTTCGGGGCATGTGCATTTGTGCGGTTGTATATGATTTTGTGTAAGTGTGCGTATGTGTGTGTTCTTTGGTCGCGGGAGCTTACAGGCTCTGCACACAGAGGTTCCCTAATCCAGTGTTTTGAAATGAGCCCTCCAGCTGTTGTGGGCTTGAGAGACTGCTGCCTTGGAGGAGGCTTAGAGATGATAAGATGCGCCTTCTGTCTTCATTCCTCTAGGACCTATCTTTCTTTCTTGCTTGCTTTTTTCTTGCTTTCTCTATTTTTTGTTTGCTCGCTTTTGCTTCGCTCTCTCTTTGCATTTCTTTCTCCCTAAATCTTGTGCATTTAATATCTTTGCAACCTTGACAATAAACCCTGACACTGTTCTAAGGCTGCCAGTACAATCTGTAAAGGTTATAACCTTTCGTATGAACTCCCTCTTCTTTGTAGTTAATCTACAAATAAGAACATACAACAGATTGAGTCTGTGCAGGAAATGAACATTGTGTACACTGAGAATAGAAGAAGATGAGAT
Source organism: Anabas testudineus (assembly GCF_900324465.2). NCBI lineage: Eukaryota > Metazoa > Chordata > Actinopteri > Anabantiformes > Anabantidae > Anabas > Anabas testudineus. The sequence continues at coordinate 10,398,997 of NC_046622.1, read as the reverse complement.
TAGTGTAGTGACATAAGAGTTGGTCATTTATTGTATTTATAATATGGTTTGAGAATGGAGACGTCATAAGGGGTAATGGAAGCTCATTAGCTGCATTAAGCTGAAGATGATAAGGAGTTTTCTCTCCTCTTTAGGGATCTAAGTACACTGGTGCTCTAAGGATTTAGTAAAAAATGATAGGACACATGCAGCAGTGAAAGCAACTTATCTATTAGCTATTTACAGCTTTCAAAAAAAGACATTTAAAAAATCCAGAAGTGTTTAATCTGCTTTACATCCACAGGTAAATTAGACATCATTGAGTGTTTGTGCTTTACAGTTAGACCAAGGAAATACATCTTATATTGTATATAATAATATAACAAATCATTAATTAAGTAATTATAGAATATCATCTCTAAAGGAAAAGATAACATCTTATCATTTACCCAATCGAGCTACATACAAATCATGCTATACATGATATCTATTGACATTCCAGCAGAATATAATGTCTGAAACCGCTTGCGTAATTTATGACAAGTGTTTTTCTTGAATATATCCCTCATAAACTATAACTGAGCAGAGCAGTCCGAACACTGCATATCTCCCCTGTGCCAGCAGTGAGCCTGCAGGGCATGTGGTATCTGCCAACAGAAGGGAAGCGTAGGAAGTCCAGCAGGTTTCGGACAGACAGAAATGGAGCAACAGGCAGTCTGTCAGCTAGAATATGATGGTGATATTCAAACACTGAAACCAGCAGACTGAAATTCTTTGCAAATGGCAAAAAAAAAGCTTTACAATATTTAACAGAAATATTAAGTAGCTGGAGAAAATGTACCATTTCTTATGAAGGTAATTTGTTGCACTTGACATTTGTCTTAACTCAAACGGAAACAACCTGCTGGTGGTTCCTACTACGGATTTATGGCAAGATCAATGTCTCATTGTAACAAGAATGATTCACAGGACATGATCAGTTATCTGTAATTATATCAGTGTCATCATCCTCCTCACCATATTTAGATTAAGTTTACTTCCCACTGAGGTTTTTGGACACGAGCACATGCTTCTAACTTAATTTAGGTTATAATGTCTTTAACTGCTCCAGAAATAGGATGCCGTGTGTACATATTTGTCTCTGTGGGACTGCTATAGCTGACAGTCCAGATGAAGAAAGCAGCTCTTCAGTTCTTTGGTTTGAGAGCGGAAACCTTTATTGCACTAGAGAACGAGCTATCGTGGTGTTTCTGTGTGTTGCATGTGCAAAGCAATAGTATCCAGAATAACCATCGCTATCCCCACTTGTAATGTTCATTTAGTATATATTGATACAGCCCATGTCCCCATGAAAGAAGCAAGTTGTTTTAGGAAATGAATAACTCAAGAGACAGCCTATCATGTTTCCCCATTTAACTGTTACATATTTCATGTGATCCTTCACAGTGTGATCTAGATGTTTGTTTAGCTGCTGGGAGCATTTCAGAAGCGAAGCTTGGTTCAAAAATCATGTTTGTTTTGCTGTAAAGATAAAAAAGACAGCGGAGGAAATATGCAGTAAAAGATTAAACATGGCTTTTTGCTTCATGACATATTGTACATGTAGGTGTTTGTGATATTTAGCGCATTATTACTGTATATTTATAGACCTACCTCTGTCTGTCTGTATAACTCATACAGGTTTTCAAATAGCCCGCAGGAAGACTTTGAACATGACGATGTAGCTACAGCTCCAAAGTGCAAAGATTTTTAGGAGACACTGTACAAGGTGCATCTGTTGGGAGTTGTAATCTATGTTTAGATGTCTGCTCTGCTCCCTCTGTTGTGTTCTTTTATTTGTTTACACCTCTGTACTGGGAGGTATACTGTATGTGCTTTTTGTGAATCACCCCAGTGATCACAGCCTTCTTCGTTTTGCAGTGAGTGTTCGGGCACTGGACGTGACGGTGTCCCAGAGCAGTGTTCAGGTTGCCCGGGGCCAAGCAGCCATCCTCCCCTGCTCCTTCTCCACCAGCGCTGCCCTCACCAACCTCAACATCATCTGGATGGTGATACCGCTGTCCAATGCCAACCAGCCGGAACAGGTACACATAACTTACACCCACTCACTCACAGTGACAGAGCTGTGCCTTTGTTTTTACAGCAGAAAGAAGCAGTCATGGTAAGTGCTGAATTAAATGAATACAAAACAGATTCTCATTTTTTGTAAACCAGCATACAAGAGTGCTGCAAAACACTTAAAAATATTATTGCTGTTATGGTTTGTATTATTTAGACACTTGGATGGTAAGTCAGTAAACAGCTAACTAATAGTAGACTACAGTAGGTGTATGCATCTAATTTGCAACGTTACTGTATATGCATCATATGGATGGTCATACTGCTTCAGCTGTACCAAGGAGTGCTTAGATAGAGTGCAAAGTGATTTTTAGATGTGCAAATGCACAGAAAGTCAGCAGAACCATCCAGTGTCAGGGATAGGCAAATATTGAGTTGCCTACATTAAGATCAAGACAATATTTATTTAATATTTATAATTGAGAAATGTGCACACTGCATCCACAGTAAAAACAAAAACATTGTGTTTCCAAAATATGTACTTCAATAAGATCATAAGACCTTAACTGTCATGGTTAAAAAATGTCTCTATCTGGTGCATTTGAATCTTAGTTACAGTATGTATTGTTAGTTATAGACTTAGATTCCTTTATTTATATTGATAGTAAGCCCCAGTTGTGTCCATAGTCTACGTAACTCAAACATTGAGTTCTAGTGCTGTGTCATGTGGCGGTTTTCTGCCTTTGAAAGTAAATATCAGTGGTTTGGCCGAGAGCGGCCTGAAGCTCATTTCGCTGTTGTGAATGTTGTTTGGGATAGCAGTTTAATTTGCATACAAAAACACTGCATGATTTAGACTTTAGTAATGTCTTATTGATGTTAATTTTGTCTCGCTGACTTCTCACCATCATCCCTTCCTTGCCCGCCTCTCCTGTTTTCCATCAGTTTTTTTTTTCTCACCTTCCCTTTTGCCCTCCACTCCTCTCTCTCTTCCTCCCCCTTGCGGGACACTGTGATTCCATTTGAGTTGTTTAACATGCAGCTGCAGGCCGTACAAGCTCACCTGCCTCCCTCCACTTTGAACCCCTGCGCTGGTCGGCCGTCCAAATAATACAATCATCTTCTGCACTAATTACCTCACGCCCACGACAGGCTCTATATCGCAGCTGTTCTGAACACATACACACAAACACACACATACAAACTGGCAGTAGACAGACTGTTCAAATGTCCAAATGCAGTGCAGATCCACATGCATACATTAAAGATTTATGTGTATTTATTGACTTCACACAAACAGTCCTCTCTAAAAGTACTTTGGATATTTTAACTGTCCACCAAATACATTTGGGTTCAAGATTAAACTAAATGTGAGAGCAGGTTTTATTCACTTTAATTTACTTTAAAACAACGGTTCCAATACTTCTGCTCACTCAAAATGTGGGTAATCTGATACAAAACATGCTGTCTTCTGTGTTGTTTAATTTACCAAGGTGTACACAGCATTAAGTAAAAGATTAAATTCTCGAATGTCGTCACATATCCATCATTTGAATGTATATTTAATAATTTTGTCTGTGTACAGCAAAAACAAACAAATTAGCCTTGTCGTTCTAGAGAGGACCATGCATGCGTTCAGATAGTACCACGATGTACAGTAATGCAGACTTTTCACAGTGACAGCTGCACATTGTTCAGTGTGTATTCATTGCTGTACCTTTTACCGTGTTGCATCTTTAAACTTGTTAAACTTGTATGTACAGTAGTAAGGTCCATATGCTGTACATGTGTTCTGTACCTGGGAACTGGGAAGTATAGGGATGCACACAAATTATTTTTAGTGTGTGTTGTGTGAAATCCTCATAAAGAATTTCAAACACACCATGCACTAACATGCACTATCTCCATAATATTCCACAGAGGAACAAACACTGTGTGAACTAGAGTGCTGCCATCAGGAGCCGTCTGAAAAATGAGTGATGAAATAAAACGCTGTATAAGGTGACAGTACACGTACAAGCCATTTTAGAAGAAGAGGATGTCATAAATGATTACAGTTGATGCTAAAAGGCATTAAGAATTACTGAACAGAACCCTGTACGCGTCCCTCGCGCATCCTCACAAACTGTGGAAGCGCTGCAGCAACCACTCGGATCTTACTTTTCTCACATATGAATACCAGGTTCGCATAGGACTGTGATAAACGATGCAACTTATTTAACACTGTTAGAAGGCAACAGCATGAGATGTGTTGGCATCTTTTACAGGACAAGCCTGGCTGTTATAGCAAAAACATTAATAAAAATTCACAGACTGCAAAACTGGAGTGCATCATATGCAGTGTTTGTAATGTTTTGGGCAGAAATAAGAGGAGCAAAACATTGGAAATACATTTTAAACAGAGCTGCTGTATTGGATTGCATTAGATTGTACAAGTGTAATAACAAAGTGGCCAAATAATGTTTGTCTTCTGAACTTAATTGTACTTGAAGCATGTATTAAATGCACGTATGTTGGAAAGTCATAGTTACTCTATGACTTTATTGCTCCTTCTACTGTAGTAATCAAATTGAGGCTTTGAGGCACAGCTTATTTAAAATAGTGTCTATTCATTGTCCATGTCTGTCTCCCTGTAAAGCTCAATGAAACGACAGTAACTTACCGTCCATATTTCTTACTCTGTTTGCTCTGATTGCCTGACTAGCTGAGCTCCAGATTACACCGTGTAGCTCAGAGGAGCGCATGTGTGTGTATTACGTGCGTGTGCAAGTTCACATGCTGTTTTCTGTGTATATAATCTGCCCATCATTCTGTTGTTGTGATCAAATATCCTGACCTCTTTCCTCTGGGCTGCTAGGTGTGAGATAATCCAGAAAAACACACACTCGCAAACACACGTACACACATGCACACAACTAGACAATGGTTTTATGTTTCCGAGCTGTTGTTTATCCTCTTTAAACTGTTGGATATCACTATCTGGATATCAGTGTTATTTATGTTCCAATAAAAGCTCCAGGTTCACTCTCTTCTTGGGAAACTAAGTCCTCAAACTGATGGAGCTGTAGTCAATAAAATTGTTTATATATCAAACACCTATATTCATTCTTTGGAGACTAGTTTTCTTCCTCAACTGTGGGTCTTGTAATTTAATATGTGTCAGTGTTGCCTGAGGTCTTTCAAAATAAAATTTTGCCACGTATTCTCTCCTTATTTTCTCCAGTTGCAGAAAGTTGTAGGAAAAGTTGTGCTACTCGACAATTCCAACACTTTTTCCAGTGTCAAGTTATTTCAAGTTTGAAAAATAAAATGGACATATTTACACCAATTCCTGGAAACTCAAAAGTAGTTTTAGTGAAATGAGGCTAGTTTGAAATTGAGGCCATAACGAATCAGTGGTGCAGAAATTATGTTAATCTGTAATTGAGAACATCTGTCATCGTATATTTGGTTTTAGATTCTGATCCTTATCTGAACCTAACAATTTGGATCAATCGTGTCGGATCAACTAGACACCGCATTCACGCAGCCTCAAAAGTTGACCTTTTACTCTCTTTGTCGCCCTCTTCAGCTTTGTCCGGACCATCTTGCCGCACACATCAAAGGAAATGAACAAGCACTCATTTCAGACACACGTGGAAGCAGCTTGAACTTCTCCCGGAGGAGAGGTTACACTGCAATTCATAATATCAGCTTCAACTCACTCTCTCATATACAAGAATGTGACTTTTTATTGATCAGGAAAGGAAATTGCTTTGCCCCCCCCCCCCCCCCTCCCCTCCCCTCCCTTTTTTTTATTTGCTTGCCTTCCTTCAGGGACATGAGTTTGCAGAGTCAGCAACAGTACATTGTTACTCTAATTTCAGTGTTTCAATGAGGACTTGAAGAAAACAGTTTATAACATCTGAAGAGGTGTTACGGTTCACGTCCTAAGAGTAGGAATAGCAGATTTCTTTAATCATTCTTACTCCCAGGCTTTAGTAACCACTCATTAGCAGGCTACTATTTCATTTCAAAACTTGCTTCTATATAAAAAACATTGTTTTGCTTTTTCATAATCTTAATATGCATTGGAAACATGCAGCTCTGAAGCCCCCCTGAGATAATTGCAAAGGTCTTCATTTTATAGATTCATATATATTTTTTACTATCATGAACATAGTAACCTAATTTTTTGTTTTTCCAATTGCTTACCTGAGCAAATCATCCTGGGTTACTGTAATGTCTAAATGAACAGTTTTTAATCTCTTTGATGATGCAGGTGACGAAATATCAGGAAAAAAAAACACATTTTCTTAATTATCATCATCTGTCTTTAAAAAAAAAACTGTGTGCAACTGACCTGTTGCATAAAACATTAATGCTGATTAAAGCCAGCTTCATGTCTTATCCACCGCTCCCCCAGGCCACAGTTGTGTTTTACATTTCTACAGTCAGTTTCAACTTTCTCTTTATTTTCAATAAGTGTCTTAATCCCTCTTACAGCCTCCATTCCACCCTTTCACTTTGTATTATTTCTCTTGAAAGTTATTCTGTTTTTCCCCCTGATGTATAAAAAGAAAAAGTATGTTTTTCATGTCTTAGATTAAAAAGTATACACAATAGTAAACAGCAAAGAAAACAGAAGTATTGATTCAACGCTACTGATGATTCTAAACACACACTATATTCGTGTATATACACAATGTAGTTTAAAGGGAATATGCTAGTGAAATAGATCGGGGCCCATATTGTTCAGAACATGTCTCAGCGGATAGAAAGAGATAACAGTGGCAGCTTACAGTCAGTAAATTGAAGGGAGACTGTGCGGGTTTAGAGATTTATTCAGGCTTTACTGCGCAATGGCAGCGTCCCTCATGTCTGGGGCCAACAGGGTCCTTGGGGTCACTCAGAAATAGGCTATGGAGACCAGTGCAGTGACAGTGAATGTCTCAAGGTTTGCTGTGTGAGTCTAGTTGTGGTTCCCCCTTAAAGGGTGGATCATAGAGACTGCAGCGGAATGTGGATGCATTCGTGTACTGCGTGTGTGTGTGTGTGTGTGTGTGTGTGTGTGTGTGTGTGTGTGTGTGTGTGTGTGTGTGTGTGTGTGTGTGTGTGTGTGTGTGTGTGTGTGTGTAGGATTTTAGGAAAAGCATGTGAGCAGAGGTTTACCACTGGGCCAGCAGTGGGGCATCCAGCTAGTCCAGCTAGTCCAGCTAGAGATCTTAGGGCTCTTAGCCATCAGAGTGCTAGGCATGACCTCTTTTCTCCCTGCGCACAGCTATAAAGTCAACTAGGTCACTTGAGAAGGATGAGGTGATTTATATACACATAGATATGGTTGCAGGGCATGTTTAAAGCTCGAAAAAGCGCACAGAGTGTGTGTATTTTCTGCATATTGATTTATATTAAAACTGTGGAAATGACAGCAAGGACAGGTGTGTAGCACGGTGGCTTTAATCATCCACTCATTCATGTACACACCTAAACACACACTTAACTAGAGTATTACATAAAGTATGAGGCCGATTGATTGGATCACTTTCTCCAAGTGTGCAGATCGCTCAATATTGTGAGGTCAGCAGGAGAGCCGGAGAGCCAGGTCATACTGGTGCCAGAGAACCAAAAATGCAAGTGAGACAACTGAGACTATGGGAGAATAATCACACACACACATACACATACACACACACACACGCTTGTTCACACAAAACTCAAAATTGATACACTCACTATGGGTGAACGCAGCTACAGTGAGACACTGAAACACGCACACACGCAGGGTGGATGGAGTCGCGGGCTCTCATCACAGCTGAGGAGCTGCCCATTCATCTGCACATAAGCGGACAAAGCGAGCGCACTGCACTCAGGAAATTGCAGCCGCGCAATTTACAATCGTTAAGCAGCGGTGGAGGACACAGTCACATACACGGGGCCTGCACTTTCATCAGAACTATCACGGGTGCACACACACACACACACATATATATGTACATACATGCACGCACACATCACTGTGCTGGTTGTTTCCCTGCATGAGTCTTTGAACAGTTCAATGAGGGCTCTTTTCACCAAAGTGAATAGCCCCTCTGATTCCCCTCCATGCTTTGTGTGTGTGTGCGTGTGTGTGCGCGCGCGCGCCTTTCTGCATGTGAGTTGGTGTTTGTGTGTGTGTGCATGTGCGAGTGCCATGTGTTTGTGCGTGTCCTCTTCATCTTTTGTGTGGGCCCAGCTGAGGGGTGAGAGCTGTTTTGCATGTGGCTGGGCCTCACAAACGAGCTGTTGAGCCCAAGTTTGAAGCCTGAGGGAACATTTTGAACAAACTGATCCTTCAATGCTCGTCAGTTTGGACCTGAGACAAGCTCAATGTGAGGTCAGCGATTCACCCTCGCAAGGATGTTCTCACTGTGGACATTGTCAGACGTCACTGACATAACCAGTGTGAGGTTTTGGTTTAAAGTCACGATGTATTTGTTTTCCTTGTGGCAAACACAGCTTCTTTTGCTTTTCTTCGATTCATCCTGTCGCGGTTTTTACGTTTCCAAATTCCAATGTTTTCAATTATGCAAACCATTTAGTGGATGCTTTTAACTGAAGAACCTTATACTAGTATGAAAGCATACTTTTAGTACGTGCTCCTTACAGCGCAACCTACTCACTGAGCTAGAAAGGACCACTCACAAATAAAAAGGTTTTTGAGTTTCTCTGTTTGTTTGTTTGTTTGATTGTTTATTCTTAGAACATAAAAGTCAGTCCACTTCCTTTACTTACTCTTTTCATTTTTTAACTAGGTCTCCCTCTAGTGAGAAATGTTTGTATTAGACCACTAACAGGAATGTCCAAGAATGACATTCATACGAGGATCCTCAGCAGGAAATTATACAAGTTGCTGATTTGTATTTCTCTTTTTCCCTGTGTTGTTTTCTCTGATATCTTTTCCTAAATGTCTCTATTTCTCTCATCCCTTCCTTCTCCTCCCAATGACATCTCACTCCAGGTGATCATTTACCAGGGTGGCCAGGTTTTCAGCCTCGCCAACCACCTCAATGGTCGTGTGGGCTTCGTGGCCACCATGCCAAGCACAAGTGCCTCCATCTTTATCAACAACACCCAGCTAACTGACACTGGGACCTACCAGTGCCTGGTCAACAATCTCCCGGATAGAGGGGGACGCAACATTGGTGTTATTGGGCTCACCGTGCTGGGTAACTAACTGCACATCACCACAGATTTACTTATTTCTTTAACTCATCCACAGATGGCAGTCAGTATATTAGAAGAGAGAAGTGTTAAAGGTGTATCCTACAAATGACCTGTGCATCAATTTTACAAAAACTGTGGCTTTAACCCTGCTTATATCTGATAGCAATTCAGAATACTTCTTTAAGACATTACATTTGTTTCGTAAAGTGGTTAACATGACACCTCCCACTCTCTCCATCTGCCAGTGCCCCCCTCGGTGCCGGCATGTCGAATCCAGGGCACACTGGATGTAGGCAGTGACATCATGCTGATCTGCAGCTCCGAAGAAGGTATCCCCACACCGTCTTACTCCTGGGAAAAGCTGGACGCCCTGCCCAAGCTGCCGCACAACGCCATGCAAGGTATTACAAACAAGCTGGCCGTCGGAGTTCCCTTTTGCCCCACCTTCGCTGGTAAATCTCACACGCATAGTGTAGCCCAGACTCTGCAGCAATCCCACCATCACCATCACCTGTCATGTGTCAGGCCTGAACTCCTGCCCGCCCGAAGGTTCCCCTCCTCTGATCCTGCTGAGGGGTGATAATGGGTGGATGGAGTGGTTCAAACCCTGTCAGTTTGTGAACGCGTGTGTGTCTGTATATGAGCAAAGTGATGGTTTTAATGTTTTTCCTTCTTCTCTCATGCTGAATTCCAACTCTGACGGAGTTTCTGCACTATTGTAATTTTTTGTGCTGTACTGACCCCCGGCTGCTCTGCTTCAACCTTAGTTAAGCAGTAGTGACAATAGTGATGGGCAGATGAAGCCAAATGAAGCATGAATAAATATAAATAAATTGCCCAGAAAGCCCAAATGTAAACTGTTGCTGAGTATAAGTGTTAATTTATGTAGTGCAGATTTCTTTTTACTGCATATTCCTCAGTGATACTCTCTTCCTGTTACATGATTGAGCCTAGTTTAATTGTAATTTCAGTTTTAGTACAGATAAAACCAAAGTGACACTTGAAGCTTAGAAAGTCATTGGTCATATGACATAAGTGCTGACATTTTGGATCCCTGGAGTGAGCAAAGCTTCAAAGTTTCAGCATCATCCACAGATCTCTGTGTGGATGATGCTGAACCAGCTGTGTTTGGTTTTCAGCATCAGAGATCTGTTCAAGTGGACTCTCCTTTCTTTTCCAGCTGCCCATCGCACATCACCAGTCACTTTCTTTGTTTGTACACGACAATATTTGCATAATAGACAGTGAATGCACACAGAGGTTACAGAAGAGCAGGGACTAATAATAAAACCACTGTATGGAAAACAACAGTATATTTGAGGAAACATAAGCTTTATTACAAATACGACTACAGAGGTCTTTGAATGCATGTCAGTTATAAGTATTCAAAAGGCATTTGCTATGTTAACATCTAACAGACCTTCAAAGAGTGCAGTGGACTGGTAAGAAATGGCGGAAAGGTGTGTAGCATTGCATACCTTTGGTGAAACTACTTGAATTAGCACTATATTAACATTACTTTTATACTGTTGTTATATGGACAGGTAATCACACACAGTTTGAACAAAATGTTCTCAGCATGTTAAATATGTACTGTTAAAAAAGTCTCTGTCCTGTGTGTCTTTATGTTGGTAGTTTGCACATTATACTTGACTTGCTCAGCTTGTGATAAAGGTATATGGCACCATCTATTGGTGGATAGTAGACATTGCGTAGTAGCATGGAAAAAGCAGCCGCATTAATGTTGATGTTGTTTTTTTGTTTGTTGTTTTTTTGGTGAATCACAGTTTAACATATTTCTCTGATTATGTTGTATTTTAAATTCCTCCTCAAACTGTTTTCAGATGATTTCTGCAGACTTGTCACAGTGTATGTTACATGCTCGGACATTGCGCTGCATTTGTCTGGCGTATGTGGTTTTGTCATTTTAATTACTGTAGGATTATGTGTGTGTGTGTGTGTGTGTGTGTGTGTGTGTGTGTCCAACAGACCAGATGCAGGGCACTGTCACTCTGAGAAACATCAGCACCAGCACCTCAGGACTCTACCAGTGTACCTCTAGCAACGCTATTGGCAAGAGCACCTGTCTGCTCAACCTGCAGGTTGTGGCACGTGAGTACACCTCGCATACTCCCACACACCGGACACTGTATTTATCATATAGAGACACATACATGTTTATTTAGTTGTATTTCACACTGAAAGATGCAAAGATGGGAATAAAGTTTTCTTCTTGAGTGACACAGGAATACAGTACAGATGAAGAACTCAAGCAAAAAGCAAACAAACAAAACAACCAAAGGTCAAGACCAGAACATCTCGTGCATAGCAGCACTCTCCACATCTGACACCAATCAGAGAAATAGACAGAGTCGAGTCACGTCGGGTCATGTCATACAGGGTCAGACAGTTTGGATAGCTTGTCAGGAAGGACTCTAACATTGCTTTTAGTCTTTCGTTTTTTCATTTGACAGTTGGTGACAGGCCAGTGCTCAGTGTCCAAAAATGCAGCAGAGTGCTGAGACAACAGTGTTAAAAAAATCAGGAAATATCAACATGCAGGTGTAAATACTGACAAAGGTGCAGAGAGTCTTTGATGAGTCATATTTTTACCTGGATGACCACTGTTTGCACCAAACTTTCTCCTCTTGCCTGCTCACCCTGCAGCCCAGCCGCAGAGTGTAGGTCTGATAGCAGGAACCATCGCTACGGGAGTCCTGGCTGTCATCATCTGTTCCCTGTTAGTGGTGGTTACACTCTTCTACTGGAAGAACAAGAACAAATACGATGAGGAGGAGATCCCCAATGAAATCAGGTTGGTCACATGTGCAAATGCAGCCCGCGGCTGACAGTTGCCAGTGCGTGAAGAAATATATCATACTACTTGTGAATGTATTGGCGTAGCATGTATTGTGTATTGTGTAAGACTGCAATTGTGGTGCAGCTGCAACAGCAGCTTTGTCTTTCATACTAAAGACAAATAAAACACAAAGACTCAGCTTTTTGGAGCATTCAGATACATGTAAGTTGCCCTATTTGTGCAGGTGTTCAAGTTGCTGTGGGTTCATCACTATGAGCAACTTCCTTCACATTATACTGTACATAGTTGTCTGGATATTCATTAGAGCAGCTTTAGATTAATTTTAAGTGAGCTTTTAAACTTAAAGATGAGTATAGATTTATTATAAACAGACTTTTTTTTGGTATCATTCTCAATAGAGAAGATGACCTTCCTCCTAAGAGGTCATCATCAGTGAAGGCTTTCCACGCAGACGCCTCCTCCTCAGAGAACGACACACTCACCTCCACCAACACGTACAACAGCCGCTACTGGCACAACCCCAAACCTAACTATGACACCAACTCCTACACTCGCTACAATGGAGACACGCGCCAGACCTTCTCCACTGCTGCCCATGCTGCACATGGACACGGACAGGCCCAGAACGCAGGCCACGTCACAGCCCCGGGCTCAGCACCACTGTCCCGTCACACTCAGCCCACGACAGCGACGACAACAACGTTTGCAAATGGCAGCCACACACTCCCGCCGCCCAAGACTCTCGTGGTCACGACAAACTCTGCCCCGTCCCCCCCGACGATGGTGCGCAGCAATGGTTCTGTGAGCCTCAAGCCGGTGGTGACGTCGGCGCACGGGCAGCACACGCACTCTTACGCCGTGAGCCAGGCCACGCTGGAGCGGATGGGAGCGGTGCCCGTCATGGTGCCCGCCCAGAGCAGAGCAGGCTCGCTGGTCTGAAATCAGATTTGTTAAACTGACTAAGTTAGTTTTGGTTGTGACGTTTGAAATCCTCTGAAGACAAACAGTGTGTATGAGCTGAAGCAGCCCGCTGCCCTTTACGACTGTCTTTCGATATGTCTTGACCTTTTTATCTGAAAACAAACTGGGATTTTACAGTGCAGAGTTCATTTAATGCCAATTCCTTGATGGACAGAACCCTTCGTTTTGTAGACAAAGACTAGCTGGAATTTAATCATCCCCCTGTCAGATGGGTTTTCCTGTCAGCTACTGTGGGAACTATTTCAGCCACTTGGATAATTTCTCAAAGTGTAATCGAAATTTCCTGCAGTACCTGGATGCCCAAATCTTATTCGGGGCTGGATCCTTGTGGTAATTGTTTATTTGTTTTCTTCTGTTTGTTTGTTTGCTTTTCTGCACTCAAAGCAACACAAGGCATTTTTCATCTCGGTGTGTCCATACTGCATGGTCGGACAGAAGTCAGCTCGGAGTCCTACATACTGTAAATGCATGTGTCTCTTGTTTTAGGATAACAAATTAAGTCCATATTATTTCCACTGATTTCCTCTTCTCTCACATTTGTAATTTTGATTGCCAATAACTATAGTGGTGATGAGGGGGTGTGGGATGAAGTCTCTAAACGTCTGTGTGGTGCAACCTGAAGGATGAAAGTAGATGAATGAATTGACGGCAGTGGATATGGCCTTAGAAACTTAGAGAGACAGGATTTATCGGGTGCAATATATCACATAATGTACTTTACTACATTGAATGCAAACATTTTAATTAGGTGTTGCACATTTTAAAGCAATTTTGCAATATATCAAAATTGCTATCTTTTGAAAAATGACTTACAGACAATGAGTCTTACTAAAATGCTTTATTCATGTACCATAAATTGAATCTTTTCGGCAAATACAATACGTCAGTATGACAACATACTTCACATATTTGCTGGGGTTAGAACATTTTTCACTACAGAAAGCTGGTGTCGCCCTGGTTTCAACTTGAACCTGAAGATGGATATCGTTTGTAGTCTTCTCTGTGTTCACTGTTGCTGTCGTCCTAATTTGGTTCATGTCACATCAGTGCTGCTTTGAGAAGACGCGGATAAGAGGATGTCTTATTTCATAAATGCTTTATAAAGAGACAAAGATATATTTAAAGGTGATTTTTTCCCTACTGTTTTCTACTGTACATATTGTAACTACAACAGTAGGCTAGATTGTGTGAACATACATGACATCAATACATATTGATCCATATTTTACAACCTGTGTCTTAATTTTAAAAGTTCTTTTTCTAACATTAAACAACAAGCTGGTTTTGACAGACAATGTTATTGGTTTCAATGAAGGGATATTTTTTTATATTTTGATTTTCTAATGAATATAGCTATTACACTATAAGATCTAAGGTAAAAACAGAATGGTTTAAGACTAATGGCCATATGTTTTACTAAAAATAATAGACATGTATGCTGTATTTGGTAGAATTTACCACTGTGTTTGCGACTATGTTCTCACCAGTGGAGAAAGCAGCCAAATGTTGTGCATTACCTGAATACACAACACTAATAATTACTTGGAGCTATGATGAAACATTTGAACAGCAATTGCTTGTATTTTTTCTGATTTATATACAGTTTTGGAAAGTGTTTTTCTCCCTTTAATCTCTCTTAATGTCTTATCTAATATGTCTGATTTATGGGATTTAGTAAAAGATGCTGTTTTGGCGCTGACACTTTTTTTTTCTTTTTGTGGTAACATTACAGAAATTGCTCCAACATCAACAAATACAGTTTCATTAAGGTAAAAATCTGATTTTAATTGTTATAATTTTATGATTTTACTGATGTTAGAGACACCTTTTTAATGTGGGGAGACATTTCTTCATAGAAAAAGTTGTTCCATGCTCTCAGACACAGATTGTTATTAAAGTTCATTCAATTAGAAAAAAAAAATGTTGTGGATAATTTAGAGTAGTATTAACTACTAGCAAAAGTATTAGCCCAAGTGATACTTTACTGTATTATCTCAGTCATCAGTTTGATGTTATTGATGTCTGGGCCCGTAAATTACACAGACCTGGATCAAACAGAATTTGGTATTATGCTTGCTACATTATGTACCAGTCAAGACCTATCACAGGTCAGACTACAGTTATGCAAACAATTTGTACCCTGATACAGAAACATTTAGTGTTTGTTTTTCTTTAGTCCATTTCTTTCTTCCTTCTTGAGCGAAAGCACTATTGTGCAGCACTGCTTCATCGTTCTAAGTTACCTGTCTGCCTGCAATACACCTGCACACACACACACACACACACACACACACTGATTTCTAAATACAGGATGCTGAAAGAAGTCAAATGATCAAACCTCACTCTTCATTTTCCTTCTTTTTTGTCTGACTGTATTTTCAGAACAAAGTCTTCTGTCTGTAAAGATTTCACTCTATGCTCTTAACACTGGATGACAACATTAAAGAAGATCTCCTCTTCTAAGATCTCTGGCTTTGTTCTCTTCAGAGAAGAATGGCAAGCTGGACAAATACTAAACTGAGATTATTTGAGCACCATCAGTAGAAAACTACTGAGGCTTTAGCCCAAATTTAATAAACATCACATCTTCTACCCTGGCCATAGACTGGCATATGGTAAACAAGGTGATATGGGTTGTGTACATAGATAAAGAAGTGATATATTGCCAATAGTAAAAGCAATTTGTAAATATGTATAAAATACATCTTGTTCTTACTGTTGGGTTAAAATGACATATGATAAATAACACTGAAACCTGTAGTGAATAAATATTGTTAATACATTCTAGTCAGCATCCTGCTCATTTGTTTGTGCATATGATGTGTTCACATAGCATGACACAGACTGCTGCCTGTATTGAAGATAAATCTATCAGTGTGTTTAAAAGAGAAAGAAATAAGTGCGAAATGCATCTTAAAGTGGATCATTATTTCTAAAAAATGATTTATACCATATAGTAGCCATGATTGAAGTAGACTGAATCTGAATCTGCATACAAAATGCCTTATGTAGGTTTTGAGTTGAGGGGTAACTGCTTGGCTCCACTGTGTCAGAATACTATAAATTATGAATAATACATTTTAGACCTTTCTCAACACGCTTTCTATGAAACGTATTCAACGAGCCTTTGGTGCTGCTGCAGGCTGTAAAGACAACTATAATGAAGGTAGCTGAACAGAATGTCAGTAAGAAAAAGCGTTCTGCCGGCTTCATGCATCTCTGGTCTCTGTTCTCAAGGCAAATTATACAATGAACCCCCCCCCCTCTCAAAGAACAGGGTATCTGGTGCAGAACATAAAACATGAACAAATGTATTCACTGCTTTAGTTTATCTGTTAATTTTTTTTTTTACATTTTTCTAACTCGCAGCATAGTTGATTAGGTTCGGTTGTATTAAAGTGAGGATGGTGTTGGTATGTTTGACTGATTTATTCATAGCCATGATTATTTCACCAGCTCAGCACTTGCTGTGCTGCAAAAAAAAATTAAGTTTTGGATTGGAGTTGGGAGCTGAGGTTCTTTAATGAACCACTGGAGGGCAGTGTCTATACACTTCTTGCTGCATAGAACTGCAGAAAAATGTTCCTCATTTTAGTCTCACGTGCCATCATAAGAGTTCAAGATGGTAGATACTAAACCATTCTTCATAAAAAGCTAAAGGTAGCCAGTGGTACAGGACTGAGCATCAAAGGACTTCTAAATTTGGCTGCATGGAGGGGAAATAACTTCCTGCTGACAGAACACTTGTCTTAATGCAATATTAATTGGTGAATTTTAATGACACTAATCCGCCTGGATTCATTTCTAATCTGAATTTCCGTCCATATTCCCTTATTGTTCCTCTAACCCATTTCAACTTTAAGAATTAACAGGAGTGACCTTTGGTAGAAGCAAAAAGGCCAGTGGACCAGAGCTCCAGAGGACTGTGCTCATTAGTTGCATGAGACCACCAGCTGGTGTCTGCGTTTCTAAGTGTCTGTGCTGAATCATGCATGTGCTCGCACCTCTAAGTAGAGCATAGGGGTTAATTATCCTCTTTGTGAGATCTGAATTATGATGAATCAAAGGACACATCTTCGCAGCTTTCTTCTTCCTTCCCATGCACCGCTCTGTTTCATTCATCATTTAATAATGTGTAATGCTCCTTCTCCTTCAAGGCTTATTAATCCATATATCGTGCTACTTTATATTTCATGTGATTGGCAACCTGATAGCTGCCTAAAGTAGGCGTGAACAGTGTTTCTAATGTGTATGTTCTTAGACTTAATACTGTGAGTAGTATGTAGCAAAAAAAAAAAAAAAAAGAATCACAAAACATTGACCTAACAAAACCCAATGGATAAGTTCACAAAGTATTTGATGTTGCTGCGGTTCTATAGTCAGTAAAAATACACACTTTGTTGAGTGCTTTTAACACTAAAAAGTCAATTTAACACCCCCCCCCCCCCCCCTCCCCCACCACTACCACTGACTTACCAAGGCAGGAAATCAGGTTTTGCAAACAAATCTTTACCACAGTGAAGCAACCTCCCATTCGATACATTAAACCTTGATTTCTCATTATTGCTTGAGTAATTTCAGTGAACTACAGTTATTTTTGTCATAACAAGTGCTGCCTTAGTGACTTTATTTTTATTATTTGGTCCAGTTTGCTCCAGTAGAGGCCTCTGCTGACGACAACGGCACTCTAAACAATATATTTTTCCCCCTGCCAAGGCAGGCTTCAGCCGAAAGCTTTTAACTTTATTGAACTGTACGAACGCTACAAGTGCTTAATGGCAGCCACAAAATTTCTGTGAATCAGGAGCACATATAAAAAGCTTCAGACTGTATGGGACTATAATCTTTTCTGTGTTCAGCTCTCTCTCTCTCTGTTTCTCTCTAATTAATTAAAATACTTTAATTTGTAAATTGCACCCATGCATCACTACAAATGAACTCAGTTGCACGTTGTTGAGTCCATTTAAAGACTCAACAATGTGCTTTCAAGGTGCATGCTGTGTGATGAGTGATTAGGATGGAAAACCCACCAACCAGCATGCTTTTATCTTTATTAAACACTATGTGAAATGGAAATACAATTTGTAAAGTTTACAGTTTTCAAAATGAATGCAGTTTATCCCGTACTTTAACCTTAACACGGTGATTCAAACACGGCCTTTGTGAGGCAGCAATAGAGACTTCATGTGCATCCGTGCAGCGATTATGCTTTTTAGGCAAGAACAAGATAATATAAAAGTCAATCCAGCATGTGCAAGCGCATTTATTTTTTTTTTATCTTTGTGATGGTCCATTTGTTCATTATCTTGTGATTTAGTAACTGACGCTCAAATGAACACACTGACCAATGAGATGGGGAACAAATGAAAGAGACAGAGAGAGAGAAAAAGAAAATGGCAGAAACCCATTTCCCAGCAGGGCAGACAGGTGGCCAACTATGGAGCTGAATATGGCCAATCAAGCCTCTCTGGTTTCCAAGCTGAATGCACAATGCTGTTTCTGAGAAATCACTTTGGACATCCATTACATTGCCCTTTCCAAAATGTTCTCTCCACTCTGGTGTTGTCTATGGAGCAGCCATCCCATAATAGCCTTGAGCTGGGGAACTGGCTCACTGCCTCTCTCATTTTCTCTAAGTATCCATGTATGTACTTATGCTGTGTACTGCATTTACGCTGTATTCATCTACCTATGTCCAAAACTCTTCCCTAGAGACGTCACGCCATGACCCCCGTGCTCCCTGACGTGCTGATCCTGCTGTAAATATATTCTAGGTGCTACCTCTTGTACTTCGCAGAGCAACGGTTACTGCCAGCAGGTATTTGCAGTCATTGACTTAGTGTGGTTTATCACGGCCCCTTCAAGATTCCCATACATTCACTCACGTCTGTGCTTCCTGATTGTGGAACCAGGGCTTTGACTTGCATGTGTCAATGTAGTTTTTTTTTCTTTCTTGAAAGAAACAATAGTGCAACAAGCAGTAGTCATTCTAAACGACCCGTTCTAATGCTGTTCCAAATGCATTTATTGCATTTGCAAGAATAAAATACAGTTTAAATCTAATTTATCAAAACATTAAGCACATACTACACAACGAAACAACGACAGAGATGACAAAGAAAAGGTGAAACGAACCAACAGCTGACGGCTGGGTTGCTCTCCAGTGTGATAGAGTTGCAGAAGTTGTTGTTAACCTCCTGAGTTAGAGGTCAGAGCAGTCAATCTGAGAGAGAATCAATGGAGAATGGGGAAGAGAAAGAAGCCAGAAATGAGGTGATGAAAACAGATTCAGCCCAGTGATGGACAGGTCCATGGGTTTAGAGGAGGAGGACAGCTCAGAAAAACAATTTCAACTTTGATCAAGAGTTAGATGATTTTTAGCAAAGTTTGTTTAGCGAGGATGGATAAGAAAGTAAATTATAGTGTTTCAGAACTTTGAAATATATACAGCTCAGTACAGCTCAGTACAGTTGTTCACAACTTTACAACTTTGTACTTTGTCATTTGAAAATTGTACCAAAGCTACAGAGGAAGTTTAGAAACACTGGATGTGTATTACTGATAATATTATGATTCAAAGTTGTTCAGTGTGAAAGTATATCATAAAGAGATTATATTTATAATGTCATCAATGTGGAGAATAAAGGGAACATCCAGAAAAAGGCAAAGATTAGAAAAGGAACTCTCCAAGGAGAAAACAACATTTTCATAACATAAAGATTAGATTAGAACTGCTCTGTCACAGGGATAGAAATGAAAGATGGGTTACTGCTCACTGGAAATACTGTTTGGATTTATGGTTTGCTTGCAGGACTGAAAGAAAAAAAAAAACTTTTATTCAAAATAATATGTAATCAATGATCTTTTTACAATGCAATCACATATATTTGCTGCTTGCTTGACTTTTTTTTTTTTTTAGCTAGATATATATATATATATATATTTGTAAATGCAATAAGTGATGATGACAGTCAATGGGTTAACTTGGCTTTTTTTAAGCTTGTCTGATCCTTTTATTTCTCACATGCTGTAGCACTTGAGGTGCCCAGTGTCACGTGTATTTTTAATGAAGGACGTGTCTAATTTTACCCGCTGGCACTAATAGTTTTTACAATTATTATTTTTTATTTTAGCTTTGGACAATTTCTTTCAGAATTTTGAATTCTTTGTCTTTAGAGATTGATGGAGAGAAAAATCCCTTCTTGAGAATGTAACACCCTTTTAATGAATCGCATTTTCGGAGAAAATTGAAGTGAAGTGGTGGATCATTACCGCCTCCCTCTTGTCCCCTTTATCTGTAAGTGCCGAAATGGTGGGTCCTCAATCTTCTCCGTTGCTGCATGTTACCTCCACTGAAAAGCCTCCAGTTTCAGTGAAAAGAAAGAGGAGGAAAGGATGATTGCATTGCGCGAAAGGGAAGGTATTGCAGTGGCGTGATGGAATCAAATATAAGTCTTGTGTTAAGGCCATGTCACCCGTCACATAATAAGTTTTTACCTGCTTGCAAGGACAGTGCAGCCTCCTCCAGCATGTCAATTCTCAATCTGCAGTATCTCGACCTTTTTTTCTGAGTATGTCTTGTCTTTCCTTTAGTTTTATTTTGTTTTTTTTTTACTAGCAGCTGTATTATATTTGCCCTGAGGGAGAGTGATGGTCATACCTCACTACGTAAATGTCAGTAAGACAGCTGCTAGTGACTGAGTAAGAATGGCAACACAAAGTGAGTATAAAGAGTATTGAGCATTACTGAGAAATCAAAGATTTGACTGAAGTCCTAGTCACATTCCTGCTTTAGATTTCCATTCATTTTGGCACTTTGCCTTCACTCTTGACAGACGAGTGCCAGGAACAAGCACCCGATATCTATTCCACCTTCATCCAAGTATTTTCTCTCTCCTCCTCCTCCTCAGCACGGCGCTCTCTCTTGTGGCACCCTTTCAGATTTGTGATGTTTTTGCAGTTTGCACATTTTCCTTTCCAATCAATGTCTCAGTTTTGTTTTCTTCAGTGCCTTTGTCTCTCTCTCTTTCCCTCGGACACCAGTCTAAAAATGCTCTTCTGTGAGAGCCATCAGTTTATTCCTGAAGCTGGTGATCAGCCTGTCCTTTATCTTGATTGCCATTTTCATCTTCACCTACTTCTGACACCTTTCTTGCATTTCCTTCAGCAGCTCAGTAGCAAGTCTTTACTCTTTAAAGCTCCATCAGCTGTCCCAGTCTGCCTTGATTTCCCTCCAGCTGTTCTCATCTGGCAGGAAGGCAGCTTTAAGTCTTTCATTCCCCTCCTTCCAGGCAGCTCCAAGCTTGTCGTTTCAGTGCTTCTGGAAAGCCTCTGTGTCCCCATCTGAATACAGAGACTCTGCAGAAGGGAGTTGACTTCTTCTTTTATTTATTTTTTTCTCTTTTTAATCTTCTTTAAATTCTACTTATGCTTAATGTCAATCTCTTTCCTTAGAATAAACTTACAACTCTTTAAATAAACAATAACAAACAATAAACAATTTCATTTTACATGAAATCTCCCAATTCATTTGCATCAATTTCTTTTAGTACAATAAACAGTAACTGGCATGCTGCTAAAATTACTTCTCTCCTGGAAGCATCATAATAACTCTCAGTGTTAGCCACACTCAAATTTTCAGCATGATTCTTAGGAATGAAAAGGATCGCAGAACCACATAAGCAAAAACCAACCAGGCAGGGAACAGTCGACTTGACAACATGGACAACTGTGGCATCTCAGACAATCTAAGTGTCACACAAAGCCCTTCATGTGCTGAGAGCATTAATAAACAAATGCAGAACAGCTGTGCTGGCAGGTGGCAGGTGACACAGTCAATCAGATACCACGCACAGGCGAGAGGCTCTCTGTGGATCCAGCGATCCTGTGTGTGAATAAACGCACACACAGACAATGAAAATAGGGAGCTAGAGGCAAAAGTGATGGTAGAAGGCAGACGGTGCAGGCATCATTGTGACATTAATGCGGCGGTTCCATATCCCAGAAGGAAGTTTGTGTAAATAGTGGCTGCCTGAGTGAGCAGGGTCTGTAGCATTTCTACCTCTGCTTTTTCTTTCCTTTTGATGCCGCCCTGCTATTTATCGAAGAGTATAGTTGACAGCCAATCACCTGCTCAGCAGACTGGAAAATACATCATTGGCTGAGGTCCTCAGAAAAGCAAGGAACTGTAAGTCAGACTGCAGTGAAAATGCAGGAATAGTTATGGTTATTAACCTGAAGAATTTGGGCAGAATTTGATATGATGCAGGTGATTTGCTCCACTTGTTGGACTAGCTAGAAGATACTGTCATCTCATTACCCACATCGAAATGGAATGAAGTTGAGGCCTAAACTTCAGGCCTAAAATTGGCTATTTGTCAATAAATTCTCAACCTCTAAATGTCCCTTATAGTTATTGTGTGGGCTGGTTCAAGAAGGAAATCATTGCATTCGCATTACATATGTTTAACAGAGGCAGTGGTGGTTCTTGCTTGCTTGGCTCCCTCTTTATACCACAGTTTATTCCTCATCCAGTAACTAATTCTTACTGTGTTACTCAAAACACACTAGTTAAACTAAACTGTAGACATCCAGTACCATCCAAAAACACAACAAGGAATAACTTAAGAGAACAAGATTTTAACAATATTTCATTTTATAATAAGCACACAAACAAACTTCCACAGCTGCCATATAAAACCTGACTTTCCTTACCTTTCATGATGCAAAGTCATTAGTAAACTTGCATGAAATCTGTGCCGCAATTGCTTGATGACTGCTAACGAGAGCAGGGCAGCTAAACAACCAGAAAAAAAGCCACAATATGTCTATAACCTACAACCTTTCTGAATTTTATTGTGTGGATGTGTCTGCCCGTGTTGGCTGTACCTAAGTCTGCAACATTTAATCAAAGTCAGTTCGGATCATGTGTAAAAACACCACTGATGTGGTAATGAATCATGATGCTACTGGGCTCATTTAAAATTGAGTTTGACGTACCACATACTAAATCACTTGTGATAACCTTTTTTCGAACATGTTGTTGAATTACGAGCAGCACCTTCAAACTGTTTAAAATGATTCGAACTGCAAAAAGGGTTATATAGAAGCATATTTATATAATTGACTACTGTTAAAAGCTGTTCACGTTGTATCAGTGCAATTGTGGTAGAGTATGCATAAGTGTACAAGCATGTTTAATTACATATCAACACACATTTGGCTAAATGAGCTATCTAACATCTGCTTTGACACATTCATTGTTAAGGTTAAGGTTTAGTGAACGTTGGCTACTCCAGCTAGCAGGTGTTAGACAGCTGGGGTAGAAAAAGGGGAGAGTTGTGCAGGATGATAATAGAGACTGTGAGACTTAAGGAAAAGTGTAATGGTTCTGACTTTACTAAAGTTATGAGGAAAAGCCAGAATATGTTGAACTCATTCATTCCTTCTCTTGCAGCCTTAGTACTTTAGAAAATCAGTGTAACCACTGTCTCTGTCCATGGTGCTGAATCAGAAAGCTGCATACCAGACACAGCAGTGTGCATAGTATTTGCAATCACATCTCATGGGTTTCACAGTGCAACACAATAAAAATTGTGTTTTATTTATTTATTTATTTTTTATGGATTGACACAGCATGCTTATGAGACGATTTGAACTTTTCACCCCGTTTGACAGAATCAAATAACAACAATGTGTCAGTGTTTGGATAGACTGACTGTAGGATTCAGTTTGGGTGCAATAGTTTGTTACACAAACTTTTCCATGATTGCTGTGGTTTTAAGGCTCTGTGCATTTTGAAAAGGGAACACGCACGCATAGATAGACACAGAGAGAATAGTGGCAGACTTGTGAATAATGAATGAAAACATGCAGTCTGTATGCTAAAAGTATGCTAAAGAAG
Source organism: Anabas testudineus (assembly GCF_900324465.2). Lineage (NCBI taxonomy): Eukaryota > Metazoa > Chordata > Actinopteri > Anabantiformes > Anabantidae > Anabas > Anabas testudineus. Next base: position 10,375,073 of record NC_046622.1, on the reverse strand, counting down.
ATCTTGAAACGTCACCAGTGTGCTCTGTGATTGTTGCTGTTCTGACTCCAACATGAAACAACACTTAAACTGCCATTGTGAGTTTTCAGTCTGTTCTTTTGAGTCTTTTACATATTTGTTGATTTCTTTTTATCCATTTTTTTTCTGTTACTTATCCTCTTGTCACATTTCCACCTGCTTTTTTCCTCCCTACTATGCCTTTTTGTCATGAACATTTTTGTTCTTCCCCTTTCAGGATCACCTTGAGTAAAGAAAGGAGAAAGTTAAACTGTTTTTCTTCTAACTGATGGCCGGTCTGACACTGTCACCCTTCTGTTCCTGTGTGTAAAACACACAAATGAAAAGGTTGGTTATACAATTGCTTCAAACTAACCTTTACTAAAGAAATTGCATGTATAAACATTGACTAATGTTTGCTTCATCGACATGGTAGAACAGTTGCTTGGTGACTTCTAACCACTGTGCTGTTACTGTACATGGGCTTTCTCTCAGCAAAGTGACACAGCCTTTGTCTGTTCTGAATAATTCATGACTCGCCTACTGTTCTCCAACATTTGCAAAGTGATGGATGGTAAATGTTCAGCACCACTGTACACTGTGTTCTTTGAGAAGTGTTGTACCATTCTCTTATGCCGTCTGAATTATAACGTGTTTGTCACTTGGGAAATACATTTCGCCGCTGTGTTCTGTCATCTTGCAACAATGTGCTTTCCAACAAGACTCAAGAAAACAAATCTACCAGACAAAAAGTCCAGCGTTGGATGCACATACCACTGTGTGTTGAGGTGGTGGGGGAGACTTTGACAAAAAAAAGCCAAACGTCTGCAACAATCAATCCACCCATCGTGAGATTGTGCTCTTGTCGTCGAATGTGAAGACGGATAAAGTCTCGTACGAAAATCTTGCAACACACCCAAACAGAGTCTATGGGGTCAAAATGGCATCTCACCAGTGAAAGACGTGAGGAGAAGTCATACAATATGCAATAACTTCTCTGAATGAGACGTTTGTTTTCCTTCCTGTCAACAGGTCAACAACACACTCATGTTCAAAATATTGTGTCCCTGACACCAGGATTGGATTCACATTGCAGACATTAAAAATAAATGACTTTAAACTTTAAAAAGGTATGATCATTTCTTTATGTAGACTCACTCACGCACTATGATTTACACTAAGTATCACTCACTGTGACTCACTCATCCACTCTGATTCAGAAGTTTATAGTAAAACATAGATCCAAGCTGCTGCTGAAACACTTTATGGCTCAGAAAGATTGCAACAGGTAGGGTGCGAGTGTTTTGCTCAAGGGCCCCTCAGCAGCATGGTTAATAACTTGGCACTAAAGACTGTTGGAAAACCTCTGGAATCATTCAGTGTAAGTAACAATTTACAGATATGCTGGGAGCTTAATGCAAAGCAGGTGTAGTAGCTCTCTGAAAGCCCACATGTAAACCGTGCCTCAGGGATCTTTTAATGTGTTCATATTACTTTTTTTGATTGCAGCTCCAAATGCAGATTCGAGTATAAATGAAAATCTGTGAAGAGACAAATTAAGATGTTGATTGAGAGCATTCTGGAGATGATGATATACAGACAAAGTTGCCATAAATAAGCCTTGAGCCAGTTTCTCACTGGATACAGTGTATATAGGTGAGATTCAGGTGTGTCAGTTATGTTAATGTCCACGTCGTCATTCTTCTTGGTTACCTTCCAAAATCACTACTTGGTAAAGATTAAGACGCTGTTTTCCAGACAGGCTCCAGACCAACTGCACCTTAACATTTTCAGCCCAACCATATCATGATTGAATGATTGAATGAGGGGCTCTGGGTCTGTAACTAGTCTTTTGAACACAGGACCTTTGTCATGAATGCAGAAGATCAAATGAACCGTCCGATGCCTTTCAGACAGAGAGAGAAATGAAATATTTCCTGCTGACGATGACAACATTTGGTTGCTGCAGACTGTAACCATGATGCTATCTATTCTGTAATACAATAGAACCCGAGAGATCGACAGCAAGAACCAGAGAAAACTTCAAAAGCCCCCAAACACTTTTACACAATGGTAAACACTGCTTAACAGGGCTCCGCTTGAATTATGTATGGGTTACAAATGGCTTGGTAGTCATAAATTAATATTTGATGCTGCTTGACTTTTGCTATGCAAAATATTAGCAAGATGTTCCGAATAAACCAAAGAATCAATTTTCTTATAGTTCTCAAACATGTTTAAATAATAAATATACCATGAATGATTAATGTCAGTAATTATCATCACTAGGTCACGATATGTCACGACATAGCTGCTGTAATCCCAACTCTAGAGCTGTCACTTATTAGATTTAAAAAATTAATAAAAAACCTTTGCAGGGGGGGATGGTGTTATCAGTTGTATGCAAAACATTACTAATATTAGTCAGGATGGGCGACTTGAAACACGTCGTCATGGTAACCTCAATTAACCCTGATTTATTCAACACACGCTCCTTAAAACCCTGCTGAGACAACAGAGTGATATAATGTGTGTAGCGGCTCATTGAGCTCGGCTAATAATGAACAGCAGCTTGAGTTCTGCCTCCTTATAAATGATCCTGTCGGTTGCCGACACTAGATGGCACGACAGGCCAAGCAACAGCCGCGCACCAGCACGCAGCCCGACACCGAGACGCGGTCCAGCGTTTGGTTTCCCCCCAGCACTTGTGCGGTTCGCATCGGCTGCTGCTTCACTTTGAGGCGTTATTTTCCAGCGGATAGCTCTTTACCTGCGAGGTCAAGACATTACCCGTGGACACCGACCCCTCGTCGAGAGCCCAAGTTTCGTCTGCAGGAGCAGCTGTTGGACCTGATTGAGGGAGATGATGCATTACTTCTGGATTTACAGCGTTTGGATCCCCGGCGTCGCTTTCCTCTTCGGATTTCAAGGCAAGAGGGCTGCAGTTTTCTGAATCTGTGGGATAAATAGAAGTTAGATCTGAGTGGAGGCTGGAACACATGGGTAGTAATGAGCTGTGGCGCAGTTTGGAGTCTTTGGGGATTGTTTGGGACAGTGTTGATTTGCCTGTTTGGGGCTGTGTGTGTGTGTGTGTGTGTGTGGTTCACCAGGCTCATTTCTGGTTCGTGCGCATGTGGGAAATGATGTGTGTTGAACGTGTGGTTGAAAAACTTGGGTGCACAACATGCACACCTGCCCGGACACGCATCGAGTCTGTTTAGTAAAGAAACTCAGAACATTTACAATGAAATAAAACGCGTTGTGAGCGTTTAGTATAAAGCTGTGAAACTATCAGCAGGTTTTCATGCTGTCAACTCAGTAGAAAACCCACTAAACAGACTAGTTTAGGTCCAGTTTGTGTACCTACATTAAATCATAAGCTGCTGATGAATACCTCATCAGCCTCTCATGCCCTCTGCACCAGATTACACTGATGTTGCTGCTTTTTCTAGTGTTGGTTGATGACTGGATGCCTACTTGTCCACCAGCTTCAGACTAACTCCTCTCATTAAAAGCTCATGAGAGGCATCAACAGACCACCAGCTCCTCTCCTATTGAATGGCTTTTGTATTCTGTGGGGAACTTCCTGTAGGATCTAGATTTAAACCACCTGCTCTCTCTGATGTACTGTAGCTTTGATATGTAAGAGATCAAGTAGTTGCTGCACTATTTTGGTCAGCCATTCTTATTTATTGTAAAGACTGAATCCTGTCTGCCTTCATTTATATACCAGTGGCTGCGCTAATAGAGCAGATTTGGCCCGTCTCAGGCAGCTGAATATTGAATCAATTAGCTTCTTCTGTCTCCCACAGGAACACACCACCTAGAACAGCAGCACACCCTGACCAAGCATGTTGGATTCACTTTAACACTACTCTGATGCTGGCAAGCTGCCTGGTTGGCGTGAAGTGGCAGATGGGGAGGGGGGTTGGGGGCTGGAGAAGGCGAGCGGGAGTAGACGGTGTGAGGCGAAAAGGATGGAAACGTAGAGAAAAGGGAGATTAGTAGAGAAAAGAGTGACAAGTGAGAGAGGATGAGCTGAAATTAGGTCAGTGCTGGCATATATTATGTGTTTGCATTGCGTTTTGTTCTTGTAGATTTGTTTGCAGGTATCAGCAGGCGAGATGCTCTCTGGCACCTTTCTGTAGTTCCACCTTGTTTCTATTAGTTACTGTTGTTCACTGCTGTTTGCCAAATCTGCTGCTTCACTGTAGTGTCCTAAAAATGGGTATAAAGGATTTTTTTTTTTTTCAATGCAAAATTAATTGTGTTAACACTGTTGTTTGATATGGAGCAGATGGTGAGAAATGATCGAACCCACCACCGTCTCCCCTCACTGTTACTTAGTGCTGTAACTTTCTTTATTCCGTTCTCTCATCTTCCCTCGCCCACGCGTCTTCTTTATATTCAGCTCGTGTTGAGCTTGCTGTCGGTCCTGAATTTTAAGATGCTGCTGGAATATTTCTTGTCAAAGCACAGAGAGTTAGGAGAAGTTAGCTTTTTTTTTAACTGCGGTGATATTGTGAATTCTTTCACACTTTAGTAATTGCTGCCCAATTGCTGTAAATGAATAAGATAGTTCATCTAACTGACCTACTCTGTCCTTTGACTCTGTCCTGTTACTGATAACTTACGGAAACAGAAAACCAGCCACCTTTATTCAGATCACCAGTGTCAACAGGTGATTGCCGACAGTGAGCTGTGCTGTCTGGCGATGTCTCTCATTGTTAGGGGATCCATCCAAAATGATGGGAGGAAGATAGCTGTGGATTTAGTCTCTTACTCTGAGCCTCATTAGATCTGAGATTCAGCAGCTGCTTCTGCTTCCTCCTCCTAGCTGTGTTTCAGTCTTATCTTCCATCTTCCACAGGAAAGCAGCTCATCTGCACTCATTATGTGTGTGTCTGAATGTTTGTAACCGTGAATAACAGGGCTCTATGGGGAAGAGGCTCTCCACCAGTTTTCTATGAGAACTATGACTCTGTGTTAGTGTTCTGCTTGTTGCATATCTCTAATCACTGTGGGCCTGTGGTTATGTTTCATATTGTATATTCAGATTACATAAAACCAGAGGCTGTCAAACTAAGGAAATGCAACAACAAAGCAAATCTGAATGTGCTCATCAGCAAAGCACACAGATATCTGCAAGAAAAGGAAACTATAGGAAATAAAGGAAACAATACACAGGGGGAAGGAGAGGGAGAGAAAGTAGAAATCATAAAAGGAAGTACAATTCATCCTCATTTGAACAAGCAGCTACAAAGAAACCAACTGGGACAAATAGCTGGATAGTGTAGTTGGACTGGAGTTTGAATCCCAGCTGTGGCCCACCTCCAGTAGAGGTCCTTTAGCAAGACCTCTTTACGCTTACCCTGCCTTTGCCAAATGACTAAATGTAAATGTAAAAACTAATGATGGGGAAACCATTTTGGTGACAGGAACACATATTTTGTAAGAAATGCTTTCCTGTAGCTGCTGATGTCAAGTTTATCCTTCAGCCACCTCAAATGTAATTAGACAGTCTAGAAGGTGGGAGTTGGATCTGTGAAACCGTCACAGCACAATATCCGGTTCATACATCACAGTCTTCCTGGTAGGTCATAACAAAAAAAAAAAAAAAAAAAAAAACTTCAGGGGGAGTAATTTGCTCAGAAACTTAACATAATAAATATGTATGAGAGGACTGAGTCGAGGAATTACTGTGAGCTTAGCCTGTGTACTGTTGGATCTCACAGAGCTCTCTGGCTGGCAGCAGAGAGAATCACAGCGAGGAGGTGTATCGAGGTTTATCAAGGTTTTACTATCTTATCTTTCATAAATATAGCCTGTTCTGTGAGAAGATCTCATTTCAACTTTCCGCTCGGTATAATTTGTATTCCAAAGTCCTGTTTCATTTGACATTACTTCTTCTAATGAAATGTCAACATGTTATTCTCAGCGCATTATCTCAATATTTGTGCTTTTGTTTCACTGTCAATGACTAAACATGAGCTGCATTCAGGAAATGTGGAGTGTGTCTGAGATAATGGCGCATTACAGTATCAATCTTGTGTCTTTTGACTCGGATATTGTCTCCCGTAATGTGATGATGAAACCATAAGAAATAAATTCAAGAAGACAGGGTGAATTTAGAATAGACAGCTGGAGTAACACACCACACAGCTGCTGGAACAGACTTTACAAAACATGGAGTGCTATTATTTCCAATAAGTTCTGCAAACTTTCAGGAAAGCAACGGAACAAAAACAATATGTATTTAGATATTTACTTTTGTGCTGGGAACTGGTGAATTAGATTAATTAAAAGTGTTTCAGCTCAACACCATCACAACACAACAGGCAAACAGAAGATCGCAAGTTACGAGCAAAAGTCACAAAATTGGCTTTTCTGTATCTTCAGTGATTCGAAACTTTAATCCTTTCACAAGCAATTTAATTTATTGTGTAGGAAGAGCCCACAAGTGAGAGCTGTTGTGTAACGACACCGGGGAAGTCATTGTGAACAGCCACACTTTGATCTGAGATTAATTAAACTCTTACTTGTCAGATCAGTGTGGGAAAAGGTTTACGGCTTTTGGGACTTCAGCAGCATAAACCATCCCACGTTACACAGTGAGCACCCACGTGCAGAAATTAAATAAGATAACACTGTTCTGTGTCTGGATTTGAAGATTGTTTTAGACCCTGGTTGTTAATTTCAGGGTCAGAGTGTGAACTGTTGCACTGAACCATTTGGTAAAAACAACTTAATTTAGGTTGCTGCATGTTCATGTTGGAAATATTACTATATATTACTGTATATTACTAATACTATAATAATACTGTGTGTTTGTAAGGAACACATAACTACAGCTGTCAATGTACTAAACATAAGAAAGGAGAGTATAAGGGACAAAGGGAAGCAGAAGGAACTAACTAAGGAAGTCAAGAGCTGAGATAAGCTTGATTCTTGTTCCATCAGCAGGATATATACATGTCTTAATATACCTAATTGGTGTTGCAGCTCACTTCCTGCCCTGCTGTACCCACAGGAATCATAGCTTCTTGAAAAAGGAAGTTGGTCTAGATGAGTGAATGCTTTCCCCAACAGCGTGTTTGTCAGAAGGATTACTGTCATCAGATCAGAGAAATCCTACCTTGTTCTCTTGTTCTCCGCCATCTCTCCATGTGAACCGAACCCTTGATATTAATAGAGGCTGAAGAAACGGATGACTGTGCAGTAGCTGGCGCTAAATTTACACTGAAGACGAGTGTCTCTCAGTTCAGGCTCCGAGTTAGTGAGTGATCTGTGTAGAGTCAGCATCTTATAATTAGGAGCGGTTAGCTCTAGAAGGACGTCGTCATCGCAGTTGTCGTTATGAATGGATAATGGCTCATTATAATATTTTAGAATGATGTAAGTGTCAGTACACAGCTGCAAGTCTCTCTTTCCATATTGGTTTAATTTAAATATGTAGAAGGATCCACTAAAGCGTGCATCCAACCCTGAACATTTTGATCCGAAGAGCACATTGAGCTGAGTACAAGCTCTGTAAGAGCTGGAAAATCCCCCTAAACTACTATGCAGGATGCTGCTTGACTGTTACAGCCTGGATTACATTACAGGGAAATCAGGCAGGTGTTCATGCACCAGACTCCAGAGCGCTGTGAAGCCGAGAGAGAGAGAGAGAGAGAGAGAGAGGGAGAGCGAGAGCGAGAGCGAGAGAGGGAGAGAAAGCGAGCAAGGATCAAGATTTAAGTCAGGTGTGTGTCAGCCTGTAAGAGATTTTCAGTAGGCCTCTGTGTTTAAAAAATAAGTTATTAAACCATTTCTGTGGAAGTCACAGACTTCATCATCATCATCATCATCATCATCATCATCATCATCATCATTTTAGTTATGAAATTGTAAAGATAAACTGAAGGCTATTAAATATTTCTTAAACTCAAACTATGATGCAGATGGAGAGAATAGCCCAGGAGAGACAACAAAAAATTATCCCTAGAACATAAAGGAATGTAGTGTGTTAGCATATCAGAGAGATCTATTCTATTATATATCATGTATATTCAAGTCTTTCTACTCTGAAAGTAGCGCTCAAGTACAAACTGTAAATCAGTCTTTTCCAACATCAGTCCATTGACCCTCCATGGCTCAGCGTCTGAGTCTTTGAGTGAAACATCTATGCAGATTTCTAACATTTTATGTTACTCTAAATCCTCTCCTCTCTGCTAAATAATCAGTGTATATTTTTGCCACTTTTCTTTTTTTTTTTTTTATTGTTTGTCATTTTAAATTCACTATAGTTGATCCTTGGATTTTGTATTATTGAAGACAGAGCCGTTGGATTAATTTGAATATTTGGAGGTTGCAGTAGTCCACATGTCACCTGTTATGTGGACTGAGCTCTAACTTGATTATTTATAGACTTCTTAAATCGATTTTATGTGACTATATTCCCTAACTACATAAATGCTCTAACCGCACTCTATTTTGAAATGAAAGCTAACCAAATGAATCCCTCATCTGTTTATTTTGTTTACAAACCACATTTTATACTGTAGATCAGGATGTTATGCACAGTACTTATATTTAAGTAGCAAAAAAGATTAACTGTAACAACAAAATCTCCTTGACCATAAATCGCCTCGAGTCTGTGATGGAGGAAGTTGTGTCAGAGCGGGCTGGAAGCTCTCAGCTGCTCGTCACAATGAGCCACTGGACTGGGCTTTAGATAGCTGCACAAAACTCTAATGTATGTACTCATATATTTATGTTTACCAATAAGTGCATTAATATTTTTAGATTTTATAGAGAAAGACATGCTGAAAAATAAGTACTGGAAATGGGATGAGGATTAATATTAATTTACTCCTAGATGTCAAGTTCAGACGAGTCATACAGTATGTTGTCCCTGTTAAAAACATCTCAGGACTGGGATTTTGTCTATTATCATTGTAACCAACAGCCCCAAATGGTCCACTGTCTCTATCTACAGTTTATTATGGCATTCCCCAACTGGGTGATAAGATGTAGTATCCACTTGTTAGATTAAGAAATCTATCTTTTCTCAACATCTTTCACTCTTCTTTGATTGTTTGAAAAATAGCCAGACTGGCAATTGATTCTTACAAAAAAACATTTAACATCCTGGTAAATCTCCAGTCCACACCGAGAATATCATCCACTGCACTGGAGGACATTTCATACATGTCTTAGCTTGAGTTTCTGTGAACAAGCTGCATCGGAACAGAGATACGAGGAGCGCCTCTTGCTGCAGGACGTGATGTTGATAAGAGCCTATAAAACACAGGCAGTTGTCTGTTAGCGGTAAACCTGTAAAAGAGAGAAGAACGAGTCTGACTGAGATCAGTGACAGCAGACCTCCACTTCAGGCAGACATCTTGTGAGAAAGAGCTTAATAATCTCTTCTGGTCATGTAGGGTGATGCTGCACTGTCTGATCAATCTGTAGTGAGCAATGTGAACTCATTCTTTGCAAACTGTAAATAGTTGCGTTTGGGATTTTCTCTGAGAAGGTTGACTGTGATTAGCCTGGATTATCAGAGATTATAATAGACTCTAATTATATTGGATTTTAAATAAGCCTCAAAAACGGGCATAGAAACTTTTTTAAGAAGCTTCTCAAACTTCTCTAAGCTACCTTTCTGTTATCCATATTTTATTTTCACATAAAGCTTTCATTTTACCCTGATGTCTATAGGACATCAGACAGTAGTGTTTATAGAGTTAAAGAGTTTCGTATAGTGTGCACATGACATTTTATCACACTTAGCATAACAATCACACCGATTACATGTTGTGCATGTACTAGAGGATATGTTCATACCAACTTTGTGAAGAAAATTAGTATTTTTAGTCTGTTTTAAAACTGTAGTTCACAGGTTTTCTCTAAACAGACAATTATTAGATGAGAACATTCACATTTAAGTCAATTGCAAAACCTTTAATTAAAAAATTTCTTGAAAAAAATGGAGAAAGTAACTATGCTTGATTTGGTGAGAAAACCGTGCTGTCATCTTGTTCTGGCAATTTGTAAACAAATTGGCAGTTTTCAAGGCAAAATATTATTTTTTTCTTCTTTTTTTTATTTTTTTGATTTTTGAAACAAAACAAAAACAATTACAGCAACAACCAAAAGATATGTTTGTTTCTGAACAGATGTGAGCTTTGGATTTCAGAGACCAGCAAACTGTGGTGCCGCGAGATAATGTAATCAATACGAACCACCTGCTGACTCGAAATGGCTGAGTTTGAACTCACTATGTTCAGAGATTCGCATGAAAGTGAGGGGAGGGAGCTGCTGGTGAATAAAGGCGAATGCTTCGGTATAAAGGAGCTTTGTTTCAGAACAGGATTTTATTCACCAAAAATAAAGAAAATCGTGTGTGAAAGCTTTGCAAACTTAGTTCAAAAGTCCAGCCTGTGTAACTTTAACCTCTCTGGCTCAGGCTTCAGAGCAGAACTGCTGATTATAGCTACGATGAGGAAAACAGAACATGGAGAGCCATCACAGAGCTCTTACTAGTATTGAGTTCTTTATCTATAGGTGCAGTGTATTCAGTAGGAAAACATTTGTAGCTTCATTTAATATTAGCTTCACATTTGTAAAAACAAAGCTTATTATACATGCTGGAATATTTAACATAATAATATTGAGTCTTAAGCCACAGAACTTGTGGCATTTATGTTTTTTTTTTGCCACAAGCCGATGCGACAGGTTAAGTGAGGAGCCCTAAAGAATCCGAAAGGAAAATGTGAGAGATTATCATCGTATCGAGTAGGCGAGGCAGAGGTTTAGAGCACATCTGAAGGTCAAGGGAACAAATTTATGACTTAACTGGACGAGGAAATTTATGTTGATCAGGGAGACCAAGGACATTTTTGTCATCTGTTATTCCAGTTTCTCATCCCGCTGCCCCATCCTTCCCTTTTTTGTCCTCTCTCATACTCCCGGGTTCATCAAGGTTGCCCAGTCTCTTGGTTTGTATCCAGCTAATGATTTACTGAGACAACACACTTCTGAACTGTTTTGCTGCCTTCAGAGTGTTTAGGAACCTGTGTGAGAGAAGGGCAGGGGCACAAAGACGGATACAGAAAAGCTGTTTAATGAGATGGAGAGAAACAGATTTTAGTACCACTGTCTAATGAGAGCCAGATATACCGTCTCTCTCCTTCTTTCTCTCTCTCTCTCTCATTCTGTCCTCGCCTATTGTTACCACAGGCTTTTTAAAATGAACCCTGATAAGCAGTGGCAGTTATTTATATGGTAATTCACGAAAGAAACACACAACACATTAGACTACCCACAGGTTAGTCAAGTGGAAATGAGATGTTTGAGGAAGGTTTGAGCAGTGTCTTTACAACAGACTGGTCCCATATTAGTCAGCACTGTAGACCTCACAATGAATCAGAAAGGGCAAAAGCCAAATGAAGTAGCACTGACTGTTGTCAACATGTACTGACTCATTATTAGGTGTTGATTGCATTATGGCAAATATATTATGTATATATATTTTACAATTTTGTGTATTTTCCGTTTGCATTTTGGTTCCTTTGGTGTTTGATTAAAGTTAATGCTAATAAAAAGTCTAGTTCTGGCTCTGACTGTATCTTCTTTAAACAAAGTTTAAAAGTAAGCAGTCAAAGTTATTTATATGGTAATTTGGCAAAGAAGGAAACCTCACATCACCTGAGTTCCAGTTGAATGCAATTGACATTTGCTATCTGTTTGTTTGTTTGTGCCCCCAGGCACATTAAGTTGGGCCAGAAAATATCACCTGTGTTGTCCTTAATTCCTCTATATCGCAGCATCCAAAAAAATAAATGCGTGAGTCATTTAATATACACACAAAGGAGGATTCTTTCATTTTGTCGTCATCCACCAGAGCTTGAATTCTTTTTATAGTATTTTATGTTTAAACTTAGTATTTTATATTCAAACTTTCTTTTTCTTTATATCTTTTTTTTTTTTTTTTACTTTATTTATTGAGAGGCCTGGTTTAAGTTTCAGGATCTTCAGCTGTGAGCCCTCATCAGCCCCCCCTGCTATCTTGCACTCTTCTGTCTTTCGTGTTGAAATGAGTGCTCTCGTTGGTGCTGACTGTTTCTGGCGTTCAGCATAGCTTTCTGAAATTCTCTATTTTTGGTTATATTATCAGTGCATTTGAGAACCAAGTTCCAAGTCATATATCTGTTACTACTCAGCCAAATTAACTTACAGTCACTGTTGCTGGCTAGGATGGGGAGGGGAATTGAGTGTGGGATACATCTACATCTACAATAAACGGAGGGTAGGTGGGAAGAGAAGAAATGTGACTCCATCTATCCATCCATTAGTTCCATACTTAACCTTGAGGGTTGTTGGGAGACTGGAGACTCACAGCTGACACTGAGTGATTGACAGTCAATCACAAGGCAAGAAGAACCATCTTCATGTGGAATACAAATACTGTTGGACACCAGACACCGTCCTGTTACTGCTTCAGTTCTTCAGTATACAATACAGTACACGTATATGAGTCTCGGCTATTTCTGTTGTATTTGATGTTTCATAGGAAACATGTTTTCACAGTTTGAAATTCAACATGGCATTTCCTTTCATTATATGCTTCGACATCAAGACGTGCATCTTTCTGCATGTAAAAAGCAGCTTTTAGCAGCTGTGCAACTGCAGAACAAACATTTGACACACTGACAGGTCTGTAGACACACTGACTCCAAGTTCAGTCCTCCACAGGTTGCTTGGCATCAGGGTTTGTTGTTTTAAAGTTAGATATCATGCTGGCAGTGTCAGGAGAGGCCCCGGGAATGGATGCGACCCACAAAGAGGTTAAGAGACACAGCAGGCATGAGGCCAGGAACACATTCCACTTGAAGAGATGCACACCTACACTGCTACACACGGCTGAGGTCAGTGAGTGGGCTGGCATGACGATTCCCACCACTTGACCAGGCAGCTGGCATTAACAGCCTCTAGCTATGGCCAAGGACATGGAGCAGCCTGTCACAGCAGGAGAGGCCAGGATGGGAACAGTGGGGGAGCAAAGAGCCATAATCTGTCCCAGAGGTAAGAGACAAGACTGGCACAGAGAGTGATGGACGTTTAAAAATGACAACTTGGCTCTGTGGATCTGAATCAGGCCTATAAGAAAGCCAGAGAAAGTCACATGTTCAAGTGATAAAGTGCGTTTAATTCAGCACTTTGTCGTAATCTAACAGATTCATGAGCTGTCACTGTCTCGCATTATGCTACACACAATGCTCCCTTCTCCCTTTGGTATCACGCCTAGAAATATGACACACAGCCAAAGGCAGCTATTAAAGGAACGCTGATGAAATCAGTGATATTCCTTCTAATTGAAGTTTTAAGTTTAGTAGTTTTGAAAGCTGAGGGTATGAGTTCATGCTTGACTGTTGGACAATAATGATGCCACACTAAGTCATTTGCATTGTCAATACATATATAACAAGTACATTAATGGTGGAACTTTAGCTATTTTCTTAAGTGTTTCAGATTTTATAGGACAGTGAAGCAGGTGAATGCAGCCGGTCGAGCAGCAACAGCTGGACCTCAGTGTGAAATGAAACACAAACTCTCTGTAAAGTCATAAATAATATGATAATAATAATATTTTCTCATTGTTATGTTTAATTACCTACACATATGAGTTTCACATTCAGCTTCTTTTCTTTAAATACCAGCACAACTTACAGAACAACGTGTTCTTCTGTTTTTAACACTCCTGATGCTCCTGCTGTTAGTGCAAATAACATTTATGTCGCTTTGTGCTGAAACAGTTCGACTTGGAAAGTCTTTAAATACATTGTTCATCTTTCTCTTTCTCACCTTATTTCAACATATGCCTCTTGTCACCTCACACTAGCCCAAATACAGATTTAATTCTCACATTTTAATGAATCCCTTTGGACATTTGTTAACACTTTGGCACATCTGTCTGTCTGTCAGCAGTATAAAGTCCAGCAGCTCCATTTATCAGCATCGTACTGGCCTGCTGAGTATGTCCGTACAGAGAACTGTCAACTTTCTTTTAGCTGTTGAATGTTTTCTACTGCAGCTGGTAATAATTTGCAGCTTCTGCCTCTGGTCGCTATCAGCAGGGCAGATTTGTTGGTGGATCTATGATCGGGACCCAGTATTCGGCATAATAGCATCCTGCTGGGAGATGTGGGAGGTTACAAGGCAAGTGAACAACACTGCTTCAGCTAGCATGCAGGTTAAATGAAGAAGATGGAGACAAAACAGTGACAGAAAAACTGAGACAATCTGAAAGGGGGGAAAAACCTGAGACAGAGGCACAAGGATGAAACATCCTGCATCGTTCCTATTTAAGGGAGAAAGTCATTTGTCCTCTCCAGTCATTTGAAGCTTGACTTTTCTCCTCTGTTCTGCATGGTGGCACACAAATGATCACTTCATGCTGTGTGTTTGCCAGAGAGTGAGAGGCTGAAAATGACTGGTGTGTGAAATCGGGAGAAATGATAGATGGAAGGAACATCATGTTGATATTGTTCTGCTTCAGTGACACAATGACTCAACAAATGTTTGAATTTCAGTGAGCTTAGACAGAGACTGAATATGGGAAAAAAGTTTCACTCACCTCCATGTTCACCATAATCATCATCATTGTCTAGTTGGGTGAAAATAATTAAATAAAAGCCAAAATCTCTCTATTTGTATAAAACACTAGCAAGGCCCAATTAATTTCACCAATTAAATGTGCTACATTTACATCCTAACGGCTTCTAAAGCACTTTTACCTTTTAAAATTATTCAAACTTATGTTTTAATTTCCCAAAAATCTAAAACCACTTGCACATGTTCATTAAATCTATATCAAAGGGAGAAATTAGCAGCTGTCCTTTAGACAGTGTAAATATCTTATATAATTTGGATTTCCCATTAGTAGTCTGTGTCTGCAGAGATCCTATTTGGTTATTCTTGAAGCAGTAAGAGTAATTTTTATTTATTTATTTATTTTTCTTGCTCTATGATTGATTTCGCAAGTCAGAGCAGCAGCTGTCACTCAAATGAAACAAGAGATATTTGTGTGTTTGAGCAGCAGACGAGAACATTGATCTGTCAGGGGGAATTGTAGGTTGCATGTTCTTATAGACATAAGTACTCTCACACATCAGCGCTCTGATGTTTCTTTAAGTTTGAAGTGTGACTAAGTCAGTTCCAAAGCAGTCGTGCTGAAGGCTGGGCTCGTCTTAAGGTGTGTTTGTGTGTCTGTGTGAATCCTCTCTTGTGACTGTATAAGAACAGCCTTGGTGTACTGGTAAAGTGTCCATATTATGCCTGATTTAGAGTTTATATTTTATTCTGGGGCAACCAATACAATATTATATGATTTTCAACATAAAAGGTTAAATACATATGCAACAAGTTCAGTGTAAATGATTGTTAGTCATTTGATAATACCAATAAAATTGATTTGAGTATTGAGACATTTGAAAAAATCAAGTAGAACACATTGTTCATTAGTTTTCTTTGGCTTCTACTAAAACGATTTTCATTTGAATATGTCTTAAGCCAGCACCATGCAGTCCTCAGTTAAAATGAAGGCCACATCCTCACGTGAAGGGAAATTTGTGACGCTGTGAAGTCAGTGAAGACGCCTTTATCCACTCTTCATGGTCCCGTCTTCTCGTATCTTTTCATGTTTAGCTGGCCCAAAGCTGAACTGATGTCCATCCTCCCTGTCTGTCTTTTGTCTAAGTCAGGGGTCTGGAGCTGCTCCATGTTCTGTCAGTGGTTGTAACTCTCTTTGTCTATTCTCCACCCAGACATCTTAAAAACACAAGCCAGCCTTCATCTTTTGTCCTTCTGGAACAAAACTCCAATCTTCTTCAGTCAGTCATTGTCACTTTCCTGTTGTGTGCTTTGACTGACATATGATTAGTGTTTGTCAGGTTCAGCAGCCTCAAAGTTCCCAAAATTAAAGACACAAATCTTTCTTTTCTTTTCTCTTAAAGTCCTGTATAATGCTTTGGAGTAGGTTTAGCTGTGGCTAAAATACTATTGAAAATGAATGCAGGTCATCTTAGCATTAGGATGTGTAGAACATGTTGTGCATTAGAGTTTCAAGTAAAACATTAATGTGGCAATTAGTTTTGTCCTGAAGACCCAGGGAACCTTCATATGTGGCAGTCCAGGGATTTTCAGTTGCATTAAATGCTCTTAGCCTGTGTAAACAAACACTGACAGTATTATTATTTTTATCATGATGTTCAGAAGAATGGCCTGTGTCTGCTGTGGGTACATCCCATTTACTGTTCTTTTAAAACTGTAAAAGCTTTTTTTTTCTGTTGAATTAAAATAAATACCTTTTAAATAAATAATACAGTGTAATCATTTTAACCAAATGGCAGAAAGCTGAATGGCCAAACTGTCAAATTAAAATTCAAATCATTGTGATTTTATGTATTATGCTGCAGGTTCGTGGATGAAAATAGCTGCCAAGCACTCGGTAAGGTGCTATGTAATTCTAATTAATATGCACATCACCCAAGGAATACATATGAGTTGAGGAGATTAGGATTAGTCAAAATGACTGATGAGGTCGTTTTGTTTTATATGACTGTAGCCCAGACATATGGTGTATAGTAAACCATTTTCTTAGGATAATTTGGCTAAATTAAAAAAAATATATCAATAAGAATGAGCCATTAATACCGTTCTTGATTTTCTATCTTAAGACTTTTAGTGGGTAAAACACACAGATGTTGTGTTTCTGCCTCTCAATGACTTTCAGTGGAAAGTGCTTCTCTGTGCCTTGTAAGGCTCTGATATATGTTTTACTGTCACAGTCTACAGTATGGATCTGAAGCTCCAGAGTACAGCAGAAACCTTTTAACTTTATTAAACTGTCAAGCACCATGCATTATGCGGCTCACACACATCCAGAATTTTACATGCAGCCTGGAAATGAGAGGGGGGCTCAGTGGATCATGCCTGTTTTCTCTCTGAAAAGATGCGAGTTTATTCAGAGAGATTTGAGGGTGGTTTCTCATTATGTTTAGTATTATTGTCTAGACGTCGATGGTGTTTTGTGTGATGTGGTGATACTTCCTGGCTGTGGATAATAGTCACAGTGAGAGTTTTGGTTCTGTAAAGGTGATTTTTTACCTGTAATCAAACACAGATGAAGTGAAATTGGAATATTAAAAACATTAAAGATTGACTTTACTGACTTCGTCTCTTGACTCCATGCTTGGTTGTCTCTGAAGTGCAGCATCAGTGTGTGCTCAAACAGATAAGAGAACATTTCAATGACCCTCCAGAGGAAAACAAATTAAAAGGTCATCGTTTCAGAGAGCAGCTCCTGAAATTCCCGGCTCATCCTCTGCATCGTGTGTCTTTATCCTGTTTCTTTGCTCTCTTCTGTTTTTTATGCAGAACAGTCTATGAGCAGGTGAAGCCAGACATTCAACTGAGATCAAAATAATCAGGCTACGAGTCAGCTACAGTCGTTTTCCCGGCTGGATGTCAGAACTTGTCACACTGGCCTTTGCTCCTCAGGTCTTTTTGTTTGTCTGTTGTTGAACTCCCATTTCTTAAGATTCAGCTTTCAGATGTTCACCTGAGATCAGTTGTTTGTTAATGGAGTCATTTTGACTTCCAAGCAGTTTGATGACTGAAAATCCCTTGAGCCAATTTTCTTTTTTTTTAACATTAAATATTTTATCCATATGTTAGATTTTGTCTTTTTTCAAATCTTACTGTCAGTACAATATAATATAAAATGCAATAATTTGAGATTTATAAGCTGCTAAGGCACAACTTTCACTTCAAATCTGTTGCTCTCCTGACAATTGAACACTAAAAGCAGCTATTCTGTTGTTATTTGTGTATTGATCACCTTTTTCTTCCTCCTGTTTCTTTGCTGTTTTCTCTTCTCTTTCTTCTAATGACCATTTACTTACAGCAGCATGAAAAAAAAAAAATTTGTGTCATTTCTTTTATGTCATTGCTTTCTCATTTTCTCATTCTCATCTCTCTTTTTTTTTTTTTTTGCTGATAGTGATTGATTTCTTTAAATCCTCGCTCCCTGTGAAATCAGAACCCAATGATTACAACACACTTTAAACTGGGCCTAAACAGGCATCAGACTGACTGCCTCCACTCCACTCCACCAGGACTTCCATTTCGCCCCCTCATCTTAAAAAGGAGTAGCTGAAATCATTGCAGTCTCTCCCATGGTCTTTCCAAATGAAATTCTGCAGATCTGTTATTGACTTCAGCATAATCATGCTTTGTACCACCAGGCTCTTGCTGTGGCTTTAAATAAATGGAGACAGGAGATGGTCCTTGGATTTTTAGACCATGTGAAACAGCATCAAGAGAAATTAATCACATCACATTCCTGACTCAGCAGACATGAATGCAGCCAACATTCATGTACTGTGCTGATGAATAAAACAGTTTTTTAATATTAATAGAGTTGTGAATCATTACTGTTTTCTTTTATATATGGAGATCAAAGTTCACTATAAACGGTACTCTCCTTGGAGGGTTGTGGTATGTGGATCACTTTATTACTTCTACATATGTAATGTTTAAATTTAGTGTCTTGCACAGCAGTAAACCTGCTACTAAACTGCCTCTGTCCAAGGTTTATACTGGGAGTAACACTCTATTTGCTGTGTGTTAATTCTTAATAGATTTAACAAACAGCAGTGGACACCCAAAGTCTTTTCATATACCATATAATGTCACATTATAATGTAGTTCGAATCAAAGCTGTTCCATGTACAGTACATTCAATTCAATTCAAGTTGATTTATTTGTATAGCAACATTCATGATTTGAATGGAGTGGACTTGATTGAGATCAAGGTGAAATTGATTTCTTCTACATCTGACGTGCCTCGATGGATGATGGCTTAGTCTTTTCTTCCAATTCAAGCTTCCATCTGCCCAGAATTGAATTAGTCATTACAAACAGTTGTCTGTGGGATGGATTGCATATTTGTACTGTTTGTTCCACTGAGCCATGATGGTGAGTATTGATTTCATAACTGTTCTGCTTTCTTTCAGACTGCGCCTTAACAAATCTATATGCAGTATTTTTTTTCCATGGCATACACTTACAGTATGGTATGCAAAGGTTAAGTGCAGATTTGTGTTCTTACTGTGTGCTGTGCTGTCTGAGATGGAAGGTTTCCATAGTCACACAAACAGGGGTGATGTGTGATTCTGTAATGAAATGAAAGATAGATAAGCTAGGGATATTGTTTAGTACTTACATTAGAAAGTGCCTGGAAACCCTACACTTCCTAAGGAGTAGTACAGAATTGTTTGGAAAAGGGATCTTGGAGCTCCCGATAACAATTTAAAAAGAGTTTAAATTGGCAAAAGCTTTGAAACGATGATGTCTGAATCGAGGGATACAGCAGTGCCAGTACAGCACCAACGGGCTCAGCAGGGAAGAAGTGGAACCTGAAGGAAGCAATTTTACAGGCTCAGATAACACTTTAACGCATGGTCTTTGCCGAGAAGGTAGAACATGGATACGCTGAGCTTGGACTAAGCTTATCACAGCCTACTTGTAGTTAAGCAATAGCAGCTGATAGAAGAAACGTAGCTGTAGAGGGGATTCAGGGGCGAGAAAAGGCTAGATGTGTAAAGGCAGTCTCTCAAGTACAGCAAGGCCAGTAGATGAAATGGGGAAGTGTAGAAACGAAGAAACTTGGCTGGAGGGAAATGTGAGGTATAGAAGCCCAAAGAACTGTATTCATGTGAGGCACAAGTTATGATGTGCTTCACTCTCCACCACATCTGAGGAGACGGTAAGGTGGGCACCTAATATGTCTTTAGTTTGTGTGTGTGGCTTCATTTTGGTACACTCTATTAGGATGCAAAACAAGCATGCAAATATTTAAATGTCTAGCAGAGGCCAAGATGGGATTTTGTTTATTTGTAAGCATCAGATAGTCAGTAAGAAAACTGGTCTAATTCAAGGCAGCCTAAGGTGGACTTAAAGTAAATTTAAGAAAAGGATTCTTACTGTGGTTCCCCAGGAGATAAGTATGAATTTAGGACCAGATCTTGTATTGTCGTCAGAAGAAGATAAAAATATGCAAGTTTATAATACAGGAATGTTGAGTGATGCAACAGTACACATTCATTAACATTCAAAAGTTTGGACTCACAAAGAAATTACCATGTACCAAAAACATCTTGAGTCAATTTAAAATGTCTTCTTGTGAGAGCCTGAACATGTTACAATAACCAATTTCTTTGCCTTGAATTATTAGAACAACACAGATTTTTAAACAAACTGTACATTCTGTCTCCTATTTAGTGTAATTATGCAGAACAATTTTCTGTCTCAAAAGGCAGAGAAGTTAATTTTCTGGTGTAACTGGCAGCTTCTAGTCGTACTAGCAGAGTTACAGAAGAAGGAATAATGGTTGGACAATTCAGGTGGCTGTGGCATTCAAATGAAACGGTTGCCCAAGCCAACGGGCCAGTCAGCCTAAACAGGTACTATGGAGATATGATGCTGGCTCAACTTCACTGTTCACTTGGATGTGGGTAGTAAAAAAAAAAGTGCTTGATCAGGTCAAGTAATGGTAGGTGGTTAGGGCTCTAAACTGGTGCCACTTGCTAGATAAAGCCATAGTTGTTGATTTGAAATAATTGAATTGGATTAAGTTAGGTTCAATTATTGTAAAATACACACATTCATCAAATATTCTGTGAAAGGTAAAATAATGAAAATAAACATGTGAGGCCTCCACACAGATATAAAACAACAATAGACATAAAAAGAACCAGTGTTTATTTGCCATAGTTGTTAACCCCTGCAGTTATACAAATTATTCATCCCAGTAGGAACTCTGCCAGAAATCAAGTAAACAGTAGACACTAGTAAATACACTTAACCTGTTGTTGCTGTTCTCTTAATATTTAATCAGGTTATGAATTTCATCCATTGCAAGAAGGAATCCACACCCCACTGTTATAAATGATGCTGCTTACATGGTTACAAGCATGTGAACGTGACAGAGAGATGACATGATTCCGTTTTCACTGTACTACCTCTCTTCCAATAATTCATCAGAGCTTTTGTTTTCTTTTTCTACTTTTTAATAATGCAACATTTTCTCAGATTTGGAGTTAACTGTGGCAGTGAGAAGTGTTTTCTGGTGATGTAGTGTATTAATCATTGTGATGGAGTGGGCTTGGCTGCATGGTGGCAGGTGTGTTTCTTTAATGCATTGATCAGTATTTGCACTATGTGCATTAATGTTCTGTGTGTGTCTAGATGGAGACAATATGAAGCAACACTCAGGAAAATGAGTTGGAACAAAGCAGCAAATGGCAACAAATACTGGATGGGCTGGTAGTGCCAGTAACTGCACATCCAAAGCCAATGATACCTATTGAAAAGGTTCAGAGAGACAAAGGCAGGAAGCAAAGTACATTACATGGATTAGTGATACAGTATGTACTATAAATGTGGAGAATGGGAGCTCATTGGATCAAGGGAGGCTCCCCCAGGAGTTTAAACCTAAAGTTCTGAGCCCCCTGTGCCAGCTTTAACCATGAGGTTTGTCAGAAGGACAGCTTTCAGCTTAGTCTTGAAAGATGAGAGGGTGTCTGCTGACCCTGAACTAGAAGCTGGTACCACAGCAGAGGATACTTTTCCTCCTATTCTACATTAGGAAACTCTAGGAAAGTAGACCTGCACTCTGACAGCGAAGCTTTCTACTAGGATATTAGGGTACTATGAGGTCCTAATGATACAATGGAGCTTTAATCAGTGACTTGGTTGTAAGCAGGGGAATTTTAAATTCAGTTCTGGATTTTATTGGGAGCCGATAATAGAGTACATAACAGTGTTGTTTGCTGATCAACATGAGGCTACAGCAAGAAAAGTATCAGCTCATATTATAGAGATATACTTAAATGACATGTTAAAGGTTTGCTTAGAACAAATGTTCACATTTCATCTTTATAGTTATTATGAATAGCAAACATTTTAATTGAAGTTTTATAAAATTATTTATATATTTCAGCTACATTTTAATAAAAAGCTCTTATTCACTGATTATTTTTTGTCAAAACACTGATAGATTTGACACTGTAGAGTTACATGTCTAATATTTATGAGGCATGGGCTGATGTACCCTTAATGGACATAATGTACAGCAAATATGCCAACCGGATTAAAACAAACTTCCATCAATAGAGGTCAAACATTCCTCTCCCTGCTCTTTGCAGGAAGCTGTGTAAGAACTTGCTGGGCTGCTCGGACACAGTTATTCACTCCAATGGGTTTCACTGAGGCAACATGTCCTCTAATCCCCCTCTCACCTGGTCTATTTTCTGTCCACTTCTCTAAGCTCAGAGTGATGATGGTAAACACCCTACAGTATGACAATTGTACTGTGAAATATGGGAATGTAGCAGTGTGCTTGTGGAAAAGAGAAAGTGGGACTTGTGGTGGTAAGTGGGTTATTGATTATTTGTGTGGTCTGTATGTACTGCACATCTAGTTTGTAGTTTATTTATATGCTTGGTGTGACGTGAGGATTTATTTGCAATCACCAGTGATGTTTATAGGAAGAAATCATCAGGAGATATATTTAATATATTAGATAGAGGATAAACGCCCATGCTGTGAATGAGATATTAATGAAACGGCTGCATAAACTGTTTACTATAAAATGCTCACCTTAGCGCTCATTTTGTGGTAAAATGGTAATGAGGCACTTCTGTGGATAAGATGTTTCAATAAAGAATGTTTAGATTAAGGATCAGCCTAATGGCTGTGGAAATGTAGCGTCTGTGCTGCTTTTGAATACTAAATACTACAACTCCCTCTAGAGTCACATATTAAATACCACCTGTAAGGATCAGTGCAACATCTACATCCACATATTAGTGTTCTTTATGGAAATTCAATCTCTGTAGTGTGGAAGCATAGTGCTAGATATTGGTTTTAAAAAATGACTTCACAGTTGAACTACACAACACTTGATTTATGTTGCATGGGTTATTTCTTACCATTTTAAGATATATTTAATTATATTTAAGGAATGAAAAAAATCATTTATTATGGACATTTCCTGTTCTTAAAGCATATATATTCTACATTTAAGCATGTACACAGTCAACATGACAACCTGAGATGTCACTCTAGGACAATGTTAGAATATTTTAGTGTTTATGACTTAACAGAACCCTCACACAGTCACAACCATAGTGGATTTAGAAAGACAGAGACGGCCTCCCTACTGAGCACATAAGCAGAGATGTGTTTTTTATTCCAACAATCGTGGAACACAGAGACTTCAAATGGTTCCAAACACTGGGAGCTCCATGTTTTCATCATGTTTTTCCTCTGGTAAAGTTGAAGTCAGCTAAGATTATGATGTGCTGTTAAACTAAATAAACTGAATGGTAAATGAAAAAAAAAAAAAAAAAAAAAAAAAAAAAACATTTTCCCTATTGCTTAGTAGCTAGAAATTACTATAGAAAAGCCTCCTCATACAACAGGAGTGCACAAAATAACATTCTAGAAATAATCTAGAAATAATAAACATTTTCTGACACCAGTCCACCAACGGGCTCTACAGATGGACTTATGTCAGTCACGGTATACTGAGTTGTCATTCTAGAACATTTAAAGTGCTATGAATGAGATTTTCAGTCCCATGATTCATTCATCTACCAGTCAGTATATAAAGGCAAAGGGTTGAGCATGTCGAAGCAAATAATGGCCAGTGGAGTCGTCACGAAAACAAAGAGTTCCAGTGTTTTTTTTAAGCACATTAACGAGTGAAGGGGTTCATTCAAGGCCATCAAAAAGGAAATGTTCAAAAACTTCAAATGTCCAGGGCTGTCATGTTCACTGAAGCATCTTTATTATACGAGTTTCTAAAGAACATCCCATCCAAATTCATCAGCACCTTCTGGGAACTCAAATGTGAACTTTAACCTCTGCCACCACTCCAGCATCCTTTTGCTGTTTGTCTTCATCTGCTCTTCACATAAAGACCCATGGTGGTCCATAGAGCAGCATCCTCATGGTTGACCACCTGATGCTTAAAAACAATGGACCAGTTTTCAATCAATAAAAATCTCAAATGCTTAATTAACTCTGAGAGATCACAAGAAAATATCACTACTTACCAAGTACCCTTAGATGATATTTAGACAGACCTTTAAGGATGTAGTCCCTCTTTAGTTAATATCATCACTCTGCAAAAGAGGAGAGGGGAAGTATTTTGTGTAAGACAATATGCAGGACATTGATCATTAACTTGTTAGCCACTTAAGATGTTTTACTGGCTGAAAAACAACGTTTATAAAATCTAAAATGTCAGCCATCAATTTTATGTTTATAAGTTAAGCATATACTCAGATGAACACATGAGCAAAAAGTAAGACCACAGACAAATGCAGATTGTAGTTGGTTAAATAATTTAACTGTACATGTCCTTGACTTGATGGAAGTGGATCTTCTTTCCAGCAGTTTCTCCTCTTTTGCTGAAGACCTTAACTAAGGAGTGTATTTGTCAAGTTGAGCCAGGAACGTAGCCTGAAGCGGCAAAGTTGTTCTACACGTCGATTCTGTATTTATATATTGTAAACACAGTCAAAGGAAATATGAGAGCTACACAAGTAATACAAACTTTCATTAAAGCAAGACACTACAGGCAATTTACTTTTACAGCCTTGTTTTTTGTTCAGATAAGATGTTAACTGTCTGTCAGTTAAGCAAATTACAGCACATTTTAAGAGATATCTTACTTACATTTTTGAAATGATCAGTTTCATGTCATTGCAATGCTGTAACTGCTTTGCCACACACTTTACATTCCCACACACCCCTTCACAAAGACTAAAAGAAACAAACAAACAAACAAAAAGATAATGATGATGATGAAGAAAAAAGAGATTAACTGAGCTAGGACCATCACTATGGCTTGGACTATATATACCATACTACTGATTTGATATATACTATCAAATATATTCACCTAAATTCAGATTGCCATAGATGTGATGTGATATACCTAAGCATATTTATATTATGCTTATTTAAATGATTGACTATACATTTGTTATCACACATTTATTTCAGCTTTTACCTAAAAATAATGTTTAATAGTGAAAATAATAATTTTGTTGAGTGTAAAGCATGTATGCCACTGCCTTTGTGAAGCCCAAGCTTTCCTATCTGGCTACAAGCGGATTTATGTAATAAAGTCAAAGCTGTTAATTAGAATCAACATTGGTGAAAGTAGTCCATGTAACATTAGAAGAACGGGTTATACCTGCGTACAAATTTGTCTTTAAAAAATCTGAATAAGTGACGAAAAAGTGAAACTCCTTTGAGTGAACAGTATAATCACCGAACTAAAAAATAAACTATTATTAAAGAGAGACTAAGAACATACTGTAAATTAGTACAGGATTGTGGAAGGGTCTTACTGAATGTACAGGCCCATACAGAGAATGGAGCACAGTCTAGAGCAGTGTTTTTCACTTTGACTAAATGGTTTTTATTCTGGATACATGGGTTTTGCAGCAGTTCTTTGAGAGAGATAATGCAGCAGAGGTTTATATTGCTGCTAAATTTTTAGAAACACAGGTCAAGTGTCACCAGTCAAAACGTTCCTGGAGGATAAATATTTTCAAATCACTGTGAACATGAGTTCTTTTGACCAAGACCTCAGATCAGATGTTTTTCCTTGAGCTGTATTCACTGTATTCTGAGACTAGAAAAAGTTTAAGCATCGTGTTCAGTCTGAGTTTAAGACACTGAGCACAGAGCAACAAAAAAAAAAAAAAAAAAAAAAGGCACATAAGAAGCTATCAGTCTCAGTCAGAATATGATTTTAATTAGAACACAAATAACACAGAGTCACACACATAGGCTGGGGGCTGTGCGATGGATAAAAGATAATTTATATCATAGGTGACTAGAAACTCAAATTGGCTGTTTCAACAAAAAGCATGTTTTATTCTGAAATCAATAAGAACCCAATCATATTCTTTTTCTTATTTTTTCATTCTTCATTGTTGTGCATGGACAATATTGAGTTAATTGTCAATATGTTTTAGGAAAACAGCCTTACATGAGACATGTTGTTCTCCATGTTATGTCTCTCGTTTTATCTACAGACAGGTAGATACAAATAAAATTGAATTGATATTCACTCAATACATGCTTGTGATTTTTCCATTTCTCTGCTTTATTAATAACCAAAACAATCAATCTGCAACCTGTAATTATAGTTTTATTTTTATTTTACTAATATCTTGGTCTTGGTCTTGGTCTTGGTGGTCTTTCTCCCTGATAGAGATTTGTAGGTTGGAGGGAAGGGTTGTGGGAGACAGAGGCACTCCATGTTACTGTAGAGAAATGAGAGACGGGAGGAGACCTAACAGCCTAAATCCAAACAAACACCGGCAGAAAACAAACCACTGTGTTGTTCATGATTCAGTTACAGCTCCCAGTAGCATGAGACCTGCGATATATTTCAGCAACAAGCACAGAAGGATAAAAAGGTTCTAATTTTTTTGTTTGCTTTCTCTGTCACTGTACAGGAAACTAAAGATCCATAAACCTCAGTTATTTGTGCTGTATCTAAATTCTATAGGGAGCAGTGCTTTCAGTTTTTCTCAGTTTGGTTTAAAAGAAAATTCTCACCTGTCTAACTCAATATTGTGTCCTTATATCATGTTGCTCTCTAGAATTAAATATAACAGGTGCGTGTTCTCTTAGCGATCGTGTTGGATGCGGAGGGAACTGTTTTCTCTTTCCTGTCAAGAGAAGTCGTGCAGGGTTTGTTCAGACAAAGTTTCAGACTGCGTGACATTCGATCCTCTTTGCATTTTAGCAGTGTCAAGACGGGCTGCAGGAGTGCGGTGGCTCACAAAGAGGCCAAGGGCAAGTGGTCTTAAAGGTACAGCGGCCTTAAAGAGAACCCTTGACTTGTGCTGTGATTGTCCCATCTACTTTAAAAACCCTGAATAAACTAACTGGACTCAGTCAGGTCTATTTAGCTTTATTTGTATAAACAAGTCAGCAACGTTATGGCAGTGCTAAAAAAAGATTTCACCAGAAACTCCAGGCCAGCCAGGTAAGCGAACCTGAACTCACAATCATGACAGCCACCCAGAACCACCTCCGGCTGATCACTTTAGCATCTGCCTTTTCCCACTCTCTCTTTCTAGTTCTAAGTAATGAGGGTGTTTTTCTCTTAAGGCCTTTCAGAGGGTTTATTCTGGCAAACTATCTGATTTTGTGGTGAGTAATTTCATGCTGAATTTCTATTTGGGTACAAAAAAAAAAAAAAAAAAAAGTAGGAATAGCTGTGTGTGTGTGTGTGTGTGTGTGTGTGTGTGTGTGTGTGTGTGTGTGTGTGTGTGTGTGTGTGTGTGTGTGTGTGTGTGTGTGTGTGTGTGTGTGTGTGTGTGTGTGTGTGTGTGTGTGTGTGTGTGTGTAGTGGTGGGTGGTACAAAGTGGCTGTAGGAGGGAAGCAGTGATCCACTTGAAATCGTCAGACACGTCCACTCACTGAAAATCTGCATGATGCTTCAGCAGAACATGATAAATATAAACTGTTCAGGCCATTCACATTAAATGATGAAACCATTACAAGTACCCACAGTGCATTTAATTCAAATGTAGTACAGTTAAATAGAGAGGGAAACCTCTTATGTGTGTCCTGTGTCTTGTGGTCCAGTAACGGCTACTCTTATTGATACTGTTTCATGTAGAGAATTTTCTTCTTTTACTGCATTTAGTAAGTGTTTCTAATCGAATTAAAATTGCAGACTGTGTGTGTGTGTGTCTTTTCCTTTGACACAGAGTTTGTGTAGGCTTTGCAAAACCAATAGGTTTTCATGAAGCTAAACTTACATTTTTAATGGTGAAGTTACAAACCATTGATTCTTGCTTATAAGATTAGGTGATGGTGCCGATATGAGTGTTTCTCTTCTCTGAGAGAGAGAGAAGGCATACAGGTGATGAAGATGAAATGAGTAACGGAGAGCAAGTGGAGGAAGGAAGATGTGTAGCCTGCTGTCTCTGCCAGATGATGAGTCCACTCTGTAGACGTGACAGGTCTCAGCGTCTCCCACAGGAAGATGCAGCCGAGGTTCCTGGAAGAGGAAATGCAGTCTTTTCACTGGGATAATGGTTTCACACTTTTATGTTACTCCTATTTCAAGACTCAGTCATTCTTCTTCCTCCAGCACCTCAGTCATCATGTACAGTAGGTGTAACTGCTTTGTGACCTACGCTGCAAACGAGACTGTTGTGGTTCAGCAGCGAGTCATTTTAAGCAATCATCCTAACCACTGATCCACCTCTGCTGATTAGCTTGGGTAATGAAATGGCATGAAAGTGGGATGTGTTGTGAACTTGGCAAAGCTTAAAGAAAGCTTAACTCAGTGGACCAGGTAATGAAATATTAAATAATATTTTAAGGACAGTGTTTTTTTTTTCTCTGCAGCATTATAAAGTTGAACCTTTATGATTCTTGAATACATCAAACATACTTGTGTCTATTGAGCTGCTAACACAATCTACAGCATAGTAGGTCTTTTGTACAAGGTACAATAGATAAGGACACAACACATATTTCATTATGGTTTGAGAAGAAGCTGCAGTTGGTACTGTTCTTCTCATCTGTTGATTTGTTATTATAAACTGTGAATGATTCGATTAAATGAATTAAATGTGATATTTTGGCAATGGACTCCAACTCACCTATATTTCATGTTGGACTGAGTGAAGAACTAATTTCTTCTCGAAGTCCCTGATTCTGGGATGGTAGAGAAAAATCTATGTAAACCATTTATTCCTAAGGAAACAAAGGAAATCTTTGTTAGCATGACCCATTCAAGGAAAGAGGGATAATTTGGTAAAAGTTAATATAATATATTTTCGCTGCCTCTCTTGCTTCCTACTGTTAAAGACATTTTGATTTGGTAAAGTGTTCTCACTGAGGTGCACTCTGTTTTGTCATTGAACCTGTGCATAAAATATTATGTTTAAGGCACACAGTAACATAGAAAGTCTGCTTAGGTTTACTACTTCTTATGTCTCTGTGCCAGCTGTAGCCAGGACTGGAGGCATTATGTCTTCAAGCTGTCCATCTGACCATCTACCCATACATCCCTCCATACATACATCTAGCAAACATTGCTGGTTTGTGGAGGCATAAAACCACAGTGTGGTAATTTTAGTTTTTCCAAGCAGAGAGAAAACACTCAGCACTGCGGCAACATTAAAGATCTTGTCACTTTGCTTCTTTGCTTTGTCATCTTTCATTTGGCTTCTCAGTACACGCTCAGTAAATAAGCTGCTCTTGAATATAAATTACCTAGATGTGTTGATGTTTTTTATTCATAATAATGGCTCTTTCTCCTTATTGCATCATATTAAACCAACACTAAATGAAAACAGTGTGTGCTTTCCCATTATTTAGAGGTTATCTTTCTTATAATAAGGGGGATTTGTGAATTATATGAGTTTGTCACTGGCATTCAATCAACGTTGCTGTAGCAAAATGGTTTAGAGAAAGTGGTTTTTCATTATTCGTTTTATACTACCTGATTTCTGAAGTTTTAAGCTGATGTCAATATTCTAATATCCTGAAAGCTTGGTTAATCATCCTTGCCATTAAACTAGCGCTTCCACCATAATGCGTTCATTGTTGAACATGAAAAGTGCACTCATTATCTCTGATTTAAAAAGGGCTGTACAATATTAATCAGTATTTCATTTAAACACTGGTGGGCTTTTTGTTGTTGATTTATGTAAATGTGCCACTGCTGATTAGTTAATGGACCATTTCTTTAACGTAAGTGACTTTAGACTCGTGTTGTTATTATCATGTATTTGTATTAGAAATATCTTTTTAACGTGCCAGTGTCGTCTATGTCAGGCTTGGCTCGCTGCTGTATAGCTGCAATAACCTGCATACGCAGTAGAGAAAGGTTATGTATGACTCAAATACTTTTTAGATGAAAATGTGTCTGTCAGCCTAATGGCTCTATCCGTGTCTGAAGTCTGCGTGTCTGGCTCTGTCCTTTGCTGCGAAAAGCAAATGGATATGGATTTGTAGTCTGAATTATGTAATAAAAACATTGCCATTTTCTCGTGGCACTGAGCTTAAACATTGCTTGCAGTAACTGAACCACCTTCCTGAGTTCAGATTATTAAGATTCAACCACGTTTTTTTCACTCAGCTCATCATTTTACAAATATTCTTGAAGCTCAAATACGTCCTTACCATTTGTAAAGTCTATGTAAACTCAAACATTAAGCTGACAAGTGTTTTTACTCCCTCTCAGAAAAACTGTTGTTCTTTGAAAAATGAGCGTCAGTTTCTGCTGATTTGAAGTGTTAGAGAAATGTCACTGGGAATTAAACACACACAATCGCCTACAAATGGCCCTCTGATTGATATTCATATGTTGAAGTGAGACGAGGACAGTAAAGAATGACAAACAAGATAGTGTTAAATTTTATAATTAACAAAGATAAGAGTGTGTTTAAGAGCCTCTTATACATGTTTTGATGATACAGTATGACACAAGTCAGATAAACCATTTGATTTTCCTTTTTGTTTTCTTTTAGGTAAGTGCTGCCAATGACCTCCTTCAGGTGAAACACAACTAGAGAAATAGATTTTGCCAAGGTTTGCTCTTCTTTTAGAGACGGTAACTGTGTCTGAAGGGCTGCTTAGTATGTCAGTATCTTCAGATGATAACAGCAGGACACAGACCATCTTATTTATAATCCTACAAATACATTTCCTCTGTTGTTTCACAGAAAAATCCAAACAGAAACCAAAAGGGTAAAGTAAAAAAAATGCTTCTCTGCTAGCGTGTCAGCGCGTGTAACACATTTTGTTATGAGAGATGAGTGCAATGCGTCTTCACAGGAGAACACGGTTGATTTAATTAATCTCATTCATCTCAGCTTATTAATTTTAATCATTTTTAATTCATGGACTAATTGGTTTTTGTATTTTAGTTTCAGTTTTATTAGGTTTAGTGAATGTTTCAAGACCAAATTTGACTAATATGTGTAATACATTTCTTCCAGAGTTTCACATTCAACATGAGTGAATATTTAAGCCTTTTACTTCAGGCCACTTTATGCACAGACATCAACAATATGAAGGGTTTTCATTGTTAACCTCACATAGTTAACTACAGTATCAATGGTAATAACTTAGAATTCTCACAGCAGTCACACAATTAGGCCAATTAACGTGTGCAGCCTGTGGAGTTTTGAATTTCAGATCAAGTGAGACATTACTTTATTTGAAAGTGTGTCACATAATCTGGTTGACAAATCGGTCTCGGTGAATAGATTAATGATTGCGTCTTACAATGTTTTCAACTGAGCTAGTTCTTCTCTCCTCTGACAGGGTTTCAGCATTTGCTTGCTCACCGCCTGCACTGCTGACATTAACCTCACTGCTCTTTCTCTTTGGATATTTTTCCAAAATCATGTTTGAAATAAAAAATAAAAACAAACTATCAACTGGAAAGGAACCAAGGGTTTTCAAGTAGGTTGTTTGTACTATAGCAGCCACAACAACAATAATGTAGAAGTACAATATAGGTTTTTGTGCAGAGAACCGTAGGAAGAGTGAGAAGAGTAATGAGGGCAGATGTGTCGACTCTTAATTGGTCCAGCAGTCGTACCCACAGGTACAGCACATTTTCTCTAATGAGCCACATGACTCTGTACACTTACTGCCAAAAAAGATAAAAAAAAAAAGCTGCCCTTTCACACATTCCTAATGTCGAATTATTGTTTCCTCATCTTATTGTTTTCTGTATGTGTGTGTCCTTAAAGCCAAACAGACACGTGGCGTGCATTTCCTAATATTTATTTTTTTGTTTGTTTTTTTGAAACCTGTATTGTTGACACTGACTCGCAGTGTTCTTCTTCTTTTCGTTGCCTAATGACCACGTTGTTGTGGGATTTAGTAGTTCTGTGAATTACCAGAAGTGCTTTTTCATAGCAGACATCTTGACAAGCGGCTGAATTAAAAGCATGCCGGCAATTAATAACGTGAATGATGGCTGCCTTAATGTAGGTGTTCCAGTTGCAAGTCGAGTGCAAACTGCCTCTCCGTCATGGCTTTTACTGGGACACTTGCAGAAATAGAGCAGAGTCCTCATTAAACTTATTAGTGACACCTGTGCTTCATCTGCTGCAAGAAGTTACTTTACTTTACTTTACTCAGGCTACAGACGTTGATACTCGTGTGGTCAATGTTTGTCCCTCACTGCCGCGGCTGAGTCTGATCTGCCCTGCTCAGATATTCAGAACCCTGTGGCAGTAATGGATTCCTTTATGTTCTCAGCAACATCTACATTAGTGTAGCACAGCAGTCATAGAAAAACACAGCTTTGCGGTCCTTTGATGGTGGGCACTCACTTCAGTTCTGTTGTAAGACCACAGTGAGTAACTGATGCACCACTGATATTTTCCTGCCTGTTTGTTTATCCCATCTTTATTAAAAACTGTTTATCAATTCATCTCACTGAACCACTGATTCACTGTCCCACTGACAAAAAAAACCTGTCTTTTTGTTGATATTGAAAAAGGCTCTGATCAAAACCACGGTGACAAAACATGACACAGCCATCAACATTTAATATCTAGAAGAAAGCCTCTTTGTCATTTGTATACATATAACATCTATAATTCCAGATAGTTACAGTAGATCTAAATGTAAAATAAACAAATGGAGCCGAGATTGAGACTCATTCAATATATTTACTGTGACATTAGCGAGTATCATACTTCCTGTTTTGGCGTATTGACACACTCTGTCTCTGCACAGAATCATCCTCTGACAGACCTGTATTTATTACATCCTTCATCTTCATCTTTAAGAAACATAAATGCATACATGCATTTCAAGTGCTGTTGCAAACACACCTGCACAACTGAATTGCGTACCTTGACTTCACCAGCCCCCTCGCAGCACCACCAACCACAGACAACTTTAGAAGGGAGGCAGTGGGAGCAAGTGTCGATCTGAAAGGGAGTTAATTTAAGAGGAAACAATGACTTCAGGATTTGAATATGATTATGAGAAACCAGGAAACTGTATAAACAGACAAGAAGAAACGACAGGACGGAACAAAAGCACTTACTGAATAGTTAGCAGGACAGGAGTTGCCAACAGGAAACTTCAAATCTCTCTCAAGTTTTGAATAAGCCAAACACCTGTCAAAGTCTTCATTTTTTGGCATGTGTTTTCTCAGATGATATGTTAAATTAGAACGAGGTGTGATCACACAGGTACTCGGGCCCAGGCCTGATTGGTATGATTAGTATTTTCGAATCATCCTGTTTATTTATTCTGATCATGTTTGTGAGTTATTCTAATGGTGGTTCAGGTTTCTTCATGGGTGACAACCCCTGTTTGTTTTGGCACGAGAAATTACAAGAATTTCTGTGCTTTTGGGAATTGCAGGTTTGTCTCCCTTTGTCTACCTTCCAGTTGGTATTGATTCAGTTGTTGAGTGCCCATACTGTCCTTAGCCATCAGATGTGTGCCCCGTGCAGACTGCCAAAAACCTGAAATCTGTGACAGTTGGAGGAAACTATGTGAATCTCTGAAAAGTTTAAAGTCTTTACTTTAACTAGTCTACAGTGTCTCCAGCTTTTGATGCTAATGACACATCTGACTGAAAAACACATTTGACACAGCATCATTTTCCTGGTGGTTACATATCTGTCAGGGTCGCCTTGGTTCCCTGACCATGGCCTTGTCTTGACAAATATTTGTGCTGTCCTGCAGTCATATTCATAGTTCCTGTGCAAAGATCTTCAGGCACACACACAGTTCCTGTTTCAGTTCTGGCTTGTGTTGTGTACTACAGTTCTCTGGAAGAGATGCAGAATCTTTATCTTTGTGTGTGTGTTTGTGTGTGTGTGTGTGTGTGTGTGTGTGTGTGTGTGTGTGTGTGTGTGTGTGTGTGTGTGTAAAAATATGAGAGATATGCCTTCATGCCATCTTCTGAGAACTCCACCTTTGGTTATTACAATTGTTTAATGACCCATGAGAAAACTAAAATCTAGCAAATGGAAAAGAAAATAGACTTCTCAGTGTTATATTAAATACATGCCCACTCCAAACATCACTATTCCATGACTTTTTATGAATATGTAGTATTTTATATTATATTTATTGTTAGGGTTATGGAAATTAATGATAAAAGCTGATGTTTTACCTCAGTTTCAAAATAGCTGGCCACTAAACTGGACACGCAGGACAAGAATAATCTGAAGAGCTTATTTAAATGACATAGTCTGTATGAAACAGACCAGTTTACACTAAATGAGTTTTCTTCAAGTTATCTCAAGCTATTTAGTCGGTATTCTGGTACAGTCACAGTCTACTGTACTCACTTACTGGTTTCTTCATATAATAATTGAAAGGAGCATTCTGCTGCACTTGTTAAATTACTCACATACAACATCAGAAACGAGTGAAATATTAGAGTATCAACAAAAAGTGTCAGAGACACTAAATCTAATGTAGCTTGGTTGTTACATCTCTAGAAGTGTAAGGTCCAGTTTGAATTTACTACCATGGGCCAGCATGTTGTCCTTTCTGTCTGAGCCTTAATCACATGTTCATCAGTCAGAGCTACTCTAATTATTGATTTGGCCATGTTTCCTTTGGGTTATTGAAGTAGCTTCTCTGGATTCTGTCATGCTACCTTGGTTGTTCGAATAGGGCTGTTATAATCCCACGTGTCTCCAGCCCTGTTTGGAAATAGACTGGTTGCAGTGGCAGTGCATGCAGCTGTGTGGCCTCTCACACACCAAATATGTCCAGATCTTCATTGTATTGCTTGTGAAAAACGGTAAAAAGAAAATCTTTGGAGTAAGTTTGTTTATCAGATTACAGTAATGTGAAATTGAGAACTGCTCCCTCTATGGGAGCTCACATAGTCCTACACAGAATTTGCACCTGAGAGGAATCTATTGTGTAATTTTGAGCTGCTGTTGGAGACAGATGAATGTTAAGATCAAATCTCTAAAGAAGAAAACATATAAACATTTTACTGGATATTGCTTTTTATTTTTCCTTCCCCTTACTCATCTACAGTATGAATATAGTTTGTAGCTGCTCAATCTGTTTATAGCAAAGAAACTTGAGGCTGCACAGGGAAGGTAGAAGACTGGGAATAAAATAAGTCTTGATTAAGTTTATTTTGTTGGAATAAACAGTAGTAGAAAAGCTTTCTTCACATGCTTAGATGTAGTTTTCTGTTTCTGTTTTTCCAACTGAAGAGAATACGTAGTCACTCAGGAGGCAATGGCAATGGTAACCTCACTGGAAATCTCACAGCTCCTGCAAGTGTTCCATAGTGTACAAATTTACATTGCAAATTCCTAAAATGTTTCTTTTAAGTCACAAATAATAAACAAAAACTTCAGCTCTAACACTCTGAACATTTTAGATCAATTGGACGATTTAATGAAACTTTGCTTGATTCCTGTTGTGTTCAATAACAGATCACTAAAGATCCTACAAGCTTTATAACACAACCAACCACACAGTCGACTCGGTAAAAACAAGTGGCTGCAATTAAATAACATCCCCAGTCAGTGAATGTGTTGTAGGTATGCAGTAGGTGACACGTTTCGCTCGTGGGGAATCCATTCGGGGAATAGAGATAACATTATGAAGACTTTTATCTCAGAGCCTAATTTCTCCAGGGATTCAATGTGTGCTTCTCGTTCCTCCTTTAACTGAGATCCCGAATGTTTTTCACATCTTTTAAAAGAAATGAAAAATTACCACATATTATAATGTTGTTGTTCTGTTTTCACTGAGAAGTTTGTATGTTTGAAGGTCTTGTTCATCATGAACCACTATTACAGTACCAGAGCTGTGAAGGTGTCCAGGAAACTTTCAGTAATTCAATCATACCACACATACCAAATATGTATGTATGTATGTATATACAACTAAGTCCTATGCTAGTAGAACATCTTTCCTAGAAAGGAACAAAAAAATATCCTGCATTTAACTCAATTGACTTGCACAGTCATGAAGCACTAATAAAATTAGTTTACTGCTGTGTGGAAGATTTTGCAAACCCTTCAGCCAGTCTGAAGAATGAGACAATCAGAAAGTGCATTTGGCCTTTGATGAATATAATTATGTGTTTGCTCCAAATACCTCCAAGTCTGTATGAAGTGGCCAGTGTGATGTATTATGTTTATGGCTGCTCACTGTGGAACTGTGTATATATTTAGCTAACTGAATGAAGGGAATAAAAAAGAGGAGTTTGCACACAGAGCTACGACCCCAATGTGTCTTCTAACTCATAATTAAAGATGGCCACACACATTCCATTTCAAGAAATTAAATGTTATATTAGAGCAGCATTAAGTCAAAAACAATAAATGAATGTGTTCATATGTTTTTACATTCAGGGACAATACTGTGACTTTTGGTACACTAAAGCAAAATGCTAATGTACTTTATTAAGTTTAGTGATTTTATTTAATATAAAGTCAACTTTACTTTAAGGATGACAAATGACAATGTGAGACATGAACATAATATGAATAACAGGCGATCAATGATTAGAGACAGAGGTCTGTCTACTACTGTAATAGTCTGAGGTAAAAGTCTGAGTCTGAGACAATGATATGAGGAAATAAAGAGGATGAGACTAAACGGCAGCAATTTAGTGTTTTATCATATTGTTAGTGCAGTTTGGTGCACAGCATGTTAACATTGTCAAATCACATTGTTTTTGTTTAAGCAGCATGGAACCTGAAAATACTTCACAAATACCAAGTGTGTGTTTTGTTGTTGCTTCCAACACAAAAGGGATAATTATGTGTGGCTAAATTCCTTGGCTGCAGCCCGTGTCTGTGTGTGTTTGTATGTCTGTTATTTTGTATTGTTTAGTTTTGTTTGTTTTCTACCTGATGATCAACAACCAAACGTTATCGTCATTACTTATCGCAGGTTGTGTATATTTTGTTTGGTTGTTTGGAAAATGAAGCCAGCATGCAAAAACTTATTTACCTCAAGCTTTGGGCCTCTAATTATACTTTTCACAATAGTGAATGATATTTACTGTATGTCACGCAATAGAGATTACACATCTGTCCTTTTTCTGCAACCAGTTCTTACAAACCATGAATTAGGATTTGGATATGACCCAAATTATATGACTGCAAGTATAAAAAAGAGGAGCGTTTTGAAGTTTTCAGAACACAGGGGGATTTACTGTTAAAATATAAAAATATAGTTGTTAATAATTTATTTTTTTGCCTGCAGCGACAAAAGTGCATGTGTCGGACCTGCATATGTAAAAATTAAAAAGTCATATTTCATATACAGTGATTTCTGACTAGTGTTCTTTGGCATTAATTCTAATCAGAGATTTCCAAAAACAGCCAGTTGTTCAGTGTCAAATCAGTGTTTGACATTTCAGTAATTTCATTTTAAAATTTCCACTCATTTAATGTATGTTGACAGACATAATGTTCCTCAAAATATATATTTTTTCGTAATCAAAGAAGAACTGAGCTAGAGAGAGTTGTGGACAATACCCTTTTAATGTCTCTTGCTCCAAACACACATCTGTGTGTTCAATGAGGGTATCCTTCCAGTAGGACGGACCTATTGTAGTGGGAAAAGTGGAGGGTCATTTCAGTTCTCCGTCACAGTTCGCCAGGTTTAACAGTTCCCTCCTCGCTGTCATCTGTTAGCTGGAAGAATTTCAGGTTGTCTGCTGGAGAAAGCACTGTAGCAGATTAGGCTGCACGATACAGTGGAGTGTTTTATTGTTAGAAAGACTGAAAGTTTTAATTTCTGGTTATACTTGTCAGTCACATACAGTGGGTTTATGGTTTGATTAATGGTGTCTGCAGTGTAATGGTTCAGCTTCCCTTTTCAACAAATAGAGGAGTAGGTTTACTTTAAGATAGTGTACTGTAGACAGTCTTTTTTTTATAATAAACTTGTTAATCTATGGCAAGAACAAAAACATCATTCCACACTTTCTATAGAGATTTCAAACGTTAGTTGGTTCATTTGTTCCTAATAGAAATTGTCACTGAATGAGAGAAAAGAAACGTCCACTTTGTGAGATCTGAGATTCACAGCTTGTGCTTGTTTTTAAGCTATTGAGAATGAGGTTCTTTTGTGCTGTAGAATAAATTGAATAGTCCTATAGTGATAAATATAATCTCTGCGGTTTATGAGAGACCTCTTTGTGCAGATGATGGATATTGATATCTTAAAATGCCGGATTGTTAACAATCACTGTGTAGAGTGAAAGGAGTTTGTAAGACATTGAATGGCAGATGGGAAAAAAAAAATTTAAATTGGCCAAAGGCAAAGTTAAGTAAAATACAAGTGAATGAAACCTAACTGTTTGGTAAACATGCCAGTAGTTTTGCTGTTAAATTTTGTGTGACAGAAAATGATAGAAATTGTCAGTAGTTCTATATTTCCTGGGTGTACACTGCACCCAGGAAAAATAGGAAGCTGTTGAGTTGCTTCCTAAACAAGGAAGGTCATTAAAAGGGAACTGATGGATTTGGTTTATTCTTCTGCTCTTCGTCTCCTCTCCAACAATAATTATGTTCATCTTCTCCTTTTCAAATGTGCTTTGTCTGTTGATGAGCCAAGTGGAAATTGTTTTTAGAGACCTATGTAACAGGTTTAATCTAGATTCAGGGATGTGATTTGTCAGTGTAAATAACTGAAACACAATTTCGCTCGACAACTGTCGTGTAGCTCTTGTCTTTACGGCTGATGGAGCTGAAGGAAAATAATGGAACATGACAAGATGAATCCAAGCTAATCACTTTTACTAAACACTTCAACAGTGGCAGACTATAACAATAAAATGACTTTTATGTGAGGAACCAGTCAAACATTCTGCATTATTTTATTACATAGTTTTATAAAGTGAATTTATGTTTGTGTATTTATATATATCTCACAGTTAACAGTAAAGTTTAATTAAGTTTTATATATATTCAGTATTTACTGAATAGTAGGTTTTGTAATCTGAGGCAACTATGTTTGTTGATGATATCTCCACATTGAAGAAGTCTCTACAGCTGAGTTTATTTCTGCAATAGTTTCATTATCAGTCAGCATGTGGAGAGTATCACTGCTTTGGTTTTTGATCTTAGTATCTCATCTTCCTCCTCCCGGCTTGTCTGCATATCAAAGCCGCCAGCTATAGAGGCCTGCCAGCACCCCACACCTCAAATTCACTGTCATCGATTTGAATGTAGAAGTAGATTATAGAGTTGAAGTGAAAATTAAGATAAAAGTAAAGGTTGGGTGGAAATTCATCAAATTTGTCATTTGTACAAACCTATCAGAATACTGAATGATGGTATGTTAACCATTCAGTACTAAACTCAACAGTAATAGTGAATTATAATTCCTTATTATATGGAAATGCAGACAGTCTATGCACCAAACACTCTGCACTTCCACTAGATTTGGAATTTAGATTTGTATTTCACATTCAGCACTTACTGTAAATAACCTACACTGAATGTTTTCCACCTGATGTTACTGACAATATCTTTGTTTTGTGTCTTACAATAATCGGTTATGTTTTGTGAAACATCTTGTATTGCACCTGCTAGAGACTTAAATCTCTATTCTCCGTCTCCCCCATTTCGTGTCTATTATTGTTTTCAAAACTTTGGCTTTACAGTACATATCAATATAAAACTGCAGGAATCTGCTACCAGGCAACAAACAAAGTGTAGATAGCTGCCTGCTTGAAATAAAGTGAAGGTGTGGCAGAACTAGACAACATAATTTGAGGGCTAGTGGGGAACAAAAAAAAAAAAAAAAAATCTGATGGATTCATGTTTCGAAGGCATAAAATATGATATCCCCAGGCTGATTATAAAAAGCACTGACCTTATGAATTTGACAGAGCTTCTGTGTTGCACATGTTCAGATTTGCGAACACAACAAGAACAGCGACACCGAAATTTATGCTGTCAAATGTGATAGATGAGCTGACCTTTCACACTCCTAATAAAATGGTGGCAGTTTGCCGTATGTAAGAGGGTCAGACACAGTAAGTCTCGTGTTTGTGATACATACAATGTGTTCAAATTATAAGGGCCTGGTCATTATACTGTACACAGAACATGACATTTACCTTCCCACTCATTCTGTTATCTCTTCCCTGTCTATTTGTGCTGTCACCCATATAATGAAGACAATAATATCACGCTTTATAATTATGCTATTATCGAAAAGGATATAAGTAGAGCTTGAATATACATGTATCTCATTTTTATTGCTATATTTATCTAATGGAGTCCAATATCTCGCTAACTGCAAGGTAACAACAGTGATTGTATTTTAATCATTCCCGCCTACACTGATACATGGAATAATATGATCTCTCTGACATTAAATAACAAATTGCATTCATTTTATCATTTTTAAGCTCAACTCAACAAAAGAAAACAAAATCACTTCTCAGCACTAATTAATCAAAAAGGAGAAAATCTCATCAACTAAAGCTCGTCGTTACATTACACAGTTTGTGAGCTCACGAACAATTACAATTTAATTAATTGGTAAAAAAAAAAAAAAAAAAAGATCCTGTTAAAAACAATAATTACCAGAACGTTGGGCTCAGTAGCTCAATTACCAGTTTCTCAGAGCCACAACACCTAGCTCGGATCATGATGGTTAATCACATGATGAGCTTTAGTTGATGGGGTTCGGGCTGACTAGTACGTCAGATAAAAAAAAAAAAAGAAGACCAAAAAAAGCTCAATAAAATCTTGGCAGAGTCGTTCCCACTGTAGTGCCTTACCACCGAGTAATAGTGGCTGCTTGTCAATTGGCATTCAACACACTAACCACAAAATTGAACCTTTAACTGGACCCTTACCCACTGGACCTGCATCGGTGGGGGAAAAAAAAAAAAGAAAACCTAAAAATGCTGTAACATTCAACAGTCAAGTATGGAAATCAAGTGATCCATCGCTCAACTTGAGTGGAAGAATCTCTTGTCTGTGTGGTTAATTAACTTAAAGTGTGAGTGACAGGAGACAAGTCCAGAAAGTTTGCTGACAAACAACCTGGTGTCTTGTTGGGGTAGTGAGGTGAAGCATCACGCTGAGTTTAGCTGAAAGAGAAGCCTATTTATTGTCTCTTTGAAAGGCCCATCTGTTATTTTTCTTTTTAAAAACGCTTCACCTTCCACCTTTTTGTACCATCTGTGTTCACATTAAAATCACTCCTATCGCATTTTAGGGAAATGGCTTTTAACTGAGCTTGGGTGGGCTCCGTGTTATGTCCAGCAGTTCTGCTTATCTGCGGTGGTCATGCTGAGCTGGTGGGATGTCTGAAGCGCCTCAATTTTGATTACTTTCATCCTTCTCTTGCTGTCAAGCTGAGCCCCTCCTCTCAAGTGGCATTTCAGCATTATAGTTCTGGTTGATGTCAGCAGAGCAGATCTGCAGATCTTAGTGTGAACTAGGCACAGTGCGCAGGGTGATGACACCCCGCGGAGGCAGTTTAACCGTGCTGCCTGCGTGCAGGATGAACGGCTGCAGGTACTCTGCAGAATGTTTGTGTGATAGACAAAGCGAAAATGATTCTTAGTGACTATGAGGATTATGATCTAAAGACTACAGGACAGATGTATTTAGGTGCTAACACTTGCATTATAGTAGATTTAAATGATGTGTCATGCTTAGACATGTGATGTTCACTACATTAGTACACGTAGCCCGCGAGGAACACAGCTACATTGTTGTCTGAAGGAAGGCTGTGTTTACTTTAATCAGAGCAGAATGAGCTGAGCTAAAATCACTGCCAACACACTTGAAAGTTGGAGAGACAGAGTGGTTGGATATGAATCTGCAAGTCTGTTGCACACCATTTATTCCTTCATGTCACTCTTTTGCTGGTTAGAAATTGTAGTGGGAGAAAAAGCTCTTCTGTTTTAAACATGATTACAGCAGTGGGGGGTGAGCAATATACAATATTAATGGGTTAGCTACGGTTTTATTTCTTCTTCCTGTAGTCTGAGACATCAAGAAGGTGACCGTTTATAGCAAATGGTCATATCGTTAGGTTTGATAGTAAAGCTACAAGCTGCTAGCTCTCGGTTAACCCAATCAGTGATGGATGGATGGAGTCTAATCTCCCAAAACAACAGGGCCACTGTAATCTATCATGCTGAAAATGCAAAGTGCATATTGCAATTTCCCCTGAATGCCATCATTGCCCTTCACATCAACATCACGGCTGCCCTTAAATAAATA
The DNA here is from genome assembly GCF_900324465.2 of Anabas testudineus. Taxonomy (NCBI): domain Eukaryota; kingdom Metazoa; phylum Chordata; class Actinopteri; order Anabantiformes; family Anabantidae; genus Anabas; species Anabas testudineus. The sequence continues at coordinate 10,332,734 of NC_046622.1, read as the reverse complement.
AACTGTGTCTAAGGCAACAGCATATTGCAGTTGACCTTGACTCCTCGCAAAGGCCCTCTACAGTTCAGACATAAAACGTTTGATAAACATGTGACGGCCCCGGTACACAACATTTCACAAATGTGGCTCTGTCTGTGAAATACGTTTATTTCTTTTCTTTCCATGTGCTGTCTGCCGTCTCTTTCACCATCCCCATCTGGGGCTATCTTTAACCAACTTTTTACAGTGTTGTCCGTGTGTTTGTGGATGGACTGCATGACACACCTGCCAACTATACCTGACTGCAGCTGAAACACATAAACAATAAAACATGATTAGAACCTAAACATATCATAAGGTGCTTCACATAAGTTTACATAATTTGCAGATGCTTAGCTTAAAATATCTGATCTTTTGCTATTAGTCATCTTTTAAGCACACTACATTTTTTTCCCCATCGAGAAACTTTTTCCACAACTACACATTATTGCTTATTTCATTTCTCCCCATCTTTCTGACATCTGACTACCACATGGCCGCATAACACAAAATTCACACCAGCCTTTAAGCAGGACTTTTGAAGAGTCAGTGTCTGGCTTCCCTCTCACTCTAAATATAAATCATTTTAAATCTTATCTAGTAGCAGCTGGGCTTCTCACATTCTATTGAAATCTTTCAATTATTAGCAGTAACATCCCACACTTGCTGATTCTTGACTGCACAGTGAGCTGATCAAATCAAGATGTTGTATTGACACTTTAAATGTAACCAACAGTGTCTCAGTGTTATATTTAAGATTCATGTAGTTTCAGAGGTTTGTTGTCATTACACAACATGCACTTACATTTTGGACTGGAATATTCCTCTGGTACTTAATATAATATAATCCAATAAGATAAAAAAAAAAAAACAAAAAACAAAAAACAATGTAATAGAAATTATATTGTAAATTTAAGAATGATGCTGAAATACATTATGGATGTCTATAAGATAAACCCAATGCAGACACAGTTAGAAAGACAAACTGAGTGATTGATGTGATCTGACGTTGCATTAATCACCCTTGGTAAAGGTCTAAAGTTTCTTCTTCTCAACCCTACACTTCGCTTAACTTGCTGCTCTTCTGATGCCATTACTTCTTTGTTACATCATCTTATTTTGCACTGTCTTCAGTCCTCTTCCCAGCACACATACCCCTAAAAACCTCCTTTTGTGAATATTATCCACATTTTGGTATGTATAATCGCATGTGATATTTTTCACATCTGACGTAGAGCTCCTTTGAGAGCTCCTTTGAGAGCCCCTTTGAGAGCCCCTTTTCCTCAAACTCAGACTCAACAATTTATTTTCACTGAGCTATTTTACGTCTTCGACTTCTCCACTAGTCCTGACACATTAAGAGACATATTCCAGATTCCAGTTGTTTAATGACTAAGTAGTAAATTGAAACTGGGGCAGCAACATCCAACATTTTAAAATGTCTATAAAGATGGTGGTTTCTGCTTTGTACCACCAGGTTATAATGGCCGTGATGAAAACCGAATGAATTGGTTGGATGTTCCTCACAGGTGTGAATGAGCACGCCTTGGAAAGCATGCTGTGCAGCATACTACATTTTGACATGGCAACTTGTCAAAATGACAATGGCAAGCGGCAACAAGTCCTATACTGTAAGTTGATCAGCTAATGAATACATTTCCAGTGTTTTTGGCTGGCTTGTGGATTCTATATACAGCTGTCAATATGAGCTGTGTGTTGGCTGTAGCCAAAGCTATTGTCTTAAAATAAATGCCCACTGCTCTGAAAGTACAAACAGTGAAGTTGGACGTTTCTAGCCCCCAGTAATATATTTCTCAATTTACCTAATGACATAAAATCCTTTTTACATTTATTTCAGCGTGGTGGCCTGTTCTCCTTTGTTGTCGAAGCCTGATTCAGATCTGACCAGGGTCAAGTGAAGACAATGAGATTGATCGAGTAGTCACGTGTAAATTGAGTCGAACTGCAGTCAAACATGTTGTTGCTGTTGTACAATTTAATTACCAAGCTACAGTAGTCAATAACCATGGCCCGTGCACTCCTCTGCTGTGACTATTAGCTTTTAGCATTGACGGTGTTGGCCATGTTTTTTGTGAAATTAATATCTTACATATTTTTCATTCAAGTCTGGTCAAATATGCACACACAGTCACTCATCGTCCAAACCCTAAGTAACTGAGCCTCTCTTCCCCATCTTTCATTTCTTTGTACTTTGTTCTCACAGATAAAACAATAAATGGACTCTCTGATCTCTGGATATACAGCTTGAAGTCCTGAAGTGTACCATCGGCTTTTGGTGATACTGTCAGTATCTTTGTAGGATGGCTCATTTCGACTAGTGAGAGTGAACCTATTCTAAATTTGTGCATTTCAACCAACATGGTATAGGAACACTTGAGATACATTTATTTAACTCATGCTTTCTTTCTGTGTTTGACAAGTCTTGCAGACATTCTCACCAGTCATGGTTAGGGACAATATTTTTGTCATTTTTCATAGTGAGCTGTGAGATTTTTTTGGAGTTGCACTTTTATCTTCTTTTTTGTTGCTGTGTTTTGCTCAGTAATGCTTTCCTGACAAGCTGTCAATGATTCCTCTCCACAAATTCTGTCACCTTTGAAATTTTGGCTTTCTCGTACAAATCAGAAGGAGGAGGGACCTCTGTGTCACTAACAACCTCACACCTACACACCTTCACAATCCATGTAGAGGTATTATGGCTGGAAAGAAAAATGTGAGAAGAAGATTACAAAGGGTTCTTCTTCACCTTTATCTCTGTCAGCTTCACTTTTTCTACATTACAAATATCAAAAACTGTGTCAATTCTGAGTCACTGGGTTTTGGTGAATAATATAATCTTTCTTCTCACACTCTTTTTCTGAGTAGTAGTAGTTTTTGTACTTGCAGAAGACACTATTAACAACTAGATAAAAGAGAATAATTATATCTTCTAGAGCTGGAACTTGTTGGCTTATAACGGAGTTAAATTTATGTACGCTTTATGTTTTTTTTTTTTTTTTTTTTTTTTCTCTGCATACAAATAAATTAAAATATTAAGCTGTTCCGGCTCTACTAACAAGCACCTTTTACCTTGTGCTGCGTTGCCGGACAGACCTGGCACACGCTGTTTAATTCTGGCACAGGCCGGATCCTGTCAGGAGTGACACAAGCTAATGAGTCCATAAACAAGGATGCAGATGAGCTTTCAGCAGCTGGATTGGCTGACATGAAGCAGAAGCTCTGCTTATTACAGTATATAAATATCTAAACTGTGGCTAAATTGTAATATTATAGATGTAACACTCCTTTGTGAGAGGCCTTGTTGTTGAAAGTTCATCTGCTTTTTAAAACCGTATCTTTGATCACTTCTGTGTGTTTGTTCCATGCTAACACAGTGCGTGCTGGCACCATTAATTCTACCCCTACTGTATATGAACCATTGTAAAAGAAATGCTGTTGTTAATGAGCATATCTCCGAGCGTATTCTAAAACATTTGCACCTCTGACAATTAAAATGAGATGCCAAAATACACCCTGAAATAACAGCTACACCTTTTGTTGAGAAAAAAAAAAGTTGTGTTCAAGGATAAAATAAAAAATGACACTACATCATCAAATCTGGGCTTAGAAGTTGTCAAATATAGTTACTGTGTGTTTTATGTTCTTCTCTTCCAAATCTAAATATAAGCATAAATAGTTTCCCAAAAGTGTTGGCTTTGATCTTGATTTAGGGCCAGACACAAAACTTGTTTCGGCATATGTGGATAAGTTTGTGTGTTTTTAATTTTTCCTTTCCTCTTTCTTCTGCTTGTGTTTTGGGTTTCCTGTCCCCTGCTCTGCTTCATCTTCAATCATCTTTTGTGGATCCTGATATGTAGGTAAGACGCAACTTGCTTTTATGCTAATGAGGCGTGAATATTTATGTACAATTGTGTTTGTACTGTATGCTGTGTGTTCAACCTTGTGATAGATTGTATGTGGATGGATGAACTGTGCTCAAAATACATTCTTCTGGTGAAGTTAACCTCCTCATCCCAAAAACACCATCTATGTGTATGTTGATGATGTGTAGTGATGTAAATTCATCACCGGCCACAGATGCCAGCAGAGGAAGCGTTGTGTGTTGTTATTTGTGTCACTGGCGGTGGGGTTGGTGCGTGTGGAAATTTCCAGACAAAGACAAAGAAAAAACAAAACAACATCAACAACAACAAAAAAACATTAAAGCTGGATTTATTAGAGTCGGGGTGGTATAATAATAACCATATCAAAAGAATACATAGCTGTTGTAACACTCAGTCTAGCGAGACAGTCTGAGCCACTGGAAAATCTGCGTCCCTCTCTGTTCGTTTAGTTTGTCAGCATCATGACATTCAATCACACACACACACACCTGCTCATAACCTCTGCTCTTAAATAAACCGAAGACTCAGCCCTCTTTGTTCCTCTTTGTTCTCTTTATCTTTCGCTGCTATATACTGTGTGAATTTCACTTGAGCTTGCTGATGACATTCAACTCTCCTGTCAGTGAAATGCTGATGCGGACAGTGTATTGAGTCATGTTAACACGCACAGGTTAAACACGGGGGTCTTCTCAGCACTGTGGTTTCTCCAAGCTGTGACAGTCGATTAGAAGGAGGCACTGTTAGCGGGCTCCTGTAATATGAACTCTAAGCTTGTGTCATCACACAGTATAGAGATGAGTTGACTTGGACTCAGTTGACACTCACAACTCTACTATATAGTTTTTTATACATATGAACTTTATTCTTTTACAGTCTAACCTTAAATATAGGATTAATAGTTTAAATGAGATGGATACTGATGTAACCACATTTAATTTATGCCTGACTCTAATGAAATCTTTGCCACTGCGTGTGATGAAATGATTAGTTAGTTGTTGTTTTTTTTTATTTATATATTTTAACAGCTTATATGTGAAATCTAGAAATCTAGTTATTGTTTGAGTATTTCTGAAATCATACCTCTATCTGTGGATTGATCTGATTGAAATCAGATAGATAGAAATGGTTTGTCACATTCTTTCTCTCTCTCTCTCTCTCTCTGTGTCCTTGATGATTAGCTGTGTTTCTGTGAAGTAACTTGATTAAACTAATTAGGAGACACACACACACACACACACACACACACACACACACACACACACACATCATCTAGTAAACTGGTGGTTTCCATTAGCAGTTTATCTACATAGAAACGAGGAATTTTAAACTTGCTCAGAAATACAACTGTTTATCTATTTCTCATTCTGTTGAGACCACACTTATGAAATGATCACAGTTTTCTCATGCTCTGTCCAAATAAGATACTGCAGTATCACAGTATTGACTTCAACCTCTCATTAAACCCTAAGCACTTCATAAAAGCTGTTCTGCATGTTCTGTTTGGATCTAATATACACTAAAAGCATTGTGTGGTGTACCTTAACTAATTAAGAGCCAGTAATTAGACTGAGCACATTAGCATTTACTGTAGGAGAAAAATAATCTATATGTGTTTCATATCCTGCCAGAGGCAGTAACTTTAGTACCTAATTTTTCATTTTACATAACATGATGTTCTAATTATTCTGTTCTCTTTAAAGGTTCCAAACTTGACATTCACATTATAATTTTACATCATTATCTAAATGCATGAAAGTCTGTGGTTCCTGTAAGAGTTACTTTAACATTGTTCTGTCTGTATTAGTTCACTTTCAACTTGACTTGAGCTTCTTCACACACTCTATTTTATAAGGATTTGTTGGATCAGGTGGTACTGGCAAGTGTTCTGTTAGACTGCAATGGTAATTATTTATCTGCCAGCCATATTACTGATTGAAGTAAAATGAATACAAATTATGTAATGATGAGATTCTTTTTTCAAACTCAGATAAAAAAAGTGTAAAGCCCAGATACATTTTTAGTAATCTAATTGGAGTGGTGCATACCTCTTTAACTTGTCATTAGTTATTATTGTTTTTAACCCAGTCTTAATGCAGCTTTTGGAAAAAAAACAAAAACAAAAAACATTTGGGAACATGATTAAAACTGTATATATTCATACATTCAAGCTGTTTCTACCATATTTAGTTTGTACACTGTCTATTTAGTATCATTCATATTTTATAGACCATGAAATACCAGTTTTGAAGTATAAATCCAGAGGTCCCCTGTTGATTTTGAAGGTGGCCTTGCTGCTCTGCTCTCTTCTCTCTGCTGTGGTGTGAGGATCAGCAGTGATTTGTGCTGCTTCACAGATTCGTGTAATAGCATGTGAGCAGAAGCTGTTAAAGTGTCCTTGGTTAACTGAATCGTTCCTCAGAGTTACGTCGCTGTGGCTGGTTGCCTTCCTTGTGTCAAGACACAGTGCTAACATGCTGCTGTTCAGATTTGATTTTGTGTCAAAGAACTTAAAAACAAGTTTATTTCTGCTTGGCTGCTCCCCTGTAAGCAGTGACATGGCTGTTGTGCTGGCTGTGAATCTAGATGAGGGTCAGTTTCATGTCCATTTGACTTGAGCAACACGGCGATCAACGGAAACTTGATACTCGGCAGAGAGGATGGAGGAGAGGGGAAGGAGGAGAAGATGGTCTGCCAGTGGAAAGAAAAATATAAGTTATTGGTTCAGAGAAAAAATGTAAGTTTGTGTGTGTGTGTGTGTGTGTGTGTGTGTGGAGTGATAGAAAATAGATCTAGTTTTCACAGCTTCTTCATCCAGTATCCGTGTCCCATCTTCCCAGATGGAGGCTGTCAATCAGTTTAATGGTGTCTGATTTTCCCTCACTGGTTCTGGCAGCAGCCGTTATGAGAAACACACTGGATAGTAGTTTCCAAATCACACCCAACACAAACACACAATACCAATAATGTACCATTAAGGCAACAATTATATTGCACTGGTAAATAAATTCAGCTGTTATTAGAAATAAATTGTTTAACTGCTGGTGACCTCTAAACTCCATTTATATGACTTAGTTTATCATATATGTGGAGAAGAAATGTGTTTCCAAAGATTTGTGGGCTGCATGCTTTTGACTGTGTGTAAACACAGTCTTCTGGAGGCAGTTTGAAGGGAATGGTCAGGAAGAGATGAAATATAAGATGAGAGATGTTAGGACATTGTCTATTTACATGTATGATCAATACTGCTTATTGTCATTCAACAGGACATGTGCTTCTAAAGCATGACTTTACAGATGGAGATATGTGATTAAGTAATTGTAATCATGATGGATATTGTTCTAATGCAGCATATTTTCTGAATGAATTAGTACATATGTTAATGGGAACTGAATGCTTGTGGATGGTGACTGTACTGTACAGTATTTGGCCCCACACATCGTCTTTAATAAAAAAAAAAAAAAAAAAAAATAATAATACAAACAACAACAATGAGCTGTTGTCAGCATCTTGTGTCCAAAATGACTACCAACCACATGGATTCCATCAATTCTGCAGAGCAACTGAGCATTTCATCTAATCATCTGATTGGACAGTAGGAAAAGATGCAAATTGCATTGTTATTTTCCAAATGGGTGTGTTCAGGGCACTCCTGTTAAAAAACACAAAGCACATACAGAAAAATAAAATAGGGGAGATGCTCAGCAGCATCAAAGTAGCTAAAATACTGTCAATGAAAACTAAGATAGTAGCTTAGATGGATAGTACAGTGTTAGTCTTACTGCACATGTCAGATCACTGACCAGTTTTCACTGATGATAGCTTCTGTACATATTGCTAGTAACTGGGTGTCTAGTCTTTCTGAGAGTAGCATTACAGATTTAATGAGATTAGTGCTAACACACTGTGATAGTAGGTTGAGCATGTCACTTTAAATTCTCTAATTTTCCCAAACCCCCAAATCCTGTTTTCTTAAGCCAAATGCTTAACTTTTCTATTACTGACACAGTAGCTGCATTTCCTGAGGTGATTACAAACCACGGGGACCTGACCTCATATTAAAAAAAAAAAAAAAATTATTTCTGTCTATATCTGGTTTCTTTCGTTTTCACTTTCTCAATTCACCCTTACAGTAAATGTTCTCTTTGGGTTAGCAGTCAGTTTTATCATCTGTTACAGTCAGTATGTATTTCTTTTAGATGACAGAAAGACTTTAATTCTGAGTTACTGTCTGTTGTGTAATTAGAGATTGATTGTATGATTTGTTTCACATGTTCTAGCGAATTGGGACATAAATGCTGGATTTTTATTCTGAGGTGGATTTTAACTGTCTTGGTCTGTATTTCTTGGTTTCCTGATTTTAAACTGGTCATGTGTTTAGGAACATGATGTACTGTAATTTCCCAGATGGGTAAAAATGTATTAATTACTTTTTCCAGATGAAATTATAATTGCAGTAATAAAATCTGCTGGAATTGAAAATGTCACTTTCTAAAAGTCTCGTCAGTTTTTATCTGCGCAGGCCACAGAAGTGATGAGCAGGTGAACTTCTTCAACCTCAAGTATCCATTTCGGAGTTGCCATCTTTCTTATTTGATGGATTTTCTGGCACTGCCTGATACTGTGACAGCTTAATAAGATTTAAATATTTACAGCTTCATTTCAAAGTCATTCAGCTGCTGTCAGGGATGACAGGACAAGAGCTGCTGCCATGGCCAAATCAGTCTGACTGTCCAGTTTGCACTTCACATACACCCACCTGCTTTCATATTGTCTTATTCTAACTGTGGATTAGCTTTTGTGAAACTCCATAAATTGACTTATTGACGTAGTGATGCTATATTACAGAACACTAGAACACTACTACAGTAATATGTGTCCCACTTAGCAATGTTTTGGTGCTATGTCAGACCATGAGGATACTGCATATCTTCAGTGCCACCTCTTCCAAATGGTGCTGCCATTGAATGGGTACCTACATAAGTATGTATTGCATAAAGAAAAATCAAGGACAGCCTATCTCAAATGTCACCATGTTAGTATGCTGAGTTTTGGAGAGTCTCCCAGTTACTACGTGTAACATTCAACATAGATAGAAAGTGACCAGGCAGTTGTGTGTAAACTTTGGGACCTGGCCACACTGAGAACTAAAGTCAACTCAGGAAGCAGTGAACTTAACTCTGAGTGATGGTGTGGTGACAGCAGTGCTGACATGTGATGGAGGACTAAAATAGTACCATATGTTTTCCATCAGTCATTGTTTTGGAAGTCAACTAGCAGCAGGAATGGCAGGTGATGGAAACCAGGCTTCCACGGTGACTCACAATGGAAGTCAAAGTCACGCTGGAAGTCAAAGTGTTTACAAAGTGCAGTAATACATTTACTGCTCCACCTACTGCAGATAAAACTAGTGGGTACATGTACCATGGTAAGCACTGTTATATATTATATGCTGGGTCTTCTCTTCTCATTTGCATAATTTGGCTGCTCTCATCCATGGGCAATAAGCCTGGTTAAGTTAAGTGTTCTATGGTTATGGCAGTGACCATATTCACTCTTTTCTTTGTTTCACTCTTTCTTTTATTATTAGAATATGATATCACATCAACGCACAACACTGCACTCATTTTATTTATGTTATAAGAACTGGGGAGTGGACAATGAAATATTAAATGAATACAGTTAATTGGAGTGGGTGTCTAAGGTCAGCTCCTTCACCATACCACAAATATGAATATTAATAAGGTTGTAAAGGGTAGCTCAGCTTCAGACGGTGAGCAGAGAAACTTAGACACAAAAAGTGAGGACAGAGGTAAATGCTGATAGACTTTTTATAATTTTACTTTTGTTGTCTAAGAGTTGTCTCTCTCTCTCTCTGTCCCAGTTAAATGCTACATTATGCTCTGCTTCTAGGCACCGGCTGCCATTAATTGGGTAATACCCAGAGACTAACACTTCTTCCATGTCTTTATAAAATGGAGACCTCCCAGAGATTCTTCACATATAGAAAACCTAGGCAGAGACAGAAAAGCTTTGTCAGAACGTCTCGCTCACAAAGAGAAATAGTTGGAGCAATTCACTCAAGGAGGATCATGTTTTCATTCACACTGGTAAGTCAGGAGGCAGTTGTAGCTACATTTAGTCATTTGGCAAATGCTTATATCCAAAGCAACTTACAAGTGAGGTACAAGGCAAGCAAAGAATCTGAGCCAAGGAGAAAAACCTGGTGGAACCACTGAGCTGAAAAGTTAAGCATGTGATCAGTTGAGGTCAGAGAACCACAGCATGGATGAGGGTGTTCAGGTAGGCAGGTGCTGTTAAGTTGACTTTTACTTTGTTGGCAAGGATCAGCTTATGTTGTTCCAGTGGGTTCTACAAGAAAATATAATTAGTTCTTATTATTGTACTTTGAATTGTCTTCACAAGAGAGAGGTTACAGTATGTGAATAAAGTGCTGGGGGCTTGGCTGCTCTTGGTCTGGTTTGTAAATCCCATTACTTTATTTCACTGGGCTTTAAAGCTTATGTTATGTTACTTACTGTGTTTCATTTTCTTAAGCTAAGAAGGATATAAACATACATGGTTGAATAAAGAAAACAGAGCTGGATATAGTTCTTTATTTATACTGTGCAGTTACCACTGAGTAAAAGTGAATCATTTACCTCCATATGTCCAATATTCTGCAATTTTATAGTGATGACTTAACACATTATGACCACACCTGACTAAAATACCATTGGTCCCCTGTGAACCACAAGAACAGCTCCTAGCTCCTTGTATGGTTTCTATAAGATTTCTTAAAGCGTCCTTTCGCATGTGGCAACAAAGACATTCCCAGCTAATCCTGTAACTTGCGAGGGGGTGTGTAGTCACAATTTGGTCCTTTGTCAACATAGCTCAAATCTTTACTCCTGCTTCTCTATCCCTATGTCTGCAATTCATGACTTTGCAATTCATTGACTATGAGAACCAACTATTTACTAACCATCTAATCCACTCTATTCATATATTGGTATTACAAGATAGTCATTCACCTCATCTTATAGCTTTTTGTAATATGTATACAAATGATTACCTGTTGTACTAGGTGAAGCTAATTACCTGAACTGTATTATGTATTGGTTTGTATTTAGTAAGACTAAATTGTTTCTCTATGGACAGAGGGAAAAATAAAAAATAAATGCAGCCTCAGTCAGTTAAAGTCATATTAAACATCTGTTCAAATCGGCTGTTGTAAAGTTAGACAATTTATTTTTCCCTTTTTACACTAAGTTGTCTGTAAACAACATAATTTCATGAGGCTCTTTACAGTTTTGTATATTGTATATTGATTACACCAATTGTGAAAAGTATTGTTTAGTAGACTGGAGGAGTGAAAATGTTCCAGAGGCTGTTAACTATAAGTTACTGCATCTTAATTAATCAGTTGATGCAGTCTTCAACCTTATAAAGATAAAGACTAATGTGCAGAGTGGATGCTTTTCTGGTATATGAGCTGGTTTAGGACACACATGCGTCAAAGAAAAGGAACAATAGATGTCAATAGATAAAGGAAAAGTGTCTCAGGATGTTCCACCTGTATTGTATTATTGTTTGCTTCATGCCTCCACATGCACTCAATTTGTTGTCTTTTAACAGAAAAGAACATTTTGACTATTTAGCTAATGTGAATTTAGTTGCTTAATATGTCTGTATGCTGATGAAAGAAATGATTTCCTATTCTCTTTCTTGTGCCGTTTCTTTCTCTTATATTTAGATGTGTAAATACAAGCAAAACCTCGTAAATATTTATGAGGCAGTGATGTGATTGTTTTATTTTTTTTATTTCCAGCAACAAAGTATCATTTGGAGAATGAGAGAGGAAAGAGAGCAGGAAGGTGAAGAATGTCAATAAAAGGAGGAGGACAAATCTCCCCCGTAGGAGACACAGTTTTAGTCTCCATGGTGATGCTCTTTGAAACATCTCCCATCTGATCTGCTTTTGACAGTCTCATCTGTGCCTATAGCAGCTCAACCTATTTCCAGTTACTGTCAGCTCTGTTGGAATTCAAAAATTCCCCAAGAAATGGCCTCTTTAAAGAAAAATAATCCAAATATACCCCCCCCCCCCCCCCCCCCCCCCCCCCCCCTTTATAAGAAGAGATGATTTCATTTCTTTGGGTTCATCGATCCAAGACAGGGCTGAACATATAGTGAGGATGTGAGGACATTAGGTTCACTTTTCAGGACTGTCGTCTATGAAGATTTTATTTTATTTTGGAAGTTAAGAAAAGCAGACAGTGGACGGAGTGGAGCTCCGTCTACTTAATGATTAGTAAGTCATGCAACGATTTTACTTATGATGTAGTTTTCAAGGCAAAGAGTTTGTTTTTCACCAATTAATCCCACCATACCTTATTTCAGATCATCACTGTAATTTTATTTTCAGCTCGGAAAATAGAAAAATTCATTCATTCATGAATCCAATAGATCCTAGTGTTTGCCATTGTAGTTCGGTCAGTGATATGCTGACTCTTCATTAGGATCATTGATCTTCATCTTTAATGCTGCCACCTCTGGGCTCTGTAGGGTTCATTTAATAGGTGGAACATTGATTAGTACTCTGCTCATGTAAGGTCAACCTGTAACTAGGTTGTCAAACGCGGACAGTTTGTCAAACGCGGCAGCATCTGCTAGATACATGCAAGTTACCCTTTGTTTTATGTATGCAAACACACACGGTTTTCAGTTTAATTAAATGTTACCACATGGTAACATACTTACCTGATTCCAATGTTAGTTTTTGTTATAATATTGAATGCTTTGAATTTTGAGATGGCAGAAACACACAATGAAACAATGCCTGAGATTGAAGTGTTGGCTCTGAACTTGATCATTTTCCACAGTGTGTGAAAGCAGCCTTTATACATAGTCCATTTAAGTACATGGTATAATGTCATCAGTTAAGCAGATGATACATTTTAGGGACAAATAAGTCACATGTCCTCAGTTTGAGTAGGGAGATGTTGGTAATAACTAGACAGCTTCCCCTATCTACAATTATGTGCACACTAGGTTAAGTAGTCAGAGGTTTGGCCAGAGACTTCTCCTCCAGGACTAGATTCAGTTCATTCCTGATTGTTTCCCATGGTTAAATGGCCACGCATCACGGAGACACACAAACCAGCTGCCGTGCAGTCTCTCTCTCAGGACGATCGTTTTCTATCAGCCAATACATCAACAGAGCTGACAGAAAAAGCTGATAGTGGACTTGTAGAGGGGTGAGATGAGATAACTGTGAATGGAAAATGGTTTACTCCAGTTGTCTGTCAGTGGGGAGAAAGGCCACCTTTGGATGGTTGGAGTGCCTGGTGTGTCACATAAGTTATGCCTTTGTTGTCGTCCTTCATGTTCCGCTGCTGTAGAGCAACTTGATGTCTGCGTTACCCTCGCTGGCTTTAGCAGCTGGGACGTGCAGTGGCGTACTCTTCTAGTACTTCCTTTGAACTGTGTGTCTTCTGTGGACAGTACAGTTGAAGAGATGACAGATCTCACTGTGTACTTGCTCACTCCTTCATGTTCATTTTCTACAGTCAATAAGAAAACTACAACTCCACTCCGAGCTCCCCCCGATTGAAAATATGTTTATCCTGTTTATGCTTTGTGTTGTTTCCGTCCTCTGTCCCTGTGTGTAACCAGTGAAATCAGCTCATCAGATATTCTTTAATGTGGCACTCACAAATTGGTGACAAGTTAATTGCTTCCCTGATAAAACCAGGGGACTGTGGGTAATCAGATAAGTCCTCTAATCAAAAGGCTTAAACGTCTGACCACCCAGTTGCTGGGGTTTGCGTTTGTGACTAGACGTTGATTGATCTAATGTGTGTTGTTTTGTTTTCAGACACTTTGGGAAATTTATTTGGTTAATATCCACCTGAGGAGATGAATTTCCACGGAAACGGCGTCTGTTTAGGGAATTATGTTTGTTATTTCTTATCATTTATGCTGCTGCAGCATCCCGTTACACAGAGCCACCATATCAGATGATTTTAATATTTTCTAATTTGAGTTTGAGCTTTCCATCTCTTCAGTAAAGTTTATCCTCACTACATTGCTTTCACTGTGGGCTTGGTGAGCAGTTCTCCTCTGATCTTCAGCCTCAGCCTCTGAGCACAACTCTGTTAGAACCAGTGAACATTTGATTCATTCTGCAGCTCATTTGGTTTGTATCAGACTGCGGAGCTTCAGCTCTACAGCTGAGAGCAAAGGTCTGATGTGAAACGTCTTTGTAAGGGATTCATTTAGAAGGCTGTTCGCTTTCTTGAGACATTGTTCAACACAGCTCAGCAAAATGCAAATTCGTATTACTGGAAAGGCTTATATCCGTGAAACAGAATAAACAGTAAAATGCAGTATATGCATGAGTAGGTGGATGTTTCTTAGTAACACTGTATTCAGGCTGCATTAAGAGAAACTGCTGATGCTCTAAATCATGCATCATTTATGGAGTATATAGTATCTTACCTGCAAATGTACAGTAAACCTGTGACATGATCACTGTCTTACATCGCCTTCCTATCCAACATGCTATTGTGGTGTCTGACGAGAATCTATTTTTAGTTGCACCTCTTTTATGGTTCTTTTCATCCTCCATTGCTAAAGAAACATGTGTCTCTCACTTACTATTTGCATTTGATGTCAGTGGATACATGTTACAAAATCCCTGGAGACCAGCACAAAGAAAACCTCATTTTCTCTCTTTTTTTTTGTCTGGTTTTTCTTTCGTCTTACTTGACTTCCCGTACCACACATTACATCTCTACACGTACAGTATGTGCTTGTTTTCTCTCCGGTTTCCCTCCATCCTCCGTCAGAGTGACTTCACAGTGCACAACCATGAAAACGGACTCATAGAGTAGAACAAGATTAAACAGCTCTCAACATCTACTCATCCAGCCACTGTAACACAAAATACAATGTCTTTGCCTTTTATTTGTATTGCTTCATTGTTGTTGTATATTTATACAATATTTTTCTCTGTGCAGTCAAGTGAGCATTTCTGTGACTAATCTGCTTAATTACAGAGCATCGTGCTGCAGAAGAAAAATGTCCTGAGTGACTTAAAAAAAAAAAAAAAGGAAATACTTAATTGAATATTTGTTTATTACATTCTCACAGAGAGAAACCAGGTTCTGTTTTTTCTTTTTTTCTATGGTCTCTGTTAGTAAATCGAATTAGAGCTGAATATCGTCCTGCTGAAATAATTATCATCATATGAATGAGTTAATTTTTGTGCTGTAAGGTGCAGCATAACCTTATGGCCTGCTCTCAGTTTGGTAAAGCTTTTATTTTAATGGTCAAGTTGACTTCTCAAAAAAAAAATCTAGTCATCATATGCAGTAGTATTATAACCCAAAGTTTCTACATATGAGTTACTTCTACCCTTCTGCCAGCCCTGTTGTTGCTGCGCCACGGAGCATAACACAGGTCTATTTAACATGTCAGTACAATATTCAGTACACATCGATTAGCTACAGAGCATAACATGAAACAGTTCAGAATCATTGATGTACACACATTGTTTCATATTCCATAGAGAACTTAATTTGTTTCTTAATAGTGTTTCGTGCTCTGGAGAGACTCCGCGCTGCAGCTGAATAGGATGTCTGTGCTCCACTGATCTGAAGCTGTGTACTTCAAGTCAAACATGCAGCTTTAACTGCAGTAATCCCTGTATTTACAAAGTCCTACTCATGCTAAGAGCTTTGTCATGTTCAAGACCACTGAGCTGTTGACTTCAGGGTGCAGCTTTGTTTAAGACACAATTTTCACATCTATCTATATACATCTATATTTTTATAAACAAAAGAGATGAGTTAAAATTTAGTTTAAAATACTTTCTAGTAGAACCTATTATAAACTACACACAAATCAAACATTATAGGGATACTGTCAGTTTTGCCTTTAAAGAATAAAAATACATCTTCATGCATGTCTTTGAAATAAAATGTTTGCATGTGTTGAATTTATTTTCTGATATCTAGAGCCTCAAACAAATTGAGCCTGTTCAACCTGCTTTTTTTTCTTGGTCTATGCTTCTTTCCTCTGTCCTGCTCCTCTCTTCAGTAAACACTTGAAAATATAAGCCATCTTTCACAGAGTCCAGAAAATAAAGAGGCGTAAAATCTATTTTCCTATAAATCACTTTTAGTGTGTGTTGGAGGAACATGTCTCAGGGCTCGACTGGACCTCGACAGTGCCCTGTCACAATGATCCACTCCGGTGGTTTGTAGGAAGCGTCCGATTTCCTCTGATCCCCTTCTGATCCCACCTGGTCTGCTTGCTATCTGCTCCCTGTTCTATGAACATACTGTCAAATACAGGATTACAGCCACTGCTTTCACAGACCAGGCTGTGCGGGTATTTGTGAGTGCTGGGTTCATGTGCTTAAACACTGTTAATCCCACGCTTTTATGTGAACCTCCGTAGTATGAGACTGTAGAATATTCAAACTATTTCCAATCACACTGAAGTTTTATTTAAATATCTATGTAATAATAATGATTAGAAAAAGATAATTTTCTACATTAATGCATGATATTAAATCAACTAAATCAAGTGTAATCAGCAGTAAATTGAATCAGTCGTTGAGTGTGAGCAGCGTTCACAGCAAATGAATTCTGTCACAGCCCAAAGAGAGCTTAATCCTCCATCAGAAAATCAATGGATTTTATTGCTTCACTATTGAAAACTAAGTAAATTATTGGCAAAATGACTAATTTAGCCCGCTGTGTGAATCTGTGTTTTGACATTTACTGAGGAAGTTGGCTGGTGATTCAGACCCCTGCTGTTTTAATTTAGCCCCTGCTAAGGGAATGTGTCTTCGGAACGACATTTGGATCCTCTATTCCCATTGTCCCGTGCAGTCGCCTGCACACACCGCACACTCGCAACATATTGCTGAAACATATGATTGTTTCCAATTCCCATTATGTCAGAACTCGCTTTCCTCAGCCACGTGGGACTAAGTTGTGTTGTTCAGCCTAGTTCTCACGTTGATATTTTCCCTTAGTTCTCCTTCAACCCACATATTCCATCCTTTGTCACTTTTTAAGTAAAATGTTACACGCTCAGAGTCTCCTGTTAGAGCTCATCCCTTCAGATTCAGTCAAGGTTATTATTCTCGGCGCTGAGGCGCATTTACTCCTTGGGTTTCTTCAGACATGCAGCGGCAGATCTGAGAAATGTGATATGGCTCCTGCTGCAGGGGGTAAGGCAAATATGAAGCAATAAAAAAAAACATCTAGCAGCTTTAAAGCCATAAAGTGAGAAGAATGAGTTTGACTGAGGGTGCAGTCATATCTCACAAAGCAGTGGAGGGAAACATCTCCCAAAGCATTTGTTCGTTTTAGATGAAAGTGATAAACCATACGATTGATTATTGACTTTGCAAGTTTTTTTTTTTTTTTTTTTTTTTTTTTTTGCAGAATTTGTTGCAGATTTTAAATTATAGAAACATCTTAAGTATTCGCTGTAGTTCAAAATCATCAGTATTCCAAAAGAGGTCTACTTCGACCTGCTCTACATATTTGTGCTTAATGATGATTTGAATCTATCATATAGGGTCCATTTCCAGTCAGTGTAGTTTTGTTTTTTGTCTTAGCTTCTCTTTTTGCATGAAAATGATCATTTGTATAGGACGAAGTAATAAATGACTACATGCAATGACTGACTCGATCATTGCTTACGACGACGTACAACTCATCTCTGTCTGTAGTATAACTTCTTCTCTTAAGCCCTGTTTTAAAATAATCCTGTCTACATGAACAACACTGACAGCACGGTCACATTGAACAAAATATCAGTGCTTTCTCATTGCTTAGAAATATATGACAAGTTGATCTGGTTTAATGCCAGCTGTAATATCCTCCTGAGACGGGGACAACCCATGTTTCAGAAACATATACAGTACATTTCCACACTGGAATCATTTCTTCTAAGTAAGCTCGACCCTTTGTCATTATTATTGCTGTTATTTTTACTTCAAATTGAACAATGTTTGTCTGGCTGTGAGTCACTTCTGAAAAGATATTAAGGGCTCTGTTTGAGGACTAGAGTTTGGCTGAGGTGTTCCATCTAATGTAGAAATCACAGCACTGCATGCTTTCTACATCAACTGTAGTGTATGGAATAACCATACTTTTGCTGATGATTATATAAAGTTATAGTGTGTTGTTATATGTTATGTACAGTGTATAATGTTGACATTTTGACTCACACCAGCACATTGTGCAAAAACAAAATACTTCACCGTAAAAAACCTTTACCTAGTTTAATCGAAAGCATGTTAATGCTTAATAGAAAGTGCTCCATTGCCTCTACCTCCCCACACAACAAGCACCCAGTCGGTAACTTCCCCTCTATAGTGGGAGTGTAATTTCTGTGGGAGGTTTACAGAAGAAACACCAGTAAGGAAAAAATAGAAGAGAGATATGAGTGAGAGATGAGTGTATGTGTAGACAGGCAAAATGTGTCTTACGTGTCCCTTCAGGGAAAATGATTAATAGTATCAGCAGCAGTATGCTGATGCTGTTCTGCCTCACTGACACAGTGAGTCAACAGCTGCTTAAAAACATAAAACGCACATATCTGGCTGTCCTGTCCGACAGAGAATCATACAGCTGGGATGCAGAAACGTATGAATTCTTATGAAGACCTCACAGTCAGGCGTTTCCAGTTCACCCTCTGCCGCGTCCATGTTTGACTTTAACAGTTACTGTTAACTTTTCAAGACAACTACGAATTCAAAGTCATCTATTACTGCCCTGCTCATATGGACGCTCTCTGAGTCCAGTAACAGAATCAATTATGTTAATCTTTTCAGCCCTTGTTCTTTGAAGTAAGACATTACTATTTAATACTTTATAAAATATTAAAGTTTACATAGTAGGACTGCTGGAGGACATATCTGTATGCCAGGTCATTGTTTAAAGTGTCAAATAGGCAATAATATAAATGACTTAGACAGAGAAATTCATACTTTCTGTTACCTAGAAAAGTTAAGACATTAGTTCTGAGTTTAATTACATGCACATGGGAAGCGGTGCATCAGTTCAGCTTTAAAGAATACATTTATAAACAGGAGCTGACACTGTACTCTCTCCTTTTACTCAGTGTTTTTCACTATTCCCATGAGTGGTTCCCATCTGAAATTAGGTAGTTTCTACTTAACCTAAGGTTACCTTGATCACTAGCATTTCCCTCCCCTGTACAACATAAGGCATTGTTATTTTAGCTCTTGTAACACCAAGTTGTGTAATTTTCCTACATTTGTCTCTTTGTCTCAGACCAATCAATATATCGTGTACAGTCTGTAAACCAGTCAGTTCATAGATATTTCCTATTATATTTTATGTCTCCGTGCTCTTGCAGTGCAACATTTATTCAGCGTTTATTCTCTTTATATATTAGTTTCACTGTAGCGTGAATGTTTTCAGGCTCTCGTGAGGACTGTTTATATCCTACACTCCTGACTGAGCTGCGACTCCTCTCCTCATAACTTTGATTAAAAAAAGAAGATGAATGGTGAAAAAAAGACAAGTTTGACATAGAGAAAATTATGATACAAACATGATCTGCATTCGATAGACTGGAAGTTGAAACACATTTCCTGCTATTTTTCTCAAAAGAAGGGACAAACAAATTAATCTCAGTATCGCTCAACCTCTGCAGATTAGTAGTAGAATATGAGAGGAGTGTGCTCGCTTGTGATAAGCACTGCCGGAAGACAGTTTGGAAATTCAGGCAGCTGTTACATGTTATCTTGCTCAAAAAAGACAGTAGTGATAAGGCGTGTGAGTGTATTTCCTTAAGGCAGAAAGAATTTTAAACTTAAATTTCTTTAATTTATTGTATATAGTGTATATAAATTTATCACAAATGGCCTCCACCCTCTCCTTTCTCACACAGTAATTATTGGGCCATATGAAATATTTTTATCTCCACATAATTTACCTCCTGACAAAATACCACAACAGAAAACATCTTTATATCTTCAAAGTAATGATGCCAGGTTCCTAGTGCCATCAAAGTTATTATATGCTGCACTAAATATTTGTATATTACACCACATTGTTAGGTAAAATCAGTGATTTATTTCTTTAAATATTCATAATTAAAAACACAATAATGATTAACATTTATTTTAGATATACAAGTTATTTATTGTTGCTGTCCAACACACTTCAGTCTCAGCAGAAAAATTGACTTGTGGAGGAGGCTGAACTGTGCCGCATGCCTTTGTCAGCGTGAGGTGGAGAGGTCTTCCGATGAGTGTTTGTCTCTTGGTTAGTTTTTAAAATGACTGTGAGGTATCTTAACAATCCTTTCAGCTCATAATAAGCTCTCTAACATTCATTAAAACCTCCAAAGGGAACTTTCGACATGTCAAAGTGAAACAAACATTCTTTAAAAAGAACTATTTGAAGTTCTAACTCTCTCTTTACTAATACAATGACAGACAGCTTATTACACTGTGTAGAGTTTGAATGTACCCCTTACTTGTGTTTTAACACTATAGTTTAAACAGAAAATCATAAATGGCTACATCATTAGATCCTCAAATGTTACTGGACTTTTGTGGAATCATTTGCACTGTATCTGGAAGTATACTATTTTTAGTTTTTGATTTTAAAAGTGATATTAAAAATGCTTCTGGTAATCTCTACAAACTATTATTATTATTATGATTATTATTATTTTCTCGCTTTGTGCCTACAGTCTGTGTAGCATTACATATAATGTTACACAGTCTGGGTCAAGAATAAATTATCAGCGTCCTAAATCTTTTAGTTAAGGACAGATTACCAAGGATGAAATCTACATTCATTAATCTTATTCTGCTTCCCTTGAATCATAAAAGTTCTTCCCAGGGTTATGTCTGTACAGTATATGTACTGTTTGCAATGTAATATATACTGTATTGTAGTTTGGGTGTACAAAAAGTTCTGTATGGATACCCATTAGAACATTTCCTTTAGATATACCATAGATATACCACCATCAATGACCCATAGTTAGGTTATAATGTAGCAAGGGAATTGATGGAAAATGGGAAAACATTTTCTGTGAAAGTGTCTGCAGTGTACAGTACATTAAAGTTGTCTTACCTCAAATACATGCGGGCACATTCATTGCTTTCTATATCTGATATTTTCCCTGTGGTTGTGATACAAGAACTGCCGTTGCTTGGCTTTTGCAATGGTTTTAAAGAATCACAACTTACATGAAAACTCAACAATGTTTTAACTAAATGTCATTAAGTCCCTAAGTGCAGTTTTTAATTAATGAGCTTCATATCAGTGGCTGTTGTTGTTCCAGATGGCTGAACACTGACATCAACACTAACAACAAAACCCAGTATTTGCCTTTAACTAGCAATGGATCATCTTCTCTCCTCTACTTCCTAATTCATGAAGTGACACTGCAGCTGTAGGGTTTCTTATAACAATGACAGATCATGCTGTAATGGAAAGAGATTACAATGATTGCATTTTTGTGAATTATGGTTAGGAACAAGCTAAACAAAACACCATTACAGTTTCCAAACAAAATACTGGAGACACAGTTACTGTACCATATTAAAATTTTAATTAAGATTCATTCAGAATGGTGTAAAGTCAAAAACTGTTTCTGATCTACGCTGATTCACCTCAGGATGAACATATTTTTTATTTCCAGCCGCACAGTAGAGAAATTTTTGTATCATTATTATTTTAAAAGCATGTTTCTGATGTGGCATAGAATTAACTGGAATATGTCCTATCCAAAGTTAATATGGCACAAAAATAGACTCAAAAATAGAAAACATGTAAAAATATGTCAATATTGCTTGATGGCAGGGAATGTATTACATTTGTCGAGGTGTAAAATGACTCGCAAGTTCTTGTTCTTCTCCTCTTTGAGGCGCTTGTTTTTTCTGGCTGCGTGCACCTCACACTCCTTATTGCTCAATTCAAAATATCTTTCTGTGTTGATTGCTCACATTTATATTTGTAAATGATGCGAATGCGCCTTTGAAAAACACATTTTGTCAAAGATTGCTCGACTGTGATATGTCCCTTCCAGTCTGGCTTGAATAGAAGCTTCTATCCAACAACTGTTAAACTTCTTTGTCTTTGCTGTTCCTTTCGTCCATGTTCAGTTTTATTTATGCCTGAGGTGTGGCACTGCATGATGGCGCAGTTTTTTCTATTCAACTAAACTGGGGAACATGATTGTAATTGCTTTGCAATCATGCACGATGAAACACGATTGCAACCCAATTACATTTTCTGTTAGCATAATGACCATATGTTCACAATTAATGTAAAGGATACAAGTTGCAGGCTTCAGTCTGCTCATCATGTGCCCTGTATCCACCCCAAACACCTCTTTCCAACTTGCTTTGTTTTAATAAATGTAGCATTTTATTCGTTCACAAACAAATAATTCAACTGGAGCCTTTCAGGGGTCGCCACAGCGAATCATCGGCCTCCATTTAACAATCAACATGTAATGTGAACATAGCACTAGCGAGTTAAGTTGACCCATTAGTGTGATTGTGTGTGTGAATGGGTGAAAGAGAAGCAGTGTAAAGCGCATTGAGTACCAATAAGGTCAAAAACCACTAAGAAAGTGCAGACCATTTACCGTTTACTTTCTCCTTTACAAATGAGGCTCCCCACTATTCTTAAGAAAGGGCAAAGAGGTCTGCTGACAAATTTTCTGCTGACAGAGTTAAAAGACTTAGAATAACACCAGTCATTCTACAAGGCAGCACACAGGACCCCTGCGTAGACTGAACAATCTCTGTTTTGTATAAATGTCTTGTGGAAAAAATAATTATTACTAGCAGCTCTTGGCCCTTATTGTAAAATTATTACTTGAAAGAAACTTGTATTCAGTTTTATCTTGTAATAGTGTTATGATTGAACAGTTCCTGACTCTCACAATCAAGAACATCAGCAAGTTCTGCAACATCAGCTCGATTTCACGCTGACATCCATTTATTTATTTATTTTTTTGTTGGTTTTGTGTGAATCTTAAAATACTGTACAATAAATAATAAATCAGACAGGTAAGGACATGGAGTGGTGCAGTTTTTCCAGTGATTTTTGGCTATAAAATATAGAAAAAGCTAGGGATTAGAGCATCAGATTTTTCTTTGATTAGACATCAATTGAGATATTACAGCCAAACTTTTGCAGGTGTTCAGGGCAGGGCTGGCAGCTGTGAATTTCAAAATGGACTCATTGCATAGTAAAATCATGATGACAGCTGTCCCACTATCTTATTGTTCCATTATTCACCGTCTACAGAGCAGCTTCAGGGTTTGTGTCCTGATGACATAGTGACAATAGTGTTTCTATTGTTATAGATATACAGTACCATGTGTGGACTGAAATGGGTACTAATTCCCTGAAGAGAATAACTGCAATGGCAAGTTTTTGACTGCATAGCTGTAAAAATCCAGGGTAATTTTCTGTAATTATAGACTCACTTGGATGTGTACTTTTGATTTTGGCTCAATTTGTCTGTTTCACTGGAAAAAAAAAAAATAAAAAGATCTTAACTCCACATAATGAGAAGCGCAATTCTGCCAAAATATAAAAGCCGTCATCTGCAACCAACAACTGCTCCCTCCAAAGAGTTGTGTGGTGGAAGCTCATACATGCAGTTGGTTGCACTGAACCAGTATTGAAAAACATGCTAGAACTAGAATGTGCTGCCTCATACATGCTTGCTGTGATGAACCTTTTACTATAAGACATGTATTATGTCTTCTGAGTTGCTGATTTAAAGGTTACTGATGGAGGTTAAGCTGCAGATGTATAAATTCTTGTATCTTTTGCTGAGCATGTCGATGGATTAATCCTGAACCAGCATCCCATTGAGTCATTTGTTTCAGTTTTACTTTGGTCTTTTTTGGTTTTTCATTCAGACGGGTAATCCGCTTTGATTCTGTTTTTCAGTCTATAAATGGTCTTCATCTTCTGAACCTCATTGCAATCACAGGTACCTGTTCCACATCCTCTGTCTTCCTCTAACAAGGCTTGTTGCTGCTGTGTTTGGAAGGGAAGCTTTATGATAGTGAAACTATATGGATAGTTACTTTATGGATAGTTTCACCCTAAATGCAGCACCCTGAGACTGTACATTAAGTGGAAGGAGGCAGACTACTGTATATTGCATCAGAACCACTATCCAGGATGAAATCGAAAAGATTAGTACATCAGGATGATGGCCTCAACAGATGGTGTGCTTAGTGAATACGTCAGACAGGAGAAACCCAACAAGGAAGAGGAGGAAGGACATGAGCCTTCATTGAAGGACAATCCCCTGCATTGTACAGTGGCAAGAAAAAGTATGTCATAAAATGTGATCTGATCTTCATCTAAGTGAAGAGTATTAACACATATAATGTGACTAAAGTAATGGTACAAGAACAAATTCTGATTTTTGTGTCTTGAGAACAATCATAAAACCCTTATAGTGCAAGTGAAAAAAAGTATGTGAACCCTTTGAATAATAACCTAAAAAAAAGCTCATTGGAGTTAGGTGTTAGCATAAGTTAGGAAAGTTACTTTAAAGGTGTGAACTTTTTGAGTTTGCTCCGCACAAGAAGAATACACTTATGTGAGCCCCGCCTCAACAAAAGGAGCTTTTAGGGGATACCAGTCATTCATTCCAAAAGGTTCACATACTTTTTCTTGCCATCTTATCAGTGGCTTGACAAAGCTGGGCTGACGAACTTTTCTCCTGACAACCTAACAAACCATACTTGTTCAAAACTAGTTCAACTCCAAATTGTTTTAAAATAGCTGTATAACAGATTGATGTGCAGCAACAATTGCTCATCTAAGACCATAGCTTATATTTTTCCCTGTTAATTTAATGTTAACACACACCTGAATGTTACAGAACCATAAATGGCCAAAATGTCAGCTTATATAGAGGTTTGCACACCTGCTGATGATCAATTGATCAATTTTCTTAGGAACATAACTGTATGTATATGTATAAACTAGATGAACCAGTTGACTTGAACAAATGACTTAACAGTAAAAGGTAAGCAAAGAGTGTGTGCAGACACAGATTAACTAAATATTTGTGGAAACTTTCTTCACCAAAGTGTATATTTGTGATTATTTCTTATATCTGTTAAAATTATCCAGCTGGACTGAAACCTTTGGCTCTATTATGAGGATGGGTACAATGGTAAACTGAGACCTGAGAACATGACTAACAGAACTAACCAAACTTCATGTCAGCAAAGAGTTTCTTTAAAGAAATGAGAATTATTCATGGCAGAACCGGTATCATTTGTGCAGATTAAATTGATTTAGCTCTTTTAATCTCTCCTTTCTTCTCTCAGTGGACATCCTAAAACATCCAGAATTATTGTGAAAAACGGGTAATTATTGAGGATAGGGAATGTCTGTGGGTGTCTTGAGGGGAGGTGAAGCTATTAATTTGGTGTTTTCTTTAATATCCTGGGCAATCTCTCATGTGAAGTTCTTCACCTCTGACTAGATTTCTCCTCTGAGGCAACACAATTAAAAGGTATTTGGTTTGTCTGGGGATGGATTAGTTCAAGTGCTGGTTTGTTAGAGGGAAGGTAGCCCAATTTCATCTACAGGCTCACATTACAATACCTTTGCTCAAGGTTTTAAAAATTTAAGGTGGTATTTATTCTACAGCTCATTAAGGCTTTCGATGCCTTCATATATGCACATGAATGTTATTTATCGTGTAAACTGATAGATAGGTAAACTTTTCCTTTTCTCAAATGTCAAGTTCCAAATATGTTTTGGAATAGGTGATCTGTTCTCTATATGCTTTGAATTGAATCAGAATCTCTCCCTCGCTGTTTTTGTTCTGCTGTCTCTCTTACATCATTCCAGTCTCTTTACAGATGTTAATTTGATTCTAGTTGCTTTCTCCCTCTTAGTTTTCCACCAGCCACCATTACATCTACTTCTTAATGTTGTTCAATGGCTTTTAGAATTTCATTAGACGCTCACTGATTGTTTTCTAATCACACAATGATGACACGTTGATGTAATCTCCTTTTGCTCTGGCGCTATGTAGCAGAAACCAGGGGAAAGCTGCTGTCTCTTTAGTATGAGGTAACTTTCATCTTAGTTGGTTTCCTGCTGTGTTGTATTTTGTTTGTGTCTGCAGACTGCAATAGAACCTCATGTCTGTTGTTGCTTCACAGTGAAACAGACTTAGGCTTTTTACTTGGTCTCAATGTAGAGTTAATAGTCACATGGAGGGGGTTAGTGGCTGTGATGCACCAGTATGTACTGTACTGTGTTTATATTCAACTAATACATTGTTGTTGTTGTTGTTATTGTAATTTTTTGTTGTCCACACACATGCACATTAACCTATTAGCCTATTATAGGCCTGATATTGTCTGTTATATTGCCAGCTGTTAGAAAGTATCAATAAATTAAATGCAAAATAACCAAGCAAGAGGGAGTGATGATGTTTGCACAGACCTTCCAAATGGAGTGAATCCTGTAAGGATATTCTCACTGGGAATATTTAGCGGGATTTATATTGAGTTGAATTGTAGAGAAGGTTATTATGTTGAATTTTAATTTGTGGTGCCAGTTATGAACCCCAGAAGCCAACTAAATGTACCAGAGACTTACGTTGTGAAGTACTAACATTATTATGACCGATATTTAACATTTTGGATGTTCAAACACTTAGCTGCACCTAGCTTAATGTAACATAATGTTTCGGCCACCCTATTTACATAAATTATAGGGCAAAAACATTAGAAACACATCCTAATATAATGCACTTCAGTACAATGCCACTGCATCAAACAAACAATGAATGTTTAATAAAATAATCTCCATTCTGACAGTTTTAACAACAACTGTTTTTGATTTTTCTGATGTACCTAATAATGTGGCCATTATTATTGAATTAATTGTATCTAATGTTAAACATTAACCACTTTATATATTTTGCAGAGTGTCCATCCTTTTTCAAGTGATGCTTTTGATAGTAAATGGGAAGATGGAAAGTTTATTATTCAGTCTCGTTAACACTTTGCTCTAGCAGTGCTGTGTTGATTTTAGCTTCTGTGGTTAATAAGTGTGAAGATTTTTCAAAAACACAAAGTGCACGAATGCTGGAAGCAGCTTTTGTAGGCCAAATAAACAACAAATGTAATACATCTGTATACTTATCAGTCTAGGGATCTGAGCATCTAAGTTCATATAAGGTAACTTATTAAACAGAGGATGAAAATGTCAGTTATAGAGATTGGCTGTCAGACTTTTTGAATATTGTTATGATGCCAGCTCTTCTTAAAAAACTCAAAACTGTAGCTAGTCAACATTTTGAAGTTTAAAGACTGTAGAACATCTCACTCTGTCTACTTTGTCAAACTTCAAGGACAACATCTCACTTTGCCTTAAATGAATGTGTCTTACAAAGGGCAATCAGAATGCAGTATGATGGAGGTGACAAATGAGAAGTGAACTGCATTAGGCTGGACATAATGAAGCCCAGAAACATCTATATATCTATCACTGGACAGACGAGGGGAACTTGGAGTCAAATACAGAGAAGAAAAGGAGAAAAAAGAGAGATAGGCACACACAAAAAGAAATATTGAGTAACTGTCTCTTGTTGCTCTCCTACTCTCTCTCAGCCCCTGGAGGTGAGAACAATGACTGTCAGAAATTGGGTTTAAAGAGGTGCTCCCATTGCATAAAGGTATAAAAATCAATTTTCTCAAAGACAACTTTCTCCTTTTTTCTCTTCCCCAACCCAGTACATGGTATCATATACTGACGCTTTGTCAAGCCCTTTGGTGGATGATATAGACGCTAAAGGTACCCTTTGGAGATGCACATGGTGGTTCCAATAATTCACATGGTATTGCTCCACTTGCTGCAATGTTTGATGCCCAGAGCAGTCACTTTTGCCCAGTTCAGCTATGTGGTATTTTACTGATGAGTTTTTGCCGGTATTCAATTCAGGTGATTTCTTCCTAGGCTTTCAGTAGCACATCTTAAAGGTCTGCTGTAGTGGTTGGGTAGTGTTCCTGAACTCTCAGACCAGCTTCTCCCAAATTCAGCTCGATGGAGTTCAGATCAAGTGATTAATTCCTCACAGATAATTCCAGCAGTTACTTACTTGTAAAAATAATTCTTACCCAACTGGCAAGAGTGCTCGGGGTCATTGTCTTGCAGCAAAATGAAGTTACCCCGAGTCAGTCATTGGCCAGAGGAATAGGCACACCTCTGCAGCTACACCTCTTTGGAGTTCTATCCATACTGATTAAGGGTGCCTTGCAAACAATGCTGATCACCCACTTTCCCATTGCTAAAGCATCCCCAGATCATCACGTTTCCATGGTTTACTGATGGTGCAGACGTCTGGCGTCTTTTCATGAGCTCTGCGTCTCATATAGTGTAAAGTATTTTCTCCATTTTGATCAAAAAACATCAAACTTGGACTGCTTAGTCCACAAGACTTCTATCATCTAAGTCATCTTATCTGTGGGCCTGCATCTTGGCCCACAGCAAACTCTTCTTATGATTTGCCAACCTTAGTGTTTTTTTTTTTTTTTTTCTTGGTAACTCAGGCCAGCTGACCTGAGTCTCCTACGCAGTGTCTGTGCACACTGGTTACTCTCTTGTTTTAATCAATGATCCAGCCAATTCAGAAGCAGTGAGGCAGAAGAACACTCGTAGGTACTTAGTGTATATTCCTGGACGGATGTGCACTTGAGCCTTCCACTGCATCTTCTGCTCTGATTGAATGCAGTTTGGTTCTGTGTAGATTAGACCAGACTAGGAACGGAGCAACTGCTCTGAGCATCAAATATTGCCAACACTAGAGTCAATTTGTCTTATAGAAATACCAAAGGCTACCTTTAGTGTCACTATCATACACCAAAAGGATTGACAAAGTGGGAGATTATGAAATCATGGGAATGAGAGGAATGAACTTTATTCATTCATCTGTACAACAAACTTCTCAATAAGATAAGGATCTCTGTTATGATAATGTTCATACTCCAGTGTGTGAGTGCGTGTTTGTGTTTGTACCTATATGATACTCTATATTATAACTTATAACTATATGATCTTCATGTCGATATTCCCTTAGTGCAGTATGGATTATGTGTAATGTCTCCATCACACACATAACACACAGAGCACAATGTTGTCGTTACATTTGACTTCACTATAGCCTCTAAAAAATATTGAAGTCTGATGGATGAAACATCACATTTAACTCACTATTTGAATGTGAGAGCTTGCTGGCTGTAATTACATGTGTTGAGTATGATGCAGCATATTTGAACTATGCTATTACTCTGTGCTACAGGAGGTGGTG
The DNA here is from genome assembly GCF_900324465.2 of Anabas testudineus. NCBI lineage: Eukaryota > Metazoa > Chordata > Actinopteri > Anabantiformes > Anabantidae > Anabas > Anabas testudineus. The sequence continues at coordinate 10,303,419 of NC_046622.1, read as the reverse complement.
CATATTGTGCAAAACATGCTTTACTCACTGTGTGCAATCTCTAATTCTTCCCACAATAAAATATTAATTTATTAATCCAGCATTCTCAATATGATCATAAAACAATCTGACATTAATTAGCTTCTAATTGATCCAGTGATAGACTGTGTCAAAATATTATGGGAAATGTTTCAAATCTTCAACACATGCTGAAATCCCTGGTGCCAAATGTATGAAATTCACACCAAAAACTGTGTACCAACACGATTTCATCCCACAGTGACATGGAATCAAGTTAGAGTTAGGCTCAAAACCTTCGCAGTGAGGTTGGAATGGAAATAATTTCATAAATTTCTCTATTTAAAAGAACACCCTTGAGTTGAAAATAGTAAACATAGTTTCACCAATTAGAAATGGGTTATAAGGGCAATTTATACTAAAAGAAATGCCTGCTACTAAGATGAAATGCACTGTGTTCTGAAATTCCCCATTGGTCTTGAATGTAGCATGAATGTGTACAGGGCTGGACTGTTGAAACACTGATGAGGGTGGAATTGGACCATCCGACTCCTCCTTCCTATGTCCCCCGGCAGTTCTACTACTACTTTGTAAATATGCATTTGATTCGAATGTGCAGCTCTCACCACACTGCAGGTGAAAACTGGTGAGTGCTACACATTGCAAGCATCTGCAGTGGATATATGCAAACAAAATATATTAAAAAACGTAGTGGAGGTAACTATTGAACATGTAAGGGCTTAATGTCTTAAGAGAGAACCTTAAATGAGCCACACTAAATACATGTGGTTCTAAGATCCTTTTAGCTTTTTGGATTAAATTTTAATTAGAGGGCAAATCAAGTATGGAAGAGAGATTAGAAGAATCCTTTCCTCTTGGCATCACCACCCCCAATAAATGCAGGCAATAATCTCACCAAATGCCAGTGTGTGTTGTTGAATATTAATTTGAATCATACCACGCACAACTCAGTGATATTTTTTATTTCACAGTGATTGTGAATTCTGAATCAGGAATGAATTGTTTCACTATAAACTTATACAGCTAATGTTTTCCACCAAATCAAATTTTCTGTGTCAGGGTATTTTCTTGTAGTGAAGCAGATCTATATTGATATTTTTTGCATATTTTGTCGGCCAAAATGTTACTTTAACAAAATTAGAAAGAAGAACACAGAGAACATGACAGGACAAAGGCCTGAAGGCCTGACTAACTCTACTTGACAGAGATTTATCTCTGCTCTTGAGAGGGTCAAAGTCAGTATTGATTTTCTCAAGTCCATTTCCCCAAAGGGAACAACTTTTTTGAAATAATTAAATAATTCCCTAATGTAAAAGGCATTACACAATAAAAGAACACATTTCATTATTAGGCATATACAGTTTTCTATGGCAACATTTCTGTCTGCTGAGTGCCTCCTCCAATATGCTCCTTATGTGGTAAATACTTTCATTAAACTGAATGAAAATGAATTGTGGATACTTTATTATCATAATAATAATAAGAAAATGTAGCCTCAGCCTGAGAAATTTCAGGATGATCTAGGATGTTCTGATCATTTTCACATGGGATTACATTTTTTTTTTCAGTGCTAAACCTGATTCAGCCTGTGCTATTTTCTCCTTTGGAGATGACATCTAAAATTAAATCCATCAATTTTAATAATTATCACTGTATTTGAAAACATTTGTCACACTTTCATCTTTTAAAGTCTTGCAGCCAGATGCTAATATTGAACCTTTTCACTCTTAAATGTCAGCCCTTCAAGCTAGAAAGTTATTAATATCAGCAAGGAGCTACATTGCATTCATTTCTCAGGTTTCTGTGGACAAGTGAAGTGTCATCAGATGTGACAAATGCATTGTGACTCCTGCTGCGGGAGGTTTGGCAGATATGAGCCAATAAAACACTCTGGCAGTTGCTCTAAACCTGCAGAGGGTGAAGAAGGGGAGTCAAGTGAAATCTGACACAGCAGAGGAGGGAGACGGACCGCCACTGTAGAACATCTTCATTTAGTAAAGGCCAGAGCAGGTGGTCTGGATATATTGCAGACTCCAATATATTGTGTGGTAAATGATTGATGTATGGCATTTACTTACTAATCGTTCTGATTTATATCTATAAATAGGTTTGCAATGGGTCAAATAAATAAACTATACAGTAAGTGAATGTGTTTTGAGGCATAGCATGTAGTTCACAGTTCACTATACAGTTATTTCCTGGCTATTACCTATCAGCAGTTACTGTATGTACTCTACTGTATACACTGTATCTATACTGTCTTTGCTGGAGAAGGTGCTGTTGTTGCTTGTATACTGTGTGTCAGAGCAGTTGGAATGAGTCAGATATAGCTGTCCGTAGAAATTTATTTTCCACGGGTAATGTTTCTTCAGCTTGTTGTAATTCTCACTTATACAACTGTGTCAGCAGTTTTGACTGTGTGGCCTTAGTATTCTGCTTTTCAGCTTTACTGATTTAAAATGTTGGGGGCTACACACACACACAAACACACACACACACACACACACACACACACACACATAAATACATACATATAAAGACTCTATTTGGCAGCAGCAACTCCAGGAATTGAGACAAGACATTGGTAAATTTCCCATTGGCATAATTTACACATACTAGGACAAACAGAAGGTAATTCTTTATTTTCTGCTTCAAGTCAAGGCAGTATCTTAGTAGGTTTATTCAGTCTGGTGCTGTTTTTTTCCTAGTGGTTGCAATTCGGCCTCAATATCTATTATTAGTGAAAAATAAAATAAAATATTTATTCTTATTACATTTTAATAATAATAATAATAATAATGTATACTTTATTCATCCCCTTGGGGAAATTCGGTTGGACAGCTGCCAGACTGAGTCGGCGCTACTACGGGGTTTCGGTGTCTTGTTTCACCCTGGGGTTCATAGGCGACTGCTCTACCACCTGAGCTACTGCCGCCCCTTATGTTGCAAATAAAGACATTTTTACATATTTATAACATTTGAAGTTGTAATATTTCACCTCTTAGAAAGAAGGTAGAGGAAGAATTTTGACCAACCAAGAATTTACAGTATAAACCACATTTTAAATCCAGGGAGTGATTTGATTGAATCAGAAGGGTGTTCTTGTTTGGGAGACCCATCCTATGTTCTGCTCCCTCCGGCTCCCCCAAGGTCTGAAGGTGTCCAGCAGGGAGCTGTGAGCTGCTCCATAAAGCAGCCTCTCACTCTGTGGGTAAACACAAACTTGGACATGCAGATAACATTTAGAGCTACACAGAGAATCAAACTGGATCACCTGATCTCAGTGCGAACAGCCACGTCAACATCACATCAAACACTTATGTATACATTTACTGTAGTATTCTAAACACGCAGCAAAGCACAGAAGGACGAGGAGTCTTCATTAACGTTCTATTTAACTGCAGCAAGAATGTATTTTTAATCACTATTTGCAAAAATGTCACTTTAACAAGAGTTGTATGAAACTAAATAGTGCCAGCAGAGTTAATAGTCTGTAAGAAGCTCTTTGGTTTAGTGAATAACAAATCATTTGGTTGACAGAGACAACTTTGATTTATGTAAGACAATAAGCACTTAGTCAGCCACTGGAACCAGTGAATGATCGAAAACAGATTTATACTTAGTGATCATCAACAGCAATGTGTTCCGTGATTCATGATAGTGATGATGGTGATCATATTTACAGTGTTAATTTGTGGATTCATTTCAGTTTATTTATTTAAGGCTGAATTATTATTGCAGTAACCTGGACAGCTCTTAATTTCTGTCAAATAAAAAGGAGGAACACACAAAAAAAGACTACAAAAGAACAAACAGGGACAACCAAGCAGGTCAGTACTGGTCAGATTAAGAGAGAAAGTTCAGGTTTTAATAGCACCATGTAAAATAAGCAACGTGTTTTTGTTCCTTCCTGTTTCACTTTCTCTCTATTCTCCCTTCTTAAATCAAGCCTGATAAGCAGTGACAGTTATTTGTATGGTAATTTACCCAAGAAACAAATCAGACATACTCAGGGTAAGTAGAATGGAAATGAGATTTGCTCTGTGACTTTGGTATCTGTGTGTGTGTGTGTGTGTGTATCTGTGAGTATGCACTAAATTCACATTCTACTGATATTTCTTTAGATTACAAAAAGTGTGGTAACATTGAGTCGTCATCTACGTATAAATGTGATTTATGGATATAAGACAAGCCTGTAACATATAGGTGGGTTGTTTTGCATCTCGCATACACACACTACCTGAACTGCAATACTAACTTAGTGATTATTCATTTAAAAAAAAAATTACTTTAAATAAAGCGGAAAAAATGCTTTAATTTAAATCTGTAACTGTAGATTCAACAAAAATGCAATAACCTGTTATGTTGCAGAGACATGTCGGCACTGCAATGTGCTTAAGAATGGTGTTGACAGCGCATCAATTTTGTTCTTATCTAAGAACAAATCCCAAATAAGTAAACATTGGTGAAGAATTTCTATGAGGTTTTAAGAAGAAATTTCTTCTTAAGAACAGTTGATGAATGAGGCCCATTGTTATGTGCAGCCAAGTGTTTGCACCAACCTCACTTGAAAGATCTTGGGAATTTCCATTACGATGTCTCTCATTTGGCAAAATGTAATTGCAGAAGCGCAACTCACAATATGAGTTGCAATACAGCTACTAAATACATATTATTTATGGAAAAGTAGTTATTACTTATTTTTGTCTATAACTAATATACATTTTTTTGTCTAAAGACAAAAACTAAGTCAAAGACAGGTGTATAAATTAACACAGAGACTTACAGTACTGTAGACGCCTGCTGTGATAGTGATCCCCTGGGTATTTTTAGTTCAAAGCCTGGTTCAGGAGAAGTGTTTAATTTTCCACATTCACCACACAGAGTTTAGAAACTCTGCTCTCTCTAAACTTTCTGAAATGACCTGAATCTGTTTTCCTTATCATCCAGACAATATGGTGGCAGATAGAAAATGAGTGAATAAATGGAGGACATGAGATAAGGCGCTTGAAGTGGATTTGAGAAAGTGCTTTTGTTTTGTAAAAGGTTGGCATGTATACTAAATTGTTCTCTTGAAAAAACAGTGTTGTGGAAATGTGACTGGGGCAAAGGGTCAGATTAGACCGAATGATGAAAGATATGGACAGATTAAAGGAGATGTGGGGAAAAAAGGTAATGAAGAAACCAAAGAATAAAAGAGAGAAGATAAGAGAAGAAGATTTATTTTTGTTAACTTCATTTGGTTTCGTTCTTGGTCAGTTTCATTATTTCCAAATCAGATCTCAGTTGTCTGGTGATTGCTTTAAAAGAGTGATCCTCTTTCACCGGGCTGGACGAGACCTTCAAACTGAATCAGATGTGCACATTTCATGGAATCACATTTGAATTAGTTTGGTTATTTGAAAGTTTATTAATCACACCTGGTTGTCACAGATTTAAAGTTGAGCTTAGCTTTGTGATACGTGGTTCTGCAAAGCTTTACCTGCGGATCGTCTTTGGGACAAGAGCCCGAGGTTGCACAGTGCACTAACAAGCAGGGCACACGGTGGCACTAGCTGAGATGCACTTGTCTTATTTAGGGCCACTCTGGTATCGACTTACCATTACGCTTGGGATCATCGTCTTGCTGTATAACCCAGTTGTGCTTGAGTTGTCAGACTCTCAGACCGGTGACCTGACATTCTCCTCAGGATTCTTTGCTAGAGAGCAAAATTCATGTTTTCCCCCAAGCTTGACTGCAGGTATGATGATCTTCTTATAGAATTCTGTTCTTCATTCACTTTAATGTTCAACCTAAGTAAATTTCATTGAAAAGATGTTCTGTTCCCATGACAAAGGGTTTTCTCTTCCACAATAACAGATGGTCAGACTGCACACAAACTAGTGGTAATTTAGAAAGACACTTGTAGGAGAGAAACATTTATTCAGTGGATATTTTTCACATAAACCTAATGATCAAAAAGTTACACACAATGTCCATAGAACATTCTCCTGACAGGTTTGAGGGTCATCTGTGATGAAATTCAGACAAGCCTTAATGTTTGTGGGTTAGTAGTGATTTTACCCTCACTGCTCTCCATTGGAATCCATTTCTATACGGTGCTCATTAGCCGAGTAATGAAAACCGACCTTTATTAAGATGAAATGGACCTGCAGTTCAAGGATGTTTTCCTTGGATCATTTGCGTCTATTGTTCCTTCTCGGCTCCATTTGTAGCTTGTGTCCCTTACCAAAGATCTGTGAAGTCCCAGAGCCTTAGAAATAGCTTTATAGCCCTTTTTTAAACAGATCACGCAGTTCGATAGCTTTCTTTTCCTAGTTCTAGGTTTTATTTCACCACCTTTTTGCTTCAGTCAATACAATTATCATTTAAAACTTATATATTTGTTTGCTCAAGTTGCCTTTTTTTCCCACAGTGCTGTATAATAAACCGGCTCCAGACACGTGCTGCTCCCAGATCTTTCTACAGATGTTGTATGATCGATACATTTTTCTTTTACGTCTAAAGTGTTACAGCGTGATGCAATAGTATACATTTCAGTGTTCTCCGTGTGCTACACATGCAGACACTGTGTCATTCACACATTACAGTGATGGGATGGGATGTTGAAAAACTCCCACAGGAGCTGTGAATTGCACTCTTGTGATGCAATTCTAGGTTCTCTCTCTGGAATCTGGTCTTTTGAATTCAAATGAAATGATACAGAGAAACAAAATGCATACATGAAATAAACACAATCTACATTTTAATGCGTCAGATGCTACCTGCAATATTTGCACATAGCCGTTTGTTTAAACGGCTCAATTTTACTTGTTAAATTTTGCAAACGGATTCAGTGTGTGTGTATATGACAGAGGGAGAGAGTTTGTTAAAATCAAAGTGTGCTTGAGTAGAGAGTTATTTGTGATTTTTCAGTCTACTTAATCACACTTCATTTACACCTGATGGGGGAATGTGGGCTTCATTGGCATATTGTACTGCATTATGATAAATACTCCTAACATTTCCAGCCATCATTTACATGCATTCTTATTCACATTTGCATTAGCAATTAGATCACGTTATTGTTGTTTACCAATTAGTCTACCCCTGCCTCCTTCTGTTCCTTGTCTACTACCACAGTGTCTGAGTGGTTAGCTATCACCTTCCTTTTCCTTTGGATCCTGCTCTCACAGGATCTTTGCCCTGTTATTATCAATGCACTTGGGAGTGTCTTGCCTATCCTCAGTGCAGATGTTTCTGATGTCCTCGATGCTAGCCACTTGGTTGTTCAGTGTATGCTGTCATTGCTGATACATGTTGGACTGTCTCCGAGGTCTCTTAGCACAATCTGCACCTGGCATTGTGTCTGGTGTGGCAGACCCCTGGTTCTATTGATCCGGTGTTTAGGGCCTGTTCCTGTGCTGCTAGGGTCTCGGTGGTGTCTGTTCAGCCTTTTCCAGCTTACCACAGCTGTGGCGTACCATCTGTCAATGGTATATCCCATTCAGGGCCATGTCTTTCCCTGGCACTTGCTCTGTATGGGCTATGGTGCTTGTGTTGCTGCCTCAGACACTCTCTTTGCAGGTAATATCTGGGTGCTATATTGTTGAAGTACTCCAAGATATTCTGGATTTCTAAAACAGTGATCTTGACCCTCATTAGGCCCTGTCCACCTCTACCCAACTCGTGTACGGTCTAGGTGTTGGACTGAGTAGAAGCCTTCATGCATTTTAAGGAGTTTCTGGGTATTCACATCAGCAACCCATGGCCAGTTAACTGTGCTGGCAAGGTATGTGATGACCGGCAGGGCAAATTTGTTAATGGCTTGAATGTGGTTCTTTACATTGAGCTGGCTCTTCTGGCTTTTTCTTTCCTTTTACACATGTTGTTTTTTAAGTTTTGAATCTAACATGCATGCTTTATGCCTGTACAGGGGAACTGCATAATGAGTGAAGATTATCTGTAATTCAAGTTGCCACTTCAGAAAAAAAGGCAAAAATTTGGGCAACACATATATAGTGTGTCGCCTGGTGAACTGTCATTGTGTTTCTCTGGCTTTATGAATGTTGACAGTTAACTTTTATGCAATATCAACTTCTTTTAGACAAGTAATCATGCACAGCCTCCATCAGCAGTCATCAGTCTATCGTTTCTTATAAATGTCAGTTATGAGTTATATTAAACAGGGCAAACTGTCAGAGGGTTCAAAGAAACGAACGCAGTGCCTGGAATGAAATGATTCAGTCATTCCTCACTTATTTTTGTGTATAGTTATTTGCATATCAGTTTTCTTAAATTTATACATGATGTATTCTTTTAACATGGCAAAATCAAGTAATGACCTGCAGCAACCAACACAGATAAAGCCTGCAGGTATCATTGTTGATGGATGGATGGATGGATATTAAACCCTTCCTAATGGTTTACTGTGTTTATTTATGATCATCATTTTAGAACATATAACTCAAACTTTGGAAAATACAGTATGTTAACATACTATAGGACAAATAAGGCTTAATAAGATAGGAGTTTAATCAGGTCTGGCAGAGTTTTGGATCTGACACGTGTAAAAATGTCTTGTTCTTCTTCTTCTTATTATTATTCTTATTATTATTATTCTGGATTGTCTTCACACAGTGACCCAAGTCTAATAGTGTGTATAACCACTGCAACTGAATCTAATAGGATTGGTTGAATTCATAATATAATCATGTTTTGTTTATGTATCTGTCTCAGTTTCAGCAGGAAATTAATTGTAAAAATTTTTTTGCGAGATTCTGAAATTAATTATGAGATGATATAATGACATTCAGTGTATTTATTTTGTACTTTCATTGTGTGTAACTTTTTGATGATTGGGTTTATTTCAGAAATATCCACAGAATAAATGTTTGTCCCCTAGGAGTGTCTTTTTAAATTACCACTAGTTTGTGTGCAGTCTGGCCATCTGTTATTGTGGAAGAGAAAACTCTTTGTCATGGGAACAGAACATCTTTTCAGTGAAATTTTCTTAGAATGAACATTAAAGTGAAATTCTGTGAAAATCATCTCCCCAACTTGTCTCCTTTATAACAGCATTTCAAGAGCACAGGGAGGAGAAAAGCAACAGATTGTTGGCTTTGCTGTTTGTCACCTGTCGGTTTACTGATTCCCAGAAAGCTGTAGGCTCTCCGTTGTTGTTAAGTGGTATCTTCCTAATAGTAGACTCAACAGGTGAGGAAAAAAAAAAAGAAGGTCCTTGAAGTCATGAAGGTGAGGGAAACAGGAGCTGTGGTTTGTAGCATGAGAGATGGGACAATCTGGCAAAAACAGAGCAAGAGCTGAAAGCTTATATGTAGGTGCTGGTTGAAAGAGTAGTGCAGCAGGTGGTGGAGAGGTGAAGCACAGGTAAGTAGAATGGAGTGAAGGGTAAACTGAGAATCATGACAGCAACATGCATCAAGTTTGTTTAAGCCATTTACCAACATTGGATCACATCACCACACGTTTCGACAGTTTTCATATTTCCATGCTTCACAGCAGTCAGCACTGCAGTGCAGAGCTACGAGACCGGTGATATGACATGGTGTATTTACATTCACCGTCACCGAGCCATTGAGTGGTTTCCGCTTGAGCAGCGATTGTACTCACTAGGGGCATGCAGTTCTGGGGAGGAAAAACACATGCATGGTTTGCCAATTAATAAACCGTCAGCAAGGGTTCTTACAGCCTGTGAATCTATTGGCATGGAGGATTTTTATTTCTATTTGCAGGGATTTTTATTTATTTATTTTTTTTATGTGTAAAATAAAAACATGCAGAACCTTGTGTTCTGGACTCTGTACCACGTGGTGAATTTTAACGTTTAATGGGAAGAAGGGGTATGGATAAAGTCCAATATAAAATAATTTAGGCTGAAAACTGCCTATAACTCATTACTAATTGTAAATAGTGTGCAGGGCATTTATCTGCATACATTTTCTCATGACTTATTCATGACTGATTCAGACAGGTTTTGTCTTTCATGGTTCTGCTCCATTTGCATGCAAATGAATTAGATGTGATTATTCTGCAGCTGTTAATGTAGCACATTTAGAGTCTAATAGTAAGCCTGGAATATGTTAAAACATGTCACGCTGGATTACATGAACACACATACTGTCCATATGCAACAAGAGTAATGTACAACAGCAGGTATGCCACAGCTCATTCACATTACATAGTGTCACCTCTCTCACAGTGGCCATAAACTTTATTTCTCATCATATTTATTTGATGATTCCATTGAACCCTTGGGTTGCTTCTGGCACATTTCCAGTAACACACTACCCCATCCTCTGAACCTAAAATACAAATGAGCACAGAAAAACAAGAGGGGAATACAAATTACCATTCCCACACAGCCTACATAAGGCCTTGTGAGTTAAAGCCCCAAAGCAGAAAAGGAAAAAGGAAAACAGATGTTTGTAAACACACAGTATAATGGAAAACTAATTAATAAAATACATCAACAACACAAGTTGCTATTTGTAATTTTAAGTATTCACAAACTGTTAATCTATAGTTTTTTTCCCACACGTTTTAGTGATTAAACTCCCATGTCTTAATTTCCTCTCAAGTTAAAAAGTTCAATTATTCATGTTATTTTATTTGTTCATTTATTACAGTATAAACTTTAAACATACACTCTACTGTTACTGTAGCTAAAATTAATCCAGTGTCATACAAACACATACATCCTGTGCACACCTGTTTGTCTTTGTCAGCGTGCAGGGTTTTGTGCAGGTCTCCACAATGTGAGTGTGTAATCAGGTTTGTTAAGTCCTGGCAACTGGACCTCTTTCTTGTTCACTACTCATCCATGCTACTTGGATTTTAACTTCCAGATAACTTCACCAGAATGACTGAGAATTTTCATGGAAGTAATCAGGTTTTATTTTCCACACTGTGAGTAAAACATGATACACACACTGATTTGGATCAGTCCCAACCAACAATTCTGGCAATAATAAATAAAACTTTTCACTCTTAGCGCAGATAATCCACAGATTCATCTCTTCACTATGCAGTATTTAATCTGCCAAAAAAAAAAAAAAAAAGAATAGCAGCATTTACTTATCTCTGCTGTTGGCATTGTTGTACAATGCTCATTAAAATAATCACCCTCAGCATCACTGGGATGCTTACGTAAATTAAAAATGTTATCATAGGATTAACACTCAAGAGGCTGTAGATATGAACTATATGATCTTACTGTGGATACATTCCAATGACCCACAAATGCCTCAAAAGTCTTGAATGAAAATTACCTAAATTTTCTTTTTTTTGTTTTGTTATGCAATGTGTGCTACATAAAATATATGAGTGGATAGTGCCGATGACGATAATTTCACCGAGTGGAGCCTTTGAGTTACATAGTTGCTTCCAATTAAATTATGCTAGTCGAGAAAAAAATAATTGGCATCTTTGTCATTTGTTTCTACTGTCAGAAAACCTACACAAAGATCCCATTAATTTGTACTCTGTGGCTGCCAGTGTTTTAAAACAGTGACGTCAAACACATTTCTAGGAAGGTCTCGCTCCTCTCAGAGAGTAAGAGTGGGAAGCTTCATGAATAACTGTAAAGTCCTACTTTGAGTTTTTAGTCCTAAGTTGCCTTTACCATGAGTGATGTCTGAGATGCTTGATAAATACGGGACTTGAGCAATTTCTCTTCTCAACTTCAAAGATGTTTCATCATTCTGCCTGAGACAGTCAGGATATACAGTTTGACACTTTCTGCTTTAATATTGACAGGTTTGGTAAAAACAGCTCAGCTTCAATCCCCACATGTCTAAACCTGTACTTAGCTTCTCTTACGCATGGATTATTTATCACCTGTCACCTGTCATTTCACTGTATTGCTTTTGTGAATAGTCTTAAAAAGGTTCTGAACATGTACTTGAGTACTCAACGATATATAGTATATAATGGGTATGATGGAGTTTGTATTCTGGGTGTTGCTTTTGTGTTTGTATTTCATGTTGAGAGGGCGTTTCATTTGTGGTATAGTTATGAGTGGCCCAGAGTTGCAGTGTGCAGCACGCTAACTATATATGCATGACACTTAAAGCTTTTTACACTCTACAAATTATATTACAAAACAAAAATCCACATTTTGGTTATAGAATACATGATTCCTAGAGTTTAATCAATGATTAATGGAGGCTAACTAACAAACCTAACAGGCCACCAACACTCAGATTTTGATGCTTTCGATTGACAGAACAGAGCTGAACAGAAAGCAGCTGAAACCAAATTGAGAGTCTTACTGTACGTGTTCCACTACAACTGTCTAAACTGACTGTCGACCAGCTTATGGCCTGTTATTTTGCTGTTTATCAATGCAACATGAATGCCCTTGTGTAGATATTCATCCACTTAATTAGGACAGATGAAACTCTTTAATTCTAATGAGTGATTTATTTGCTTTTTGACTTCACAATGAGAAGCACAGAGGCAGGAAGACCGCGTGCGATAGACTGATTGTCAATAAGCTCTGTTTACGTAGGCTCCCTAATCTTGTCACATCTCCCTTAATGAATCTCACAAGTCCCACAGCAGTAATCACATGCTTTGCAGTGTTGGAGTGAAATAGGGTACACATTGTTGTTTCCATGTTGTGAACTCCTCAGCAGCTCTTTACTTTCACTTTGGTGAATAGAATTGTCTGTCTGCTCTAACTACGTCTTCATTTGCCTGAGCTAATATATGCTAACATAGTCATTTGTCTTTGTTATTTAGATGTCTAACAATAGATGGTTTATTGGAACATTACAGTTTAATGTTTCTTCTATCTGATGTTTGAAGCTAGAGTGACTTATAGTCAGTTGATCTTTTATTTCTGATTTTGATGTAGACATTAAACACATCGATGACCTGAGGCAGCATCCCTTCACATATTGTGGGTCGAACAACCCGTGGCTGGAGGTGCTGCCCAGGGCACTTGACTTCCCCTGTAAGCATTGGCAGATGTTGTCTACAACAGCACATTCACATTCACTGTCCCCTCCTTTAACGTATCAGCCTCATTCTTATATAAACACAAATCATGTTGAGTTGTTGATCAGTGCCACACCATGAGACAAATCTGACTTGTACAACATATTATCTTACAGCATGAAGTCACAGAACGCTCTCGTCCCCGCTTTCTCTCTCTCTCACATACACAAAACACAATTATTCCTTTACAGTGGTTATTAATTGCATCTGATGACACCTGCAGGGTTGAGAATAATCAGTTGATAATCAGTCATCTAATCAAAAGCATTGAAAGGCAGGTCACTGTCATTTCCATGCTGGGGCATTACTCTATTATCTCAAATTAATGTATAGGATGTGTACTGAATATAAAATGAGTGGTGGAGCCAGAAGAACCAGAATAATATGTTTCAATCCAATGTCTATACTGCATCAGTGGAATAAAATTCAAGAGGCTTCAAATGCAAATGAATGAATATATGAATATGAAGCCACAGCCCATAACACATTAGAATAATGGTATATGAACCTGTTGCAGGTGCAGGTGAATTCTCTCAAAATGTAGTAATATATGAGCTTTCCCAAATTTTAATCTTTACATTTCCATCCAAAAGTTGCTCAAGTTTTACTTTTACTTTTACTGAAAACTTAATTAAGATTATAGTTTTACCTTTTAGTTATGCCTTATAAAAAAATGAAGCTAAGAAGAAACCAAGATGATGCAGATAAATCAATGACCGATCCTCTCCCTTACTCTCTTTTAAATCTACATTACTGTCTTGTGCTTGGAGCATGTACAGGTGATGCAGTGAGGTGTAATTGCTCTGATCCCTGCCAGGTAGCATTATTGCAAAATCCTTATCTATAATTTGGATTCATTCTTGATGAAGTTTGGAGAAGATTAAGAAAGTTAACTTTGTCTCTTAACTATCAAATTATTAATTTTTAATGTTAAGAAACCTCTCCAGCTTCTCATAAGCCTCCTTCCTGGCGTTGCTATTTCTTTGGACTGTAACAGTATCAATAGGATTGAAAAATTCAACATTTAATAAATATATAAAAAGAAATCACACAGTTACTTAAACGGAGATCAACTGCAGTAAATGTGTTTTGAGGATTATAAATATCTGCAAGTTCCAATTACTGGTAAATCTGTATCCTGGCCACGAAGACAAAATGACACTCAAAGCAACGCTGCAAAAATGTTGGGGCATGGATGCATAAGAATTTCCAAGAAACTGAATAACCATTGGAGTACAGTTAAAGCCATCATTAAGAAGTAGACAGGATATGGTACATGCTTAAATCTGCCCACAGCAGGCTTTCATAAAAAAACTGAAATACCATGCTAGAAGGGGACTAATGAGGGAGGCTGCCAAGACACCTCTGACTCCTCTGTAGGAGTTTCAAACCTCCAAAGATGAAATGGGAGAGACTAAGTGTACTGCAACTGCTGTCTGTCTGTCTGGGTTCTTCATAAAGTTTGTATTAATCACACTTTAATCTGACATTAATTAGCTGTTAATTGGCCTGCTCACAGCAATTGTAATGTTTGGACTGCAGTGAAAGTAGCTTATACCTTCGGCACACAAGATGAACTAAAAAAAGTAAATGTTAAATGTTTGGTGTGGGGCTTTTGAAAGGTTAAGAATTGACCTTTGATCGGTCTTTACAGTTTTTCTCAGTTGCTAAAACACTAAACCCCCTTCTCCTAACCTATAAACAAACATTCAGAGGCAAAGGAGGAAGAGGTCTTGTGACAGGTGGTGGATGAGGAAGACCAAGAACAAAAATCACTGATGAAATCTGGGCAACTGTTGTAGACAATGTCCTTTTTCATGGGATGTCAATGAGGGACACAGGACAAAGAGTCCACCACAAGTAATTTTAGCAGGTTATCAGTGCAATATTGACAGCACCACCTAAAAGATGGATCAGCTGGCATTAACTGCACCAAAAGAACAGTTTCTCCGTGATCTGTGACCGAAAGGTCCACTATTGCATAATATGCTGGATATTAAAATTCACAACACAAAATAATTATCAGAACAAGGTAGGACTGGTATAAAGGGATCCAACAGACAAGTATCCTGCCTACTTAATCAAAAAATAAACAGCATTCTCACACTTTACATAGTAAGGGTGTGAAAAGGAAATGGGGATGAAGAAAAAAGAATTGTTTAATCACAGAATCAACAATTTAATAATTAAGGGCTGGTAAAAATCATTGCTTTACTAGCGAGTGGTAGATAGTACTGTACAGTACAAAGTCACCGTGCTGCAGAGGAACTGGTTTGATCTTCATCACCACATCGATGGCTACAGCCGGAGCTGAGAGATGCTTCAATGCAGAGTGAATCTGAGAAGTCTTGCTCTCCCTGTCTCCTTTCTTTCTCGCTTCTGTGACGCTTTCCCCTGCTTCTATACACGCTTCATCTGGGGAATGCAGCTCTTGTGTGTGAAGTGTACCAGCACACGTTTTGTTTTTGCATGCACACACATGCAAATTTGAGAAATTTGCAGACTAGATAGAGAGGAGGGCAGACTGTGTGTTTGTACTTAATATTTATAATAATTCTTAATTTATTTGTAATCATTCTCCTTTGCTTTTAAATCAGACTGTTTATCTTCATAGAGCTTAATAGTGCTGTATGGCGGTTTTGGGGAAAGACACATCATTTGTCAGTTTTACTTGTTTACTTACGCAGCTACTTTTAGAATAATCAGCAATATATGCTTTAATTACTTTAACCTCATGTTTATTGATGTTCTTTAATTTGCATAATTGAACAAATCTACATACTGCATAAGTATTAAAGCCATTTGTGATATTGGTTCACATGTTTTAAACTTCCAGACAGCCATCTGTTCAGTTCTCTAGAAATAACACAGCTGGATTCAAACTTTGACTCTGGATGTCTGAGTATCATGGGTATCATCAAAAAATGAGATGTGTGCCTCCATGAAGATGAACAAATTATTAGTTGTACTGTATGATTTTATAATCCATGAGATCAAGTGTTCAGTGAGCATCTAGAGATAAAGAGAATCTGTGTAAAAAGTAATCAGGAAAAAGCTGTGTGAAAGAATTGATTGAGTATTTTGCTTGGTCATGATCACTTAACATCAGTCAGCATATTTATATGTTGTTGTTGGTCATTGATTAAACTTGCATGATTGCACAGTGTATAATGCACTATGGCACAAATGTCTGGATTAAATTATATTTAAATAGATTTATTTTTTTTAACAGTGGGATATAAATCTGTATTTCAGTGAGTCATCTACATGCGAGTTTTTCTTCTCAGATAAAACTTCTAAAGTGCTAAATATTTTCTTCAAGTACAACAAGGACAAATTAAAATAAGTACTGCATATTCATGAAGAAATTGAAATTTTCGGTTTGATGCTCCTGTTTGGCTGTGGACCTGCATCCTATTAACACATTTCTAAAACATCTACTCTTTGCTAATGAACAGACTTTAGTATATTAAGATCAAAATTATAAAGTTTGGTCATTAGATTTGTGCAACAGCAGAGAGACTGTACTGGTGTGTATCAAAGGGACATCTGTAAGCTCATCAACAACACATCTGTTGGCACATCTGGAAGAAAAAATGGCTTCTAGCAGTAAAGTTTGTTTTGGACCCTAATTCTGGCATTTTGTAGCAGTTTACTTTATCTTATGTGAATCAATTAATATTTTATCTGCTTCTGTTTTAGCTGAATATATATCACTGCGGTATTTTATTGCCAGTGAGTAAAAGATCAATATTGACAACCTTAAGAAATCTACAGTGTTACTTGTTTACTAGTTAGTTTTTTTATTTGTTCTGCGTCTCACAAATGTTCTGTTTGATCCGAAGACCTCAAACTTACTTGACTCATCTGTAGACAACACTTTCTTCCAGTCTTCCAGTGTCTAATGTCCTCTTTTGCCCATCTCAGTATTTGGTTTTTATTGGCCAGTCTGAGATACAACTTTCCCTTGGCAGTTCTGCCATGAGTTCCAGCATCCTGAAGTCTCCTCTTCACTGTTGATGCTGACACTCGTGTTTGACATGTTCTATTTAAGGCAGCTGCCAGTTGAGGACCTGTGAGGCGTCTTTGTCTTAAACTACGAACTAGATATTTGTCTTTTTGCACAGTTGTACATCGGGGCCTCCATGCTGCTCTCTGAAGGAAGTAGTTAACAGCATGTAACTACTCCGGGGCAATAGTAGCTCAGGTGTTAGCGCAGTCATCTACGAACCCCAGGGTGAATGGTTCCTCCTGGCTACTTGCTTAGGTGTCCTTTGACAAGGCACTGAAATCCTGTAGTAGCGTCGTACCAGACATACATCTGGCAGCTGTCCAACCACAAATTTTGCAAGTTTCCTTGCAATTTTTGGCATTGAGTAACCTTCCTTCTTAAGGACAATAATAGACTGCCGGGTCTCTAATGAAATTTCTTTCTTTCTGGCTATTGGTACCTACTGGAACTGGTAAACAAACAACTGCTGATGTTCAGATACTAAACTAACCTAAAGAACACCATGCTTCTTTGTTTGCACCATAAATGTTCTCAGCTGAGCCACACAAGAGGGGTTTCCCACAATCAATTAGCTTCATCAAACAATTAACTTGAATTAGCAGCCATACCAGGAGATTGATGCAGAGGACTGACAATTGATAATAATAGGCCTCTATGCAAAATTGTAGATCCTTCTTTAAAAATCATCTGAAAAATCTTTTATTGTTTGTGAATTTCATGAAATGTATTTATTTTTTTTTGAAAACAAAGAAATTTGAAAGTGATTCCAAACTCGGAAGTGTATATTATTTTTATGGGTTTGTGTACCACAAATAGGGTGAGGGAACTTTGAAAAGTGAAGTTTTATCATTTTAGCAATAGTAATTCAAACTGTACAGAAATAAGCAGGTTGTATTTTATTAATTTATGTTAAGTTGGGGCTTAATTTTTTTTTCAACCTTCCCCTGAGGAAAGTTTAGTAGAATATGGATATATTTTGTATGCTGCATGGACCTCACACAGTAATGTTTTATTCATTCAACATTACAATTCTGAGGAAAAAGGCAACTAGCTTTTACACCAAAGTATTACACTGCTGATCATATTAACATGCTGTATACAAAATAAAGACTAATTTGTATTTTCACTACTAACCACTTAATTATAATTATTATTACCACTTATTAGTTTTTGAATAAACACACCCCACACTGTCTTTATTGTTGTTATTGAATTATTATTTAATTATTATTTATTTAATTACTAACTTCTCACCTCTGTAATTGTTTGACAGAAGAGTAGTTAATCTAACACAGTGCTAACACAATGGTAACATTCAGCATAGAGCATTAGACACTGGCAGACACATTAAATGTAATATACAGTTAAATCAACAAAATGGTGATTAAGTGCTTTTTCCACTTAAAGAAAATCTTCATACACAAATAGCCAGTACACACACACACACACACACACACACACACACACACTCTGACCCAAATTAAGCTAACCTTTACAAAATCTTTTTTAAATCCAGGTTAGGGTTACCTACCTAAATAACTGTGTAAACAAATACATACCTACAGTTTTCCCCCTTTTCCTGCACATACTGTAAGGACGATGGGCATAATGCTGGAATCTGTGGTGTATCAGTGAAATAATTCCCCTCAAGCAGGTTCGTGCA
Organism: Anabas testudineus; assembly: GCF_900324465.2. NCBI lineage: Eukaryota > Metazoa > Chordata > Actinopteri > Anabantiformes > Anabantidae > Anabas > Anabas testudineus. The sequence continues at coordinate 10,284,723 of NC_046622.1, read as the reverse complement.
TGTGTATCATGCTGCAGGCATTAATCTATTTCACCATAATTCAGGCCATATACTTTACCATGATTCAGAACTCAAACATTTCCACCACAATTCAAACACATGCACAAAAGGAAACTCTAAATTAAACTCGAATCCATCTCCCCTAGCATCTCCTGACACTGTTGCCAAACTCTTGGCCAGGTTGACCCTTGGTGTCACAACAACAGAGCCTGTCCACATCTGTGCTACAGCACCCAGCACGCAAACTGTGTGTGTGTGTGTGCGTGTGTGTATGTAAGAGAGAGCAAGTGTGGGTGTTGTTGTTTATCTTCTCAGCATGAGCCTAATTAAAGTTTAATTCAGTGCAGAATACTTCAGTATGATGGCAGTGCTGAACTCTTAAAAACAAGGAAAAACCTTTTTTTGGAAAATGAATCAAAACATTAAAAGAGAAACTGAGACCACCTGGTGTAAGGTCTGCCACAGCCCTAAATAAAATCATCATATTATGAGAAACATAATACAGATAGCACAACAGTATCTTCATCCAAAGTAACCTGGCTACTCTTACAGAAGACTTACAGGCAAAGAGGGGAACTTCCAATTGTCTGAAACACAGGGACTCTGATTCACTTCCTCTGTTCAGTGCTGCTGAACTGTGCTGGCTGTTTAAATCAACTGTCAAACCGCCTTTATTTAGCAGACAAATCAGAGCCACAGTAGATCTGTCCGTAGCAGTTAGTCTGAAGACTCCACTACAGCACAGCGGCCCGAGCAGCTCAGAGGAAGTGAAGTGAGTCCAGACTGACCAACTAAATTAAGAGCGCCTGCAGAATTTTAGCTTTCTGATGCTTTAACTCCACTGTCGATTAGGTCAGAGGTCACTTTGGAGGGCAATGACTCTTAAATAGAAGGAAGTGGAGAAACTATTACAGAACTGAAGAATGATGCTCAATAGAAAGATTCTAGCTGAGAGAAGAGATCATACTTTGCTGTAAAACTATGACTGCGACTATTGCTAATGTCAGCAGTGCAAGTAGTATATATTACATTACACATTCAGCATGCTCATAGTTTGTCAATCATCAAATAATTAAAAATAAAGAGATTGGAAAAGGCTGTGATTTGTTATAAGCTTCAAGATAACTCAGCACATTACCACAAAATAATTTTTAAATTGCAGTGCTTTGAAAAATCAAAACATAATATTAACTCCCACAACCTATTGATAAACAGTTTTAAAATCTAATGGTGACTCCGTTGTATTCATCTCAAGAAAGACAAGCATTCATAATTCTTCAACAATTTTCAACACAAACTCAAATCCCAGTTTGATTTTCTTGTCCCAACAACATGCGTGCAGCCTCATCCATTTATCATTCTGCACTCAGACCTGTTTTCAGAATTATTTATTTCAGGCTTTCAATGATACTAACAACCTTGCAAAGACTTTATAAACTCCATAAATTGATTACATCTGCGGGTGTGATTGTTTTGTTTGTTGTTCGAGCACTGGAAGTTCAATTCGATGAGCTCATCATTTCCCTACAGACACCAGTGTCTGCTATCACTTCTCTGCGTTCAACAGGGTCTGCTGTCCTGTTGTCAACAACATGACAGTGATGGAGGGCACCCTCCGCATTCATGTTAAATGTCTTCGGTGCTCGAACAGACAGCTTTGTGTTTATCTGTGATTGCTCGGTGGTGAGGGCAAACAGTGGTTTATATTGGCCTAAAGGAGGCAGCCTCCCCCTCCACCCTCGGTGATAATAAAGACAAAACAATAGAGCAAACATAGCTGTGACAACTTTTCTTGAGTGTGCTGCACATGTCAAAGTCTAAATTTGCTTATACGGTATTTACAAAATACATTTAGGCCAAATGATGTTGTTCATTTAACTTTCTTTCAAATCAGATAAGATGAGAGGTGTAAGGATTTGCAATTCACTGCACTAAGACACACTTCCATCCAGAAGGGCCTCAGCAATTTTCAGTCAGGAATCAGATACAACACATTTGCCTTTTCAGATACTCATCACGTTTATCACAGTGTTAGTCACAGAAACTCTGTTTCTCTCCAACCTTCTGAAAGCAGCTGAATCGACCTTTCTTATCGCCCAAAGCAGAAAAAGAAAAAAAGGTAGGAGGAATGAAAGAACTGAATGAATGGAGGAACAATAACAAGAAACCGTAAAATTGATTTCAGCTCTGTTTTTGTCAAACAATAGGAAACAATGCTCTACATGCACACATATTGTGGTGAAAATGCGCTTTACAAGTGATAAAAGAGAACAGGAGGAGACAGAACGAGTTGGGGGAGAATGACCCAGTGAGATAACACTGACAGAGAAGAGCACAGAAATCAGAAAAAAAAGAAAAAGAACTAACTAAAATGTTGATAAAGAAATATTGTAAAATATTTAGTCATGCAGGTCATGACAGGCAACGGACATTTTCATTTTCATTCTGTCGTGATGATTCATCTGTCACCTCCTGCAGCAAAACCAATTTTTTTCTTTTTCTCAAGAACTTTTCAGAAACTCAGCTGCCGTCAGGCATTTTCAAGTCATATGAATTCAAATGTTGTACATGCAAAATATAAACTGCTACCGCCATTCTGATGAGTTTGTATTTATTACGCCTTTGGTGTAAGATATTTCTTTCTTTCGTTGGTCTCTCACTGTGGAGCCCTAGGATTTTTGTGGGTGTGGGAGTTCAACTGATCACTTAAGCTTTGATCTAGTCATGCTGTACAGGTCAGTTTAAACTCATTCCTGTTCAGTAATTTAGGCATATCCTTGCAACATCTCATGTGTTATGGCCTTTTAAGTAGCTTTCATGATCAAACCTCTAGAATAACACAAATGATCACGATGGTGGTTATGATAAGAAATAATATTATGCCATTCCTGTTCCAAACAACGAATCAAACTAATCAAAGTTTTCTGCTAATTCTTCTTTGAGGGACTGTAAACCCTCTGAAGCCTGTAACAGTACAATCCTGGGTGATATTATTAGGAATGAATGTACTTGTACTTAAAACATTACACAACCTTTCTTTTTCTGCTAGTAACATATGTAATCCCATCCTATTTTGCCATGTCATAAGAGAAGTGGGAGCCAACTGTTCAGCTAAACCCTTCAGTCCCTCGTGAGGGATAATAATAATAATAAACCTTTGCCGATTATAATAAATGTAATTTATCCATTTGGTGTTGTTAGCAGAATCTACAATTGTACCTATCAGGGGAATTGGATGCATCCATCCACCTGCTAGCTGCTCTCTAGCTTTGAATTCATCTGGTACCCCACAAGGAAAACCTATAGCATCTACATAAACTCATGACAAGAGCCTCCAGGTGCACGATATTTGCTAGCACAGTTTGTAGGTACTTGAATGTTGACATGATCCATTATGAACGTGGCTTGTGCTCATGTACCTGTCCAATTTTGGGGAGATATTTGTTGTGGTTCTCTTCCACACATCCACCTTATGTTTGACATAGAGCAAGGCCTTAGTTTATTTCTATCTCACACCTATCTAGATATGCAACATTAAGTCTTAGAAGTCAGTGAGGCTTATTGTAAACCCTTGCAATAGTTATTAAAAACATTGGCAGCTGTGCAGCGGTTAAAGAACTGCCATGAATTTGATTCTTGCAGCTGCACATGCTGCACACAATGCATTCATTTGATACCTAGCAGTGTAACTCAAATAAGCCAACCATAGATTTTCAGTAGGATTGGCAGTTGCATACTCCCTAGTTCATTGCCATGCTTCATTATCAGACACTGCTTAGCTGTGCTGATATTTGTGTGTTGTAGAGGGTAAGTCAGATACCATATTGTTTTGACACATGATCCAATCCCGGTGTCAACCTGGCAAAATGTCGGAAGAAATGTTTAGGAAGGCAGGGTTTTTCCATTTGGACCCCACCAGACATCAACCTGGAACACAGCACCACAAGAGTGCCATTGTCATTTTTCCTGTGGAGTAGAAAATGATTGTAATGCTGAAAGAGACACAGGAGGGTTAGATGTGTCTGCAAGAAGGACAGAGTCAGTTGTCAAGGGGAGAAGAGCGGCTGCCTTAGCAGCTGCATCTTCCCTGCTGTTCCCTGCAGAAAAAGAGTCAGACCTGTTGGTGTGTGCTGTGCATTTACAAACAGAAAGTTGTTTTGGTAACAATATATTATCTAAAAGAGCAGAATCTTTGTCATGATGTAGAATGAACTTTCCATAAGATGTTAAATAATTTTATTGCTTTCACAATGCCCTAAAATCATGGATGACACCAAAAACATACCTAGAATCCACCCAAATAGTTGCAGTTTTACCCTCAACCAATTTACATGATGCTACTAACTCAGCAAACTGGGCTGTGAAATGTCAGGGTAAAGGGCCAGATTTAAACACTGCATTTTCAGAACACACTGCATAACGCACACATGGTGTCCCAGATTCCAGGTCTCTATATGCAGAGCCATCTGTAAACAAAACAAAATCAGGGTTAGTCAGATCAGGTCGTGGACTGCAGACCTGTTGGAGAGAAGCAACACAGTTATGAGGTTCACCATCAGAGGGTGGCAAAAGAGTAGCTGGATTTAAGACTCTACATGTTTTTACAGTGATATTTCCCCATGTCCACCAACACTGCATGATATCTTAACCATCAGGCTGTGGAAAGTTGTGAGCTTTTCTGTTTCAGCAAAATGAGTGAAACAGAATTAGGAGCAAGCAAGTGAGGTGAGAATACCCCACAGTGTCTCTGGAGGCCACTACTGCTTTTTCGGCAGCTGCAACAGCTCTGAGACAGCAGGGAAGACCTGCTTCTACGTGGTCCAGTTTGCAGAAAAATAACAAACACACAGTATATGTAGCATGAAACACAGATGTAATTGGCTTCCCTGTAAGCATTCAGTCTTGGTGAGAACAAAACGGTAGGGTCAGACAAACGTTGTTGCCAATCAGTCACAGCATTGCAGTGTTTTACAAATAGTCCTAAATCCTGTCACTCCTCGGCACAATGTTTAGTCAAAGAAACTCACTCTTGAGTAGCTGTCAGAGCAACTGATAAAGCACACTGATGTTCAGTCTAATACATGCACACTGTTCATGTATTAGGCCCCTGTCCTCCTCCTCGATATGCTCCTCATCCGTCCCTTCTGCCATATCCTTCTCCTGCTGTACACTCATGTCCATTTTTACAGAAAATTCATTTTTTTATGCCGTCTGCCAGTTTAGTCATTCTGTCACTGTATGTCTGATTGATGACATGATCCCACTGTTGATTCACACAGTGTGCTTGGGGTTCTGGCAGGTCTGTGTGGAGCTTATGCATGTCTCCTGGTTTTATTTTGGTAGTTCAGGAGACTGTGAAGCTCAGCTCCAGTCGGTCTGAATTCTCTGCCGAAAAATCTTTTAAGGCACTGGTTCCTGGAGAAGTGAGGCTGAAGGGTGCGTGGGTGGTGATAGACACACAGGGCGGTTTGAGGGTGAAGAAGTGGAGTCTGGTGCAGGTTACTGTGGGGCTGGTGGTGGTGGTGGTGGTGAGGGAAAGGGCAGGAGTCCAGGTCTGAGTCCAGTTGCAGCTCCGTGATCTGTGGGTAGAGAGAAGGCACATTGTGATGAAGTATGATGGTGGTATGCTGCTACGGCGCCATTTCCTTTCCCATCATTTGCTTTTTTTAACCCTGTATTCTGCTTCCTTTTCCACACACTCAAATACTTTTTCTTTCTTTTATTTCTTTCTTTTTTTTTCTTCCTTCTTTAAACCTTCCTCTAATTTTTTAGAAAGACAGTCAATACTTTTGTCACTGTATTTTCCTCTTATCCACAATGGGACACTGTGGCATCATGCCACATACCATATCACCATGTCCTATGGTGACCGTACTTGTTATTACACAGACATCTCAGTCTAAGTTTTGGAGTCTTATTGTCTCCACCAACCACCAAGTATTCTGTCCAATAAAACCTCTCTGACTGAGAATCAGTTTCCACAAATTGATAAAGAACCCATGTCTCTTAATATTACTTGTGGAAATCACAGGTGACCATAAACTAAACAGTTTCTTTATTGACCCACTGCATGCAGTTCCTCTCCTAGTTCTTTTCGATGCAACAGTGGAAATCAGAGGAGACGCTTCTGGTCCTCTGTCTCAATTCTATTTTTGTAGAGGAGGTTGAGGCTGAATATTCTTATTCAGGTTGACATCTTTCCACCTTTAGTGGACTCCCCTGACGACAATTGGCGCATCCCACTTCTGACACCAAATTGTTGTGGCGAATTCTGCAGCCATATTAGGATCATTAAAGAATTACAAACCCTATCTGTCTTTCTGTGGTTTTAGTCTTGCCTATAACAGCACACAAAATACTAAAGCTAAAAGGTTAATGCTTACATACATCCCTTTACATATAGTTTAGAAACTACAGAAAAACAAGATCTTTAGCAATGAACTCAAACAAACAAAAATGTTCCCTTAGAGCACCAAAACTGCTTCTCTGTAATTGTATTGCAGTGTAATCTGCTGAAGCTGTAAAAGCCACTGTATCTAATCTGATTATCTGTTGGTCTTTCATAACAAAACAGTGTAAATAACTCGTTTTACTTTATTATGTTACTTTGTCTGCATCCTCCTCTTCTCTCACTCAACAAACACCTATCATGCCCTTTTCCATACAGCTGTGTTATACAAATGACGAGTGCACAGTAGAGAAATGTAAAGTCAAAAAACTGCTGGGCTTGTTCGCGCATCTCCATCTTCCTGCTTTGTGGTCCACAGTGCTGCAGGCCACCTGTTGTGCGTCAGTGAATGCCAGCTTGCTGCCTGTTGTGGGATTTGTTGCCAGCCTTGTATGCTTTTATGTGAATAGTGTATATGTGATAAGTGAGCAAAAAGAATTCAAAACAGCAATGCTCCTCATACACCCCACAATCATTCACTTCGTTGGGAAAATATGTTTTATGCCTATACCCATGGGTGGGATGTAGCACAAAAAACACTCTACATAAAAAAAATAAAAGTCCTCTCACAAACACATGGGGTCAGAAATCCTATAAGGGCCCTTCTGCCCATCATGTCAGAAAAGCACACAACATGTGTTGGAGGAAGATAGCCAGCAAATATAAAATACAAGAAAGAAAGGAGCTGCTGTAACTGGCTGCCACCCAACAGGCACCATTTATGCACATGGCAATGGGCATTACATTTTGCTTAGTAGTTTGAGATATCCATTGTTGCTAACACTTTGATTGACTGCTTGTGCATTATGCTGTTCTCACAGACAGAAAGAGCAGTGAGATATTATATTCAAACAGCCAAAGCAATATTATAATGGGAAGAAGGAAAAGCACTGTCTGAATCACAATATCAACATTTAGATTCTGCCTGAAAAACTAAATGTAATTAAAATGAAATTGGAGACAAAAACAGTGTTTTGACTGGGACTATATGATGCATGGTAAGTGAGTATGGTGTGATAGTTTTCATTGTTTGTTTTCCTAGTTGCGCTCCATCAAAGTACTCACCTCATCCTGTGTTGTGATGTGTGAGGCTTTGTGTTATCAGACCACGGTACCTACTGCATCCTCATAGTTTATACAGAAGCCCTCAGGCTGAAACACTGAAGCAGGATGGTGAGAGCTACACATGTTTTTTCAGAGCCAGTGGCAATATCACAGACGCATGAACTCTTCTCTTGGTGTGCTTGTGCAGGTGCCGATCTGTGGGACGCACTGTGTGTACAGTGGAATAGGAAGCATCGTGGCTGACTAACACAGATCAGCTGCGGGCCTTTCTTCCGCTGTCATTTTCTCCATTTGAATCTCACCTATTGTGCTCATTTTAACTTCTATCATCATCTGCAGCACCCTTGGTTGTCACAATAACCAATTTGCTAAATAGCTTTCACATTATATTGAATGAACTTGAACAGTCCTTTTGTTGTCTCTACAATCTGCTACTTTCTTTTTTTATCACTAATAATGAAGTAGCTTTAGCTCATCTCTGCTACTCTGATGTTCATCTCTAATGGATGGTAATGCTGAGCTAATTTGTGGCTCTAGTTGCTGCCTGCAGGGAAGATCTGCTGGACTGAGTATGAACTCAGTGTCCAGCCTGCTGCATAATGACATCCTGTGCTGCTGAGCACTGCGAGGTTACAAGGCACTTTCACACTTTGTGACACGGCATGCAGGAGGACAGAGCTGCAGGGACTTCTCTGGGTGTATGAGTGCAAAGACAAGAAAGAAAAGAGGGATGCTAGAAATACAGAGAGAGTACGAATTACTGAGTGAAAACTGAACAGAAATTGTTTATTTGGGTTTTTAGTACTGTCACAAACAATGTAGTGTTGTTGTTGCTGTCAGTAGTTGCTGGGTGATTGGATGGATCATGGCTGGATGGGGCAAAGACCTGTAGTGGGCCCTTATACAGCCTTAACAGAGAACAGGCTGTATGAAGATGCAAGACAGATCCAGTGGGGAAACAGAACCAGTCAGTTGCTGTCTGGTCTTTTCTTGAACTTAGACCTCAGTCCACATTTTTTATCACAGGCGAACCACTGATGATATCTCTGTCGCTTTCAGGCACGTTTCTTTCCACTACCATTGTAGGAATTGGTTAGTTAAGATAAACAACTGGTGGCACTAATTTTCCAGTTGAGTGCCACTTTTAAACAATTGCCGAGCAAATAGCATCAACAAAATGACATAATTAAAAAAAAATACCACTGGTAAAACCTAAGAAGCTGAAAAGAAAATGTTGAAGATCTGATGGAAAGGCATTTTTATTTGTATCATATACTGTAATCATTTGAGGAATGTTACGGTCTTTAATGCTCATTCCTCACCGTCTTTTCAGGGAAAAGATGAATGGTGTGTAATATGACGTCAGAGTTTACTCAAAACACGGGTGTCTTAGGCTAGACTAGGATACCAAAGCTGGATCTGAACCACAAGCCAATGGCATTACCTCTGAGCCACATGAAAATGCAAGTGAATGGAAGATTCTCACTAATACTGCACATATAGTCTCAAAAAGAAAAGAAACAACACAGTCGTGCTCTTTCATATGTTATTAAAGATATAGAGTAATGGTGGGAAAAGTAACGGCAACAGTTACCACAAAGCTGAGGCTCAGAAGATGCTGGATGATGCAGCAGGACAATGACCCTAAACATCAGGGCAAATTCACTACGAGATTACTTCAGATTCACAAACTCTGCCCTTTGGAGTTGTTCAGTCCAAACCCAGACCTCAACCTAATATAGAGATGCTGCAGAATAACCTGAAGAAAATGCCTGAAGTAGTGAAGAATGGATCAAACTCCCCCTGGACGTTGGTGCAGGTCTAATCCACAGCTACAAGCACTCATTTGTAGTCATTATATTATTTTATTTTAAACATATGTAATAGAACACTATTTATTTTCATGACTGAAATGAAAAGGGGGACTACACTTGTCATATTGTCAACACTGCCATTTATACTGATATTTAATATTCAAGTCTCTTCAGTTTTATTTATACAGCACAATCTCAAGGCACTCTCTACGTTGTAAGGTAAAGACTTTACAAAATTATAACGGAAAACCCAAAGAAATCTCCTTTGAGCAAGCACTAGGCGGAGGGGAGGAGAAACTCTCTTTTACATAAGAAAGCTCCAGCAGAACAATGTTCAGGGCGGGCGCTGTCTTGACAAGTTGGGGCGAGTGGAGAGCAGAAAATGAAAGAAGAAACAAGAGCAACAAGAAGCTACTGACAAAACACTGGGCAGGTTATTAGAGCCATTAATTGTACATTAGAAACAGACAGCTCCGAAGCCTTCAGAATGCAATTCCCAGATTGAATTAATATTCCTGCTTTTTAAAATTCATTAAGGATGTTTAAGCCATTGCAATTGTATTCTGACATTGATGGGGGCAGTGTCAAAAGAAAATACTGTATATGTAGCAGCCTTCACTATCAAAAAAAGACTTTATTGAGTAAGCCACTCAGCCTGTCAGCACACTGTAATTTGCATGCTAATGCTCAGCCATGATCGACTGGTTCAACCATACAGCGCACTACCCTGGGCGCTGGCAGGAGTTACACCATTTCTCAATCACTATTCTTCCTTGTGTGAGAGGACCATATAGCCGTGGGTGGCTTTATCACAATCTATGCTCGAGGAATGCTAAGTGGCATGCTTTGTAGGCGGACCAGGAAAGTGTGTCATTTGGCCCCTTCGCCTGCAAAGCACTAACAACTCCAGAGTGGTTTCTTCCATTTCTTGAAGTTCAGTTGGTAAACAGCAGAAACACTTTCCTTGGTCTTTCTGTTACAGTCTCTTCTGTACTTTCACTCCTCTTACCACCTGCTTCCTTCTTTCTTGCTAAACACCTCCTACAGTATGTTGCAGTTAGGGGTTCCCACTCTGGTTTACTGTTTGTTGGTACGTCAATGACGTTTCATGCTGCATCTTTGAAGCCACGAGGTCCAATGCTGAGAATACACTACTGGTATAGCAAAGAGAGTGCGGTTTTGCAATTGCTGGTGATTACAGTGATGTGGAGCACTAGAGGCTTGTCCAAATAGAAAATGTTAGGTTCAGTCTATTTGTCCACTGTATGGGAATCTGAATTTTCAATTTCCCCTGATGCAGTTCCATATGCGGGGAATATAGGAGCCAAACTCATAAGCCTTTGGCAGAGAAAATCAAATCAACACCCAGAGATTGTGAACCTGGTTGTTCATTAAAGCAGAAAACAATCTATAAACTGCACGGCAGAACACTCGCTGGCCACCAGAGCTCTCTCCCGTGCCGTGCTCTTGAGGGCAAAGGCTTTTTCACGTTGAAAGACTGCTTCTATTTGAATCCTTTCCCATCTACAGGACTGTTTGTTTATGTTTTGCACACCGTTCAACAAGCAAACACGCAGTCCTGCATTTTGCTCCATGAGCTGAAACTCAAGATGGTTAAGGGAGTTCCAACAAAATGTGTTCTAGCACATTTTGTCAGGACAGCAGCAACAGAGCACCTCACCTCTGAGTGAAGCAGATTGGGTACCATTGTGTTTATCAACAGTACTGAGGATGTGATTTCCCATGCATGTGGAACTTCCTGTACGTGTCTAAAATGAGGGTACCGGTACCAAGAAGTGCTTCATCTTTGTCCTCGTCATCTTTTCTATTTCACATAACCAGGTCTAATAAAGATATATTAATGATCACTGTATTTACAGTGCACACACATGCACACACACACAGACGCATACACACCAATCCCAACACATTTTTTTTTTTTTTTTGTTACTATAACATCTGTGACTTTACCAACAACACCAGCCTCCCACACGTTTTTACACTTGATGTTCTACTGAGACGCCAGATGGATACAGTTTTTATTTGTCACAGTGGTGTTCAAATGAGATCATTTCATGGTTTAAATAACCGTGCGTGCCTTTGTGTGGTGTTGTGTGTGTGTGTGTGTGTGTGTGTGTGTGTGCATTTGGACATATCAGGTGGTGGGTGTACGTAGGCATTTGTACTTTTGTCTCTTCTCCATTGTTGTGTCTATGTACAGTATATTCTCTGCTATTGTGCTGATCCAATATGCTAAAGATATACTCCAACGCTGATTTCAGCTTGTAAATATTAATGTACAAGGTCCCCAATGTGATTTGACTGTCATCTCCACTACTTCCATTATAGCAGTGATCAAGTAATTGTTTTTGTAGAGGCTGAACTGGGTTCTGTCTCTTTATTCCAAGCTAGGTGAAGAGGCATTTTGATGATTATCTGCTGGTAGAAAGGACTGTGAAGTGTCTTTGCATTTTCATCAGTCCATAATAAGTCCTCTCAAATTCACTAAAACCTTCAAATGGAACTTTTTGAAGGGCAAATTCGAGTGGAAAAAGGAGCTTTGTCACTCGGGTCCAGAGAGTTTCGAAGAATGAGACAAACAACTCGCTGGGGTTGCCGACACTCTTCCTCATCTGCAGCACAGTTCACACAGTTTGTCATAATGGGAACTGGTAAAAGCTTCAGGTTCAGGTAAATAGATCTGTAACCTCAAAAAATGTCTTATGAAGAGTCAGTGACGGGCAGCTGAGTGGAACCAAGCAGAGAGTTCAAGCAGAGGACCAAGTCAGTCATTGTGACTGTCGCCTCCACACTCCACATGCTCCTTACACAACCATTAAGCAGGTGGAGAACGTGTATCAGTGTGTGTGTGTGTGTAGGAGGTTTCACTGAGAAAGGACAAAAGTTGTTTTTTATGTGCTCTAATTGAGAACCAGATGGGATTTACATTTTGTCTGCAACGTTTACATTTTTTCCTAATGATGAATCTGCATCTGTAGTTGCTGAGCGTGATGTAGAATAGACTAAAATCAAAATGGAAGCTGAAGGTCAGAGGACTGAGATGAACAGAAAGACAGCACAGGAAGCTGCTCATTGGTATGGAGGGAGTGAGTCTATGTGGAGGCAGATGAAAGGAGGCAGAGAAATGTGTGAAGGACAGAAGTTTGAAGTGGTACCACCATATGAGTTTTCAATATACCAAACAAAAGACATTGCTTTGCCTCTTCCTTTATACCACGTACTGCACTGTATATGTGCACATGGGGATATACGGATGATGGATTCTGATTATAGATGATATTGTTATTGATTATGAATATCTTTCTTCAGCCCAAAGTAACTCTCAACTCAAGGTCAATTTACAGGCTTTTCCTGGAGCTTCCAATCATTGTTCATGCTCTTCATCAGTGGGTGGACTTGACTGACACAGATTGATTTGTTTATGTATTATCTCAGTAGGTGATATGACCTTATCCAAATCGATTTTGGGACTTCAAATATTTACATGCAATTTCCTAGAGTCAATAATAATCACTGATTCTCAACTTTAAGTGAAAATGGACAGGTTTGAAAGCAGGTACAGTGTCTATATGTACTGTTTAATGTGCAGCTTCACTTGAGCAAAGCTGTTTTAAACCTGAGCATATCCACACCCGTCGTATCCTACCGTGACTTATGAGCTGATCAGCACCATAACTCTCAGCATATAGTGAACTGATAATGATGCATAATGTATAAAATGAATTTTGACCTTTGGAAGTTCACACTTTATACCTTTCAAAATAGGGTAAGTGGTTCTTTGCTAACATTTTATGTAGGCCAATACCCTTCAGCTCTCCGTTTAAATTTAAATCACAGCCTCACATGATGTGAACTCTGTGACACCGTGAATTCAGTGTTTGTTCTCTTGGTGGGCTAGAGGGATCATGTGTGCCCACTCCTTTGTCCTGTCCGCTCATATCTTTTCATGTTCTCCAATAGCTTGTCCATACCTGAACAGCTGTCCTTCCTCCCGGCTTGGCTTCTTTCCGAGCTAGAGGGCTGGACCTGCTCTCCGGTGCTCTGTGTCTCCTGCATACTCCCCAGAAAGAGTAACCACACATAGACCAGCCTCCATCTTCTGTCCTTCAGTTCAAAACAAAATTTACCATGTCCTTCCGTCATGTCATTGACAGTGTGCTGATGTCTGTTTTCACTAAGAGTCCTTCAGAAAAAAAAGCCAATCCAGCTGTTGATATTTTCCTGAAAGATTTCAGAAATGACATTAATTATTACTTATTATTGATTATTACAGCTTATGAAAACTACGACTTTGTGATAAGAAGTGATCATTTTGGAGTTGCCAAGCTTTTGTTGATGTAACATGGTATGTGTTCATATTTATCTCACTCTCCTCTGTTTCCTTTTTCTTGTTTTTCTTCTACCATCTGCTTCCTTCTTTACTCTTCCCGAACAGTGACAGCCATTATGCTGTCGAAGTGTTAGCCAATGTGGTGTTGTTATGCAGGGAATTTACATATTAATGAATGTGATTATGCGGCATGTTGCAGTTCAGCTCAGCAGAGGCTATAAAGAGCCCAAAGGTTAGATTAGCAGGCTAATGAGCAGAAGTTTATTGGTTTGAAGCCCATGGACATGGGCACGTGGGAAATCCTGAAAAACAGTTTTGTTACGTATAGGCAGAAACAAAAGTAATTCCTAATACCTGCCATTCATTTGTAGTCATCAGAACAACAAATGCATGAAGTATTTGATCAGTACCTGCAGCTCATATCCAAATATAATAAACATAGTAATATAGATAGATAGATATAGATATACATATAGATATACATATAGATATAGATATAGATAGATAGATAGATAGATAGATAGATAGATAGATAGATAGATATAGATATAGATATATAGATTGGTCTTGGTTTGCTTCAGTTACAGGGGATTATTCTAATATGTGATATGTGAAAGAATTAGTACCATTAAGTGTAAGAACAATTACCCTGTGATTAGCATTGAGAAAACCAAGACACAAGTGATTACTAGCACCTGCAGTACCACCTTATTAGCAACCACAATGTGGTGATAAGGACTCTGAAGTCCCTGCATGTCATACTGTAACACCTTTGCAATAATGGTGTGCTGCCTTTATCCGTATTGTACATTAGTTAAACCAAATCTCTGCTCCTGTTTTAATCTCCTTCATCTAACCTCATGTGAACTTAACCAGCTGTGAATGTTGAGTTAGTTTAACCTGTACTAACAGGGTCAGCTTCATGATAAATTATTAATGTGTCTGTAATTAAAGACTTCAGGTAAAAGCCTAATTCGTATTTGTTTGAATGATTACTGTTGTAACATATGTGGTACAACAGTTTTATTTGACACATTATCCTAACCGTTTTTCCTCTTAAGGGTCACAGGAGTGCCAAATCCTGTCATTGGGCAAGAGAAAGGGTACAGCCTGTTGCCAATCTATCACTGGGATAATTTATAGATCAAGATAACCAATAAGCAATTCAGAGGCACCAATTAACCTAACTGCATCTTTCAAAAGTCCTGAATTAAAAAGGGTGAGGAGTTAAGGGAGAATTTCTTTCAAATAAGTTTGGCAATGGCATCTACAATAAATGGATTATGTTTATTGTTTTAAGATAAAGTACAGTAATAATTTGCTCCTGTGGTGGACAAAGAATGTTTTAGCTCGGTAAAGTTCTCAGTTCTCAGTTCCCGACTGTAAAAGCTGACAGTATTTGTCCAGTGAGAGAAATTAAAGTTGATAGACCACCATGTCAGGACATAAAGATGTTTGCACTTTTTCTATGAGGACATTCAACATGTAACTCTTTAAATTTGATAATAAAGTAAATTGACATACTGTAACTCAGATCATAAATCACTATTCTTCAGGATGGAATCAAGTGCAATCAATTCAGTGAGTTGGTTGTATCAATAAGTTGCAAGAACGATTTACTCAGATGATCTAAAACCTCATTCAAGTGAATATTAAAATCTCCCATAAGTTAACGAATTAACAGATCGAAGCTAAATTTTCCAAAATCCTGGCAGGGGCCCTATACAGTACCACAATGTGGAAAGCTCTAAGTCCATTTATCATCAAGGGAAATGGTTTTAATAAAGAGCTTCAAGATAGTATCACATGTAGAGGTTACATTGAAAACAGACTTAATAATAATATTACATCTAGTATCATGTCCAGAGCCTGCTGCGAATTCAAGTCATTAATCAGTAAGGATTTAGTAGACAGTATCAGTAACAGTATCATTATGAATAGGGCATCTTGAATTTATGCCATTTTTTGGTGGCTCGCCTATGTGGTGCTGTAGGGAGACAAATTCAAATATCTTCATAGTGTTACTTTGGGGGGTGTTATCAGGAGTTTTATAATTAACATAACTAACAATTTTGGTAGGGATAATAATTAGTGCTTTGTTACTGACACCCTAAGGGAGGTAACATTGATATATTGGAGAAGGGAAACAGTCTTAATTTTATAGATCAGGCCAGTCTGACAGTCTGTTGTGGGAGTTTTTCCCTGACTGGACATAATAATTAAGCTGATAGACTCAAACACCACACTTTTCCTAGCAGGCTTACTAATCACCTGCAACCTGCTGAGTGCTAAATGCCTAATATCAAACCTAATTTAAACACCTGTCTATGTTTCTGGATTAAATAGTGGCGGCTACTTCATTAGGATGAAGGCCTTCCACTTACAGCAGGTCGAAACTATCCTAGTAGGTCAATTATCAACAAAATCAAATCACTGCTCCCTGGAATGACGAGACATCCAGTGGTTCAGTGAAAAAAGTGCTGTACATCTCATTGTAATCCCACATGGTTAAGTTACTAGAGACAATTAATTGATGCTAACACAACTTTCTAGTGGTGTCAAAGGTCCTAGCTAAGTTGGCTTTTGCTATTTCAGACTTTTCCTTTTCAAATTATTGGTACTGGCAAACGGCATTTCTAAAAGTAGTGGTGGTATGAGCTGGGTCTCCTGTTCTTTAAATTGTCATCTGCTTTGGCCCCAGGTAGACAATAAAGTAAGGCTGGTGATCTTAAGCCTTTGATGTCATGATGACGCCCGCTATTACCAGGGTTGATTGTTTGGAGCCATTGTCATAATCAGGGCATCCCAATGTTGGTGAACAGTTGAAGAGTTCCTCACTATCTGCTGATGAGGCTTTATTAGTGCTACTCCTACCAGGATCACTATCAAGCCTGGGACTAATGCTGTCTGGAGTCCCTGTCATGTTTAAAGTAAGAGTAGGAGCTAACAGCAACTGCAAAAACTGAAGAGCCAACACAAGCCTTTGTAATAGTGGTAACTTTAGCAAAGAATGCTCAGTTTGAAACAGACTATCATGTTAAGAAATACAGAGAATGAGCAATCAGGACAATCGGAAATCAGAAGCAAGCGCTCTTACAGAAACAAGTAACAGATCTCATGTCACAGGCAGCATTTCAGCATCAGTTGATGTCAGGTTTAATCATCCAGTTGATGATTTTATGATATCAGAATGCAAATATAAAAAAAATCTGTTCCTTATTTCATACACGATTAGAGTTATAGTTATATCAATGTTTGACAGCGAGAAAGTGTAAGAGTGTATAAGTTACACACCAAAAAACACAGTTGCACACAGTCAGTCATGTTGATCTAAAGAGAGAATTAAATCTGACAGGAGAGGTGGCTGTGAATGAGCTAACACGTCTGCTGAGACTTGACAGAAAAATCCTCATTAGAACTACTAAGCTTCTCTTTTCAGTCAGTTCAGGAAATACAGCCGATCCTAGTATTCACATCATGTACATTATCCGCAGTCTTAATCATCATGGATTAAATATGTTACATGTTGTACACACACGATCATAAACTCTACACACTTTCTGTCCACATCATCTGTAATGTCTACATTGTAATGTAAGTGGTGAGTAAAATCTGTTGGGTAGGTTGACAGTATATAAGCCTATATTCATTTAATTATTTAGATATTTCATTTTACTGTAACTAAATCAGTTTCTGAGTGCAGTCATGAGTCGATCCAGCCGCTAAATTGAGTTTTGAACTGCCTGCCAATTCTTCACGTGTTCCTTTAGTTCTGTATGACTAGACAATGCAGCTGGTGGTTCAGAGTTTACAGCAACGAAAGTACTGTAATGGAGAAGTAATGAAGTGAAATTAAATCCTTTACTTTATTTTCAATTAATTAAGTAATTATGTTTTTTGTAGATATACAATTTATTAATTCAGCTTCTGTTAGTGATTAGAACCAGTTACAAAGACCAATGCTCAAATGGAAAGGGATGCTCTATAGTCGTTTGGCTCTGTGTCAGAGGCAAAGTGTTATCAAAGCAAAGTCTTTAGGGGAGCTTTCGCATGTTTTGGTTGCCAGCTGAGAGCTGTAGTGTTGCAACACGGAGTGCAATTATAATAAGAACAAAACAGTCATAAATCAACGCTCTCAGCAGAGTCACAGGTAATCAGCTGGGGGTGTGGTGTGATGGAAACTACTGGGATAGAGTCACTAGAAATAGACAAAGGAGCTTTTTATTCAGGACAGAGTAACAGCAGAGGAAACTAGAGCTCCAAGAGTCATTAGCATCAGAGAACAAGTACCACAGCGGATCTGCAACTTTACCGTAAATGATCCACTTCTGGAGGTCACGGCTCAGATTGGAGCGAATGCTGTGTAATGTGCTGTCAGATTTAGAAGATACTGAAGATCAATACCTACAGTATCATCTTTTCTCTGTATCCTGATCATTTGCACTTTACCTATTCCTCGCAACTGGCAAGAATTTATTTATTTTGTGCTCACACAAGTGCAGTTTGAAGCATATGTGAAAATATTATTTCATCTTGAAATTCCTCTATAGTGTACAGCAGGAGAACTACATCTCTCTATACTACCAAAGAGGTAACAGTGGAGTTTGTGGTGACAAGAACTGCATTACAGTTGAAATGCACATCTGAAAATTGATGGCAACGAGTTGAGTTGTAGTAAACACTAATATAGATAATTACTGATGTACTTTGTAATTGTAACTTTAATCATGTCAAGCAATGCACTTGCAACCTAGTGATGTAATAATAAGCTTCATCAGAACGAACACCATGAATGTTCCAGACACCCAAAACCTCAGTGCCTGCTAGGTCTTAATTGCAATTCTGTCCTTTTTCTTCCTTGTGTCTCTTTTTGTCCTGCCCTGTCATGTTTCTTCCCAGTATCCTCATTTTGTTATAGCTGGTCACCCATTCAGCTCCTCCCACTCCTTTGTCAGAGATTTCCCTCCAATCCTACCTGCCCGCCCCACTGTGTCCACTCACTTAGATGCAGCTCCTCCCCTGCAATCAGTCACAGTATATAGACCAGTCAGCCATAATCAGTCTTCACCAGATGTGGAGTGGAACTCAGCACATGTCCACTTTGCTCCTGTTGTCTATTGCTGTTTGGACTTGGAGTGATTGGTTTGTTCATCAGCGTCCTATAATTTGCTGCCCACGACCTCTGACAAACACTCGGTGCAGGCTTACCTTTACATTCACCCTCTCTTCCTGGTGGCATGTGATTGCTGTTTCTCTGTTGATCTTAAGAGTACCGTGTCAGGCCTTGTGTTAAATTCTGTTGCACTGTGTTGTCTTGTGTGTTGCATTTGATGCTTCAAATAGTCACATCGTTACACCTGGAGCAGAATATATGAATAGTTTTGTCTGTGGGCTGTTCTTGAAATTCAAAACTAAGTCTCTAGTGGGAAACTGAGTGAGGCAGAATGAAAGATAAAGTATATCAGCACAAACCTCTTAATTATAATCATCATTCCCTTGGCTTATTGGGCTTTTTAGCTACGTTTTTCCTCTTTTGTGTCACCTTTATGTTACTATTTGTTGCTGTCTCTCTCCTCTATGCCTTCTTTCCTGGTTATATTTTATCTGTGTCTGCTACAAGTGGTCGACCAAACCACAGTAAGGCCCATTATCCATTACATTACAGCTGTGACAATGAACAATGCCTTCTCTACCATAGCACATCACCACACTGTGTTCCCACAGAGGGGCGAAGCAATTACAACTTTACAGTGAGTGCAACCCCCAATTCACCAACATGAAACTTTCAAACTGACATCAGATGGTTTAAAGGAACAAAGATCAGTGTGGGATAGATTCCAATAATGAATCCAAACATTCAGAGGTCACGAACATTTAACTTTGTGTTCAGTAGAAGGCATGAGTGAACTGCACACTGTAAAACAACTTCACTTTAACAGCGTATTCACATTGGTGTTGTCTCTGGAGTAAAAGCTGTCTTCTAACAGTTGTAGGGTGTTTGTACAGTATTCTGCAAATGCGTCATTGGCACTTCAATCTGCCCCATTATCTAATTAAATTATGTAAATTACATTGGTGTTTCATTTGTTACTGTGGCGTGCTAATACAGAAGCAATGTCCACCTCCAATAAAGTTTGAGTCAGCTGCCAAACAGGACCCTTTTTACTAGAGTTGCTCTGTCCCATTATTTTAATGGCATCTGCATCCATTGCTTTGTAACAACATACTGCATGTCTTGAATGCAGTGCTTACGCTTTCACAACTTCACAACAGCAAATATGTTTTTTTAGTGAGTTGTTAAAATCTTTTCGCTGCCTTCACCATCCACATCTCAATTTCTTTTCTTTTTTCTTCTTAAATCAATGTTTTTTTTTTCACTTGGCTTCATTCTCTGTGAGCTCTTACTTTATGGTTTTATTGAATTTTTTCAAGTCATATTTTCCCTTTGTTTATATCTGTCCTGGAATAATTTTCACAAAGCTGCCTGAACGTGACTGACAATAAATCGTTGAGCTGTGGCTGAGCCACAGTCTCCTCTGAACAGAGCAGCAGAGCCCATCTCACCACAGGGCTACTTAACAATAGTCTGTTCAGATTTCACTTGACCCCATTTGACCCCATCTGCTGCTGGCATTTTACAATATAGTTAAATATATTATAAGACCAGAATAGAGAGCCACAGGATAAACCTCTCACAAATGGTCCTGCATTACAAGAATTAGCCTAAAAGAACAGATTCAGTAGATCTTGAGGGAAAATGATTTGATATTTGACAGCATGTTTTCCCTACTTTTCCTAGTTAAAAGTCGGCTTATCTACAGGCGAGCAGCAGTTTTATTGGCAAAGGGTGATCATTGTTCCATCTACAATACTCTGTCCTCCTCTAATCACCCCAGATGAAATACAATTTATCATCACAGCTGTGTTTAGATTCTCATTTATTTCATTTGACTGTACAAGTAAATAATAATAGTAATAATATATTTACCTTGGATTCATTTTTTAATAAAGAGTCCTGTGTGAGTTTTGGTTAAGAGTCAAGCACTTAGCGTTAGGGAACATTATTACAGATGTTGTGAGGGAAGTCAGTGTTTGATTTTGTTCTATTATAAAAGTTCACAATCTTTCCCTGACTTTAACCAAAGCCCTGCGACTACCTGAGTTCACCTGTACAACGTTGGTGTCATGAAATGATGCAAGATTAAATTGGCTGTGGTAGATTGGATATTTTTGCCAAAACAATACAGTCCGTGTACATTTAAGTGTTATGTTTAATTGATACTATTGTATGTATATACAACTTGTCATCTACATAACATAAATATTGTGTCTGTTGATATTTATAACATTGGTGAAGATCAGATAATTTCGGGTCATTTTATATATATTTATATTTTATAACTATTTTATACAGAAAATCTTAAATTTCATTGCAACTGTCAACAAAGCACCATTTACTGCAAAAAAAAAAAAAAGATCATTATCATTTTATTTTATCCCTTTCTCCTATTAAACTTTTCACAGATGACAAAGCTCTCTACATCTTTCATATGCTGTAAAGAAAAGATTAAAATAAATAACTAGAGAAGTACTGCAGGGGAGAGCAGCATTTGATTGATTTTGCCTTGATGATATCATTTGTTACAAAACATTTGAGTAAAGAGTCATTTTCTGCTTTTAGATAAAAAAAAAAAAAAGATTTAGTCACATTTTCCTTTTCCCCTGCTGTGTTTAGTTCCTCTGATTTCAGACATTGCTCACTGTCTTTGTAATATTAAATGTGCTGTTTAACTCAAATAAATTCAAACTAAGAAATGTGTTTTTCAGAAAATGTGTGCTTTGTTTGGAGGCAACTCAATGATACAGTTCAGAACAAATGTTCTATGGTGTCTGACAAGTAGCATCTAATAAGAATCCTCTTTTTTGTTTTTGTCTTTCAGGTAAGCGTGAACTGCCCCGTGTGTGTGTGTTTGTGTGTTTGTGTGTGTGTGTGTGTTTGTAAGAGAGAGATACTGGGAGGTTCAGCAGGACACATCTCCTGGCCTGCATACTGGATTTTAAAAGAAAGTAAGACAACTTTCAGCCACACACAGCACAGCTCTATCATATTTCAGTGTACGTTAAATATAAATATATAATTTGAATTCACTTTTGTTTTATTGCCTGATTTGTTAGCTGCACTCCTAAACATCATATTATTACTCGCTTCAT
This sequence comes from Anabas testudineus, assembly GCF_900324465.2. Classification (NCBI taxonomy): domain Eukaryota; kingdom Metazoa; phylum Chordata; class Actinopteri; order Anabantiformes; family Anabantidae; genus Anabas; species Anabas testudineus. Next base: position 10,262,834 of record NC_046622.1, on the reverse strand, counting down.
GTCTTCTGTTACATATCTCCTGCTACATTCATCAAAACCAACACTTACTGCGGCAGTTATGTGAATTAGTTCAATTACAGTGTGTCATGTTTTACTTCTATGCAGCATTCAAAGAGTAAATAACCAAAATGAAAACTATGTTGATGATGAAAATAGACGCTTCTTTGATCTTTTTAGCATTGCTCACATCAAACAAAGGCTGTGTTTTTGAAGAAAAGCATGTTGTAGCAATGCTCTCTTAGTGATTTTAGAATCAAACAAACGCACTCTGAGCTCAGAATTACACAGTTAGTTTATTGAAAGGCTTGTCAGCACTGCTTTAGGTTTGTATATGAATGGAATATGAAGTAGCAGCACCTGCAGGAGGAATTCCACGGCATCCCGGCAGACATGTCGTGTCTGAATGTGTCTGTGTTTAGTTTCAGCACAGATGAATACAGAGCCCCAACTGGCACATACTTCCTGTGCATTCATCCCACTACTGCCGCATGTTACAATTTATGGCAACAGTCTCCCACACAATTCCCTTCAAATTATTATTAATTATTTTTCCACTGGTATCTCTTTTCTGTGCCCAATATGTTTCTGTCACATCTCAGTGATATGTGTGTAATCTGTTTTGTTCTATACACCTGTAGTGGAGACTTATTGCTCCCGGCAGAATACATTTTATGCTGCTTGGTTTCATTTTAAAGCGAGAGCAGAGCGTCATCAGTCAAACACAACTGTGTAACCTTTTGTTGCTACAAATGGTCCATTCTTCTCTGACATATTTCACTGACTGTGATTTATTTTTCTTCAAACAAGGTGGAAATTGATTTATGTCAAATAACTGAACACCTTAGTGAACAACAAATGTGCGGGCCTGGATGGTTAATATTTGAATGATAAACAGAATTAGTCAGACATTGTTTGCTTTGATAATAATTAATGTGACCTTTGCTGAGTGATATATTTCATATCCCAGCTTTTCTCTCACATCTCACAATGGAAAACAACTGGGGGTCAAACTGGTGGATTGTGGTGGGTTTGGTCTCTGAACAAGAACACTACACTCACGCTGTCAGCAGTAAAACATTGATCATAGTTTATGTACGTGTTGTGAAAATTCAGTTTGCTTCATTTATAAACCTGCATTAAAACAACATTATTATTACACACACAAGAGCACACGTCAGCAAAATCATGTAACTCTCACTTGGCAATATAGCAGCTGCAGATCAATAGACCACATTTCATTGTAGTCTGTACAATGTCTGAATTTCATTGCCACATAGGTCACAGACTCATTCACAAAGAATGAATGCAGAATAAAAATTGAATCATTCGGGTTCACACTCAATAGTACTTTTTTATTTTTTATATTTTTGGTCATCAAAATGCAGACTCTGTGCAATTTTGCATGAATGTTGTGTATAGTTTTATAGAAGTGTGGGAATTTGTGGTGCAATGTTTAATCATTCTTTAACATACTACAATATAAAACTTGTTGCACCTCCAAGCAAGGACATATTTTTCCATTAAAAAGTGCAAACTGACAGCAGCTCGACTGACTTAAATGCCTGTACTAAAGAGAATCTGGAGTGAGAGCTGTGTCTTATTTGACCTGGTTGGTCTGACATTTCTGGCCTGTTCATAACTGAGACCCTCCAAGCAGTCAGAGATTAATGAGCACATTATATTGACACTAGTCCCAGTAACCCACTCTGACATTTTAAAAGTCAGTAAAGCATGACTTGCTCTGATTTCTCACACAAGCAATTCACCTGGTAATAATGATTGAAGAATAAGAGGAGCATATAATGAGAACATAATGGACTGAGAGAAGAGAAAAATAAGTCAGTAATGGTCAGAATGATTTGAGCTGAACTCCTGTTGCTTTAGTCAAAGATGACACGAGTGATTAGTGCTAAATTATAGACTGTAGAAAGTTCGCCAGGCTGGTGCTGTAATTTTTTGTGACACAAATTATTGGTATATTTGAAGTGGTTTTCTTTTTATACTTATTTGTAATTGTTATTATTATTACTTTAAAGTAATAGTCAAAGTTATTTGTTATTATTATTATTGTTATATATAATGACAATAACTAATAATAATGATCAGCATGTGGTAAACTGTCCTCAATCACCCTTGGTCTTTCAATCTGGTTGCTAGGTTTTTACTGGTTACCACTGTTTGAGGATAAATGGACAAGAAAACATCCATCTATCCATTTTCCACCTCTTATCCGGGGCCGGGTGGCGGGGGGAGCAGCTTAAGCAGAGATGCCCAGACTTCCCTCGCCCTAGACACCTCATCCAGCTCTTCCGGGGGAACCCGAGGCGTTCCCAGGCCAGCCGAGAGACAAAGTCTCTCCACCGTGTCCTGGGTCTTCCCCGGGGCCTCCGCCTGGTGGGACATGACCGGAAAACTTCCCCTACGAGGCGTCCCGGGGGCATCCGAAACAGATGCCCAAGCCACCTCAACTGGCCCCTCTGGATGCAGAGGAGCAGCGGCTCTACTCCGAGCTCCTCCCGGGTGACTGAGCTCCTCACCCTATCTCTAAGGGTGTGCCCAGCCACTCTGCGGAGGAAACTCATTTTGGCCGCTTGTATCCGCGACCTTGTCCTTTCGGTCATGACCCAAAGCTCATGGCCATAGGTGAGGGTAGGAACGTAGACTGACCGGTAAATCGAGAGCTTTGCCTTTCGGCTCAGCTCCTTTTTCACCACGACGGACCGGTACACCGACCGCATTACTGCTGCCGATGCACCAATCTGTCTGTCAATCTCACGCTCCCTTTTTCCCTCACTCGTGAACAAGACCCCAAGATACTTAAACTCCTCCACTTGAGAGAGGATCTCCCCCCCAACCTGGAGGGTGCAAGCCACCTTTTTCCGGTTGAGAACCATGGCCTCAGACTTGGAGGTGCTGATTCTCATCCCAGCCATTTCACACTCTGTTGCAAGCCGCCCCAGTGCCTGCTGGAGGTCCCGGTCTGATGAAGCCAACAGGACAACATCATCTGCAAAAAGCAGAGATGAAATCCTGTGGTCCCCAAACCGGATTCCCTCCGGCCCCTGGCTGCTCCTAGAAATCCTGTCCATAAAAGTAATGAACAGGATCGGTGACAAAGGGCAGCCCTGTCGGAGTCCAACATGCACCGGGAACAAGTCTGACTTACTGACGGCAATGCGAACCAAGCTCCTACTCTGGTCATACAAGGACCAGACGGCCCTTAACAAAGGGCCCCAAATCCCGTATTCCCGAAGTACCTCCCACAGGATGCCACGAGGGACACGGTCAAACGCCTTCTCCAAGTCCACGAAACCCATGTAGACTGGATGGGCGAACTCCCATGAACCCTTGAGCACCCTGGCAAGAGTATGGAGCTGGTCCAGTGTTCCACGGCCAGGACGAAAACCGCATTGTTCCTCCTGGATCCGAGATTCGACTAGCGGCCTAGTTCTACTCTCCAGCACTCTGGCATAGACTTTCCCAGGGAGGCTGAGGAGTGTGATCCCCCTATAGTTGGAACACACCCTCCGGTCCCCCTTTTTAAAAACAAGAAAACAATAATCATTAATTAGAGCAATTTTTTTTCAAATATTTTTTAGTACATATTTCCTCCATAACTTATCTTAAGTTACACAGCACTGGCAGCAGTGTAGAGATATTTACTTGAGGGTTTCTGAGCCAGGCTCCACCTTCTAAACAATCAGAGAAGGGTAGTTATTCAAATCGTTGTCATTTTGTAGAAAGAAAAAAAAAACAACTCTAAACTACTTTGAAGTGCAGCCCAAAGGGGGACAGAACATTTTAAATTTAGTTTTTTTTTTATTTCTTTTTCTTTTGTCTTAAAATTCACTAACAATCACGTGCATTAAAATGGATGCACTACAATACCCGTGGAAGGCTTCTTTTTTTTTTTTGTGATTCTACAATTGCTGGGTTATTGCCATTTTCTTTTTTAAACATGATTTTACGGGGCTGAAATTGAAGGTTAGACCATTTGTGAGCAATTTCTTTTAAGATTGTGAGGTGTTATGCAGAGGAGCAGCTGCACTCAAGGCTTTTCATGAGTGATGTGGTTTTTAACCCATCTGTTCTCCAAATACGAACAATTATTGCCCGCAAAATGAGTGTTCAGGGTGTACAAATGAATAGTAGTACAGTAAATATTGGGATGGAAGGACGCCAAACATTCCAGGCAAAATTAAGGTTGATGGAAAAAATAAATCCTAATGAGCATAGCACAACAAATGTGGTTAAAGTGTTGAAAAAAAAGGAAGGAGCAAGAAAAAAATGAAAAAGACAAAGACAAGGAAATGTTTGCCCATCACACTGATGACAATACAGCTGTATGGCAGCTGACTGAGCTGTTGATGTGTCTCCTGTCCAAATATCGTTTTTTTTTTTTCTTCTATTATCATTATTTTCACCCATAACAGATATAGAGTATTTTGCATAATGCAGTCATGAAAGAGACACAAGTGTTGTGCACATTTCAGCCCATTTTTGATAAATAGTGTAATATTTGTGCCACTGTGGGCAATTATTCAAATAATAAAATAACACTTTACAGGCGATAGAGGCAGTTTGTTTGTTCCTTCCAGACAGCCAGTATTGAAACTTGCTTTGAAAGTGGATGCCTGTGCCAGATTCAATGACATTTACTCCAGGCATTTCTGAGATAGCACCGATGACAGGGACACACACAAGTGGTCATATTAACCTTGACCTGTTACCGTTGACCGAAATCCCAAATTCTAATCTATTTAGTATTGAGTCCAAGTCCATGGCTGTACCAGATGTGAAGACATTTTCTCATAGCATCCATGTGCTATCGCATTGACAACCATAGTACGAACGTGAGGTCACAAAGACCTTGATCTTTGTCCACCAAAAGCTAATCAGTACATCCTGTCCAAGTGGTCTATTTTTTCATATATTAAAACATTCCCTCAAGGGAGACGATCCTGGGAGATGTTGTGAGCTACAGTATGAGACTGGACAGACAGATAGACAGACAGGGAACCTGAAATAACGCCTCTGACCACAGCTGTTAGCAGATAAAACATATCTATGTTTAATTTACCATAGTTGTTGTATGATAAGCAGTAATCATGTTTAATGACAGACATATGTCTTTAAATAAACCAATCAGAATGTTATAAGTGGTTGTGTGGATCAGCAGATTATGTGTTAATTAAAAGGGAAAATGTAGTGTGGTGAAAAGATTAGAAGGACCTTCCTCTAGTTTATTGACAATACTACTACTGCTGCCGTTACTACTACTGCTATAACTATTCTTACACAGTGCAAATTTTACACTGATAATGACAAATATGACCAGCCACAGAAACACCGGCAAAGAAAATGGTTTTGTTTAAAATATATATTTCATTTTCATAATATTTCACTTTTTTTTCTCTCATAATTGCAGTAACTGAATGTTTTTAGTGCTGAGCAGGAACAGAATGCATAATGATTAGGGAAGAATGGTGACAGCTGGAAAGACAGTTGGTTGCTGAGAAGAATCATGTGCATGGGGACTACAGGCCTGGCAAGCAGAGCTGTGATCTCACAAGAGTTCCCCATACCATGAGTACAGATTTAGTTATGGAGAGTTACCTCTGGAGCCAATTGACAGGAGCCTTATTATCCAAACACAGCTGATGAGTTTGTCTGAACAAATGATGACAAGAGAGAACTAATTCTATACAGTATAGATATGTGGGCTGTATTTCGCAGTAGTGTTGTGTCAGCTAGATTTAAACTTTTATGGCTAAATTAGAGATTTGAAATATGTGAAAATGATCTATATTTGAGTTTGTGGTTCTCTAGAATCACACACAGTGCTTCCCTTGTCTTGCCCCTCAATTTTGTATATCAATACTGCAGAATCTCACACTTGGTGAGATCATGTCTGATCCATATGCCAGGTCTCTCTGGTCTCAGCCGTGCGGGACTAAGCTGTTTCTCTGTGCTAAACCTCATTCAACCTCTGACATTTTGCCATTTTCACTGGAGATTAGCTCTTCAGTAAAAGCCACCGATTGTAATACGTATCACAATTTTAATGGTCCTGATTGAATTCTAACCCTCCAACATGAGAGAGAATAACTGTAGTGCCTTGTAAAATCATCTTAATATTTTGAGTTTCAGTGCACATGCGGGATCAGATCTAGGAAGCGTTGTGAGATGCTAATATGGACAAGAGACTGTAGTTACAAACATTTATTTACTGCAGGGATAATTTACACAAAGACATAGGGAACATTCAAAATAACAGCTGCAAATGAAATGTCAGACTTGTAATAATGATTACTTTACTAGAGATGTGAGAGAGATACTCTATGTAAATCCTCATTTTGAGTAATTGTTGCACTACGGAGTGATTGGTAAAGTGGGAACAGTGGAGGTGTACCCCTGTAAAGTGCACGTTATCTATCTAAAGAAGTATTTTAGTCCAAGCCCTGTGAATTGCAGTGCAGTAAGATGTGTGGAAATAGTGTTTTTACATGTGTGTATGTTATAATTTAAGTGATAAACAGATCTTGTTGGCCAGCCTGATAAGCTCTGTCTCCTAAAATGATGCTTCTCAATGGCTATTAGAAATATGGTTTTGTAGGGAAAGTACGTATGTTGCAAACATGCTGAAAGTTAACATTTCAATGAAATGTTTCTAGACAGTGGAGTTATTTCTGCCAAAATATCGATATATCCGCAACATCCAGTTTTGTGTTCCATCGCCAGTAAATATCAGATGCAGTGGTCTGTCTTACTTTTCGGTAGAATTAGTCTATGGCTAAATGACCTTTCCATCAGCCACAGTTCATCAGAGAGTGATGCACTTTCCAGCCTTCATAGTGGCAATTTTAACATTTACTTCTCAAAAATAGACATAGAGGCAGATGCACAGATCAACAGTTTTGCCCAGAGTACCTCGTGGCATTTCAATAAACATATGTATACAAAAGGTCATAAAGTGTACCGTCTGTATTTAAAAACAATCACAATTTTACAAAGACATCGACTGTAATGATAGGAACAAAAATAGTGATCTTAGTCTGTGTGAGATTCTTCAGAATTTATTTTCAGTAAATGGAGTGGGGGCTGCTGATGGGGCAGCACCTTTGTACTTTCATTTATCAAAGTCGGTAAAATCTAGATCAGTCTTGAGAGGAAGTCAATGAGCTCAAGTGGACCTCTGTTCAATAAGTGTCACCACTGATTGATGTTCATAAAGAGGATCCCTATTTCATCGAGTCAGCATTAATTGGCATTTATTTCCTGAGCACTTTTGGATTTAGTTTGCTGAATACAGAAGAAAAGAAAAACTTTCTTTCTCTATCACCTGCATCAAATAAGTACACCATAGTCAAAAGATCTGATCAAACCTGCTTTTGTAATTGTTGAGTTTAAACCGTCTTCTCTATTCACACACACTGGTTGAAAGTATCTAGTATTCTTCTATTAAAGTCTTGTGGATTTCTAAAGTACAGTCTGTCAGGTAACACTGATGTGGTGCAGTATGACGCCGTGTGCTAAAAAGCTCAGTCCAGAACTTGACCTACATCAGCCTAATGAAGCTGAACCCTAGACCTTATGAATCTTTGAGACATTTAATTAGGTTGCTTTATGGCTGTTAAGCAGCTTCAGCATCTTCTTGCACAACTACTTGGTGTTAAGAGAATTGAATATTTTAATAACAGATGGTGGTTTGCATATTTGAACAATCATAATTTGGGATTTATACCTTATGGTGTCAGACTGTCGAAATTTGTGGAGAGGCAGGGTACACCCTGGACAGGTCACTGCTCTATCACAGGGTTAACATATAGAGACAGACAACAATATGCACTCCCATTCACACCTATTTGCAATTTAGAGTCACCAATTAACCTAACATGCATGTATTGGATGGTGTTTCCTTTATAGATATCTGGTGCTATATTTTGAGATATGCATTAAACTTCAGTATGAGCTCAGCCCGATCTGGACCTGTTTGTAGAGCATCTGCATTTGAATTTTTTATTTAAAATCTTCAAACCGCAGTTGCTGTTAAGTGTCCTTCATGTCTTTGATATATCTGAAAGAGTTAATATTACTTCCATTCTTATTGTAATGCTTTCAACTGCCAATACACCTTTTCATTTATTCTCTAAACTTTGCATCTGATGTGGTGCAGCGGCGTCCTTTGGTCATGTTCTCTTCCTACTGATGGAGATAATTGAAAAATACCATGAAAATTAGGACAATGACAGTATAACACTAACGAAATTATTGCTGCATTTCAACTTGCTTCCACAGAGTTGAGGTCATATCTTACCATAAAAAAGGACATCGAACAGGCACCCGTAAAGAAAACTTTAAATGCAAACTGACAGACATAAGCCTAATATGACAATGTGATGCATGTCAAGAAGGTGTACCTACTGTACCAAGGTGCACCTACTATACGTGCAGTAGCGTGCAGAGGCGCTTGCTGCATATTCAGCTTGTTAAACTATTTCCCTGCTGGATTCTTTTCTTTTTTTTTCTCACTGAAATAGCACCAAAGTAGTACAACATGTTAAAACTACTAGTTTAAGTAAAATAACCATAGAAAAAGTAAACATTGCTTCTATGCCCCACAGTGTCACTGCTGGTCATTTATCTTTGCTTTCTCATGCTGAGCTGAGTCAGTCCACTGTGGCCTCAGCCCTGAGCTCCACTAAAGCCATTAGCTTCCAGCCATTTGATTGAATATGGCCATCGATTCCCAGAAGAAATAAGTCAAGCAGAGCATCACCTGATCAGAGCTGCCAGCTCCCTAATGGAGAGAGAGCACACGTGGAGAGAGGGATTGCAGGATGTAGGAGTTCACATTAACAATGGAGGGATGAGATGTGGGAGGAGATGAAACAGCTTAATGTGGAATACAAACACACACTGAGAGACGTCAAGCACCCTATTGTTCCTGCCTCTCTGGTAGTTTCCAGCTGCCCGAGAGCTTCACATATTGTTGTTTTAGCATGGAGATGTTTAAACATGAAGGCTTCGGATTTTTTATGTTGTGTTTTAAAAAAGGATGTTGAAATAAATCTCAGCTATTTCTGCCGTAATTCATATTCTGTATATCCCCGTGCTTCCACTCTCTCAGTGAAATATGACATTGTGGCTGCATTCCCAGATTTTTATGCAGATTTTCTACTGTCTTGTTCAACATTATCTCTCTCCTTGGTATGAAAGAAAGATATAGGTATTCTACCTAATGTGTATTTTTGTCTTGTGCCATGTTTTTCTCAGTTTAATGAGTTGCTGACATCACATACTGGATTGTCTGTAGACGCACTACATACCATCCAGCGTTCACAAGTTATATTACATCAGAGTCTGTTGTATGTTGGCATTGTCAGGTGAGTCTAATAACTGGATCTGACTTATAAACTGGTGCCAGAGCAGTCAGGAGACCAGGAGAGCAGCAACCACCTTACACTGACACGGTGCCAGAGGTTACTCACTCGGTTGGCATAAAGTTTCCAACTACTGAACCTTCCAACAGGAATTAAGATCCTCTTACCGGTAACAGCAGGAACAAATGGAAACAGTGAGAAAGGAAAGAGCCATAATCTGGGCTAAAGGTAAGAGACAAGGCTGGAATACGCATGGAAGAAAGTTTCAAATGCGGCATGGCTCTCTGGAGCTGTTCACTACTGTGGGATTGAGCACTTCTTTAACCGTTGCGGTGGCTTTATTGCATTGCTTCAATATTGGCATCATGGGTTAGACATTTTTTAAATGAACAAAAATAAGTCATGGATGTTATTTGGTGACCTTGTTCCTTTCTCTTGTTTTATGAGTTGCTTGTAATCTTAAAGTAATTAGTTCCCCACTAAAATGGGCAAAGATTCTAAGGTATGTTGTAGGTTTTACTTCTGTGTCGCACTAGCTGGAGGTGGACAGTGTACTAGTAGTCAATTCATTTTATCTATATTTATATGACTTACAACGTTCCTTTTTCTCCAACAGCCGAGTAAGCATAAACATTCAATTTCTTACATCACGGAGCACATAAGCGATTGCTGTTGTTGTGGTTCAGTGGGAGGCCATTTCTACATAATCAATACTGATCTTACACATCTACTACAGATTGTAATGGAAAATGAAAACCAGTAGGAATAACGAGATGTTTAGCTATGTCTATATGTTAGTGGACTGTGTAATGTGTAATCAGGAAATGTATAAAATATTTGCGGTTTCTTAATCTATTGCGAGTGTATGTGTTTTGTGTAGCATGTCTCATTAATTCAACAAGCCCTGGCTGCATTCTCCTTTACTCCTAACAGAATCAGTAAGGGCTTTGCTGTATCAGCTAATGGTGACAGGGCAGATGTGGAGAGTTGCTGACATATGTTTCAAGCTTTTGAGTGAGGCTCACTCTTTCAACCAATCAGAGAATGAGAGGCATTTCTGTTTAATTACTTTGGAGTATTCTCATTATTATAATTTTACAATGATTAGTACTGGAACCACTGAGCTGCGCATCTCAATACAATAGCATGTCAATCCCATAATAAGGTTGATGCCATACTTTAAAGGTAGCAACAAAGGAGCTCAGACAAGTGAGAGCCTAGTGAAGGAAGTTGAATACGTTGAACAACAAGACAAGATCCCCAAGAGAAGGTTTACTGAACTGCATTTGTCTGATCACCAGGAACACAACATAATAAGCCGATTTTATTTGGTTTCTCTGAATCTCTCTTTTTTTTTTTAAATTGTCTTTTTCTAGTGAGTAACTTTTTTATTACCTCAAAAAACATTACAACCCCGCTATTTTAGCAGCATGACAGTATTTCCCATAATGTGGTAAAATATCCGGAGGTCTCTCTTCCTCTCTAATGGAACTGAAGTGTAAATGCTCATTGAGCAGCTCTAAATACATTTAATCCTACAGTTCTAGGGTGGCAACATTACAGAGGGAGATGAAAGAGACACTCAATAAAGAGGCTGCATAAACCTGAAAGCACTTTACAGTGGATTGAATTAATACCAACTGGAAATGGGTGCCTGTCAGATATTTTAAAAATGCACCAGTAAATATGGACCGAGAGGGTTTCTAAACATATTTTTGCCATGAAGCTGCAGCATACTGTTAATATTTTATTTATTTATTTAGTTTTGAAATTATGGGGCAGTGAGACAAAGAGCCGCTACTCCTGCTTTTATCTTCTCCTATCTATATAAGTTATGTTGATAAAATATGTCCTTTTCTCTCTTTGGGGAAATAAAAATCTAATTAAACAGCAAAAATGGTTTCCTCCTTCATGTGATTTACAGAGTCCTCACTCTTCTCTTTGTAATAGATGGTAGTGTGAACTGAAGTAGAAATTGTTCCATCTTTAAGGATATTGTTTTCCTTCCATTTGACTTTCACATTTTATGTAACCTTTTTTTTTTTTTCTCGCCAAGGAGGCTGCGTTATCAATTCTCAGAATGCGTTAATACACCACTTCTCATATTTTACCATAACATAATTGGATTTGTTCGCATCACTGGTATGTTCATAGTTATGCATTAATCACGTGGACCATCAACAGCCGTGTCCTCTACTAGGGAAATATTAAATTGTTCTTCTTAGATGAATTAATCAAGTCTTTAGAGGAGACCCATTTCACCTGATCTAGATGATAGTGCCTTCTCATTTCTGATAACTGTTCTGTAAAAAGTTCACAAATATAATGAGAAAATACTCACTTCAATCAAAATTTAAATTAATCATTTAATCTCAATGAATCTCATTATTCTTCAGAATAATGAAGATTCTTCAATTGAAAATTGTTTCATATATATTAACTCTCTAATGTTGACAAAAGGTGCAGTCACATTCTTTCTTTTCCTTGTTGCTTGACATTTTCTCTGTTCATGTAAACGGTTAGTTATGTAAAATTATATCGAAGTCTGACGTGAAAGCTGATTATTCTGTGTTTATTACTCTATGTTGCCCACAGTTGTCTGTCTGTTATTCTAATGAAACCCTCTGGACAGATGGCTGCTCTGTCTGGATCCTCTGATGCGACAATGTAGGAAAAGAAATGAGTTTGATGCTTTGATTTTCATTCCGGCCTACAAAGGAGACTCAGCTGTAAAAGAAACATTTAAATCAGTCTTTTGTGTCCCTGACCGACTGAACGCTAACTAATGATCAGGTGGAAACATACTGTGCTGTACAGGAAGAGAGAGAGAGACACACACACACAGGCTGACTTAGATGTTCCTGTTGTGGGGTGAATGTTTTCTGCTCATGTAAGACTTCAATCAGTGTTAACACTGAAAAAGCTCTCTTAGTACAATGCATGTCCATTCAACTGAATGCACAGTTTCTGAATCAGTGATGTTTGTTTGCTTGTGCTGTTCTGAAGAAAAGGCTTTTTACAGTAACCAAGCTGTCTTCATTTTCAATTTGAATTAGATGTCTTGGTTTTTTGAACACAGTAATAAAAAACAGGGTCTGGGCACAATGACTTCTCTCAGATGGAGATCCTGAGTGAACTGATGTACATTTCAAAACACATTTGTTCTGTAGCCTCCATGAATGACAAAAAAAAAAAACCAAACAAACTAAGATGCATGACATAGAAGGAAACATCAGCGTGAACGTACATAGTAAGCAGTGTTCAACTATTGTGTTAATCAGCTGAACTCAGATCAGTGTTTCAGTGTTGGGTGAAGAGCTTTAGGATAACTGACAGAGCGACAGTACTGGTATTAGTCTGAGAGTCAATCATACATTGTTCATCCTCTCATCTCATTCTTCTACTGAGAGCTATTCTGCTTTGTTTTGATTGAGACTGACAGGAGATCAGATCGAAACTCTGAGCAAAGGAAATTATACAAACACGATCCACAACCGTCATCTCTCTCTCTGCTCAGACAGATGTGTGCAGGCAGTCGAGTTAAGTGGCTTTAGTTTGTAAGGTGATGTTTGACTGAGAAATTAACCAGCTGTAAAATCATTTGAATGCATTTCAGTTTATCTATAAAGTGTCAAATCAAAACACTTTGCAATGTAAGGTTTAAGATGTTACAGAGTGGTATGGACAATAAAAAGTAATATACTGCTCAGATTCCTCCATAAGTAATAACAACACATTGTTATTAGCTACAAAATATGAGTGAGAACAAGTCTAAAATCCGTTGATGTATGCTGTACCTAAACAGCCACACCTGACATTTCAAATCACATAACCAGTCAGGTCAATATTTGCATGAGTCAAACACCCAAGCCCGCTGCATCTATATAGCTTCTCACTCAGACATCATGCCATTTTACTGCAGATCAAATAGAGAGAGAGAGGGCCTCTTATGTCCATTCAGTTAATTTATAGTGACTGACTACGATTGTGATGTTGGATTAAATTTGTTACTATGGGTCAGTGATTCATGAGTAGCTATAATGAAGCAAGAAAATGAAGATGAAATTGTCTTTTTGGTACAGTAAGTGCTGTACGATGCTCTGTTTTACCCTCCCTCCAAATGTCATTATTTGTTAATGGTCTGGAAGTAGAAGGGATATGGTACTGGATAGAACCATGGCAAAGTGGCTGGTGATTGCAGCAACTGGACTTCATTTATGTCTTGGGAGAAAAAACATTATATTTATTTAAAACTGTCCTCATATAAGTTTAGAATTCAAAATGAAAGAAGAGTTTGAACTAAATGTCCTGTTTTAGGCTAAAAGAAGTGAAATAAGATTTACATTAGAAATCAGAGCTGAAGAGCAGCTTGGTGAAGCTGTCGCACGTTGAGCTAAGCATCACAGAGAAGTACACTCACATTATTTACATTTAGAAAGAGCAATAAAAATAAGCAAATAAAGATGCAGCTTTAGTAAAGCTTATGAAAAACTTGTTCCCTGATCAACTTTGACATTTCCATTGAGTTTGGGCTGTTTACCATTATTTTCCTCTTGGAAATAGTGAAAAGCTGAACACAAAACAGTGCTGATATGTGACAAGACAAAGGGACAAAATTAGTAAATCGTTGCACAGTATACTTAGGCACTGATCATTGTGGCGCCTGTTTGCTGCTGTGGGTCAATAGAGTGCATAGAATAATTGGGCATTTCAGAGGAGGAGGTTAGACCAGACTGACAGACGACAAGATATCAAGGATATAGCATAATTAAAGTAGACAGACGAGACAATAAAGACGAGACAATGAAAAGAAAATAAACAAAGACTGCACTATAAAAATGCAACGGCAAATAAAGGAGACAAACAGAGAGGGCTCAGACAGCAGACAGGGATAAAGCGATGGAAACCAAAGCACGGGCTCCATGCTGTGCTTCCTCGCAAACACCCCGAACACATATGAACAAAGTCGATGCAACTACACTGCACGGTCTCCTGCGGAGTGAGATGAGAGAAGGTGTACCTGAGTAGACAATCATGTCTTTCACTCCTTTTTTATCGTCAGTCACTCTGGTTTTCTCCTAATCCCTGCGTCTGTTTCTCAGAAACTGCCCTCTTTAAAACTTTTAAAGTTCAGTTTTTCCAACGATACTATATTCTTGTGAGGTTTTGGACAGAAGCCTGCTTTGCCTGCCCTCTCTCTCTCTTTTACATTCAGTCCTTCTCACACTCTTGTTTCCTGTGTGAACACTTCTGCCTCCACTTGTTAGTTAGAATGATTGTCTAACCAGAGGGTTAGCTGCGTATCTAGAATCATTTCATTATCTCACAGCTCAGAGACATACTGCATGTCCTAATATGACCATTATGCATGCTGTTTGGTTGCTAATTATCTGTCCTTTTCTCTCTGTGGTTTTGGGGGCCTGTGTGTTGTGCGTAACCAACCAGGTCTTCCGCCTGCTGTGCGGAGAGTTAGTCTCACAGTTTCAGTCGCGTGCTGTTGAATTACTCCCCGCCTCCTACGTTAGACAGGATAAACTTTGACCAGTTGCTTCTTGTTTGTGTTATTTCCTGTCATGCGGCGACAAACATATGGCTAATTTGTGGTTGTGGGATGAATCGCATCAGTCAGGTCCAGCTGCCTTTGGGTTGAACAGCTCACAGCCTGAACCCAAAGATCATAATAATGGCTGCACACCAGACCTCATTTTCATAATGCTAAAAAGGTCCGTGTGCACGGTTACTGGAGCATGAAAGGAGGTCAGAGAGGAGGTCAGATATGCCCTCGTAATTTTTAAAATGTTTGTCAAGCAGCCAGTTTAATTCTTCACAACATAGCTCATGCATAACAAGCTGCTTTAAAAATGCAGAGTAGCCTGTGGATGAGGAGTTATCTCTAGACTGATATAACAGTATGTGTGTATATAGATTTTTTTTTTCTTTTTTTCTTTTTACATATTTTACAATCCCTCTTTTCTGAGTTGAGGTGAAATCTCTATTTGACAGAGCTGGTTCAAACACAGACAATACGCATCACAAACACAGTTAGACTTATGGCTGACATGTTCCACATGACCAGGGGTCTTAATCTAGAGGGAGGACTTCATCTGACAGGAGATGTTGAATTTGGACAAGCTAACAAGTCTGTAGAGGCAAATCCTCAGGAGAACAGCTGAGATCTCTGCTTCTAGTCAGCTCAAGAAATGCACCTGTATCCTGCAGCTGGATGCAAGAAGAACACTGATGAGCTAATATGTGGTACACATGCTGACATGTCTTTACATGAATAACAGAACAGTGTACAGTTAGCTCGGGCTGCATCGGCACAAATCATTCCTAAAATTGAATAAAATTCCAGTAATTATGCTGAAGGTTGTATTTGATGTCATCATACTGTTTAATATCAGCACTAACTGTTAATCGGCAACATGAGGGAGATCATATGACACACAAATGGAGGCTAGATGATTGAAGAGAGGGGGGGGGGGGGTTTAGTTCTTTCCGCAGCAGCCGCTCATTACCAGCCTCAATGTTCCAATAGATGTGGAGCGTGGTGTGACCGTTTATTAAAGTTAAAAGGTCCTCAGATCTCAGTTTTAGCCAGTCATGGTCAGACATCTATCACAACTGTACAGGACAGAACAGAAAAGTGCACACAGATAGAAGAACATGCCCTTGGAATACAAGACAAAATACAAATGGCAACTGGACAAAAAGGAAGTCCAGTTGCCCTGACTCAACTTTCAGATAACTTCACCTGGAGGACTGAGAATCTTCACCGACTGTGACACAGTAGACCAGCAGATTGAAAATGTGCTGTGTGAAAGCTCTGTTATCTTTTCCTCACTGCTTGGCTTCATGGACAGATTTGATTTGATCTACAGCTTTTATTTATTTTATTTTTTCTTTAATTTATCCTGGACTTTTTTTCTACTACTAATATCATTAGTGCAAAATCAATCAAAACATACACCACCACCATTTTTTATGTACTAAAAGTATAATATTATCTTGAAGTCTCCCACCTGTTGCTGACTCTTTTCCAAACTATTAAAGTTGGTTACGTGTGCTGTCGAGCCACTGAGTGGCACAGCTTTTATTTGTCTGAATAATTCATGAATCACTGTAGAGTTCTCCAATATTTACAAACTGACTAATGGTAAATGTTCGGCACTACTGTACACTGAGTTCTAACAGAAGTATTGTTCCATTATCTTCTCTGAATTATTCAGTGTCTGCCCACTGGAAAAATACATTTCACTAGTGTTATGTCCTTTCTAAACCATAATGTGCTCCCTCAACAACTCCTAAAGAGAAGGAATCACAATGATTAATAAAT
Organism: Anabas testudineus; assembly: GCF_900324465.2. Lineage (NCBI taxonomy): Eukaryota > Metazoa > Chordata > Actinopteri > Anabantiformes > Anabantidae > Anabas > Anabas testudineus. The sequence continues at coordinate 10,246,115 of NC_046622.1, read as the reverse complement.
TATTAAATGTATAAAAGTGGTCATATGAAATAAGTATATATAAGATGTGTGTTATCTCTACATGTTACTTTGCCGCATGTTGACCTGGGCCATTTTAGTACAGCTGCATTAAATACAGAAGCTAGCCCAGCTACGCTGACAACTCGTCAACAATAAAAAATTGTTGATACACCCAATCCATCTATCCTCCCACTCAACACCCTCACCCTGTCAGCGAAAGTGAGAGCGGTTATCCTGCATCACATGCTCACAGATTCACATAGCAATCCAAGAGGAGCTGTGAGACACAACTGTCAGGCAGATTTAGTATTATTTTTATTTTTACTTGTTTTTTTTTTCAGCCTATTTCAACAAACCTCACTGATCTGCATCTTGAAGCAAACATCTATTTACAGGTGTCATTAGTGGTACATTAGGATTAAAGACCATATCAAGCAGTCACTGATGTTGCATTGAATACTTCCTACTGTATATGATCTCAGCAATAATAAAGATATCACTATTGTATAGTCTAGTCAGAGTTTATTCCAGCATGGTACAGAAATCAGACTATATGGAATCAGTGGTTTCAGAATCTGTCTAAGCAGCGTAACATCACTGCACATGAACCATCCAAAAGTTTCCATTCTTCTTCATAAGATGTTCGCCTACGGTAGAGGGCCAACTGCTGTCTTCCTTACGTGAGCTATGAGTCAGATTCATTCTTCTCTCTTTACAGGTTTACAGCTACAGAACAGCTACCAGAGTGTTTTATTGGTTCTTATCAGCCCCAACCCCTGCAGCAGGAGTCACACCACATCTCTCTGATCTAATGCTGCTTGTCGACAGAAACTCAAAAAATTTATGTAATGTGCCCGAGTGTAGAAACTGACCTTTACTGTGTGTGAGAGGCTAGGGATTTATCAAAATGTTAACGCCTTCTGTAGGAATATCAATTGCAATCATTGCATTATTTTAAAGCCTGAAAGGTTTGCATATATTAAACAAATGGAGTATGATCTGGATTTCACTGCAACTCTCTGCAGCCTTTTAAAAGAACATTCTCTTCGTTCTCTAAATCTTTTCTTCTATACTACTACTACTACTATTACTACTACTACTACTACTACTACTACTACTAATAATAATACTAAACTAAAAAAAAAAAAAACTAATAATAATAATAATAATAATAAACATATTACCTTTGTGATAGTTATAACTAAAAACTGACAAATGACAATCTTGCAAAAGTAGAATTAACAGCAAATCTACTGCATTGGATTGTACAGGTGTTCTTAATGAAGCAGCCAGAAAGTGAAGGATGTTCTTACCATTTGCATGCATTTCAACATTCATTTAATTCATTCAACGTTCCCTCACATACCCCACATATGGTCTGTAGAAATTGCACCCCTTTTTGAGGTCAGGTGCTAAAATAACAGATTGCTTCTGGTACAATGGTACCGAAATGAAACCTGGTTATTTTCCATCTAAACAGTCAAGAACGCCGGACAACTGCTCAATTTAAGTGATTTATTTGGCATAAGGCACAATAACCCATGGGTTAGATTTAGGTTTAGGCACTAAATAAACATGGTGAGGATAAGTGCATATTTGCCTTAAGTGCTGCTTCCCTAACTTCCCTAATTGTGTGTTGATGATGAGTTTCATGTTGGCTGTGTAGTTTTGGCAACAGTGCCATGGATGTGATGGATAGAGGTTAAGAGAGATACAGCAGTCAAAAGGGGGGAAAACAATAAAAGACCACCACCCACCACCAAAGTGAAACACACATTTTGACATTAGCTGCCAAATGAATTCTCTTTAGGACATGAAATTTATGTTGCCTCCTTGTTCTGGTAATTAGGAAATTAAATTGGCATTTCGCCATTTGTTTATAAATAGATGTACTCCCAAGGTAGGTAAGTATGAAATTCTGCCATCCCCACACTTTTTATACTATGTTTTACCTGTGGTGCGGTACTGCAGGGACATAACAAACAACCACCTGCTGACTATAAATGATTGAGTTTTATTGGATTGAGTGCGTTCACATGGATTCATGGAAATAAATTAAAAAGGAGATCTTGATACAAAGATAGATAAATATTAAAGTATAACAAGGGAAATAGAGAACAGCTGGAAATATGTATACTCCGACATATACAGTACTGCATAAATAAATACAGTATGTTCAGAAACACAGTCCAAAAGTCGAATTTACTATAACTTTAGCCCTCACTCAAACGTAGTGATAGCTTAGATGAAAGTATGGACCACCCTGAGACCTCTGACCACATAAAAGATTTATTTTTATTTACTGAATATGGATGGAAAGAACATTTCCAGAGATTTTTGCATTGAATTTAAGCTTCATATTGACTTTACTTGACATTTGTAAAAAAAAAAACAAAGCTGACGATATGAACCCACATACACACTCTAGCTGGACATTATGGCCTGAAATTATATTGTAATGTAATGTTTTTATGTCAGTATTTGATTTCCTAAGATGATTGATCAAGACAGAGCGGGCTTGTTTCCCAGAAGTTGCATGTTGTACCGGAGCATAGGTTAGAATAGCGGGTGTTACATTGGTAGTTCTTTAGGATTCAAAAAAAACTTTATTAATCCCAGAGGGAAATTGTTTTGCCTTGTTACAGTTGCTCCCAACACAGAGAGAAAGAAAGGGAACCACAACCAGAAAAGATCCACACCAACACAAATACAGAATAACATCAATACAGAAAACTCAGTATATACACAGAATATGTAATATGGATGAAAATAGGTCAATAAATAGATTGTAGTGTTGCTGTTACAATCATTTTGTTTATTCACCAGACAACAGGTTTAGTGAGAAACCTTGTTAAACCACCACAGAGAACAAGAGCCAGAGAAGAATCAGCTGTTAGCAACACGACTTATCAACATGGGTCACGTGTCAACAGCAGAGGTGACCCAAGTTTGGTAGATGTTAAAATCATAAAGTACATGATGATGGAAGATAATTACTTGGTTTGTATCCAGCTAATGATTTACTGAGGCGACACCCTGAAATGTTCGGTTGCCTTTAGAGAGTGTAGGGTCCTGTGTGAGAGGAAGGCAGAGGCCCAAAGAAAGAGAAGCTGTCTAATGAGAAGGAGAAACGGAGAAATAGATTTTAGTATCACTGACTAATGAGAGCCAGGTAGACTCTCTCTTTCGCTCTCTCGTTCTCTCTTACCCTTTATCTCGCCTATTCTTACCTCAGGCTTTTTAAAATGAACCCCGATAAGCAGTGGCAGTTATTTATATGGTAATTCTCCAAAGAAGCGCGCCACACGTTTGTGTACCCACAGTTTAGTCGAGTGGAAATGAGATATTCTCTGATTCTGTGTGTGTTTGTGTTCTTGTCTGTGTGTGTTTTGATGATTGCTTCACAAGAGGCCTTGTGGTTATATTATTTGAGGTCCAAGACTTTAAGGAGTGTATTTACCACAGCCTTTTCCCGCAATGGGTAGCTCTGTAGACCTGACTAGTAGACGGTTCCAGCTCTTCAGCTCTTTCTAGGCTACATACATGACTAGGACAGCATACAACATTGGCAGGTGACATACAGTACATTACATAACAGAATACACAACCTTTAATTTACAAAGCATGACTGTTTCACCACCACATATTAAAGTTAATAGGATTTATTTGCTGTGTTTTCTCTTGATATTCATTTGTAAAGGTCTTTGTCTTGTCATTTGTCATTTTAGCAGCGATGAAGACCAACATTCCTTATTTCCAAGTATTTTTGTCATTTGCTTTTTTGAGAGAACTTAAGATACACGTGCCGTTCATTAGAAAATCGACAGCTGAGTTGCACCGTGATGAGTGTATTTTCATATTTTTACATTTGCTGAATCTCCGGGTCTTCATGTTGTTTCTTCTGTTTGATAGACCTGTAGTTTTATTACTGCGTGATGCACCAAAGTGTCATGATATTCATTAGAAATTCCTTAAATTGCATGAGGGGACATGTTGACTTTATGATAAACTGTCACTATAAAACATAGAATACATTTAAATACAAAAAAGAAGAAGATAATAGCAAAATATGCACAAAGTAGATAAGACAGTCTATGGTGGTCAAGAAATAGCTTACTGTTCCTGCCTTAATTACAGATCCATGCAGTCTTGAAGGTTTCAGTACACTATAGTAATCTTAGCAACAAGCATCAACATGTTTTACTATACACTAATTTTATCTGTCACAAAACAGGCAGGCGAAGATTCATAAATGTTGGCTGTGGTTTCGTGTAGCGAGACTGACTATTTTCATCTCAGTCTGTTTACTGCTGTGTCACCGCAGTGAGTTGACGGCAAGTGTTAGAAACAGCGACGGGGCTGTTGACACACTGACTCAGACACTGGGGTTGTAATCAACAGTTTTCATCAGATGGTTAGTAGAAATGGTAAAACAAGTAAGATAGATAGAGAAAAACTGAAAAAATATATAGTAAAACAAAACATTTGATACATACTTATGTAGATACATAGAGCATAATTTAGGTGTGCCCCATGTGGTTTGTGGGACAAACCACATGGGGCACTCTTCACTTTTAAATACTCCACATCAGCTTGTCAACTCTTCAGTCTGCTGTTAAACTGTCATGGCATGCTGAAGGATTTTCTTCGTTTCTTTCTTTCTTTCTGCGAGTGTATCAGTTAGAACAGCAACAGCATCAGAAAGTCTGACCTCTCGTCAGAACACTGAAAGAAAAGAAAAATAACATACTTGCTTGTGAGATGTATGTCAATAGATGGAAACATAAAGAGATGAAGAAAGAAGCTGGTGAGAGTCAAGAAAGGAGAGTAGGAGGACTGTATAAAACATGATGGTTGACCTTCAACTGAGTACAGGTTTGTATTTTACAAGGGGAACCAACCTAACACTATACAGTAAATACAGTGTATCACTGTGTAAATGCATGAACGATCAGTGTGTCTTCATTTGGAACATTGCTAATAACTAATTTTGCAGATTAACTTTTACTCTTTAACTCGCCTAGTGCAAGAAATTTGTCGCTTGTGGGTTAATGGGTCATTGTTAACGCAGATTGTGTCACGGTGACAGAAACCGATAAAACACTGCTGAGCAGAAAAAGTGTTTACTCAGGGCTTTTGCTTATTGCACACTATGAATTCATTTCTTCTTTCTTTTATGCTCATACAAATTCTGTGAAGGTCTGTGGCTGCCAGTTGTTTCTGTTTCTGCAAGCCTTGCACTTTTTTTTTTGTGGACAAAATGCAGTATACATAATTTCTGTTAAATAAAAAAAATAAATAAAAAAAAAAGGCCAGTTTGGCAGATAGTGTTATGATGGGGAACGCCCAGATACTGAGTAATTTGAATAATTTGAATTAGTAATATTACTGGAGAACCCTCAGACGCAATCATCCATTACAGCCTCTGATTGAAATTCTCCCAGAGACAATACAGTATATAGTTTGGCCAATACACACAGCTAGTGGAAGGGAAGCTGTTAAATTCACCAAAGTCAGCACAGTAGGTGCTCTAAACATAAACATAAACATATATATATATATATATATATATATATATATATATATATATATATATATATATATATATATATATATATATATATATATACTGTATCTACGTATGTTAAACCACAGGTGCAACATGTTTATTGCTCTGCAGGAGAACCAGCAGCAAACGGAGACCTGGCCATCAGTCTCTCGAGTATGCACCACAGCGTGAAATGCTGCTGCACTCGACTCCATCTGTTGAGGCTCGGTGGTGCTGCTCTTTCAGATATGAGCTGGGCTCTTAGCAACATGATGAGGAAGGAGACAAATGGAAAAGCCGATTGTGAGAGGTAGAAAGACAGTCAGACATGATCGTTTAGAATGTGCGCGCGTTATATTTATAATGGACAGGAGGTAAAGGTATTATAGTGGTACAGCTGCTCCTGCAGCCTCTTAGGGAACGGCCCGGTGTGTCTCGTCAGCCTCTCGTCACGGGAAATGATGAGTGGAAACAACACTGTGCTGGTAATTCCTTTCTGTGTCAGTTACACATGACTCGCCAACTGCTTGTCGTTCAGTGAAGCTCTAGAGGAGGTATGGAAGACCAAAACGTTAAAATGTCTTCAACACAACTCCGACTTGCTCCAAAATCAAACTGTTGGCGGTTTCTGCTGCCAAGTGTTTTCCCTCCACACAGAATAATATGTGTTTTAGAAGAGGCCATATGCTGTGAGAGGAATAAGATCTTGTATAACAAAGAATGTAAGGTTTCACTAGTTGTATACTTGGCAGATCCTTTATTCCTCATGTTCTTTGTTATCTTTCACTTCAGAAGTGAAACATATGTAAGTGTGGACAGCTAAATATTGTACAGTTAAAAAAAAAAAAAAGAATCTTTGAAAAGGTGAATGCAAATCTGAACAATGCACAACGCTTCACATCCCTCTGTTTAAAGCATATTACAGACACCTGGGCCGCAGCGAGAGAAAATTAAATCTGTGGAGGTGCATAAGAACAAAGTAAGTTTCTCTTTGTTGTCTTCTGCCTGCCCCTGCTGTGCAACTCAAACAAAGAGCTCTTCATATAGGAAGTAAATGTCACCAGCTTTGTGACAGTACAAATACATGTTCATTTTAGAATGACAGTTATAGCTTCTCACAAATAAACTAATTTAAACAGTTTCTATGTATAACACTGTGTCACGGGAGCATTTCATTTATTTATGATTTTAAGGACACAAACGCGTTATCCACCTTGGACGCTGAAGGCTGTTTTATTTCGGTGCCGTTAATCCAGCCGGCGCCTAAATGTGTTGCAAAAAACGGGGAACGATTTTTTTTAAAGCCCAATTTAAATTGAAATATTCATGCAGTGAAGAGGGGAAAGTAGAAGAGGACTTTTTTTTTTTTTTATTATTTTCTGAAAAACATCACAGCCCTTTGTTCGTTTGTATGGATTAATCAGAGAACATGAAAGACGCCATCTCCCGTGTTTTTCATCAAATGCAGATGGTAAAAGAGAAATTCATGGCAGTGTATTGATGAAAGGAGTACTTGAAATTAATCACTAGAGGTTGATGGTGTAGGTTAGAGGCTACAGCTAAAGTATTTTGTACCTTACATCAGGATCATCTTTATGGACAACAGGCTACTACCCATAGTATTATGACTGGATTGGTGTCAAATTGTATGTTGTGCAAATAAATGTGTTTATTTGCTTTCACATCCTCCTCCTCGCTAACAGTTTTTAAAAGACATTTATCTATAATAGGTCTGACACTCAGGATTTTTTTAAGCGCAGCAACTATTAAAGATTTTAATGTTGCGGGCCCTAGAAAACCGTTAATGATTTGCATGCTCATCAAATATACATCAAAGGCAAAATTCGGCAGGATTTCCACTCTATAAACAGCACAAACAGTTCCTAAAATCGTCCTTTTTAGTCATACTTATTGCCTTTTAGTGGTGTGTGTCTGCAGAGATTCAGAATTTCTAAACATTTCAGGCATTTCTGGGTGTTGTGTCTTTACTTCATGTGGTGCTGAGCTGTAAGAAGTTTAGTTATCTTGACAAGTCAGTGGTGTTTTTTTTTAGCTGATGATGATTCTGTACTCATCCCATTATGAACTTAATAACACTGGCTTGTTTTTCTGCTTAAATAAAGGTGTTTCTGCATCTTCTTGATATGATCTGTCGTCTCACATGAGCTAGATCAGCAGCTGTCAGTCATATGTGTTTGAGTTCAGTGATCCAGTCAAAGAAGTAAAACCTGTCAGAGGGAATTGGAAGTTGCCATGTTCGCTCTCTCTCTCTCTCACACACACACACACACACATACACACACACACACACACACATACACACGTACACTTCAAGAAAGAAAGCAGCATCCTGCTGTTTCTGTAGTCTTCAGCGCCGCTGACTCTGTTTCAAAGCTGTAATTATAACGACTCTGCTGCACTGTACAAGCTGTGTGTGTGTGTGTGTGTGTGTGTGTGTGTGTGTGTGTGTGTTGTAGTGTGCAGTGTCTGTTTTTCCCCCTGGGAAATCGTCTGTCTCCACAGGTGTCCTGCTACCATCTGACTGCAAGAAGCAGTGTGTGTGTGTGTGTGTGTGTGTGTGTGTGTGTGTGTGTGTGTGTGTGTGTGTGTGTGTATATCCCCTGTGTAAATGTTATTATATAGTTTTAATGTAATTAAATGGACCATCTGTTATTATTTTGTGTAATAACATCTAAATAGTTCAACACAGATACAGATCATTTGGAATGTCTGACTTGTTTTAAATTATATTTACTTTTAATCCAATGCTCACTTGACAGTAGTTTAGGAAATTTCCTCCATTTCTCAGTAGGAATTTGATTGAAATTGAGCGACAATGAGCTAATTATGCAGAACTATTCACAACCTAATACTTTTTTTTTGGATTGTTTTGGCCCTGGTAGGTTTCATGTCTTTGTTCTGTCAATTGTACTCTCTTACAATCACTGATTTAAGCACCAACATGATAAGAAACAGAATGATTTAAAGGTCTTAATGTTTCCTTCTTCAGTGTCTTTATCCTCTTGCATAGCTCTTTTCTTTTTTTATCCAGATCGGACCAGGTGAGGTTTCGCTGTCCAGTCGGGAACTAAATAATTGCCTTCTGAATAAAACAGCCACTGTCTCGCTACTTGTGTTTTCTTGTTAGTTTCAGCAAGTTTTGCAGTGTTGCATGATGGAATTTTACCTCCTGTATAAAGGTGTCGCTGAAGGTACAGTTGTTTTTGAAAGCATTTGTTTCATTCCTGTCACAGCCTGCCGCTGTGTTCACATTCCTTCAGATTCAAACACTGTAAAGTTCAGCAGATATCAAAGTTGTTTATTGTACCGTGAGCGAAATGCATGCTTTAAATACAAACCCAGACTTTCAGGATGATATTTAGAAAAAGTTACTTGCCATTTGTTGCTGGAATGTAAAAATAGGCATTGTTAGCTTCCCAGATGTTAGTGGCATTTCCAAGTACTGGGTGTCATAATGTTAAATGTTTGTTGCTATTGCTATTTGCAGAATGTCCCATCTTGAAATTTAGGACCCTCATAACTATAAAACCGTAAATCTGATGCTTCAGTTTTAGTCGAGACAGCAGAACAATGATGCCCACTCAATTCATTTAGAAAGCATTTCCTTCTCCTCGTTCTCTCCTGTTTTGTGTTTTCTTATTTGATCTGATTTATTACCATAGACAGACAGAGAACAACAACAGAAGAACGGAGAGCTCCAACATTTAGTAGCATCGGGTTCTATTCATTTTTTCCATGTTACTTCACTAAATGATCCTTCTCTGAAGGTCACAACAGAAGGTGAAAAATACTTTTTAATGTCCTATTGACCTAATGATTTTAGGTCAATATGCTGTTAATCCACTCCAAAGCGTCCTGGTACTTGATAGAGTAAAAGTCAGGTAGCTAAAGAGTCAGTTATCAATTCAGATTATTCATCTTGTAGTTTGTGTACAGTCATGTCTGCATGACAAACTATAGACATGCCTTTGTCACCGTGTCGTTAGGTCATGAACCTATTTGAATCTGTTTTTTACTGGAATTATAACTTTTTTTTTTTTAGTACTTGACTAAAAGTGTATTTGTATTTATTGACAGCTTTGAGCCAGTAAACCTCTGTTTTGGTTGATAGCTGCACTTTATTCTAAAGTAAAATTGCAAAGCTTTACTATGGAGAAAAAAACATTTTGACCAAAGAAACATTACCATTTTACATCTTAAAATAGTTGTAATTGCCTTTTGGCATTTGCATGACTGATCTGAAAATGATGGTTGTTCATCTGTGGGAACTTTTTACTTGATTTTGTCTCGCTGCTGTGGTCAGCATGATGAATGCAAGTCTGCTGCGACTTAAGTATATCTCCAATCTTCACTCAGCGGGGAACGAAAGGAGCAGTGACAAAACTTATCTATAAATCAAAGCTGAACAAATAAAATCAGGGCAGATCTGAATAAATGCTCGTGTGATGCACTGCAGTGAATAAAGAAGCTCTTTTTCTCCATCAGTGAGGTGATGCTGGGGGCAACTTACAGTATATTACTTTTCAAGAGTGTATTGTCTGTTTTTATTTTGATTTGGATTATTTAGATGAATATACTCATGCCAAGTCTTCTGTCTTGATGCAGCGAGAAACTGGATAAATGAAATTAAAGTATAACAGATGGAACATTGAGCTGGAATAAAGTGCAAATGAAATGTGGGCAGCACAAATATGACGGCAAATGCTTTTAATAAGCTATGTCCTCATTAACATTAAATACAGGGCCTTAAAAGTAAATGCATGCTGTGCATGCTTTAGATGTGGTGACAACTCTTCATTTGGCAATTTACCACTGTGAATCAGTGATAATCACTGTGATTCACAGTATCATCATCACCACAGTAGCAAACTGTTTACATCCATGCAGTCTTCTCTGTCCCTAACAAGGTTGTTTGCAAATGTATCATTGGTTGCTCTTTGGTTTTAATGACACAGGCTGTAATGAGAGTGAGTCACTTGTTCTCAGTAACAAACACAGGGCCTTGAAATACATTACATTTGTATAATTGTTGTGATCATGGGATGTTGTCGTTTTTCATGTTTATAGGAGGCAGTGTAATAGAGCTGTAATTATGTTTGTGAAAATGAGAGATTCATTAGAAAGTTTTTTAGATTTTAGAAGTGTCAGGTGATATGGTAAACATGGAAATAAATAAGCCTTAAAATGTCCATGTATTTCTGCAGAACCAGTAAATAATGTCTTTTAAATGAAGCTGGTTACAGCACAGTAACTATAACAGCAGATGGACGTGATCCATTTATAGAGTATCTCTTTAACTCTAAAAGTACGTTTCTGTAAATTATTTTAGAGAGAGAGAGGAGGCTCAATTTTCTTTCTTCCATCTGTCTCTAGTGAGTCACAACATCCACTGCTTCAATGTGTGATGGAATTTACCTCTGCTGTTGTCTGTACTGAATGGACCCTCGAGGTGCAAACTGGGATCGAGGAGAAAACAGCAGGATGCCTTTGTACGGTGTGCTCATGCCACATCTCAAATGCAGACGCTTTGATTTGGCAGTCCACCTAAGCTACGACACAAGAGTGTGCTGAAGATGAATACATTTTATGTAGGTTCAAACTAACCCCCCCACCCCCCCTACATTTTAGATCACTTAACAAGTCCGCCAGCATGCTTGAATTCTTTTTTTACTGACCTTGTAACTCTCGTCCCCAAATTTTAGAATCCAGTAATTCTGAATCTGAATGATGCTCGAAACTAAATGGGCATCATGTCCTAATATCAAGCATCTATTTTTGTAGCATTACAGCAAACCTCTTCAAATTCTCTTTCTCACATTCGGACTAAATGTCAGCTGCCTGCAGCGCTCACTCTTCCTCTCTCTCTGTAACTGTTCTTTTAGATTCGAAAACTACAGGACTGGCAGTGGAGTCATTTTCCTATTATGCACACAAGAGTGCTATAACTGCATCAAATATGCTGGATGCTGGATGTGAAATGTAAAGAAAAGGAAAAACATAATGTAGTTAAAAGCAGACAAACACCCCTTTCCTCTCCTCCCTGGAGGAACCTGTGTCTGGAGTGTCTGAGAGCCCCACACAATGATTCACTCCAGTGGGTTTTAGCAAGCCGACATGTCCTCCAACCCCCCACTCCCCCCTCTGGTCTCACCTGGTCTATTTTCTCTCCATTTCTCTCAACACTGAAGCCTCTATATAAACATTCCTCTGTGATATATGAACATGCACCATGTGCTTATAAAGAACAGGAGGTGTGAAGTAGATCACTGAACGGTTTGTGTAAATGCACCGTGCACCTGCAGCTTGTAGCAGGGAACATAAATGTTTGCTTTGTGCATAATAATTTACTTATAGTCATTAACAGAAATCTTGATGGTGATACAATGCCTTATAGATTATACTGTATAAACCTCTACACTGTAAATTACTTACAGTATTAGCGAAACCGCTGCAGAATTTAAAAAACAAAAACTGCTGCATTACTTTGTATTGTGCACAAAACAGAGGCTTATTATTAAGATATGTTGTGATGTGATAAGTAGGCTATCCATTATTAAGAATAGGAATTAATAAAATGGTGGTTTTCCATCAAAATGTTTTGTGGCTCAAAATATAACCGCACATAGTACATTATGTGCAAAGTAGTCACGATTAGAAAATGGTGGCACTGTTAAAAATCTGTCTTTATGACTTTTTATGGAGTATATAGACATTTTTCTGCCAACACTTGCTATCTTACCATCTTAATCTATTCATTTGCTGGATGGTAAATAAAAAGCTAAAACCCTCTACAACATAATGTCAATTTCTTGCCGTAGCAATTTTGCTAAGTCAGGAATTGAATGGTTGTCATAAGGCCAGCTGATTCCAACGTGTTATCTCAGAAACGTGTTGATCACTCAGCTCAGCAGTGCCACCATGGTTGGAACTTTTTGAAGTCTCCAGGGGATTTACCACAGCAAAGGACACATCACGTGAGCTGTGTATAAAAACTGCAAATACCAGATTGATCTTGTTTCAAAGGGAACATGGTTCCTCGTTTGAATTAGGATAAAATGAGTATATGTGATGTACTATGATTGCCGATTACTCAGTGATGTCTCTATTTGTCCTGTAGTGCGTGTGGATAAAACAGTGCGTTGGCCACAGCTGTCTGTGTAAACTGTTTCCCACGTTCAATAATCATATTTCTCTGACAATGTTGCAATCCTTGGTTATGATTGTGTCAGCAGCTCTGGTAGTTTAACCTTGATTTGTTGCTCATCAATATCATTGATATAGAAGAAGGAGGAGGTGGAGGAGTTCGGTTAAAATGCTGATTCTTGGATCCCCGACTGCACATTCAACTATGAGTTAATCACTTGGACAGCGCTGGGCTTGGACTTGAATGACAGGAATCCAACCTGTCTTTTGGAGGGCTGCAGCACCAGGAAGCTTGCAGCAACACACCGGGCTAGGGATGCTGACAACATTCCTTTTGTTTTATGTATATATAGATATTTTATGATGGACGATTTCACTAGATTAGACCTTGCTGAGAGCACAATCAGACGATTTGATTAGGAAATGCAAATAACTAACAACAAACAGTAAAGATCCAAAGAAAAAGCTTTCGAATCAAAAAGCTCTTTCACAGACTTGGCACTTTTTGAGCCGCACATGAGAAGCTCTTTGTATTTTGACTCTCTTGTCTTTCCCGTCTTCTGTCCGTGAGGTTTTGGAGTGTGCTGCTCTGTGCTGCAGTCCTCCGCCCCCAATGAAATTTTAATTGAACTCATACAAAGCAAACATACAGATGTGGACAGGCTCTGCTGTTGTGATGATAAGGGTCGTGACGGCTGCGTTGCGAGTTTGGCCACAGTGTCAGGAGGCTTCGGGTAGTGGATGTGACACACAAAGAAGTAAACAGAGACACGGCGGGCAGGAGGCCAGGAGAGAAGAGAAACACAACAACATGCACTGTCAACAGAACACACGCATGCTGTCTGTGTTTGTTCTGTGGATTAGAGAAAAAAAAAAAAATTCACAGCAACTGTTGTCTATCACTTTGTTTGTTTCTGTATTCTGGTCAAGCTTCTGGTGAAGTCGGACTTTTGATGAGTTTGATGTGACAGAGGGACAAAGCAATAAAAACGGGAAAAATAAATAAATAAACATAAGATGAGATTGAAAATAGGTCAACTAACGGAGCCTGTGTTTCCACTTCTAATAGCAGGTGTGAAGATGACATTTGAAATGAAATAATAATATAATGCGTGTTTCATGCATATATTAAAATACCACATGCATAAAGGTATAGAGATAAAGTGACGGATGAATGCTGTGCTCAACATGATTGTCACGTTGTTTAGAGGTATTTCACTGTTTAGCATTTTTATTGGCATATTTTGTCACCACCCCTTCTACATTATAGTAGTTAAGTGTAAAGGAAAATGATCTTCCTCCTCTTACAACCTGGGTCTTTATGTAGGTTGCTGTCCAGTCAACAGTGTAATATCACCTCATAGGCTGTAATATCCTCTAACATCTCTGATTGTTGTCCCCTTGACATTATCACATATTAGTCGTGGATCATCTCGCTTTGAAAGAGATGTTTCAGCATCTGATGTCACGTAACCTGAACCTTTCTGTCATTGAAGCAACATTTTCTAATTAGATTTTCCTAATACTTTGTACTCTGTACTTTTTTTTTTTTTTTTATGAATCTTTGCTGCAAATGAATCAAGCAGGCATCTCAACTTGTCAATGTTTGGGACATTTATTATGTTAAATCTCATCTATTTGTGAGCAAGTGGTGGCCTTTAGTCTGAAACAAGTGATTTATGGTCAGTTTGTGCAGTTAAGAGAGTTGGAATCTGACTTGGTTGTAAGTAAGACACATTACATATACAGAACTTTTACGTAATGTGGCCAGATATGTGCTACGCGTGTTTCATTCTCCACTGAGAGCTTGGCACTAGGGTCTGTGGTTTGAATAGTATGCTGGCAATGTCAGCAGAAGTTCCTGAAGGGCTGTGACCCACAAATAGGTTAAAAGAGACACATCAGGCAGGTGGCCAGGAGAGAGACACACAGCCCAATCAACTGCCAAGGTTACACGCATACGCCGCTACTTACACACTACCAGTGGCCAGATGTTTAGTCATTTTGCTTGTAGCTACAAAGATAATTACCACTGAAGCAACTGACTGGTATCAACATCCTTCAGCCAGGGCAAAGGAACAGTCTGTCACAGCGGGATGGGAACAGTTGGGGAGTAAAGAGCCATTATCTGTTCCAAACATAAGATAGAAGACTGGCACAGGCAGTGACACAAGTTTCAAATGACAACCTGGCACTGCGGATGTGAAACTGAGCCATAGGAGAAGAGGGCGAGGGCAGAGAAAGTGAGAAACACACATTTGTGGTATGTATCAAAAATATCAAACCTTTCTCAAACAGCCTTTTGTCATAACGTTAGTCGCCTTTACTCCTCTGAAGAGGTACAGCTCTTTCTTCTTCACGGTACTGAGAAGGTTAATTCTGGCGAATGATCTGATTCAGTGGCTCCACTCTGACTAATTTCATGCCGCATTTTCTGTTTGGGAAACATCAAGGGAATAGCCGTTAATCAGCAGTCTCTGCATGTTTAGTGGTGGGTGGTACAAAGTGGCTGTAGGAGGAAAGCAGTGATCCACTTTAAACAGCCAGACACATCCACTCCACTCATTTACATAGCGATGATTGAAAATGTGCATTGTCGCAGCCTTTTTGTGATTAATGTAATTATTCAATCTATTTAGATTAAAGAATGAAGCAATCACAATTGCAGTCCATTGGATTCTAATGTTGAATTCAGCTTCCGTAACTCACTGCTGCTCTCGCTTCCTTTGTTGCAGGTAGGCTTCACGGTGAGCCCCTTACTACAGGATGAAAGTTCAAAAGTATATACACAGAAATCGAAGGAACCAGAGCAGAATAGTGGATTAAACATGTCACCAAGAATACTATAAGAGCGCAAGTGGATAATTAGCTTGTTTACATACTGACGTGTTTATATATACTCTTTTCTAACATTTGCATTAATTTTAATCATTATCTTATAATATTTCCTTCTAACCCTAGAGACAAAAAAAGTGCCCCATCATGATGTGATAATATGGGAAAAAATGGAGATGAAATGAAGCTCTGAGGGTGCAACAACCACTGGAGTAGAAGTGAGACAGGTGTATATATTCTGCTGTCTCTTCCAGACAATGAGAGTCTACTCTGTAATTGTGTGGGTGACAGGTCTCAGTGTCTCCTACGGGGAAACGCAGTTGAGGTTCCAGGAAGAAGAAATATAATCTTTTAGCTGGGATAATGGTTCCACACTTTTTCCTTGACCCAATCTTTTTCATCCTTCCTCTGTCATACTGAAGTTAGAACATAACCTACAGTGTAAAAGTGTCCAGCAGTAAGTAACCAATTTAATTTAATTTAATTTAATTTAATTTAATTTAATTTAATTTAATTTAATTTAATTTAATTTAATTTAATTTAATTTAATTTAGCACCAGCTGCTGTTAAACCCAGCATTTACTAGTTGGATTATCAGTCTCACCAGGATTACCATTGCATTGCAGTGATATTCATAAAGGCAATTAAGTATACAAGAAAAACATAAGTGAGCTATTTTCAGCGTCCTGGTTGTGTGATCTTAATCATTTTTACATTTTCATATAAAGTGACATATACGTTTATATAAGTCGTAGTAGTTAGTGACTACTAACAGTCGTCAGTGAAGGAATCAATTGGTATTTTAATGTTAGTTTCGACTTTTTAGAAATTTCACTTTAAAGTGCTTCAGTGTGTATCAGGTCTGACTGACTGCTATATGGCTGTAATAGCCCGCATCCGCAGTAGAGCAAGGTTTTCTGTGGCTGTAATACTTTTTGATGAAATTGCCTCTAATGGTTCCGTCTGTGTCTGTAGTCTTAGTGTGTCGGGCTGTGTCCTTTGACGCAAAGAGGAAATGGATATTTTAGAGTCTGAGCTGTGAAATGAATACATTGCCATTTTCTCTTTGCACTGGGCCACAAAATTGTCTGTAATAACTGAGCTACCAGCCTGAGTTCAGATCATTGAGATTCAGCTTCTTTTTTTTTTTCAAACTATTTTCACTCTGGTAGTCGCTTTACAAACACTGTTGAAGATGAATAATGTTGTATTTTGGTCTTTTGAACTTAAAGATGAAGATCAGCCTCCAACATGAGTTTATTGTCCCTCTCTGAATTTTAAGCGAGGTGGTTAGACACTGTTGCTGACGAGCCACTTTTAAAGACTTTAACACCTACTCCTCGTTAATTTGCAGCTGCTGTCAACGTGATTCTGTGTGCTTTGTGGTCAAAATGACCATGGAAAACCAGAGTGGAAACATCATATGGACTGATGACACATTGACTGTGGAAGTGCTGCAGATGAGGAAAGTATTTTGCTGCAGATATACGAGTAGATATCACCACAAAATAGTGCTACATTTTACAGTTATCATGACTGATCTATGAGAAGTGATTATAAATGTTTTAACGCAGCACTGCACATGAAGTCGGTTAAATATTTTTTTTTTGTTTCTGACAGTTAAGTGCTGCCACTAAAACCTCTTCAGATAAATTTATAAGGAAAATATATTTCGCCAACACATTATATTCCCCAGCTTAGTGGCTTTGTTATTTCTTGTTTCTGTTGTATAAAGAGAGATGGCTATATCCAGAGGGAGGCTACTTAGTATCTTGAGATAATACATGTACTAATAAGATACAGGGTTTCTTTAAAGATACATTTCTCTCTGGATCTCAAAGATAAACATTCTTTTTATGACAGGAAAACTATAAGACCAACGAGGGAAAACACTAAAGCATTTCATACTGGACATTTTAAGAGAGCCTTGAGTATCATGGCCACCATGTCATGGCACCAAAATGGTGGTAATGCTTATTACCAGACGTTGGGCTCTTACACTCCTCTCTTCCCTCTTATCTTTCTTTGGTTATATTTGAATGTTAGATGCGATGTATTAAAGAGTGACAGCACTTGAATTACTCTGCCAGTCACTCACACACTGTGCATCATCTTTTCTCATTCTTTCGTTGGGTCAGTTTCTTTCTGAAGAGAAGAAATTACACAAAATTAAAATTGGACTTGAGAAGAAAGTGTGTCTGTCATTTCTATACACATGAGGAATTCATTATCTTTCACTTTGAGAGACAGTAAGTACAACATTGACAAATGAAGTTGAGATGGAAGTGATACTCAAGATTATGTTTGAATAAGAAATTAGCAGGCATAAAATTATATTATCACTTTTAGTGCAAGGATACCTGCAAGGAAACTATTTCTGATGACAAAGCAGGACTGTTAGGTGTACATTGCAGTTATTCAACTTTAAACATTGAAACATTCAACCTAAGTCTAACCTTAACTCTGAGTCAAGTCTTAACCTTCAGTTTATTGACACACAGACTGTTAATGTGTTCAGCCAACACAGGAGAGAGGGAGTTTGTCTACACGATGTGTGAGTTCATCATTGATTATTCAACAGAAGAAAGACAGCCTTTTCTATCCACGCTATCAGCATGGACGAGAAGAAATAGTAGATAAGCAAGATTATTATCACTTTTAGTGCAAGGATACCGACTCTCCACAGAATAGCAGGTTTCACACAGACTTATTACATATTCAACAGGAAACATTTGCATACTGAATTTCCAGAATCTTTTAAATGCATTGTTTCTATAAAATGCATATTTGGAGCATCCAAGTCTCATTAGTTTTAAGTTTTGATCTTCACAGGGAGCAGAGGCTAATGATGCACAACAAGCTTGTAATAATAATTCATAATCTTGCTTATCTACTATTTCTTCTCGTCCATGCTGATAGCGTGGATAGAAAAGGCTGTCTTTCTTCTGTTGAATAATCAATGATGAACTCACACATCGTGTAGACAAACTCCCTCTCTCCTGTGTTGGCTGAACACATTAACAGTCTGTGTGTCAATAAACTGAAGGTTAAGACTTGACTCAGAGTTAAGGTTAGACTTAGGTTGAATGTTTCAATGTTTAAAGTTGAATAACTGCAATGTACACCTAACAGTCCTGCTTTGTCATCAGAAATAGTTTATTTCAATTTTATCATGGCTAAATTGGACCTAGACTTAGAATATGAGTGCATGGGTACCTGAGAAGGGCGTTCTGAAATGCTTGAACACACTGTTGGGCTCACGACCTTCTCTGCATCGTAACTCAGTTCCCAGTGGGAAATTTCTTTGCCTTTTTCACACTTCTCAAAAGAAACGAAAAGAGAGGGGATCATCATCTGATGAGTAAAATGGTGTACAGTGTATAAAATCTACATTCATCCTCTGAGTGCAGTTTTGGCTGTGAGTGGCCATCAACAGCATGGCTTGGCACGACCATCCCTCTCAGTTTGAAAAGAAAGTAATGGTTAAGCGTTGGTTAAAAATATGATCAAGATGATGATCTGAGACCGCCAGTGTTGGTCATTATAAATGTTCAACTGCCCATGAGAACGTTATGATGCAGTGAGGACACAGAAGACAAAATGAACTTCTCAGTGTAATATTTCTCAAAACCCATTTCCCTCTGCCTCCTAATATTGGTCTTTGTGAATACACTGTATGTATCCACTATACAAATGCTAGTGAAACAGCAAATGAACAGCGGTCTTCTGTGTCCAGTGCCTGTGACATGTCCATTCCTTCCTCATCCTTCTGCAGATTTTGTTGCAGAGGGTGAGCTGACAGCTTTTTATAGTGGAGTTAATGTTTGTCAAATCATGGTCAAACCTTACAAAGCTTAGGCTACTAAAAAGTAAAACACATTAGTCCATGCATTAGTTTAAAAGGCTAGAAGTGATCATTTGCTATAATACCAGGACAACAGAAAATGTTTTCAGGTCTATCAAATTAGTCAAAAGTGACTTTTGATTGTTTGAGTGGTGTTTTTACAATCAAACTCCGTGTCCTACTGTCATCAATTTAAATGAAGGTCACATTCTCACTTGTGATGGGCTATTAAAACAACCAACTTTGTAACTTCCCAAAGATGGAGCATTATTTGAATAATAAGGTCATGCTAGATCAAGTTTGTGTTTCGGCCTTTCCTTTGTGGAGTTTGCTTGCTCTCTCTATAGCCTTGTTAAGCATCTTCCCAGAGTCCTAAAACATCCTGCTCAGGTCAGTTGGAGACTTTTATCTGCCCATTGTGTGTTTGCCTGTGTTGCTCAAATATTTCTGCTTTGTGCCCAATGTGGGCAATGAAATGCAAAACAGCCATAAATCAAATGCTCTCAGCACAGTCACACATAATCAGCTGGAGGTCCGCTGAGATGAAACCACTGGGGTAGATCCACCAGAAATAGACAGAGGAGCATTTTTTTTGTTGTTGTTGGACAGAGACCAATGGCAGAAGAATCTGAGCTCCAGCATTCATTAACATTACAGTGCACCACACTGTAATGTTAATGTTACAGTGCACTGTTGTGTGTTACGTCTGGGACATTAATCAGTGCACCATGATTCATTTTTACAGCACCACACCACTTGCCACTGACTGATTTTTTTTTTCTTTTTCATTTTTAGTCTTTAAGAAATCAAAGCAAAACATAATTAATGTAAATCTCTTTAGGTCTTATACACATTATCAGCATCCACTCACATCACAGAACAATCCATCTTGTTGTGTAAAGACCGGTGTGGTGCAGTTAAAGAATAAATAACAGTGTAAGTCAGTGAGCTGTGCTCTATGTGATGGTTTTCATTGCTGGGAAATGTATGTAAGAAAATGAATGAAGAACAACAAGTTGTTTCTCTCTCAGTCTCATTTCTCCTGGGATTCACTGAGTATCTCCTTTTCCTCTTCTGGCTGGGAAACAGAGAGCCTTTTGTGTGTGCGTGTGTTTTTGTTTGTTTGTTTTAGTTTTTTTCACTTTATGCAACCTCACACAGCTAAACTACAACATAAAAATATGTTTCAAATGGGATAAAATTGCAGCTGGTTAACATTTTTATTTAACATTATCAGTAAGATGCTAATGTGTTTTACTTTCAGACAATATATATATATATATATATATATATATATATATATATATATATATATATATATATATATATATATATAACTGCATTTATTCAAAATGAAAAATAAATGTTGCATTGAAACATAACCATCTGTTTCTTTATGTTATAATGTGTAAGGTTTTGGTAAACTGCAAATGCATGTCCTTGTAATGCTTAGATGTTATTATGATTCTGATGGGAAATTATGAAGGAAAAAAAAAAACTCTACATAGATCAAGTACATAATTATTCATCCTGTGAGATAATGCTTTATGAAAGCATGGGGAATAACTCTTCTTGCTGGCCAAACAAGAGAGGTCAATTGAAATTATGATTTGCATTAATCATAATTATGACTTCAGGGGAGAAAGATTCTCTAATAATCTTAATTATTATTTATCAGAGAAGGATCATTTGATCCAAATTAACTGAGGTGGAAGCATAAGAAAAAGCACAACCAAGTTTAGGTTTATTTCTATTTATTGCTAACACCTTTAACTAACACAGAAAGGTTGTATGTAAATTAATGAACAGCAGAGTTCAAACCTGTGGTTCCTGCTGCAGTACAGATGAAATTACCATTAATGAATTGTTAATTGAACAAATCAGCTAAGAAAGCAAGACAGCATATGTTGGTGTGCTGAGGTTATCTCAAATTTGCGGATCGGGCATCAGCCTGTCGATTCTTGGCTGTAAAAGGAGGTTACAGGTTCAAAGTTGGCAGGATTTGTGTTCTGTTGGAGTGAACACGGTGTTTGCAGGTCACTCTCTAGACTAAGTGCTCAGATGGTTCAAAAGAGGAAGTGTAAGTGAAGAAGCATGTGAATGGTAGCCTAGTTTTTTATGTCCTTTTTATTTCAATGTAATAAAATAAATGTTACTAAAGGTCATACACCTGCATTTTTCTTTTAGCTTTTGTTTTGTTTGCAGTTATTTTCATTCTGTGATGTTGTTACTGTATCAGGTCACTTTGCTTATGCGTTTGCCTGTTTCATCTTGCTATGGCTGGCTGGATGGAAGTTTTATGAAGGCTGGCTAAATGTAGGAAATCAATGAGAAAATGAATTTTCCCTCAACACTTGGGATAAACAACGTGGGGGCTTTAAGGATTAAGTATCAGTTGGAAAACTTTTAGAGTGCTTAAGCCACTTTACAATCATTTATCATTCTTTGCCTCTCATGCTAAAGTTCATTTGGAGACTTCTAATGGTATTTTAATGAAATTTGGGTCAATAAAAAGGAGGAAGGCAGAGAGCAGAATGTCAAGTTGTCTAAAATAACAATACCACAAGCTGTGCAACAACCTGTCACTAATTCAAAGATATTACAGCATCTCACATTACCTTTATGCTGTTTGTTTCCGAACAAACACCCAGCAAAGACGAAGTTGAGGCTATTCTTTTAGGCAACCTTACAATTTGCTGTTGATTTTTAGTGTATTATTAAATATGTTTAATATATTTCAATCCAATCTTTACATTTTTGCATCAGTTTGAATTTTAATGGATATGTGTATCCCTGCCATACAAGACAAAACTAACCAAAACTGATGGAGGCGACTGTGGACCAGTTGGTAGGGGCAGTCATCTACAAACCCCAGGGTTGGATTCATTTGGATTGGATTCCTGATTCCCCCCAATTCCTGGCCACATGTCGAAGTGTCCCCAGACAAGACACTGAACCCCGAAACCTTGGCGCATCTAACGGCTGTACAGCATTTTCCGTGCTGGTGTTTGCTGGTTTGTTGGGGCCCTCGGTGGCGTTTATGGTTCTGACAAGGTCATTGCAGGGACAGAGCCAGGAAACGTTCTCACTGCAACAGCTGTGTCATTTTATTGTTATGACCATTTTAGCATCAATTTGGCCGTAACATTTACAGGCTCTGAATTTCCATTCAACACAACCTGGTGTATATTTCCAAAACTACATATTTAAATTTGTGTTTACTCTTTGTACTTTATGCTTCACCCATATACTGATACACAGTATATGGGTGTATCAGTACACCACACTTGATATACAGTACCTATTACCCTGGGAAAGACCTCATCACCAAGCCTATATGGAACTTTTTCGTGTTGATGGTTTATACAAACTCTTGCAGTCCCTGTAAGTTTCTTAATCTTCGAAGATCTGCATCTACAGAGCTGGATGTGTGAGGTGTAAAGCCACGTGTAACTAGTTGGTTTTAATGAGTGGTGAAACTGACCCTGCTGCCCTGACTGACTCAACAGAGCAAACAGTGGATATCTGTGACGCTTCATAGATTTTCGTGTCTGTAGGAACAACAGTTACTTGGAGAACTGCCGTCCTTATTTTAGTTTGAATGATCAATTAGTGCATGCTAAATGCATGCCAACTCCTTCTGTCTGACCTCAGAGACCAAGCCACAGCCAGAGATTTGCACTGAGCAGTCTTCTCATCCAGGACCAGTATGTTTGTGTGTTTGACATGAAGACACAAAGTTAGTTTAATGCTGTTGTCTCTACATGTTGAGGCTTGCTGTCAGATGCCATATGACCAGAGCTACCAGAGCAATGCAAGACCAGGGCAGAGGTGGTCTGAGCAAAACAGGACTCATCCGAGTCTCATTATATCAGATGGAGCATGTTAAACTGCTAGATGATTGATGATTTATTTTTCCTTCACTGACAGCAACCTCTGTGTTAAGAAGCTTTCGATTTACTGTCATAAAAACTCACAAAAGTACATAGTTTTTTAAGGTATTTTGTCTTTCGTCATTTAGTTGATTTTTTCTACTTCTCATGACTCCTTTATTCACAGATGTCCTTACCTGAGGCTGCTCACCACAGTTTACGTTGGAATAAAATGTCCCTCATCAACTGAATGTTTACCAAAGCTATTAAGTTGAGTGCTTCGCTCGAGGCCTCAACAACACACAACTTTATAAATTATCAATATAATGAAGGAATTTTACATTATTATAACTCTGAGTCATTCTAGCAGTTTCACCTGGATGTATTAAGATGCTGTATTTCTAATATCAGGACTTGTTCTGCATGATGCAGATGCTAAAGGTGCAACTTAGGTAACAGTGTTTTACCCCTCTGTGAATTTTTTTTGTTTTACTAGCATCAACATCAAGATTCCTTTACAAAAAAAGGAGCATCTTTAAAAATGCATCTCTGCAGTCGGTTTGTGTGGTGGCCATCAGTTTCAATCATTTCATTTTGATTTCTTGTTGATTATTTCCAATGGTTCTAGAAAGAGGTCGTTAAATACAGTATATGATGTTACCGGTGTTACCATTAGATGTCTTCATATTTAAAGTTATTCACCCCCTGTCTTTATCTTTGATGTATAATTTAAGTATATGATTAAATTTGACAAATGTAAACACAAAGCTGTAACCACATATGACATTTACAAACCCAGATCCTGCAGGGAGCAAATCTGCTTATTAACACTAGAACTGCGACAGACAAGTCAAATGACAATATACCTAGGAGCCTGGCAGTGTAGTCCAATGACCACCTGGCCCCCTGTGGACAGCTGCTTATATTATGTAAAGACGGTTGTTACCGGCACAGGTCGGGGTGGGGGCAGATTGGGGGGAGGGTTGTCGTTGACTCACCACAAGAGGAAGGGAGGCCGGCTGAAGCTCTGCCTCACCAAGACATCTTATGGAGACATCCACACACATCTTCCTTCTCCAAAGCGGGATGTCGTCTTTGGAAGGTAAATTTCTTGGCAGCAAATTGACATGAACAATTTTGTGGAGAAAAAAAAAGTCATCATTTAAAAACTGTATTTATGTATACTCATGTTATCTTTGTGTAAAATGTTAATTATTTTAGATGATCTGAATCATTTAAGTGTGACAAATATGCAAAAAAAAAAGAAATCAGGAAGGAGGCAAATACTTTTTCACAGCACTGTACATGTCCCTCTCAGCCAAAGGATGACACTAATCATGTTGTTAATGATGACACATTCATTAAGGTTTAATGGGTCACAGAAAATGATCAGTGTGATATTAAAGTAATGTGCGGGGTAATCAAACCAGCCATTTCTCAGTATCATGTATCATCTAAAACTCCACTGAGGCTGTCGTCTCACAATACTAGATTTGCTTTGTCACAAAATGAAAAAGAACAACTTGCAATGCCAGCTGAGTGACACCGTTGTTTTTCTGCTGTTCGGTGTGACAGTGGATGATTAGCTGGTGTGGTCCCCGGGTGCCATAACTCTGTCACTCACACACACACACACAGCTGTCAGTCCACAACCTAGCACTGATCAGTCTGTTTCTGCAGCTCTCAGACTCTCACCTCTTTCCTCTCACACGGTGATAGGCTAACACACACATTTATCCATACCCAAGGGGATTCAGCCTGATGAATCTAAGTGACAGGTCAAAATGTGTTTTTTTTTTTTTTTATTCAAAGATCTGCTGGGAATAATTCCCAAGCATGGCAAACCAAACTACGTGTGTTGGCAGTGAAATGCATTATATACACTCCCCTCCAAAAGTATTGAAAAGCGAGGCCGGTTCCTTTATTTTTTGCTGTAGACTGAAATCATTTGCACTCTTTTGTGATGCTTTTCGAGGATTTCAGTTGTTGTTTGTTTTGGTGTGTACTCCCTTCAATCTCCTTTTTGGCAGGTAAAATACTCTATAGGGTTTAAGTCTGAAGACTGACTTGGCCAGTCTAAACCCTTCCACTTCTTGCCCTGGATAAACTCTTTGGATCATTATCCCGCTGCATGATAAAGGACCTTCCAATCAATTTGGTTGCATTCTTCCTTTAATTTGGCAGACAAAATGTTATCAGAGACTTCTGAGTTTATTTTGATGCTACCATCATGTGTTACATCATCAGTGAGGATTATTGAGCCTGCACCAAAAGAAGCCATGCAGCCCAAGCCATGACACAACCTCCACTGTGTTTTGCAGATGAGCTTGTTTGAGGTCATGAGCAGATCCTTTCTCCAAACGTTAGCATTTCCATCCCTTTGGTAAAGGTTCGTCTTTGTCTCATCAGTCCATAAAACTTGAAAAGCTTGGCCTTCTTATTCTTCTTCTAATAAGTGGTTTGCATCTTAGTGTCATTTGTACTTTTGTTCAAGTCTTCTGTGAAGTAGATTGTGATACCTTCACCTTCACCTCTGGAGGTTGTTGCTGATCACACTAAGAGTTATTTTAGGGTCTTTCTTTGCAACTTTCACACTGCTGTTGTCTTCCTTAGTCTACCTGGTACGTCTGTTACTTGGTACACCAGTGGTTTCTTTCTTCTACAGAGCATTTGAAAAAATTATTCTGACATATGGCTAATGTTTTTGCAATGGCTCTGATTGATTTCCTTCGTCTCTTAGCTTCACAATTGCTTGTCACAATTGCTTGTTCTTCATCCATAGACAGCTCTCTGGTTTTCATGTACACCATATTACACCTCTTAATTATTAATGCACAAACCAAACACACTTGTCAAACCCCTTTTTTCTATAATACTACTTCTACTAAAAATGGATAGGTTCAAACATAAAAAGCTATTTTTATTGGATCTAGACCTAAACACCTGGAAATAAAAGCTGAAATCTTTTGATATCAAGCCCAAATATTATACAAAATACTAACCTTTGCTGCCTTTTATAAGAGGTAGAAAGGCTAATTTGCTGCTTGCTAGTTTTAAACAGAGTAGTATAGAGTAGAGTGGACAGGGCATTATAGACAGAATAAGCGATTTATGCTAATGTGACTTTAAAACATCACTCTATACAGAGAGTAAACATCAGTCTCCTATGCATTGTTTGAGGGGATGCAAATAAATACAAGACAGCAGCTCCCTAAGAAGAAGCTTATGACAGTTGGGACTGAGAGTTTCAGTGGATATAGAGCTTACATCAATGTTAGCAAAGATGGCCAAGTATTGACATCTTCCCCTCACGTGCAGTATATATTTTACTTTCATTTTATCCCCTATGAGTTGGGTGAACCTTTTTTTCAACCAGCTAATTCCTTTGTTAAAGTTGCTCGATTTGTCTTATTTTCAGATCAAATGTCAGTTTCTTTGGGTCTGTGTCAAAATGAGAACTACTAACGTGGTCATTAATCACTGATTGCTTGGAGGGTCTCGGTTATGAGCAAGGGGCAGAAATGTCAGAGGGGCTGTGAGCACCGTCAGCCAGGTTAGATAAATTACATTAATCATCCCTGCTTCTGTCAATTCTTTTTCTCACCTACACTTAAACAGTTTCTGTTAATCTGAGCTCAAACTAACATGTGTATCATCTCCACCAGAATCATCTACAGTTATTTGTGTTTTTTTATTTGTTTGCCTTTGGTCCACATCAGCTCTGATAAGGCCTCAGTCCTCTTTCTGTTACACTATAGTTTATTAGGTACACTAGGCGCTGCACCCATTGTGAAATAGTGGAAAAAACCTGTTATATCTAATTTATGTAATTGGATACTGCTCATCCAGAAAAGCAAGGCTGTAAGTTATCCTGCCTCCACAGGTGCAACTATATCATGTACATGACTGTTTTGTCATGTTTCTGGATCACAAGGTTAGTGCGTGTGTCTGTGATGTACACATTTAGCATGCAGCTTCGTGCCGGACAACAGGTACGTATCTGACTCACTGAGGTTATTCAGTTTAGTAACTCATGTGGGCCACAGTGAGAAGATGCATGGCAATGCGAGACTGTTTTCACACCGGGCATACAAAGACACTTCTTGTCATGGAAACATGCAATTATAAACTCTCTGATCTTACTCTTAGTGTTCTGAGGCTGAAGAAATGAAGAATGTGGTCCTAGGTGGGGGTTGACAAATCTTTCTTCATTGTGCACGAGCAGAGACAGAGGATTAACCCAATAGCAATAGCCTTAGAGGGCTAAGCCTATATGAAAGAGAACTTCTCTCTGTCCTTCTTTAATTCCCTCACTTTCGCTCTGAAACTGTAAACCTACAGTATAAAACTGTAAACCTGTGAAACGAGAATACTCACATCTCACCAAGCAGTGGGAGACACGGACCACACCACAGACACAAAACACGGGCTCCATCTTGTTTTTTACACCTATGAATAGCAGAACAGTTGGGAAGATGTGCATATATGAAATTCAGAAGGTTGGTAATGGATAGGTAAATTGGTAATGGATAGGAAAACAATGTCGAGGAAACGTACTGAACACAGTTATATTGTGCAATGTAATTTGATGCTCAGCATGTCAATTCAATCATAGTGTTTCTGCTTGAACAGCACTGGGACCTGAAGTCACATCAACATTATGAGTCACTGTGTGTTTTGTCCACTTTGAGCAGACTGTTCCCGCAGAGGGAAAACTGCATGTGTTTTAATGTCTTCTGGAGGAACACATTCAGAGATGATTAGTATAACACCAGATGTCATTAAAAAATAGTCCCTTTATTCGGCAGACACTGTGAAGTGGTTTAAAATCATATTTGGTATTAATCCTAATGACTTTTTCCCCATTAGTGTTGACAAAAATGGTTTACCTCAATTGAGTCATGCTCAAAATGAACAGATTTAGGATGTGCACAATAGCTCACTTGTGTCTATTGACGGAAACACAAATTTGTTCTGTTGAATTAGGCTGTCCCTCCAGCAGGATGGATCTATTGTAGGGGACAAAGGGAAGGGGAAGTTCTCTATCACAGTTCACCGGGTTTAACAGCCTCCTCACAGTCACATACCTGCAGAAAGAGTTTCTATTTACTGGATAAAGCTGTGTAGTGGATTAGTCTGTGTGGCGTTGTGGGTGTATCAGTATGACAAATGGCAATATCAAAGACAAGGAATATGCATAGACGGACCACAGCATTAATTTCACCTTATGGCTTTAATGTTGTGGTGGTCAGGACATGTCTGAACAGAAGGTTTTATGCAATGCTGGTCTCTGTCCATCCCAGCATTAAAACCTTCAGGTTGTTTTGATGCTTTGACTGATAAGTGTATATAATTACATATTAATTTTTGTCACAATGAGATAAAAAATGATTAAGAGACAAGAAAAGGTACCCTTCAGTAAAGAAGACTTTCTTTAACTCACTTTATATTTCTGCAGTTTTAAAGAAGTTTGACTCATTCATGCTGAGCCTCCTTTGTTCTCTCTCTCCTTATTCTCACGCGCTCCCGTTCATGTCCACCTGAGGTTTTATGTTTTCTCCTAAAACGTGGTTACTTTTGGATTTATTTTTTTTTTCTGCTTCGTACAAATCAGAAGAAGAAATGCTCTCCACTCCCAAACTGTCTCACACCTACACTCTCTCAGAATACATGTAGAAGGACACGTGCAAACAAAAATACAAAGAGCGGCTCTTCTTCATCTCTCTGCTCTCTACCTCGGCTCTACACTGCCTACATTACAAGTTTCAATAGTTTTTGTACATCAGTGTCACTTTGGCTTTCGGTGTATAGTACTCTTTCGTACTCTTTTCACTTCCCCGTGACTCTCTTCTTTTCTATAGCAGTCTTTTCTACTTGCAATAGAAATGATTTTCGGTGCGATTCAAGTTTATTTGAAATCACATACAAAATGCATTATTTTCTACTGTCAGGCTTTTCTGACATTTTGCTAATAAAGCCAACGACCTCTGCTCTATGTTAGTCTCTCTCTGCATCCCACTGAGAATTTAAAATTAAACTGTCCAGGCTCCATGGGCAACAATGACCATGTCCTCTTCCCCTTACCTCAGACCTGACCTCAGGTCAGCTTTGCTCATTTTGCCAGCGTGACACCGGTGTGAGCTATATTGCAAAAAGAGAGACAGGATGAAGCAGCGCTAGATGTTGACACATCAATGTCCTGCCAGAATTTAGTTTTTACAGTCAGTATTAGAGAAAAGACTGATTGACAGTACCTGCAGAAGAGCTCTTATATATACACATAACCACCTGTTGGCAACCCCCATCAGCCTAAACAAATGCCCATCAGTCTATTAATGGATTTTCCTGCTGCACTAAAAAGTCACCACAGCCCAACTGTACTTTCCTGTCAATTAATGATTTAAAGTCAGTAATCACAGGAGTTTCAAAGAAGTTTTAACTATTCATGTTGAGTCACTGGGTTTTTAAAGGTACACTTTTATCTCCCTTTGTTCTGACTCGCTCTCTCTGTTCTGCCCGAATCTAATGTCCTCCTGAGAAGTTTCTCATTTCTCCCCATCACTCCTCTACCTTTTTGATTTTTGCCCTTTCATTAAAAAAAAAAAAACAGATGAAGTAAAACCTCCTCCTTCCTCAAAAAGCCCCACACCTACACACTTGATAAAGGTACAAAAGTAACGAGTGGGTTCTCCCTAGCTGGTCTGCTCTTCTTCTGCATAACACGTGCCACTTTTCAAAAAAGGTTTTCTGTCCAGCAGATCAGCATGACTTTAGGTTGATGGAATAATGGACTCTTTTTTTTGTGTGATTTAATATTTTGTCTGTTTGCAGTAGATAGGGTAGCTCATCCCTAAATTTAAAGTGAGAGCTAATATTAATAATATCTAATCACTCTGTTGACACTGTTCATTTTGCTTATTCATCTTTCTGCAACACATTATCAGCTACTTCATACTTTTTATATCCAACTCTGTGATCTTTGCACATATAGTACAGTAGATTTTCAGCTGTACACTGTACATGTCTTTTTTTCTGCATTCCACCAAGAATTAACTGTCAATCTTTTCACACTCTACTGTATTTGCCTCATAAAATCATCTCAGACCGGACCCCTAGGCCCTGCTTCTGTCACTCTGCCATGCGAGGTAGAGCTGGCACACTACACTATTCCATCCTGGCATGGATCAGATCCTCTCAGCCTCTGTTCTTACAGGAGATGTAAGCTAATTAGGTGATAACAAAAGACACAGAGAATGATGAGTTTTCAGCAGCAGTATTGGCTCAGATGAAGCAGAAACCCATTTAAAATGCTGATTTTATAGATAATTTTATAAATTCATTTGCAGCTAAAGGCTAATTTTACAGATAACAGTCCTTTGATCCAAGGTATCCATGTAGAAAGTTCATCTCCTTTCATAATCCCTATCTCAGATACTTGTACCATCAGCTACGGTTAAATCCCAACCCCCCTTGATGATTATGATTATGGAGTTTTGCTTATCTTTCTGATGGGTTCAGGGAATCTTTTCATACTACTGCACCTCTGAAAGTGAAAATGTTAGCTGCTAAAAACACACCTTAAAATTACAGCTAAGCCTGTCATTTGAAACGATGGAGTAGGAAGGAGAAAGTTTAAACTGACACCATCATATTCTCACAATACTGTAGAGGTACTAGCATAAAACCATACAGTTCGAATAGGAGAATTTTTCAAATTTGCATAAACACTACATCTGCTGTGTTGTTGAAATGTCAAGGATGAATGACTCTTTCTTTCTCTGTCGGTAACAAAACCGAAAAAGAACAACTGCCTAGCTGCTCTCGCTGTTGCAATATGTGCAGACTGGCCAAGCCTGTCAGACCTTATACGCTGAAACTGTGCCATATCATCAAATATACCAAATGTTATCTATTGTTAGTCCAACAGCTTCAAAACTGTGCTTGTCGCAGTTTCTCCTCACGGTTCCAAAGCTTTTATAGTTAAATATAGCAGAAAAGTTCCCACAGTCTGGCTGGAGGACAGAAACAATGTGAGCCGAACATTCATTATACGTCATGACACCTCGAGGTCAGGTGCTTTAACCTTTGAATTCAGTATCACACTGTAAACAAAAAGACTTAACTCTAATGAGGAGATGTAACGGGAAGGACTTTTATTTCTTGCAGTGATAAAAACCCTTCCAATTTTCTGTATGTGAAGGTCTGAACTTTAAAATCCAGAGGAACTGTTGATAATTAGAGATTTAATTTGAGGCAGATTTGAGAGGCAACACTTGGACTGCAAACTGTCTGCTTTTGACATTGGAAAGAACTTTAGTATCTATAAAATTACTCTCACATTGGTTTATTAGAAAGCAGAAGCTGTTAAAGTGCCCTTCGCTAACTGAGCCGTAGCTCTGTCAGTTTTTTTTTGCCACAGCTCAGGCTGAAAACCTTCTGCTGGCCACAACTGCTCTACTGGCTGGAAATGCGGATGAAACGCTGTCTAATTCAGTAGGAAATCCACCAGGCAGAAAAATGATGCTTGATAGTTTATATAGAAGATGGAGATGAGGTGAGAAATGACCTGTAAGTGAAGAGGAAGACATCAGTTATTAGTTCAAAGAAGCGCCGTGTGCTTGTGTGCATAAGAGACTGAGAGAAAATGCATGTCTTTTTCAATGCGCCTCCATCCAGTATCGGTGCCCCATCTCTTCCGAAGGATGCTGTCAAACAGTTTAATGATGCCTATTTTCCCATCGCTGGTTCTGGCAGCAGTCACCGTGCTGAAAAACACACTGAGCAGTGAGCTCAAAAAACACCCCGGCATATGCAACGACTTGAGATGCCATTGCCACAAGTATCCACACTAGTAATTTTAGTCAGCATCAGTTATTATCACAAATAACTTGCTTTTGACTACATGTGTTGTTTTGGCGACACAGCGCCGTCTCCTCAAGGCTAGTCGGGCTTGGGTTTCAGTCCCCTGGCTGCGAGAGGGGCTTTTTTGTGTGAAGTTTGCACGTTCTTCCCCGTACATGCGTGGGTCTTCTTCTGGGTACTTGAGAGCCAAAGACTTGCAGTCATTAATTTCGAGAAGACACGTTATGTATTCAAACATGGGCACTAAGACAGAGAAGCCATGTCGTGTGTAAGACTGAAAATACAAAACCGATTTCAGGATTACAGTCAGAATAAGACGAGCTGTCAGTATTGGTCACAGGAACGTTTTTTTGTTTTGCTCAAAGGCACCTAAAATGGCTTCAGGGAGAACAAAAGTGTTTGGCTCCACACACACACACACACACACACACACACACACACACACACACACACACACAGACAAGCACACTGATGAATAAATGATGTGAGGATCGGTCTCATGGCCTTGAGTTCAAGGCTTCTCACTTCTAGCTTCCACAGACTGCAACATGGTTTCAAATAACAGTGAACCGTGAAAGGATTAAAACATTTAAATCATTATTGGACAGTAACTGATGTGCAATAGAACACCAACTTTGGCGGTGGCTGTTTTTCAACTGATAGGGATGCAACTGGAAATGGTGAGAGACACTGTGTGGAAGGTCAAAGCTGAACAATCTTCTTAAAATACTGTAAAATTGAACAGGGCTACTAAGACGCTCAGATTAGCTTAGTCTGTTTATTTGGATGCATAAAATACCGACTGTATCTCCCTCTGAAATTCACATCAGTCATCGCATCAGAGTACAGTTTAGCTTCTGTTGTTGTTGTTGTTATTGTACTGTGATCAGGTACATGCTGTACATTTCCATGCTGATCATTATAGGCCAGAAAATCTGGATAGGAAATAACATTTTAGTTTCAATAATTCAGTCAAAAGTACATGTTTGACTGAAAAGTGACTCAGAATAAACAATGATCAATGATTATGATTAAAATAGACACAATCTGTGACACATTTATCTTTATCTTTGTTTTTTCTGATTTCCTCCTTTCTGTGTCCATTATCCCCACCGCACATGCCCTTTCCTGAGGCTTATCACCGCAGTGTGAACAAAGTTATTAGCCCCATCAGCAGGATGTTTACTAAAGCTATTATGTTTGGTGTCTTGCTTGAGGGCACAACAACAAGCTTTAAAAGTAAATCATCAGTGAGACGGCGGAAAGCCAACGCCAACTCCACTTGTCCTTGTTGACTTCTAGATGGCGAAAGCAAATCACGACTCACATACTATAACTCACTTGTTTTCTATTTAACATAAGGTCAAGAACCAAGAACCAAAATTAATCATTCAACATTTTATTAACAGCTTTGTATATGATTTGTCAGTATCAGCCCCATACATGGTTAGACCCTGGTACAAATTCAGAAAGGGGAACTGACTTCCTCAAAAGGTCCATGTTCCCTGGAAATTGCAGTTACAGAGAAAGCAGTTGGTCACTGAACCTCCAGCAGAGAGGAAAGGACATTTTTGTGGGCAGCTCATGAAATAAATCTTTCTGGGAGTGCTCCCACTGGTCCTCACTACAAGACCGGGGATGAATGACTGCAAGAAAGACAGAAATGGATGCTGTAAAAGAAGAATAGTTTGGAAGACTGTGCATTGTAGAGTATGTGGAGATCAAGATCTAAGTATCTTTCCTTCCTTACCACTGATCATACGGCGTAACCTTGAATGTGTTTCAACAAGCAGGGGCTTATTTTGTATTCGCTGTGTGTTCTGCAGTAATGTCTGGCACAGCCCATTTCTGTCTAGAACAGAAAATGCCAGATGACTCAACCTGTGTGCTGTGGGTATTGTGGGTGTGCAGTGTGTCTGTCCACATGTAAGGATCTGGATGTCTTAAATGGAAAGCCTCGGGTCCATATATTGGCCTCGATTTATCACTCAGTATTGATTTCCCATCACTTTCTTAATGAGATTCAGGCGCAATTGAATGAAATACAACAGTCAATATGGCGTAATTGCTGCGACGCGGCAGAGAAGTTTGAAACAAAGAGCATGCGAGGTTACATCAACATACATCATAGACAATGTCCATCTAACCATGGTCATATTTTAAAATGATTCCACTTTAAATCCTAAAGCGGACTTTTAGGTTGACTTGTTCTTTGATTGGTTTATTTCTGATTCATTTTGAGTCTCTACCTTTAAAGGAACAGAAGATATTATGTCCTGAAGCGACACTTGAAAGTGCTTCAACTTGAGTCATCCACGTCTGTCCGTTGGACAGCGGGGCATGCTAATTTCGGTCACTTCCAGAGATCCCACTTGATGACTGCAAACACTGCCCTTGAGATGTTTCTTGTGGACTTTGATTCACACAACAACCGGGGTCCATGTTCCTCCTTTTTCATCCCAATCAGCAGGTTACAGAATGGTGAATCCTTTTTTCCTGTTTTCTTCTGGAATATAAAGACACAGTTCAGCAAAATGCTAATTTTACATATTGAAAGGATTAGTAATTTGGCTTTACCTCTTGGGTGTATTCGGCTGACACAGTAATGCAGAAAGGTAAAAGCTCCAAAAGACAGTGTTTACAGCACAGTAGCTCTACAACAAATCCATTATGCCAAGTCAGATCACTGACATGCAATATGCATAGTCCTGAACTCTGAACTGTGTTGTAATACACACTGCATTAGTACATAGAGGAAGGAGCCTTGTTGCAATGTAAATTACCCAAAGTGCAGATGTGTGTGAAAAGAAGTGAATTACAGCACTGCTCTCCCCTTTTTAGACACGTGTCACATCTCTCTTACTGCCTTTTACAATGGAGGCAAACAGATTACATTAATTTTATCATTGTTGTTCCATGTTTCTTTATCTGGAGTTTCTAAGTACAGATTTTGTTTTAGGAGATTGAAAATGCCTGCTACAATTTCCAAACACCTAAAAGTGTTAAAGACATTTTCCATATGACATTGAAATTGCAGTACTGAGATCTGCTGAGGTTGAGGTTGTCACTTTCTTAAAGTCTGGTCTCTTCTTTTTTTATCCACACCGACTACGGGAGTGATGAATGGGTGAATTTCTGTGGATGTCAGCTTCCTCATGTGTTGGTAAATTGACTGATTTCAAGCCACTTCACTGGCTGCCTGTTACCGTTACATCCTAATAAGATCTAAAACCCCACCATTCAATTTGAAAACTGTCCAAATGGTGTCAGGAAGGGGCAGGACAAGAAGTGGTGCCTCAACCCGTTCTGTCTGCCTGTCCAATTTGCACTGCACATGCACTAACACATTCTTAAAAAAAGTTACCTGACAGTGGTCAATTTTGATTTTTCTGACATTTTTATCGCTCCATAAACTCATTTTGAAATGCACGCAGAGCTCTTCTTCTTTTATCCGATCTCTGGAATGATGTATGAATGAAAAATGCGACCAAAGAATCAGTTTGTTCAAACTCTCCGCAAGCTATATATGTCCAGTACCATATACTATTCTATTTACTATATATTAAAAGAAAGTGCTCAGGCACAGTACATGTACCCAACAGAAACTGAATGTGCTGAACGCTGATTCATTCAACACAAGAAGATTTATATGTTTGTAAGAAACAAGTAATTAATAAACATAAACAATCTTGAGAAGTAGTTTCCAGCGGTTTTCTTTCTGTTTGTTTCTTCACACAGAGAAACAGTATAGTTCCACCCAGCTGAGAGCAGTATGATCTGGCATAAGAGATGAGGCATGACCTTGCCCAGTGGGAGATTCTGCAACATTGATATTAATAATGGAGGGCTTTAGTGGCTGTGGGTGGTGGGAGGATTCATAGGCCAGGGAATATCATGCAGTGTATCCATATTTCATGATGACATTTCTGAAGTTGCTGAAGAGTTTTAAAAAGCAATATGCATCAGTTTTTATTCATTTGTTGCCTTCTCTCTTTTTTAAATACGCTGTGGTAATATTACGACACAATAATTACAATAATAAAGGAAATAAATATATATACAAACACAGCTATGGTGAAGATTACCATCTTCTATACTTTATTCTATATTTATTATACCATAAATCTTACTAGATATTTATATATCAGAATTTATTTATATATTATACAGATATGTACTGTAACATTTGTAAAATAATGCAACAAATGAAAATGCTATGGGCAGAAATGTTGTATCCAATATTTGAATCTTCTGCAGATGATATTTATTCATATGCCTTAATATGAGATACTATGTGTGCTTCACATACTCATAAATATATGCTTAATGTCAACAAGTAAATAAACTGTATAATGCATGTTTTCATATTGTTTCAAACGCTGATTGAAATGAGATTCACAGATTCACAGACAGAATGTAAAATAGATGATGGACAGCAAAGTTCTAATGTCATCTATGAAACTTTAATTCTCAAGGAGAGAAAGGACAACTGTGATCACTTTGACTCAGACAGAGGGATGTGGAATAGCAGCAGAACGCCTATGGAAGACTCTTTATATGTTAGTATAATGTAGCTGCTTATAAACCATTGCATCGTAGTTTTTCTGTGGTGCAGTCCCCGTTCATCAGATGTGCCTATGTGATCTCTCTAATTGCAAATGTTCAAAGCTGCTCAATGATCATTTACACTTTGATTCACCAGGGAGGATGAGACCTCCAGACGTCTTTGCGTAACCAGTTATTAGACACACTGACTGGGGAAACCCGTATTCATGATGCAATAAGTGGTTAATCAGGGAATATCCCAGAGTTGTATGAATACGCTGCTCATGAAGGGTTTTCACTGGAGGGTTAGATAGTGATGTGTGTGAACTGTGGTTTACCAACATATATCATTTCGTAAAGTAGTTCCACATTTTCCCAGCAGAACACTTTGTTCTCAGAGCGCAGGTCTTCTTGTGGATGGGAGGGAGGATGGAGGTTTCTTCCTCTAAAGGGACTTTTTCCTCTCCACTGTTGTCTAGTGCTTGCTCAAGTGGGATTGTTAGGTTTTCTATATAATTAATTACAGTACTTTTGAATTTAGTAAGTTCTTAAACCTCACGCTGTCAAGTGCCTTGATATGACTTCTGTTGTGATTTGGTGCTACATAAATAAAGTTGAATGAATTGAATATTAAGTGATTTGGGAGCATGCTCCACATTTGGTCCCTGATGTTAATGCGAACTCTGTATTTACTGAACTATATCAAGGCTGATAGTGGGGTTTCATGTTTCCTCTTCTGTCTTTATCATCAGCTCTCAAGTTGCTAGTTATTTCTGTTCTGCACGCTTTGTACATTTTGTAGACAAATATGCACTATGTATGTATTAAAGATAACATTGTGGATAAAAGTCTTATCATGGGAAAAGCGCAGATGCTAATTTTAGTGATTTCAACTGTTTTAATTACTGAAGGCGCTGGATAATATTCTGATGCAGCCAGCCATTAAGCACAATGAAATTCCCACATGACAGAGAATGTGATCCTGGCCAACAATTTCTGTTTCTGCTTATACGCTTTAAAATGTTTACTTCTCATTTCCTCATTTGCAGCATTTAACAATGTTTCATTTGAGTTTTATTTAATAGTGCCGTCTCAATAGAGCAGTTTAATTCTGTTGTTTTAGCACAAAACAAACAAAAAGAGAAAAAGAGATCAAATTAAATGTGCATTACTCCATGGACTGTTTTACACACTGGTTATGTAAATATTACAGAACTGGCTCAACTGTAGATATCCATGAAGTCAAAATACGTTCTACATGTTTTCACATTTGAGTCTCAACAGAGAAGTGCATGTTCAATCCAAGCAGTCGCTTTGCATGTGCTGGTCAGCAATACATACATCATGTGTCGAGAATCACTGTAGCACGAAATACTGTTACCAGTAGAGTGCTTATGTGTGTCAGTGTGGTCCTGTGTTATGTATATATACCATACTTCAACATGCAAGGGAGCAAGATTCAAACATAGTAGAAAGAAAGGCACATTCTATATTACAATACAAAGGAATTTCAGTACACATAGTAGATGAATTACACAGTATATGAATTAGAGTACATACATTATATGAATTACAGTATATGCATATATTGTTTGTCCAAACAGTGTCATTCAACCAAAGTCACAGATTGTTCTAAGAGCGCACCAACATATGGAGGCAGTCATTTGCTGAAAGGGCACCAAAATGACAGCTGCTGAAAAGTTTATTTTTCCCCTCAATTGCCAAAAACACTGGACAACAATTGTGCAAACTAATAGATTTGGTTTGGATTAAGCAGAAGTGCATGTGGGTAAGATTTAGACACTAAATAAACGTGGATAGGCTTACTTTAAATAAAACATTTACTTTGAAGATTATGACTACATTTGTCAGATTAACGAATATCTTTTTGTTACCATTTACATTTAAGAGACGGTTCACAAATTTCACTCTGTCTCATCTTAGACTTACAACAGAGAGGGGAATGGCTGAAGATCAACCCGAATACATTCAAACATTTACATCTGAATGCAGGACTTTCACGTTACAGTATTTCTGCATTGTGGCAGTGCTTCTTTAGTAGTAAAACAATCTGAGCATTTCCCCCACTACCCCCACATGCCCAGCCCCAAGTATGTGGAGGATAGTTTGCTATCACCCAATACAGTATATCAACAGCGCTGACAGGGGCAGCTGATAGTAGAGGGCTGAGGAGAGATAACAGTGAAGAAAATAGTAAATCCAGCAGTCTGTCAGTGATGAGGAAGACTAGATTGTGATTGTCTGAAAAAGGAGTGAAAGGTCAGTCTGTCTGAAGGGATGTATTTATTGTCCTCCTTCAGCCACTGCTGCTGTCCAAGCATCTCAACGGATGACTATAGCACATGCACATTCTCTCACCCACATACACACATGCATACCTTGGAGAAAGCTCTCTTTGCATGGACAGCGTATACAGTTGACCATTCATTGTGTTAGCTGTCCATGTCAAGTTCATTTCCTGCAGTCAAAAACAAAACTGTTTCTGTAATCTGGCGCACCCTTCAACCATTATAATGAGCCACAAGGTTCTGATCAGATACCCTTTATGTGATGGTCACAGATTGGTAGTGAGATAATTGCCCTCCTATGAACCAAGGGAATTGCGTGTAATCACATAAGTCTTTTAATCAAAAGGCTTAAAAGGATGACCTCCCAATTGCATGCTGCGTTATCACTCTATTATAGTAAATTAGCTTCTATTACATTGTGGAGGAACAAGTTGGTGGTAAACAGCAAGGATGGACACAGTCATTGCTTGGTCATTCGCTGCGTTGCTTTAACATTCTGTCCCAACAACTAAACATACGTTTCTTATTAACGGTAGGTTCACAATCGAGGCAGTAAGTAAGATTTCTTATTTTATAATTAGAAATCATATTTTTAATACTATTTCTGTCGAACAGCTTATTAAATCACGTCAGTATTATTCAGTTACACCTCTGCATCACTGCAGTAACATTTTCCCGACTAACTTTTAGTGTGATATAGTTCTGGTGACCGGTTCTCCTCTTATTGCCATTACAGTGTGTGAACGTACAGCAACTCGGCCGACATCTGTTCACTCTGGAGCTAATTTGGTTTGTATGACAGTGTGAAGCTACAGCTTTACAACTGAGAGCCGAGATCCAGCGTGCAACATCTATGTAAAGGATTGATTTGAAGTGCTGTTCACTTTAATTAGTGTGAGTGGGCGGATTTTTCTCAAAAAACATTTTATTTAAAGTATATTAGGAGAAAATTATATGCAGTAAATTATTATTTTAAAATGTCTATTTGCATAAAATAACCAAAATCACCATTTACATATTGGAATTATCAGATTGCACCACCTTCTTGCACCAACCATGTTCATTGTCACCCTCCTATTGTTCACTTCTATTTACAGTTTAAGTCAGTGAGCTCATATTACACTATTTCTTTTTTCCTTTGGAGATTTTTTTTGACAGACCAGTAAAAAAGAGGCATAGAACTGGATTAAAACGCTCTCAGTATGCATCTCATGCACCCATTGCTGAATATTCATATACGTTTGCGTGTGCAGTCAAGTGATTCCCTGTGACTAATAGGGTTAATTACAAAACACAGTGCTGCATAAGACAAAACTCCCTAGTCACTGTAAAAATGTTTCGCTGAGCATTTGTTTATTACATTGTCACAAAATAAAATAGTGTACTCAACTTAAATAGATTTGGACAGTGTGTTTGTTTTTATTGTGTGTGTTTATATATTTCTGTGTGTGTGTGTGTGTGTGTTCTGCAATTATAAGTCATGAAGTGACATACGCTTCTGCTAATGCTCTTTCTATGGTCTACAAAATCTAATTAGAGCTTAATATTGTCCTCTTGAAATGATTGTCCTCATAAGAATGAGTTAATGTGATTAAAGTACTCAGACTGAGCACTCAGCAGTATCTGGGTTTAGTTTCTCATTATGTAACTTTTTTCCCCTCTGATTAAAGAAGCTCAAGTGCTAATGAACATCTTGACCTCAAGTTTTTATTTTTATTTTGTTATGCTTTTCATGTACCGGTGATATGAATGGTGCTAGTCTAGTCTTTGTGAAGGAACTACTTCGTTTACTTTTTAGACACAGCAAGATTTCCACAAGCTGGCCAATAAGATTGGGTTGGAGGAAGGGGAACATAAAGACACAGAGCAAACAAGCAAGCATGCATTTTTATCCTTAAGGCAACGGGAGCTGTTACATGAAGATGCATAATAACGTGTATACAAACTTTTTAAATTTCAAAGTCTTAAAATCGCATATCAGTGGTGCCCTAGAGTTAATTAGTAATACCATGGTGTGTAATGTAATGCAGTGAAACCGCATGCGGCTTTATTAAAGCTTAGCACAGCATGTTAAAACCAAACTTTGTGACTTGTTGCACACACATACACAGAAACATTCATTAGTATTAATCTCAGAAAGCTTAAAATAAGTGCATTGTTTATATCATGCAGATGATGAGAACAATATCTAACCCCTGTGTAACCTCACAAGAGAGCTTAGTCTTAGTCTTAGTCTTAGTAAAAGACAGATGAATAGTAGAGCTGCTCTACATCTCAGTGGGGAATCTTCATTTGAAAATATAAAATGCTCAGTGTTGAATTCTGATTCTGAATTAAAAAAGAAAATCCCACTGGGAGATGTATGAGGAAGGAAACAGTTTTGTTGAAGTACAAACCATCATGAATAAACTGTTTCTCTCTGGAGTAGGCTCTAAGTTTAACACATTTGTTTAACCTGACTCAACATATTAAACATAAAATAATTAAAATGCTAATAATAATAATTATTATTATTATTATAGGGTTTTAAAAAGAAGTGTGAGCCTGATGTACCAGTGACTTATAGCATTCATGTTATTTTTGCTATCGTATTTGAAATGCTTGAAATGTTGACTGCTTGCATTTTAATGATAAACTTTAAACTAATTCAGATCTCACCTAAATGTAATATCTGCCTTTTAGTGTAGATTATTATAATATGTTTAATGGTTAATGGATGACAAAAAGCCATTGTATCCAATAGTAGAAAGTTAAATCAGCTGATGACTGATGCACAGCTGAGTCAGGCTTTTGTAGAGTGTGTCAGGTGGTGTGGTACAATGTTCTGTGAATGGTTAGCCCGCAGCATGTGACATATGACAAAAAAAAGGATGTGTCAGAAAGGTGAGAGGAATATGAGGGAGATGGAGGAAATGAAAAACTAAGAAACAGTGAGGGAGAAAGATTAGTTGCGATTTCTCAGCTTTAAAAAAACAAAAACACAGATTGCTCATTTGTGATTTTAGTGACACTGACAAGTCCATGGAGCTGACATTTACAGTGTTTTTATATTAATACAGTCAGAGTATTTTAATGTTGATGACGATGGAGCAGTAATGCACACAGTGAAGGACAGTTTTGCATTTGTTGGAATATATCTACTGTATTTATGATGTATATTTTCTATGCACTTTAATTCAGCAGGGAGCACAAGACCTCTAAACGCCATAATATATCCAACATGTGCAGTATACATATAGTATACACTGGAGAGACAATAGGCTGATACAACAATGCAACAATGCGATATTCAATGTAACTTAA
The DNA here is from genome assembly GCF_900324465.2 of Anabas testudineus. Lineage (NCBI taxonomy): Eukaryota > Metazoa > Chordata > Actinopteri > Anabantiformes > Anabantidae > Anabas > Anabas testudineus. The sequence continues at coordinate 10,203,833 of NC_046622.1, read as the reverse complement.
TAATAAGTGTTACAAACAATTGATTGCAAACTGTTAGCATAACAAGCACTACTATCGTATTAGGATTGTCTGTCTGTAGTTCTCTTTTCATTCCCAGACAGCTAAAACCTTTTTGGTAATTATGTGTAATTATGTTGGAGCATGTGAGGGTAACATTGATCCATTCATGTCAAGGACATCAGCTCTCTGGGAAAACCATCACCTAGCCCTCTGTACAAATTCTCCACCTCAGTATTTCAAGCAGACTCAAGCAAAATGCACTAAACAAGCGAGGCCCATTTAATTTGGATTAAAGTGTGTTACCCCAACGAGTAGCCTTCATACTGTAGCAGCAGCGTGGTTCTGTGTGGGAGGTTTCTAGATCGAACACCAGTGAAGAGAGAGAAAATGTAGCGAGTGAGCGATGGAGAGTGAGAGATGAGTGCCTGGACAGACATGAGAAGTGTGTCTTACGAGATCAGTCCTTCAGGGAAAATGATAAATGGGATCAACGGCGCCGTGCAATGTTGTTCTGCCTCAGTGAGGCAGTGACTAAACAGCTGCTTACGTTACTATATTCACGTGTATGTGTATGCGCAGAAAGAGATGCAGACAAACACTAGCAGAAATCAGAGCTTAGCACCATGTCCCTGTGGGCGAGTGCAGACTCCCTGCAGAGGCCGCTTGTATCTCACATACAGATGAGTTTGAATGTAGTGTGCGTAGATTTTGAGCAGCTCCATCAACAATACATGCGTGATTGTTAGAAAGTTAGAAAAAACTATGCAAAGTATGATCTATAAGATGCCATTTGTAATAATTGGACATCTATGAGTCAGCTCACTTACATACTGTATTCAATGCTGTTTATATCCAACACTGATGATCTGACTGTGAGTTGTTTGATTTAATGATAAGATGATTATTTCCATGTTGGTAGACGCAACATGATATAGCTACATGAATTCCTGAAATACGATCGGACTGCCCAACACATCTAATTCCCAGAAATGTAGAAGTGCTGTTCTCTGTACAGACGCTGAATTGGTCTGCATCCCTTTTGTCACAGTGAGATGAAGAGGGCCTTCTTAGTGTCTGCTTGGTGGCTGAAATGACTGTGAAGTGTCTTTGCAATGCATTCAGGCCATAACAAGCCCCTTTACGTTAACTACAGTCTGAAATGGGAACTTTTTAGAGGACAGACAAAGAAGTGCAATAAGCTTTTTTTTTTTTTTTTCAACAAGTAATCCTGCCAATGGAAATTTACACATGTATTGGAGTGTAAATGGAATGATTTAAAGTAAAAGGGCTTTTTCTTTTGGCTTTACACTGTTAACGGTCGTGAAAAAAAAAAGAGTTGTTAGTTAAAGTTGTTACTGAGTGAACTGAAGACTGGTTGATCTGTTTATTTTGAATGGAGCTTCAGTTTTATAAGACTTGCAGCAGTGAACTTTAAATGTGATGGAGATGTTAACTGCTAAAGCATTAGGACAGCACGATAGTGATGTTGATATCAAATTAATCAATAATGCATTAGTGAAATTCTAAAAAAAAAAGGCTGAAAAGAAACTACAGCAGCGTCCCTATTTTTTTTTTCCCCATTATGGTTGTGAGATATTTCCAATAACATGCTTCATTTATGCTTATTTATCATTCAATTATGATTTCTCTATTAATGTAGATTCATTCAACCGCGTTGCAATTATGTTCCTTACAAAAACATATCTGTGATTGCAGTTTAGCTGCATAGAAACATATTAATTCTGGAGACAGTGAGTTTTGTAGTGTCTGTGTCCTCCCATAACAACGTATCCATCTCTTTGGCACAGTCATATAACCTCGCAAGGTTTTATTTAGTATCATATTAGACTCGTAATAAAAACCTTCGACAGTTGTTATTAATTTTCCATAATATAGTAGCTAGGCACCATACCTTTGGAGGATGATCAGTGGATTACTATCAGATTGCAGTAGTTTAACACGTTGAGCTAGTTTTTCAACAAGGTTCCAAAATATTCTAATGAGTATTCCATCCCTACTATGATGACTTTATTCTAGAACACTCTGCTCCTATTTATAACATGCACATTTTTTATTTAACTAACGCTTCAGTGGAAAAGTAGAACCAGCTACTGCACAGTATGTTTCTTCATCCTCCTGCAGCATCTTTGTTGAGTTTGCATGGGAATTGTCTCTATGAACTGGAGGTAAGAGGATTTTCTTTGACCTGGGTTTGGCACAGAGGTATCCTTTAGCACAGAGTTGTCTTGTCATTTTAATGTACATATGTAACTTTTCACATCAAGTATGTTGCACACTAGTGAAGTGATTAGTACCGTTTACTTGCAACTAGAAGGAGCTGGGTTCAAATACACCAACTTGCAGGTTTTGCTCAGGTACCCTGTCCATGAACATGTGGTTAGGTTTAGTGCCCATATGTGTGTATGTGAGTGTGAATGGCTGCCTGCATGTCTGTATGTCTGGCAGTATGCCAGCCCTGTGAAGGACTGGTGACCTTGCTGTGGTGTACTTTGCCTCTCGCCCAACAAAATCTGGCATAGGCTATAGCCAAGCATTTTCTAGCCCTAAGTTATACTAATACTAACACTTGTTCTTACATTGCTTCACCACTCATTTGCACATTTCTCGTTAGGCTGCCTTGTTGTCCTCATGGCTACAGAGTTCACATCGTCAATTTGAGCAGAAATAAAAACCGTTGTGGCACAGAGAAAGAAAACAAACGGGTTTTAATGGTGGTGTTCAGAGAATTACATGTTCAGTGTGACAAGATGAGGCTAGCTTCCCTATCATTATTCTATTTCTTTTTCAGTGGTTTAAAGCTGTAGTCATCTGGGTATAAAAATATTTTCAGTCCATGTTTCTAATGTTATATCAATTCCCCAAGTGCAGTTTTAAATTAACGAGACTTCACACCGATGGCTGTTGTTGTTCCAGATGACTGAACACTGAGACTAACAGTAACAGCAACATCCACGATTTGCCTTTAACTAGTTATTGATCACCTTCTCTCCTCCTCGTCGTTTATGATGTGATACTGCAGCTGTGGGGCTTATCACAGCAAAGAAACATCATGCTGTAATGGAAAAGCACTGATGCAGAAACCGATAATTCAATTCGGAGAATTTACAGTAAGTTTCTTTTTTAGCGACACCGGCCTTCATCTCCTTAAAATCGAATTTCTTTCCATCTACCTGTATGACTAACTAGACAGTTCACTGAACTGCTGGACTGTCCCTTTATCAGAAACTGCTTTTGTTGATGCTGAGACTTTGTCACTAGAAATGGAGTAGTGTTTAATTCCAGTTTTACTTATTTATTTAATTATTTCCTCCCTCTACCAACACTAAAGCTGTTTGGATCAACAGACAAATCTTGTTTATGGTGATGAATTCCAGACTACTGCAATCGACTGTCTCTTTATCTCTCTTTCTCTTGTTGATTTAGTGCAGTGCTCTGTTAGAGCACTACCTGTGTCCATACTGAGTAAGACCTGACCCAGTCATTTATCTGTAAGCGCAGTAGATTTATATCAGCTCAACAAACTTTCATGCTTCCTACCTGTGTGCCCCTACTGTCTTTAAGCTCCTTTACAAACAGGACTACTTGTTTTTCCTTTCTATGCCAACTCTTCCAACAGATATGAGGCTTTTCATTCACCAGAATGAAGCTATGAAGTGGGATAAGGAGAACAAACTAAATCAATCTCCTTCTTTCAGATGAGACTGTTGTTCTGTAAAATGTAAATGCATGTGTCGTGTTTGGCAGCAGGTTGGTATAAGAAGTATAGTATGACATAATATGACACAGTATATTTCAACTTTATCGTCTAGAGGGTCACAGTGTCCTGGAGCTGATTCCAGATAACACCGGGTGAAAGGCAGAGACAGGCTGTCTGTCTACATATCACAAGACTCGCAAGTAGAGACAAACAACAGTTCACACTCAAATTCACACCTATGTGATTCAATTTACTCTTTGTTTTGCTATGAACTACTATTTAAAAAAGACAAATCCTAATCCTGATGAAAAATACTTCTGCCAAACGATAAAAGCCGCCATCTGTTCCCAACAACCACTCATTCCAAACAATTGTTTGTAGCCCAAACAGGTTGTCTGTGCAGTTTGTTACACTCAACCAGGATCCAAAACAGAAGTAGAACCAGAATGTGCAAATGTTTATTTATTTGTTTTCCGTTTTTAGTTAATTGCAACAGTTGGACAAGACATTTAATTTATTCATATTGGACTGCATTTGCATGCTCACTGTGTGTGTGTGTTTTTTTTTTTTTTTTTTAAATAAAAATGAATACATGGATAAATAAGTGGCATGTGCGCCAGCTTTGAATACATTTAAATCAGCGGTGGGAGAGGATTCACTGTGAAGTGTTTCATAGCTTAATGTTCTACATTTTGATTAGTCAGTGATGATGCGGTATACACTGATTACTGTTCTCATCCCCCACCCTGCATGCTGTCGCAAGGAGCTGCCTTCAACATCAGTTTGAGATTTCAGTGGACTAGTTGACTATTACTGTTTCAGCTTTTTTGGTTCCCATTTAAGTGGATGAACAACTGCATGCATGTTCGGTTAACTGGTGACTCGAAGTTGCACATAGGTGTGAACGTGAGTGTGAATATTTGTCTGTATCTCTATGTCAGCCCTGTGTACTCCGCTTTTCGCCTAGTGAAAGCTCCTGCTAGGCTGCAGCAGTCCTGCAACCCCCCAGCACTCCTTAGAAAGCAGTTAGAGTAATGTATGGATGGATGGTGAGCACCACGGCAAGTAGTCTGGCCTTCTTCTCTGCTCTTTGGAAACAATTAGAGTGTAAGAAATTAGGGAAATAAACTCAAAGAAATCCCTCATCAAAGTTTATCAAATTAAAAATAAAACAGCTAAAGATCACCAGTTAACAAAACACACGGTTTCACAGTTGTGCTGAGTGTGTGCAGACCCAGATAACCAAAACATTTGTGGAGATTTTGAGTCCTCTCCAAATGTGAATACCTTCTGTTTGATTTAAATTATCCAGACAGCCATCTGTTGAAACTACCTAGCTAAACCCAAACCTATGATTCTATTATTTTTTTCCTCATGCTTTACTTTTCCATAGAGAAGAGGTAAAGCATCAGCTCGTCTCGTAAATCAATATGTTTTCACTAGATACCCTGTTCGGAGGCGAGGAGTAATGGCAAGTGATAATTGCAGTAGATGAATATTTCTGCACATCCCAAAGTTGAGTATAACGTGTACTTTATGAGATTTAAAAGGTCAAGTGCAGTAAAACATTTTCCTTCCAGCATCTCACAGCTCTCAAGTATTCAGCCTAAGGGAGATTAAGAATGCATTATGTGTATTTTGTGTGATTACAGAGGACAACCTTTGACCAGCAGGATAATCACACATCCCTCTATTCTGGTTTAGCATGCTCTGTTTACAGGTTTGGCCCAGCATGGACAGTTTGATACAGTTTCATCTAATCTGTGTTGCAGTTTAATCAATTATGCTCAGTTCCACTGCTTAAACTGGGGTGACACATTGGTTTAAGATATTGATTAGAAAGAGGTGATGATGAAATGGTTGGGGTGTTGTTTTTTTTATTATCTTTTCCTGTGGGCACTTAATACTGCAGGGATACTGCAGAGATACAGCTTTAATTTCAGAGTTGATACAACAATAAAAATAAGGGCTGATTTGAGTCTTACTATTATTAAATATATAAACTATTTCTATTCTCAGAGGACATTTCCGGTCATCATGGTATCAGAAGTGGAGAGCAGATCATTCACATTTCATGTGAACAAGAAATAACATGAACATGTGGTAATTACTGAGGATAGGAAATCTATCAGGATGCCTTGAGGGGAGGTGAAGCTATTAGTCTGGCATCTTCTTTAAAATTCTCAACAATCTTTAATATGGTGCTCCTCACCTCTGACTGGATTTCCCCTCTGAGGCAGCAGAGGGAAAATATATTTGTACCTCATGGGGATGGATGGACTGCAAGTGTTGCTCTGTGAGCTGACTGGATTTTATTCACAGACTCACGTTACAGTATGTTGGCCTTTACCCTCCGAAATCTGACTGACATTTCTCGACGATATCTCTGAACTCATCCAAACATTTTGAGTGCTGCATGTTTGTTTATTAGGTTGTGGATGGAAAACAGGTTTAACACTAAAATACTTTACAGTTCTCTGTCTTCTCTCTTTTCTTTCTTTTAGGTAAGATGAACAATTTTGTATCTGTCTGTAAGTGTGAGATTGTGTGTCAGCGGGACGTCAGAGGAGTACATTATGCATTGTTTTGCTCATTTAAACTGATGGAAGAACTGTTCTGGTATTTCTTGTTTTGTGTTTAGTATCAAATATGATTGTTTTTTGTCAGCTGATGATCACCAGATGTGATGTACTTCAATTTATTATGCTCTGAGTTACACATTTGAATATGAATATAATTTGCTCCCACTTCCTGAGGATGCTACTTGCTCTCTCTCATGGTTTCCTACCAGTCACTATCACAGCTACTTGCTAATGTGGTGAAATAAGACACAAAAAAAGCTTCAGAATGTGATTAGAGGGTCATTGATTGCTCTCTAATTAGACACTGATGCTAAGTTGATGTAATTTTAAGTCCCTCTCCTCCTCCTGCTCTGGTTGGGCCGGAGCTGCTGTCTCTGTAGTCTGAGATGACTTTCATCTTGGACGGTTTCCTGTTGTGTTGCGTTTTGTTTGTCTCTGCAGAATCTAATCGAACTTCTTGTCTGTTGCTGCTTCACTGGTCTGACAATGAAACTGGCTCAGTCTGACTTGTGGTTTTCACTTTAGACACGATTGCCATAGACAGACATGCTAAAGGGGTTCAGCGGTTAGGCAGCATGCAACAGTCTCTTCATGATGGGTCTGTGATGAGAGGCTGCTGTGGACAATAGACTGAGATACATGTGTCACAGAATGGATGCACGTACTGTATGTTTCAATCTGAGTATTCGTAGTGCCATCAGGTACGTACAGTACATACAGGCATGTACAAGGCTTTATTTAGACTGCACACATAGTTCAAGGATTAACTCGTTTTTATGTAAATAGTTTTTATTAAACTGAATGTGAATCATACTGGATGAACATTCGTTGTTGATTATGCCAGCTCTACATTCACAAGACAGCAATGTAGGTTGCAGTGGTCATTGATTTAGTAACAGTTTAGAAGTGTGTGTACAGTTTTAAGTGTGCTATTGATTCTGCTTTGCCGTGCAGATACATACAGTAGTGCTAAATCTATACTTTTACCAGCTACAACTTTTTCCACTTTCTAAGTGAGGCTGTGAGTTTGGTGTCATGTATTTTAATTTTACTTTCTGGCATTCAACACAGCACTCTGCATGTTAGCACTGTCAAATTAAATATCTTGGATGAATGTAAGTCACAAGCACTTGGTGTGAAAGGCATTATCACCACCAGACTACATACACAGTATGTATTCAGTTTAGGGGGTTTTAAATGTCTTAATTATTTTGAGGAATGCATGAGTGTTGAACTAAGCTTTGACAGTGATTACTGTATGGACCAAGTCTCATTTTTCTTCTAACTTTATTTATTTATTTATTTATTTTAATTCAGATTGCAGCATAACGGTTGTGACAAATGATACTGAAGTGCTGCAGGACTGAAAGTAATATTGAAAGTAATGAAGTCCAAGTACATCTATCACTGAGAGAGTAGGGGACATAATGACAGATACAGAGAGGGAAAAGGTGAAACAAGAGAGACAGGGGCACAGAAGAAGAAACACAGAGAAAGAGGGCTCGGATTCAGGTCCTTTGTACACAGACTAGACTTTTTTTTGTGTGTGGAGAACAATGGCTGGCAGGACTACGACTTATAAATGCCAGATTTTTGCCCAAATCTCAAAATCCTCTAGTCTCCTCCCACAAATATGCTCAGCTACTGTATATCGGTCTAAAAGGTTCATTACATAAACAGTTCAGACGTGGCGACTGATCGTATGTGAGAGTGAGATTGCTCCTCTTCTCTCCTCTCTTGTTCATCAACTTTCTAACAACAATCACAGCGTGGCAGCACAAATGTTCTTGCACGATGGGAATCATCGCTGAGCTGATGATGTTTATACTCCACTCAGAGCGCTAGTGCTTGCATGTGTGTGTGTGTGTGTGTGTGTGTGTGTGTGTATACAGTATGTGTGTGTTTGTGCATACCTCTGCAAGTGCCTTCTCATACGTTTTTCCTCCATGCACTGTGCAGTAGAGTTAGCTTAGGGCTGGTGCTTTGGAGGAAAAATCTGCTATTAAACACAGTAGTCTGATGGATCACATAGTTTTAGTACATGATTATATGTTCCAAATGCTTTCATTAAGCATGTTGAGTATCATGTATTTTACTGAAACTGGTTTCAGTCTAAGTTACAGGAGGCTATGTCTCTGATAGGTTGTTAATGAGTTGGTAACTTGTACACGGTGTTTGGGATTTTTTCGTTTTTTTTAGCTTTTATGTTTTGATTTCAACCCTAAAGCAGGTTTAATTAATTCACACAGCATTTTGAAGAAATTCAACCACGGTTCGTGCTGACATTAATTACTTCTTAATTGGTGCAATGATTGTGACTGTGTCAAAATATTATGAGGTTTTTTGGTGTATATGCCACATCTTAGCACACAGACACACAAAGGTGCTCGTCTAGATCCTGAAACTCCTGCTCCACTTCGGGCATAATCCAGCTCTTTCACGCTTGTTTTCCCCGCTGACCCGTGCTGTGTGATTTATGGATCAATTACTCCATGTACCCACTTCATACCTCCTCGGTCTTTATGTTGGGCTCTTCATTATGACCATTGTCCTTCACACGTCACACTGTTTGCCTCGTCATATGTAGAATCCAACATAGAGAGAGTGCAATTGATGTGTGTATTTGTGTTTGTTTTTTTTTAGTCAGTTATCATTTTTAGGGAGGGCCTAAAGTTTTCATAGGAAAAATGCTGCTGTGGAGCCCCTAAGCAGTGGCCAGCAGGTTAGATTATACTTGTACTGGGCAGCGTCCAGGAGTGAGTGTGTGTAACTCTGTGAATGCGATGAGGTTGTGTAAAAGAGAAGAGGGAGCCACTCCGAGACTACCCTGAAAGATAAGAGATTTAAAAATTACGACATGATGTGCTGCCTATATTATTGAAGCAGGTCATCTTCATTGCTCGACCATAAAATCTAAAAACCTTCATCATGTAGTGGTGATGACCTGTTAATTAAAAAAAAAAAAAAAAAAAGATTTTCATGGTCAGAAGCCTACAGTTACCTTGGATGACATTACTGTTACAGTGAATCCGTTCATCAAATAACATTTAATAATATTTCAACTTGGAGCCAGTGCTACTTCTCAGCACTTCTGGGCTCACACGAGTGCATATGTGAGGACACGGATGCATATAAAAACCTATTGTACATCGGCATATACTACAGAGTACACTCACTCCCAACCAAGCACAGCCTGTGATTATATAAAACAGGAGAGTCTCATCCTGTCACGTGGTTCAAGAAATAGTCTGTCTGTCTCAACGGAGCAGAGAGAGGAGCTGACCTTTAGGCCAGACACACTACATTTTAATGCAGGCCCTTGTATAACAACAAAGTAGGGGACTGTGGATGTGTTGCGTCAAGTTCTGTTAACTAAAGAAAGCCTTGCACACGTGGCAAATCACACTTGTGCAGACTGACAAAAGAAACAGATAAAAAGTACCTTGTTTTTTTCACTTTTGCATATGGAGCGCGTTATATAATGTCTTAGAATGGCCGTGACATTAGAAACACAAATATCATACCCATGCTCTATACTTTTTGATACCATTTCTTTTTTCAACTTGATTATTTGATTGTTCTGTGAAAAACTGTGGTCTTATTTATGTATTTTAGAAACCCCTTCACCCTTCAGCAGTAATTAGCTCTGAATCTTAGCAAAGCTTCTCACTCCTGGATTTAGGTATTTGATCCCATTCTTCCACCCAGATGTTTTCATCACCATCTGTTTGGATGGGAAGTGTCTGTAAACTGCTACCTTTTTTTGTCTTGGCTGTCCTCTGTAGGAACCAGTTGATCTTTTTATCATGATAACTTGTGAGGATTATCCACCAAACAAATAAAAAACAAATAAGAAAGAGCAGAACCAACTAATAAAGAGTCAAAATGACAGAAGTCAGCCTGCAGACAAAAGCCTGAGGCCCTGGCTGACTCTATTTGACAGAGATTTATCTCCGTACTTCAGAGGGTCAAAGTCAGAATTGATTTTCTTGACTCCATTTCCCCAAAGGAACAACTTTCTGAAACACTAAATCGTTTCCTAAAGTACATAAGATGACAGATGATCTGAGAAGATCCCCACATGGTTTTGCACATTGTACACACATTTTCTTCTACAGAATAAAAAGATTTTATTAGATCAACTTAAAGGTCAATTAAATCTAACAGGACAAACATCTCTTCTCTAGCTGCCACCTATTAGTTGGAAAGCTGTTTGTTACAATATATTGGAGAAGAGTGCTGTAGTTGATTAGACTGTACATCAGAGAAGGCTGAAATGGCAAAGCAGATATACAGTCAAATGCCCGTGGACATAACTTCTCCATCACGTTGCAATATTTCTTCCAGATGCTGTAATTCTTTGTTATACCTGTGTCAGCAGCTCTACGGTGCAGCCGTTGTTTACTGATTTCCAAACTCACTGATGTAAAGGGCTGTCTGAGATGAAGCACCAGATCTTGCATCTCTCCTTTGAACAAATACAGTAAGACTGCCACTGTGACAATAAAAAGACTTATTTTGCTGAATCCTAGGAACTTCTTACATAAAAGAAATGATGTCACACCATTTTTATTCCTCCCTCATGTCCTGATTTGCACTTATTAGTAAAAAAGACAAGGTAATTAAACCACAGATCTGAAAAGACACAGTAATAGTTCAATTTAGGCCGCATAAGTCAAAAACCTCATCAACTTTCTAGGTTTTGGTTTTAGGTTTTCTTCACAAGCGTTCATAGCGTTTCACCAGTCTGTCAATATCAAGGGTGGTCTCACTGTCTCACACACGTAAAACTGGATGTTTGCTGTGTTAAAAAGGAAAACGTTGTATTGTTACTTACTTCGGCGCCCGTCATTTGCTCTTTACTGCAGCTCCTCCTTCACTGAGTAGCTCAGTGTTTAAACAGAGTCATATTCAAACGATATCTACGGCAACAGCAGAATGGGTGATTAATCCTCACGCTGATTCAGTGATCTGTACTGTAGCAGGCTGTTGACCACTTTTTTCATGCAATTACAGATAAAGAGCTTGTTTATTTATTTGGTCAAGTCGCAGATGACAATTTTATCCGCAATTCCTTAATTAAACGTAATAATCTCCACCTGACATTTTGTTTGTAATATGTATTTTTTTATTTTTTTTGGCTTTTTACTTCATAGACTTGTGTTGGTCCTGGAAATCCTTTGTGTAGCATCTCTCTGTCAAGAGCTCTTTCTAACTTTATTCATAGCAAGCGGAATCAATTTTTCCTTATCAGCCAGACAATAAGTGGGGGAAGAGAAAAGACAAATATAGATGATAAGAAAGATGTTGGAATTGATTTGATTAAAAAAAAAAAAAAAAAACACTTGGCTGAGACTAACTGAATTTCCTAAATAAATATTGTTGTGGAAATGTGGTTTAAGACCTAATACAGAGCCGACGGCGAGGGTAATGAAAAACAAATGATTTTAATGTCAAACACTTTTTTTTCCTTCCACTAGTACACGCTTACATATCAGGAGGTGCAAAACAGCTAATCCATATGGATTTCTTTTTTTCTTTTCCCATATCAGACAATATTGATACTTATTGCAGAGTGAAGCGTATGTTTGGCTAATCACAGCATCACCTCACATTTATATGGCGTGTTGTTATGCAGTAGGCATTTTGAGTGGTTGTCTTGTATTCTGCATGGTTTACTGAATGGTAATTCTTTAGTTTTAAAATTAATTTGTAGTATTTTCAGTTTTAGTTGCCACGTGGTTTCAGCTTGTTACCACACCCCCTCTCTTGTCTCCATTTTCAAGATGTTGTTGTTTCCTTTATTGAGAATGTAAAGTTTATAATTTTCTTATCGTCTAAATTGAAAGATTGAGTGAAGAATGTGTAGCATTTTATAGCCCAGCACTTGTTATTTTATTAGGTGAATAATGAAGCATTCGGCATTGTATCAGTGCAGTTTTACATCATGGGCACTGGTTTTTGCTAATGCTACAACATTTGTGTTGGTGAACTTCAACGTGGCCTCTCTGTCAGTGAAACCCACATTTGGTAGTTTCAGCGTGCAGGAGGGAGGCAGTGTCACGCTGTGGTAGCTGTGAAGAGCAAATAAAGAGCAGTGAGAAGAAGATAATTGTTATTCAGGTTATCATCTTTCATAAGTGGAGGACAGAAGAGTCTCAGCAGGCAGACCACATATGCATCTTGTAAAGCACTCATCCTCTGATTTTCCATATTCTGTTTGCCTTTTCCATTTGGAGGTCTGCTGACATTTTTCTTTTTTTTCATATAAATGACTATGTGAATGTCATTCATCTAAATTTCCAGTACCTGACCATACTGGTCTTCTCAGAGGTAATGATGTCATCCATTAGTCTCCCTCCTATTATAAAAGTGTAAGCACAGGAAGATGCTGCTTGACTGTACGTATCACTATGCAGAAACCATATTCAGAATATATGTGGATGTTAGAGAGATAAAGATACATCTATACTGTGTCATGCACATTAGTGAGTCACACTGCTATTCACAAATCGCGACAAACAAAATCATCTAAAAAGCTGTGATAGATGTGTATATGAAGAGCTGACTGCTTTTAGAGGGGTAGATTAGTAAGCTTATGACGTCTCTTCAGAACGTGAAATGAATAAATTAACTTGATTAAACTGAATGAGGAGCTTCACTGTAGTTCGGTCCTTGTGTGGACTGAAATTTCCCCTTAATCCATATTCTATCATAAAGATAAGCCGGTTACTGAAGCCTCATTACTGTTTAACACCCACAATGATATATTTACATTCATAAGATAGGGAGGTTTTCAAGGAATGATTGCTGGATAAAAAAAAAAAAAATAGTCATGACTGGAACAATAGTAAAGGACTATTAATGTTTTTTTTTAGATTTATTTATTTATGATTATAGGTTATCAGATAACATGTATACATAGGAAACCACATGACCTGAAAGCTATAAACATTTTCATCTTTAAGGAAGAGCAATAACACAGTTCCAGTTAGGGTTGAGACAGTAGAGTGCAGTAGGCATCATGTCAATCACACTGCAGTGTCACCCCCCTGGTGAAGTTCTCATTCCCCTCTTTTTAATTTGAAGGAAATCAAACAGAGAAACAAAATTAAACTTTTTTCATGCCTTCTCTCTAAGGAGTCCTGAGATTTAGGACATCTCAATGTGTATCTAAAAAATCTACGCAACCAGCAGTGTTGAAATAGTCTCTATCTGTATACTATCCTGCATTGATCAAATCTGATCTGCATTTACTTTTAGAGTTCATTCATTTTAGATTAAATCTCTCTGATAATAGAAAAGAAAAAAAAGAAGAAGTTTGAAACAGTATGTTTAGCATGATGTAATCATTGACATCCGTGAGTCCACTAACAACAACAACGACCGCTATCTACAATGTCTAACACCCTGGCTAACATGATGCCCCAATGAGACACCAGATGGATGCGATTTGATTTCATGGTTCTGCAGATCTCAAGGTTATGTCTTTAAACATGTCTCTCTCCTTGTGTGTGTGTGTGTGTGTGTGTGTGTGTGTGTGTGTGTGTGTCTGTACTACTTTGTCTAAATAATATCTCTGCTGTGACAGATTTCAGCCATTGAATATTCAACTTGAGGATGTGCAATTTGAATTTCATTTTCAGCTGATTAAAGATTGCGGTGCTGTTATAGGGACATTTTAAGACTTCAGCTGCATGTTTGTCTGCTGGGTGCTGGTAAAACTGCTGAACTGACAGTACCCCTCAGTCCACAATGAATCATCGCTCTCACTGAAACCTCCAAATACATTTTTTTTTTTTTTTTTTTATGAGAACACACATTTAAGAGGAACTCAGCTTCATTACTTACGCTGTTGAGTGGTGTAGCCCAGAGAGGTTTGGGCGATCAGACACTTGATTCACTGCTTGCTGTAGAGTTTAAACCACCCCAATGTGACTTGTTAACTTTTTAATATGTTTGACTTCTGGTCGCACCTTTTCAAACCAAACAAACCTCAGTTTCAGATTCTTCTATAAGAGCAAATGCTTTAGAGAAAACCTTATTCAAGAGCATTTCCACTTTTATTTGTGCACATACGGTAATCTTTATACTGTTATTTATTTATTTTATTTTGGTAAAGGTTAAGTGAAGTCATGCATTTCTTTTTTTTTATGTTTTTATAAAGCGTAACATTTACATTCAATATCATAGCTCAAAGTCATTATACCATTTTCTAGGTTTTCTATTTATTTCCATTCTTTTCTCGTCTCCATCTTTCTGCATCATTGACATACATCTTTTAGTGTTCAGACATGAGAAACAGATGTTTATTCTGCTGTATTTCCTCCGTCATGCTGTTGTAGTAAACTCAGCAGTTTCCTTGACTTCGGTCCAACTACCTTCGAGCGGAGCTGTTTATTTTATTTATTTATTTATTTATTTGTAATTCCTACTTGTCTCCACACCTGCCTGATACTATTAAATAAAACTGCTGAGCAAATCAACACTGCAGCACAGCAGATGGTGAACCGATGGCCGTTTATAATGGAGAAAATGAACACTAAATAACTTGATAACAGAAATTAGAACTAGCACTTACCTCCATTAAGGGAGCTTAGAGACTGTCTGCTGTGCCCTGAGGTGCTTTATTCCCAAACTGATCTTACAGAGCCATCCTGTTCACATGAACTGCACTGTGTCAGATGTAGACCAGTATCTTGCATTTAAATATACACGCCACAGGGTATGAGCTTCATCGGGTATTTGGTAGTTGTGAGTTAGGAGAAGCCATATCCCTCTGATTAAGTGTCCAAACCTCGTCCTGTCACACAATTTAAATGCACTGTATATCTGATTCTGATAAGGATTTGTATTTATAAATCCTTAATTCGTAATTACTCATGTCCCAGATGGTAATGTGGAAATTAAACAATCTTTTTTCTTTCATCTCCATCATAATCAAGCGGCATTTATTCATTTGTTTCTAAAATGTGTGCACAGATGGGATACAATAATTGGTGACTATTCTTTTAATGACTGCATCTCTGCATAGTAGTGACAATTAGTTTGACTTTGGCAATACATTAATTGTTCATATTGATCTTCATCTCCCATTTCCCACATTTTTTTTCTTTTATTTTATTCCTAACTACTTCTCTCTAAATATGGTATACAGGCCTATAGCTGGTGTCTAATCTATTCCAAAATGGATTCCAAACTTTGGTGCACATAAAACTCAAGGACACATCAGAGAGATTGATTCACAGCCATGAGTTGGTTACTTGCTCTGATGCATGTCACTGGCGATGCATGGCTGCCGTTGACTCTCTCCTCTCAGTCAGTATTCACTGCCAGCTCACGCTTAAAATGATTTTACACTTGCCAGTGTACACCTGTACTGAATGTCTTAAAGTGGAATCACAGCACAGTCTGTAGCTGTGATGGATGGAGACATAAAACGTCAGATCATGATCAGTACTTCTGCCCAAATCTTTCTCATATAGTTTGGCAGAGGCCATAAATGTTGTGAAAACCATGCCTGGATAGTGGCTGCACCAAATGCTTAAATATGAAGAGTTTTCAAGTCAGTCTCTGGACGATGGTAGTGCTCTTCATTTCGTTTATAGTAGTCTATGGTCATTTTGACTAGCTTGTGAAAGACTGCAGTCTACAGTATGTAGACCATGTCTTACCAATTCTTGTAGAATCTGCTGCACAAAATTCCACATTATCAAGTCAGTGAATGTACTGTATTTTCTAATTGAGTCATTAAAACTTCTCACATAGCACTGGGATTGAACTGAACACAGCTGACTATCCCCTTGCACACCAGACTGATAAGTTGTTCTGCAGGCTATACAAATCGTTTGCTCTAAAGCAGGTCCTAGTTGGGTCCTGAGCACAATCAAATGTGTTGTTGTCTGTTTGAATGTTGAATTGGCCTGCTTCACCATGTCTGCTCAATAGCCCAGAATGGAGATTAAAAATGGAATCAGCAGTCCAATGATAAAAGTAGAAAACATGTTTTTAAAACATGAGATATATTTTCATTTGGAGAGAGCTTAACATAACACTGAGTGAGTATTATCCAGATACTATGAAACCATCTACAGTAATTTATTTCCACATTTCCTCCTGCTATAGTCCATTATTCAACAATTCATCCAGTGTTTCAGCCTGTGAAGTCCACAATCAGCTCTATTAACTTGTTAAAAAAGTGAAGCAAAGCACCGTTCTTGGTCCACCGAGAAAAAAAAAGGCATAAGAATAAGAATTAAAAGCTTTTGACACATTTTCTAAAAGACTAAAACAGTTATTCTCTTTCTGTCAGTAACAGTTCCTTTTAAAAATCCCATTCTTAGCAGCCACTTACAATTGATTATACCTTTTGGGCTACGGTTACGTACGTCACTTTTAATGGGCCCTAGCTTCATGAGATGCCAGGAGCAGAATGGAGGAGTCTCGTCAAGTCATTGTCCCGCAGGTTTCTTCGAGGAAGATGACCTGAGAATTTGAGACAATCAGAATCACTAAGGTTCGTAGAGTTTATGAGCCCATTTCACACCTCAGATGTCTGGTGCTGTCTTGTTTAACTTTGCAAAAAAAACTATGCCATGAAGGAGTCAAAAGCTTTGAAACTGCTGAGTGTAAGAGATACATCAACTGGACTCTTTAAAGTGAAATTAAACTGCTGCCTAATCCGGAAACATTACAGTGAACTGTCTGCTTTTGGAAGTGCTAAAACCTAATATATATAAAAAAGAAAATCTTTTTCTTTTTTTGCAGATACATTAAGGCCATCTGCCCACTACAGAATTAGTCATTGCAAACAGTTGTCCATAACAGAGTTATCTGCATCCTTATTCGATTTGTTACATGGACTCATGATTCAAAACAGATTTTATGAGCATTCTGTTCACTGCTCCATCTGTATCTAAATGAATTACACTGAATATTATTCACACTCGGTTGAAGGAAGCATAAGGGTAAGGAACAAGTCTGTTGTGGTGTTGTGGTGTGCTAAACTGGATCACAAACACACAACCATCATGAATAATGTATGGCAGACTTGCAGTGTGTATGTCTGTGACTGCGTGGCAGTTAACTTTGTTAACCATCTTATTTATTTGATGGGATTCTGCTGAGCCTCTGTGTTGTTGCATGTCCTGTTTATAAAGAAAACAGCACCATGTCTGCTGATCTTACAAATGAGAGAAGCGGGGACTGTAAGTTGATTTTGAACTCACCTGTGCCGGTCTTATTAGCTAAAGAATCATAGACTATAGAAGTGACAAAATGTTTATTCACAGTTGATTTTCGACAAGTGTCCTTGCATAAACCTTGAGTTAAGTTAGAAGTGATTAGCGAGTGTCAGTTCTAGTGTCGCTACAACAACTGCAGAGCTAATATACAGCCCATAAATTAAGCTTATCACTGCACATCCGACAGTACCAACAAGACCAGAGGTTGAAAGTAGCAACTTCTCTCCAGAACATGGACGGGCAGAATACATGGGATTACTTTTCACAGTGGTAGGCACTTTTGACAAGGTTTACTTGTAATTCATGTTTTGTATGATGGAAATTCTTGTTTCCAGACACATCTTAGACACTGTACAGTGCAGTAGGCAGTACTGTTGTGGTAAATGGCCTTCTACTGTATGTTGTGTGTTGCATTTCTAGAAAGGTTGGGACTTTGTTCTACAATTCAATTAGAATAAAAATCTGTAAATTTGCTTACACCTGCCTACACTGATGCTTCGCCAAACCATCAAATGAGGGGATGGCAATGCATCTTTCACTGATCACAGTCTGGGTGGTATTTTGTCTTTGCCATGGAGAACTCAGTGTCCGTTGATTTATTTTCAAAAACAAGCTGAATGACATGAGCTCGGGCCCAGAGAGCTCAGTATGGTTTCTATCCATCCTTCCATCTGTCTATTATCCTAACTGCTTTTTCTCTTAAGGGTTGACAGTGTTGGGGCCAATCCTAGCTGTCATTGGTTGTGTATAAGCTGGACAAGTCTGCAGTCTATTACAGGGCTGGCATATAGAGACTGACAACTATTTACATTTACATTTACACCTATGGGCGATTTAGAGTCACCAATATTTAACTGCAGGTCTTTAGACAGTGGGAAGAATTCCTAAACCCATGTGGCTATATTCATTAGAGTAGCATGGTAGTTTCTCTGCCAGCTTAGGGCTCACAGGTCATACACATTCAATATTAGTGTCTAACCATGGCCTCTAAGAATTGTTTTTGAGATATTTTCACAACATTATGTACTACACATGGTAATTCTCGTGAAGTTTGGCACAAAGCAACAACCCAACTGAACCTCTGTTGACTGCTCATCCTATACCCAATCATGATCTCCCATTGGCAATTAACTCTCTAATTGTGGAATCATCTAGAAGTGTTACTTCAATATTTTCTGAATGTTTTAGTGTAATTTTTCCTTCTTTTTTTTGTGTTGCAGGTTTTGCTTATATTTACAAAACACAGTAAACGGTGTCAGTAAAAACTGCAACAACAACAAATGTAAGCGTTTAGACAAATGTGAAATTAAGAAAATGTGGAGTCACTGGCCAACTGTGCAGATGAGTATGTATGTTATCATGATGACAGTCATCAGGGAAGCTAACGGGACATTTTTTGGAATTAAACTTGTAAATACCTCCTACATTGTAATCCTAAGCCAACTTTAGACATGGGCCTGTAGTGATCTATGCTTGCAGCCTGACATGTTGCCATTCATCAGGATAACATGAGTGCCCTTTTCTACATGGTAACAACCAATTAATTAGGACTCTGTAGTTTTAATGAGTGTTTTATTTTGTTCTTGAATTCACAGTGAGAGACAAAAACAGGAGAAGACTGAATGTCAGTGAGCTCTGTTTAGGTTGAATCCTTAGTCTCAACACATTACCATTAATGAATCTTCTAGTCCCAAAGCACTAATAAGATGTTTTGACTACCAGAGTAGGACACACATTGTTCTTCTTAGATAAACTAAACCCCTCAGTTCATCAAAAAATGAAACCCTCACAACACGTCCAGTTTGATGAATATGCTGTAGCTACAGTATGCAGCAGTTTGAAAAACCTCACACTGTAACTTATACATATCTAACAACAGACATTCATTTAAGCAACAGGTCCAGAGATGATATTTATTTAAATTGGATGTGAACCAGAAGCATAGACAGAATTTAGCTTTCATTGGGGGTTTACTGCAGATAACCTTTTTTTCCCACTCTATTTACGTGCTGCAGTATTTCTCTTGTCATGTGGCCTTTGATGAGGTGTTGTCAGGAACTTATTGTGTTTCAATACACTTTATTGGAGTGGATTGATTGTTAGAGACCAGTTGCAAAGTTTAACTAGCAGGTTTGCAAATTAGAGCCATTTTCTCTATTGCCTGCAGCTGAGTAGTTTAATTTAGTTGACATATGCAACGTAGCTCTATTTCAACTCTTGGAATCAGTTAAATATGTTGTGAAGTTGACCTAATTAAAACATTCAATAGCTAATGTTCAAAATGCTGCACATAATCTTCAGGTAATTAATTATGCTTCAGTGAATTTGCAGTATGTGTCAGTGGTGCACGAGTAAATCTCTGCTAGCTCTATTATTATTATTACTATTATTTACACACAGCAGAAACGAAAGAATCAGTGAGCACTGCAATCAATATCACATTCTTAAAGCTTCAAGCTGATGCCGTTCACAAGTTGTTCGGAAATTTACACCGAATAACTATTGAATATATCAGCCTCATTGTCATGTAATAGAAATAAAAAACGTGTTGAGTTAATGCTGATCATTTTCACACCATGAGACAAACATTAGACTCTGATATACATCATTATCATGACATGACAGCACACCCATACAGACAATTATTTAATTACAGAGGGAACAAATTGTGTCTGATGATAATTGAGAATATTCAGATGATGATCAGTCGTCTAATCAACAGTCTTCGAAGGCAGGTCACCCAGTGCGTGCTGTGGAATGACCCTATTATCACAAATTAACTTATAGAAGGTGTATTGAATAACAAATGCAAAATGCATGGAAGAAAAAAAAGATCCACGGAGGAATTTGGTTGGAATTACTGATAACTGACGTGGTGATCTTTTTATTTTTGTGAAGTGAAACATATTTATACAGTAAGAATCAAATAACACTAATGAATGGAAAACTGAATAAAAAACTTGATGGCAGTAACACGCTGTTCTTAGAAAACACAAAGCTTTGGAGGAGCGATGGCGTTGAGTATGTTATAATTTATTGTTGTGAGCGAAAGAGTGTTACAAAAATGTGAAAACGTGTTTAAAGCAACTTGTGGCTTTTGCACACACTCAAAAAACTGATATCCTGTATGTCCCAGCTTGTCTTCCAGAGAGGCTGCTTTTGAC
Organism: Anabas testudineus; assembly: GCF_900324465.2. Taxonomy (NCBI): domain Eukaryota; kingdom Metazoa; phylum Chordata; class Actinopteri; order Anabantiformes; family Anabantidae; genus Anabas; species Anabas testudineus. The sequence goes on along the minus strand of NC_046622.1, from coordinate 10,183,126 downwards.
TGAATGTGTTAAACAGTTTTCCTCCAGTGTTTAATAAAAAACGTTCTCCTGTTTTAAAAGCACTTTAAACAGAGACAGACATTTATGTGTCACATTTAAAATGTACACATGTTAGATTGTAGCAGTCCGCCTCTCTCTCTGTTTCCCTCCATCCTTAATCTAATTACCACCAGTCCAATCTTTTTGTGTGACAGTTGTTAGTCTGTTAGTTATTATTATTATTTTTTATTATAATGCTGGAGAAAGGGTCTTGCTAACTCTCTTTTTACTAGTTCTTAATTAGCATGACTTTAATTCAAACTGCGAAATAACATGTAATTTGTTTACCTATCGTTATTAATAAGATCTGAAACATTTTAATCTGACATTAATTTGTTCTTAATTGGCCTGCTGAAAGACTGATTTGTAACACAGCGGTGGCACTCCAGTGACTTGATAGCGCCATACCTTCAGCACACGACTGAACACTGATAAGGACACTGGAATCATTATGAACAAGTGGAGGTGTCAGAAGCAACAGTTAGTTGATGGATGATGTGGAAAGTGTGTGTGTGCGTGTGTGTGTGTGTGTGTGGAGGTACAGGAAGGGTGTAGTGAATTTGAAAGATTAGGAATTGACCTTTGATCAGTCTAATATTGACAGAACAGCCTCTGGGGGCATCAGCTGACATTAAGTGAAACAAGATGACATATCCTCTGTGATCTGTGGCAGAGCAGTCAACTGTTACACAATCAGCTAGAGATTAAAGTTCACAAAAATATATATTTAGCACACTTCCCATTACCTATTACATTTCTTTTTTGCACTACGTCAAGTAAAACAAATGTAGGACAAGATAAGAGGATGGTTACAGAAGAGGCAATCATGTGGTTCAGTTGATTCCCTCTCTCCTGTCTACTTTTGTAATTGCATGTCAGCATTAATGATGCTCTTCACACTGTAAGAAGCTCAACCCGGAACAATGTGTTGGTAATGGAGTCGTAACAAAAGAAACAAAGAGATCGATCAGGTGCAGCAAATCGGGTAAACTCTGTCAGTGCAAATGTAGCATCGGATCTGCTGCTCAGCGTGTGACAGCTTTCTTGGTTGGTTCAGTTTGGAAACATGTTTAACAGACAGGCTTTCTAGGGGGTGGCACCTCTTGGGACGGAGCCGTAGTACACGTGTCAAGTGTCCGTGGGCAAGACGCTGAACTTGCTGTGGGTCAGGCCGTCGTCTTGCATAGCAACTCACACATCATTACTGTGTGAATGGGTTAATGAGAAGCAACATTGCACTTTGGGTATTGATAAGGTAGAATAGCACTATATATGGCACACGCCATTAAGCATAATGTGGTGTGTGGGGTCGTTCTGACTGTCGGCAAAGTAAAGTAAGTAAGGAAAATAGTGTTATGTATATATTCCCTTTGTGTGTTCCCTTGTCTACAAGCTGTTTATAGCCAAAGAGGAAAGAGCTCTTAGACTTCCAGTCATGTTTCTCATTCATGATGTAAGCTGTCTGCAGACATTGTAGACACACACACACACACACACACAGCAACTCAGGAAATACAACCCTTCCATTCTTACCTCTTTCCAATAAAACAAGGTATAGTTCTGCATTTTAATGGCAGCATATTGTGCTACCTTTGGTGCATCATGCAAGCTAGTTGAGACTGTCTGAGTCAAGCAGCAGGCCCTGGTTGGATAAAGTCTGACGTCATTAGGTCCACTAATTTGTTCCTATGTGCATTGTATATGCTTGCATTTTTATATACATTTCCTTGTAGAATTGCATTCTTGAGACAAGGAGATCAGCACTTTATGTTCTGACATACATCAGCATACAGCTCTGCTTGTGAAAGTATTACCTTCTATTTCTTCTATTCCACTACCTGTGTCATTACTTCACCCACCAGTGAAGGGAGTCGCACGCATACTTTGTGATGACACAGTGATTATAAGCTGCATTATGTGAAGGGAATGGTGCTGTTCACAGAGCATTAACTGGGTCTTTTGTAAAATAGTGCATGAAGAACTATCTACACCATAATGTACATCATTAACTATCAGAACTGCTTTGATTTTATAAAGTCAGAAGGGTATTTTAGTTAGTTTTTGGTGGGGAAAACACAAAATGTGTAAAGTAATGTTCTGTATTTGTGCAAATATCTATCAGTATGGGTGTTTTATCTATAGTGCACCCTGGTGCAATCACGTCCTTACATACGTGAATGGCCGACACACAAGTTGTCCGCATGACCAGGCCACTCTCTTTCATTGCTCCACGGTCCACTTCTAACCCTTATGTGTCTATTGTAGGTGCTTTCAGCAGTGGACGGCGGTCAGCATGGGCACTCTGGCTGTGACAGGTCTGCACATACACGGACCCATATGTAGCAAGCTGCGATAACAAGTGCGTTCTGATAGCTGTCGATTAAAGCCAGCATTACATTTTTCACAGTTCATTAGCTGTTCTGTGTAAGGTCTGACCAGACCAGGTCACCCTGTACACCTACGCACATCTGTAAGCCTCGGGTGTCCATCACCTTGTCACTGCCATTTGTCACAGAAAAAAAACACAGCATCAACAAATTACTAAAAATAAATAAATAAACATTCGTAAAACATTTTACAGCAAATTCAGAGCCAGACTTTGCCTTCGTGGCCTCTTTTTTGTGATAAATCACCATTCTACTTATTGCACCTAAGTGTTCATCATCAGCTGAGTATCATTGTAATCACACAGGTTCAGTAGCTCAATGTTCCACCTACTCTGTCCTCTTGTAACAAGGCGTGCTGAGAGGCTTTATGTGCTAATAATATGTAATAAAATAAAATATTTTCCCTTTAATCAAAATCCTTTTTTTTGTTGTTTTTTTTTTTTTTTTTGCCTTTTTGCTTTTGGTTGAGTTTTCTTTTGTTCTGTAGCAGGTGGCTGTTATCTGCTCAGTGACTGCAGGGATGAGAAATGTAATTATTGGGAAGAAAGTACATTAGGACTGTTCTGCCATATATTTTGTTTTTTACTTCACATTTTCACGTACAACAGTTTACATAAACACATTTGCAAATTTTCCATGTGCTACCATTAACCACAAGTCTTCCTAAATGTTCCTAGGTTTTGGATTTCTTATTTGTATGTCCACTTTGTAATGTAACCAGACAGAGAGCCATTCCTACTTGGATTAATAAAGTTTTTTGAATCTTGAATCTGTTCATTTACTCAGCTAGACTCTGTGATAGGCGAGACTCTGACTTGATGCATGCAGGCTATTCCAACACTGAAGGAAAGTAAAGTAGTAGCAGTAGCAGATCAGCCCTCTGCTGTAGTGAAAGCAAAGTGATATTTTGTCACAGTGTATGTTTTTTACATCCCAAGAGGATAAAGTGTCCTTGTCTTCTTGCCCCTGTCTGCAGCATTATACAGCTGAAGTGCTGTAAAGCCTGAACTTCAGTGAGTTTGACATCTTCAGCTGGCAGGGATTCAGCTTTACAGAAACATGACACCAATACTTCAGGGATAATTCAGTTGCATCACATCCACATGTGAGTTTGAGACTGTCACAAATCCTGCAAATTATACTGCTCACATTATTTGGCACAATGAGCGCAAAAAATATAATATATATAATATAATATTTGGATATAAGTTAGAGGCTGATCTTATATATATAAAAATGAATAAATAATATAAAAGAAAAAGTTTTTAAAACGTTTCATTACGCAACTATTTTCATCAACCTGCTGCGCAGAAATAATGTTTCTAAAATGCCACAAGCATTAGTTTTGCCTTTTTTTTTTTTAATGAATGCCACAGACAGGCACGTCTACACATCCACTTTGTATGTGAACTAATCTCCACATGATACAAGCTGGCATTTTGTTCATTGCTTTTGTTTTCCAGTATTTGTGCCTCCCATTGTGAGTTCAGCTGGAAATCAGAACACAAGAGAGTTTGACTTTGATACTAAAGGCATTGTTATTCATGAGTAAATCAACATCCAGTCTGGTAGCAATGAGTTTATTTGCTCGTGAAAATCCCATTGAGTGGTGTAGCTCATTATGTGACATATAAATGTACTCTACAGCAGGTTTTGAATGCATTTTAAAAGAAGAACCGATGGTTATTTTCTCATTCAGTCTCAGTTTAGAAACAACTGGATTAAAACCTTGGTTTAGGTGTTTCCATAATGTAGCACTGTGTGTGTGTGTGTGTATGTGTGTGTGTGTGTGTGTATATGTGTGTGTGTGTTTGTTTCTGAGTTAGTAAAACCATCTGATTAATTATTTATTATTTGCAGTTATTATTTTATGTCCCAGTTAATTACTTGGAACTAGGGTTGCATTAGTAACCACCACCACCACAAATAACCACATAATAAATACATTTCTGCATTATTGATTGGAAAGTCTCAGTTATGAAAGTGGCAGCAGAGCAGTCTTTCCAAGTTATGCAATTTCATATAAAATCCCTTTTTTATGTCCACTCTTGGATAAGAGTTAAAAATAAAAGACACACACACATACAAAGGTGGGAGGCTGTACATAAGGTATTATGTGAGGTTACCAACTCCTATTAAATGTTACAAAGGTAATAGCAAATTATAAATTATGCAAATCCACACAGTCCTGTGAAGCGGTATAACCAGCCAAAATAATTAAAATAGCCTGGGTTAATTATGAATGTGCAGAGCCTGTGTCTGTGTTTAACAATCTCAATTTGGCTGATTAAAATAGTTCATAGTAAGTTGATCACTGGATGATATGCTGCAGAGTCTCTTAGTGCAGCTTGTAATAGCCAGCTCCTGGATAACAATAAAAAAAAATAACATCTGAACACACTTGTCAATCACACGAGCAGCAAGTGTGACAGGCGGTTATCACTGTCACTCAGCCAGCTGCACACCCACAGAGACACATAAAGAGGGAGAGAGACAGATTGTTTTCTGATGTATCCACTGCCAAACTCCTTGTCACCGTCTCTTTAAAACCGTGAACCTCCTTTACAGACTCTTCCATGAACTCTGTTTCTTGTCCTTCTGAGCTGCTCTTTCAAAAATAATATGGGTTTCAGTTACATGCTGACCTCTTGCTACTTTTATGCCAAGTGACAAAACAAAACGAGAACACATCTGCACATGCAGGACGGTATGCAACTGATCATACTGTGTTGAGGCTTAAAAAGAAACAGATCAGCAATGTAAGCAAAAAATAAAAAATAAATAAAATACCCTACAGTCATAGATGTCACCATGGATCATTTAAGTCTCTTCAAAATTGGAGGATAAATGGATTTGGAGGCAACAAAGGAGATATAGAGTGGTGAGATACAGCCTGAAATCATTCTATGGAAATAAGGGAACACCAATAAAAACACAGCTTCACATTGTTGTGGAAAATTGAAATGATCACGAACTAGCTCTTCGGTTAATCTGCTTCTGCAGTCAGCCGCTGTGTGAAAGCCCCGACAGTTGGTTCATTCAACACAGGCTGTGCTGTGCTCAATAGGCCTTATATAAAATACAGAGAAACACAGTGCGCTTAAGTGAATAACACACAAAGCATTTATTGAGGTCTTCATCACTGAGATCATGTTTTTTTAATGTCACCAGTGTCCTTTTTATACCATACATAGCTGAAGCTTAGATAATGATCTGACCATGCTTCCTCTGTATTTACTTTTTACTTTTAACTATTTGTTTGTCTTTTCTGAAACAGAAGAAGTTTTAAGATCAGAGAAGATTCTGTTTGGACTACTATGATGGTTGAAATCGGCTGCATAACCCCACGACTAACAGGCTGCATGCCGGTGACTGACTGTTTTGCCGTTTGACCTATCACTATCCTATTTGTGCCTGTAAACTAGATAATTTATTGGGTCTACATCACTATGTAGAGTATAGTGTGCTCTACTTCAGTTGGCTGCATTGTGATGTTTGGTCTCTCTCCCCTCGCCAAACTCCTTTCCTCCCTGGTGCTGAAATTAGCACTGGTAACAAGCTTTATAAATGCTTAATAAAAGTTATACTGAGCTATAAAGTGAAGCTATCACTGAAGACGTTCCAAAGGGACTTTGTGTGTCTGTGGATGGAGACTGTGTGTGTTTAATTTTTTTTTTATTTACTTCGACTTCCTTTATTTTTTAGTTCCCGATTTCAGACATTAAAGCAGCAAGAACACCAGTAATTGCATCCCGTGTGACAGCTAATGTCTTTTATATTCACCAGTTTTAGATTAAGTGTTAATTAATGAGATTTCAGATGAATCTACTCCTGCAGGTTCTGCATTTTGCAGAATGAATCCAATAATTGTTCCAGACAGTGGGGATTCTTGGACATAGTATAGATGGTGTTGTTGAGAGAAACAAGGTGGAACAGCAACAAATAATTTTTTTTTTTCAACCCACTAAGCACAGTAACCATCAAAGTCATTAGTGATGTCATTCATTTCACTATTGCCTATTTCCTGTTTTGATGCATGTTGGGGAGAGATAGTGACCAAACAGAAAGGCAGGATGTCCGTTTGTTCATCTGTGCAGGAGTAGACGATAAGTAGACCTTCCTGTAAATTTGCACAGAGCTTTGTTTCTAATGGGGCCTTAAAGGCAGGTGGCATATTTATGTTCATGTGCAAATAAATTCATCACTAATTGAATTCATCTTTTCCCTCTGCTTTGAAACTCATATAAGAAAAAAAGAGGGTTGATGTACTATTCAATTTGCTGTCCATAATTTATTTATTTTAATGTAAATTAATTCAATTTTTATGGTGTGAGAAAAAATAAGCGTGATATAAGGAAGTGTGAGAAACAAGCTTTCTGAGCCACAAACAGGGAACTCCACACGTTCTTGGTGTAAACAAAATGTGTCAAACTTTATATTGTTCCATCTGTAGAGGGGCAAATACTGCACATTTGCACTTTGAATGAGACTGATCATCAGGCGCTTTCCCACCAAAGTCTCACCAAAAGAAGAAAAGGTACAATGCATGTTGTTTTCCGGCTTGTTCACCTCAGTACAAGGCGAAGCATTTGTGGAAATAGGTTTTTCCTTCATTTAGGTGTGCTACTTGCTTATCCTCTGATTTCCATCTCTAAACTTTGCAGGGCTTTTCTGGAACAAATCCTCGCCTTAGTCTCAAATCATTTACATTTAAATAGGTATGCAGCGCTGTCAAGATACACGGTCTGAGGCTATAGATGCATCTGTCATCGTACCTACCTCATTTCTTAATCAGTAAATAATAAGTAAAACAATGGGTGAGTATGTGAGTTGTTTAATCCTATTCCTGTGTCAAGCAATGGCTTTTTTTTTATGTTTGGCTTAATGACCTATAGTGTCATTGTCTACAAGTCTCTGCATTGTTATTCTTGATGTGGTTTGGTAACTTCCCATGTCAGTGTAAAACCTGGATGAGCTTTCTGGTTGCAGATGGATGCAAATCCTGTTCCTTGCAGCACATATTGGGGATTATTTGCACATAGCATTATGTACATATCATATTATGCTAATCCTCTTACCTCACACAAACACACACACAAATTCATGCACACAAAATCTGGCCTAGATAGACATGTATTATATCAATCTTGATAGAAAGAAAAACATGTAAAAGCAAAAAAAAAAAAAAAAAAAAAAGATTTTAAATAATCAGACAAGCTGAATGCTGAAGCATATTATTTTTTATTACACATGCCATGCACAGTCACATTCAATAAGTGTCATATACATCATGATTTGGCAGTCATTCCATCCCAACGGGAATTGGCAATGGCAAATTAATTTAGCAGCAATAGTGATTTCTTGCTAAATCAGGGCATTGGCCTGCCTGGATTTCAGGCTTCACTTTGCATCTAATTGAACCTCAGTGCAGAGAAATTCCATCTTTCTGTCTCATTTGGAAGGTGTCAGAGTCTTATCAGCTGAGACAAGAAAAAGTGTGTGTCTGCATGTGGAATGGTACATCAGAGTGAAAGTAAAAGAAAAAGTTAGCTGTCGTGTTAACTTTTAGACGTGGATTGATAAACCGGACAAAAAGTCAGTCATGCTCACTGTACTGTGATTTGGATCACGGAACATATTTCAGGGTCAGTTATACGCTGACAATAAAGGGGTCATATAGCGTCTCGTGTGCTTCTCTGTGTCAGAATGTATGGAAATGATGAGTCTTCATAATGCAGCTTTAAAGGACTTATTGTGTTTATGCTTAGTTTGTGTGGATAGATTCGTAAGTGATGGTCTTATTGTTACAGTTCTTCAACCCATCGCTGTATTGCTATGAGCAGATTTTCCATTAATATACAAGATATTTGAATTATTAATCAAAATATCACATAAATGAATGTGTTTCGTCCACACGTTCCTGGTTTAGGTCACCTCTGCGTGACAGGCACTTCTCTGACTCTGCCACCCCTCTATCCGACCCACACACACACACATAATCAATCAATCAATCATCTCTTCACTCTGACGGGGTGAAAACTGTCTCAGGCTGGAAAGCTGCAGCTTTGATCAGTGGCTCTTTGTTTTAGTGGCTGTAATTTCCCTGTAACTCTAATGCTAGTTTGCTACTCTGGTGACCTTGAGGTGAACTGTATTTTTTGCACCTACTTTCTATTGAAGTCACAAAGACTGCTAATATTTTAGAAATGTCTAATTCCTGGACCGCTCTGTCCACTTACTGGCCACTTTTTGATGACTAAGAGTGGCATCTGTCACTATTGTAGATTAGTCAAATATCATTTCACTTGAAAAGTGCACACAGCATGAATGAAGGTCAGTTTATCTGCTTTCTCAGGATGTTTGGCCTTAAATGCTCAGATAACTTCTCACCCTCAACAGCACAAACTCACAAATGAACACACACCAGACACTCAGTGATGACTGAACTGGAACTCACACATAGCAGATAAAACAGGATTGTACCTGCCGTGTTGTTTACAAGGATGACAGACACACCTGACGGATGAATAAGCAGCTTGTTAAGATTAGTTTACAACAGTCGGGGGAAAATACTGTAGATATCATATAAATAATATATATATAAATAATTCTGCAAGTATGGTCTTACAACTGCGGTCAAAACAATCCAACGTATTGTTTAATAATTCAGACAAACAGAACAGAAGTGGTATGAAACAGAAAGATTGTAATTGGGGAACAAAAGATCAAATTGACATGTTCGGTTCTTTACAGAAAAGTAATCAAGGATTGTTTTCTTCCTGGACTGGAGTAGATTGAATATGAATGCACCATTAGATCTAATAGCTGTTTATCAGAGGGTCGTTGATGTCAATATTTTTTTCCAAACACTGGCTTTGGAAACAATTTTGTTGGCATATTGAGTTATCTTAAAACATGTGGACATTTGATGAACTGCAGCCTCAGCCGATGAGCTGACAGCCTGACATGTGGTGTTGTGACATGCATGTAATGGATACCTCGCGTGCTACTGGTGCTACTACCAACACTACTTAATACATAATAGGAAGAAGAAGTAGAAGAAGTAGAAGAACCGCTTGCACTTGCGAGGACCACTGAGAAGTGCTGTCTCCCCCCTCTCGGCTAAAATAATCATCTCTCTAGTGAGCTTCTCCCGCTCTGTAATAGTTTCATGAGTCTTTCTTATTGAAGGGTCACTGCCCTCCAAAATGACCTTTGACGTTATTAAAAACTAACAGTGGAGTTAGAGCATATTCAACAAAAAGCTTAAATCCAGCAGGTCAGTCTCGCCCACTTCACTTCCTCCGAGCCGCTCGTGCTGCTGCTGCGCTGTAGGAGTCCTCAGACTAACTGCTACAGACAGATCTACTATCGCTCTGATTTGTCTGCTAAATAAAACAGTTTGACAACTGACTTAAGCAGCCGGGTACAGTGCAGCAGCGCTGAAGGAAGGAAGTGAATCAGTGCCCCTGTGATGCAGTAAATAGGAGGATCACCTCTTGGTCTTTACATGCTCTGTGACAGATGCTGGGTGTTATCCGCACAGATTGCAACACGAAATACCTCACGGAGAAATAAATAAGATTGATAGATCTATAAAACTGTCAACAGTATCAGTATCAATATCAAGCTTTTTCTTTCATGAAGCTGCCTGTTTCACTTCTCTTTTTTTGTTTCGCCTTGCTCTTGAGTTTGTGAATAATACTGCACAGCTCTTGAATTGTGCTGAAGTACACTACACTGAATTAAACTTCAATTAGACTCATGCAGAGAGCCTAAACAACAACACCCACACTTCCTGACTCGAACTCCATCTCTTACATTATACGTAGGCTGGGTTCGCTGCCACAGTTGTGGACAGGCCGTGCTGTTCCAATGACAGGGGTCGCGCTGGCTGCATTGTGACTTTGGCCACGGTGTCAAGAGGGGCTTTGGGAGTGAACGTGACACACAAAGAGATTAACAGAGACACAGCAGGAGAGTGCTGCCGCTCTCTGCCTAGTTGAATTATTATACTCCAGCTTTTAGAGTCCTGATCCTGGATGAAAATGACAGAGTACTGCTGCTGGATTTATAGATTTGTTTGTCTATTGATGTATGCATGTACATTAGTGAGGACAGTGGGGGTTTGCAACTGCTATTAAGCATACTATATGTGTGCCTGTCTCAGTGAAGGGCATCTGATCATGAAAGTAAGTGTGTGTGTGTGTGTGTGTGTGTGTGTGTGTGTGTGTGTGTGTGTGTGTGTGTGTGTGTGTGTTAGATGTACTTGCACTTTTCTACAGCCTGCAATTTTGGCTAACAGAGACTGTGATAAACCAATATGCCGCCCATTCCCTACCATGTTTTTAACATTATAAAGCTTCTAATCTGTTGTGTGAGTTTCAGCCCATGAGCATCATAGTGAACTGGTGGATGTCTATCTGCTAAATCTTGTCTGTGAGCACTAATTAGATAAGGTTAAACAAGTTCCTATGTTTGTCTGTGCTCCCGGAGATGGCCCTGCTATGAGAGAGGTGGCATGGCTCCAAATCCAATGAGGTTTTTTGCAGACTTACTTAGTTACGGTGGGGGGGGGGGGGGGGGGGGGGGGGGGGGGGGGGGGTACTGCAGGAGTATGCGGTAGTTATTGCTACAAGTCATCTGAAGCTCGCAGCTGGAATGAAAGTTGTGTCTGCGTTCTCAGCAGAAAGTCAAAATACAGTTAATGTTCGCCTCCTTCAGGGTTATTGATTCCACAAAGGCTGTGGGACTGTTTTGTATACCTCTGTGATTTTTCCAGGCAATGCAGCTCTTTTTGGCTTCATCGGATCACATTGTTTACCGCACACTTGAGTGGTTTGCAGCCCATGTGTGAAGCAGCTGGAATGAGGGTAACCACTCCGCCTCCAAGAAAATTGTGGATTGCATCCTATAGGTTAGGAGTAAGTAGACATGCTAGACACACTACTCAGTATGTAGTGTGTCTAATGTATCTCAGTACATGTTTTATTCTGTGTTTAATCAGACTTTGACTAGATCGTGTCACTGTTTCTGGTGTCGGTTCATGTTTGATAGGCAGGGATTGTTTGAGGCCACTGCCAAGGTTACACACACACACGCACACACACACACTGACACATTTCCAGAATTATTCTGCTGTCTGGTATAGAAAAAAAAAATCACATTATTGAAGCATCTGAAAGGCATTAAAAGCCTCAAGCTAGAGCCAAGGACGAGGAGCAGCCTGTCATAGCAGGAGAAGACAGGATGAAAAGTGGGAGATCAAAGAGTCAAAGAGCCATGATCTGGAAAAGTGGGGACAGAAGCAGTACATGTGGAGGTTACATTCGTCACCTGTGGATCTTTTTTGACCAAAAAAAAATTTAGATAAAATGTTTATTTGTCTCTATTCGTCAGTGTCTATGTAAGATGATGCTGGTGTTGAATAAAGTAATGGCAATTGCAATCAAATAGTTTAGTAATTGTAATTCTGAATTGGTGAAAAATGGGCAAACACATTGTACAAAGATACTCCAGGAGTGTTAGAAACTGATAAAATTGGAATAAAATGTGATTTCCTCAGATAACGACTCTGTTCATAAGCTTGGTGAAAGGGAATGTGTACCAAAGGATTAATCAGGATTTGATCCAGTTCAATTGTTTCACTCCTAATGTGATGATTGTTAATTAATCATCCTTGATTTAATCACTTTTTGATTTTGAGAAAATAATAAATGCACAATTTTCAAACAGAGATTTCTCAGAATAGTAAAAAAACAAAAAACATGTCTTTGTACTATAACTAAATTACAGTTTCCCTGCTTCCCATTAAGCTCCGCACACGGGTCACAGTCTTTAAATGTTGGCATTTTAATTACTATGCACCTTAAATAAGTTTCTTAATTGTTACTTAGAAATATTGCTGTTCATCAAACCCTCTCCTTAAAATCAGAGGATCTGAAGAGTAAGGATTAGCAGCTCTTTGCACTGAAGCACACTCTCATCCCATAAGACTAACAGCCTCAGCTTTTTTTTTTTCCACTCAACAGTCAGGTAGAACAGCATCATTTGCCCCTTTCAGACACACATCAGGTTTAAACAATGTTAGTCACAGAGACTGTGTTTTCACTTCTTTTGAAAGCAGCTGAATCCACCTTCCTCTTCGCCAAGAGGGGAAAAAAGGTAACAGGAAGAACTGAAGGAAGGAATAATGATGAAATGGTTAAATTCTTTTTTTTTTTTTTTTTTGTCAGTGTTGAACAAAAAGCGAAAATGTTCTACATGTGCACATATTGTGGTTGAATGTGGTTTAAACCTAATAAAAACAATGACAGGAACTTAAGTTTCTTTCTTACCACACTTACTAACTAAAAGTTAGTCTGGGTGAATAACTGGAAAATCGCAAATGAGAACCTGTAGGCAAAAAAAAAAAAGCATGAAACACAAAAGGAGTTTAGAGAAATTCCTCTCAGTTACCTGATACTGTGCCTACAGTTGTTTCAGCCTACCTGAGATTACTGTAATACTGGCATTGCTAAAGGCCAGCACAAACACCCCACAGTCATTTTGTCTTCAGTATTATTGTGGAATAAACGCATTGTCTATTCCCGCATTAGTGTTTCATTAAGTGCAGCCTGTTATATGCAGACTCTTCATCCACTGTCTGTCTTATCTCTCTTAGGGCTCTGCTGCATTACATGTATTTAGAGCTGCTCGCTGAGCAGTTAGACTTCTGTTGCACCAGGGAGGATGAGATATTTTATTTGTAATCTCTTGGGGTTTCTTGCTATTGAAGAAGGTGTAAAAATATATCTGATATGACTGCTTGTCTTTCTGGAGATCTGTGTTGTCATGAAACCAATGGGGCTTCCTGGGAAACAGTGGCTATTCTTTTGTGAGGTGCAAAAAAATAAATGCTTTAACTTAACACTATTATCAACACAGAGTATGCGCCCAGTTAGATTCAGGAACCTCTTGAACACACAGAGAAGCTGTCATTCCAGTCTAGAGTTGTTCTCCCAGAGATTTTCCTTCTCTATCCTGTTAGTGCACTTTTACTGGGCCATTTTAATCAGTTCAAAGTAAAACGTCTCACAGGTTCTATTACTACAATCCCCTTTTCACATGATTTCCCATGTGTTAGAGTTTGGGTGTGTAACACCAGTCTTGCTTGGCTCCTGTAACACTGTTTCTTATTACAACACTAAATGCTATCACTCCACCCTGCTCGGTGCTTGTGAGCCTAACAGGTCTCTCAGGTCATCTCACTCAGGCTCTTTTCGGGGATTAAAGTCAGGAGCTTCTTTTACATTTAATGCTCCTGTGTGCGGTACATCTCGCCAGATGACCTCACATATGCTTCAGTGTGGAGAGAAGAAAGCTTTGACATAAAACTAGAAAAGCTGTTTTTGTTTTTGACCAGCATCTTCAATTCTTTTTTTTAAGTAAGTGTTCTATTTGTGTGCATCTGAGTTTTGTTGTCTGCTCTTATCATTCAAACCACATAGCGTTTCCCCGTGTTTGGCATTAAGATGAGATGAAACAGCATCTTTATCCTCATATTCCTCCTGTTTTCTCTTGATCATGTATGCATGCTCTTGTCCAGACAGTAGCGTTACACAGCATAATCAGCACACTGATGACTACACAGCAGAGAGCCCCAGGCCACCACTGGTCCTGTTCATGCATCAAGACATTATTTCCACCTACCTGCTGGGTGCTCCAGAGTGCTACTGGACACCTGGCGTGCTTTGCTCAATGCCAGCTCACTCCCTGTAGTGGGATGTGTTGCCAATCTTGTATGCTTTCCAATTAACAGTGTGTATTCAGTTCATGTTAATGAGGTCTGCTTTATCCTTTTTTGTCAGTTTTACTGAGGGAAAATTATGCATGAAGTATCTGTGGAGATTCTCAGTTCTCTAGGTCTTGGTTATCCCAGAGGTGCTATTCAGTGGCAACAGGACTTGCATGAGGTTTTTGAAGACGTTTCGCCTCTTCTCTCTTCTTCAGTTCCTAACTCAAGGTGGGGAGTCAGTAGGATTTTAACTGTGCAGTTGAAACATCTTCAAGAACTTCAAGCAAATCTCAGTCAGTGCATCTAAGAATACACTGTCAAAAGTTTGTCTTCCACACTTTATTTCCTTAACTGCTTCTCCAGTCAGCTCAGCCCAGCACAGGGCCTTCTGCTCCACAGTGTCAGGGTAAAGCCACTTCTCAATCATGATTTTTATGCCGTTGAGGTGACGACATGACTGTGGGCGGCTTTATCACAGTCTGTGTTAGTGGGATGCACTCTTTGTCAGCTAAGTGAAGAGGTCTTCTGATGAGTGTTTGTCTGCTGGTTGCTGGTAGAAATGACTGTGAAGTGCATTCCTATCAGTCCATAATAAGTCCTCTCACAGTCACTTAAGCCTCCAAATGGAACTTTTGGAAGACACAGATTCAAGTATAGGAGAGCTTCATCACTCTGCCTATTGATGTATGTGTGAGAGTGTTGAAGAGTCAGACATATTCTGATTGCTAATACTCTTCACTGTCTGATATAAAATCAGACCATTTGTGTAATGTGGAATATTGAAGGCTCAAGGTTCAGTAAATGGGTCTCTAACCTCCAACACTTTCTTTCAGAGTCAGTGACAGGCAGCTGAGTGGAGACAAAGTCAGTTGTGACAGCAGTTGTCTCAACACTGCATACACTCCTTACACAGCCACTGCCCAGAGTTATACTCTGCAGTTTTAAAAATGTCCATTCACAGAGCCACAGAGAGGGTGTTCATTTACAATAAGAGTGTGTGTTTAACTTTAGGGACGGAACATAACAAAGCATAAATGATGAGAATACTAAAACATAACAAAGTCGAAGACATACTATTTCCATTAATAAAATTGGGGTTTCGATAGTTATGTAGTTAAAGAAACTTATGTTGCATGTTTTGTTGGGGTGAGTGGAAATAGGAGAGAGAAAAGAACAGCAGGCAATGAAAAACTACCAAAACAAGAAGCAAAAACACTGAGCAGGATGGTGGGACCAGTAACTGAACTCGGGAGATATACAGCTCCAAGGCCGAGGATACCTGCAGAGAAGTACAGAGAGAGGAAGACAGAGAGAAGGAAGCACAACTATAGGAGAGAGAAAAAAAGAGCAAACAAAAAATAGTTAATGACATGCAATAAAAAAAAATGGAATGGAGAGATGAGAGGAGAGAAAGGTGCTCAGTGTATCAGTAGAGGGCCCCCAGCAGGCTAATCTATAGCAGCATATCTAAGAGATATGGTCCAGCTTGATAGCTGAAGGCTCTCCCTCCCATTCTACATTTGGAAACTCCTCTAGGAACCACAAGTAAACCTGCACTCTAAAAACAGAGAGTTCTGCTGGGACAATATGGGACTATGAGCTCTTTAAGATATAATGGAGCTTGATTATTACGTGCTTTGTATGTGAGGAGAAGTACTTTAAACTCTATTCTGGATTTTACAAGGAGCCAATTGAGAGAAACTTATGTAGAAGAGATATGATCTCTCTTGCTAATTCCAGTCAGAACTCTGGCTGCAGACTTTTGGATTAACTGAGGGCACTACTTGGAGATCCCATCAATAGTAAATTCCAATAGTCCGGTTTGGAAGTAACAAATGCATAGACTAGTTTTTCAGCATGACTTTGAGACAGGATGCTCTTAATTTTAACAATATTCCTCAGGTGGAAAAAGGCAGTTCTAGAGATTTCTTTTATGTATGATGTAAAGGAGATATTCTGGTCAAAGATATATCTCAGATATTCATCACAGTATTATCTAGGGTAAGAATATTATAAGACATCATGTCATCAGGTTAGGACCAAACAAAATAACATCTGTCTTGTCAGAATTTTGTAATAGAGTGTTTCCTAATAATATTGCCTAAGGGGAACATATATAGAGGGAAAAGAATCGGCCCTAGAACAGAACCCTGTGGAACTCCTTAACTAACTTTTGTGCGACTGGAAGACTCATTGTTAACATGCACAAACTGGAATCCATCTGATTGATCTGATTTAAACCAGCCTAGGGCTGTTCCTTTTACCCCAATGACATGTTCCAGTCTGTCTAATAGAATGTTGTGATCTATAGTGTCGAATGCAGCACTAAGATCTCTCCAGGCGAGTATCAATCAGTGAATCAATAACTACTGTCCCCAAGGGGCAATTATTTTTGGAGCAGGACATGACACAGAGAAAACAGACAGAGTCAACATAACGTACATAGGGAAAGGAGGATCTAGGAAGGGGGGGTCACTTTCATTACCGTCTTCTACCGTCTGAGTTCACCAGAGCTGACGGTAGAAAAGAGTGTTTGTATCTGAGGCTGCCTAGAAGGCAGTACATGGAACTTAGAGTGTAGGGAATGGGAGCTGTCAGACAGGATTGAGTGTACCTTGTTCAGCAGCTGCTTCCTAGGGAGGTCAAACAGGCAGCTTAATGGAGTTCCAATGATTTTGCTACAAACTTTAACCATCACATTCAATGAACTTTTCTGTTTAACACTAAGTGTATATAGAGAGTAGTATGTTGTCTGACGCCAAGAGAAGATAGTTTCCGGTGCCTTTTTTTGTACTATGATGTACTCTAAATCCTGACTGGAAATCTTCATACAGATTATTCCTGCACAGGTGGTCACATAATTGCTTTGAAACTACTTCCTACAGGACTTTAGAGGTGAAGGGCAGAATGAATATTGGTCTATAATCGGCTAAAACCCCTGAGCCCAGAGTAGGCTTTTTGAGTAGAGGTGTGACTACAGCAACCTTAAAAGCCTGTGGTACGTAGCCTGTGTGTAAATATAGATTTATCTATCTAATATGGACGTGCTAATGAAAGGTAAAACATCTTTGAGCAGTCTAGTCTGGATGGGGTCTAAGAGACAATTACTTGCCTCTATTAATGAGGAATAATATGTGGTCCCAGCTTTATGGAGGGCTTTTTTTTTATAGATTATTAAACTCTTTCCAAGCTAGGCGAGATTTATCTAAATCCACATTAATTTTAGTAACTTCCAATTGACGTAATTGGGCGTCATTAACTCCTGCATGATTTATTATCTTATTGTATTTACATTTATCCTTTTACGGGAGTTTTAAATAGGATTCAGTGTAATCCGTCGGGAGAACCCTAAGTATTCACCGTTAAAACAAGTTAAAGGGCTAAGGTTAGTTCGAATAACAAGTGTTTAACAAGTCAGCATCGACAACAGGTGATGCAATACTGCTACTGTAGGAGGAGAGCAACT
This sequence comes from Anabas testudineus, assembly GCF_900324465.2. Classification (NCBI taxonomy): domain Eukaryota; kingdom Metazoa; phylum Chordata; class Actinopteri; order Anabantiformes; family Anabantidae; genus Anabas; species Anabas testudineus. Next base: position 10,165,458 of record NC_046622.1, on the reverse strand, counting down.
AGAGGTTTCGGGGAATGAGACAGGACATGAGTCAAGAAAAAGTCACATGTGTAACTTGATTAGGCATCGGTAAGGATGAGGTAGAGAGGTGAAGTGAAGTAAAAAGTGATCTTGTGATCAGAGATTCAGAGTCCATTGCCACCTATTGAAAGTGTTCTTCTTTTATGCTTTACTTTAAGCCAAACTTCATGAGTGTGTGGGTGCAACTTTAAGTACTGTACATGCCCATGTGTTACTCTGTTTCTGTCCATGACACCAAGACAGCGAGTATCTGTTTATACTGTTTCTGGTTCATTGGTGCAGAACTGTTTTTATCCTGCTTGTCTCTACACCTGTCTGATCCTATTAGATCACAACACGTCTGCTGAGCTGATCAACACTGTACTTCGGCAGATGGTGAACTGATGACTGTCCATAATGAAGAAAATTAACATTTAATGAAGCAATGATACATTTGATTGGTTTTTACCTCTATAAAAGCAGCGTAGAGAGTCCCAGAGTTTTCCTTCTCCACATTGTACCCTAGAATAACCATGATATTCACTGGTCAGTGGTGTTGGTAACAAGATGATGTCCTATAACTCAACACAACAATCGGTTTAGTTCTGCTCGTTGGCCTCCGGCCAATTCACTGATTTCAGAGCTGAGGACAAAGAAAGGGGGCTAAAGAAGGAGAACCTTTTAGTCAGGCTTTGCTCTTCTACAGACTTTGTTTGAACTGAATTGAACCCAGCTGGTGTTATAAATCACCTGAGACTCAACCGCAGGCTTTAAATGATGATGGGTGGGGGACTATAGGTCAGAATGATTTAAAGTTGTTCAATGTTTGAATTACTCACCATACCTATACTGTCAGATGATCTTATTGCTCTGCTTGCCAGTGTGTTTTTTAAGCCACTTTCATTATAACAGCTTATTACATTAAATCAAAACTGCAGCTCGAACCCCTTTTTCTCTGAAGAAGCCTGTCACAAGGCTGTTAGAGTGAAGGGACTGAGAGATAATCATTTACGATGGTTGGATTATTGACAAGCAGAATGCCTTACAGGATGCAGATGAGACAGACAGGATAGATCAGAGATTGCTCTGCTCCTATGTGTGTGTCTGGTTCAGCTCTATTTCACAAATAGATGCTGTCTTTTTACTGATGAGTTGCTATTTAGAGTTTTACAGGAAATCTCACTGAGGTCTGGTGTTGTTATTGTCAGTAAAGTTGATTAAAGGCTGCTGTACAAAAGGCAGCAGTCCACTTGAGTTTAAAACACACACACACACACACACACACACACACACACACACACACACACACACACACACACACACACACACACAGATAAATGTTTCTTTTCTGTACGAGTATCAACAGGGCAAAGTGAAGTTTGATTTGTGAAACCTGAGCAGTAGTCTCTCATTTATTACAGATAAACAGTTCAGGAAGTTGGCTCTCTTCGTTAATCAACGTCTGTGCCATAATGAGAAGCATATGCAATTTGCAATTAGTACAGCTGAGTGTGAAAGCAATTACAACCAGCCCGGGGGCCGTAGTGGATCAGTTGGTAGACTGGTCATCCATCCATTTGAGTCAGTGGTTCACCACCTGTCTTCTCCTGGTCGTATGTGTGGTCTGGACAACACACTGAACCCCCCACACTGTCCAAAAACCCCGGCCACTAAGGCTGCATAAAACCTACTCCAAATACATGTGCAGACAGTTTTGTATGATCTTTAAATCAGCTTTAAGGTTAACTTTATTGTCAACTGTGAGAAAGCACAGTTGGGTAGCACATTTCTTTCTTGTATTCATGTAGCCTGGTAATGCTATACATGATGATAGTACTGTTGAATGTTTTCTGGCAGCTTGTAAATAACTTTACCGTGTTTTAGGCAAGGTCTGCATGGGTTTCTTATACTTAACAAACCACCTCTGGTCAACATTTTTGTGACACATTTTCAGTTGCTTTTTTTAATATATACATTTATTTTAAATGCGGAGGAAAGCACACGTGGAAGTCCATTGGTGATATTTGCAACTATTTCGGAGTACAATAATGAATTGATCACCTAGTATCTCTGTGGCTGCTTTCATTATTGGTGGAACAATGGGACAATGAGGGCAGCAGTTCCAGGAAGCCAGCTCTCAGTCCTTTTTCTTTTCTGTCTTTCTTTCTATTTAATTAACTCCTAATTTATAATCGCTTCGTAGACATACTCACTTCTGTTCTTTCTGCCTACATATTTAGGGCATTTTCTGTTAGTGATGAGATGCGGTTCTCTCTGTGGAATCTGGATTGCAACCAGAATGTGATGCACTGCTCCACAGACATTTGGCTCTGTGTCAGAGGCAAAGTGTTATCAAACCAAAGTCTTTGGGGGAAGCTCTCACAGGTTTCGCTTGCCAGCTGAGAGCTGTAGTGTAGCAGCAGAGAGTGCAATTAATATAAGAACAAAACAGTCATAAATCAACGCTCTCAGCAGAGTCACAGCTAATCAGCTGGGGGTCTGGTGTGATGGAAACTACTGGGATGGAGTCACTAGAAATAGACAGAGGAGCTCTTTATTCAGGACAGAGACCAACAGCAGTGGAATCTAGAGCTCCAAGAGTCATTAGCATCAGAGAACAAGTACCACAGCGGATCTGCAACTTTACTGTAAATGAGCCACTTCTGGAGGTCACAGCACAAAGTGGAGAGGAGTGTTGTGATGTGCCCTGTCAGATTTAGAAGTTATATTAATGCGTTTTGATATTTGGTAGACCAACAGTACACTTGCACAACTAATAAGTGTGATAGAACTAGTACTTTTGTAAATTACCAAATGACTGAATCTTTCAACTTTAGTAGACATTTTGGTCAGTGTAATAGAGAATCCCCAACCTTCTGATTTCATTATTTACTGTATTTTGTCCCCAGCTTGGCTTCTTTAATTACCTGTGCAGGACTTCAATCCAACAAAATGATCGGGCAAAAGTCCTAATACAGGCTTTGAAAAACGCCTACACAATATCGGTAGAAGCTCTTTGATCAGATGGCAGCTATGAGATGCCTTAAGCAGCGTGAAGGACAGTTGTGTTTGCCAAAGACAAAAGCAGCATTTTAAGCTTAATTTAGCTTAAAGTTGGGAGACAGAGTAATCAGTTCCCAAAGGGTTTTGTGGGCATTTTATTTGGAGTTTGTTGGCGTCTAAAATAATTTCATTTTCTGAAAGAAAAAAAATATTGTAATGCTTGTTGAAATGTTTTAGGTTAGGTGCTCTGAAATAGCAGGAGCAAGTGAGAGTGCTGGGTGTGTGGTATTCAAGGACAAATTTGCAGAAAGGTTGTGCAGCATTGCACAATCCAAGAGGGACTGAGTAATGCAGTCACTATAGATTAAACTCACATGGATCTTTTAAGCTTTTATCAAATGCTATCTGATTTTAACCAACCTTTACCTCTAACCTTTGTGTGATTCTATCACTTCTATTCTTTGTAACATGATGTTTCTGCACCTTCTCTATGTCAAGTATAACTGATCAACTAGTGGCCACCGTCCTCATTGTCCATTACACTCACAGGTTACATGGAAATGAAGTTTCCCCTTGGCTTGTGTCGCTTCCACAGACCAACAATTCCACTTCCCTGTTACCTCCTCAAAGTTGAAGAGATCTCACACCTTTCCCTTTGACCTGTTCCAAAGTCACCACAGTTAGCTTGAGGCTGTCACAATATCATAAAAAAAAAAATGGCGAACAGAAACAATTAATTATGAATCGAGACACTTAGAGGCCAAGAGCGCTGTGTGAAGTGAATCTGCATTTCTCTCTTTAAAGAAATAATGCAACAGGACTTGTTTTCCCAGCGCTGACGTCTCGCTCTGCAGCCCTGAAAGGTAGCAAAGCCGTCTGAAATGTTAGAATGAAATAAACTCCTGCATTTGCCTCATTTTTGCATCAGATGATGTTAATGTCTGTTTTTCTTTCTAGCAGTGGAAGGATTTGAGTATTTTGCAAATATCATTGGCACTTTCCTAGCATCCGCCCCATTACTCATTACAAACAGTGTCTGTAGGAAGCTTTGCATATTTAAGCAGTTTGTTGCACAGAATCATAAGTCAAACTGATTTTCTCCCTACCTATTTTTCAGTCTTTATCTAAATTATTTGTGATGTGTTGATATTGTGTTTACAGTTATACAGTGGGGCTACAAGATTATCTGTGATTAGTGTGTGAAACTGATGAAGGTCCGTAAAGCTCACAGGGCACACGGTCATGAATCATGCATGACCACTTACACTACGTATACAAAAATAATTTACATTTCATCAACCTGACCACTGGCATTTTCAGTTTGGCTTCAGCTCGTAATAAGACTTGTCTCTGAGAATCACCAGTCTCACTTATCCGACTGTGACAGCAAACTGTATTTTTCATCGCATCCTTTTCGTCGGGATTTGGTCTAACCTTTGCTTTGTTTCTCTTGCTGCTGGCATGTTGTAATGAAAACAGTATTCTTCTCCTCTGAGAAATACAAATGAGCACTGTGACAGAAACAGGTGGGGGATGTAAATACACTCTGCAAATACAGTCCACCTGTGCTGTAAGTTGTTGTGGGTGGATGCTTCACAGATGGAAACTAAAAGGAAAGAACAGTGGAAATACAAATGTGGAAAGCAAATATATATATATATATATATATATATATATATATATATATATATATATATATATATATATAAATAACATAACTTCAAGCAGCAGTGTTTCATCTATGTTAGGGGGCAAATAACACCGTTGTATCTGTGAAGTCCTTTGTTAAATACATAACATGATAGAAACAAAGTAATGCAGTTAGCCGAACAATCTATTGGAAGTGTGTCTTTGTCATCCCAGCTACTTCCCGCTGCTGTTCCCTGTCCAGGGCTGCCATAGTGTTGCACTCTTCTTTGATTTAGCACTGAAACGTGGACCAGTACCTCCTCTATAAAATGCCAGGCGTGTGACTTTATACCTCCGTTGTACCATTTTGCAGCGTACAGATAACACTGATTCACTGACAGCTACTGTAGCTCTATGTGAACTATATGAGTACAACCACAAATGCACCGTCAGGTATTGTTGTGCAGTTTTATTATATGGGAGGCATTTCTATCTCTACAGACTACAGACGTTAAGTATGTTGCCTATGATGCTGAGAAAGAATAGATCCTCTGGTTTCTTTGTCCAACATGTGAATCATCATGGTTGTGGTGATGAATGAAAAGAGTTGGATTTGTTCAGATTAGTTCTGCTGTCTGTTGTGAACCATGAAACACTTTAGTGAGAACATACTGACCACACACACACACACACACACACTGGCCATCAGAGTTTCGGTAGGGGTCGCTGATGTCCGTGTGAAAGCAGCATCAGCAGCAGCAGCATCAGCAGCATCAGAAGCAGCCACAGAGTCTCCAGCTCTCGTGTTCATCAGCTCTGTTCACGCTGGGATTTGTTCCCTCGCTCTCGGCTTCATCTGCAGCGCTTTCTCTTCTGGAAATTACCCGCTGGAGACGGAGCTTCGTCGGGAAGAGCGCGGATGGACACCATGCTTTACTTCTGGATACACACCGTGTGGATCCCCGGCGCCGCTTTCCTCTTTGCATTTCAAGGCAAGGGATCGTTTCATTGTTTTCTTCCTGAATTTCATGTCCTGACGTTTCCCACTAGGAAAAAACCGGAGTTGAGTTGAGAGGGAAATTCCTGCTACGGTGGATGTTAGTTGTGCGTCTGTGCGTCTGAGTGGAGTCGTGAAGGTATGTGAAGTGACTTCCCTTCCTGGAAAACCACCTGGCATGACAGAGACCTGCACTCCTCCTCGTAGTGGTTTGTTCCAGTAGGACTTGGTCTAAATAAAGTTAGAGATGAGTGTAGCTGCAGCTGACAGCCGTCTCCATGTATAGCAGCAGCGCTGTGTGGCACAGAGAAGAGCGCATCCTCAGAAGCTGATGGTGCAGCTGACAGCTTCAGCACAGTCTCCTCTCAGCACAGTGGAAACGTGGGGGCTGGCAACACCACTACAACACTTCACTCAGCATGTGATAGGAAGAGTTAAATGTTGTAAAAAGTAAAATAAGTGGGGATGAAGTTAAAAAATCAGCTTAAAAAAACACATTAAATTAACTTAAATTGACTTTTTATTAACGTGGAGTGTGTTTGAGGTGTCATGTGCGGATGACCAAAGAGGCAAGAAGCTGTGAAGGAGAAAGAGAAATAATACTTTTTCCAGCAGCATACAAGGAGGAGGGATGAAGGATTAGAAATCACTTGATTCTCTGTGCTCACTTTACTAATTAAATGTCAGCAGTAAGTAATGATGCTCTTCAGAGTGTTAGTAGGCTCCACATGGGCTCTAAAAGGAATTGTGAATATTTGGTAATGGAGTGGTTATCGATCAGCTGCTCGGGTTGACTTCATGAGGAAATGAGTTGGAGAGAGTAAACAGCACCAGGTCATCAGAGTCCGTGATGGAAGCCGAAGTCTGTGGCTAGTGAGTTAACACCCTTCATTTGGATGGGATGTCAGCGAAAGTGGGAACACGGTTAAAAATAAACGTGACATTTTCATCTGCTCTGGATCTAAATATCAGGTGTGTGTCACTTCCAAAATGTCATTATTTGACTTATTCCCAATATAATGGCATCAAGCCTAAGCAGTACTTTAGACTTATTTGTTACCGAGCTTGTAGATTCTCCCAGTTGTTGCTTTTTGACACAGCCTCCTTCAGTTGTTGTTTGTTTTCAGGAGTATTTCGGCTCCTGACTGAAGTCGTGTTGGTGGATTGTGATACCTTCAACTCTGCTCTGCGGAGGTCGTTATTGATGTTATTGACCATTGCTTTAGGTTTTTCTTTACGGTTTCCACAGTGATTTTGTCATCAGCTGTTGTTGTTTTGCTTGACTGACACATTGTGTGTGTGTCGCTCAGTACACCAGTGATTTCTTTCTTTTTCAAGACGTTGCCCAGTGTTTATGCAAAGCATCTGATTGTTATTCGTCTTTTGTCTGATTCAAAATTGCGTGCTTCTGTCTCATAAACAGTTGTCTGGTCTTCATGTTTATTTTCCTTTTTAACAACAAATGCAGTCTTCACAGTTAGGAGAAGAGTAGTCATTTAAAGGTAGTTATTGTTTGAACAGTCAATCTCACAGGATAACGAGAAACGCAGTCAGTCACACGTTCTAGTAGCTACACTGTAAAAACATTCTGTATTTTTTTACAGAAAAAAAAAACTGGCACTGCTTTCTTACAAATGATGGGCTTTTCCTAGGAATGTGACCCAGTGTACACAGATTATGTATTTAAAAAATTGATAAGCAAAGTTACCATACAGAGTGTAGGTTCTGCAGGTTTGTAGCCATCCATAACACAATAAACTAAAAACCTAGGTATGAACTAAACTGTGGCTCAAAAATTATCGAAGCTACAGTCTGGAGTCTGGAGTTTATCAAGCGGTATTCAGAAGAGTCTATGAACACTGTATTTATTATTATTAAGCAGATTTAAAAATAGACATCCAGGATTTACAATGAAGAACTGGTTGAACTTGAAGTTTTGTCCACCAATTATGTCACTAAAAACATCTGAGTCCGTTTTACGTTTTACGCTTTTTAAAGTCTCAGTTACAGGTATGTAGTAGTCAAACCTTTGTGTCATATACTGAGAGATATGCTTGGAACAGCTGATGTGTTTTAGATAAAGTTAAGAACAGATTTTTAAAGTTATTTAAATGCTTGGCACATATTTTGAATTAGCCATGTTTACTTTCAAAACGCATCGTCCATAACCTGATCAATGGGCCAAATTTCAAAATGAGTGTCCAACAATACCTCATTTAATGGTATATTGGTTCTAGTGAACTCTGAGGAAATAAACTCATGATTCCTAATACTCTTGGATTACAGTGTCAAGATAGGCTGTGACACAGAAATCTTTTGTGCACAAATCAAATTAACAACATCTTTAAACTGGATGAATGAATACAGGCGGCAACCTTAAGAAATACCAGTGGCTTGACCAGAAAGCCTGGGTGCTTCAGAGTTGACAGCACATAGCAGCACATCAGATCCTTCGTACTTAAACAGATATATGCACTGAATAAATATAAATATCTAAACCATTTCTTTTTCTTTATGAAATACTTCAAGTACAGAGCAACATCAAAGGATAAGACACCTTCAAATGCGTCATGACCTAAACAAGGTGAGAGACCATGCTGGCAAAAAAATATTTCATAACACTGAAAACAGAGTTTACCTTTATGCCTTTGATGTGTCCACCGTCTTCAGCTTGGAGACCACCAGCAGCAGAGTCATGACGTTTAGGTGTGTGCTGTGGACTACAGACATTTAGATCATTACTATAAAACTCACTCTGTGGGATTTCACAGTTCCTGCAATAGTACTTAGAACGACTAAAGTTTTCAGTAAATTCACTGATGCTGTGTGAACCCAAATTATCACCAGCAGTCAATGTAATGACCCTTTGATTGTTTCACCACCTGTAGGTATTCTAGTTTCCTCTAAATGCTTTAAATCTACTAACATCTCAGAGTAAATCCAAATAGTTTTAGGTCATTCTCTCCACACAGTAAAATAAGGGACATGTGATCAGTACTTGAACAGACATGAGCAGGTAACCACAGAAAGATAGACTGCAACACCTTTGTGTTTTTTTTCTTAGCAGAGCCAAGGGGTTTCACGATATCAATAGCTTCCTGGTAGAGAGTTTATTTAAAGTGTAATCTGTGAGTATCACTGTAAAAAAAAAAAACACTGCTTCTTTGTTTTTCTATTACATTTTTATTTTGTCATGATTTCACGGCACTTTACTGTTAATTTCACTGACAATTTTTACATTGTACATTTGAATTTAAAGATTTTCTAATGCTCTAATACAAAAATATACTATTATATATTACTATATATTATCACTACTTATTGTTTCAAGACTTTTGTAGCAGTGAGTCTAGATATATCCTGACTAAACTCACTTGGCTTCTTTTTACAGTAGTAAACCGGGCAGAGACACAGGGTAAACTGATCCTAAATGATCATTAGTTCACTTAGACAAACAAACCAAGTTCTTCCTTTTTATGGGATTCATTGTTTCAAGAATTAAATGTTTATTTTTTTTCTAATTTAGTTCATTGTCTAAAATAGGCAAGAAAATGAAAAGTGCATTGTGGTTATTAAACGCCTTAATAGCTTTGTGTTTCAACAAAACATTACACTCCTGGAGCTCTATAAAGGTTTCCATTTAATAAAAGAATATTACTTCTGTGTTGGAAAATTTCCCTAGATTTCCAATTTAGTGCAGTTCTGTTCAGTTAAGCTAAAGGCACTTTACATAGTGAGGTCAAGACCTTACAATATTTCCATGGGATTCTTATGAACTTGTCATTTATTGAACTCTTTTATGAAGACATTTTTACATATTGCTGGTGTTAGTGTGATTAGGGCACCTTCATTAACGTGCATACAGGTGCCCTAATCTTTCTCGCCAGGCTGCAGATTGAAACTGACAATTTCTTCTAAAAAAAAAAGTTCATTTGGTTCTCAAATGAACTCTGGGAAGTTTCAGGCTTCTCTGCCATATACAAGCAAATTTCTTCTCACTTTTAACTTAAGTTATAAGAAGAATTCCTGAAAAGACGAATACGTTTTTTAAAATTTGGCCACAATGTAGCTTGTTTTCATCTTGAGAACAAGAGGTTTAGTCATGTAATGACTCTGTTTTTTGTTTCTTCATGTTGTTTCTGCTGTGCACAGAGACAGTTTACAATGTCCTGAAGCGATAATGGGATGGTTTCATGTGTTTCAGCAAAGTAGGACATACTTACAGTACCCATTTAGATGTGGTGTTGTGCGCAGCAATTGTAAAGAATGTGACAATGTGAGAGTACATTTAGGCTTTTATGAATGTAATTATGTGTCTTTTCTGAATGCCTCCAGGTCTGTGTGGAGCAGCAAGTATGATGCATTTACTGTAAAACAGGATGTTTCAGTTTATTAAATAAAGGAGCTGCACATAGCTGTACAAGAGAGGTTGTGAATATTTACTTACTCCACCTTTGCATGCAGTTTTTTTGTATTAAATTTTCAATACAAGTTGCTGTGCCATCTCAGTGCTACTGTCATTTCTGAACCTGTAGTTTATGCCAAAATCTGCATTAAATTTATTGACATTTTAACATAATCACAGTGTTTCAACACTTAACAGTAAAGAAGTAAAAGTGTTTAGCCCTTCTGCACATTTATGCTTAGGGTCAATGGAAATCAAAGGCTAGACTGTCTTTAAGGAAAATAGGATTAAAGTTATTGGCTCCCGGTTCACCTATTCACATGCATGTTTTTATTAATCCTTATATTAACACATAATCCTGTTCAGGAAAACACTCTGTGTCGAGCTTAACTACTATAGACTGGTGGCGCTATAATAACTATAATCACTGGAGCTCTGTTGATTTTTATGTTTTCCAGCTGCAAATGAAACAGATCTGGAGTTGCTCCGGGGGGAAGCTAATAGAGCTGGACATACAGCAACCACAACATTAAAACAGCCTGATGGTTATAACTCTGTTGTTTATAGAGGTCAGAATCCCAGAGTGGATTGCAGCTCGATGGGGCTGCGTAGCCACAGACCAAAGAGTGTCCAGGCTGACCCCTGCCTACTGCAACATTACAATCAGCAGGTTGTTGTAATGTTGTGGCTGATCTGTGTAAAATAGGCAGACTGTGTGAAAATTGCTGCAAATTTAGCTGTAATTGCTGTGTTTATCAAAGCCCATTACAATGATTTTGTGTTTCATGGAGTTTTAGTCACAAACACTATTTTTCATGTGCTCTTTTCTGGCACATCACATCATTACTGGTTAATGGAAAACCTGGTTTGGAGGATAAGATAGTTGCTTAAGCTATGGCTACTGCCTCAACAGTAGACAAGTCTTTCAATTCACATGAACAATTACTTGTCTTCATAACATAAGGGTCATATTCTATAGATTACTCTCGCAATGTTGCCTAAACTAGCATGGTGAGGGCTTTCCTCCATCTCATCCATTTTGCCCTCCATTGGAATTTTGTGGATCATAGTCACAAGAATACAAATGACCTTTTTGAACATATTCACTTCCTGTAAATGAAGTTGTATGATATACACTTCTAATAAACTATGTAAGCATGTCTACATGACTAGATACAGAACTCATGTGACTAGTGCATATGCATTATTCCACTCTTACACTAGACATACCTCACAAGGGTTTGGCCACTATCCTATCAGCCAATGTCATTGGCGCTAGACATAATACAAATTAGTGGCATTGTAGATTTACTGTCAGATGAGCTTGGTGGCTAGCCACAAATTCATGCTTTCTGTGTCTGTGTGTCCACTACAGCATTCATGATGTTAACGCCTGTGGAAGTTATCTGGAATGCTTAATAACCCTCACTTGAGGGTTGATGAAATTATGTGCATCTACATGCAGATCTACATACAGTGATAAGAAAAATATGTGAACCTTTTGGTTTTTTTATTTAGTTTGACATAAAATGTGATCTGATCTTAATCTAAGTCAAGAGTATTAACAAAGAAGATGTGTCCAAAATAATAACACAAAAAAAACCTGATTTGTCATGTATTTATTAGGAATCACAATTAAAACCTAAAAGTGCTAGTGGAAAGTGGAGTCAGGTCAGTCTACAGAAAACAACAGTTGGACAAGTGATCTGCAAATGGAAACAGCAGTATTGGCAAAATGTTTTGGGGTTTGACAAAACTAAGATTGAACTATTTGGAAAGAACACCTATCACTACATTTGGCATAAAAAGGACACAGCATATTATCATGACAACATCATGCCAGTCATAAAGCATAGTGGAGGAAATGTCATGATTTGGGCCTGCTTTGCTGCATCAGGGCCTGGTCAGCTTGCAGTGATTGGGGGGAAGATGAATTTCAAAGTGTATCAAGAAAGTCAGTCAGAGCCCAGCCCTCAACTCAAAAGAGTCGCTATGGAATGACGTGAAGAGAGCCACACACGAGACGTCCAAAGAAAACGACAGAGCTATAGCATAAAGATCCTCATAGATAAAGGTCAGATCACATTTTATGACAAATAGTGCAGAAAAGGTTTACATACCTGTTCTTGCCACTGAACATGATGTACGTTTACACCATAGTCCACATAGTCCAACAGTTCACATACTCCATGTGGACTGTCTGGACTACAGAATGGTAATGTTATGCACTGTATATATCTGTTTTTTCGTACATTTCTTGCTGTTGATGTTGAGGATACCTGCTTGCAATCGTAGTCTACATATAGTGCATGTCTTAGAGCAGGTGAGGCCTTAGTGACTACTCATCTATTGATTTACCTCACACGATTGCTTCTTTCGCTTGGAGATATGTATAGTGAAATGCATTTCAGTGTTCACCTCAGCTTTGTACTTGCTCATCTAACTGTCAGTGGAGATGAACTGAGTCTCCTGCAGTCTTGTCAGGCCTGGTTGGAAACCCTGCTGGCCTCTTTACAGTCAGATCAGGCTTAACTGTGGTATTTAAACTTCTGCAAGGTCAGAGCAGCTGTCATTAGTTCGTGTGCATAATCCACCGCATATCTCAGTGCCTCACTCTGACACCAGTAAGCTCTAAAATCTTTACTGCTCTCACCCCTTTATGCTACTACTACACAAAACTACAGTCATGTACTAGCTTTTCATGGTATTATCAAATTCTATCAGTGCTTTAAATATAAATACTATTCCTAATACTTAAATTACTGCTATGCTTGTAATAAATAACATTTTAACGTGCTGACTGCACTGTTTTTGTTTGTGGTGTTTACAGCAATCACATCACAGACAACAGTTTGTAACTACAACTAGAAAGTGTCTGTCTATCGATTTGTACAGCCATCCAAAAAGGTCAAAGGTTAAGGTAGTCGTGACCTCACTTTCATACAGTACTTGTGAACTGAAATGTCAGGAATGTGTTGAGGGAATTTTTTCAAATTATCCGCAACTGTCCACTTGCCCTTTGTAATGAACTGTGGCTGGTGGCAATAGGTCCAAGGTCAAAGTCACTTGTTCATTCAGTTGTTGTTGCGAATTTGATGTCTTTAAATCTGGCAAAAATTGTCACTTTGGATCAAGGATAAACACATTAGATTTTGGTGGTCAAAGGTAAAGGTCATTGCTATATCTCAGGAACGTCTGGGAGAATTCCATTACGTCTGGCACAAACATCCATTTGACCCATGCTAAAACTTATTAGAATATGTGTCTGTACAGACACGTGTATAACTACAACTTCATGGTTATTAGAGGCAGACAACAGCATTGCAATAAATCTTTTTTTTTTTCTTTATTTGTGATGTCACAAACCTGGCCTCCACAGCCTTCTCTGCTATTCCAGACTCGTATATGAACCACATATATAGTTTATTTCTGCCTGTGGAGTCATGCAGCCTCAGGGAGGACTTCCTCTTCATCATACACCTGTGTAGTTCGGTAGTGTCACAATTTTAAACAATGCTTCATTTTCAGTTTCCAACCCCTTAATTTAAGCTTGTATCAACCATGTAATTTATTCTGCAATTAAAATTACAAATGCTGATAATTGGAGTAATTTTCTTTTTCCCTCTTTTCAAGATTCATGGTTGGTAATTTGAAAGTGAAGCTCTGTGCAGCTAATGTACCAAACTGTTGATTTGGCCACACCTAAGGTTCTTTGTTATAGATTTATGTTGTTTTTTCAGCCTAATGAGGGCCTCCTTCACTTGAATTATGATCTCCTTAGACTTCATATTGGTAGCTCCAGTCAAACACCTGCCAAATGCCAATTCTCTACTCCTCTACACCTTTCATCCGCCGAGCGAGTGAGGAAATGGACTGCACCCAGGCAATTAACATCTTGTCAGTCAATTGTCTAAATACTATTAAGCCCTTAAAAATTGAGCTACTGATATATTCTTTGTAAAACCTCAAAAAACAAAACCTCAAAGTCTACACTTTAATCTTACTTTGTTTTGTTTCACATCCATTGTGGTGCCATATAAGGGCAAAATCATAATAAATAAAAAAAACTCAGTTATTGTCCAAATAATCCTGGACCTAACTATGAGTAGCAGGAAAGTGTAACACTCAATTTTACTTTACCATAATGATTTCATTTGCATGCCTGCTCAAATGGGGCTGTTTTATATAATTCTATATACAGTTATATTTTGTAAGGTCTTACCTTAAACACCATAAAGTGCCATGAGATGACCTCTATTTTGGTGCTAAACAAATAAGCTGAATTAAACTGAATAAAAAATTTGCTGAAAATTTTTACATACACAACCATATGTTACCTTTATGAAAATGAAGTAATGTGAGTCCTTCTCACAGTATGTGCAGCTGTAAATATTGTCTTGTTCTGTCAATGATACTGCAAGTAGGCCGTTATCATGTGCCAGACATTTAGCAGTTGACCGTTATAGTAATAAATACAGAGCTCAAGGATTTAGGGAGAAAAACAACTTGGATATATGTACAGTAGGTACAATAAGATTTGGGCTACTACAGGTTTAGGGAAGTGTTGTGGTCAAATATTTACTTAAAATAAAATAACAACACTGACAAATGTTGACTCTGTTTGAAATGGAAAACAGTTATGCACCTTTGAAATGCATTTCAGTTTTACAGTATGATACATTAGTTGTCTTCTTTCTTCTTTTTGTTGTCTTTCAGGTAAGAGTGGACTGTTTGACTCTTCACTGTGTGTGTGTGTGTGTGTGTGCGAGAGAGAGAGACCTACTGACCTGTACATTGGAATTCAAGGAGATGGTAAGAATCAATGATCAGCTACAAGCAGAACAGTTCTGTTATGTTTTGTTTCATACAGTGTTGGTACCTACAAACTGTAGTGCTAAGTGAGAGGAATGTGTCACGTATACCTGTATAATCTCTTTTTTTTTTTTACTCCTGACCTGTTGTTACGTATATAATCCATGCTATGTTAAGACGTAGAGGTTGGCATTATGTCTCAGTTTAAGTTATTCAGTGTGCTGATGAAAAGCCTACTTTCTACTTCCTTCAGCCAAAAACCTCATATCTCTATTACTGACACAGTGGGTGACTTTTAAAGTGATCACATACAATTTGAGCTGGAGCCCTGATATTTAGAGAGTCTCTCTCATTGCATTCCCATTGATGTAGTATTGTACAGTATTTACTTTCCCATTCTGCACACAGATATTCACCCTCTTTCCCCCTGGGTTTTCATAGTTTTTGTTTTTCTTGTCTGTGGTGACAAATGAGTCAATTATTCCAATTTAACTCGACTGACTGACCTCTTGTCTGTTTTCTTATCTGTTGTTTAACTGAGAGGTTTCGTAGCAACTTAGGGGACGGATGACAGGATGTGTGGAGCTGTGAGGTCATCATGCCGGTGAGGCCAAACGTGTGTGCTTGTGTTTAGTCAGAGGAATCTTTGACATGTTGCCCTGTTAATCATTCGGTATTTCAGAGGTGCTTTGAAATGCTGGATAAGGGTTTTGATAAAGTGAATGTTAATAATGTCAGTGATTCTCAAACGATGGGCAAAAAGATATGAAAAGAGCAGACGAGGGATAAAGATATAGAAGTATTCATTACAGATACTCTATTATCATTAAAGCCTGTTAAGTTATCTCTCTCTCTCTCTCTTTCTCTCTGTCCAAGTCGTGTCTCAGAAGCTTCTTTAATAGCGTACATGTGCCCAGCAATAATAAATCACAAGATCCACAGTTTTGGAACTCACAAACAATAAACTGTTAAACTAATCTCTAATTATGTTGTTGAAAGACTTTTAAAGCCTCACAGTAGCTTTTCTTAAGCAAATATAATTTTGCCACTTTGTTTGTGCTCTGACAAACATTTGCCTTCTTATTGGAGAGAGTGGTTAATACAATCACGTTCTCCACAGACCAGCTATGTTTCAACATTAGTACCGTAACAGTACTCTAATTATTACTTACCTCATGTTGCTTCTGTTACATTTACCCACTGCTGATGTTCTTTCACTTAACTTTTCTTTTTTAAGTAACATTTAATGACACTTCTAATTGGATTTTCCATGTTTTATTTCCAGTGCTAATGCATCATTACACTTAATACCTCTCCACACTAAAACCCATGTTGAAGATTACCATAATGTTTTGATTCTTTCTTTATTGCTTGTGTTGTAGCACTACACACGAGGAGAACAAAATGATGCTCCCTCCCAGTTCTTTGACCTTTTGACAACAAATTGCTGTGTCACTCTACTACCCGACTTCATCAACAGAAAAAAAAAAAAAAAAAAACTAACTAGAACTATATTAGATTACTCAGATACTAATGAGCACTGCCCCATGCCTGTTTGTGCGTGTGTGTGTGTGTGTGTGTGTGTTTGAGATCTGGCCTCTAGTTCACATGTAGCAGCACCTGCAGGAGAATTTACATTGTTTCCTGCCAGGTGTGCTTTGGTTTCAGGACAGATGAGCACACGGCCTCCATTGGTGCTCACTTATAGACCATTCATTGCACTGCTTTTGTTTCCATGCATATTACTGCCTGCTGCATTCTGCAGTTTGTGATTGCACACTCCCACATAATGCTCTTCAAATTGTTGAAATGCTCTTCAAATTGTTGTTAATTATACTTGCACTGGCACGTCTTGCTGTGTGCATTTTGCATCTGTCTGTGCTCTGTTCTATACACCCATAGTGGAGACTTATTGCTCCCAGCAGAATATCTTTTATGCTGCTGGGATTCATTTAGAGACATTCCCAGAGAGCAAGAGCATCATCAGTCAAACAAAACACACTGTGTGTAACCTTTTGTTGCTATAAATGGTCCATTCTCTTCTGACGTGTTTCTATGACTGTGATTCATTTAGCGTCTTCACTTAAGGTGAAAAATTATTTCTAACAAATAATTTAACCTGAATTAGGTTTAAGTGAACAACAAATGAGTTGATGTTGGATGTGCTTGACCAAAGCAATCGCAGCAATTTGATTCTTTGCTGATCTCTTTAAAAAAAAAACTCTACTTCATATACAACAGCATGCATGTGACTTTGTCACCATATAGGATGACATTCATGACATTGCAGTTGGCAGTGCGTATGTGTACTGGCACACGGAGCAGCGGGCATCAGTGGAGAGAAGAGTGCTATTGACAACAGCTTTTAGAAAAGCTGTAATATTACACTTGATATAAAACACAAAATGCCCGGGCAAAGGAGATCGTGGCCTCTTTGGCTTTCAATAAACCAACAGAGCTGACATCATTTGACTTAATTTTAATCCATAATTTAACTAATGTGCTCAACACTGAGAGATAGTCTCCATATCACTTTATTTCTAGTGGACAATGACCTCAACAACGGTGAGTTTGTTATTTGAACACATACAGATGCCATTTAGTGATGACACGTCCATCACACTTTATCCAACGTGTTGTGAGAATCAACAGTGTAATATCAGAGCAATGTCAATGGTGGTCAAAGCAGCCATTAGCTGGCGTGATGTGTCGCTGCTGATGTTGTTATTTTACAGTAATAAGCAGAAGGCATTTTCAATATCAGCTGAATGACAACCGTGATTAGAAGGTGTGGTCCCTGAGGAGTGGCTTTTTCCAGTAGACCTATGTGCATTGGTGGTCTCTAGTCTCTCCTTAGACAGGTCTTCAAATATGTCATCGAGCTGTCAGTCTACAGCTGTCCATTTCTGAAGCCTCTCAGCTGTGATATAATTAAAAGTATACAAGACACATTTGTTGCCATTGTCTGTTTTTCCTGCTCTCCCTGTTTCCCGCGGCTTCAGCTTTCTCGTAAGATGCAAGCACAACAGACTAGAAACTTACAATACTTATTTTTTGTTTGTGTACATTAATACATAATTAAATTAATAAACACATACACATCTGGTGTGCGAGCTTCTTACTTTCATTAACATATTTCTAAGCTTCTGTTTGAAATTGCAATGACAAGAGCACACACTTACATACCTGCGGCTTGCTCACAGAACTGAACCCAGTGGGCTTTAGCTATGGGAGTACAGCAGAAGTTAACATAATAAATTCAAATCAGCTTTATCCAGCCTCAGAGCTCCAACGCTTCAACCTTTATCGTTAATGTGTCCCCTGCTATCAGCATTACACCTCTGAGCTCAGCATGATTCATCTTAGAATAGTTTTCAACCCTGATGAAATTGCTTATTTTCTAACAATGCCAAATAGTAACATCTAATTTTTTAAAACATTATCAGTCATAAAGTGCTTATCGTGTTGTAATTACCCCTCTTCTTATGCATTTGCTATTTAAATCCCTTTGCCACTGGTGTTCGGTTGAAGCAGATGGTTAACAGACAGTGGGTGGATCAGGAAGTTCAGCCTTGCTCCACCACCTACAGAAAGCCAACACAACAGTTGGTGAAAGTTTTTCCAAAGCAAAGACCAGTCAACTATTGACCACAGTTGTCTGATACATTTAAAGTATTACTTTTCACACTTGTTAATAATACTGACACTGTGAACTCCACCTCCTGTCTAAATGGATAAATGTTACAGTTAGTATGTATGAGAAGCAATTGGAAAATACAATGGAGAGTGATTGGAGTGTGTGTGTGTGTGTGTGTAGTATGTAGCAAAGTATATAAAGTTGATGGCCTAAAGTTAAAATACACCCTTGGTTTTGTCAGAGAGCTAAACACACAGAAACCCGGGTGAATAGAGAATAAAGTTGTGTTTCCTTGTGTTATATCATCTCAGTGCTGCTGAAGAACAAAGCAATTAAGTTTTGCGGCCTGGACTTTCAGGCTGTAAACATGTGCAGTGCGAACCCCCCAGCTTATATCCACTGGGCGCTGGGATAGGCTGAACCTTGATTAGCTTTTTAAGAGACTGACAGCATCCGAGTCCATGTGCAAGGTCTTCCAGTAATTGAGTGTGTGCCTGTTAAACTTTGAATATGAATGAATACACAGCCTCAAGTAAAACAAACAAGCAAACAGAGACTTAGCTTCTACGTTTCTCTGTCCAAGGTGCTGAATCTGCTCACAGACTAATGGAGCATCTCAAATTCATTACAGGTCAACTGTAGTGTATCAAGTATAAAAAGAAGGAAGAACTTCTGACATCAAATGATACACGTGCTTTGCTTTGCTCTTTTTTCTTTCTGTCTCTCTTCACATCAGCTGGAGGGGATTGCTGCACACAGAAAACAATAGATTGTCCAGAAGGTTGCGGATCTGCTGTTGTTTCTCTCTACTGAATTATTCAAAACACAGTTATAAAAATTGAAAACTTAAATTGTAAATTGCATATACAAGCTAAATCATAGTGCGGCATACACACATGGATAGATAGATAACAAGATTTAGCTATAAGACCTGAGTTTTTCACTTAATCACCACAGAGGTGTGAAAGTACTGTAGAGCTGAGGACTCTGTGGGGCTTCCCACTCTGGTGAAAACTGTTTCCCACTGAAAGTGCTCTCAAGACAGAGTACTTCAGTCTCCCGGTGAGCTATCAGTCTGAGGGCGTAACAGTGTTTTGACCATTAGACAGGAGAAAATGGGAAGCAGACAGAGCAACTCTGGGAGAAAAGAGAGAAGACCAGTGATGCACGTACAGTGGACTATCTATATTTGATCTCCAGGTGCAGTGATATTGATACTGAGTTCTGTGTCAGACTGATATGATATGAGCCTCCACTTTTTTTTCCATACAGATGGATGCTGTATCTGTCTAATGGGGAAACTGGTTTACGTTTCAGACATCTTTGTCTGATGCCCACTTGGCTTCAACATTAATAAAGCTGACTCGGAAGATTTAAAAATGTTTTTTTGTGAGAGACAGGAAACTGGAGGAGGAAACTGTGTTTCAGTCAGTCTGCCCACACAGCTGTCTCTCTCCACACAGCCCCTTCCTTTATTATTTCTTACTTGGGTAAAGTAAAAAAAAAATAAATAAATAAAAAGATTCTCGATTCTGCGATTTGTTGGATGACAAGATGAAAATGAGTGAAATTTCAAGGTTAGAAGAAAACAAAACGACATATGATTACAAATAAGATTTGGAATAAAATAAGTCCAGTTATATTGACTATGAGAGTGTTTAACAGCACAAAATGCTTTAAAAGAGCATGGTGTAATTGCTCTTTTTTTAAAACCTATGCAGTACTTACCTTGAGTTACTCGAGTGCTGTGGTGTAATGATAGATTAAGCAGTCAGCTGATATATACTATATTTGCACCGTTGAAATACTTACCAACATATTTATTCCTGTACTCTATTCACTGCTCTCCAAATTAGTCTTTGCTTGAACACTTGCGGAGGTTATTCACTGAATGAATGCAGTTTTTGTCTAATATAGATCGCACACTATATGCATTTGTTACAAATACTATTTCTTTCCCATGTTCACCGATGCGCCACACCCACTCTGATCAATCTTCACACCAGGCTTGTTTCCAGAAGGAGCAGCAACACAAACTATAATCTCTCTGCACTGGAGGTTTTAATATCTCCAGACAGATCATTTCAGATTCACTTTTTTCAGCCTTGAAAGCCTGCAGTTATACGTTCTTTAAGCGTCCACAGGGTGCTGGTTATTTCTGACTGTTGTGTTCCTTTAGTTTTTGAACAATGAGTGTTTGCTGAGGGAGACTGTAGATCAATAGATTTATCTCTGTGGTAGGGAAGACTCTCACTAGATATCTCCTTTCCTATCATTTTGTATTTTCTTTTTCTCATTGTGTACAATATCTCTGCCATAATTGCATTTACTAAGCGGCAATGTTTTTACATTACCCACAAGGAGTAAGTTTGTGGAGTGTTAATGAACAGTGGCTGATTGGTTTTGTAAAAGTGATTGCTTCAGCCGAGCAGCTGAGTGGGCTCAAACTACATCTGTTTGACCCCGCTGAAATTGAACACACCACGAAACTGCTGGTGCTGTAGTGCACAGAATACTGGTTAAAATGCATAAGGCCTGTATAAAGTACAAGACACACAAAGACACATTCAAGACAATGTCAGGCTGGATAAAGTGGGTGGATACTTGTCATTCTGCTCTACTATACAGCATTCACCATTCATGAGGACAGATGATGGACAAACCGAGTGCTTCGATGCAGCTACCTGTTCACAGAAAGTTTGGCCAAGCAATACTTAGAAAACAGAGCCAGATACTGTTGTGTGTAAGTTGGTGCAATTCTCCCGCATTCTGCAGTTTTTCAGTATTCTGACCACAGCATAGTGATGATACGGCATGTATGAGATTCTTCAGAGCTTTATTGAATAAATGGAGTGGGGAATAAAGAGGGGGGGAAAAAGACACGCTGGTTTCTGAGCAAACAGAAGATGCTGACAGAGCAGCGCATCTCGACTTCCATTTACTGGAGTCAATAAAAAATAGATCAGTCTTGGGAAGCACTCAATGATCTCAACTAGACCTTCATTCAACACAGATTTACTTTTATACAGATAATCATTGATTAAAGGTTGACTGCAGATTAATTTCTGAGCACTGAAGTAATTGAATAAAGTTGTGATGTATCTGATAATTTGTTACTGTGTGATTTTTTTTTTTTAACACAGAACATGTGAAAGGTTGGGATGATGGGCTTTCAGAGAACCACTACAAAGAGCACCTCTGTATTTTTTAAATGTTTAAAAGCTTAGATTTAGTCAACTCCTCCTCAGGGATCACTGCCCCCTCACTTTTTTCCTGGAATCATTGGTTTCATATTGTAACCCCAGATATTCTGTGATTATAGGTGAAGGCTGTTGCTATTGGGTTTATCTCATGGATATATACACACAGATGCACATAGACGCATCACCATTGATGGAAAAAAAGAGGGTCAGGTGATATCTATGTGTATACATCTAGGGGCTATTCTATTTCAGCTCATGTTCACTGATTCGTCAATGCCCTCCTGTTGTGTGGGCCCCACCTGGGACGTTATAAATAACTGTGAGAACCAAGGAATGGCTCACAACCTGAACCAACCTTTTTTTTCTTTACCTGATAAAGGGAACCAGTGGGGCCTGAAGCTTAGAAGGCTGCATCTATACTCATAGAATTCAGACTGTATTGTACAGGCTTAGCCCTCAAGGGCTATCACTATTGGGATAGAGCAAAGCAGAATATGGTCTATGCCTCACTGGTTCCATCCAAAACCTAAGGCACAGCCCAATACTGGCCCTACAGTTACAGTATATGTTGGCCTGGCTACCAAACTAGTTTAAGGGGGGGGGCTGTCAATTAAGCAAAAGAGAGCACAAAAAAAAAACAAAAGTCACAAACCGGTTCTGGTCAGCTATGATGCTAGAGAAAGTCTCTCAAGGGGTAGATAGCGCATGGTGAGGAGTGGGGACAGAACTGTCGACATCAAGCCATCTATCAGAAAACCACATAAGGGCCCTCGTACTTAGGACAAAATGCTCACTCAGACAAAGCTCAGATCAGAGTGCATGTTCAGAAAAAAACAGGTGTGACTGCTACCAGAAAAGGTGTGTGCAGGGACTATTTAGTGGGATGGGACCAAGCCACCTGAAACAGAATAGTCACAGTTTGCTTATGCCGTCACCCCCCTCATGAGCCCTGGGGCTGGTGCTTAGGGAGTGAAGGCCAGAGCAGTGAGTCCACTCTGTTGTGCAACTGGCATAGAGGGTGTTGGTGGAAGGTTATAAGTAAGGTCGAGAGTTTTATGTCCTGCAGCTTAAGAAACTAAGTTAACACTCTAAGTGAGGCCCATGAACTTGGTGGGGATAGAGTTCAGTGTGCAGGGGTAGAGATAGGATAAACCCAATAGAGATAGTCTTAAAAAGAGCTAAGAGCTAAGCCTAAACAAACCATAAGCTTACAATTATCTCTGCATTCAAGTCTCAGGTTTGGCACGTGTCCACCGTAAGAAATGGCTCATGCCATTTTAATAAAGGCCCAATCCCACTGCTGACTCTTATCATCCTAATGGGGCGGAACATCCTTCTGAGAAACACTATGCCATTTAATCAAGTTATTTTATGGTTGTGAAACAGTTAAACGGTCTCTCTGCAAACCACTCTTTGAACGCAGTAAGTCATTGCTTTATATTTCTGAAATGCCCTTCTCTTTGTGTTTGTGTGTGTGAGGTGGGTGGTGTATGTTGGGACCTAAGAGATAGCAGTCAGAATACATTGATTAGACTAAAAATATTAACAGAACAAAGACTGGACACTTTCGTTATCTGACACATTTTCTGTTTCTGTCCTTTTGTTCAAGCTTTCTTAGAGTCATGTGTCTTCATACATTGGTATCGAGTTGTGTGAAGTGTGTGAAGTTCTGTTTTTGCATGTTTAAAGAACAATGTGCAGCACTGACTGTATTTTCAGTCTTAATTTAATGATCAGTGTCGGCTAGGAGCAATGTTGAGCTGAGCCTATCGTCCCAAGAGCCGACTCCTAAGAAAATATACATTCTGGAGCTGCCGTTACTACTTTCCAGTCCCTCGATAACACATATAATATATTTATGTACATTCACTTATGAGAGTATCTTTGCTGCAGCTGACGCAGATCTCAGTTATGAAGTAATGAGGTGCCTTGACGCTGGCGAGGGCTAGTGCGCTGATACGAGAGGCACAGGGGGAGCGCAAGCTAGAGGAATAAGTGGCAGAGAGAAGAGGAGGAGAAGAGAGTGCCGCTCCGTCTGCTCCTCCCATGTGAACTATAGCATTTAACATGATGACACTAGCCAGCACTAGTTACGATCTCTTCACCAGCTGCATGTGCTCTGATCTGCTCTGTTAAGCCAGCTACACATGAACCACACAGTACGATTGCCAGTACTTTAACTTTTTCATTACTTAGAATTCCCTTATAGCCATGATAAGTTAAAGTTAGTTAAAAGTAGCTGAAGGTCAGGGCGCACCTGCCTGGAATAAACCTAATGTTTGTCTTACCATCTCTGGACTTCATGCTGTTCATGTCTGTGGCAACCTGTGGTGTCGAAATGTTATAAGAAAATTTTATTTCTTTAATCTCCCATGGCACGTAATTGTCATTTAATTATTCTGTATTGTAAGTATGTTACTCATTATCTTTGGGTGTAGCCTCTAGTGTATTTTAAAAAGTGCTGGAGCGCTAAAACATCAGTTGTGAATTAAACAAGGTATTTGTGCCGAGTTACGATCCCTGCCTTGTCTTGTCTCCGTACCGCGCCGTATTTCCCAGTTGTTTTCTGTTACTCTTGTACCCCTTGGACTTTGGGTTTGCTTTTACTTAGTGAGTTTTGTGCCTGCACTTAAGCAGTGATTTTCTGTTGCTACTTTTTCCCTGATTTCCTCCCTGTTTTTGTTTGTCCCTTTGTACGGGTTTTTGCATTACTTTGATACTTTGGTTATTACTTTGCCTTTGCCACCCTTTCTTTGCTTCTTTATTACTTTTAAAACCTTTTCCGTTTAACCTCCTTGTGTCTGGCATATAATTGGGTCCTCCAAAACCCTGTTTGTAACACATTGTTTCTCTGCCCTTCAAGTGTTTTTACCAGGAGGCATGTCTGTCCTCACTTATCTTTGCTGTCTGATGCTGAACTGCGTCAGTCCACTCTGGCCCCGGCCCCAAGCCCCACTAAAGCCATTAGCTTCCAGCCATTTGATTAAACGTGGTCATTGATTCTCACAGGAAATTAGTCAAATACAGCATCACCTGATCAGGCCTTTCAGCTGAGAGGCATCCAGAACCCTATTGTTCATGAGTCATTGGCAGCTTTTTTAGAAGCCTAAGGGCTTTACAAACTGTTGTTCTAGCACTGAACAGTGAAAATGTTTAAACATTAAGGCTTTGGACTGTGTAACTAGAAAGGGTGCTGACAAACCCCAGCTATTTAGCCTGTATATATTCTGCATATGCCTTTTGCTTCCACTCTCACAGTTTGAAACACATTATAAATTCTTATGGTCAGATTTAGCTGCAGATTCTTGTTCAGGGTTACATTAAGTGCATTTCTAAATCCCTAGCATGAGGGTATTTTGGTGTTGGGTGACTGCATTTCATAGCTGTCCCTGCAGCGATTTGCTCAGAGCAAAGATGTGACGATATCCAGCAACAGGTCTGCAGACACACAATGCGTACCACCCAAGGTCCACTCTCCACAGGTTGTATTACATCATAGTCTGTTGTTTTCATGCCACATTGCCACTACTGGCAGGTCAGAAGAGGCTCCAGGAGTGGATGTGACCCACAAAGAGGTTAAGAGAGACACAGCAGGCTAGAGGCCAGGAGGGAGCAACACAACACAATCGCTGCCAAGGTTCCACACCTTCACAGCCACACACATACACACACTGCCACAGTGCCAGAGGTTATTCAGCTGGCTGGCATAAAGATTCCCACCATTAAACCAACCAGCCAACAAACATTAAGGCCGTAGAGCCTCTAGCCCTGGCAAAGGACAAAGGCCAGCCTGTCACAGCAGGAAAGGCCAGGATTGGAACAGCAGAGGAGCAAAGAGCCATAATCTGTCCCAAAGGTAAGATACAAGACTGGCACAGATAGTGACAAATGCTGAAAGTGAAATCTGGCTCTGTGGAGTTATCCATAGCTTGAGGGGCTGGCTTGATAAGAGAGAGAGAGAGAGATAAATGATATACCATCCATACACTGATCACCCACTGCATTAACTGGTGGTTTTAATGTTGTGGTGGACAGGGACTGGAAAACATCTAATGCTGGCGATGATCGAATGATGTCAGAACATAACGTGCATCACAGCCTATCACGTATGAGATATTATGTTAAATTCCTTTGTAGTTGATGCAGTGCTGTCAGCTGTTTGAACATCTATTTTTATGTAGCATGGGGTCTAGATTCATACAAAATACTTCCTGATTGCATAAATCTCTCATAACACAGACAGTAGTTCTCACCCAGAAGAGAAATGTATGTTTAGTACTAGTACATGAATAGCAAATGACTGAAAGAGACATAGAGAAAGACATACAGAACTGTATAGTACCATGGAGGTCATATAGGAATTATTTACAGTATGTACTGTAAATACTGTACAGTAGCTCATCACTTTAAGTAATGCAAGCTGCATTTAGAACAAATGTAATGAAAATCACCACGATAAACATCATTATTGGCTTGTTATGCTGTGATGATGTGCTCATTTCAATAATAAACAATGATATTTTAACAGTTTCTAAAACTGAAGAATTGTTATGTTATGCTGGAGTTGAACTTATAATCAGATGCATTGTGAGGGGGAGGCAACTTTTTGATGTGTTGAGAGGCCTAATGTCAGCGTGGTTGTTTAAAGTTGTCTGATCCATCCTGCTGACGTTCTGCAAACTGACTCAGACTTGTCTTGAGATCCTGCAGTGCCAAAGTCAAGGTGGGAAAGTAGCTGAGGCCTACACTTTCACACTTCCATTTGTTTTGTTTTCTTTTTTCCATTAACTTTAGGTAAGGTTAAATTAAAGAAAAAAAATCAAAGTTGATGCCACAAATTGGTGATAAGTTTGCAAAATGGCAAAAGTGCTCTGCAAACTACATAATGACTACATAAAAACAATAATAACAAACAACGATTCCATTGCATGATACAAATATCACATTGTCCCGCTTCAAAATGATCAAGAGGAACTACTGAGCAGCTGCTGAGTAGTGTTTGGTATTTTCAGTGTGTTGAAGACCATGCATGACATATGAGCTTAGAAACACACACACACAATCAGAAAGAGCAAATACACTGTACCATCATCCCAGCGTCATTTTAACTGTCAGTTTGATATGTTCTGTCTACATGAAGACAAAAGAACAGCTTAAAATGAGCTGCTTAATATCACCATGTGAAAAAGCTAAGCCAAACGCTTCCTTCACTGGTGTATTTCCCCTGCTGTTCTATCTAACAAGGGGGCGGTACTGATAAAAGAAAACATCAGTTTTGATTGAGTCTCAGAAATTCTTCAGGGAAATTTGGATATTAAGTCTGTGAACAGAGACAGATTGATTGAAGGGAAGAAAAAGTTCTATATCTGAACCGGTAGCTTTTCCCAGTTCCTCACACAGCACAATCCAGCAGATACCTTTGTTTGCCTTGTTCCTATGTTGACCTTTTGTTGTATGTTTGTGTTTCAGACTGCAGCAGCAGATGTCGAATGGTCATTTTTGTTTACACAGACACCCTCAGGCTGAAACACTAGATCAGGTTGGAATTAGGAGAGAGCTACATGCGCTTAATGCGAATTACTAGTGGTAATAACACACAAGGATTGTGCTCCACCCCCCTCCATTTCTTTTTCTATACTACAGGTGTCAGATTTTTTTTTTTTTTTTTAAATATACTTTTTGAATTTGACACAACAGAAGCTATTCTCAGCTTACTATTTTGGGTCCTTCACAATGTTTGTCTGCTTATTAATTTGCCTGTTAATCACATTACACTGAAACATGGAGGAAAGTGTCACACGTCTTCAAATATCACAGTCACTTTTTAAAATGTTCAAACCTCTTGAAGTATGAGGTCTTGTGCAGCTTTATGTGATGCTAGAAGATGCTTCTTTTTTTTTTCGTTCTGAGCAGCTGTTTCTGGCAGGTCCGCTGCTCTGATTGAACTGGACCCAGTGTTCTGCATAGCTCCATCCTGCTGGGAGCTCTGGGTAGCTACAAAGCACTTCAACAGTGCTGCATCAATGGACATACGTGATTAGTGAAGAAGAGGGGAAAAAAAAGCTGAAGGGACTGGTCCGAGTAGATGAGTGGAAACTCTGTGGTTCTTCATTTCGACTGAAGTCTGATAATTTTGTCTCCAGGGTCTTCTTGAAAACACTCTCTGTGTATTTTAGTTCACCCCTAGCTCTTTGTTCTCTCAGTCCTCTTTAATCCCTGTTCTTTCACACAGTCGATCACCAAAGGTTACTACAAATTAGCATGAACCTTTGAATTACCATACGTAAATACACATCATTTAATGCGGCGAACGTGTATCTGAACATGAAGGCGAGGGGAATCAGAGTCAGATCCTGAAACTGAAAACCAAATTTTCATAATTAAAATTGTCATTACCCACATATTGAAAATATGTAATGATTTAAATGGTCCTTGATTTCTGTAGGGTGTTACCAGTTACTCATCTTAACCCCTTCACAAGCTCGAGCCAGTGTCCTGTACTGTGTGTGCTGTATTTGTAGCCATGGAATCAATTAAACATTACAGTGAATGGATGCTGGGTGCTGTTACACTCCCATCGGAGTTGCTCTGCCCTCCTCTACTTTTTCTTTTCTTTTTTAACATTTTCTGTATTAGAGGCAAGAATATCACAGGAAAAAAGATAACAAGGTTGGGGGCGGGGGGCAGGAAGGAAACATAGCAGCAGGCAGAAATATCTGGGGACAGAAATAACTAAGGCAAGCAGCTGGGACCAAATAAAGATAGAAACAGACATGTAAATTCAGACAGGCAGTGTCAGATCTGAATCGAGTGAATCCAGATCAGTGCTGCTGGATGATTGCTGAATATTAGAACACAGGACAGTGTGCCCTGAAGTAAGAGCTTTCAAATAACTGAGACAGTGACAGCACTGAAATTACTCAAAAATAATTATACACTGTTTGTCCTCTCATCGCGTTCATTGGTTCAATCCTCTACTGAGGGAAAACCAATTCAGTTTATACTGATACTGGCAGGAGTCAGATCAAAAGCAGGGGAAAATTACTATTATGTCTACTGTGAACTTAAGCTGCCTTTATGTTTAGACAGATGTGCATAGAAAGTTAATAGTGTTAAGTGAAGGGAATTGACTTTTGAATAAATTTGGTTACATAATCTCTGGCCCTGAATTAGTTCCTCATAGTGTACATTTATGTCTGTAAGGGAACAATTCCCATTTTCAGACTTTTCACCTTTTATATATATTCCACATTCCAATATTCCACTTATTTTGGCTTTGATAAGGTTTTTTATGCAGTGTGCTTTGCATCATAGTGCATATGCACTATGACTGACATGTAAAGCAGAATTCACCCTTCTGATTGTACTAACAGTCAGATCATCAATACAAAGGAACTAGTTTTTATGACAGCCATGCATCCCCTATGCCATTACAGTCTTTTGTCAACAGTATTCTTTAGTATCACATTAGTATCACATTGTATGAATAATGTGACTCTGCAGCAGGGATAAATGTTGTAATAAATAGTACCATGAGAAGATTGAAAGCGATGATGGGGAATTCCACTCACACTGACTTTCTCACAACAGAACAAGAGTTTCATTCAGTTGATTTATGACAGAAATTACTCATAGCATGATTAAAAATGTCTGTGTCTGCAAGTTTCTCTCGCACACGCCGATAGTAAGTGAATGGATGTAGTGTTGCTGTGTTTCTTCTCTGGTTATCTGTCTCTATGCTTAGTTGGCTGTAAAATGCTTCTGGCTTTTGAAAAAGCTGAAATAAGATTCAGCTAATTTCAGACATCAAAGTAACCAGAAGTTCAGTATGTTAGTCGAATAACTGCAGGAACAGAAACAGCGCACTGCAGAACAAAGCTGAGGAATCCACTGTGTGGCTTAACTTTTGTAAAATGTATTTGGAATTGTTCTTATGACTATAACATGTGGTGTATCTACATTAGGGCATTTAACGTTTGAATTATAATATGATTTTCCTTGAGCGGTAGTTTTATTCAAATTAGTTGTATCCATGGTGCCAGTTTACTAAACTAAACAGCCAAAGGTTAGATTAGCAGGCTGATGAACAGATCATTTGTTTAATCCTTATTTTTTCTGTTTTCAATATTTTTGACTTTCCAAGGCAATAAAAAAGCGTTTGGCACCCACACAGCTTTAATACTCAGGATGAAAAACTTGTTTCATTATCAGCTTTGGCATTTTCCGAGGGCTTCATTTGTCATCATTGACTTTATTCTGTTTGCCATAATTTTGTTCTCATTTTACACCCTGAAATTATGAAGTGAACAACACAACACACATTGATATTATGTGGGAAATGAGGCACGGTGGATTACCATTAGTTATGGTGTTTTGGCTCCATGGTCCAGTCGTAGAAACTCAGTGAGTAGAATCAGTTGAGTTCTCTGCTGTTCTCTCCAGACTGTTCAGGAAATGCTGGTTACTGGAAAGAAATATATTATCATAAATGTCCAAACTGTGAGTTGTTGTTGGCAAGGAATAGAATAAGGGAATCATTAGTTTGTCAGATTTTTTTTTTCTGTGGAGCCATCAGTGACCCCAGTTGGACCAATCCACAATCACAGCTGACAGGACATATTTCAGTGACCCCACCGATCTTTCTGACAGACATATTTAATAACTAACAAAACCTTTCATTCAAATGTCAGATCTTCACTGACAAAGTTGCCGGTTTGAATTTAATCCAGTGTCAGAATTTATTTTCAGACTCTGGTACCTCTGTGTGTTTTTTTTCTGCCCCAGAGACCTAGAAGCTACTCATGTTGGGTAGCCCAGGGATGTTGTACTCAGTGGCATTAAAAAACAGCCTTTGTGCCAGTCACAGACACACACACACACACACCTACAATCATATATTCACAATGCTAAGGCAATATGGAATGGATGACAAACCCTTCCTCTTTCCTCAACCTGTTCCTTTTTTTTTTTGGTTTTTCTCAGCGGTGGTGCACTGTAAATTATAGTGTGAATTTCGATTAAGCAATGCCAGATATGACTGTCCCACATTGATTTGTGTGCATCAGATTTCTGTTGTGGGTACGTAGAAATAATTCTGCCAGCATTAGAACCAATACAAAATCAATTTTATATTGATATGTGACAACAAACCCTACAGCAAGGTGAAGTGACTGCAGCATCATTAGCTAATGGCCAATCTGCCCAGTTGTTTGTCCTCAATTCAACTTAATTTAGTGCTGACTGAGTTTATTTCTCCTAATCATTGTCTGTCCCTGGTCTCTTTTGAGTTGTAGCAAGTTGGTATTTACAAGACTGTGGTTTGTTATCAGCTAATGCCTAGGGAGGCCAACAGTAACGACAACTACAGTAACTACAGTAAATGTCTTTTTCCTGTAAAAATTATAGTTATTACAGTTAATATAATACTTAACTAACTTCGGGTGAGATGAAGATGGCATTTAATTTCATTAATACCAGCTGTAACTTTTAACAGGACAAACAAGCCAGAAAGAATTAAATGCTTTATACAACAGACTTTCTTTTTCAGCCTGCATGTTAAAACCCTTGATGCCTGTGAGCCGCATGAAGAACGGTGGTTTGACACTTTCATAAAGTTAAAAGTTTTCTGCTAGGGGTTTAAGATCTACATGTTTAGGTGGTCATGGTGAAACATCTATCATAGAAAGAAAGAAATAATAAAAAGGACATACTTAGTCACACACAGCACTTATTAGGAAAATAAAGTAGTCTTTGTTCAATAAAGGCGTCAACATACTGCATGTCAAAACAGAATGTTATAGAAAGTTGGATATATTCTTACAGTAAATGTATATTAACTTTTCACCAACCGTACATCCCTACACCCCACGACCAAGTTGTAACTACTGCTCATAATTCACCCTTTTTATTTTTATTATTTATTAGAAATATGATACAAAACATAATAAATATGGAGAGGTGCACTATAAATGTTGGATAACGTGGTCATGTCCTGAAGCATAACTAATATAGAAAATGAGTTTCCAGAGTGTTCAGTAATGAATCCCTGCAAGACATGAAGTCTTTGATCCATGTCAACTGTGTGCCAGGACCATTGTCCTGGATGCAGGGAATTAAATGAACCATACAATGCCTGTCAAGCTGAGAGTGATGAAATATAGCAGGCGATGGCTGACAATGGCAAAAGAGCTCTTTACGGTGTCCACGTTGTTAAGGACTGCGACCACGATGGCATCCTTTCTGTGATACACTGGCACCTCAAAGATCATCAAGAAGCAGCAGCTAGAAGAAAAACTCTTCTGTTTGGTGACAGCCCCCAAACACTCGCACAATGGGGCTCCACATCAATTATTTATGGTTTACAAATGATTTGGTGAATATTTGCTTATGTGGGCTTTTTTTTTTCTAAATGTATTTTGTACTATGAGATGCAAATGCTACCAAGACATTTAAATAAGGCCTTGGCAAATACTTAGATTCCCAACAGTGCTTTAACAAGTATAAATAATACATACATTGTAAATGTTTGATGGTGTGATTGGTGCCATTTTATGCTATTGTGATATGATATTGGTTATGGTCTTTTGTGCTGTAGACAGACGACAGCAGCTTGTCATTTTTCTGAAGAACAGCTCTTTATCTTCAAAAGGCGGTACAGTACTATGTATTGCATGTTGCATGTTGACATTAAACCCCGTTAGGACACCGCTTTCTGTTGTTTGATTAAAGGATGTCATGCACATACAATGTTTGACTCTCTGGTATCACTTTGCTCTTTGGATTTCAACACCTGAGTCTGCTGTTTTATTCTATTAAATTTACATATCAGGACAATTTGACCTGAAATGTGTTGGTTTTTGTCTTGAGTGCTATATATATATATATACGCGCAGCACACTTTAGCTTTTAAAGGTATTAAAACGCTCTATTCTGCAATACTTTAGCCGACAGTCTTATTTAGTCAAGATCGAATCACTTCTATATTCATTTGCACTGTCTGGCCTCACAGATCTCTTTTCACTCCAACCATGACTGTACTAATAGAGCTGATTTGGCTCAACTCAGGCAGCAGAGTATTGAATCAATTAGCTTCCTCTTTCTCCCTCAGGAACACACTACCTAGAACAGCAGCACACCCTGACCAAGCATATTGGATTCACTTTAACACTATTCTGATGCTGGCAAGCCGCCTGGTTGGTGTGAAGTGGCAGATGGGGAGGGGGAGAAGCGAAGAGGGGGAGAATATGGTGGACAGGAGAAAGGACGGAAGAAGACAGAGTGCAGGAGGAGATTGACTGATATGATATGTTTAAAATTGACATGCTCTTTGTATTTGAGTCCTTTCTTTTACATTTATAATGAAATATCAACAGCAAGTGATGCTCTCCGGCACCTGTCTGTTGCTGCTTTCTGTTAGATCTGTGTCTCACTGCTTTGTGCCAGATGTCTTTCACATTAGGGTCCCGAAAATGAAAAAGGGGCTAAGGATAATGAATGAAAGTATCATTGTAAAATCAATTGTTATACCAGCACCGTTTTGTCATAGAGCAGATGGCGTGAAATTGTGTGTCTCACTAGAGTCTTTCTCTTCAGTAGGCCCTTCAGTATCTCTTGGGTTTGGCTTCTGTCTTCACCACGTTGTCTTATTTTTTTTAGTATTGAGATCACGTATAGCTTGTTGCCTGTCCTGAATTTAAATTTAAATATAATGTGTTGCTAGAGTCTAGATTAATACTGTCAGTTAATGCACAAAGTCCCTTCCCACTGTCAGATCTGAGTGAAATAGTCTGAGCGAGTGTTTCTTTTTTTGTTTGTTTGTTTGTTTTTTCCACCATGATCATGAAAACTCATAAGTGATTTATTAAAACAGGCTGTGTTTCAGTTCATATACAGCTATGTTATATCTGCACGTGGGGCTGTATCATGTCACTTTCGATATAGAACTTCCAGACTTATAATTGACTGTTTCTGACACAGAACTGTGCACCTGTTTTCCTTTCCCCCCCTTTTCTTTGCTCATAATTTGTGTCTGCCCACTAACTGAAACCAAGCTCCGTCTCTTTTAGTGTTACTTTACTTGAACTGTTCTCTTCAAAGAGCTGCCGTAACGCTTTGATGTTCATATTTGCCTCCTCATCAGGGTACCAGAGTCTTCTTCTCCTGAAGGTTTCCTTTAATTAATCAGAACAAATGGCAGTATGTAATTTTCATTAGTAGCTGCTTTGCACATTACCTCGGCAGTGTCAGATCGAAACGAGTGGAAGATAATGACTAGAGGAAACACGAACTTCAGCAAGTTCGTGTCAAACGTTTTGTCAACAACAAATACAAGAATTAATACATCGACACCTGGCATTTCAGATCCTGTATGATGAAAAAGTTTTTAGTTTGTGTTATTCATTAGCACCAACATAATAACTGAGACTTTGCTGGAGCCATGGAGGTGTCTGTCCAAAACTTGAAGATAAAATGTTATTAGGACAACCTGTCTCTTTTCATTTTGGAGATTTTTGGAGAAGCATGGTTTCACTTCAGTGGTCTCCTGACCTCGTGTCAGTGGTCTCTCCCGTCATCTTGAACAATTCTTACTATATAGAGGATAAAAATATTGGACACACTGGAATAAGGAACATTATATCCAGCTTGTGCGTCTTCCCTGTTGGGTTTTTTAATAAGAGTCTTTGATATAAGCAGATTATTCAGAAACATAGTTAATAAATATGTATGAGAGGACTGAGTAGAGGGTTGAATGTGGGTTTAGTCTTTGAGTCTGTTTACAGTTGGATCTCACTGAGCTCTCTAAGTGAAGGCAGAGACAAATAGAGCTATTTGAGGACCGATGTGATGTTCTTCACCAGGATCTCGTTCTATTTTATTATTTCAGCTCAATTGTTTACGGGAGGGGTATTTCCTGTGTTTAAAATCAAATTGCACGTTGCTATCTCATCCTGTTCTGTTTTACCTGAAGGTTTATTCTGAGGTGCTGTTTCGACATGTTTTGCTTCCACTGGCAAATGATTATACAGTTGCCTACCAAAGTGACGAGGTAAGGCTAATTTAGTTGTTTTAGATGTACACCGAAGACATGTGGGTTTAAGATCAAATGATGGATATGACATTTAAACATTGGCATCCACATTCAAATGACATCGAAATCAATGACTGGATTAATGAGAATGTGTTTTACATTTTTACATTTACATTTTTAACCTGTCTTGTAGGAAGCCATAACATTAATGGAAATAAATAGGTCATACAGGTCAGCGTCTGCTTGCTGAACCAAGACCCTAAAAAAAATGATTTTAGTTGAAGAATATCACTTTCTCAACAGAGAGGTGATCTCAGTGTGGCTCGCAGGTTCTCATCACCTTTATCATGTTGATCCTTAAGAGTCAGAGTAACCACACTGAGTCCCCTTGTTAGTGTAACTGGTCAGTTGAAGTAAATATTTATCTTCTTCTCTCGAAATGAAAACAACCAGATTCATTAGGTAGGAAGTATTAACATACAGTACATGAAGAAAATAACAGGTATAGGTATAGGTATAGGTTTTAGGGAATGGTTACACTGTTCCATAGTAACATATAATTTTGGCCAAATCTGCATTCTGCATGAAATGTCTGAAATTGGAACTTTGCTCATCTACCCTTGCGTCCTTGAATTAATGACAAAGTCACATCTTATCAATGCCAAAGAATCAAATGTGACCTCAAGACTCAATGGCTCCTGTGGTTTAAGATGCAGACAGGGACTGACAGAGAATACTGTGAGGGCAAAGATGCATGGAGGAAACAAAGGTTAGGAAAGTGCAGCGTAATATAGAAGGGAATAAGGGAATAAACACAAGAAGATAAATAGACACATTTTGTTATAAATTGTCTCTCATCACTTTGCGTTGTGCAATTGTAGAAATTTGGAAAATGCATTAATTTACATAGTTAAAGTATCATCTTGAAAAACTTAGTTGATAATTAAATTCAATTTGATCCATAGAGCAGAATTTGACAGTTGAAAACAGAAAAATCTCTCAAAAACTACTATAAACTCAGCAGCTTAGGCAAGTGAAACTATTTATATGAATATTATACTTGTACAACCATTTACTAAGATTTGTGTTTTTCTCCCACTGTACATCTACAGTTTATTCCTTTCCCTCTTTTTTAAAACAGTTATTAGGTTTTTCTCGGCAAACTCTTACCTCTATTATTCCACTTTTTCTTCTGTGTATGTGAAGCGAACAAAGACACTGTAGAGTTTGAAGAAACGAACGACTGTATAATAGCCGGATACAGATTTTCCCTGAGGACGAGTGTCTCTCAGTTCAGACTGAGTTAAAGTGAGTGATCTGTGTAGAGTCTGCATCGTATAATCAGGAGCAGTTGGTTCTAGAATGACGTCGTCATAATGAACATCACATTATGAATGGAAGGCTCATTAGAATATTTTAGAACCTTGGTGAGAACTGGTGTGAAAACAAATTCTCCATTTGCATATTTCAGTATTCACAATGGGATAAAGTCCGACCCAAAGAGCAAGCAAGCTCTGGGGGGAAGGCTGGAGAATTTCCTGTACACTTTTACAGATTGGAATATATTTCAGGAAACTGCTGCCCCCCACCGATCACCACCACCCCCACCCCAATTTACAGGTAAATTGACTTTTTCTGCACAATAGATAAACACATTTGCCCATAGGAAAAGTACCTTTGTTGAAGCTATGAATGGTTAATGCAAGAGTCTGAACAGTAGCGTTAAACACGAAACACAATGATGCAACTGGGAAGACGTTTGTTACTGTGTCACATTAATACATTCACATGCACAATAATGCGCTAATAATACTGTGAGATTTTAAAGTGTAAAAAAAAAATCTAAAACTAAAAAAATATGACTGCAATACTAAAGAGGTTAACAGAGGGTACACCGTTAACACACAGTAACATGAATATGTCACTAAACTTGCACTAAACTATTCACTTCGGTTCATCTTTGGCAAGTACAGTGGGATTTTAGTAAAATTCCCAGCTCATTTCAACTTTTCTGTTCCTGTTCACATTTATGATATGCTCACATCACAGGTTAATCATTTACATAAACAAAGTCTCATTGCAATAATAGCCACTAGTGAGCAGTGATGTCCACATGAGGCATATCCTGTGGACTGAGCATTAATGTGAGTATAGTGGGAGCCCATTCACTTCACCAGTAATCTGCAGCCATTTAAATGTAATACAATACTCCTCTGCTCTCTGCTCACCCACCACCCTCTCTTTCTTTCACTCTATCTTGAAATGTAAGCCAACCAAATCATTTTTAAGCATATTTTATAGATCAAATGCTATTGAAGACACTTCAAAAATATTCAGAGAGCAAAGAAGATTAAGAGGAATCTGAAATCTCTTTTCTCATAAATCATCTTGAGTCTGGAGAAGGGAGTGTCAGCGCTGGCGCAGAGCTTCGAGCTGCTCTTCACAATGATCCAGCAGACTGGGTTTTAGAAAACGGCACCAAACTCTCAAATTATACACAGTAGAGTCGCATGAATCTCCATTTATTTACCATTAGTTTTCCCCCCAAACATATGCAAACTAGACAGCTGTTGTTTTGATGCTGCAAATGCATCTGCAGTCATTATGTCATCATTTTTAAAGTTTAGGTCATGTTCCCAGTGTTTGGGTTCAGCAGAGATGAAAGGGATAGTACCTATAAGAATGAAACTTAGATATATGGATATCTTCACATAGAAAAATGGGCATTACTTTACAGTATATTGAGATAAACTGACGCGCTGAAAAGAGTTTTACTCTCATATATTCAAAAGCACACACTTCGCTTACCAAACAAAAACACACAGTTTGTGTGTGTCAACATTGCAAACTCAGACAAATGTTTGATTCCTGTGTCTTTTGTGACTTTGACGTCTCTTACATCAGAGCAGCAGCTTAGCAGAAGAAAAAAAAAATATATATATATATATACAGTCAATTAAATTCCTTTAGGAGGAATTTGTGTTGTTTTGCATCTTGAGATTTGTAAAAGCAAAACTTAACAAGTGCTCAGACATATTCTGAACCTTCTATTCTAATAACTTTTTTAATGGAGTAAAAAGACTTGGTTCAAATCTTTACACATACAGTACTTACAGTACTACTCTTTTAAATGCATTTCCTGAATTGATGCAGTATGTGAAATGTGACTAATGCAGAGTTCTGCAGTTTAGAAAAAGTACAAATCAGCAGTTTAGTTTGTTTGACTAAAAAACTTTAGACAGTCTAGAGAAAAAAAAAAAAAAAAACCTTTAGTGAAAAATCCATGTAGGATAAATCGACATTGTGAGAAAGTAACAGTTCTTTCGTTTTACAATTCTTTCACTACAGTTTACAGCATAGTTAGTTTTAATATAACAAAACATACTGACAAAACCTGAAAGAGATAAACCTAGAAAAAGAAAAGTCTAGCAACATTATATATTAATGATGAAATAAATGCTCACATGTATTTTCTTTCCTGGTTTATAGACTCAACTAATATAGTTTATCATAACAAGTTATCATACATAATATTATGGTTGGACTGCGATCACACATTATTTTATAAACTTCACCAATTAAAAGTTTGTACACATACCGTTTCCTCGCTATAGCTCCATAATCAGCTGCCTTTTGCAGGATGTTGTGATCTACACTAACCATCAAAGCTTTTAATGTTGTACATTTCTGCAAACCTGAAATGTTTCACATGCCCATTTTCTAAAATCACTCATTAGTAGACATATTTCTAAATGTCCCAATGTTTGTGGATGTTGAGTGCTTCACTTCAATAAGCGGACATAGTAGTGTGTACTGGTAGTACTATAATTAAGGCTGATTGTTGATGCTGCATTCGCCAACTGTGTGTTTGAGCTCAGTGATCCAACAAAGTAGGAAGCGAACTTGCCACGAGCATTTGGAGGGTGGTGGACTTCAGTACCACAGACTCAGTTTCAGGAATGACATGACAACAGGAAAAAGAAATAAACAAGGTGTGATGTTTCCCCCCTGAGATATTCTCTGGCTCTACAGAAGTCTGGAGAGGGGCCGTGTGTGCGAGTTTTACACTCTGTACTACAGTATTAATAAACTGTACAGTACTACAGTATTAATATACTGTAGTAGATGTTTGGAATTCTATAGACTTTAAGGCTATTTAATTTATAGCAAAGTAGTTGTATGTAGAGTAAATGTATCTAAATGTAGGCCAATACCCTGCAGTGCTCAGTTCAGACAAAGACCACATCATGGTAATGTGAACTCTTTAAAACTCTGTTGGTCATCCAGAGGGATAACATCATCCTTCTGTGTCCACACCTTAGGCCTCTCATATCTGTCCATGTTTCAAAGCTGTTCCAAAGTCAGGCTGCTGTACTGTCTTCGGGTCTGTCTTCTGTCAGAGTCAGAGGTGCGGAGCTCTCTGGTGTGCTGTGCATGGATCTAGGCTCTCTTTCTCTCTTTCCTGCCAGACTCCCCAGAGAGGACCCACACACAGACTGACTTCAATTTTCTGTCCTTCACACCAGGACAA
Organism: Anabas testudineus; assembly: GCF_900324465.2. NCBI lineage: Eukaryota > Metazoa > Chordata > Actinopteri > Anabantiformes > Anabantidae > Anabas > Anabas testudineus. The sequence continues at coordinate 10,126,214 of NC_046622.1, read as the reverse complement.
AACTTAACAAACTCTTTTAGCCATATTATTTAACTGTCCAGCTTTGTACTTTGACTGATTTCCACAGTTTTAATTGTCATTTTGTTATGTTTTCCTCTTTGGAACTGTCACAGATTTCATATATTCATTAAACTCGAGATGAACATTTGTAGGTAAATCGTACTTTTTCCACAATGAATTTGGAGCCATGCATTGTGTGGCAATATCTTTCTAATCTTATTCCGTCTTTTGCCTGATGCCGGGAGTTTTGCTCAGTTGTTGTGGACAGACAGACAGACACCACGACTGTGCTGACGGATGGTTCGGAATTGTTTCCACTTCATGATTCACCTGCTGTGCACATATTCTAACAGATGCTTTACAACAGAGTAATCTCATCGCAGACAGACGCTCTCTGGATACACTTTCCCCTGCTATGGTTCACCCTTGACGGCACATACTATGTATCAAGCTGTCAAATATTGTTGTGTACAAACAGTAAGGGTTTCCATCAAGGGTTTTAGAGATCATAGCTACATCATCACTATGGCTGTAACATCTAGGATATATCCTGCTTTAACACCGCTTGTGCAGTCTCTGCATGGATTGTGACTTGGGATTACATACATATTTTGACAGGACCAGACAGAGTGAAAAGGAAACAGGAATGTGTCAGAAACATGGTTGACATTGTCAGGAGACAGGCAACAGACAAACTAACAAGTCTGCAGAGACATAACAGGAGAATCCTCCAGGGAACAGCTGTAGCTCTTTCTTTCCTGTTGCTGTATCTGCAAAGAGAGAAAAAGAAAGAGAAGTGAGAACGTACGTGTAGGTGGGATGAAACATATAAAAGGTTGAACTGTGTTTATAGAGATGTTACGAAAACAACAGAGGAGAAGGGAAAGATCACATAAATTCATTTCTGTTGAATCTCCAGTGACTGCAGCCTGACAGATTAGCAAACGGGATGTTTGTCAGTGACCCCGTAGAGCTCGCTGACAGATCCGTTTAATATCTAACAAACGTGATGGGCCAAATGTCACATCTTTTCTGACGAAATTTGCAGCTGTGACTTCCTTATGTCAGAAGTTATTTTGAGACTCGAGTACCTGTGCGTGTTTTCCGCCCCAGAAATACAAGAGCCTTTCATGTTCACTAGCTCGGGGCTATTAAAACAGCCTTATCAGAAAATTGCATTGACGTAGTACAGAGATACCAACACATGTGCGCACGCTCCGCCATGACTCTGGAACAATATGGTGTTGGAACAACATTAGCTCTAGTGTCCTGATTGCCAGGTTACTGTACAGTAAAACAATTTGCTTTATCTTAGCCACTGTTGACAAATGAAAGACAACATCAGCGCTGCAATGATATTAAAGGCTGTGTGTGTGTGTGTGTGTGTTTGTACATAAATCACTCTCCACCAAAAAACATTTCCCTCTTTGTGAATGCAAATTAATTCAGCAGCACTGCTACTGAAATTCCTATTAAGTGAAATATGTTTCAGTCATCACCAGTGCCATTATTTTAATTGAATGACGAGATGCTGAGTGGTTGCTTGACACTTAAATGAAATGTCACGTCGTTGTGTTCCTTATATATTATGCTGCACATTTATGGAAGGACTGTTTTCGTCTAATAGTTCAGTTCAATTCAGTTTATTGATACTGTGCTAAATTACAGCAAAAAAGCACTTTACAGTACGTTGACAGGCTTTATGCAGCGTAAACATCCATGAATCATTGCGATTGTTACGAATATCAATTGCAGCAGCAGTAGTATAGTAAACATTTTTATTTTAAAGCTTTGTATCTTAAACTAAAACATTTCAAAATTAATCAGAAAGGCCGCCACGGTGGAATTCGCTTTCTGTGTTAAGATCTTGATTGGTATCACCACTACAGGCCCATTCACATTGTGTATTTCCTAATTTCCTCTGTGACATTCACTGAAAAGTGCTTCTCCTCCTCCTCCTCCTCTGTGCCTTGTAATGCTCTGATGTGTCTTTTTGTGACAGTCTACAGTATGGATCTGAAGCTCCAGAGCACAGCAGAAACCTTTTAACTGTATTAAACTGTCAAGCACTGTGCATTATGCGGCTCACACACATCCAGAATTTTACATGCAGCCTGGAAATGAGAGGGGGCTCAGTGGATGAAGTGCATCTATTTCCTCTCATTCTCTGTATTTGGTGCTTCTTCTTTCTCATGTGGCATTTAAAAACACGCATGAATATAGTCAGTAACCATCAGAGTTTTAGTGGATGATTGTTACAGAATGTGTGCAGGTGATGGCTTGTTTATCTTTATCTTTTGACTCCATGAAAGTTGCAGTAAAAGGTCATGGATGACCAGCTTTAAAGTTTTCAGTGTGGAGCGTCTACAGAGCAGCTCCTCCTCAACACGTGCACTTTTATTCTCGTTGCTCTTCTCTGTTGTTATTCAAAAGAGATGTTAAGCAGGAGATGGTTGATTTTCACACAGGGTACAAAATAATTGGCCTGTAAATAACACTGCTGTATTTTTCTAGCTTCAGCTGGTTTGTCATATGCGTGTTGGAACTTTCTGCTGAAGGTGTGCTTTTTGCACCCTCATTGTTATAACCGTGTCACCCTTGCTTTTGTTCCTCGGGTCTTTTTAGCCTGTTGCAGAGCTCGTCTTCCTTGAGATTCACAGCACTGTAAAGTACATATGAGATCAGATATGTTTTTTTGTTCCATGAGGAAAATTCATAAATAATTAAAACTTGAACTTACTGAAAAAGAAATACATTTCAGACATACAATCTTGCTTGTTTCCCAGATTTTTACCTTATTTCATCCATCTTCAAATATTGTGAATCATTCATTTATGAGTTGTGAATATGGAGTTTGGTGTCTTCCCCAAGAACATCTTGATCGTGTGGAGAAAGGGGATTAGTGGACGACCTCTCAGTTGAACCATCCTACCCTGTGAGCCACAGCCACCTCTAGAAATAGACATAATAGGTCTATATTCATAATGGAGACTTATGGCACAGGAAACTGAAGCTCCAAGAGTCATTAGGATCAGATTAGATCTCACTATTAGAGTATCTGTAACTTTATTGTAAATGATCCATTTCTGGAGGTCACAACTCCGAGTGGAGAGAGTGCTGTGTAATGTGGTGTTGTAATTTAATGATTTTAGATCAATATAGTGTATATTCACTCCATAAAGTGTCTTGATACTTGATCTTGGGAAAGTCAAGTAGCTAAACTGTGGGCGAGACACACAGTTTACAGACTTAGAATAATGGAGTGTCCGTGCGATAACCTCTGGTCGTGCCTTTCCCTACGTGAAGATGAGGTTGTGAACCTATTAACTTCTTCTTAATTGGATGATTACAGGGCACTTGAGTTGTGTGACTTACACAGTTTTTAAGTCAGTGACAGAGAGAAAGTACAAAACACTTTCAGTAAAGACGCTCTCCTCTATCATCAGTGTCTCCACTACAATACAATGAAAATTTTAACCTAAAAAATAAACCATCCATTCATCTTAGTACAATAAATACTGCGGAGACTTTATCGTCTTCAGTCCACTCAAGCTGTTAACGACCAAGCTGCTGCGGAAATAAAATAAGAACATGTTCTCGTATTGTCTCCAGCTTCTCAGCACAGACCACGGTTTACTGTTCGTCACTGTGCTGCATTATTTACATCTACGAGGTTGTTGCTTTAATGTACTTAATTACCCCTTCTTTAATGCACTGGTATCCACTCCAAAAACAGTGAACAGTGAATAGTCTGCCAACTCTTCGGGGCCCTCCCTGGAAATACTACAGTAGAAAAACTGCCTGAAGCAGCAGTGAGCCAAAGTCAGAGTTCATTCCAATTTATTTCCTGGCTGACTCAGCAGAGACAGGATGAATGCCAAATTAACTCTTTAAAGACTCATAGAAATTAAAGTTTACCGCTAATAGTGGCATCCTTACCGAGAAGACGTGTAATTGCTCAGAGTGGATTTTTGGTTGAGCAAATAAGTATTTGTCACGCAGAGAACACTTCAGGTATTCCTACAATGATCAAAAGGTAGAAGATAGTCTCCATTATTACAGCATTAGGTAAACCACAGGGCCTGAGCCGTTATGTTTTTGGGTTGTCCATCCATCCGTCCATCTGTACGGCCACACAGTTCTTGTGATATCTAAAGAATGCTTTGAGGAAATTCCTTCAATTTTGGCACAACTGGCAACTTGGACTCAACTAGTTCAGAAAACAGGAAATTTAATCAAATTAAATAAACAGAAAATAATCACAAAATTAAATCAGCATTTTCATATGCTCCCTCTTCAGTGGAAGGGTTTTCTGCTTCAAAAGGCATTTACAGTATGGCAGCATCCAATCCAAACAATTATCATTGTAGTGGTCCACTCTCACTTGCCCCACAGGCAGGAGAGGGCATACTATCTCCACCACTTCTCACTGTGTAGCTTAAATTGCAACTTATATATAGGAAAGATAGGCAGAGTATGCTGTTAAAGGGAGTTAACACTGGTTACTAATTGTAACAGCTAGCTCTGTCTGTGTGCTGGCTGTGTCTGGAACTTGAAGCACAAGTTCTGCTTTTTCATGAGACAATATGCAAGGTCAATTAGGAAGCTGAGATGCAGAATGCGTGTGTACTGCATCCTAAATGTATAACAGAAAATGTGTGTTCTGTCAAATTATAAGCTAGTTTCAACTGTCATGTGATGTTTATCGGCAGAACTATCTCTGAAACCCTCTTGCTCTAAATTTAAAATTAATGAAACAACTCTCCGAAGACTGTTTACTACACAAAACTCATATCAAATTTAGGCAGTGAAGTGGTAATGGTGCCTTTAAATATACAGTAGGCTATGTTATAAATTATTAAATGAGTAATGTAATTGCTCCTCTTGAATACTAAATGCTAAAAGGAGTCTTGTAGAGCCAACCAATAAGCATTCTCCTAAAAAGGAACAGTGTGACTGTGTCCTATATGTAAAAGAAAAAAGTAAAGATTATTTAATCTCTTTTACTGGAGTAATATCTAGTAGGCTAATAATTTCCACATTGAACAGTGAAAGAAATAAAGTATCCCAATTCTGGACATTATATTAGGGATACCTTTAACTAGTAAATTAACTGCGGTGGGAAAATAATAGTGAATAATACTGCCTTATATGAGACAATATCAACATATCAAATCCAAGACATCAGCTTTCAATGGAGGAATAAGAATAGGCTAACGATATTGGAAATTGCGCTGTGCATGTTTGTGTTTCTCATTAATTAAGAAACATTATTGCTGTTATTGCGTGAACATGTTTTATTTGCAAGGCAGTCTATTATATGTTATTTGCAGACCTGTACCTGATGAAACCTTCTCTGAATTGATGTGTTAAAGAAGCGGTGTTTGCTTTAAATGCAATAAAATAAGTTGCTATGATTGGTGTTAATGTTTCTATTTTTCTACTTCTAAAATAAGATATAGTGGATTAGTCTACATATTAGAGCACAGTTGGTGTGATACAGCTGTCCACGGAAATTATTTTCCATATCAGACTGTAAAAAGTGTAAACTACTAATACTTAGTAGTGTTTATGTACTACACTTTAATAAATTTGAATTTAACATTGCACTGTGTAATATTTAGTGGCATTTAGCATTAAGCTTGCAATTTGCAACCATCTCGGGACCCCCCTTTTCCCACCCATTTATTTTTTTTAGCATGGGAGAGCACATGGAAGCCTAAAGGCATCATCTACGACATTGAGTAGCAATTTATAACATGACAAGGTTACTTTAGATATGTTTCTTCTTCTTCTTCTCTCTTCTTCTTTATTTTCCAAGTGCTGTTAGAGCGTCATCAAATTCAAACTGAGATTTCAACATGAAAATGCTGAATTTCCTATAGAGCCAATGTCCATTCTGGACTACTGTAGTATTATTGTGACACAAGGTGGTGACCTCTGTAAAAAGGCACCTGCTCCCTATTTCATTTTACAGAAAGCTCATTCTAAGCTAAATAAACTGCAGTGATTCTTACTTTAAGGCGATTAATCAATGAAAACAGAATTATAAACCCATAGCTATATAAGTCGTACATTAGCCACCAGAAAATAGCCTTCAAAGCAAATACACATATGTAGGCGGGGTGGGTTATTGTGATGATAAGAGTCATGCTGGGTGGTGTGTGCCAGCAGCTGACTGGTTTGTTTGATAGATTATTGTTATAGAGTAGATACAGAATTTCTGCTCTGAGCTTGGTATTAGAAATTATTCAAAAGATTTGCTATTGGTATATTTTTGTCTGGTAAATATTAATAGGGCAGTGAGGAAAGGGTAGAAAGCAGTTTAGTTTCATTTATACAGTACATTTGGTATTCATGGAAACATGATAGCCATTGTAGCTGAACAAATATAATGCTGACAGCTGTTTTTTGTGCTGTGATCACATGTATGAAATCATTGGATGTGCTCTCATCATATGCATTTTATGATGGACTGGTACCAGGGACTGGTGTTGATTAGTCTCCAGAATGGGATGACAGCATATTACTTTTATATGGGGCCAAATAGTAGGTCAAAACATAATTTAACATGACTACATGTGCTGTTAACAAATGTATGACTTGAATGTGTGTTGAATGTGATGAATTGTTAACACAAATTGGGTTAATAAAAAAGGAAAAAACATATTTTGACATCAAATGAGAATCCATTTGTCTTCCCTTATGCAATATACAGATTCTATAAAATCTGGATCTGCATATGCCTTAGCCTAAGGCTAATGGGAAGTACGGCAGTGCATTGCATACAGTATTTAAAGCAAGAGTGTGGAGCTAGAGGTTTTGTAACGCTTCTCTTTGAAGAAACACAAGCCTGTAGCTAATTTATAAGATAAGATAAGATTTTTATTGTCCTGTTAGTTTAAAATGGGGAGAGGCAGACAGACCAAGGCCAAGCTCAGCTGGCTATTCATGATCTGATATCCGCCCAATGCATGTGCTTCAATCCTCTCTCATGCTTGACATTTTTTAATTCTTTCTTTTTGCAAATTTACGAAAACAATCATTTTAGAAACTGTGATTAAAGTTTTTTACATTTAAGTAGTTAACAGTAACATGAACCCAACAGGTTGTTTGCTGCATTTTCATAACAAAAGGGTGATGCAGGAATGGTGCATGATTACTATTCTACTGTCCTGTATGTCTGTTGTGTTACTTTTAAGGGGGAAAACATCACACTTGCTCAATCTTATGACTTCAAATTGCTATGCTTCCCTAAACCAAAGTGTGTGTCCTCATTTTGGAGGGATTCTCATCTTGTCTGTCCAACAAAGTAGGAACTGGGCACTTTGTGTACGGCCCAATTTTCACTTTGCACAGCCTATTTGGCATCAGGGCCTAGTTTGAATACTAGTATTATGTGTAATGCTGGCAGTGTCAGTAGGGGCACATGAGTGGATGTGACTCTTAGGAGAGACACACAACACAATCTACTGCCAAGTTCCACATCTACTCATTTATACTGTACAGACATATACACATACAAACACCCCCTCCCACACGCACACTGCTTCTCGCCAGAGGTTAGTGAACTGGCTGGTAGGAAGATTATTACCTTTGAAGCACTAGGCTGGCATTAACAGCCTCTAGACATGGCAAAGGAACAGTCTGTCACAGCAGGAGAGGCCAGGATGGGAACAGTGGGGAAGCAGAGAACGTTAATCTGTCCCAAAGGTACAGTGAGATACAAGACTGGCACAGACAGTGATGAAGGTTTCAAATGACAACCTGGCTCCATGGCTCATGACTCAGAAGCTGGGACAGATGTACAGCTGGTGTTTTATGCTGCACTTTGCACTGGCCTTATAGATAACCCCTTGACTGCACTGTGATCAGTGTCTTCATTTTGCTGTATTGGTCTGATATCCTCTGGCTTCCTGCCTTAGGGTTGAACACACATAAACCAGTCAGCTGTTGGAGGAAAACTGATCTTCTGTGATCTTCTACGAGATTTGAAGGCAGATCTCAAATTTGGTGCCCTGGTTTTGGTGCTTACAGCATTTCACTGAAACGTTGTTTCTTCTAAAATCTCTATTTTATTGAATACTGCAGTCCTGTCTCCTCCAAATTACATCAAGTAGCTGTAGCTGTACTGTTGGTGCAGAAAAGTTTGTCACTTCTTCACAGGACTGTCACACGTCGAACATGTTTCCCTCTTATTTCCGCCAGTTGGCTCACATGTAAGAAAGTTTCCTATGGTTCGTGGTTTTAGCGATTTATGAATGATGTCAGCAATGTGACAAATGTAGGCACTGCAGGAGAAAGTGGAAGAGAGAATGACACAAGGATGAGTATTTTACATCATAAAAAAACATGAGAATGATGAAATTAGTCTCTGAGGTAAGTGGGAGCAGCTGAAGGTGCGTAAGTCTGCTGTATCTGCCAAATGATATGAGTCTACTCTGTTGCTGGGTGGGTGACAGGTCTCAGTGTCTCCCACTGGGAAATGCAGCTGAGGATCCAGGAACATACAAGACATACAATCTTTTAGCTGGGATAATGGTTCCGCGTTCTCCTTTCTTGACCCAATATTTTTTCTTCCAACGGTGCCTTTATCAACATAAAGATGTAACTACTTTTTTGCTTACAGTGTAAAAGTGACATCTAGATTCTGTAGGGCTAACTCACTGGCCAAACAATGAATAATTAAAGGGAGGTGTAGTACCTAGTGAGTGTCATATTGTGTCTTGGCGTGGCAATTTAGAAAATGAGACTAATCAGCAGTTGTACAAATGTAGTATTTACAGTTCATATGTCAGTACTAGGTTGCTGACAGAAACACAACCTGTTCTCTGTCATGAACCTTTGTTGCCTTATGACAGCGAACAGGATCCGTCATTATCAGTTGTGCATGTAAATTTCATGTTAACATTTTGTGGTGGAAGGCAGAACCAGCTGAAAACTCTCTCCTCAGTGTCCCTGGCAGCGGTTCACAATGAAACTTAGATACAGTTTGACAGACAGAGAAACTCTGAGTGTAAAAGTTAAATGGGATGATGAAGAGAGAATATTTTAAATGTTGTCAAAGTGAGAATCAGTATGATTCACTCAAAAAGAGATGTGAGAGTAGAGGAGATGAGAGATGCTGCAAGGTCACATCTCGCTCTCTCTCTTTGCTGTCCTGTTTTAGTTTCCGTTTATGATTTAAATTTTAACTTTGGATACTGAATTTTAAACAATGTTAGACTGTTAAATACATGCACAAAAAAATAAAGGAACACTTTGAAAACATCAGATTTCAATTGGGGAAAAGATTATGCTGGATATTTCTATCTATATAGCACTGGGTAATGTGTTAGGAAAAAAAGGGGGCTGAATTCACAGACACCCTAAAAATAAAAGTGGAACAATGATGCAGCAGGATAGTCCATTTTACTGAAATGTCTATTTAATGACATGCTCCTAATGAGACGACAGATGTTGCCCAGGGGTATCTCCTCCCAGATCTGGTCCAATCATCAAGCATTACTGAGCTCCCAGACATCCTGAAGTGAAACCTGACGGCATTGGATGGAGCAAAAAAATTGTGTCCCAAAGGTGTTCATCCTCCAGGAACTGCCAGCATACTCTCACCACATGAGGCCGGGCATTGACGTCAGCATAAGCAACCCACTGCACCAGTGTAGGGTGTGACAGTGGGTCCAGGGATTTCATCCAGATACCTAATGGAATGGGTGCTGTTGTCTAGCCTGTCGAGGTCTGTACATTCCTCCATTGACATGCCTCCCCAGACCATCATACACCCACCGCCAAACTGGTCATGCTAAACGATGTAACAGGCAGCATAACGTTCTCCACAGCTTCTCCAGACCTTTTATGTCTGTCGCATGTGTTCAGGGTGAACCTGCCTTCATCTGTGAAAAACACAAGGGCCCAGTGACACCTGACAATTCTAGTGTTCCATGGCAAACACCAATCAAGCTTCACAGTGCCGGGCAGGGAGCACAGGGCCCACAAGAGGATGTCTGGCCCTCAGGCTCATGAAGTCTGTTTCTGATTGTTTGGTGAAAGACATTCACACCAGTGGCCTGCAGGATGTCATGTTGTTGAGCTCTGAAAGTGCCCATCTTGTTCCTTCTTTCACAAATAAGCAGATACCGGTCCTGCAGATGGGTTAAGACTGTGCTTTGAGACACAGCAAAACTTCTGACAATGCCACATACTGATGTGACATCCAGCCTTGATAGTAATACACCACAAATAACAATGTTTTGTCCTTTCTTATTAGAAATTTAGTGTAAAGTGTTATTTGTGTGTAACATGTATACAAACTACATCACAAATATGGTGTATAATGGCAACTAATGAAGTTTCTGGATGGAAGGTGAAATGTATTCAAGAATTTAAAGCAAGTCCAGTAGCTACTGATGAACATTTTATCGGATAAACGGAAGACCTGGATGGCTGGGAATCTTCACAGACATATACAGACTACAGAAGGGATGCTGTTTTCTGTCTAAGATATGTGTGTGTTGGCTTAAAAAGGTTTTTGTTCTTTTGAATTTTCCCCCTGACTGTCAACTTTATGGTGATCATATATTGTCTTGGGTTGAAACTTAGGCATTAATACCTCACTGGTAGGTTTTTCTACACACACACACACACACACACACACACACAGAGCTGCTGTGAAGGCAGGCTCTGGTATGTGTTTAATGTAAGTTTTTGGGGTCTCATGGATTTTTTCTCAGCATCAAAAGCACTATAGATTAGGTAATTGCTTTATTGTCACAGTTACGAGGAACTGTTTAGTTTTAAACAGGCATTATGCACATACAAACTAAACCTGTCATGTCTGTTTAGAGCTCTTTTATTTAAGGTAAGTGCTGTCGATAACCTCTTTCAGAAGAGGGAATGATGAGAGAAAGATTTAACAAAGACGTTCAACCTTTAGCAACATTCATATTGAGGTGGGTTCGTTATTCTTTGCTAAAAAGAGGAAACAACAGTATTCTGTACAAAAAAAAAATTCCTTTGTTTTCCATTCAAACACCCCACAAACATGGCAGTGACATTACGTGTGGGAGATTAAGGTTTTGGGGTTTTAGAATAAAATAAAGCACAAAAAAGACCAAAGACCGAAGAAGCAAAAAACTGTCATAGTTTGTCATGACTTGATGGTGTTCTTCTTTGTTGTTTTGCTTGTTAGCGTTGCCTGTTGCCCTAACAGCAGACCCTAGCAGATATAGTGTGCCTGTGTTTGTCTAGTTGCCAGCAGAGTGTTGGCCTCATGTTATAGCTGACATGAAACGGCAGCAGATAATCTTGGGTCATATTTTATAGAGAAACCCTGAGGCTGAAGCACTGAAGAAAGTTGGACTTTGCTGTAGCTACATGTTCACTGCCAGTGTTTCCATCCCCATAAACAAAACACTGAAACACATCTCTCAAATTTGACCCAAATCATTTAGACAAACTGCATGGATTCAATTATTTATGCATGTGGTAAATGGTGTGCCATTTTTTGGGGAGATGAGTTGCAAAATAATCGGATAAAATCCACAAAAACAGATATGAAAGTTTTACCATATACTTGGTATTTTATACTGTATAATAGGGCTGCAGCAAATGATGGATACAAAAAAAAACAAAAGCAACAAAACAAGATAAAAAAAAACAGTTGATTGAAGATGAAGTTTATTTATACATTGAGATACATCTTAACACATTACTGTTACTGATATGTCAAATGTATCCTACCTCTTTAACATTTGCAGAGCTTTTATTCTAAATGTTTAAATTTTTTGTCTTGTTGAACTTGTACAAGTACCGGTAATATAAAACGTGTGAGCTTCACTGTCTTCTGAAAGTGGATCTCACTTCAGTTGTATAGTATTTGGACAATCAGGACAATCTCAAAAATATATTCAAATGGGCAGTAGTATTATTCTGCAAATCAAACATACACTGTGTATCCTCTCATCTCACCCGCACATTGGTTCAGTCCTCCAATGATATCGACAGGGGATTAGTCTGGCAAGAAGAATTATTAACAAACAATCATCAAAACTCATTTCATTTTCTGAATAAAATGTGTCTTCTATTACTATACAGATGAGCTGGAGAGAGACACAAATGCAATATGAGCAAATAAAGTTATGACTGTGGTACTCAAAGAGATGTTTGCCTATGGAGTCATCAACTATTAACTTAACAATTAAAGCGTTACCATACACTTCACCTCTCTACAGGCTTGTGTTCATTACATCTGAGTACCTGTATCTAAAATTGACAGACTTTGTAAATATCATGACAGACTTCCTAATTGTCATCTGTTGTAGGAAGGTGTCTACTTTAATCTAATTTGATCATGGAATAGAGTAGAGGCTGTGCCGGGTGTCATTAAATAACATTTACTAATATTTTTTTTTGTGGAATCCACACTTTGTCTTAATGTTGCATACATTTGTAAAGTAAATTTTTTTTACTTATATTGTAGCCATTTAATTTAGTATAATATTTGGGTCCAGAGTAATTGTGAGATGATGTATAATAGGGTTGAAAAACTTCACTACTTGCTTGAGAATAGTTAAATTATTAAGATCTTTTTCTAGTTTTAGTTGTAATTCAGTCAGAGCTTTTGGTCGTTCCAATAGTCCAAGGTGAAAAGAAACAGTTTATAGCTAATTTGGTGTAGTTGGCTTTCTGAAAATCATTCTTATTTTTATACATCATGGTGTAACTCACTGGTGGGCCAATTTGTTTCAAAACGTAAATGTATGGGCCAAAAAACAAAGCCCAAGTTGCAGCTCACAGTGTAACTCTCTGTATCCATGGCAACATAGTGCTTCCTGTTTCTTGCAGAAGTTTTAAAGTTTCTAAAATTATATGTCGAAAGGACATTTTTATTGATATTTAAGCTTGTATTCAGTATATAGACAGTAAAGAAGACAATGCTTTCGTTGACTCAAATAACAATGAATTTACAGCGTCTCCAGTATTTCCGATCTCTGGATCGCAGAGCTCCAATATGATAAATTATTTAGCATATCTTCATTCATGTTAACCGATCTGCACCATGTTTTTCAAACCCTAAACTGTCAGTGAGAAGCCCTCCACGCTGTCCCTCTTCACCCGCCACTTTTCCTTTCTGACAAAAGACATCAGCGTTTGCTTTTCATGTATTGACTCTAGTGAAAAAGCTCCATTTGAATGCAAATAAAAAGCAGAACGCAGCGCTCTTTCGGCCCATTTTTTGTTGCTCTGAAATCAAATGACCTGTCTAGGTAGATGAACTTTAACATTGTCTTGACAAACTGAAACAAATACAGACACTTGCGCACTATTGCAATTTACAGCTGGCTTGGTACCATAACATCTGTGACTCCATCAACAGCACATGTTTCCTACATAGCCGAACACACCAACATTTTTTTTTCTCCTCTATGACAGCAGACAATACTGTTTGAAGGAGAGCAGGCATGTTGGTGTTGACTTTGTGTGTGTGTGTGATTTCTCACAGTTTTTTAACAACTGAACAAAGCACAATAGTCACAAGATGAAAGTAAGATTTTTATCTGTATTTCTTAAAACTGTCTTTCGTCACATTTTTTTTAAAGAGCCGAAGCTAAGTGATGTTCTTACAGATTATGTCAATGTGGGATGATTGGGGTTGATTAAAGATCATTTTGAAGTGTAGCAGTCTATTTTTATACATTGTGGGACAGGTGTGACTAGTGCACCCCTCGGATTTTAATATGCACAGGAACAATCACATGTAATTACTATGAATTCTGTGTTTCAGATGACGTGTAATGTGTTTTGACAAAATGGGAGCATTTCATTTCAAAGTCCTGACTGCAGCATTGTTTAAGTTTTACTGTTTTGTTAGGAATCTACGCTGGTGACAGTGTTGGTAACTAAGGGGCATTTTGTTTTCGGGTTATTCATAAATGTACATATGTCCGTCCATCCATCCATTTGTCTTATTTTGTTGAATTTAATGTCACTTGAGGGATTTGCCACGTGTCCACTTGCACTAAATGATGAACATATTGTATTTCTGTGGTCTCAAGTCATGGACTCGCACATTTAGTGATTGCATCTTGGTGGTCAAAGGTCAAGTTATCTTATCCATCCCTATCTTATGAACACAATATACTATATATCATATCACAGGAAGGTCTTTGTGGGATTTCTTCATATTTGGCACAAGCTTTCAGAAAAACTCAAAGATGAACTGATTAGATTTTTGTGGTAAAGATCAAGAAGAAGGTGCAATGGGCTTTGCACATTAGAGTATACAATTTAAACGTTATCAATACTAACTTTTAATTATCCTATTCACTACCAACCAAACATTTCACCATATGGTTTTAGTTGCCTGACATGACCCTGGCCTCAGAAAACAGCTCAAATTTACCTATTTTCACAGAGGGAAATTCAGTGTTGTCCTCTGAATAATGTTATTTGTTTAACAATTCGTCGATGAACCTTCTGGAGGTGCTGTGGTCTTTTGGCAAGATAAATGTATTATGTATAGTGAAAGCTAGAATACACAGAGAGAGAGATACTTTCATGTCAGCCTCATCCCTTTATGGCCGACTATGATCTGAGACCTCCAGAGTTGGTTATTACAAACGTTCAATGGCCCATGAGAAAGCCATAATGTAGTGAGGAAATGGAAAAGAAAATGGACTTCCTAATATTACATTCCCCACATTACCTCACCCTCCTTCCAAATATCAGTAGACATTTTTAACAAAAATATAATATTTTGAAGAACAATTAGAATAGCAAATTAGATTTCCCCTGAATTTATTGCATATGTGTCTACGGTATGTATGGACATTGAGACGATGTGCAATTCTTGTAGTTCATTAAAAGGACCTGCTGCTCTTTTTACAAGACTGCAACCTGTTCTCCATGCATAACAATAAAACACCAAGTGAACCTTGCAGCAACAAGAGATCAGGCAACAGTTTTATGAATGATATCCAAACCGACAACAAGTTGAGGAAGTCAGAGAGTAAGGAGGTCACATTTGAATTATCTAACATGGAAAGATGTGTCATTCTGTCTTTCTAAGCTGTGGCCACATGTTCATGAGTCAGAACTGCTGTACCTTCCTCCAGGTTGTTGAAGAAGCTTCTTTGACTTTGTACATTACCTTGGTTGGACCAGAGTTGTTTTTATGTTCCCTTTCTCCACACCCAGCAGATGGTGGGATGATGACCATTTATGAAAGGGGGAATAACGTGGTTATGAAAGTGTATGTACAAAGTCGTAATCGTCACAGACGGGGCTCCTGTGGATCTGTTGTTCCAGACAGCTCGACAATCTAGGCTAAAACCAAATATTGTTCTTCATCTGTTTATTGATTCAAATGTTTCCTCTCGCTCTTTTCTATATAGAGATTATAGGTGTTAGCTGTGTTCACACCACGAGAGCTATAAATAAAAAAGCTCATTATTCAAGCTAGTAGAAAAGCATTCGTTTACATATAGTTTGGTATTTGCCTTTTTTTCCCTTAAATGTAGTCTTTACAAAATTAAAGAAAATGTGTTAGGGAGATATATAAATTAGCATTAACCAGCTGCTTAGAAGCTTTGACTTTGAGGAAGTGTTTGATTTTCTTAAAGGCGAAGAATTATTTCTCACAATTAACAAGGTCAAGGCTTTTGGTCCTTGCTAAGAAGAAACATATAATCCATGATATTGACTCCAGCTATTGACCTCACTGTCTAACTAAACAGTAACCTAGGGACAAACTATTGCGTGATGGTGAGTCTGTGACCACATTACCTGTTTCTTAATTAAAAATGGATAAAAGATAGTGAATCAGTCAAAAGGTCAAGCTATAAGAATGAAACGCTTACACAGATTGGTGTTCTCGATTCCCTGTTAATCTCTGAAGATTTGCTAGATGGATGAATCGTTGTGCTGGCCAGTTAAACCTATTCAAACATATTTAAATGTTCAAATGTATGTTTTTTTTTCCTTGGGAAATCCAGCTTAAACTGCTTTTCTATCTGAGCCTTATTTATTTTTGGGATTCATTGGCTGCCTGTCTTACCTCTTTTGACTGGGTCCAGTGTGGTTACAGTAAATTAGTTTTACACATCTATTTAAAACTATTCAATTAGATTTTACAGCCTCTGAAAAAAACAAAAACTCCCTACCTGCCCATGTTGTTCTCTTTATTCCTGTCTGTGTTACTGTTGATTGAAGTAGCACAGCTGAAAGGTTTTAATTCGTGTAGAGGTGCTGTTGCATTATGTGCCGCTTTTAGTGTTTTGGCCCATGTCCTGTTTAGAAGTCTGACTGATTCCTCATCACCATGCCGGAGAGTCTTTATACAGTTTCTGTAAGTGGGGGAAATAAATGAGAAAATGTCTTTCCTACCACTTTGGAAAACAATGTAGGGCTTTTGTGGATTACACATCTGTCTCATATTAATAAACTAAGTTTCTATTCCTCTATATTAGATCAAAATTAATGCAATTAATGGTATTTGTGTTAAGATAAAGAAAGAATGAAGACCCTGCATAGACTGTAGTATTCCAACCTGAGGTTCCCAGTGACAACCCTGTCTCCTATAAATTACTAAACTTTGAGTGCAATTATGTTTTAACAAATGCAATCACATGATAACAATGTTGTGATGCAACGTCTTTTTTGAATGAATGAAACGCTACATTTCTAAGTGGAAAGCAAGTGGCTAAGAGGTGGTTGCAGTGGATGGAGGGTGGATGTTGTTTTGGATTGACAAACTGCTTGCTAGAGTACAAGTCCAGGGAACAAACACACTTTGGTTAGAATTAGAAAGCCAATAGAGCTCCACGCTGGATGAAGTGTCTGTGTCACTGCTGGACTCTTGTGACTGCGGACAAATTAGAGATGCAACATCATTAAAGTAAGCCAAGAATTTCACACAAATACTTGAACACCTGAACAAAACACATACGTTTCGGGTCCTGCTACATGGGTTAGGTTAACCTGACTCACTGGCATTTAGGATTGATGGACGTCTTGAGGCCTAATCCTACAGTGCAAAGTTCACAGGTCCGTCCAGGTTTTGCAGAATTTCTTTTCTGGCACCAAACTGTTTTTATCTAGTGCAGGATCCTAAAGTGAACTAATGTATCCAGCCATATTAGAACTGTACAGTAGGTTTAAAGGTCTGCATATATTGGCTTCATTTAAGCACAAATTATATTTCCATTAAATAATTAGTTGTACAGACATGAAGTCATGTCTGCTCTCTGTACAGTACATTAGTTATGTCCATTAAGGTTCTTTATTATGAAAGACCCATTTTCTCCACTAGACCAAAAGACCTTAGTATTGAACCTTCTGTGATTTCATTTCTCTCCCACACCTCTAACGTCAGTGTTTACAGTCTTGAAGAGTCTACGGTTTTTCTCCTGATGCTCAGTGTCTTGTTAGAGCTGAATGTATTGACTATAAAGCCAAAGGTCAGTTGTTGGTTTTAATTGCTAATGAAGTCAGTCTTGCTCCTCTGCTGTCTCCATGCCAGACTGACTCTGCACGTTCGGATCATATTTATGCTGCTTTGTTGGTTACTGTGATGTCTGAGAGCAGCAGTGGCCATAAACTCTCCTTATCTGCTCATGTTGTTCATGTACAAATCTTAAAAGCAACAACTCTCGGTGGTCTCGTTGCTGTAGCCCTATGTACAATCTAAGTAGTGTAAATGCTAATGGATCATGGACTGTATGCATCCACTTTGTGTATAACCCCCTAGAGCAGGGGGCAGACGGAGAGCAGTACTGAGCTCAGAGTTCTCCTTTAGGACGAGCAGGTTTGCCTGCTCTAGGGTTATAGAGAGTCCCCTCAGGGACAACAGCTATTAGCACAGTGTCTCTTGAGGACAACACTAGCTGTCAGGTAATATATCATCAAAACCACCAGAGAAAGGTGAGGCCAGGGTTGAGAAACTTGCTAAAGCGAGCGGATTAAAACTGTAGTGAAAGACTACTGTAAATGCACATTTACAAAAAACATGCATATAATAAACATTTGTCTATGTTTTTTGTTTGCTTCACTCGGCTGATGTCACTTTGTATTTTATATTTTATATCGATTTGCCTCCATTTTAGTTGTTTTAGCCGTGGCGCGGCCCAAACATTTAGGATGTGGATTCCATCTGAACATAGAGGGTATTTGTCTTATGATCCGAACTGGATGTAGAAACTTCAGCACATTGCAAATTTGAAGATGAAATGAATATTTCATCATAATCATAATAAATTACCTGACAGTTTGGAGTTAATGTTAATTGAGTGAAATGCTAATCATTTATTAGTATTTCAGAATACATAAAAATTGCACATTTTGCTTTTCTCAAAGTGAACAAACTACTTATTATATATAAACTAGGGTTTATTATTTTGGATTTTTTTTTTTATCTGAGGGTAACTTTCATTTAGCTCACCTTACAAATGTGCTACCCTTTGATTTTAAATAACATTTTCTTCAGCTTGTATATTAAACCTTTTACAATATTAGAGTGCTGTGCTAGAGCCCTCAAAACAATTGTGAATACAATTAAGGAATTTCACTCCCCCTCTTCAACTCAGTGTTATCATACAAAGATTACTGGATGCAAATACAAATACAGGCAGATTCATACTTTTTTTCCCTCGAATGAATAATTTCAGTTTGCTCAAAGAGTTTAAAACTTTATTTTGACATCTCTTTAGCAGAATTTTAATCTGCTCTGCATAAACTCCTTTCACTTCACATGCGGACTGATACATGAGGCTTTCATACATGGTTAAAATAATGTGGGAAAAAAAAAAGGATGCAATATAACCTTCGGTGTGTTTCTCAAAGTAGAAGCTGCTTTCTTATTCAGACAGTGTGTGCTGCAGTAATGTCTGTCACAGTCCATTTCCCTCTAGAATAGAAAATGCCAGCTGACACACACCTCGGGATTAACCTGACGCTGTGTGTGTGTGTGTGTGAGTGTGTGTGTGTGTGTGCGCATGCCCTCTCTCCAGCACGTCTTGCAGTCAGTTTAACAGCTACATGACTCAGCTCCACACAGACGTTCATCTGTAGCCCTAACCTTTCTACGTAGCCGTGTTGTACAATCTTGTCACTGCTCAGTTCGACTCAGTCGGTGTTTTACATCACAACATTGACCTTAACTCTGGGTCTGTTCATCTTTCTAGTTTGAATTCAGTCCAGAAGAGCTCTGTCAGCAGAGCTAACCTGAGTCCCCTGCAGTCTTTCAGTTCTGAAAGAACTTTCACAGGCTGCCCTTTGCCAGACTCTTAATCAGATTAGACTAAACCCTGCTAGATGACACCATGCAGCAGGAGACACACTGCACGCTTGTGTGTGTATGTGTAGCCGAACATAAAAATGTACACTTGATGAATATATACTGTGTAGTATATATTTCTTTACCAGCTGATCTTGTGGTTCCAATCGTGCAGGCTGTGCTGTGTTTTTCATTGTGTCTGTTGGGTCCAGTGTCAAAATGAGAACTACTAATGTGGTCATTAATCTCTGATTGCTTGGAGGGTCTCGGATATGAGCACGGGGGCAGAAATGTCAGATGAGCGGTGAGCACCGTGATCCAGGTTACATAAATCACATTAATCATTCCCAATTCTGTTGAATTCTTCATTCATGTTGGGTTGCAACCATAGATGACTTAGTGTACATCTGGGATATAAGAATAAGTCATGTATCATCTCACTCACAATTAGATTCTCCAGGTATGTTTAATTTGCCTGCAGCTTCTGTTTGATATGACGTCTGCAGAAATTGTTGAAGCTGCTATTTGACTGGTTGCTGGGTTTATATTGAACAGCTACAGGATAGCAAGTGTATTTGAACAACTGTTGAGCAGCCGTCAGTCAAACTAGCAAAGCCACTGCAGCCAGACAAAACTTTATCATTAGCCAGACAGCCACCCACATACAGACATACACTTCTTCAGACAGACAGAGGAAGAATAATATAAGAACACTTGGTTTGGGACTTATAGTGTAAGGTAACAGCATAATGTGGGTTGTCTAAGGACGGCTTAGCAGCATCTGTTTCTATATAACAGATATCATCTTGTGTGTCTATTAGTTTAGGCATGGATCAGTTTAACTACACTACAAACACCAAAAAATGCTAAACACCTATTTGCACTATTGCAGTTTATACGGTTCAGTATTTTCTGCCTTCCAGTGGCCTTGATGTAGAGTTGTAAATTTCTATCTGGGGTTTTCATGTCATTTACCATCTCTCTGTCCTCTCTTTGGCCGTTCATCTGTTTTTGCCATGTGGAGCTTGGCAGTAATTTTTCTCTTAGATAAACTGATATAAACATTAATTAATTTAAAAAAAATGAACCCTCCAGTTTCCAGAAGTGATATCTTGTTGCCATGGAAATACAACCTGGATGAATTTTATGAATTGAATTGAACTTCCTGTCCTAAATTCAGACCACTCCTGTTTTCTGCTATTGTGCTCCAGTATTTTGTATTTCTCTAATTATCTGTAGCTTAACCAACTCTAACTTCTATCTACTTTGTGTATGTTACTTTCTTCTGAGATGTGATTAAGGCACTGCCTAGACGCGTGTCTTGAGCAGAGAAAAGAAGGCTTAACACCCACAGACGCACTCACACACTGCTTGTTAACACTGGCTCCTTCATTTGATTTTCATCTCCCTCTTTCCTCTCGTTGCTTTTTAAAGTGAGGAATAAAAATGTCTGAACGCGTCATTCCAAATGTTTGATTAGGACTTTGAATTAAATCAGCAGATTCTGGAGGGAATGAAAAGTACTGTAATCACATCTCATTGAAATGCATTAGTGGAAGGAAAACTAGAGTTTTACAAGGGAATGACTTAGTTTACTATAGAGCTGCGAATACACTTGTGTGGATAGGGGACACATGACAGATAAGGGAATCATAATAAAACATGTTTACTACAATTTAATTAATTTTATTGACTAGTAAAGCTAGAGCTTATTAAAGACTAAATGTCCTATGTGTTTAGCTTCAAACCGTAGTTGAGACATGCAGACAAACACAACACTCCTTACCACAGTGCAAACTGAAATACAGGGTGACTTCTTTAGATGGACACTTTGAGTTTGTTTCAGTTTATGTCATATGCAAATAAATCTACTTGTGGAAATCAAGTTTCTGTAATCTCACTCGCTTATGAAAAACAGGTTTACCATTTAAATGACAGTTAAGAAATCAGCTTACTTCAGAAAGCCGACTGTAATTTGGTCACTTAAGTGCTGGTAAACACATTATTGTTATTCTATCTGGCATAAGTCTTTCATACAAAGCAGATTCAACACAATGCTAATTATTTATTCTCTCACCAAAGCTTTGTACCTCAATCCCTCTTTCCGCTTTGACTTTTTGTGATACTTACAGTGTGGAACAATGGTAGCTACAGTCTGTTCTTTGGTTTGCTTACATCTCACTGCAACCTGAACGTGAAATGATTTAAGGCATGCAGTGATAACTCAGTCTAAATGGGGATGGCGAATTTAAACATTATTCTTCTTCGGAGAAACTCTCAGTAAACCACCAGAGATTTATGCACTGTGAGTCACCATTATAAATAAAACCCACTTTGTGAGATTTGAGCTCTGCACATTTGGTTTGTTTTGAGGATTGATTCCTTTGTGGAGTGGAAAAAATTGGATATTATTTCAGTGATAGACATAACCATTGTGGCTTATGAGAGTCGTGTTTTGCAGATGATGGATATTGATATCTTAAATTACAGGATTGTAGAGTAAAAACGACTTGTGAGACACAAACTGACACTATGGTACAGTACAATACAGTTATCTAAAATAAATAACAGGCAATATTTTCTAAACTGGCCAAAGGCAGATAATAGTGAAATGCAATGAACCGTTTGGCATGAGTCTGTTTCTTTTTTTATGACCTTCAGCTCCTCCTGTTCAAATGCAGAAGTGTCTTTGAATAAGATACAAGACTCCAAGTTCCTCCAGATGAGCAAGCCATAATTCTGTCGTGTTAGGACGTAAAACACTGTGAAGTAATTTATTATTCCAAGCTGAAAACTGTAGTGCAAATACAGTGCCATAACTGTACTTGTTGGACTTGGCAACATTTTACTAGGTTATCGGTTGTATATTTGTGGGTCTTCATTGGCCAAAAACTTGTGCAGTTATGGTTTCAGAATTCATTCACTATCTGCAGTGATTTTATGCAAGTCTGACATGACGTGAAAACTGAAATGAGTCTAGTCATGCACGTAGAGTTCTAACACCTTCTCAGTAAGATAGGGATATGAAGGGTTTTTTTTTTCTATATTGAATTGAAGTTACAATGGAAAAGGCTAAATGCTAAGCTAGCCAGTTTTAATGCCTAATTAAAAGCAGCAACTGTATGTGTGTTGATGATATCTCCACACTGAAGAAGTTTCTGTATCTGAGTTTATTTCTGCAGCTCATTATCAGTGTGAGGCGAGTATCACTGCTTGGGTTTTGATCTTGGTTTCTCTTCTCCTTCATCCTGGCTTGTCTGCATATCAAAACCCTACCTCCTCTCCACCTCAAATAGTCTGCCATCGATCTTTCCTCCCAAATTTACCTATTTATTTATTTATATGTTGCATTTTTAATGTTGTCTTGTATCTTTCATGAAGCCCCTTGTAATACCTCCTCATGCATACATGAAATAGATTATTTCTAACACTTATTATTATTATTATATAGTGTGATAAAAGTTCAAATTTTCTAAGGCTAAAAAGCAATTAATATGAATATGACAGAGCCTCTGTGTTGCATGTTTTCAGATTTATCAACACTCTAGGAACAGCAACACTGAAATATGTGCTGCCAACAGTGACGAATTAACTGATTTTTCTAACTAACTAAATATTTACAGTTTGTACTAGAGGGTCACAGTCAACATTTATCTGTCTATGCCTGAAGGTTCCTACTGGTAACTCCTAGCACACCTCCAGAGCTTTCCTACATTTGGATAAGATAGTAGTGCTTCCCAGTGTTTGGAATACTGATGGCTTGCTCTGACCAAAAACTGTTGTCCATTTATGATTTCCTAGAAATATAACTATTAACATATTCCTTTGTTTTGGTCTCCAGTATATGAAGCATACATTTTGGACAAAGGTATAATGGCCCTAGTGATAATGTTTAATTCAAACAGTGACCACTACACATTAATGGTTAAAATACAGATTTCAAATATATTCATATAATATGTGATTCATTTGAGCTCACCTCAAAATTTGTGTCATTAGGCATCATTATCTGGGAAAACATACCTATGCCCCTTTAATAACTACATATATTTATGTTTGTAGGATAGCTATGAGTCTAACATGCCAGTCTAGTAGGTGCATTACCATACTAGCACCACAAAATCTTGGCTGACTATCTCAAGTCATACTAGCTACATGTCAATTGGCATTTAGCTCACAGAACATAAAATCTAACCTTTAACTGGAACACAAACACAAAACGTGACCCTATCTTTGGCAGCATTTTCACAGTGTCCAGATATAAGACCTCCATGAGTGAAACAAAAAAAAAAACATCCAGGGAACAGACTTCAGGAAACATAGACTTCTATGACCCATTAAAGCTTGTTTAAGACTTTTGCTCCTCCTTAAGGTTTGAGGGTTCTTTTTTTAATTTATCTCGAGAAAACCTCTAATTCCATGACAGGACATGCCTCCATCATGTTGTATGATCTATTATAAAATGTGAGACTAAAGCCAGTCTTTCTAATGTGTAGTCTAATATCTAAGACCAACAATATCTGAAATGTCAGAGTAGCAGATTTTACTACTGGGGAATGATGAAGGTTTAAATAAAAAATACAAAAAGCTGACTGCATAATTATGTCTCTGCTGACAAAGACGTATTAGCTGTGAAATCGATACTTTGTCATTTTCGTTGTGCACTAAGCTCAGTAAATACCTGAAATTTCTCACGTTGTGATCATTGCAGACAATACATGCTCTGCAATTTTCTCTCTGTTGAACTAAAGACTTTATCTTTTCCTAAAAGTGTTCACTTTTTCACTTGTCAAGATGGGATAAGCTTTTTATATATTGACAACTAAAACATGGTTTAAATTCAGCGTCTGTTTCACTGCCTTTAAGTGTGGATGTGAATCCGTCAGGTGCATGAAGTGTTTGAATGTAGCAGGTTCTTTTGAAGACTTAAGCAGTAACTACCTGAACATCCTTGATAGACTGATGTGAGGTGTGGTGTAACTGGGAGAGATGAAAAAGTGCAATAGAAAGATCTCAGCTCGTTTTATTTACTTGTTTCCCAAATCTTTACCAAGCAATGCTAGGTACCTAAATGTTACTGACTGTAATAAATAGATGGGTTGAAGAAAGAAACAGAAGGAGGGAGAAAAACTATTCATATCCTCCCTCTTTTATTCAACACCTTCCACTTACTGTATTCTCTACCATCTGTGTGCAGCATTTCTAGCACATGTTGCGACTGGGTGCAATGTCCAGCAGTGCTACTTATCTCTAGTGGCCATGCTGAGCTGGTGAATGTCTGAAGTGTCTCGGCTTTGGTTGCTGTCAGCTCTCCCTTTCTGTCAAACGGAGTCCTCCCTGCTGTAAGTGCTAATATTTTCTAGCTTCCAGCTCTAGTTGTTGTTAGCGGGGCGGATCTGAGGGCGAAACTGACTGCCATATGCAGCGTAATGACACCATGCTGAGACAGTTTAACAGGGCTACATGAATAAGATTAATGAGGTGATGACAGAGCTGCAGTCACTTGTCAGAGTGACAGACAGAGCGGAAAAAAAAGAAATGTCACAGGGAAGATTCATTAACAGTTGAAAGATACATTGATACTTGAAAATTAGTATCGGTCCAGACTTACACAATTACATTTGTTGTAATAATAATTACTTTTTATTATTATACTATTGACCTGTAGGTCAACGTGAAATATGTGTTCACAAGGTTTCAGTCCCTTCCATATTTTTCCCTTACTACGTAATGAATAATTACCGAGAAGAAATTTCACAAATAAAAAATAGAGTTAGAATAAACTCTTTTCCCTGGCGCTACTTATCCATTATTACCTGAATGACAGGTAAACAGAGGGAGTGATTCATTGTGAGAGGCTTCCATTGTGCTGTGACGAAAATGGCCTCATTTTATCTAGTCAGCGGTAGGAAAGACGCACTGTCATGTACAGCAAATAAAGAGAAGAGTGGAGATAATAAATGACAAAACACAGCGAGCTCAAGTCAATTCAGTGCTGCTGGATGAATTAGCTGAGTGTTAAGATGACTGATATAATGACAGCACTGGTATTATTCTGAGAGTCAGTCATACACTGATTAGCTTCTCCGGTTCTGTCCTCTCTTGAAAGAAGACACCGGTACTAACAGATCAGATCACAACTCAGAGTAGAGGGAATTATACAAACAATACCCACTTGACCATTTGTTCTTGTTCAGACGGAGATGTGTAACAAGCAAACATGCATGAGGTGGTTTGATGGCCGGTATCATTTGTGAAATGTGAAACAGTGAATTGGTCAAAAGGTCTTTTAACCAGTGTTCTTATACAAACACTGATGAACCTTTTGTCATCGGTCAAAGGCATGATAGACATGGCAGTGATATCTCTCTCTTTTTCCCTCTGTGTGTGTGTGTGTGTGTGTGTGTGTACACATGAGAGTCTCAGCCGTGTTTGTCCTTCAGATTTGTGCAGAGGCTGAACTGAAGCCGGGCTCCATCTCTGTTAAAGCGACATTCCCATTACAGTTTGTCTTCTGGCTGCTGGCAGAAATGACAAGCGGCGTCGTATTTATTTATTTTTTTTTCCTTTCAATCCATAACAAGTCCTGTCACCTTCACAAAACATCCAAATCCACGACAAAGTGTGCCGCTTCGTCACTCGAGCAATGACTTGTTTAGATAAGGACAGAATATCAAACACAGAACTGGCTGTTCAAACTTGTCTTTGCTATTCGCTTTCTGCATACAGTCAGAATTTGAGCTCTCTCCTCACTGACTATTCAGCAGGCTGTGAATTTTCTTATGAATAAATTCTCTACATGCATATTTGTACATCTCATGTATTTCCCCATTTTCAGCTGACGTGGTTGACTCAGATAAGTCTGCGCTATATGAAATTCACACAGTCACTCACATGGTGACATATCCGGACTTTTTGCAGCTCTACTTTTATGTCTCCACTGTCTCCCTGTTCTCCCTCTTCAGCTTCTTTCCTTTTCATTCTGATATCTACCACAAGTGCATCCCTTTATTCAAAGTCATATTCGTATCAAATATATTTCCATTGCCACAGTTCAATCTGGTTATCGTGTCTGAAACATCTTTCTGCACATAACTTGTAATATAGATAAAATAAATATATATATATATATATATTTATTTTTTCATTATCTTGTACTTGATGGTCCTGCTGCACGTTGGCCTCTTCTCTACATCCCACTGTGCATTAAACATTAAGCTGTTCAGGCTCCATCTGCTAATAAGCCCTCTACACCTCATCTCAGGCTTGACCTCAGGCCAGGCTCTCACATACTGTCATGCCAAACAAACCTGGCACACACACCATCGCAGTCTGGCACGGACAGCTTCTGCCTCTGTTCCTACAGGAGACACGAGCTAATTAGGCCTTCACAAAGAAAGGACAGAGAAGCCAGTCTCGGCCGTTGAGACGAAGCAGAAACCCTGCTAATTTTATGCAGTATATGTCTAATTTGGGACATTTTATAGTTAGATCCCGCTTGTCATCGGTACTTGTTTTCAAAACTGACGTAATTCCTCAGAAAAACGTGCCCGCACTGTAGTTCCCCACCTAATGTTATTAAAAGTGTATGTCTTAATGCACCTATTGAACACCACAAATACTATTTTGACAGTGTTTTCATGTTTTTCAGTTTGGGTCTAAACACACTAAAAATACTTTTTTTAGTGATTTTAAGATGTTTTCTTTACATGTATAAGTTTGTGGTTTAATTAATTTTTCTATTTCTCTCTCTTTCTTTTGCTCACTCCCATGTCCTGATGTCCTCAATCTTCTTCCATGGATCCTATTATGCAGGTAAAGCAAAATTTCTTCCAGTCTGGTCAAGCATGATATTGCTTGTGTTCAAGGGGTTTTATTAGAATTGGAGTGCTTTAACAAGAAATGTATAAAGTCATTTCATTAGTATTGAGAAGAGATGTTCCGAGTCTGGATGATACTTGTCTGCGTGTCCTCTGCTCTGAAGTAAACGAAATGTTTGATGTTTGAATGTTAGTGGAGCTGGGTGATGTCATAGAACACAGTCAGCTGTCCCAGCACGTTGGCCAAGTGCTGATGTTAGACGGTGTACTCAGTGATGTTAACATGCACAGGTTAAACACGGGCTGTTTGCAGCACTGTGGCTGCCAGAGGTTTCAGAATTAAGCACATCTGCATGTGAAGGGGTGTAGTGAGGAAACTACTAAATTTGACATTATTGTAATAGGCATGATAACGACAGCAGGGTAATGAAACTAATGAAGTAACAATAACGGTGATTTTTTCAAACCCACTCTGCTGAATGAACGTCACTGAGAAAACAGGCTACACAGAATTTGAAAGAAACCCAATACTGGAGTCTATCCATCATGATCTTGTACTCAACTGTGTCAGAGGCTGCAGACAAGTCAACAAATACCAGGATGGATAGTTCACCTTTCAGAGGGTCATTTGTTACGATAAAAGGTGCTGTCCTGGTGCTGTGCTACTGTCTTTTCATAAAGTTCTGTTTTAGGAGGAATAAGGACACTGTGTTTTTAGGAGTTTTAGCACAAAAGGGTAAAAAACATTGTAAAATTGGTTTGATTGAATTCAGAGATTTGGAAGATTGAATACAGGAAGTTCTCAAATAGTTAGAGACTGATACAGAGTTTGACATCAGTCCATTTGAGAGCAACTGGGGATAAGTGCTAGTGCAGAGACAAAGATACAGTACATTACCCACAGGAGTTAAATTGAAGTTGAGGTGCAGTAATAAACTGTGTTTTTAAGTTTCTTTCAAGCAAATCTGCAATATCTGAGACAGGATGATATTTTTAGAACAAACAAAGGATATTGATAAAATATGCAGTCTTTGGAGCAACAAGCTTTTTGTTGTGATATTATAAATAATTTAATATTTCTTACTCATTTTTGACATAAATATTTACTTTTATATGTACTTGTGTTTACCCCAGTTATTGTTATTTCTCTGTCTGTGAGGTCCACTGTCAACTACTTTAGCTGTTCCTGGTTAAAGTCCGTGCCCACCCAGATGTAAGTGTCAAGGTGTGAGGATCAGGTGTGAACTGAATACTTCACTTCACACCTGATCCTCGCACCTTGATCTGACAGTAATAAGTGCTGAGGAGATTGCAGATTTGCTTGTTAGATCATTACTGTTTAATAAATGAAATAAAACGTGAATACTGTCACATAAATAATGACAAAGGACTTAACACTGTATGTACATTAGGTTTTATCTCATTTAACAAAGATTGCATAACTGTGTTGTGTAGAATGAACAGTATTCACGTAATTTAATGTAAGGCTAGAGTGTTTTGTTGGCGCAGTAAAAGATCATGTCTTAGGGGAATAGAATAATATAAGTGACTTTCTTCAAATGAATCAGATACAGTAGTTATAATGTGGAATGTAGCACATACTCCAGACACAGGATCCCAAGTTTTGTATTAGCTCTGTGGCAGCGCCAGAAAGATCACTCTGGCGTACAAAGACTCATTCATCATAGGTTGTACTGTGCTATTTATCAGTGTGCAGTGGTTGAAAAAATATGTCACTTATCATATGCAGTGCTATTGGTCAAACATGCTGGATATGTAAGACTTACATGTGATATCAGATGTAATCTGTCTCAAATAATGACGTGTAAAGGTTTTATTTTCTTACATCTAATAATAAAAATGTATAGTTACAAGCAGATAATAGTGTTTCATATTCATATCATGGTGAAAAGGCAACTTATATATATGTAAATGTACATGCTATACATGTAAGAAGCTGTTTTGCTTTTTGTAGTTTGCCGACTGTCCATTCAGTAAACCGTGAAATTACATCCAGTGGCCCATGAAACCACCAAACCTTTTGTTTCATGCCATAGATTTTTAAGTTTTGCTCCAGATGCTTCCTAGAGCTGAGTGCATGAAGTATAAACTCAGAGGTCAGGTAAAGGTAAAGTGGTGTGGTGAAGTTGGATTTACTGCTCTGGATTCCTGTAATAAAAGGCTGTTATTGGTCAGCAGTGTTTTTCCTCAATATAAAGTAACTTTCTTGTGCCAGCACCGGGTGGTAACATGCATACACTTTTGTTTTAGATCTGATGTCCCCAACAGTGACAGCATAGTTGTGCTGTCTGTGAATCTAGATGGTCAGTTTCATGTGTGATTGAGTAGGATATCAACAGGGAGACCGAGGGAAACTTGACACTTAGCAGAGAGAATGGAGAAAAGGGGAGGAAAGAGAAAATGGCCTGCCAACGGAGAGGAATGCTTCGGTTATCAGTTCAGAGAGGAGTGGAAAAATGGCTGCATGCATGTGAGAGATAAAGATAAAATGGATCTTTTTCTCCACTTGTGCAGCTGGTATTAGGATCCCATCTTCCCAGATGAACTCTGTGAAGCAGTTTAATGATGCTTGTTTTTGCATCACTGGTTCTGGCAGCAGTCATCATGCTGAGAAATACTGTATAGTCATCTCAAAAGCACACTGACACAGCATGTGTGACTTGTGCATGAATATATAAATAAATAATACATACAAACATACATAACACCTTTAATAAAGCAGTTATCTTATATTATGTTATAATCTGAGTCAGTATCAGTTAATATCACAAATAGGTTTTGCTTTCTAAGGATCGTTATACTAGACTAATAATTTAGTCTAATGTTACTGTGTAATTCATAAATAATCAGGATGCATATTTTAGCTGGGCAGTACAACAAATACAAGACGCTGGTCTACATTCCACAGAAACACAAAAGAAAACACAATACATCTGGTGTGCTTTGGGCAGCCGGTTTTCTCGATGTCAGTCTGAGACTGAAGATATAGACAAGATGAAATTACAGCCACACCAAGCAGAGCTGTTTATATTGGTCACTGGATATTTTTGTCCTGCTAAGAAACATTTAAAATGACCCTTAGGGAAACATGTGAGTGTGACTACACACGTACACAGATGAATAAATAATGTGATGATCTCACAGAGTGTCAGACTGTAAAGATTTTCACTTCCACCTACTGCTTTATGTGTAAATGTGTCAAAGAATAGGCGAGCATGCCTATTGAGCTCAGAAATCATGTAACTGCTGTTTTGACCCATTATGTGACACCTATGAGCTTGAGCTATATTTGCAGTGCCCCATAATAAACAAATTCATTTAGGCCTAACTTACCACAAAAAGAACATTTAATTATCTCATTTAGTTATAAAATAAAAATAGCTGACAACATTAGAAGCTGTCTAAAAACAGATAAAGATTATTATTATTATTAAAGTAAAATTTACATTTAGTGTTGTGAATTTCTAAATATTTAAATGTAAGAAAACAGGTGAAGAACTGTTAATGATAGAATATCTGCCTATTTTGATCCTACATACAGTAGATGTCAGCACTGATATTGACAGATTGTTGTCTGTAGTCAAACACAAGACACTAATATTCACACCAAATACAAGGAAAAATACATATCATCAAACATCCTCTCTTTTGTTTGTGATGAATTAACCACAGTACTTATGACAGTGGCTTGGTCGTGGCTTGGTGTGGTTTTGTTTCTCCCCTCCTCAGTTTTTCTATAACGTCTTCTGTATTCACTAGTACCCTTACCTAAGGCTGTTCACCACAGTTTGAATTTGCATGAGGTTATTTATCTTTATCTGGATGTCAGGTGAAGCTATCAAATTTTGTGCCTTGCTTGGAAGCTCAACAGCATAATGCATTCTAGTAAATCATCAGTGAAATGAAGCAGCATGAGAGCAGATAGACAACTTCTGCTCCAGCTGTCCTTGTAGTCTGGGGTTGAATGAAGAACCAACTAAACATTATTGATGCTTTCATCTTTAAAATGGAGACTAACACAAACAACTTATTATTCAACCTTCCATTAATGATCTATTTATCACAGCTTGGTGAAGAATTCTCATTTGTCTTTGCCAGATAACGCTCCCCAGGAGTCCTCCACCTCGAAGGCACGTAATGACAAGAGTATTTCACTTTAGCTATAAAATACAACACTGGAAGATTGTATAGTGTGTGGGGCTATAGGCTGCATCTGAGACCTTTACTTTGTTTTCTTTCTTTTGTTTAATAAATTCTAAACAATATTTCCAAAACTGTCATGTTGCTTGTGGTTCCTCCCCCTCAAAAATGTTTTCACATGATGAACACAAAAGACACAACCGATGTGTACACTGGCACATTTTTTTATTCATTCACAGTACAACACACACAGAGAAATAATAATAATAATAATAATAAATTCCACCTCAGCATCTCATATTTGTACCATGAAACTCTATCTGTATGTGATGCAAGTTGATGCATTTCTTTATTTCAGTAGCATAGTGCAACAGTGTGTGTGTGTGTGTGTTCACAGCAGTCTAAAGATACTGTACAGAGCAGTCTCACTGTAAGTGCACCTACCTGCTTTCCTAAAGGTCCTGATGATGAAGGCGACAGTGAAGCAACTCAAATGGCTTGGCTGTACTCATTGCCCAGTGTCCCTCTTAGTCATACCATGGAGAAGGACATGGTCAACTAAAGTGGCTCGAATTTGCCCTTCCCCTTCCTTGTTCTCATCCTCCTTCGCCTCCTCGACCTATTCCTTCATTTCTCTTTGGATCCATTGAACCAAAACTCAATGAACTGATTCGGGCCCTTTTATCTATCTATTGAGAGATCTGATTGATGTGTGTTCAATTTTGATTCTTAGCGTTTTGACCTGGGGAATTTTGTGCTAATTGAGCTCAAGCTGTGCTGACTTGAGTGAACAGTATTGAATGCTAGTGCTTTCAAAGTGACCACATGCTGCACGCAATAAGAAATGAGGGGATTTGTACGTAGAGTCTCAACAAATCTGAGCATGGTTATAGTTTTTTAGCAATCGAGAGAAAACTGTACTTATGTATGAAGACCAATGTGTTAGAGGAGACGCTGGAAAGTGATAGTGAATGTCATTTTAATCAGTCACAGCTTGTACCCCCTCTTTACCTTTAAGTAAGAAAGAATGTTTGAGGTCAAGATAAATGTTCATCTAATCAGCAAATTATAACTAGTGGTTAAAATAGTGTGTCTTGAGTTGTCAGTCTAAGCATGAAATGGGACAAAAAAGTCTGTTAAGTACCTTTAATGGTTGAAGTTCAGAGTATTCAAGTTACTTACCTGCATAGTTGCATACTTACTTTTTTATTATTGAAACATTAGCCCCTTTTACCTAGCCTCTTCAAGGCGAGGCCAATACGCCACCTCGCTGTGCTGTATAAAAGGTACCAAGGCGGCATAAGGGGTCTGCAGAGACCCTCCTTTAAGCTGCCCCGAGAGATAATGTGAGAGGAAAGGCGAGTTCACCCCACCTCCTGTGTGAAGGACCTGAGGGAGCATCAGGAAAAAGGGTGGTACATTTCAGTGCCATCAATGGCAAGGCCTGGCTACTAACATTACCCTTGTTCAAGGAAGTTTCTTTTGAACTCACACAGCAACTATGGCCCATGATTCACCTTTATTTCATACCAATCATCAAGTTACAGAACAGCTGATGATATTTCAGTGTAAATACTGAAATTACTTATGTTGTGGTTTTACTTCATGTGTACTGAATAATAAAGGGAGAGAAAGTATTCCCCAGTCAACAAGTGATACATTTCCTTGCATCTGCTAATTAGTGTGAGAGTTACTTTGAACATCAAACCGTAACACACCCTGTGTTAGTAGATTGTGGATTGTGCCTTGCCACAATTCAGCAATGTTCTGATCTTTGTGAGAAGATGAAGCACACGCTTGCTCTTTACTATTCAGCCAAAAGCTTCGATGTTTCTTTTAATCGCTGACATAGTGGCTGCCTTTCCTGAGGCGTCCGCACAACATGGAGACACAGAAATAGAGCCCAGAGGTTTAAAA
Organism: Anabas testudineus; assembly: GCF_900324465.2. Lineage (NCBI taxonomy): Eukaryota > Metazoa > Chordata > Actinopteri > Anabantiformes > Anabantidae > Anabas > Anabas testudineus. The sequence continues at coordinate 10,093,046 of NC_046622.1, read as the reverse complement.
ATAGCTCCCTTATTGTCTCTTTCTCTGTGTCATTTTTACCTCAGAGTAAATGTTCCCTATAGGTTATAGCTGTTTGTTTTTTTTTCCCTTACCAGTCATCGTCACAAATAGTTTCTAATTCAGCAGTCAGCAAAGAAAGAGGCTTTGCAATGAGATTAGGGTCTGATTGTTCTGTAATTAGACAGTGATTAAAAGGTTCTCGTCCTTTTGGTTCTGTGTTTCACAGCTGTAACCTGATTGGGCCACAGCTGCTGAATATTTATTCTGTGATGGATTTACACTGTGTTGGTGCATGGTTCTAATTGGTAATGCTTTCAAAAATACTTTACGCAGTTCGCCAGATGGCTGAAAGAGTATTCGTTTTATTCACATCAAATAGAAACGATCGTTCTGGAAGTTTGACCTGTTTTATCTGTAGAATTTGCACCCCTTCGTCCTCATGTGTCCATTTTGTTTTTTGTTTGTCAGTTATGTCATTTATTGGCAGATGCACTGATTCCTACAAACTTCCAGCTGCCTGTTACTGTCACACGTTAACAGGATCTAAAATCTTACAGCTGCATTTAAAATCATCCAACTCCTGTCAGGAAAGCCATTACAGGAAGTGCTCCCACAGCACAATCCATCTGACTGCCCAACGTGCACATGCATCTGCCTGGTTTTATGTTACTCCTCTCACTGAGTCTTTTCTGATATTTCCCATCTGTCATGGTTTAGATAGATAATGTAGACACCTTTTTTTTTCTTGTTCATGTCTATAAATATTTTGATAGATTGTGTGGCAGTGTTGTAGTTGGATACATGTGACATTTCTATCATTATGTAGAATTCACCGACGGCTAAAGCTCAAGTTGTTGCCTATCGCTTCTATACCGAATATTGGTTTGGTTTTAATTATACTTTATTTAATAACTTTATTTAATTATTACATTATTTAATACTTTTAATAACACTCTCTTTTTTCACAAATTTTGCTTTATTCTACAGCACTACAAGTTTAAATAAGCATTTATGTACCATGGTTTTCCACTGTTTAGTCTGGGTACTGAACAGAACATGTCAGTTTTTTGAGTGCTGGGTTGTGTTTTGTCTTTTCCTTTGGCCAGGGTCGATCTTATTTAAGTTTGAAATACCCATGAATATAAGTAAGCCAAGTCTAGGAATCTAGACATTCATAGAAAATGGAAGTGAATGATGGATGCATAAATATGATAGATGGGTAAATTAATATAGAGATATGCAGTGAGGAAGTCAGTGAAGTGTGCAGGTAGATTTTTCATAAACAGTAAAGAGCGAATGGTGAACTGGTTGACATTATCATTTACTGGCAGCTTTCATAGTGATGAGGTCACAAAGTACCCAACAGGCAGTCACCAAGGTGTGTGTTGACAGAGTGGCAGCAGTGTTGACAAGTGATGGATAGCTGAAATACTCACATTTCTCTTCACTTTTCTTTGCAAGTCGGCTCTGTGTGTGTACGTCCATCCGTGTGCATGTGTGTTGCTGCAAAGAATCAGTCTCAGTAACAGAATGAAAAAGGCAAAAGACAAAAACACAATTTCAAAGTGGCACAACCTTATTTTGCGAGTTGTTAGTAACAAAGTGAGCAAATTCAGTGTGTGATTCATTTTTGCTCTTATGATTACATAGAAAAGTATAAAAATAAAATTAGTTGTACTTATTTTCTTCCTATAGGTTTACTTACTATTTGAATGTATGTCCTTATAGACATGTATATCCTGATTTAAGTTAAAGTTTGATCTTAAACCTCATAGGATAAGATAAATGTTATTGTCGAAGGTACTGCACATACATGCTGAAAAGGATGAGTGGCCTACATCATTCTGTTTAAAAAGAACACATGACAAGCTCAGGCTCTCAAACTACACTACATTACAGAAAATATTAGTTTATTCATAATTATTTATTCAAACTTCTAAGACTGGGAAGTGAGCAGTGAACAAGCAAACCTAAAAATAGTGGCTTGGAATGCGATGCAAGATCAAAGATGTTTTCAGTGCTGGACACAGCATCTTCAAACCATTCATATCTGGTGAGCAGGAGTAAAATCACCCAGCGGGGACGCTGGGAAGTACTGTTGATTTAATTTCGGTAGTAAATAAAGTTGCGAGTTAACGAAGCTGATTGAATGACAGCTCAACTTCAAAGAGATTAATTTAGAAGGATTTAGGAGACAGGATGAGATGAAGAGAGTGAAAAAGAGGGGTTACACACCTTTAATCATTTACCTGTGTTGTCTAACAGACGTTGCTCAGGCTCCTGCCCTCTCTATTTCTCACTCTCAGAGTACAAGTCGTGCTCCGCTGCCAGGCATCTGCCACCATTTATAATTAGATAATACCCAGAGACTCAAACTTCTCTCCTTATTTTTTACAAAACATCAGAGAGCTTCTTTGTATAATTGAGACGTCCCCAGTCCCACTGGCTGAACAGCTGTATACTATTTCAGCAATGCACTTAATCAGAATCATGTCTTGATTCACACTAGTGGGTCAGAAGGGCCATCTGCACCTCCCGACATATAGTACCATCAGAACCGAGAGGGTGGAGGTGGGGGGTTATGTCGTGCAATGTGCCTTGAGCCAACTCTTGGTATACCTCACATTTGTATGCTTATGTGTTTATGTGTAGTTTTATAATCAATGAGCAAAAAATAATAGACCATATTATGATCTCTGAGCAGCAGCAACAGGTTTTTACATGCAACAATTAAGACACTTTCTCTTTTTGATAAATGTCCTGCACAGTCAGACGTGAAATAATAGCTTTCTTGCTTAGCAATAGCCAGACTGGGTACAGTAAATGAACAAGTGCACTAATCTGTCCCAAAGGTACAATACAGCAGGGGAGAGGTCACATTGATGAAGGTTTAAAATGACAGCCTGGCACTATGGATGTGAATCTGTGCCACTGGAGAAAGATTGAATATACTGGTATTTGTGTTACAGCTTTCTGACTGAGGGATGAAGGATCCCCCTAATGACTTAGATGTGTGGTACATGTTAGAGTATGGAGTATGAGGCCATACAGGTTGACTGGAACACGAAACCGAAATCCTCACTGTAATGGTTTACTCCAAGACATGATCACAGGCTTGTGAATATTTAATGCAGCTAAAATTGAACAAAACAGACAATTCTCCTGTTTGTTTCCTCCTCTCGTTAGATTTTTCTTGTTACACACATAAACACACTCAGTATCTTACTTGAATTTGTGGTCTTTTAGTACAGTACGTACATTTTTTAGCCTTCCAAAATAAGTTCTTATTTCAGTGACTTCAGATCCACTAATTTCACGTTTAGTACAGTTGCAGCAGCTCAGAATAGCACTTTCAGTCAGGACTATCAGTGTTGGGGGTACTGAGAGTAAACTTGAGTGGCAGTAAGTCATTTCCACAAAATGTTAAAGATAAGGTTCATGAGTATGTTACCCACAGGTTTCCTGTGGCACAGAATCAGAAAAAAGATAAATGAAAGACTTAGGAGCACAAGAAACAACCCAGCAAGTTATAACCAGATCAACTATTAGTTTTTATTATTATTATTTATTTATTTATTTTAATTAGGCTAGTTTTACTGTGGTAAAAATATATTGTAAATTGAACAGGAAAACATGCCTGGTCAATATGATCGCGTCACTTTACCTCATTAGTTTGAAATCTTTCAAGACAATTCAGCCACATCAGTTGGTGGGGTGTTGGGTTAAAGCTGTTTATTTAGATGTTAAATTTACTGCAGCCCCCTCATTTTGTCCATTTGGTGCTATGGAGTTTTTTTGCTCTTAATGACAACATTGCCAGAGTGATTGCCAAACTTAAATTCCCATTTTTAGTGGAGCAGAGCCAGAAAACAGTAGCCTATATGTCTTTGCAGTAGATTTATATTGGTATATTTTCTGAATTTTAGTGAAACAACAACATTTTGTTGTCAAACTGTGACCCAACAGAGAACATCAAGTCTTTGGACACTGATGCACAATACAACAAAAATATGACAGTGTTGACACCCAGTCTGCTTCTTAGGAGACACGTATCTGTTTAGTCCATCATAATTGCCTATTTACAATGGAGATAACTGAGAACAAGAAAGAGCCATTTTGTCTATGTGTGGTACAGTGCAGGGGCTTTGATTTGACAGAAATTCAGATCGGTACAACTTTGCAGCACAGTATCTAACGCTCATCACTGTTCCACCTGGCAGATCAATACAGCATTGTAACAGGCTTCTGTGGAGGTCTGCGCAGAATCCGGACAGGTTACGTGACTCATTTCCACCGTTTCTGCTCTGGAAGATGCAGATGTTTTAAGCTGCTGCATCTGTACAGTTGGATAGTTCGTTGGAGGTGAGCAAAATCGAGAAGAAGAGAAGCAGCAAGAATTTAGGACATTGTCATCCGCGAACACACACAGTACAGGCACAGGCGTTTGCGCAGGGAAATAAAACGAATCACAAGGAACTGAAACAATCTGGCAAAGTGAGGGAAAATGGCAGGAGACTAATTAGCCAACATGGTGCAGCTTGGGAGGCAGGTCAGGAGGCTGATGAGACAGTTGAGAACAGTTGTGCGGAGCAGCAGGATGCCTGATGGACGGAGAGACATGACTCATTCTGTCCAATAACACAAATAACAGACAGGAGGAGACAGAGGTGGAAGTAGGCTGAGATGACCCAAGCAATGCCGCAGTGATTGCCTGTTGACACTGGGGACAGATTTCCATGCATCAAATATGAATGACAACAAATATTTCACTGGTGATTTCAAAAGCAAAGCAATAACTTGTTTTATTGCCCCCAGCAGAAGGAGCCTTCTGATGTGCTGACTGTTTCATTAAAGCAAAGGAAAATTGTCTCAGAATGTTGCAGTAATAATATATGTTTTGCGTGTCTTGCTGCATGCCTCCACCTGCACTTTATTTGTGATATTTTAACAGGAGATATTTTTATTTTTTCTGCAGATTGATTGCCAATCTCACTCTGTATCCCTCACGTTTGGTTGTCATTCAGTTGTGTAATTACAACAAGCAGAAAGAAGAAAAAAGAAAACTTTCACTGGCCTCCCTCACCATAAATATTTATGAATGCATTTGAATAATGTGTTTGTTTTTTTTAGCAACCAAATATCATTTGGAGAAAAGGAACAGCAGAGAGCAGGAAGGTGAAGAATGTCAACAAGCTGAGGAGAAAGAATCTTCCAGAGTTGTATAGTTGAAGGTTTTTGGACCGACAGATGAAGGAAACACCGTTTGGATGTGATGCAGAATGATATAACATCGCTAACAGGTTTTAATGATCATTTATATCTCCTTGGTGATACACTTTGAAACATCTCGCCATCTAATTTGTTCTTCCTGTTCTGTTGTGTGGGCTGCTGGCTTGGCTAGTGCAGAATAGACCACAACAAAAAAACCGAGAGTCTAAATGATAATAATCTGCCGTTTGTTCTGTTTGTTGGAATAGAAAGAATAAATAAGAGCTACAGCATTTGATAATAATCCGCCGTTTGTTCTGTTTGTTGGAATAGAAAGAATAAATAAGAGCTACAGCATTTTCTCTTGGGTCATTCAAAGTCAAGAGAATTGGCGTTTCCTTTTTAAACATATTTTATCTTATTCTTTTTAATAATAAGAAAGTCCCTTTGTTTGTCTTTCTAAATATCTCACAGAGCTGATGACGGAGTATAGAAACATGATTGTAGGAGACAGGGTCGTTCCTTCAGACTCTAATACCTACACTGAATAAATCTGTTATTATAAGTGTTTAAAGCTGCTGAATGAGCTTATTTTACCTGGCAGGACAAGGCCTCCAGACCTCATCATCATGTAAGCAATTATCAGACACGCTAACGAGGCAACTATGTTTCGTCATTTATTACTTTGCCGCTCTTGACAACTTTTAGTTAGAATTTCATTATACAACACAGTCCTAGTGGATGGGTTTGGCTGTAAATCCACTTAACTCACTGAGTTAATATCCACAGTTTTTACAGTATATGCACGCAATTTGTATGAAATGCAGATATTCCAGATTAGTGTAGTTTTCAGTAAAATGCAGGTCAGCATATCTAACTTAAAGCTGTCACTCACTTTTGGTCTCTATTATACAGAGAGGTTTTTGCAGAGCACAGTCGAATTCTGCCTGGCCCTATTTCATCAGGTATAATGAAGCTTTGTACCCAGCAGCTCATCAGCTGCCTTTGATATGATTCCAGTGATGGCGACCATCATCAGAAAGGGACAGATGAGCTGGTCCTGGAGGACCAGACAGACTAGAACATACACAGCAGCTCCAAGCAAAAGCCTGTTGGATTCCACGCATTCATACCTAAAACACACTGACAACATAAAGAGTCACCAGACAAAGGAGTGGACTCAAGTGAAAAAATACTGTTTGGGAGGGATGGTAGTTCTCACTACTTTAAAACTCTCCGCTATTAAGCACTTTAAATGAACAATGTTTTCATGTCAGATGCCCGAGTGATTAATGGTGATCATGAATAATATCTGTTCCGTGTGAAACATTGTACTGTAATGATCTGACAGCCAGCAGCTGTAATCTTTAGCCACAGATGAGGGGGAGGAAGGGAGAGATGATTGATAGGCAGTGTGGAGAAAGAATAGTTGGATTTTCTCTGGACTGTTGGTTTTAATGTTTAGCTGTCTGCTACAACAGCAACAGATTAAGAAAAACATTGACTGCTGTGATGGGTCATTAATTTAAAGCTGCACTTTGGAATTAGATGATGCTAAATAACAATCACTCTCGGACTTCAGCGTGAAATTACATGTCCGCACACACACACACACACACACACACACATGTCCAGGAAAAAAATAAATACTTAAAGCCCTGTCCTATTTAGCAGGAAATCATTAAAGTTGGCATATTGTATGTTACTGAGCTTTGTGACAGTTTTATGTGTATGTGTGTTTCTAAACTAATTTTACTAATGAAATGAGTGAATGAATAATACTTCTATACATGTTTTTATTTAATCTCTGGGCTAACATGTAATCCCAGGTGTTCAGGTGTCAGGATTTCACACTGTGTCTTTAGTCTTCTCCTTGATGTCCAGCGTGAGTGCAGGAAGACTGAGTGTGTCCTGTGGTGAAATGGACACACACAGCCAGCTATTAGCACAGTCTCTCTAAAGGACAGTAAATTATCTGTCAATATATCAACAGAGCCAACAGAGAAAGGTGATAATATAGCTGGGTGATGGATAGGGACTGAGGAAGGAGGAGGGCATATAACACCGAGGAGAACAGTGAAATCCAGCTGTCTGTCAGTCGAGATGAAGACAGGACTGTGATAGTTGGGAAAAGGAGTGAAAGGGTGGTGTGTCTTTATTAGCCGTCTGCCTGTCATCTCATATTCTGTAGAGCAGAAAAATTAAGTCTGGCTCTAGAAGCTGTGACACACAAATATTTATTTGTGTGTGTGTGTATGTGTTTGTGTGTGTGTGTGTGTGTGTGTGTGTATACAATACACAGCACAGTTGAGCAGATAACAGTTGATGTATTTTTCTTTCCAGTTTTCAGCAACAAAACATGAAATTATAATCCTAGGCAGAGCTCCTCCTGAAGTGTTTTGGTAGCAAATGGAAAGGTTTTAATCCCGTTTAAGCCCTGTGTTGTCGTTGTCCTTTTCCACCATTTTCAACCAATGAGGCCAACAAAGAATTCAGATCTGATACTCTATATGCAGCGGTCACAGATCAGTGACAAGATAATTGCTCCCCTGATGAAACCAGGGGATTGTGGGTAATCAGATAAATCTTCTAATCAAAAGGCTTAAGAGGCTGATCACCCAATTGCATGCTGGGTTGTGAGTCTATTACTGTAAATTAGCAGAATAACAAGCTGCAGTGCTGAAAGAATCCAGATGCATTTGTTCCAGTACTGCACTACAGCAGTGTGAGGTGAATAGAGAACAACGTTTTATTTTACAGTACAGCGTGGTCTGTTGTGCTTGTGTAATACACTTGGTGAACTTTTCTTGGGTAAACAGTAACGTGATCAGCGCTTTCTGTGGGCAACTACAAGACACTTGAAAGGACAGTCAGTAAATGCATTGATCTGTTGGTCGATCAATCATGTGCCATTCGAGTGTTTCTCAGAGTATACCAAACCTAGCCTTGTATGTGAAAGAGATGCTCTGCTTTAGTCCTTGTCCTTATGAGAATCTCATGATTCTTTTTTCCTATTGTGTTGTTAGGTCATACAAAAAAAAAATATATATATATAAAAGAAACATTTGCAAGAAAAAGTAAAGTGGTTTCAACATATAGTTCCAAAGCTAAAGAATTAGCAAGTTTCTCCTCACTTACTTTCTTGACTATCTGTTTGTGTGGACAGTTCTCTTTTGTCTATTTCAACCTCTGAACACAGATCAAGGACCAAAGATTATCCAACTCATTCTGTGCATCATATTTCAAAATATAACAGACTTTAGCTGACATGATCTGAAGAAATCTTTACGAGGGATGTACCTGGAATGCTGTTAATTCTCATGAGTCTAGTTGCAGCAGCAGCATGTTCAGCAAAGTAGCCTGGAGGTACCGTTCACCAGCGACAATTCCAGCACCTGCTGGGGGATCACAAGATGTTCAAAGGCCAGATAAAATATATAATCTCTCAGCATGTTCTGCACCTCATTCTGTATCCTTAAGGCTGAGACTGGCCACTTCTTTAATTGTGTGTGATCTCTGTGATCTTCTGTCACTATGAAAAAGACTCTCAGTCTAGTTATACAAAGACTGGATGGCTCAAAATAACAGCCCCAGCACCCCAAAGGGACACATGGGTCGCATGCCCTTAACATATCCACAAAACACATCACTCCAAACCTCCCATGACCCCTACAGAAGTCTTGGAAGGGAAAATAGTTTGTCAACTCTTCAAAAGTCAGGACAAAATGGGCATTGTTCGTCCTGAATCTGAGGTTTGACAGGTCGGTCAGAGCTTCTTTACCTTGCATAGCCTTTCCCAGGGTGGCTGAGCAGTGTAATACCCTCATAGTTAGTCAAGTCCCCTCTTTTTAAATGGGAATCACCACACCAATCAGCCAGTCTCCATTCAATAGATTTTCAGAGCTCCTTTTGAGCCAACCAAACATTTTTTTGCTCATAGCCTATATTGGACACCACTAGATGACACTTTTGTATCTGCAACCACTACAGCTGTAGTCCTAGCTAGTGCCTACCTGCTGCTTCTATCTTAAGCCAAAAGTAGTGTAGTCCTGAGGACACTTGAGGATGGTTTTTCTGTGGACTCTCTCATTCTCTGGGGAAAGCATAGGAAAGACCAGCTTGGGGCTCCACGGCAGCTGTTATCCTGGGAAACTAGGAAAAATAAGTCCTGTCTTTATGTTATCTTGCTTTGTTGTTTTTGTCATACATACAGTGTTTCGGTGCAGTTAAGTGTGTTTCTATGACTAATATGGTTTATTACAAGATTGCGCTGTGTGTAAGGCTTTGCTGCTTAAGACAAACCTCTCCAATTCAACTGTTTGGGTGAGCTTTTGTTTATTACATTATCTCAAAAAGAAAATAATTTTTTGTTTGTTTGTTTTTATGATTTCAAGCTGGGTTATATTTTTCTTTTATGTTCTACAATTATAAGTCAGGCCTCTGCTAATGATCTTTCTATGGCCTATGTTAAAAAATCCAATTAGAGCTCAATATTGTCCTCTAGAAATAATTGTCTTTATAAGAATGACTAAATGTGATTAGAGTGGGCTCAGCAGGACCTGGACTGGGTTTAGCTTCACTTCATGCCACTTTTCTAAAAAGGTTTTTTGAAGATAAAATAGCATCTCTAATGTCTTTTGACATCAAACAAAACATTCATGACATCCAGTATCAGTCATCCATCTGGGTTGTTGTATATTTAAAACGCCCAAAATTAACAACCAAACTAGCAAGTTTAACTCATTCACATTTCACTAGCTTCCTTTTAAATGTATTTAAACGTTATTTAATACATTTGTATTCATTTAAATTTTACATTAGATTTGTTCAAAAAAGATAATTTGTAAAATAATAATAATAATAAAAAAATAATAATAATAATAATAATAATGCTCCAGTAAACACTTTGAACATTATCCACCTATAAAGTTAACTGCATTCTGCGGTGACATCATGTAAAACATCACATATATCAAAATGAATGACTGCGTCAGAATATTTTGCATATGTTCGCATTAGTTTTTGCTATCGCTTTTGAAATGACTGTCAGACTGTTTGCATGTTGATAATAAATTTTAAGCAAATTCAGCCACACTCCATATCAGCGTCTCATACCAGAACTGTCACAGTGAATCACAAATCGTAATGGGAAATTAAAGTGAATATCTCAGATAGGTTTCGATGTGCTTTTCCATTTACATAATATTTAGTCTGTGTTATAATGGATTTAGGTAAACTTATTTCTATTACTTATCCTTCTCTTCCACTCTTCCTTGTCCTGTCCTATAATCATCAGTCAGTGCTCTTTCTTCTGCTATACTCTCCCTTTTAGCAAATACTGTTATGATATTGTAAATCATCTTTCAAATAACTTAGAAGTTGAGCAGCACTATTAAGTCTATTTTTCCATAAATCATTGGGGTGGCAAAAGATTGTCAGTGCTGGCCAGCAGCTCCAGTCTCCTTCATTATAATAATCTATATGATCTACATGTCCTCTAATTCACTTCTCACCTTACCTGGTACAGGTATATGTCCTCTATGTTTCCCAGTGAGTCAGCAAATACAGTGTATTTTGTTAAAGATAAAAAAGTGTGTTAGTGTTAGTAGTTATTTATCTTTAACTATCTCAGTATACAGCAATAAGGTTGACAAATTGTTTGTGCACTGTCCATCCAAAAAAGTCACACACTCTAATATTTCATTGGACCACCTTTAGCTTCGATTATGGCACACATTCACTGTGGCATCATTTCAATAAGCTTCTGCAATGTCACAACATTTATTCCCATCCAGAGTTGCATTCATTTTTCACCAAGATCTTGTATTGATGGTGGGAGAGTCGGACTGCTGCACAAAGTCTTCTCCAGCACATCCCAAATATTCTCAATGGGGTTAGGGTCTGGACTCTGTGGAGGCCAATCCATGTGTGAAAATGATGTTTCATGCTCCCTGAACTACTCTTTTAAAATTTGAGCCAGATGAATCCTGGTATTGTCATCTTGGAATATGCCCATGCCACCAGGGAAGAAAATCCATTGATGGAATAATCTGGTCATTCAGTATGTTTAGTAAGTCAACTGACCTCATTTGTCAGGCACATGCCGTTGCTGAACCTAGACCTAACCAACTGCAGCAACCCCAGATCATAGCACTGCCCCCACAGGCTTGCACGGTAGGTACTACTCATAATGGGTGACTTTTTTTGGATGGATCAAGAAAAGACATATGTTTGACTAATTGTGTTTGATTGATTCATGAATTGCCACAATATGTTTATTTAGCTTCCATTCAACCCACACATTACGCCATTATTTAGCCCTCCTTCTGTATATGTAAGTAATTGACCACATGGTGACATCACTTTGTTAAATTTCACCTCTACAGAGGACGTTAGCACTGAGGTGCTTTACGCTGCAGCAAGTTTGAGAAATGCGATATCTCTGCTGCTGCTGCTGCAGGGGGTGAGACACATACACACTAATAAAAAAACATCAGCAGAAGAATGGGTCTGATTGAGAGTGCAGTCGTATCTCACAGAGCTGTTGAGGGAAACCTCTGCAACAGCACTTGAGCTTTTCTGAGTAAAGTGGGGAGCTGTGTGATTCATTATTGACGAGAAGGTGTGCACACATTGTAGAAAGGTTCTTACATCCTTTTAATTCTGTTTTTAGTCTTAACAGAAAATGACACTTTTCAGAAGTTTGACCTGCCCTACATTTACATTAAAGAATGGTGAGCTACTGGTTTCCCATGCAAATTAACAAATTTAACATCACTTGATATTTGCTGTTAGACAATAATACTTTTTTTTGTGTAGATTATAACTATTTAGAACAGTGGTTACATATTGAAACCCAAGCTTCTGTGAATTGGGCGCAGCCCCCTGGGCTTCGGGCCCCAATGGTCACTGAGATGGTTTAAGGAAAGGCCGAACCGCCGCAATATATGATGCGTATGTGTGAGAAATGCATGAAAGAGAGCACTCAGTTTGGACAGTTGAAAGGACCCACTCCACGTGGGCATTGACATTTTGGCACAAGGAAGGATAAGACCCATAAAGCTCGTCAGAGCGAAAGCAGGAAATATTCTATACCCCACTGGGTCACCAAACCCTGGGGCACAGACCCGCAACTACAGCAAAGCCAAGGAAAAAAAAACCCAGATGAGCTTCAGCACTACACAAAAATCAATTAACAAACCAGGTGTACCGTAGTTCCCAGGCCAAGTGAAGCCAAGCATTACACTTGTGATTCACCTGTGTGAGTAACCTGAAGGGTGTGACCTATGCGAATTAACCTGTCCATCCACCTGTCCATCGTGCACCGCTTCCGCCACTCGGGATAACACTGAGTGGGCGAGCCAGCCTGCTGCCATACAGCCTAAGCCATTGCTCGGCCCTCTCCACCAATGCTCAGGATGGGTGAGCGGCCCATGGGGGCCCCTGACTGAAAGGGCTACATTGCTGCATTTCTAATGCATCTTCTAATGAGTGTTTGTCTCCTGGTTAGTGGGGAAATGACTCTGAAAAGTCTCTGCAATCCATTCAGTTACAGTTCACTAGGAAGCTCCAAAGGCAGACGCCTAATGGAACAAGCTTCAATCAGCAAGATATCCTTGCAGTATATGAGCACAATTCTCCCTCTTAATCCTTGTGTAAACAAAACTATTAAAACTTATCTCAAGGATCATTAGATCACACATTATACTTTCTTTCACAGAATATACATGTAAACGTCTATATGTTTTTAGAAGGTATATTAAATGCAACAATCATTAAGAAGAATATTATTGGATGTGTCTTTTTTAACATTTTGTTTTGTTGTTTGTTTTTCTGATGAATAATAATCAGCAGCCATCATTAGCAGTGAATATTAATACCCAGCCAGACTTCACACAGCTGGTTCATTATAGGCAGCAGCCTGTCAGATAATGTGTGTCACTTATCAATCAAATTAAATGGAAAATCAGTGAAACGAAGCAAATCCCCGCATCTTGAAATGTGACAACGGTTGGATCTGTCTAAACTTAATTTTATTCACTATGCTGTATCTAAAATTGGCTGTTTTAGTCTCTGTATTTTTTATGTGTTTGTTTTGTTTGTTTTACACATCAGATGCGATTATGGTGTGTAGATTGTGTCATGCCATGCAAGTTACAGATAACATCTTCATAAGTAGATATCTCCAAATGATCTGCATCTTAGTAAGTCAGATAGTAGTATCTACCTTAAAACATGCCGTTGCTTTCAAATCTGTCTGTTTATGGCATGAATTTTAAAAGAAAGAAAGAGAAAATGCTGGACGTGTTATTACAGTTTGGGTGACCAAAAAGGTTAGAACTCTCTATGACTACACCCTAGACAATCTCCTCCTGCCATGACTCAATGACCCATAGCAGACTTAGAAAGTAGCAGGGAGATGGAGGGAAAATCGACTTTGTAGTAGGCTTAAAATATCACTGTGTTTGGATTCAGATTGTCTCATATTACCACATATGTAACATGGGACATTGTCATTGATATAATACTTCTTTCATTTAACACCGCCTCTTTATTATCCAGTATGTTGGAGATATGCTGTACCAGTTAGCAAATCCCACGTGGGTGTACACTTAGCTGAGCCAGAGCAGCAACAAGCTGTGTTAATGCTTTAAGAGCCACAACAGCCTCAACAGATTAGATAAAGCAGGTGGAGAGCTGGTGAGGTGGAAGCCGGAGTAAGAGAGATAAGTGCAATATTAGAGGTCGTTCAGCAGAATGCTGATAGATACTGTACATATTGTGCTTCTGACAGTTTTCAAACATGTTCACAGCTAAGCTTTCTCTGTTCCAGTACCGTGTTTGTTTTTCTCACTATTTCACAGTCTCCGAGTTTTTGTTTTAGTTTTAATCTAAATCTAAATGAGTGCAGATTCATCAAAGGGCTTTGTAGTCATACTCACTTTTAGCTCTTTGTCCTCCTCCAGTTTCCTTTAGCATGTTGAGACAAGGTAATTTAAAGCAGTGCGATGTGTAAATAAAATGTAAATACATCTTCCAAAGTTGTTGCCTAAAAGTAAAAGTAAAACTGCAGACGTTTCACCTGAATGGAAACCTGCAGTATTTCACCTGTATGGAAACCTGCAGTATTTCACCTGTATGGAAACCTGCATTATTTCACCTGTATGGAAACCTGCAGTATTTCACCTGTATGGAAACCTGCAGTATTTCACCTGTATGGAAACCTGCAGTATTTCACCTGTATGGAAACCTGCAGTATTTCACCTGTATGGAAACCTGCAGTATTTCACCTGTATGGAAACCTGCAGTATTTCACCTGTATGGAAACCTGCAGTATTTCACCTGTATGGAAACCTGCATTATTTCACCTGTATGGAAACCTGCAGTATTTCACCTGTATGGAAACCTGCAGTATTTCACCTGTATGGAAACCTGCAGTATGTTCTGCACTAGAAGTCTGTTGTGAAGCAAGGTTCCAAAATATGCTAATGAGCCTTTGATTCATAATGTGATGTTTATTATGATGAATTCATTCTAGAACTAACTGCTCCAGATTAAAGGATGCAGATTGTACACAGATCAGTCACTTCAATTCAAAGACTGCACAGAGAAACACTCGTCTTCCAGCTACTGCACTGTCATCTCTCTCATCATCATTTGTTCAGTTCACATGGGGAGCAGACAGACAAGTGGAAATAAGGTAGGACTTCCTCATTTCATGAAGACATTATAAGTATGTATGTAGTAAAGCTTTTTCTGCTGGGTGTTACATGATTCTTCTCTAATAATCCTAAAAGTAGATTCTCAGTTACAGTAAGAACAATTTTCTGTTTATATGCAGGCTTTTCAGTGGTTCTGTTTAGTTTAAGGATGGAGTTTAAAGGTCAAATTACTGAGAAAGGAGATTCAAGGGGTATTGTATTGTATCGTGTATACTGAGCCAAACATGGCAAAATTGTACGTCTATTGACACTGATGACGTTTTACAGCAGGAAAGTCACAGGTGTAATTAATCACAATAACAAGGACTGCATTCTGTTCATATTCACTGGTTCTGTTAATGTGTATATGTGCATGTTAGGTTGCTGGCAATGATTAATGAGGTGATGCAGAAACAGAAGCATTGTTGCAGTCGCTGATTGCGTCTGTGTTTTTAGGAAAAAAACAAAAACTATGATAAAACATCTGTTGTAAAAAAAAAAAAAAAAAAAAAGGTAAACACTACATTGCAACCAAAAGTTTGTGTCTTCTACAAGAGGATCAGTATGTTTGCAGTTGTAGTGTTTAGGCCACCTAAATGTGAGGGGTGAAGTTCATCTGTTCATCTGTAAAAGTTACAGATTTTCTCATCTTTTGTTTTTTTCACAGTCATGTTGTAAATTCCAATAGTCAAAACCGGTTGCTTGTACTGTCTCTGTCACATTGCCGCACAGCTCCTTCTGAATGTGAAGCTCTCATTTGTACGTTGTGGTTCATCTGCATCGGTCTTTTGTTTCAGCTTCACTCTGATCTTTTTTTGCTTCTCATTAAAACGATAATGCGCTCCGAGTTCATAAATGCTCTTCATCTGCTAAGCATCATTGCAATCACAGGTACTGTAGCTGTTCCACCTACTCTGTCTTCCTCTAACAAGGCTGGCTGCTCATTCATCACTGCTACAGTGTTTGGCAGGGAAAGTTTATGAGAGCGAACTAATTGGAGGAAATGAATAAAAAGAAAAAGAAAATCTCTCATTAAACACAGTAAATCATATCAGTAATAAGATGGAAGAGGCTGACTCAAGATGTTTAAAAGAAGACTTTCACAGTTTTACGGAACATGTGTGTACCCTGATTAAACATTTTCGGGAAAGAGGAGCTCCTGCCACAGATGCACCGCAGATTATAGTCAGTGTGCTTTTCAGTCCTCCTCCTATGTGGCCATCTGCTGAAATGATCCAGCTGGAATGAAACCTGTGGGTCTTTCAAACCTTTTTTCTTTTTCATATGGTCTGTGTCAGACTGTGCTTGGCTGAGTGTCTGCATGCATAGACACCATAGAGGGTTTGTCTTAGTGATCGGCATTAGGTGCTCGGTGATGAGGAACCACAGAAAGAGATAATTAGTCGAGGTTTTTGGCTGGTACGTGCTAACACCAGTGAGTGTGCTTCACATCATTCTGCAAAGGGCAGCTTTTAGAGGTAAAGTGCATGGAAGACTGTCTTTCAGTTTGTTCAACATCTCATAGCTCTCAGCGGTTTGGCCCCAGTGAGGTGAACATACAGTGGCTTCGAGATTTAAAGAAGGAAACAAGTGCATACAATACAGCAAGTTAAGGTAATTAGCTATTTCTTCTGACATATCAAGTTTCTTAAATGAACGATCTGTAGCTCATCACTTGTACAGAAATCAATGGCTCTTCATTTCGATATTCATTTATTATTTTCTCGAAAGACAGTTTCAAACATCTGTTCTGAAAGTTGTGAGAAGTGAAGCTATTAGTCAAGTGTTTTCTTTAACGTCCTGCCGTCTCTCCTGAGACGTTCCTCACCTCTGGCTGTGTTTCTTCTCTGAAGCAGCAGCATGAAAAGATGTTTGGTCCTCTCGGCGATGGATGGGCTGCAAGTGCTGCTCTGTTAGGGAGCAGTTCAACCAATTTCATCTACAGACTCACATTATGTTGGCCTTTACTCCCCCAAAGGCTGATTGAAGTTTTCTGTCTGATATTTTCCAGCTCCTCTCGACATTGTAAACAATGTCGCGAGGAGAGAGTGTTGTGAATGTTAACAGTACAGAAATGTCTGACAGGTCAAAGGTACTTTGAGCTGCTGATAGATGGCAAATGAGTGCATGGTAATGACAGTACAAACCAAACACAAGGGGGCCCTGTACAGTACATGCTTTAAGAATAAATCAGCACCTCATCATGGCTGCAGCAACAATTGTCTTTCTACACTTGTTTTCTTTATTTTAGGTATTATTATTTATTATTCAGCTCCTAGTTTCATTGTTTCTACTTATGATACTAATTTCAATTTATATACCTCACAATGAGAATTTTAGGGTTAGGGTCAGAACTAGTTTTTGGATCATGGATTAGCTGATGATCAACTGATGTGATTTGCATTCATTGTGCTTCCTGCCCAGTGTGCTTTGAATTTAATCTGAATCTTCCCCTCTCGCACCTCACATCTACTTGCTAATGTAGTCCAATGAGAAATAAGTTTAAAATGCGATTAGAGGTTCACTGATTGTTCTCTAATTTGACATTAATGGGAAGTTGATGTAATTTTAGGTCCCTCTCCTCCTCTTGGTCTGTGTTTAGTAACAGAAACCCGGTTGGGACAGCGCGGCTGTCTCTTTAGTCTGAAATGGCTTTCATCCTGCTCGGTTTCCCACTGTGCTGTGTCTGCAGTCTCTAGTCCACCTCAATTTCTGCTGCAGTTTTACTGTTCTGACAGTGAAACGGGTTCAGTCTGACTCTTTGGCTTCACCGTCATAAAGTGGGAGGGTTAGCGGCTCAGAAGCGACAGTCTGTTCCTATTGTGCTGTGGCGCAGACTTGCAGACCAGTATGTGATCTGTTTTAAAACAGGTGTATTGATGGTCTTGTCTCATTAGAGTAAAATAGAAGCTTAAAGGATCGTTATTTAGTCTTCGGCTACACTTTGCTCCACAGCGTCTTTGGTTGAAACTGTCAGGATTTTCCTTTGGTGCCAACTAGCATTACTTGTTTTTTGTGGGCCTTCCTTTCACATTACCACACATTAGCACTTTTCTTGCCCAGAGGCTGAGTGATAACATTTGTCAGTTTAGATCTGGTTAGACCTTTGATCACTTCTGGTCTCTGTTCCTTTACAGCCACACTTTAATCTGACAGTCCCCTTGTCTCCATCTGCCATTAATTAGCTCTTAATTGGACCAATGAGTGACTGTGACCAAATATTATAGGAAAGTTTTTTTCTCTTCCCCAGTTATGTCAAATGCATTTCACATCTCCAGCACAGACACTCTTCTCTTCTAGAAATGGGAACTCCTGTGGTGTGACAGGCAAAATTATGTTATCTGCTTAAAACTGAGCCCAGCTCTTTCACAGTTGGTCTCCCTGCTGCTCTGTACTGTGTGATAGAGGGAGCAGATACTGTATTATCTTAGGCACCACGGTGATACAAGGCTTTTTCATAATTACTCTTCAGATCATGCTGATTGAATTATCAAACATGCAATCCAACAAAACTTACTACCATGAATACTCGCACTACTTTGTACTCATTCAAAGCTGAGTCGGACCAGAAATGATTCAGTCTACAACCAAGCTCTTGTGGTATACTATAGACATAGCTCAAATTTTCTCGTCATCCCTAGCTCATGTGCTAAATTTGCTCATTTTGGCCTTTGTAAACAAAAACAGTTTTGAGGGCACACATACATATACTGTAAATGCACACTTACATTGACATGCATAGTTACTCCCCGCTAAGGAGGGCCTGGTGTTCGGGTGACTTGTAGGACAGCCCGCGCAGACATCGTAAGGCAGGAGCATCTGGTGCTGTCACAGGCATCTTGAAACTCCCTGACTGTTTGCAGCAGAGCGCAGAGAAGAGCTGGCCTTAACTTCCTGCAAACTGACAACTCCCTGAGAGTCAGACGCAGTCTGGCTGAAGAGAGAGTTTTGAAGCATTTTGTGGAACTCCAAAGAAGCACGTACTTTAGTTTCTATTAGGAAAAGTGATGATTTCAATATTTTAAAACTTGCAACTAAGCATAGTCTCTCTATTGATATATAATACATTTCCATTGTAATATCACAGCTTGGGATGTGAAAAGATGGAAACTCGTACACGTTGAGTGTCAGATCTAATCTATGTGGATATGTTTGCTCCATTATATACATTTTTTTTAAATTGGTTCTTAGGGAATTTAGCCATTGAAATACATGTAAAATGACGTGTGGCCAAAAGAGTAGAAGAACCCCCTCCTCCAGGTGTCACCACCCCACTACACACAGGCAATAATCTTACCAAAAACAAAATTATAAATTAATCTGAACTCACAACTTGACTTTTTCACATGTTTAGTTGATCAGGATTATGAATCAAAAACAAAAGTGAGGCAGGACGAAAGAAAAGAATGAAAATGACACAAGTCAGCATTTGGGGGACGAGGGGTGGACGGCGTGGCTAATTGCTTTTTGCAAAGATTTATCTCTGCACTTCAGAAGGTCAAAGTCAAAATTGATTTTCCTGATTCCATTTCCTCCAAGGAACAACTTTCTGAAACAAATCATTTACCAAAGTGCATCTGATCACAGTGGAGAGAAGATAGACATTTGGTGAATGGGGGAGTGGCTCTGGTTAGTCTGTTTGTATATCATTTTCATTTTGAACAAATTTCAATTTAAGCCTTGAGCCTTGTGCTGAAGCATACACATTTTTTAAGTTCAGAAAGATCCGTACAGCAAAAATGATCCACCCTGAAAACTTGTGCATCATAGGGCCTCTGGATTGTGAGACATGAAATGTTCATAATGCTGAACCAAAAATGGAAAATTATGTTTCTGCCTTCAGTGATACAAGATAATTCTGTTCATTTAAAAACAAACATTTGCTGAAGATTATTTGGAAGCACGCTGTTTAAACAGCCACTCTGAAACTTAGAGACCCACCGAAGGACGTTGGACTTTTGCAGTTAAAATTACTTTTTTGTTTGTTTCTTTCTTTTGTTGTTGTTTTTTTTTTCACATTGCATTACCTTGTGTCTTTCTTCACAAGGAAATCTTGAAAATCCCCTGTGCTGCTGCTTGTTTGCACTAGTTTATCACTGCTCAACATAAATGAGATCAATATTTACCAATGACGATTGGAGAGGAGGTGGTGGAGACATTGGATTGTCACTCACTTCCACTAGTGTGGCGAAAAGCAGGAGGAGACAGCAATCAATGATTGCTTGCTATCGGTGTTGCTTGAACTAAACACAAACTTTATTGTGCGTGCTCTGATTTTCTGACATCGGTAGCACACGCTAATAAAACAGAGTGTGTTACTCTGTGAGGGTCAACAGCGACACCAAGCATCATCAGGCAAATCATCCTGCAATTATCACAATTATCGAAGTCACTTGAGTTTGTTGGAAGAGCAAAAAGCTGAAAATCTGATTGCAGCAGAAACTGTGTTCCTCTAGGGTAGAGCAGCATCATTTGTCTGCCTGCCCTATCTGCTATAAACCATTCAGGGGAGCCAGGACTCAATTCATTCAGGATGGTCCCATTCTGGTCCATGATTGGGATTATCTCCAAAACTCATCCATTTTATTGGAAAGAGATCATTTTGAGAGATTTTTTTTTGTTTGTTTTAGGTCCTCAGCATCTGATGGATTTCAGGTCTCCTGATGGATTTTCAGGTCTCCCTCCTGGAAGGCCTGCGTTTTGCAAGGCTAATACCAAATAGCTGGCTAACACAGGCCAAACACAGACACAAAAAGTCTTCACAAAGACATGCGGGGATGAGAAAGATCCCAGTAAGTCCACATCTTCAGAACACGGCCGATAAAAAGTTAAGACAAACAGACGAGCTGCTGTGGCCAGCTGCCACCCAGCAGGCATCATTAACCTCTGCTGCTGTCCTCACTCGGTTCAGCTACTCAACCTTCTTTTCTTATCTGCAGCTTTGCATTAATTACAGTGCAGTTATATAACAACAGTGTAAACAAACATTAATTCTTGAATAAGAAGTCACTCTCAGCCACTCTCTGAAACAGTCTGGACGTTTGAAGATCTTACAGTTTGGCAGGTTCAAGTTCAATCAGATTGGACTTTTGAACAAAGCAAAAGAAGGACATCCATTTGCATCCCAAGCAAATGTGTCTCACCCATTTCTCACACACGATAGGGAAGTGGATTTAGGTGTGTGATTATGGAGATTAACATTACACAAAATCACAACAAATCTGTGTTTTATCTGTGTATTTGCTCAGACAGGCGCTGATCTATTTTTGCTCATCTCTTTTCTTACTGTTTGGAAAGTTCCCCATGGCCTCTCTGCCACTATGCCACTATAAGTCCATGAGTGACAAAGCAAATCCATCATCGGAGACTATATATGTCCAGGAGAGAAGCAATGTGACATTGTGGTAAATGTAAAATGGACATAAAGGGAAGCGCCAAGAGAAAGTAATTGTGATTCAGGTTACTACCTTTCTTAAGTGTAAGGGAGGCTCTCAGCAGTCAGACCACATAAGCATCTTGATGAAGAATCCTTCCTCTGCTTTGCCATCTTCAATTTGCTTTCCCACTTCTCAGGACTCTTTACATCTTTCAAATTTTATTTATTTATTTCTCTCTTCTCACATAAGGGGCTACTTGAACGTCAAATATTGTGGATATCAATTTCCAGCCCATGCTGGTCCTTCAGAGGTAATGATGTCATCCATTAGTCTCTTAGCCATGCAGTCTATTTAACCTACTGCAAATCAGCAGGGAAGGTGTCTTTCTGCTGAACCGGTGAGTGAGTTATTCCAGCACTTATTGTTAAGATGCAACAGCCGTATTCATAATTTGTGGGTATATTTGAGAAGGGAGAGACAGACAGCTCCTTGAATTGTTTTGAAGAGGACGAGGCCCATTAATATCTCTATGGAGTCTAATCAATGAGTTGATAAGTGCTAATAAGCTTTGCTGTAGTTAAGTCCTTGTGTCGTCTGAGGTTTCTTCTTAATCGATATTCCATCATTTCATATTTATAAACTTATAAGGCAGGAGTGTTTGTATAGGAAGAAATGCTGAACTAGTTTGCATAATCATGATTGAAACAATAAAAGCACTATTAATGGACAATCCAGTTAGACAACAAAGCTTTGTCTTGGGCTGAAGGCGATAGATATTTCCATCTCTATACACAGATCCACACGTACATTTTTCATAAATCCATCTTACATCTGTGTCGCATGATACTTCCATCGAGCTTTGACATCTGACTACCAGGATACTAAAGAGATCCCTCTTAAATGTCTCCATGGATAAGAAGCCAGTCAGTTTATTAGCAAACAAACCACTGAAACAACCAAGCTGCTTTACGCGCTGTAGCTCTAAGTAGCCTGTCGCTTTGGTTTTTCGCTCGCAGACTAATTCCCACTTGTCACAACAGACATCCCCTCTAGCTTTACAGCTTCCATAGGCACGTTACTGACACGGCAGTAGTAACAGTGCTTTTATAGCATAGCCAAATACATTTTTCAACACAGGGACGCTCAACTACACAAGAGTTGTAGTATACAAGAGTTAAATGTGTCACTTTACATTTCTCAGCGAGACCACGTGGTAGGCTAGGCATAGCTGAGAGAGGGTGACAGTTTGTTGAAAAGCAAAGGTGTTTGAGTAGAAAATTAATATTTGTGGAATTTTCAGGCTGATTAAGCTCACTTTATTTGCATGCGGTGTTGAAATGTGGTCTTCATCTGCATATTCTCATGCACTATTAAATCTGGTCGTGAGCTCTTATTTTGATCGCCAAAGATTTTTCAAGTCCCTGTCACAAAATAAAAAACAGCCACGTCTAAAAACAGTGACGTTATGGTTATATAGTGGGTTGAAAATGTGCCGCGAGAACAATTTAAAGGTCAAAAACACATGTGACACTTGATTACATATACGTATACAGTATATCTCGCATATCTCCAAATGTTGAAATGCAGAACAGACTTTTTTTTTTTTCCTAGAGTGTCTCTGTCTCTCTGCTGCTGTGAAGAACAGTCTGTGTAAATAAACTCTCACCCCCGTGTGCAAAATAAAGCGCACACACAAATCCAATTTATTTCTTCTTTGTTGACATGTGAGTCCAACAACAACAACGGCCTCCTACACAGTTCAACACACTGACAAAATGTGACGCTCCACTGAGACACCAGATGAATGCAATTTGATTTCATGGTTCTGTAGATCTCAGGGTTACTGACACCAGGAGTGTGTTTGTGTGTGTATGTGTGTTTTCAGCTTGGTGTGTGTGTGTGTACCTCTGTGCTACTGTGTCTAAAGGTATTTAAGTGATATCTCGGTTGTGACAGATTTCACTGTTGTGCCTGATCAAACGTGGACAAAAACATAGATAAAAAAAAATAATTATTTCATTTACTGAACTTGACTAAAGACATTAGCGATATATTATTTCTGGTTATGCTACTGATTGACTGACGGCTTTTGGTGCAACTTGTTTTGTTCACTAATAGGTTAAGGGTGGAACCAAATTTCATCAGAGCGTCTAACTCCCTTGGAGAAAACCTTAGTGGACACGTACGTATTCATATTCATTTCAGTGATTCAACAACGGTAAAACTTTCTTCCTCTTGACGGACGGGTTGACATTTACATTGGTTACGTTATACTTCAAAGTTTACCAGCTGCTCACACTAAAACTTCTCAGGCACAGAGAGATCTCACACTGAATATTTGACATTACAGGTACATCATGACACACGCGGAAGAAAATTCACAAATGCTCAACAAAGTACTACCTGTGAGTTCTCTGGTGGAGGATGTTGATGTGTGAAAAGTCACTACTTGGTATCTTGGAACAACATGGAACTGTAATTTTTTCTACTGTACTGTACGTCTCCTCCGCACATGTGGACCCTACAGTTGTCAGTTTACTGGATATCTGCAGTCAAAGTGCTTTACTTTAAAATTCCTCACTTGATAAAATGTTTTTTTAGTTTTATTTGTATTTTTCTGCTGTAAAATCAGTTCTAATTTGTTTGTAGTATAAGTTTATTTGTTTTTTCAACACTGACTCCATATTGGCCCCCCGTGTTATTGCCTTTTGGTCTTTAGCATTCTTCAGAGTTTGTTCTGCTCTAATGCCTTCATAACGCTGCGAACATAAAACACAGAAACACATCAACCCGATGCTGACTGACACTTTTAAAGGGAAGCGTGTGATTCACAGCCATCATTCGGACACTTATTCTGAGGAATGTTGGCATTGCAAACCTTCCGCTGACTCCCTCCTCAGTGTTCGCTGCCAGCTCACACTTAAATTTCCTTCATATCTGCCAACGTGTGCCTGCCTCGAGGCCTTGTCAGGGAACTTGTGCAGTCTGGGTGACAGCTGTGATGGATGGTGACATATAACTTCAGAGCACGATCTGTACTCATGCCCAAAATCTTTTCTGCTTCCCCAAATTGTTAGCAGAGAAATGTTGTGAAAACTGTGACTGAATAGTGGCCGACCCTGGCTCTAATCCTCGGGGCAGCTCGCTCACCTCACACGTTCCCACCTGCCCCGACCCCTCTCACATCTCCCTTTCTCTCCTTTTCCCTTTTCTTCTGTTCTCTTAACTTTTAATCAATCATTCCTTTAAGGACGAATGATAATTCACATTAAGTATCTCTCTTGCTGTTTAGCTGTTTATGAGCTCTTTAGATTATTACCTACATATCACCCTGCCTCTGGGAAATGTGTTAAAATGTGAGGAGAGCAAACATAGCTGCTTATTAAGACGGCAGGGTAATAAGGTCGCTGACAGCGTTTTGGGTCTGAGACGTGTGAAAACTCCAGATGAGCCTGCATTGTGTTCACACCCAAATATCGCAGGGGTGATAACTATCGTAACCAAAACTGTGACAGGAACGGTTCAGATTATAACACAACAACGATTTGTCAGTTTGCTTCTCTGTGTGTCCCCACACCTCCCCAAGAGTGTTAGTGCAAGATAAATAAATAAATGAATTAATGAGTTAATCGACATTTTGTTCCGACTAGATTATGAAATATAATTCTGTAAACAGAGCTGATGTTCACATGATGGTAGAAGGGTTCCAATGACAACTATGACGTGATTTTACAATTTATAAGGCGAGAAACTGAAACTTTTTTGTTTTTTTTTTAACAATCAATATTTCCTCTCTACTAATTGACTGAATTTGGATGAAGATTCTGCGGGTCTCTTTGTATAAAATGTTAAAACCCATAAAAGGAAAGATGAAAGGTATTATTTTTGCTTTCATTTACCAGAAGAAACGATCAGAATTAAAAGCTTCTGACAAGTTATCTAAAAGATTAAAACGGGTCTTACCCTTCTGTCGGCCGCACTACTTCTTCAAAACAACCAGCTATAGAGAAAACGATGCAGTTGTTCAGAATAGATATGCAACTTATAGATGTGTTGCCCGTTTCACCCTTTGGCGGACTGTTCTTTTAGGTTAAATTCTGTTGCAAGGCTTGAGCTGAACTGACATCTGACAAAGCATAGTCAGAGGACATGAACAATGTGGGGCAGAAATCAATTATGAATGAAGACAATGCAGAAGCTTTGCACCCGTGCAGTCTAAGGGATGAGCGGACCTGACTGTGTAAGGTGAATTTAAATCTTCCTCTTAGTGAGGGAATGTAATAGGTTAATTATATTGTGTCCTAGTTCCGATACCTCACTGTCAAGAATAGTCACAGTTACTGTAGACAGCACAAATGAGGATGAGAACAAGAAGCAACAGATTGCTCAGTCGGGCCTGCTCATTTTCTGCCAGTAGATTGATTTCTAGAAGGCTTCAGATGCTCTCAGTGTTTCAATACTGCTTCCAATTATCTCAATATCTCACTGTCAAGAATAAGGCTAAACTCTTAAATTTAATATCAGACTGTAAACAACAGCTGCCAGCTTCTCACCATGACAAAGCAATCATATGAATGACGGATAAAACTTTAGAGGATTCCATTCCCTGAATCGCTATTTTGAAATCTTGCTTTCAGGAACACAGATAACTAAAGATGAGTCAACACTGTTCGAACCTGCACTTAACCTTAACTACAGTACCTCTCAGATAATCTCACTTCTTCCAAATATTACCTGTGCAAATGTATCTACCTGTAAGTAAGGTCTCATAATTTCAAGTCCCATAGAATTCAATTCAGTTCAAATCAGTGTATTTCTATTGCACCAAATCACAACATCTTAATATACATTACATGGTGAACCTTGAAATTAGATGAAAAACCAATATATACCCCTTGAGTAAGCACAAGAGGAAAAACTCCCTTTAAAAGATGAAACCTCCAATAGAATCAGGCTCAGTTTGGGGGGAGTGGAGAGTGGAGAGAGAAAGGAAACAACAAACAGTAGACAATACAGTGGACCCTGGCAGCATACAGCTCCAAGGTTAGGGCTGTAGAGGGAGACAGACAGGATGAAGCCCAGCTATGGGGCATACAAATGTGGCATATAAATTGATAATTCGTACTCTGTGTTCAGCCTGCAGCAACAAAATCCCCCCCCCCCAAAAAAAAATGTTTGTGAATGCACAATATAATAGAAAAGATACAGAACAAGCGCACGTTTTAATTTAAGAATGTAAAGAAGTGACAAACTGTTTAGTTTTCAGAAGGTTTTAAAAACTGGCTTCTTCTCTAACATATAAATGATCTGCGGCTCCAGTTAGCAGCTCTCCTGGTGGAGAGTCAAGTTAGTCCAGTGTCACAACCAAATCACAGTGACATGAACATGAGGATGTTTATAGCAGTAGCACCGAGGAAATTACACAACTACAATGCATTGATTTACTACTAGTTAGTGCTGAAAACTGCAAATCTTAATAATCTGAAACTACATGCGTCTCTCTTTCATCCATTCTCATCCCCGCACTGTCACATTCTGCAACCTTATCAAACACATTGGCATGATGATACTGATGCTAATGGTACCCATTGGTGCTGGAGTGAGATGCACAGGGTGTCCCATAGACTCTAGTGTTAATCTGCTCCCAGCAATTTTTGACGGCCAAAGCAGTTACTCAAGCCAAGTCCAGCAGTAACAAATGTCAAATGTTGCTACCAAACTACAGTAGTTTAAATAGTTGTGTCTTCATCTGTCAAAGTTAATTATATATATATATATATATATATATATATATATATATATATATATATATATATATATATATATATATATATATATATATACTTAAGTGACATATCGAAGACAAAGGCAGGGACTGAATATTAGAGTCACTATCATAGGCGAAGAGCTTGACAAAGCTTCAGAATACTACTAAACCAAAATGAGAGAGGGTTTCAGGCACACAGAGAAACTCACATCTCTCCTAAATCCCAAAGAGATTTCTGGTCTTTGATTCAAAGGTATTTCATCACTTTTCCTGAGACAGACCGGAGCCACAATTGGACATTTTCTGGGTTTAATATGGGTTTGGGTAAAATAGTTCACTTTTACACTCCACGCGTCTGAACCTGTACTTCGCTTCTCTTACACATTCATACAGATTCTTTATCACCTGGCGCCTTTCACTCTGTGTGCCAGTTCACTTACTATTCTCTGTTTTCACCTGTTTTTTTTTTTCCTCTTATGTTCTCCGGGCTCTTACAGCAATATAATGAATGTGCTAGATGTGATGATGGATACGCATCGCTTGGTTCTGGGTTGTTGTTGTGTCTGAGCTGACACCAAAGCGGATTGGTAGCTGTCACCTTCAGTTCTTGGTATTGATGGTTTGTTGGCTTATTATACAGTATGAATGCACCAGCACATTGTCTTCATATCATTTTTAGATTTCTTTCATCACAGGTCACATAACTGCTGTGTGTCCCGACCAAAGAGAATCAAATTTCCAGTGTAGAATTACATGAACTAACTTGGTATCACAGACTTAATTGAATGTTTCAGCACAATCAAACTTTCTTAACACTGACAGCTGTTTTTGTAAGTCGGTCTGTTGTTGCTGTCACTGTGTTTGTAGGTTTCATGTTGGACTGGCCTGTCTGAAATGGCGAGGCTGCCCTAGGTCTCCTCGAAGAATAGGTGGCTGACTTAAATGTGACCTTAATTATGTAAAGTTTTCCTTAACTAATAAGCAAATCTTTATTGGTTTGATGCCATCAGCATCAATAGCATTGCGGTAGCAGCATGGTTGCAGACAGTCAAAGGAACATTGTGTTTAAAATTAACAAATCAACGATTTCAAGGCTCCTTTATGCTGCATTGCTGCCTCTCGTGCTGAGTGAACCTAGTAGTGTGGTATTTCACTATTCATTGGGGTAACATTGGTGCCCTTTTCTAGATGATTTATCCACTTAATTAGAACAAATTAAACTTAGTAATTTTAATTACAGATTTGTTTGCATCTAGCTTTCACGGTGAGAGACACAGGGAGACAGAGAGCAGTAGACTGATTGTCAGTGAGTCTCTTTTTACGCCGGATCCTTAATCTTGTCACATCTCCTTTAATGAATCTCACAGTCCCAGCGCACTAATGAGATGTTTTGACTGTTGTGTTGATGTGAAATTGGACACACATTGTTGTTTTTAATGTGGTAACCCCCTTTCACTTTCACCAATACAATTACATTCCTGCTACAGCTATGTCCTTATGTATCTCAACTAATACAACTTACAGTGTGGTTTGTCACAGTCTCTTTCCTTACTTTAAACATGGCATTTGATTTCTAGTGTTTTCATAATATACAATATGCAATGTAAACATAATATACGCATAACACAACTAGCTTTGTTTGTGGTTTGTAGTCAGTTCTTTGAAAAACAGTTCAATAGTTATAAAATCTAACTTTTTTTTAATATAGTTTCAATATATTGCAGTTCAGGGTGCAACAGCTTCACGATTGCTGACATTCATCAAAGTGGTAAATCTATGAACAGAAGCACAGGTTCAATTTTATTTCCATTAGGGTTTCATTACAGATAACCTTAAATTCCTTCAGGCACTGGACCTTTTTTTTTTTATTATTATTTATTTATTTATTTTTATTACGAAGGTCTATTGAGGTGCTGTTTTATTGTTGTCATATAGACTTTGATAGAGTGTTGCCAGGGGCTTATTTTGTTACAATACACTTTATGAAAATACATGTAACATTTAAGACCAGTTGCAAGCATCAGTATCCTGCTTTCACACTTAGATCTCTGCCCCTGATGTATATGTGGGTTGATGTTAGTGGACATGATATTATTATGCAGCTCTATTTCATGTAGTTGATATTCTTATCAAACAATGAATGTACTTTGCACACATTCTGATTCACATGCTCGCTTTACTGTACTGTTGCTTTCAAATCTGCATTCAATTAGATTCTAATATGTAAACTATGTGTCAGAAGGTAGAGTAGCCAACAATTATTTTGCCATTTTCTTTTTTCAGGCACTGAAAAATCCTAAAGACAGAGAGCAGATGTAAAATATTATACACCAGCATCATTCTTATGTAAACACAAATCATGCTGAGTTATTGTTGATAAGTGTCACACCATGAGATTAATGTCAGACTTAGACATTCACGGTATGATACTCACACACACACACACACACACACTCACACATTGTTTCTCCTTACAGAGGTTATTAATTGTGTCTGATGACACGGCGAGGTTGAGAGTAATCAGTCTGTAATCAGCATCTTATCATCTGGCTTAAGAGGCAGGTCACCTAGTGCTGTGATATGACTATCACTTATTACCTTACCTTATTACCTTAGATGTGTATGGAATAATACGGGTGTATACGGGTGGTGCTCAGAGCATACATAGATATAGATGAGACATTCTTTGGTTCAATACTGCATCAGTAATGCAATAGCTCAGATATTGAATCATACCTCATGAGTTTTTTCCTTTAGTTATGTCCCAGACACAAGAAGACAATGAGTTAAATTCAACGAAAACACACAGAGACGAACAGAAAGAGATGTTACAGTGCAGTAATCCGTCTCTCTCACTGTTACTCACTTCTACGAATGAATCACCCCTAAATAGCAACTAAATTGTTCATGTTTTTATTTGCCGTTACTCACAAAAGCTTCTGAATGCTAAATGCAGCAGAATAACTGTGACAAACAAGACTCTCAATTTTAGGAAGGTTGGAGGAGGTAATAAACCTCTCTGTGCTGCAGCCTCAATTATTTACCCGAGTTTAGCCACAGACTAACTTTGTAAGAGCCTAATATTCTGGAAAATCATATTATATTCAGCAGTTGTAATTATGTCTGTACTGGTAGTCAGTGATTACTGATGTAATGCAAAATGTGAAGCAAATGTATTTATTTACCCACAATTTTTCAGATCACTTAGCAGTCACACTGTAATTTGGCAAGAATTGGCTCTCAATCAAACTGTTGCAAAACATGTTTGGACTATAGCATATGCAGATAAACGTTAGTTTTGTTTAGTTTTATCATGTGCTGGTTGAGGTTTTAGGGGAAAATAACAGCTAATCAGTGGAATGTAAATTACAATGTTTGAGTGTGAGCAGTGGGAAGGTGTGGAGAGTGTGTAGAGCATTTGAAAGGTTAAACATTGACCTTTCATCAGTCTTTAATATTAATAGAACAGCACAGCTGGCATTAACTGAAACCAAATGACAGTCCCTCTGTGATCTGTGACAGAAAGGTCCACTATCACATAAACAGCTCAAAGTTCACAACATATATACGCAGATATCTATCTATCTATCTATCTATCTATCTATCTATCTATCTATCTATCTATCTGTCTATCTATCTATCTATCTATCTATCTATCTATCTATCTATCTATCTATCTATCTATCTATCTATCTATCTATCTATCTTTAATAATTTCATCTTCATTTCTGAGAAACTGTACATCACCTTTGGGGAACAGATAAACAGTAAACAGTGAATGTGTGGTGTTACTGGCGTAACCTTGGCAATGATTGCCAAGACCATGTTTTTAGTTTAAAGTTAAAGTTTAAAGTTATTCAGCTCCTGCCTTTATCTTTGATATGTAATATAAGTATAGACAGAAACTAACTCTGACAGATACAACTTATACTGTGCATTTGACATTTATGAACCTGGAGCTTTCAAGGATTTTTTCTAAGGCTTCTCTGTGTCTCCTACAGACACTAAAGACCTCCATCTTCACCATTCTTTAACATAACATCCCCGGAGTCATTTTAATGATACAATATTGATATATCTAGATCGTCAGTTTAATAATTGCCCCTCCTTTACAAAAAATCTATTGTCTTCTGTTAGTTTCACCTACTGTATAGATGAATCATTAACTCTTGGCCTCTTGGATGAATATTGATGATAGCAGTAAAGAAAACCTTGAATGTGGAGTTTACAGTGAGGAAAAAATAACACTTCTGCATTATGACTCCTCCCAATGAATATGTTACCTGTGCAGAAAACATTAGGCTTTCACTGTCCCGTCAAGTCAAACCTCAAAGTGTCCAAAATTACCACAGCTGGACTAAGAAGGAGCTGCTCTGGGTGTCAAATACTGCTTTGATTACCTCCAGCATTGGTATAATTTGCCAAAAGGGCCTGACAAAGCATCACACTTTAACGTTGCTTCTTGGAAAACAAATTGTGCTTGACTGCTGCATATCTTGCGATGTGATTTTAAATGATCCAAGTCATGACTCGAGTAGCTGACTGCCAGGTGGATGTGGAGCGCTTCATGCCCTGAAGGCTGGCGTCTCAGTGAAAAACAGCTGGTGTCATGTCAACAGTGATTCTGCCAGGACAAGCTGTTCCCCTTGTGTTTAGCAGCAGAGGTGTGCACAACTTTCTCTGATCTGAGAGGGCTCTTAAGTGTTTTGAAGTTGGACTGGTCTGAAGGGGATCATCTGACAAGTATGTGATATACATGGAGCGATCAGATGATTGTATGCTCTCAGATAAGAATTAATTCATGTACAATATCAACAATGGTAATGCTGTTTGTTTATGACCATCTTGTCAGTTTTGATGAGGATGTATGATGAGTTTAGTTCAGAGTTGGTAAAATACAAAAACAAACTAGGAGTAATAAAGTTAATAAAAATACAAAAGCTAAATTAATTGGACTGTATTATGTTTTGACTTGTTTTGTTGACCTACATTTACTACCTCAGCATACATATCTTGTCTGGAATAAGGCCTCTCTTCCAAACATGATAAGCTTTAAAAGTTTTGTGAGTTTAAAGAGTCGAGTTATTCTACCACTGGTCCATTTTAGACCCTTATCTTGGGGGTCTTAACATATTTCAGATTTCTTAAAATTTTCAGAGTACTGCCACAGTTGGATCTGCAAGGGATTTAAAATATGGACTTTAGTTTATTTGATATCCTAATGGTACTATATGGCACCAGTACTGTTTACAACATAACAACATCTGTTTTTCCTGTCCTAACAATGTTCACATTGGTTAGTGTGTTTAATAGCTTATAATCAGTGTCTCAATAAAGTCACTCAACTAAATGTATGTGCACAGTTCTTAAATGTGCGCTGTTTCTTCCACCACAAGCCCGAATCAGCCCTTTGAGTTTACATTTCCCTTACATAGTTCTTAGTCGCCAATCTGATGATGGCAACCGTCACACACACACACACACACACACACACACACACACACACACACACACACACACTGTTCTTTTTTAGACTTTTTATCATGTGTCTACTGTGTAGCTATTTATTTCTTTCTCTTAATGAGATGAAGATCAAACATTAGATGCAAATTTACCCCATGGCTCAAAACCAGGACAATTAAAATTAGCATCTAGCACCTGACCTAAAGCTTTCAGTTGGAGTTTATCTGATCTCTGTGGTCTTTGATGAGACTGGGTCAGACTCAGTTGCCCCGAGTATTTTGATTGTGGTTTGTTGGCTTGGTCTGGGAGTCCATTTTAGGTTCAAGACTGTTGTCTCACTATTCACATAATTTAGCATTTATGAATTTTACTTAAGTTAGACACATAATGTGTCTTCGACTGGGCTTTTGATTGGGTTTGGATTTGAAAAGAAGCGTCTGTCTCTTTGGTTTACATACTGAAACCCTCGATTCTGATGCAGTTTTATAAATCTTTTGTGTAATTATGCCACAAGCACTAGCTTAACCCTTTTCACACAGTTCCCCAAACACAGAGAAAATAGTTCCTCTGCATAGGAACTCATCTCCACATGACGCGAGCTGGCATTTTGATTATTGTTTTTGTTTTGTGGCATTTGTGCCTCCCATCGCGAGTTCAGTTGGGAATCACAACACAAGAGAGTTTGACTTTGATATTTGATAGTATCATCATTATTCACGGCTGACTCAACATTCGGTCAGTTAGTGAGGAGTTCCTTTACTAATGAAAAGCTCATTCTCCCACTGTGCTAAATATAAAATACTGCACAATATGTAGTAAATACATGGATTTATAGTACTGTATTAATTCTTCGCTCTTTTTCCATGTGGATCTTAGTGAATTCTCAATTAATCGAAGCCAGCGGGCTTTAATTTAATTAATGTGTGTGACAGTGTGAGGAGGTGTCATATCCATTGGAAGACACACTGCAAAGTATATTAGTGACTTTTATAACGGGCAGCTTTCGATGAAAAGGCACATCTGAACACACTCTCCAATTGAATAATGTAAGCAGCAGCTGTGACAGCTAGTTATGACTGTCAATCAGCTATGCAGCTAGTTGCCCACAAGTACAGAAAGCAAGGAGGCTGAATAATTATAAATAATATACCAACATGATAAATAATGTGTGTTTCTGTTACAGCAGGTGAGATAACGCCTGGATGAAATCCTTCAATACAAACATAGAATAGCTTCACCTACTTGCTGTTTGCCAGAGGTTGTGGAAAATTGAAATTATCATCTTGTAGCTGAAGCTCATGAATAACATGAACAAGCTCTTCAGTTAATCTGCTTCTTCCAGTCGGGCCCATGTCAAAGTCTCTGCAGTCAATTCATTCAGCTCAAACTGTGCTGTGCTCAATAGGCCTAACCTACAGCCTCGCTAATATGGACCTGGCATTTACAGGGAGAAAAGAAGCCCTGCTTATTGATTCGGCTGCTTTGTCGCCGAGCCTCCTGCCCGAACAAATAGAAATGTGTCATAATGGAAGAGCAGAAATGATAGACTGCTCTCCATAGATTATTTCTTTCTATACCTGAACCGGGATGGCCTCTTTGTCTGTGTGTGAGCTTTACCTTGGTTCCAGTCAGGGATTAAACCATGAAATAGAGCAACAAAAGACTGAAGATTAAATAAAGTGATGACATAGGGTGAAGAACTGGTAATCTTAGGACAGCTTTGATTGAATTATCAATAAGTAAAGAACATTCAGTGATATTATTTTCTGTAATATTACATAAAAAAATAGTCAAATGACCTCCCACAGTAGCTTGTATAGCATATGACATAAAGGTGTCATCGTTAGAATGTGCTACTGCATTTTAGTGCTATGTAAATAAATAACTTTAAGAAGAGATTAAAGTCAGAATCTTCCTAGAATAAAGTCGGGATGGTCTGAAATTAAAGTCAGAATATTCTGATATTAATGTCATGAGATTCTGCAAATTCACATTTGCACATGCTAATGAAATGAATTAGTGGATCTATTTTTGCAGAGCTGTCAAAAGGTCTTCTCTAAACCCTCCTCCTGCACCTGCAACCGTTGATCCACTTCAGCAGTCTGTGCCTATTTGACTACTCAGAGAACTTTTGATTTTATTTATGTATGTTACTACTGTGAATGTGTGGATAATGTGCTTATGGCAAAACGATGTCGACTTCATTGCAGTAGAAACATTAGCGCCAAGTTTGTTTGTTGTGTTTATTTTTTTTTATTTAAAACTCTGACAGTATGTCTGCTTTGAATCCTGCTTAACATGGAGTAGAAACATGTTTTCTCCATGTCTAAACTGCACAGGGAACCGATTTTAGACGTAGTAGTACACATATTTTGACATTTCTTGTTGTAGCGAGTTATTCGGTTATATGGTACTGTCCAACCGAGTGTGTTGAAGATAGAATGAGACAGAGAGAGACAGATTTTATGGGGAGAAAAAAAAATGTAATAAATGTTGTCACCAGCCGTCAGAAGCATGTTTCAGAAGACATTTCTATCTGTATATCAGAGAGCCAGTTTTCGATTGAGTCTCACCATCCCCCACCCTCCCCACCTTTTGAAGTGCTAAATCATTTCTTCAAGCACAAGATTGTTAAAATAAATATCAGATACAGCTGATATCTTACGATACAGCTCTTGTTAGGGTATAGACAGAACCATTTGCAAAACATTTACAACTATGCTAGTAAACAGGCTTGAAAGATTAATAAGGTGGAAATTGTACATGTGGTCATTAGATCCGTGCAGCAGCAAATGATATTCGTACTGCACCCGGGTGTATCAGAGCAACATCTGTCAGCCTGTGAAGAAAGCATCTGTATGCACATCTGGATTGAAGTCCTGGATATCAACTTGGATCAGACAAAGATATTATTCTGCAAATGACTGTACAGCACAGACAAGAAATTGATTATTAGCTAAGAATGGAAAACGAGTTTCCTCTAATCTACATGTTTTATTTAACCCTTACCAGTGATAGAGTTTATCCCAATCATTGACTTTGTTTTCATAGTTATTTAGAGAGAGAGATCATGCAATATGTGCACATTGTGAACCTGAAGGACATGCAGTTCATATTTGTTAAACTATAACAGACACACTGAATGCTGAAGCATATTTCTTATTATACTGTAGATGTCAAGCGCTGCACCATTCATTGGTAGCATATAAATCATTGGCAGACAGTTGGCAGACATGAAGCAGGAATTGGCCATGGCAAATTAATTCATCAGCAATAGTGATTTCCTGTTAAATCAGGGCAGTGGTCTCTCATTTAATTGAAGCTCAGAGGAGAGAAATTCCATCTTTCTGTCTTTTTGGGAGGGTGTCAGAGTCTTATCAGTGAAGAATAGACAGGTGTTTATGTCTGCAAGTGGAATCTGTCGTGCTCACTAGATGTGAATTAATGGAATGATAAACAAGACTTCTATAACTTCAGCAAATCAACATCATTTGTGTGATATGCATCTGAATCTGCATAGATGTGTGAGTGCACACTTGACGTGCGCGTGGTTTTCTGCTGTAGGCATCTGCTCGTGGGAATGCAGGATTTTAGACGTCACCATTGTGCTCTGTTTCCTCCCATCACTGTCACACTGCCTCTTTATCCATTAACACTTCATGATGGGTCTTTGATTTGATTTCCATCTCCTTTTCTCTCTCTCCCCCACACAAAGAGCACAGCTGTGTGGATCTCTAATTTCAAATCGTTTGATTTGAGGATTTTGGGCAAATCGCTATCACAGATAATCGTTTCAATGCAACGGGTGTAACAAAGTTGACAGGTTCCCATTATCCCTGGTAATATCTGAGTTAAGTAATGGATGAACTGATAAATACACCATATGGATTATTAGTGAAATAAATGAAAAAGGTAACTATGTTTAGTGCTGACTGATAGTATGTATATAATCTAAACTCAACCCTAAACCTAACCGGCCATGTTTATTATAATCAACCTAATGTCTTCTTACTCTTTCATACTCCCTGTATTAACTGGCCCTTTGCTGCTTACATAGTCTTCAGCATGTATCCACCATTCTTCACTTAACACTTAATAAAATCAGTAAAGCAATTTCTCAGTATTATATGATTTGAATGGTAATGAATGCTGTGGTTTGTGCACACAGAGCAGCTCTTATTTGTTCCCTTTGTGCTGCGTTTGAAGTATATTTACTTCAAACACTGTTAAAACAAAAAGCTCTTATGTTTGGAAGGTGCAACCTAACTGCTGCCATTGTCATATGCATCCATTTAGGTAAATAACGTGCCTTTTGGGCGTGTTATTGAAAACCTCCGTATCCGAAATCTTGGATTATAATCCTTAATGATCATGTTGAACTTGACGTACATCAACAGTGTCTGAGTCCAGATCAAGGCTTGCAGAACTAGCAAACACAGACAGCTGGTCATCCAACACTAATGTTTTGGCTATGTATATCTGACAGTGTTATACATCGTATTAAATGTCATGTTATTAATACCAGGTGCTGGTACCTGTGTAAACTGAGCACCTTCTTTACGGTGACATGTTAAAGTGCAGTGTAAATAGGCAAGGGCATCTTAAAGAGGGGACCACCTTCTCACTAATATGATAGAGTTTCTGTGTAAAAAGCACCGTCACTTCACTGCCACTGTCATATAAATCATTTTAAAGTGAATTTATCTTATCTCATTTACACTTCATCTCATCATATTATTAGCCTCTGACAAAAGAGTCCGATACTCTGCAGCTTTGTTGCCTTTGCTGTATTATCTCCTCCATCTTTGACAGATACTATGACTCTTCTTCAAAGTAGCTTCACTGATAATCTCTTTAGACAATAGGAGAGTAAAGCTGTGCCTCTTTGGCAGAGCTTCACTGCCGCTCACTGCAGGGTTATCTACTGAAGTCCTATCATCCCAAGGACTGTTGCATCACCG
This sequence comes from Anabas testudineus, assembly GCF_900324465.2. Classification (NCBI taxonomy): domain Eukaryota; kingdom Metazoa; phylum Chordata; class Actinopteri; order Anabantiformes; family Anabantidae; genus Anabas; species Anabas testudineus. The sequence continues at coordinate 10,055,569 of NC_046622.1, read as the reverse complement.
CTGAAGTGCACTTGAAAGACAGTTCAAATGGAAGCATTAGATTATTCACATTGCAAATGCATTGATGTTTAATTACAGATATATTTATAAGACTTTGCAAGTTTGCATTAAAGAGGTTTCAGGCAGAGGCACCAGCTCTGGGCTGATAATTGGAATTATGTTGCATCTGTTTTTTTGATGCTATTTATGTAGTTCTTCATTTACAGTATATGTAAGGTAAAGTAATTTCTCCAAACCATCTCCGCTGTCTCATAGGCATGAAGACATAAAGGTCAATATAGTCGAACACAGTGACTGATTCACTTCCCCTTCCCCTTAGTGCTACTGAACTGTACCGGCTCCTTAAATCAACTGTCAAGCTGCTTTATTTAGCAGACAAATCAGAGCCGTAGTAGATCTGTCTGTAGCCGTTAGTCTAAAGACTCAGGAGCAACCTGAGTAGTCCATGCTGATCAGGGGAAATCAGAACACCTGCAGAGGCTTTTTAGCCTTTGTTGTTGCAGTTATGATGCTTTTTGTTGAATATGATTGATGATTCAGTTTTTAAGGTCAAAACTCAATGTGGAGGACAGTGATCCTCCAGTAAGCAAGACGCATCAAACTATTAATAGCTGGAGGAAAATGTTATTATTCTTATTATAGTTGCAGCAGTTCCTAATAAACCCACTATGTATTATATTGATTACATCACATATTTAGTCTGTGATATGCAGTATTAGTATTTTAAAATGCTTTATTTTATTCATGCAGTATTGTTTTATGTTACAGTGCTATTCTTATTTAACCAAAAATCTAAACATAGTATTGACAACAGCAATCTTACCATAAACAGGTATTATGTTTAACAGTGCCTCCATATTCAATTTATTCCAATGCACAAAGAAAATAATCCTTCATTCGTTTTCAATAAAACACTGAAATCTCTGTTTAATCTTTTTTGCCCCAACACCATACGTGAAACGTAGATGTCATTCATTTATCATCCTGCTCTCGGGAATATAAACACAGATGGTTATTATAGAGACAATTAGATGACTTTTTTCTCAGATAATACCACTGACTTTTTTTTTTTCTTTGTTCAGAATTTCAATTCTTTAATCTATTTGTTATTTCAGGCTTTCAGAGACAATATCAAACAATAAGGCCCTCACAAAGGGTGCAGATAAAGAAAAGTGTCATTGTTATGTTTTCCTGCCACAAATGTAAAAAAACAACAACATAAAAACAATACCGTCATGTTCTCAGTGTCGGAAATTAAGTTGGACAGATTGGTCGATTTCACATCTACATTCCTTCAATGCCTCCGTATCCTTCACGTTATGTTTATCATTCAGCTGTGTCTACCGTCCTTGTCAACAACATGAGGACAATGGGTGTGTTCATGGACAACATCTGTTGCTCAAACTGCCAATTGAGTGTTGTCTTTATCTCTGAGTGTTTGATGGTGAGAGCATGCTTGTCAAATCATAACTCTCTCTCTCTCTGTGAGAGTGTGTGTGTGTGTGTCTGTAATGTTGATGTCAAGAGGTTATCTGAGCAGTTAAGACGAGGGTTGCTGGTGAGGCAGATAAACTGTCCTTCATTTTCTCTGTGTTGACTTGTCCTGTCAAACACTGAATTAATCTATAGCAGTGACAAATGTCACTGAAGAGGTTAAAGCGAGCAGGAGTGTCCGCTGCTACAGTTTGTGGACACATTTGCATGTATGCTGTGAGAGAAAAGGGACCAAAAGCAACAAAAGACCAACGAGCATTCACTTCATCTCACGCAGGGAGTTCCTGTGCTCCAGTTTCCCAATGTACCAGTACCAGCCCAACCGTCTGTCTTCTGGCTGATAACTGACCACCTTCTCTCCCGCGACGCCTTGTTCCATGCACCGTTCTTGCAGCTTTCACATTCATGCCACCCGTAAGCATGATGTTGATGGTTCCCCTTTGCCTCCTCTATTGCCTTTGCTAGCCCTGGCCTTTTGCGTCTCCAGAGCTGTGTGCTGTCCACCCTTCAGCAGTAGACCTGATTTGGCATTGGGTTTCTGCACGTCTGCTCTCACAGTGCTTCTCTGAGTGGTGCTGGTTTTGTGCGAGAGTTGGATAGTCTGTCTGATTTGCAGAGCTCAGGCCTACATTTTAAACCCTGTCAACTTGATTCGAAGGGGGACTGAAGACTCTCACGCAGGCTGATGTGCCCAGATTTGTATGGACATTTCTAATATGAAGGCTTAGATCAACATCGTCAGGTGGCTGTGAGCTAAACACAACCACTTACACTGCGTGTGGCTATTTTACAGTCATGTCTTACATCAGGGAGGGGACAATCCGTCAGAGGAGCGTCCCACTTGCCACTATTTTCATGGAGTATTTGTAGCTCAGCAACATTAAGGTCTAAACCTTAGCCTGTCCGTTGCTTGTTATATTTATGGACATTTTGTGTTCTGACTCACTCTATTCTGAGTTTAGCTGAGCAAGCATTTTATTACAAAAGGCCTCACATGTCCTTTGACAGGGACCTCCTTACACTGATGTGGTAGCAGCAACATCATGGGCAGTATGTCCAATGAGCTGGGCGCGAATTATATCCTGTTTTGCTATATCCCAATAGTGACATTCCTATACGGTTCAGCCTATACAAAACAGAACATTGGTTGGGTAAAGTAAGCCTTATGAGGGTCTTATAAGTGTAGGTTCTGCACTCTATGCTCTATTCTGTGGGCCCTATTAGCTCCTTTTTCCAGCCAAAGGAAAAAAGGCTGATTGAGGTTGGGAGCAGTGACTGCACATGATATTGAAATCATATGAGACATCAGTGTTGCTGTCAGTGACTTAGGTTTTATTTCCTTTACTTGCGTGCTGTTTGGCAAGAATCTGTGAACCACTGCCAATATTCCACACCTCCACAACTGCACGTACACACACACACTCACACACACACTCACACACACACACACACACACACATTGCCAGAGGAAACTCAGCTGGCTGGCAGAAAGATTTTCATTATCAAAGCAACTAGCTGACATTAAGAGCCTCCAGCTATGGCCAAGGATGAGGAGCAGCCTGTCACAGCAGGGGAGCAAAAAGCCATAATCTGAGAGAGCTGGGAAAGGTGTACATGCGATGTGTCTTATTGATCACCTGTACTTTTTTTGTTGACAAAACTCAATCTCTACCTTTGTACCTAACCATTAGCTTACTAATCAATGTGTTCGCTGAACTGAGCAACACGATTGTAATCTAAGAGATAAAACGAAGTAAGAGCTCATTACACCACTTATTTAATAAGATTGGAATCACAGCTTAAATGTCATATTGTGTTTAATGTCATAATATATGATGTTCCCAGAAGTGTTTTTTTTTTTTGTGTGTGTGTTTTACTGACTCTTTTCCCTCGTTAATATATTCTTAATAACACACTAGGAACAAATGCTGAGAAAAAGACAATCATGTGTGTTGCAATAATCAACTCTGAATCAGTACAGCAAGCAGATTTTGTTTTCATAGATAAGTGTAGGTCTCTCAGCGACTACAGCCGCTCCCTCTTCAGCCTTTTTTCAGGCAGTAATTCTGGCAAATAGTCTGATTCAGTGGCTCCACTCTGAATAATTTCATGCTGCATTTGTGTTTGGAAACAAACATCAAGGGAAAAGAGGGCAACTATGAAAAAAAAAAACAGAAGGCGCTCATTGTGTGCGTATGTGTCAGTGCTGGAAACCAGGCATAGGAATAAGGTGCGATCCACTTAGATAACAGCCACACAGCCCTCTCTACTCATTACAGCTGTGAAGGGAAACGTGCATCAGGAGATTAATGAGGATTTGATCCAGTTCAACAATTCCACTCCTAATGTGATTACTATTATTTATTCATTGCTTATCAAATATACATCAAAACTCGGTGAGGTTTCTCACAATATTAACAAGAAAAGAGTGTCAGAGAATATACCTGAAGATTTTACAGAATTCTTAATGAAAATATGTCTTCATACGTAGGCAAAAATAACAATTAGCCGGTAGGATCTGCACACTGGACTTTTCGTGAAATTAACTGGATGCATATTCAGTGTTTTTTTTTTTTTATTCTTACAAAAACCTCTCAAATCAGAGGATCTGAGAGCTGTCAGGATTTGCTGTACTTACAAACCCAGAAGACTAACAGCCTCAGCGTTTTTCCTGAGGCTCAATTAAGAGCCAGATACAACAGCAACATTTGCCTTTTTTCAGATACTCATCAGGTTCACACAGTGTTAGTCACAGCAACTCACTTCTCCCTCCAACCTCCTGAAAGCGGCTGAATCGACCGTCCTTATCGCCCAGAGGAGAAAAAGAAAAGAGAAAAAGGTGGGAGGAACAAAAGAAGCCAATGATAAAAGAACAAAACAAGCAGTAAAATTGAAAATTGATTTTGACAGTTTTTGTTGAACAAAAGGCAAAAATGCTCTACATGCATAAATATTGTGGTTGAAATGTGGTTTAACCTGGATAAAAGAAAAAAAGAGAGAAGAAAGTATGATGGGGAGGGAGGGGTAGGCTAAGTCAGATGACGGTGATAGTGATAAGTGACAGAGAAGAAAGACAATGAAGACAAAAAGAGAGAATACAAACTGCTATTAGTACTTTTTAGTATGAATTTGATTTGTCCTCATCCACACCTTTCACTTTGGGTCCTCTGTTTCATATTTGATGGTAAATCTAACATCTGTCACTCCATGCTCTCAATCTGGAAATTAAATGTTTTATTAGGAAATGGTCCTCTAAGAAAAGACTGTAAATTAGATGGATATATGGAGTTTACTGGTACTGTGCGTTCACTAGCTGCAGATTACACCACAGCACAAAGACCCCACTGTCTTGGCTCCTCAGTATTAATGTGGAACAAATACATTGTCTATGCATGCGTTACTGTTTTATTAGGAGCAGCCAGTCATTCAGGCTCTGTTTCATCTCTCTAATGCTGCCACCCCAGGGTTCTGTAGGATTACATGTATTTAAAGCTGCTCAATGAGCATTTACACTTCAGTTACACCAGGGACAACAAGGCCTCTGGACTTCACACATTCAAGATTTAGACACACTGACTGGGAAACACTCTGCATAATTAAATAGTGTTAGTAGTTTGCACAGGGAAAAAGTGTGTTAGTGCGAGTAGAGGTAGACTATTTATTTAGACTATTTACAATATAGGTTATGTAATTAAAGTTTAATATTTGGGGTTTATAATCAGAAGATTTATAGAAATACAACATGCTACTAATACAAATGTAGATAATGAACTGTTTTTGTTTTAGAGTTCAGTAATTCAGTTCAATAATTACATTTGGTTTGTTCAGTCCACAATTGAGACTTGTTTCAAGTAAGTATCTCCCATTTTCCTTCACTGCAAACTCTTTCCTGCAGACATAAAATTTGTTTTTAGTTGACTTTGGTGCTTGTTTATAAAGCAGTAACTTTCAGACCTGCTCAGTGCTCAAGAGACAACCATGTCTCTCTGGTCATCTCACACTCTTTGAAGAATTAAATTAAATAACGGGGAAACTTTTTTTTTCCTGGTACAGTCATGCTGCTCTCTCTGGAACAAGTTGCCAGACGACCTCAGATGTGCTCCATTACCCCGTTTAATGGGATGGTTAACATGTTACTTTTCTCTTTTTTGAAGGTGGTGTTATTTCACCGTGTTCGTGCTACATTAATGTTCATCTAAAAGCATTTAGAGGTGCTTTCACTTACAGCAGCTCACAGTTTAATAGTTTGGTGAAACTCATGTTTGACTATGTGTTTTGTCACAGTAGTGATTTTTAAAATGTATCTCAAAAAGTGCAAGTGTCATTTTTTTAGATAATGATGACTCAGTAACACAGTGTGTCACAGTGAATTATGTCAGGGAGTGGTTAATTATTAGACTTGTGCTTCTTCTCAACACTGGTGTAAAAATGTCTGTGTTTTAATAGATCGTCGTAGACCTGCCAGTTTAATTAAAACATAGGCAACACACCAATTCTATATATAGGTTTTTCACTCAGATAGGAGGGAGAGGGAGATATCGCTGAGCACTGACTTGTAGTTAAAGCTATAAGAAATTCTCAGTCAGTCGTTGCATTCAATTTGACTAGTGCAACTCCTAAGTCTTTACTTCTGACCTAGACTTAATGGTATGAACTCTACTTAATTGTTTAAATAACTTTGACATTAGTCTATGAACTGTGTCTTAAAGGGGTATAAGCCGACGGCACCTGCGTTCTTTTTTCAGATTCAGGTGATGCCTTTGAGAAATGATTCGGAGAGTAAAAAAGAAAGAAAGGTGTGTTAATGCTTTACAATGGGAACATGAGCAGAGATTCACGTTAGCCTTCTTAACATGAGATTTTTTAGCCTTGTGCTGTAGCTGTTATACTGTAGAGAAAACCTCCGGCTGAAACACTGGAGTAGGTTGGATTTTGGTGAGGGCTGCATGTGTTTGTGAACCAGACACAGGAACTCTTCTTTTGGTCTGTTTGTGTGGGTGTCTGTGTGAGTCATGGGATACAAAGCATCATGGCACAGGTTTCTAGTGGGCATTCTTTTTCCTTCCTTCAGTTGTAAATACTCTTCGTCTCTGTTTATATACTCTCACTTTAAACATTTACATCTGGTTTCTCTTCATTATTCGTGATTACAGTGCTCATGAAATTAGTGACAATAGCTTCAACCAGGAGGACAGATCTGGGTCCAGTGACATCTACTGTATATCATGACACCCTGTACTACTGGGAGCTCTGTGAGGTTAGACAGCACTGTGTGAGCCTGAGTGTACCATTGCAAAGACATCAAAGAATAAATGTAGAAAAAGAAAAAATGATAATTATCAAGGGAAAACTTAAAGTGCTGCTATTATGGGAGTCAGTGCTGAAGACACCATTTTTGTACTGTCAATAGATTTTTTGCTGTGTCCTTATAACTGTATTAATAAATATAGAGCTTCATTCACACACATGCTGTTATGAGCGAATCAATGTGATGTCTCCTGTTTTAATTCCATTGTCTTACCAGCAATTATTATCTCGACAGCACTTTTAAAGCTATTCACCAAGCATGTGCTATGACATCGACAGGGCAGATTCATCCTATGAGAAAACACAATGTGTTAATGTCACACAGCCTTTAGCTCTCGAACAAGACTTTAGTGGCTTAGTCACTCGGCCTGTTGGCTAACTGCAATTTGCATGCTAATACTCAGCCGAGATGAGCCTATTAACCTTAAAAGGGTTTCCCTTGCATAGTGCCAGGACAACACTTTTTTTTTTTTTGTAAGTTTTTTCTAGAAAGCTACCTGACATAACCAGATCTAATAGATGAGCATGAATTGTCAGTGTATATACAGCACACCCCTCTACTGGACACCAATCCCAATCTAGTTTGTGTGTGTTTCTGTAACATTTGCACCTCTGTGAACAACAGCGACCGGATTTGTCACAGTGGTGTTCAGAGGAGGTCATTTCATGGTTTAGGTAGCAGTGAGTGTCTTGAATGTTTGGGTCTGCGTGTGGTGATTTTTTACACTCTGTCTCTGTCTCTGCTTGTCTGGTCTCTCCTCTAAAGTTACTGTGCATTCATAGGCACATTGTGATGATAAAACAATCGCTTGTAAATCATTTACATAAATTATCTTTGAATGAAAGAACACATGCACGTGCAACAAGAGACAGTGCTGGTGGACAGTCTGTACAGTGGTAGGATGTGCAGGTCTTTAGAGAAAAAACTGAAGCATATTGAAGTTTTGTCTTTTTTCTTAAATATGTGCATATTTTCTGAACTCTGTATTTGCATACGTAGACTGCTGCATGAATGTATGTTAACTGTCCTAACATATTTAGGAACCTGAAGGTGAAATGAAGGAGATAAACTGAACGTATCCATTTGCAAGAAAATGAAAGTGATCAGAAAGAGTTTTGCTCACTCGAATCTGTGTTTATGGTTTCAACGAGTCCTCCAACAGGCCCATAGAGGTTGTTTATCTCAGCCCTCTCATACAGTAAGACTAGCTTCACTGTTGTAAGAGCGCCCCCATGCATAAAGGCAGGTGTTTGTTGAAATCGCACCCCTGTTTGATGTGTATGTACCCATACAGGAAAGCAGTGCTATGCAACCCCCTAATATAGGCCAGAGCCCTGCAGCCCTCACTTTAAATTGAAGCCACATCATATCACATGATGTGAACTTTGCGACACTGCAAAGTCAGTGTTTGTTCTCATAGTCAGCCGCAGGCGTGATATATGTCCCTTCAGTACTCGCTCCTTGTTCCTGTCCTCTCATATCTTTCCATGTTCCACCAATAGCTGATGCAAAGCTGGACAGGTTGTGTTTTCGTGAGAGCCAGAGGGCTGGAGCTGTTCTCATGTGTCCTGTCAATGGACCTCAGCTCTCTCCACCGCCTCGACCACCAGACTCCCCAGACAGAGCGCGGACCGACCTCCAAGTTCTGTCCTTCAATCCAGGACAAAACTGTCTCCTTCAGCCATGTCGTTGTTACTCCACAGCTGTCTGCTTCAACAGATTAAGAGAGCTTTAAATAAGATCCATCAGAGCTGTTTGGTGTATTCAGAACTGCCACAGATTCTGATTCATACACATATTTATCATCTTTGGGTTTGATAAAGTCTCATAAAGTTCATCTGTATCTCATTCTGCCCTATTTCCTCCTCTTTTCTGGTTTTCTTCACCCACCTGCTTCTTTCTTCACTCCTCCTGATCAGTGACAGTCAATATGCTATCAAGCTGATGTGCAGCTATTCCTGCACAGAATAACATAGTAATGAGCCTTAATATGTATCAGGTTGTACTTCATTCAGCCGAGACTGTAAATGGCCTCAGGCTTAAATACACTTAGTTCATGTCAAATGAATGAAAAGACGGTGGGTGCACCCAAAGCAGTGAGATTTCTTTTTATTTAGTTTAACTCATTACACATCAGCACAGTTTGTGAAAGAAGAAATCAATTAATCCTCCCAGTCATTTGAATAAACCCCTCTGAGAAGAATAGAGAAAGATCAGGTGATGATTACTAAGAGGCTCTGGATCATGGCATGGATTTTTAAGTAGAGGTTTAACCACAGCACACAAGTATATAATGTCATTAAAAATCATATGTTTGAACTGTTCAACAACGTCGACCCCAGAAGTTTAATGGTGGAAGTGAATATAAGTCAACACTTATATATATATTACACTATCAATGTAAGAAGCTCTAGTAGTATTAATAAGTGCCACACACATTTAACTTACAGGATTACAGGTTTTATTCAGATTAACATTACAATAACCTATAATAAGACTTTCATCAAAATTACTACCAGTGTCTGAGATAAAGTCTCCAAACTCTTCTATGAATGTTTAATACAATTCTGAACTGAGCTGCAGGAAGAGCGAAGGACAAAAGGTGTAAAGAGAGCCTCTGTCAGTCAAGTTTTTTTGTCTCTGACTGATTGTGTTTGAACTGGATCCAGCCCAGACTTTGCTGGTCATGTCATAAATCAAAAAAAAAAAAAAAAAAAAGAGGGATCAAACATAGCGTTTGATAGAACGATGTGTGAGAGAGTAAAGAGAAGTGGAGGGAGGAAGGAAACAGAGACACCGTATAGACATGTAAAGTGTTTTCATGTTGTCATACAAACCCTACCAAACCTTTGCTGTCTGCTGTCCTCCCACTCTCTTTCTTGGATTCAGCAGCATCACTCTGAAGTTTACGCCTCTGTTCAGCAGTTTTCCACCTGCACCTGTTCTCATTTTTCTTGTTGGGTTTGATTGGGAATATCACTGCTTTGTAAACTGTTTTCAGCAGCTGGATGTTGAGTATCAGCATCCTTCACTACTGTCTAATTATCAAAGGCCTTTAGATCTAGAGAGGTATTTCTCTATCATTGTCATCATCTATAGATGTTTTTTTTTTTCACTGCTGTCCCCTGATCTGTCCTATTGTAAACCTAGTTTATATGTGAGTCTGTAGTATACTGTAACTTTAGCTCTGTTCCTTTTCGACCATGGAGTCTTTTTTCCGCTTGCTGCTGTATTTGTTAATCCACGGTCATCATCAGCAGGATTTGTTCTCACATTAAAATCGCCACCCTCTGGAGCACGAGCTGGGAGTTATCACAAGCCTGCACCTGACAAAGTGCCTACAAGGAAAACAGAAAGGGGCAGTAACACAAGAGAGCCCTAAGAACATGCACTTTACAAACTGGACCTTCATCACATATACAAAAAAGAGTTGATAAGGTGACTTCCACAAGCAATAGAGAAGAATGAAAACAAAGAATAAACCCCCAGCATGACACAGGATCAGAAACTTGTCCAACCTCAAGTTAAACACACCCGTACGGTTGAAGTGGCACAGCACAGGAGATCTGCCTGAACAGTGCAAGACTCAGCAGTCAATTTGCATTTGCAGAACATGCAGTGCTCCTTTATGGTCAGCAGTACGTATTGTACCAACAGTGATATTTAACCTCAACAGATATTAAATAATAAAGAAAATCACCTATACTAACCTCTCTTGAGGTTAAACACTTGGGACTCCTCAGTAGTTGCTTTGAGCTGAAGACGCCTTTCCAATAAACACCTATAAAAACTTCATACAAGGCTAGTTGCCTCCGAATATGACTACATCTCAATGACTGGGAACCCCCGCTTACATCTCAAGCAAGATTTCAATCACGTTATTTACTGTTTTTTATATCACAATGACAATGAAATAGAAGGTTACCATTAAAATCAACAGGAGCAGTGATATCTTCTGCTTTGTCTGAGTTGAGGTGTTTGACAGGTGGGAATAAAGTGAACGTTACACATCAGGAGTCACAGTTAAACGTCGTCGTTGATGTTGATCTGAAGGCAGAACTGGATCTGACAGGAGATGTGGCAGAGAAGAAGCTAACAAGTCCACAGAGACTAAACAGCTCTGTGGCTTTATTAAGGCTGATCAAAACATCTGCATACTGAATATCCACAGGCCTAATCGAGGTGCACATGCACGCTTTGTGCAGTGCCATCACATCTAAACTCCACACACTCTGGCATTCACTCTGAATCCGACTCCGTATCAGGGATTTGCTGTGACATTTTTCTGTAGACTAAGTTTTAGGGAAACTTTCACACATTAGGTTGTACATTAGAGAGCTAAAGAATAACAAGAGCAAACAGTCATAAATCAACGCTCTCAGCAGAGTCCCAGGTAATCGGCTGGGGGTGTGGTGTGATGGAAACCACTGGGATGGAGTCACTAGAAATAGACAGAGGAGCTCTTTATTCAGGACAGAGACCAACAGCGGAGGAAACTTCAAGAGTCATTAGCATCAGAGAACAAGTATCACAGGGTATCTGTAACTTCTACTGTAAACGATCCACTTCTGGAGGTCACGGCTCAGATTGGAGTGAATGCTGTGATATGTGCTGTCACGTTTAGACATTAGATCAATGGTGGTTTTACTATATCCAGATACTTAATGGATGGATAAACACAAACAAACTTTCACTTTCAAATTTATATTTATATTTATATATATATATATATATATATATATATATATATATATATATATATATATATATATATAGTTACTGTTTGGTAACATTTTCAAATGGAAACTGTGTGTTAGTAAATGAGATCCCTGGAGCAGAGCGGAAGCAAAGTTTTATCTGTGGATCATCCATCAAGCCACTCCAGGGAAGACGAATCAAAGAAGAGTCTCTGGTGGGAAACAGAGGGATGCAGAGTCACACATGAGTGGATGCAAACCACCACTGATCTCTTAATTTTTACTCTGCTGTTCTCTAAATGAACTAACTGCCTTTTGTTCTCCTCAGCTCTGCCATAGTTTTATTTCATTTTACTGTGATATTATTAACTGAGAAAATAGATAAAAAGGCTGAGAGCTTGAAATTAGTCATTTTATCTTGGTATTTCAGGTCTTGGTGTTTCTTCATACTTTACGTTTACCCCCCAATACCTCAAACTAAAGCAACACTTGCCGTTGATCTCGGTGAAGACACTTACTCAGTTGTCCAGGTGAAGTTATCTGGAAGTTGAGTCATGGCAACTGGACTTCGTTGAAACATTTCACTGCTCGTCCAACCATCAGTCTGAAGATAGTTGGCTGGAGACCACAAATTTATGCTCCAGGTTTGGTTTCACTTCACTCCTGGCATGAATAGACTCATTAGATGAAATAATGGAAGGGGAGGATGTGAAGGTTGTAATAGTCACACCTCTGCCAACCAAAGGGGGGGGTAGCCACACCTGGTCTGCCAGCCCATCGGGGAGATAAGAGGGGTCAGCAGAGGTGTGACTACTACATCCTTTCACAACCTCCGCTTCCACTGTTTCACCTAATGAGTTTATTCAGGCTGAACTTCCAGATACTTGTTGATATTCAGATAAAGTGTGTGTGTCTGTAACATATCTTTTTTTTTTTTTTTTTGCCCCCCATTGTCCAGGATATATTCATATATTATGTGGGATGCTGAAATACTGTATGTACTCCTCTTCTTGTGATGCTCCCGTTAAACCACACTTCCATATGTCCATGTATTATGTTCCAAGAGCTGAGAATATGTCCCATAGTCTGCCCTACTTCTCCAAATGCACCAACATTAGCTCGAGGCAGATTTGAATGTATTGTGAATCAAGATGTAACGAGTGTCTTGAGTAAAAAACACAAGTGGACTTTACTCTGTCAAATGAATAATAAGAGGGTGAGGAGGACGTATTTTCACAGCGGCGATTTCTAGGATTGCAGAAGCGGGAAGGCTAGCTAACATTATTTGCCCTTTGTTGCATCATGAGATGTTAATGTCTACCAACATTGGTAAGATTTTAACACTTTACAAATATATTAGTGACACGATCTAATGTGAAATAATTTCCCTACCATCTGTTGATAAAAATCTTTCTCATTATGAGCTGGTATCTGTTGGAAGTTTACATATTTATACAGTCTGTTGCACTGAGACATCATTCCAACAGATTTTTTTTTTTGCCTACTTTTTAAATTTATTTTAATGATTGGAAACTGTTCATGTTATGGATTAAGAGATGTCCTGCGATTACAGCATCATGTGGCTCACACTGAAAACTGGTATTAATTAACCCTAAAATATACAATAACCTAGAATCCTGACTCGTAAGACACGTCCCCACACAGTGAGATCAAATATCATGTGGTTATGAATAATGTATAAAAGTGTGTGTGTGTGCGTGTGTGTGCAGAAATCATGTATATTTTATACACATGACCCATAACATCGCGTGCATTGAGTTTGACTCTAACATGAGGGAGACTGTGTGACTGTGCTTCTGTAGAGAACGACTACATAGGTTGTCTGTGCACGCAAATTATTACAGTTCATAGTGAGTTTATTATTATAACACTAGGGAACCTCCAGTGATTAAAGTAATTATTATGTGTGGAAAGGAGAAATATGAGCTGATGACCACTACTATAAGCTGTATTTTTATTAATTGTGATCACAAAGGTCAAATGCAGCTGCTGATACACTCGTGTGTGTCACCTCTGAAGGTGGAGACAAACCGCACATGGTTGCTTGTATTAAAGGACGTATTGACATAAACCCAACTTGACTCGTCTCTGAGAATCAGCAGCGCAGCACTTCGCTGAGTGCAACAACAAACTATATATTTTTCATCATATTGTTTTCCTGGGATTCAATCTACCGTTCGCTTTGGTTCTCCCGCTGCTGGCATGTTATGATGAAAACACCATCCTTCACCTGTGAGCCTAAAATACAAATGAGCAGTGACAGAACAGGTGTAAATAAACCCTCCGAACGCAGTCCACCTGTGCCATGAGGTCTTCGGTGTGGAAGCTTCGGAAGATGGAAACTAAATGAAAGTAAAACGCAAATACAGAAAAATACACAAATATTAGAAAATATTGCTCTAAGCATCAGATACAGAAAGATACAGGAATCAAATGAAGTTTATTTAATGTAACAACCTGTAATGTGCTTTTGTGTGGATCTTGCCTTGTAAGTAGAACTATGAAGGTCTTGGTTCATTATTCTAGATGCGTCACTGATGCTGTACTATGTACTGTACTGTGTTTAATATACAACACACTCGATTAAACTGTACTGAACTACAGTACTACACCAGGAGGACACTGGGAGGACATATATGAGATGTTATGGTTCAAATTTCTGTAACTATAAAAGTTTAGAGTTGATATTTGGTTTGAGAACTAATACATTTCTTTTCATTCATTTATTTATTTGTTTGTTTGTTGGAGTAGTGTATGTTTCATATCAGCCTACCTCCAGACACAGTAGGGGATATCCACCTATTATTAACCAATAAATAAAACATCCAGTCAGCAACATTTCTTGTTTTTTATTCTTTTATATTTTATGTTTTAACTTCTTCCACCTCCCTCCTCTGGTTTCTTTGTCCGGCATGTGAATCATCATGGTTGTGGTGCTGAATGAAAAGAGTTGGATTTGTTCAGATTAGTTCTGCTGTCTGTTGTGAACCATGAAACACTTTAGTGAGAACATACTGACCACACACACACACACACACACACACACACTGGCCATCAGAGTTTCGGTAGGGGTCGCTGATGTCCGTGTGAAAGCAGCATCAGCAGCAGCAGCATCAGCAGCATCAGAAGCAGCCACAGAGTCTCCAGCTCTCGTGTTCATCAGCTCTGTTCACGCTGGGATTTGTTCCCTCGCTCTCGGCTTCATCTGCAGCGCTTTCTCTTCTGGAAATTACCCGCTGGAGACGGAGCTTCGTCGGGAAGAGCGCGGATGGACACCATGCTTTACTTCTGGATACACACCGTGTGGATCCCCGGCGCCGCTTTCCTCTTTGCATTTCAAGGCAAGGGATCGTTTCATTGTTTTCTTCCTGAATTTCATGTCCTGACGTTTCCCACTAGGGAAAAAGGAGTTGAGTTGAGAGGGAAATTCCTGCTACGGTGGATGTTAGTTGTGCGTCTGTGCGTCTGAGTGGAGTCGTGAAGGTATGTGAAGTGACTTCCCTTCCTGGAAAACCACCTGGCATGACAGAGACCTGCACTCCTCCTCGTAGTGGTTTGTTCCAGTAGGACTTGGTCTAAATAAAGTTAGAGATGAGTGTAGCTGCAGCTGACAGCCGTCTCCATGTATAGCAGCAGCGCTGTGTGGCACAGAGAAGAGCGCATCCTCAGAAGCTGATGGTGCAGCTGACAGCTTCAGCACAGTCTCCTCTCAGCACAGTGGAGTAGAGCTGAAACATGTGGAGGCAGCTGAAATGCCAATGTCTCTGTTACAATTAATTCTGCATGCTATAGCTGCCCACATGAAATGCACGGACGTCTGGGTGTGTGTGTGTGTGTGTGTGTGTGTGTAGTTTGGGGCACATGATGGGACAAATGTGGGTTGTTAAAAATAGAAAACAAGTGGTGTTTGGAAACACCACAATATATTAAACTCTTCACTTTGAGCCGTCACGTCCATATTGCAGTGTGACTCCGTCAGTCTTCACCTCTTGGATTCCCTTCAGCCTACTTGTATTTAGGCTGACGTGGAGTCTTATTAGTGTCGAGTGTGTGTGTGTGTGTGGGGTGGGAGAGTGAGAGGCTGTGTGACACACACACGGACGAGTGAAGAGGTAAGAAAAACAGAAACTTCTGCTCACAACAGCAGGACAAACAGAGGAAGAAGAAGGGACGGGCAGGTGATAAATGATGATTCTCCTGCCTTCTTTTCCCACTTTTGTAATTAAATGTCAGCCGTAAGTAATGATGCTCTTCAGACTCTAAGTACATGGGCTCTGCGAAGGAATCGTGAACGTTTGGTAATGGAGTGGTGACGGACGCAGCGCAGTGATCGATCAGCCCCTCACTCTGACTTCGTGAGGAAATCAGTTAGAGTGAGAAAACACAGCTATTGAGTTTGAGCTGCTTGTGCGAGAGTGCGAGTGTGAGCCCCGAGTGACATCACACGCTACAACACAGAAAACCCCCGTGCATCCTAAAGGCATCCGAGTGACCGGATCAACCTCGAGCTCGTTTGAGTAGCGGTGTCGCCTGTGCTGGACGAGCTTGTTGGTGTGCATGTGCTCATGAAACCTGCTTTCAGTGAGGGAGATTTGAACAAGTCCAGCTTCTTCACGTGGTGCCTTCACTGATTAGGACTTAACACACCCACCGTGAATTTACTTCCCTCTTTTCTTTTGTGCTTTAACACACACACACTTCACAGAATCACAGTGGGCTTTAACCTGTGGCGCCGTGTTAAGCATTAATCAACCTCCAGGACATTGGGAGTCAGGGGAGCGAGCAGTAGCCTTTTCTCTATGTAATAAACTCTCCCATGATCCTTTTTTCTAAAGTCCATGTTTGTGCCCATTGTTTGCTCTCCAGCACGGCTTTTGTGACAGCCCAGTGAAGCTCTCGAACGCGTCCACTTTTCAGGGCTTCGCAGCAGCACAGCACAGCACAGCACGTAGACACACGGCGAGCACACAGGCACAGAGCAGCCGGACAGGGCTGGTTCAATTATGTCACTCTGATTACGAACAGTAAGTGGCCGGAAAACTCCTCCGTGTGACATCAAGGCAGGCGACGCCTTGTGCTGTGTGATCACACTGTAATGGGAAATGACCTGCCTGTGGCTTTTCATCGCATGCCTCAGTGGTCAGGAGGTACTGTACAGTAGGTATGAATCAAAGCTTAACAAGGAAAGAGTTTTAGACACCAAGGTCAGAAGGGAACAAAATGTCACATGCTGACTGACTCACTTGTCTTTTTCACGTTTTGTTTTTCCTCATTCTGTAAAAAATTACTTTTTTTTTTTAAATCTAGTGATAAATCAAAGTTGTCTTTTGTAAAATAATTCATTATTAAGATCCCCATATCTGCCTTTCACACTAAATCCCATTTTAGTGAGTTGTTACAGTCTTTTTTATT
Organism: Anabas testudineus; assembly: GCF_900324465.2. Taxonomy (NCBI): domain Eukaryota; kingdom Metazoa; phylum Chordata; class Actinopteri; order Anabantiformes; family Anabantidae; genus Anabas; species Anabas testudineus. Next base: position 10,038,637 of record NC_046622.1, on the reverse strand, counting down.
CTCCTCTAACTTTCCTCTTGTTAGTTCACACGCGCCTCTCCATCTCCATCTCCTCCCCCCTCCGCCTCTTGCAGTGTTGTATTTTCTCTTTCTCGACTTCTTTACTTTGCTTCATCCTCAATCACCTCTTATTTTGCAGCTCTTGTGATTTCAGGCCATCTCTTTTCCCCATCATTTGTATCTATCCTGGAATAATTTCTCCCCGGAGCTGTCTGCACATGACTGACAGTAAAATCGTCAAGCTGTGGCTGAGCCATTGTCGCCTCTTGAGGGGAGCGGCGGAGCCCAGCTCGTTGCAGAGATACTTGAAACATGTGCCATTTGCACAGACTTCAGTTGTTTTGAAGGTTTCCTCCATTTGCTGTCGGCTTTTCAAAGCGCAGCCAGTAAATAGGACAGAAGTTTGCTCATGATAAATTGACCGAGGAGTGAGTATGACTTACCAAGTACATCCTTTGTGTAGGAAACACTGATTTGTCATTTCATGTGAATTTCTGCCTTCTTATTAAAGCAGGTAATCAGGACAGCTGTTTATCAGTTGTGGTTTCTTATTAATGCTAGTTTTTAACTTGAGGACGTAAATTTAAAATAAACAACGACAATGCTCAGCTCTGTAAAGGTTTTGACTTCACTAGGTGCAGTTAAAGGCACGGTCATTAATGGCCTGTACCTTATCTCTGGTCTTCCTCTTGTTTTCTAATTTGAATCATGAGGCTAATCTTATCTTCACAAGTATTTCCTTTTAATCCCACCATCACAGCGACAGTGACCAAATCCGACTCTACTGTAATTATCAGTGTTTGAATTTAGAGAGGATTTGCAGCAATTCTGCAGTTGATGTTCAGATATGTTTTTTTTTATTATTTTGTCCTCTCCCATCTGCAGGTTTCAACTGATTTTAAACTGGAATCCTTCCTGTGGGGATTAGTTAATCAGTTTGGTGAGTTGGGGGATCTGTGACAGTAAAAAAAAAACAAAAAACATGCAGATCAAGGACGTGTTTCCATGTCATGTTTAAGGTTGATGCAGTGGATGAACTCAGGAAGAGGGATTGCTCAAAATATGTGAATTAATGATTCAAGTCAAGCGCTGTACTACTTTTCATTATTGATCAGATTCAGCAACTAACTTCACATACCGTGTTGAGCTCATCAATTCAGTACCATTGATTCAGGGTATAGAATATATCTGCCATTAGAGCTGAAGAAGGTGTGCTTCAGTTCCTCTGTGGTGGTTTTCAGATAAACTCTGTCTGACTACAACATTATAGTTTGTTCTGCTGCTGTCTCACCTTTTTGGCTGTCACAATCAAATGCTTCATTTTAAATAGGAAGCGGGTTAGCTCAGTTTTCACACACTGGAATTCCTTTTATCGGTAAGAAGGAGTTATTAAGAATGAATTGGAGTTTGAGATAATGAATTTCTGAATGTTTGTTTTTGTACCTGAGAGCTAATAAAAAAAATAGAGGTATGGTTATATTATAGGATTACAGGATTAAATATATTTGCTTGACTTAAGTGCTCACCCTGGACATTCACACTTCCAGTTTCTATTAATCCTTCATTCAAACATGTAATCCTGTTTAGGAAAACACATCTCCACTGTGTCATTTCAGTGAATTTCTTAGAATGGAGATCCTTTCAGTTCTTTTAGCGAAGGAGTGGATTAAAATGCCCAAAAAAAAAAAGTACCATACATTTCCAGTCCATTAAACTGTTTTTTTTGCACTATGACGAAGTTTAGTGCACTCACCTCCAATTCCTTCTGTAGGCTGCACCGTCCGCATTGTCCATGCCTCTCAATCCCGGACCTCAGACCGTGAGTGCACATTGCACTCCATATAAACACTGTTGGCTGCTAGTTAGTGTCCATGTTTGTATGTACACTATGCACTGAACTAACCGAAGGGAACCAGCAGACAAGACAAGGCAAACGCACACAGGTTTGGTCCTTTCATGTTGATAACAATGACCGTTTCCAAGTTATCGCCAAAACAGTGGAAACCTCTGAGTTTCCTCATGTAAAAGAAACTATCAACAGACTGCTGAAGGTTTCTTTTCATCCTTGCAGTCCAACATAAACTCTAACTCCCAGTTGGAAGAGAACTCCCACTGGGGGTTCAACTGATTTTACACTAAAAAGGGAAGAACTGTAAAACATCAGTTGAGTCCCAGACTGTACTTATCAATGGTGACAAATGTTGGGCAGTGATGACACATCAGACGACTACTTATTTAGAAATCGATGTGTTAGGACCAACCTGGACACCGATTTCATGTTCAACCCCCTTTTTTAGATGTACCTTCTGTATGGACAGCATAAAGTCCCACATTATAAAGGTAGTAAAGGTAAAAAAGGTATGAAGGTATAAAGGTAATATATTTGAGGACTGATGACAGGAATTATTGTGTATTTACACATTCAGTCTGTTTACAGTTGAATCTTCCGAACTGAAGGCAGTGGATAAAGAAAGCTTTGTCAACAGTCTGTGTGTGGGAGAAAGTGTCTGTACAGGCATATGTTTGGTAATTGTAGTGGATTTTACAGCTTTATTGTTAAATTGTACACAAATGTTTTGTCTGCATTTTTTTGTGCCGCTACTCTGTGTGTGTTTCAGAATGTTGGGTGCAATTATTTTTGCCATTAAAACAAACAAACAAACAAAGAAAAGAAAAATAAAAAACACTGAGCACAGGAAAACACTCACACAAACTTGTTTTTTTGGTCAATAAATGTATCAGCATGTTTACTCTTACTCATAAAATATGCATTAATAACCTTTCCTGATCTGATACACTCATTGGTCCTCCAAATTCATGCTGTCTGTGCTCTCTGAAAGTGTGATCTTGACATCTCAATGCTCAAATCTATCAGTAAGTGTTGCTACTGTGCTACAAAACCAACAGTTCTGATGTTCAATCCCAGAGACAAAGTAGGATCTGTTGTCAGGGTGTTGAACTCTTGAAGGGACCTGCTAGGTATGTTTCCCCTCAGCTACCTTGAACCTAACCCTAACCTAACGTAACCTAGCCTTAACCTAACCCCACCCTAAAATGTCCTGCTAGAGAGCAGAATTCATGTCTCTCTCACTTATGGCAAGTTGCCCAGGCCCTGAGGCAGTGAAGCATCCCTACATCATCACACCACCATGCCTAAACTATAGGTGTTATACTCTCTTTGTGGGAGGCTCTCTTGGTTATGGTCAGATGTAATGGGACACCTGTCTTCACTTTGATTTGGAACTCTGCCCAGAGAACGATGTCCCAAAATGTCAAGTTGTGTGTTGGTGAATCTGAGACTTCATGATTTTCTGGCTTGGCAAAAGTTTTCACCTCACTATTCCTAGTCCCGTGCTATTTCTTACCATTGTATTTCTAATAGCTCTGTCCTGACCTCGGCGGACGTGCCTGCAATAACTAACTGGACTCCAAATTAACTTAACATTAACTGTTATACTGGACTGCCTGCTGCCTACACATCATGGACATTTTCATAAAGTCTTAAATGACTTCCGTCGTGAACTGTTTAGTTTTTTGGGCAATTGGTTTACAATGCATATCATTTCAAGGTTCTTATAGAAAAAATAATGGTGCTTCCTTTGAGTCCAAGAGCCTTAGAAATGTGTGCAATGACATTTCCGTACAGTCACGTCACACTGACTGACTCTTTTGTGTTATACTGTATGTTTCAGTGTTGACCTGAGCTTTGGATTTGATCTTTCTGTCAGTGGAGATAACAGCGTCTCCTGCTGTATTGTCAGTCCTGGTTGGACACCCCACTGGTCTCTTGACAGTCACATCAGACCAAACTGTAGCAGATAAACTCCTGCTGGGTCAGAGCAGCTGGCTGGGTCACACTCTGTCACTGTGTGTCATTCAACCATACTCCTAGTGCTTCATCCGCAGAGACTACACTACATTGTCCTCTTTAGAGTTCTTCCCCAGTCATGCTTTGCATGTGCATCAATACAAGATTGTCCTAATTTTACATACTGAGTACACTGTCATACTGACAATATAATTTTAGTCAGTTGAACCAGTGCCATACTACTCTACACTCCCACCACTACATTTAAATCCAACTCATTTCAGATGAGTTGTACAAAGAACCTACAATGAGGAACACTGCTTTTGTCTCAGCTGCTGTAAACATGAATTGTTGTCTCTTGGGCTAGTTGGCTGGCTGGTTTAACATCCCACATATACTTGAACCAGAGGTATGAGATAATAGGGGATTAAGGAGTGGTGGACAGTTTTCGACAGTATACAGATGTCTTGTCTCTCATTTTACTCTAAAACCAACAGCTCAAATGCAACAAGCCTGTAGAGCGATGCAGCCTCAGAGAGGATTACCTCTTCTTCATACTCCCCTGTAGCTGTGTAGAGTAGTGTCAGTTTTAGAGGATATTTTCATCCTTTAAAATCCACATATTTTCCAACCTTTTCATTTTAGTTTGTGTCAGCTCTATAATTTATGCTGCTATGAATAATTATTGTTTTTTTCTTTTCCTGTCATGGTTCTTAGTTTTAGTAATTTGGCTGTTCAGTGTGCATTACCATGATGTCTGCAGAAGTTATAGCAGCTCAACTGTTATTAGCATTACTCACGAATCAATTAGTCTTTTATGATAATAATTACCACAGCTTGAGTTTTTTTTTTTTTTTTTTAACTCATTTTTTTGATCCCTTCAGTTCATCACATATTCAGTCAAGTAGTAAATCAGCAGTAAATTATTTGAAGTGTTTGGCTGTGGCTTAATGCTCTCTCTACTCATGGTCTAGTAGTATTTAGTTTAATTGTGTTGATTTTTTGCCATGTGGAACCATAGTTGTCATAGGGCGACTGATAATCACTGTGTGTAGTCACTCTTAGCGATGTTTGCAAACTATATTTAGAAAGGTGTGCTGCATTATACTGAAAATAGTGAGTATACAGTTTGATTTAATTTAAAAGTGCACTGTATTTGGTTTAAAATAATGACTTAGTTTGTTATTATTTATGGTTGTTTTTCCCAAATTCTAAAAATTAGATTCTCTATGTAAAAAAAAGACCATCCAGACTGTTGTCAGTGACAGGTGCAGAAGCCAGCATCTGTGATTGCACGTGGGTGTATTATTGCCCTCGGTATGGCTGACTTGCATAAGTGGGACCAAGGCATATACTGGGAATTTAGAGAGAAACTTTAGCAGAACAATACCAGGCCTCATTCAGCGTGTGCTACAATAGTTTGGCTTTGAGGACAAAGAGTGTGTGTGTGTGTGTGTGTGTGTGTGTGTGTGTGTGTGTGTGTGTGTGTGTGTGTGTGTGTGTGTGTGTGCCTTCCTGCCTGCATTACACATCAGTGTCCTGCTGAAAATGTGTCGTGCACCACAACAAGTACAATGGACTGTTGAGCTGCTGGAGCAAACAAAACAGTTTTGGAAGTGGCAAATATTCCACTTTCACAAATGTAGTGTCCTCAGTTTCCAAACAAAGTGTGATTAAAAGGAAAAGTGACGTAACACAGTGAGTATTTAAATAATTAGTATAAATATAGAATTTGTGCACGGCATTGTTATGTAACATATATTTTGCACAACTACTATTTACATTGCACATAAATAATTACAATTCTCAAGTTGAGTTGGCTTTGAGTTTTATAATTGTAGAGAATAGACTAGAGAAGACAACTTACCTCCTTTCTTCTTATGACGTCTTTGTTTCTGTCTGACATTCGAGATCTGATATGAAGAGCAATAGTTATCAAGTGGAATGTATGTTACAGCAGGGGAATTAGCTTTAATGATGTCATTTGTTGAGAAAGAACTGACAAAAGAATCATTTTCTGCTTTTGGATGAAAATGAGTTTGTCTCATCTTTATCCTTCCTGTGGCGTTCGCATCAGTAGCTGTTTTTCATAAGGACTCCTCTGAGAGTTCAGACATCTTTCATTGTCTTTGTAGCTGTAAATATGTTATTTTATGTTGTTCAGTGAATAAAACTGCAAAATCAAACTGAGTCAAAAATGCAGCACAGTGTGGGATAAATGGGTTTTCGTACAGATAATGTCACATTTAATGCAGTGCTTTTGTTGGCACATTAAACATATAGAAAATGTTGAATGCTCACATTGAAAGTGTGGTTTGGCTGACAAGTTATTGGAACCTTTATTAAGACTCTGCTCTCCTCTTTTTTGCTCTCTTTCAGGTAAGAGTGCTGTGTATGAGAGTGTGTATGAAAGAGAGAGAGAGAGAGATGGAGTGAATGTGTGCAGTAATGAGGACACCACTTCCTGACCTGTACACTGGACTTCAAAGACACAGTAAGACTCGACATGCAGCCTCACCGAGGACAGCTTAATCATGTCTAAGTGTATATGGTATCATCGCCTTGTTGCAGACTGTTTTGTGAGCCCAGAGTTATATGTAGAATACACGGACGACTGTTGGCACCTGCAGAATGTGCTGGCGTCTGGAAAAAACTGAAGAAGAAGAAAAAAATAACCCCTTGCGCTCTATTCTTCACATTTCTGTCTCTGTCACAGATGCTGCATTTCCTGAGTTTGGACATCAGAGGTTTAGAGTGTCTTTCTCTTACTGCATTTGCTTTTTTCGGCTCTTTGTTCATTGGTCTCCAACAGTCAATATAACATCTACACCATGCAGCTCAATGAGTAAAATGCTTCAGAATCTGATTAGGTTCCTGTGATTGCTCTCTAATTTGACTCTGATGGGAGGTTGATGTACAGTTATTCTAGGAAGTATCCGTGGTCTTCCTTATGCTGCTCCCTGCTTCATGGCCGAAACATGGTTGTTTCTTTAGATTGAATCGTTGCATTGTCATGTTTTCTGATGTGCTGACCTTGGCTGCGAAAGACCGGTGATCTCTGCAGCTGGGCTCTCATTCCTATCTACTTCCTTAGTTGTCTGTTACTGTGACAATATAAAGAAATCAAACCGCCGAGGCAATGGAGGACTCAATACGTTTTGCTGTTGTCAAGCTGGGATGTTACCACTGTGTGCATGTATGTATTTTCTCTGTGTAGTGTAGCAGCACCTGCAGGAGGATTATCATGGCACACAGTAATTTGTGGTTATTTTGATTCTCTACCTACGTGGAGTCTAATCACTTTCAGAGATGTCATTAATTAGATGCTGATTGTTGAGACTGACATAGTTCATGATTTTCACTAAGTAATATCCTTCATTTCCCAGCTTTTCTCTCACACATGGCCAATGGTACAACAAGTAGAGTAGGGGACAAACAGAAGATATTATGGTGATTTCGTTGTGTGAACCAACGCTCTGTGCTGATGCGGATGTTAGCCAAGACACATTCATCACAGTTAATTTAATGTGTTGTGAAAATCATCAGTGTAATGTTAGAGGAATGTCAATGGCGGTCAAAGGAGCTATTTGCTATCGTGATGTATGACTGCTAACTGCATTGATGTTGTTTTGTTTTGGGTTTTTTTTTTTTTCACAGTAATGAGCAGAACAACTTTTCAATATCAGTTGAATGACAGCCGTCTTCCTGCTGCTCAGTGTGACTGTGGCTCATTAGATGGCGGTACTCCCAGGGTAGTTCAAACAGACCTGCATTCATTTACGCTCTCTCTGGTCTCTTTATAGACAGGTCTTCAAATGAGCTGTCAGTCCGCAACTTGACTCTCAGCCGTCCATTGCTGCTGTCTCTACGCCGTCGACACTCACTCTTGAGGGATTCGGCAGTCCAATACAATAAATGAGTGACAGTTAGGAAAAATACTGTAACGATAATGTTAACTGTAATTCCCCATCCTGACACGCGCCCATTCACTTCTACACTCCACAACTTGCTTGCTTTTTCATTCGGGCGGTGATTTAGCTATGACTTGAAGTGGCACCTTTGAAATGGCCAATCATTATGTCTTTCTTTGAGCTCCACTTTCATTAAAAACATGTGCTTGCAACACTTATCGGATAGGTTACTGTACTGCAGCTCAGCTGAGACACTTTTTATCCTCATGCTTTAAATTGGAATAAGAAAATAATTAGTCATTAGACAGAGTTCAGTGGGCACGCACACACACACACACTCACATCACACACCCTCACTTGGGCTTTAGCTATGGGAATACAGCAGTTAAATTAGTGTAATACATTAATATAAAACACAGCTTTATTCAGCCTGTACAGCCTCATAGCTCCAGAGCTCCAACCAGTGCTACCAGCATTAGCACGGCTGATCACTCTGAGCATGCCGTGGTGCGTCTTGGAGCTATTTCCACCTTAAGGGAATTGGATATATACAGTAGAAAAGCAAGTGACACAGGCAGTTGAAATGAAGCCTCGAATCGCATGCCAACCATGTTATTATTAACTCTGTCTTTGTACTTTTTCTGTGACAATTTGCTCATCACCAGAGTTACGTCGGAGCTGATGGTTAGTACTTTGGAAAACCCTCTGGAGATTCAGCCTACAGTAGCTACTCCACCTACACCAAGCCAACTGAAAGTTAACAGCAAATCAAAGTTGCCAGTCTCCTTGGTCTGCGCGGAACATCCACTTCTAAATGTCATACGTCAATGTCGCAGTGCCATAGTTAAAGTCAAGCACTCGTTCAGTTGGTCAGCATGCTGACGATGTGTCACTGTGTAACAGCTGTCCTGTGTCTCTGCTGTGGTTAATCTGTGCAGTCAGAATAAGGTCAGTGCGCATGCATGGAGTAATGTTGAGTTCAGGGTTGGACAAAGATGTCTGCAGCAGTAAAAGTATTGACAAACATTCGATGTTCCTTCCAGATATTATATATAATATAATGTTCTTGTTTCCCCCTGTGGTGTACTTTAAGGTGTAAGGGGAAATTATAGCATGAAATCCCCATATGACTACTTGCATGTGACTTAGGACAGAATTAACTTGTGCGATGACAGTTTCTATCCCTCTCGACCACAGGGAACCGGAGCATCCTGTGTATAGATTCTCAGAACATGCACTTTTAGTTACTCTTAGGAGGTCAGAAGGAGGTCTGTTACTTCTCCTTATTTGCTCACTACCTCATGTGGAATTAAACATACTTGTGGCAGCCTTGGAGTATGGAGTGTGTTATAAAAGTCTGTAACTGAGATGTTTTAGAACTCCACTGAACTCTACTCTGTTCTGTTCAGCGAACTTCGCTCATGCAAGAACAGAATCCACAAAGACAGTTTGTGTCTACGACTCTTTATTGCCTCATTGGTACTTTGCAGACGTAGTTATTTCAAAACACAGGGTAAAATTATCACCTCTGGCTAAGGCAGTGAGATTATCTTTTACTTGGAAAATTATGCTCGAAATAGACCGATAATGCAGGGAAATTGTACTAACCTGGAGAGACAGGGGACAAGATTAGCGGACTGCTACTTAGCAGTCTCTCATCACTCTTAGTCTTGCAGCCTTATTCACTTGTAAAGAAACATAGCAAGTAAACAATTTGCATTGGCAATCAGCTTCGTATTAGTTGCCCTTTGAACAGCTACCCTCCAGACCAGAATACGTGATTCTTACTTTTATGTTACCTCAGAGCTGTGGAAGAACAAAAAAAAGGTGATTTTACACTTTACTTCCCTAAACTATCACATTGTTAACATGCCTGGTGTTTATCTGTGGCCCAGAGGGTGCTGGGAGAGACTAAATCTCTCAATGTCGCAACCTTTTAACAGCCAAGAATAACTGTAAAGCTATATAGTAGTTTGTGAGCCATGCTCCACACAGGCAACAACAGGTAATGTACAATGACTGTAACTTGGAGATGAATGAAAGAGTAGAGAGAATATGTAGAGTGAATGCCATTTTATTTTTAAAATCCGATGTAAAAATAAATGGCACTTCACCATTATTACTGAGTACAGGCAGTGTACTAGGGATACACACCAGCAGGGCACATTACAGACTGAACTGTTACTATGCACAGTTTATATGCTGAGATGAAAAGCATTGTTTAAATTCTACTTATCCTATATTTACAGATAAAAAGACAGAAAGATAAAAAAGAATACATACAAAAGAAAATGTACACACTTCAATTACCTTCAAGGAATAACTGTATGTCTCTATGTGTGTCTACAAGACGTGCACTGCTCCCTCTTTCTCAATCTCTTTCCCTTCCCTCCACTAAACAGTAAATGTATCTAGATTACTTTCTTCAGTTTGGCTGAAGTTCTGTCTCATTTTCCACGTCCATTATGCTGCATTCTGATCGCTTTCTATGAGTAAACCTTGGTTTAAGGCCAAAGAAAAATGAGCCTCTGCCTTTGTTGGAGGATAAGGGGGAGAAAATTAGATAATGAAGATAAACATGTTAGAGTGAAGGAGAGAAGAAAAATAACTAAAAGGGGCTTAGATATGTTATTTTGAATAAAAGAAGGTGAATTATATTGAGTGCCAGGTGATGTAACATCATGCAATGTGCCATTCTCTTTGAAATAGCTTTGTGATGTCACCCAGTGTAAATATATAGCATGCTCACAAGTGGAGATTCATTGGGATGGTCATTGTTGCTGGTCAAGTGCTGCTGTGCATGGCAATCGTTCTTGCACTTTGTGACATTTAAAGTGCAGCACAGGAGGGAAAATATATAGTATGATTATTTTAATTTAACCTGACATATTCATTTATGACAGAATATAAAAATGTATACTCTTTAACAGTTGTGTGAAGTGTATGTTCGATTATTTCTCGCAGCTTTTGGTAAAAATAAATATGTTGAATAAGACTGGACCTTGAAATGAAAGGTTAGATCATTTATTAGACATTGCTTTTTGGATTTTGATGTGAGTTACAAAGCACCTGCACTCCCTGCTCTCTATCTGTTATGTTCTTTATGGCTTTTAGTTGTAGAAAAGCAAGTAGGTACTGAATATTGATGCAAAGTGTTTTGTACGCTACAAGTACATTACTACTGCAGTGCATGCAGTCTGTAAGTGAAGAAAGCTGAATAAATGGAATAAACGGGCATCAGACAAAAAAAAAAAAAAGACATTTTAAATTCTTCTTTGTGGGTTCATGAAAGAGTAAAGTCAGTGTTTAAATAACTGACATAAGCCTTTGAATGAACTAATCAAAACCTGACATGCGGTTCCTTGAGGTCCACAGAATATGTGTTAATTAACAGGATAGATTAAGTGTGTTGGAAGAATTTGAAAGAACCTGCCCTAGGTGACATCTCTACAGCTCGACTACTACTACTACTACACACACACACACACACAATATCTCTTGGTAAATTTTAAACTTTTTTGGTGAATATTTTACAGAGAGACCTTGGGAAAGTTTCCATTTTCATAGTTTGTTTAAAATATTATGACAGCTGATAGGACATTTGGTTGCTAAGGAAGACCAGTGCATGGGGAACGTAGGCCTGGCAAGCAGAGTCCACAAAAATTACACAGTTAGGATACGGCCAGTACAGATTGGAGGGAAGTGAAGTTATAACATATGACATTTATTATCCACTTAACACTGCTGATGAGTGAGAACTAATTAAGATGAGAAATATACCGGCATGCGTGTGCAGAACAGTTTGTTTAATTTTGCAGCAGCAGCGTGGTGTTGGTTCTTCAACATTAAATGATCAGATTGGAAATAATGTGCACAGTGTGCACTGCCACTGTCTGCTATTTGGGAGACAGTATTTAAGAACTGCACCAGCTGAATTGGCCGCACCTCACTGGAAGACCTCCACAAATTGAGCACAGACTGCACGCTACAGTAGTTCAGCCTCACAATTCATGGGGCTGACACATCACCATGTTGGCCTTTTCTTTCACCTTCATTTCCGTTGACATCTCTTTAAAGTGGTAGATTACAGAATCGCGTATTAACTTTGTCTTTCACACAATGATGACAAAATGCTCCAGGTAGATGCTGTCACATACACTCTTGGTTGTTTAGACTCACATTCAGCCTCCTGTTAGGATCGGTGTTCTGAATGTAAAGAGATGTCCCATAATTGAGATCACTGCTGTTTTAATATTGTCCCTGGGAAGCAGCTGTATGCTGTCCTAATGAAATATGGATGCATTGCATGCTTCTCTTGTCTTGTGTAGCCTCCCGCGCAGCCCTTAAAATACTCCATTATTAATATCAATATTGCAGAATCTCACGGTGACAAGATCATGTCTCATCCATAGGCCAGGTCTCGCCGCTCTCAGCCATGCGGGACTAAGCTGTTTCTCTGTGCTAAACCTCATTCAACCTCTGACATTTTGCCATTTTCACTGGAGATGAGATCTCAAATGCAACGTGATTGCCATTATTGTAGTATTTCAGTTATCATTTCAACACTTTAAGGGTTCTGCTGCATTACAACTCTTAAATCTATTTGGTTACTCCTTTGACATTTCTTGTTCTTATTTTGATCTCCATTATAGAAAATGAATGACCTCGGCATTTTTCTACTTCAATTATTGCGCTCAAATGGCATCAGATCTGAGCTCTGTGATGTGACATCAGATGATACCTGTACAGAAAAGACAACACATTATTTTTTTTTCAAGTTCCCTCAAAGGTTAATCTGTCCCTCTTTCAGTTTGTGTTTGATTGAGCATTTCAACTCCGTGTAACATCATCACAATGTCACAAATTAAGCGTGTGCTCCAGTTTGGAAATTAGCATTGTCGTTAATTGTATTTGAAATTTGAAATTACAAATGTGAAGTTGACCACTGTTTGGATTCTTATTAAATATTCAGCTGGAATATTTACCAGAATGAGTTTACCAAGCGAAATTCATACACAGCAATTCCCCTATGGGATAAGTTATTCAGATATTATAATAAATGATTAATAATATCCTTCATAAGACAATTCGTACAACATTAGAATTAAATAAGTTTAATGCAGTGCTTTGACTGATGACTGATGCCAACCTCCTTTACTGACTGATAATATATTCCTCCTAATCCTGGCCCTGGCTGTGCAACAGTTGCATCACACTGCCCTCTACTTTTAGTTCCCACACTCTCTGCATTAGCAATGTGAACCTACGATACCTTAAACATGTTTGTTTGTCGTGCAGCTACAGACCATTAGACCTAAAGCTTTATGTTTGTTAGAATTTAACGAGGTCAAGAATTTGAGTTTATATATTACAAACTGAGTTGTGTATAAGGAATTTGTTATTGGTTATTTTGTCACATGATGTTGTGTGAAGCTAAGAAGCAGTAATTTTAAGACAGAAAGCAAGTTGTTGCAGTGTTTTGTGACTGTTTAGGGAAAAAAAAAATCAACAAACACACAAAATGTGACTTTGGTCACACTGGAGGGACGTAAAACATATTGTGGCGTTTAAGTTGGATGAATTGTTGCATTTGTTGCAGGCATATTGTTCACAAACAGAACATAAACATTTAGTGTTAGAGGATGAAATGATATCTAGTAAAGCTTTTCCATGCCAGAGAGATGAGAGAGAAATCTGATGAGAAAATCTCCCACGGCGAAAACTCAGTGTTCACAAACTTAAGCAACTAAATGAAAACTGAGAATACACCCAGTGGACCCTAATATTGAAAAAAACAATAACTGCAGACCTTCAAGGCTGAAACGTGTTTCTAAAACAATCTGTCCCGATATATTAAAGCACAGTAATCCTGCAGCTCAAAGAGCTCTACGTCCGATTTTATCTCCGTTTTCTTTCTGGAAACTGGTCTGGTGCGAAGACGATGGTGTGAAAAAGATGATGGATTAAGAGGTCACGGACGTTATATCTTGGAAGCAGATCTGCGTGTGAATGCATGTGCAGAGCAGCCCGTCCTCAGGCTGGGTTGAGGGGCATTTGTATAAGATGCCAAAGGAATTGTTTAGTATATGTCACAGATACATGGTTTTCAAAAGAAATATGTTTTTAGCAACTGAACAACTTTAACCTCTACTGCTCAAGTGAAGACCTTGATCTTAACAGAAGTGAATAGAGACATACTGTACATCGTATTAAACCCAGTCAACGGTTGCCAGATGATCTTCCTACATAAAACATTTCTCTGACATTTATTCGATTATCTATTCATGAGACAACTCTTTTGTTACTTGAAAGTTAGTGAATAAAAAGTGTATTCCTAGATCTTATTCGCTCTAGTACACAGAGGAACAGGGCATCAGAAGCACTTACTTTTATTAATAGTAATAGTTTAATAATAGAACTTTTAAAGATTTTATCTGAAATAACGATTTTTTTCTTTTCATTACGACTTTTGGTTACAATTTCAGAGAACGTTCACAGCTTTTAAAAACAACATGAAGCTAATTTTTACAAGTGTTTGGCTGTGGTTGAATCTTTTCAGTGTTAAAATTGAAAACCAGTTGGCAGCAAAAATGGCTAGTGCTCCGCTTGCGTATATTATGCTTGCAATGCAGTACTAAGATGCAGCATTCGGCTTCAGTGGTTTTGACCAGGACAGATGATGGACAGACCCAGAGTAGCTCCATACATCTACAGTATTCACACAAACCTTTGCCAGAAAAACAGTTTTATAACAGACGTTAGAGACAGCACTACCTCTATTTAGCACTCCTCTCGCGTTCTGTGGCTTTTACAGCACAGCCCAAACTCAGATATGTAAACTCTTAAGATCACCGGCCACAACAGAGCCATTAAACTGTCTTTATGGTATTTTTAGAGCTATGTTAGATAAATTAAATTGAGAATAAATGGATTAAAAAAAAAAAAGACATGCTGCTTCTTAGTGAAAAGAAAATGCTGACAGAGCAGGGCTTTTCTTCTTTCACTTATTGGCGTCGATAAAGATTTGATCAGTCTTGAGGAGGAGTCAGTTATCTCTACTGGACCTCTTTTCAGTGATAATCAACACTGACTCATGCTACACAGGATCATAGATTCATGGCTGACTGCAGTTCATTTTCAAAGCGCTAAAGTGGTTGTGGTTGAGATGTATCTGACACAGCGGGAGTGAAAGGTTATAAAAAGGAACATTTAGAGACCGCTGAACCTGAGCCACTATACACGGCGGTTTTTAAACTCTTCTTATCTAAGAGGGTTTCTAAAAAGTGAAAATGGCAATAACAGCATCTCTTCCTCGAAGCCGAGCTGATTTTTAAATGTGCGCCAATAAAACCCCACTTCATAAGGTATATACGCATAATATACAGGTATTTATCTAAATTAATTAATTCAGCTTACAATCCCTTTGTAGAACTGGGGCGATTGGGAGTGTACAGGTATTGGTTACATGTTGTGCACTTTGTCAGAATGAATGCTCACTTGGCTTTGCTGTCTGATGCTGAACTGAGTCAGTCCACTCTGGCCCCGGCCTCAGAGTGGAGCCCCACTAAAGCCATTAGCTTCCAGCCATTTGATTAAATGTGGTCATCGATTCCCAGAGGAAATGAGTCAAGTACAGCATCACCTGATCGGAGCTGCCAGCTCCCTAATGGAGATAGAGAATAGGCAGCGAGAGGGATTGTGGGATGTTGGAGTTCACATTAACAATGGAGGGATGAGATGTGGGAGGAGATGAAAAGGTTTAATGTAGAATTCAAACACACATAGAGAGACATGCACAACCTTATTGTTCTTGATTCACTGGCAGCATCCAGTAGCCTGAGGGCTTCACATATTCCTGCTTTAGCAGTGAACAGTGAAAAACAAACATAAAGGCTTCACATTTTGCACTCGATCTGCTGTCTCTATATGGCGCTGAAAAATGATAAACCTCATCTACTGTATTTCTGCTGTAATCCCATCTGTGCATATGCATTTTGCTTCCACTTTCACTGAAATGCCACATTATGTCCTTGTATAGTCAGATATAGATCTTCTCAGTCTGATGTGTCATTGTGGTGAGTTACTGAGAGCACAGACCTGATTAGACACATCAACAGGTCTACAGATGCTCAACGTGCCATGTGTAAGCCTTATTCTCTAAGGGTTGTATTAGACATCAAGTTTTCCAACTTTACTCATGTACCCATATATGTTGTTTGTCTCAACTGTCTACCATGAGGCATAAAGGCATCTTGGTTAGGTTTAGGCATTAAATAAATACGGTAACGTTACTACGACTGCTTCCTTGGCTTTATGCGACATGGCAAACATGACATTGGAACTAGTCGTGTTTGTGAGAATAACATCTGTAGAAAGTTGTCATAAACACGATAGCATGTATTACATTACCATGTAATACAATATCCACTGCAGCTGTTGTCATCAAATGGTGAAACTTTGTCTGTGTTGATTGTATGTCGCTGCTGTTACCAGTCTCGTTTTAAGGCCATGTGTCATGTCAGGGCAGACTTTGGGTGTGGATGTGAAGCACAAAAAGGTTAAGGGAGTCAGAGTCAGGAGGCCAGGAGAGAACAGCACTATCACTGCCAATTCCAGGCACACACTGCCAGAGTGCCAGAGGTGACTCACCTGGTTAGCCTAAAGATTTCCCAGCACCGAACCAGCCTACTGACCATGGACTAGAGGCAGCATGTCACAGCAGGAGAGGCCAGGTTGTCCCAGTTGTAAGACACAACTGGCAGAGGCGGTGATGAAGGTTTAAAATGATATGATATGGTTTAGATTATTTTATGACCCTCGCCATGACCCCCTGATAATGTGACATCCTTGAATCCTTTTTTTCCATGTTATCCCCCCTATTTAATCAGCCTTTATGCGTAACCACTTACAGTAAATCCTTACATTGTAAAGATGATTGTTGTTGTGGCCCATCAGGGAGCCATTTGTGCATAATCAATACCCAGTCATTGATCCTCCAGATTGAAATGGAAAACCAGTGAGAGCGAACAGCAGCAGCGGCTGCGACTGAAAGTCAGTTACCCGTGTAATGACAAACTTAAAATAACAGTAAAATAAGAAACACTGTTGTTCTTCCTTCAGTTTATGTTATGTGTCATTTAGTAATCAGCCCTGTTTGTATTTATGTTTGAAGCCAGTTGTTCACTAACACATATATACATGATTAGCAGGAAGTAATTCAGCACTTCTGTAACTGTTGTAGATTCCTTTCCCACTGTGCCTTTAACATTACACCAGAAAACTTTACTGCACCTCAAGCTATGATGTGTAAGCAGCATCGCAGCACTTCCTGCAGTGTGTTTGAAATATCCCGAGGTCTTGTCTTTGGTAATGGAACTGAAGTGTAAATGCTCATTTTGCAGCTCTAAATACATTTAATCCTACAGCTCTGGGGTTGCAGCATTAGAGAGGGAGATGAAACAGACACTCAATAAAGAGGCTGCATATGGGTAAAAGCACTTCACATAATACTAATTTAATACCAACTATGGCATATAATAATGTCCTTTGTAGAGGATCGATGACTGGGAGCTATTTAAAAATATACACCAATAAACAGAGACTGGGATTTGTTTAAACGCATCATCAGAGAGCAGCTTATTTAGCTTCAACTTTTGAAAGTTGGAGTAGCTACTGCTTTTTCACCTCAGGTTGTATTAAGAGTTGTGTTGATACTTTTCTCTCTTTGAGAGTTTAAGAGAATTGCAAACGTTTTTACATGTAATTTGCAGCTGTCGTTCGGTGTTTTCACTGGAATAAATGTGGGTGTTAAGTGATTAACAAGTCTCAGAATTAATATTGTATTATATTTTACCATAAAATAATTTGCTCAGTTTGCATCACCAATGTGTTTAAAGCTTTGCATTAATTATGGTATCAGATGTCATGCCCTCTCGTGGGGAAATATTTAATATGCTTCTGTCGTGTGGATGAATTAATCAAGTCTTTAGAGGAGACTAATTCTATCTAATGAGGATGATGATGTCTTCTAATTTCTGATGACTATTTTTTAATGAGTTCCCATAAATGCTGATCCTTACAGCAAATGTTTAAATATTATTTACCATGTTACAACATGCATGACAGTGTAATGATTTTTGTTTTAGTGAACCCAATTAAAATGCCAGACACAATCATGTAAAAGGAATGAGTTATTATACAAGGTAGTGTGTAGGTGTAGGGTGATGGAGGTAAAAACAGGAAACTGATAAGGGAAGCAGGGGACTCTGGGAGTTGTAGTAATTGAGAACAAAGGGGTGAAAGGAAAGCAGGTGACAAAGAACTAGATGGAAAGTAACAACGAAACATAAACACAGCGGTGAGCTCAGTCCAAAATGAAATTAACAAGAACGAAAATGCAAAGTAGTGGTGGTCAAAAAACAAACAGAACAAGAAACAAAGAAGGGTATCAAGACAAGGTGGCTGCCTGGAGAACAGTGAAAATTAACAGTCTGGCAGAGGACAAGTTGAACAGGGAAGTGCTTATAAAGGGGACAACTAGACACAGATGAAAACATTCAGGGTGAAGAGAGAAGCTGGAGACAACAAACACAGTGGGAGACAGGAAAGAGACCAAAATAAAAGCACGGGACAGGAAATGGAACCAGGGTCATGACACTACAGTACTGATTAATGTCAAAAGGTACAGTAGATGCGGGAATACTCCAACTCTCTTTAACAATCAATTATTTATACTGAAGACTTCCGTTTACCTTGTTTTATCTATGTGTTGCATTAATTCATACTAACAAGTTGTGTTACGTTGTGAGAATGATGCAGATTTTAGAATCAGTGTGAGTGACTGAAATCCTAGATTCAGATTTTAAATAAAAGCTCTTTGCAACAGTGCTCATGTTTTCCAAACTACACAATTATGCTCTGAAAGAACCCTCAACCTTTCTCTTGACTTTTTCCATTTTGGTTGACAACCTCTTCATTTCTCCATGTTTAAAGCTCTCCACTTTAAATGTATGAAATTATATTGAAGTGTGAGGTGAAGGCTGATTCTTCTGTGACATGATTGAGACGTTAGATTGTCCACAGCTGGATTCCACTACTAGACAACTAGACAGGCGGTTGCTCTGTTTGGACTCTGAGATTTCATGCGGAGGGGGATGACACTTATACTTCTCTACAACCCTGCAAAGTGATAGAGGTCTGCAAATACAACTTAGTCATAGAATTAGTCCTGTCAGTCCTCTACTGACTGAACAGGAATTTCTAATATATATATATATATATATATAAACAGCTTGTAAAAACAAATCATCACCATTAGTGGAGCATTAAGTGGTACTTTATATATCAGAAAACAATTGTCACAGTGGAGCAGCATGTAAATTACACGCTCAACACAACACACCCTCAGAACTACAGAGACGTCCCCAGAGACCAGCAGCTGCCAAATACCTTGTGCCAGAACTGTATGTGTGAAGGCACCATAATGCTTATAAATGTGCTCTTCACCTAAATGACAAAGACTAAAACTAAAGGAATTCTCAGAAGCAAAATCCTTGCATATGCAATGATATTAGATCCTTCTTTTGAGAGCCGGTACCTTCTTTGGTCTTTGGCAGCAGTAAAACCACCAACTGTTTATGCCACAGATTGGTAATAGCCTTGCAAAATGGCAAAGCCGCTCTACAATCGACATGGGAAGTTTAAACCAAATGGAGTTGAAAGGTGTCAGCGTATTTCATCTGAATGTGAAAGTACAAAAAAGATCTTTGTTAAGGTGGCCAAGAGGAACCACAAACCAGCTGTCAATGTTATTTATTTAATTTAAAACAATATATGTGTACTATGTGAACCTAATGGGAAATAGGTTGGTTCGCAATGATCAGACAAGACATCTGTTAGATATTTCTTTCATGTGTCACTCTAAACAGTTGGATGTGGTGAAAACAAAACAATAGGATGTTGACAGATTAATGGAATAATCAGGTACAATATGTTTCAGGCAGTGCTTGTGTTTCATGACATGTTCATACTATTGTTTGGATTAAATTATTAGCTTCCCCAGATCCCCTTACAACTGAAACCAGTTAGCACTAGTGTTAGCTGTATCAATGCGTTGGCCTTTATTTTTCCGCATATTTAAGGTGTCAGACTCTAGTGGATGATGGATGGCCATATTTTACAAGGACATGTTGGACTAACTTTTCTTTTTGTGTCTTTTATGTGTGTGCATGTGTGTAGCAGTAGATGCATGAGATATGAGGATGAAGTGGGAAGCACCGTGCCGGACTAAAAAAGATCAGCTAATGGTCTTCTCTTTACCCCAGAGGATCCAGTTCATCTTCTGTTTGAAGCATTTGGTCTTTTCTCCTCCGCTCCCTTATTTCCAGTACATCCGCTTTCTCCCCACGGAACGTCTTCTTTCTTCCTCTCTTGTCGCTAGTAAAGTAAGAGATGCTTGCGGGATGTCAGATCGAGACAATGAACCTCAACTCAAATCAGAGAAAATTGATCACTCTCTGCTTTCACAGATGTGTTTGTTTGCGAAACATTTATTTCCTCCTCTTCTAATTGATTTCTAATTGATCTATAAAAGGGGTGGAGCCTAAAGCAGAAACATATGGCTGACAGAGAATGGCTGTATTAGAAAGGTGTGCGACAAGGTGTGTGAGAAACGCAGGTAAGTGCTAAACTAGTAGAGCGAACTTCAAGAAGCTGTTAGTTCCTCGTGGCTGTTAAGACGTGGCACGAGGATTGGCTTGTTGTCAAGATGGGACATGTTTGGTGGCTCTGGCCACTAGCATGTTGGCTAGCATGGTGCGTTGGCTGTCTTGACGTTTGGCCTAGTTTCCAATGCGAAATAGGAGAATATGCTAATTTGATTTGACGGATTATCAAGATGGAGTGGGTGTTGTTGCTAACACGGGGCTAACAGGATTTTGGCTGGTTTATTTGAAATGTTTGGCGGCCAGCTTCTTCGAGGCCTAATTGCTTGCAAACACGAGGTAGCGGAAGAGGAGGGACTGGCTTGTTTGACATTATCGAGATGGGGAACGAGATGGAGGATTGTGTTGTGTACGTGGGTGGTTATGGGGCGTTAGAGCACACTGTTACACTTTCTCTGCGTCATGGGCCAAACTTAAACTTTATACCTTTATGACCACTTATACTGTCCCATTATAATTATTTTTTGCCTACACTGGTTTCTAACTTACCAGTACAGCCTTGTTGGAGAGCCCTCAGATTTCAGAGAGTACTGTACATCTATACCACCACTTCTATCAAACCCTCAAACACCATAGTTTAAGTCAGTCACCTGCAAACACCAAGGTTTAACATAAGAAACACATCTCCTGCAAGGCCACTTCTAGACCAATGACTGTCACTGTCACCGACCCTTTAAACAATCAGGAGTCGTCATAAATAACCTGTCACCCACAGAAACTTTTAATCTTACTGTGACCTATGATTTGGAGCAGGCCTAAAAACTGAAAGTGGATCACTAGGCAAACCAGGACAAAACCCACAAGATGTGATATTATTTAAATGGTTCATAGTTTCATGGCATTGGTATTTACACTGTCTCATAGTTATTTTAAAACCCATCATGGGTTTGATATCTCTTTCAAATAAATAAATAAATAAATAAATGTTTTCACTTTCATCCTGCTTTTAAAAGGGAGACGCAATGTAATGTATATTCCCTTTCTTATATTATCATAAAGGGACATTTCATTTGTTAAAGTATGCATAACTGATATCTCAACAGTGATGATAACACCCTGGTCAACTGAATATCTGTCTTTTAATCAATCAGCCAAACCATCTATACATGTGTATATATATGTGCATATAAGACTTTGTTCTGTTTCAAACTATAGACGTGATGCCAGTGTACATTCACTCACTCAATTAATTAGTATGCAGTTGTTAGTTGAAATGCTAGTTTGTTTGGCGAATGACAAGGAGAAAACAAAGTGTAGTATGTTATAGAAATATGATTAAAATGTTTTTTGTTCACTCTGATCTTTATAGCTACTGGCCATGATTAGTATTGCTGATTATTATGTTGGCATGGCTCAATGGCCCATGAGAAGCTATAATGTAGTGAGAAAATGGAAAGGAATTAGTTTTTTCTCCACAATATTCCTCATGACCTCTGTCACACTCCAAATTTAACCGTTTGTGAATAGTCTGGTCTAATTTAATTCACACATGTTGCTGTTTAAAAATGCTTGTGCAATTAAGGGCACTTTGTGAACTGGTGTAAAACTAAAGTAGCAAATTTGAATATCTGTGGTCATGGGCAACACTGAGTCTTCTAAACATTTCATTTAATGCATTTTAATCACAAATATGTATTTGGGTGGAACATAATTGTTATTGTTTATATTCTATACACATTACTCTTAATGTCCATTGCAGTAACAGTACACTTTGCACTTACTGACTTGTAGATGTCTATAGGTTCTGCTTAGAATTTACTTTACATCTAATATGATGTGTGTTATGTTCGATCAGTATTTTATTTCCATAGTACTTACACTTCCGTTCAAAATAGTGCTTATCTTGTACTGTACATAGTGTAGACACATACATTCTGTACTTTACTGCTTATTACACTTCTGGTTAGATGCTAAACTGCATTTTGTTTGTGTTTTGACAATAAAGTTCAATCTAATCTACAATTAATCACCTATTTGTTTTCAAGCCTGTCCCTGCCCCACCCTCAGCTGTCTACCTGGATCAGGTGTGTTCAGTCAGGTAATCGGCAGTGGGCAGGATAACACAAGCAGGGCATTCGGGCCTTAGGACAAGTTTTGGGAACGACTGGTTTAAAATAACTTCAAAATATTTTAAAATATCTGTCTGTGGATGCAGGTAAAACACACCTAGTTTGTGTTGTTGATGGTCTGGGTGTGTGACATTTGCCAGCATGCCCTACTTGTGGGCCGAGTTGGGCCCTGCTGTGGTTTTGAAGGGTGGACAATGAAATAAAAAGGTTGTTTTGTAATGCTGAATCTCTCCACCCCTCCCAGCTTCCTCTTACATTGGACTGTGCTGAATGTGAGCAGTTGCTCCTGTTTGTGTTATTTTGCCCCATGCAGTGACAGCCATATGGTTAGTTTGTGTTTGTGTGATGAATTGCATTTGTCAGGTTCCGCTGCCTTGGTGCAGAACATAGCCTAAACCCGAAGATCATAATAATGGCTGCACACCAGACCTCATTTTTCGAATGCTGCAGAGGTCTGTGTTTCCTGCTCTAGGTGGTCCAGAGTCAGTGGAGATATAGTCAGCAGCACTGGAGCAAATTGTCAGTATTCATGAGAGGTTATATTTGGCCCTGCTATGACTTTTTAAATGTTTGTCAAGCAGCACATTTAATACTTCAAAACAGTTTAGTTAGTGAATACAAATATGGTGTATAAGAGTAGAGCAGTCAGACTTCTTTTAAATACCCCTTTCCCTTGTGTGTTAGAAGTGTATATTCTGCTTTCTGTTTTTATTTATGCATTGTAGATTTGATTGATTGATCAGTGATCTCTCGCACCTTTAAGCAGATCATATAATTTCTGCTGCTACAGCTCAAATGACAGTCGAGTTGTGATTGATCTGCTGTCAGAATTGAAGATAATTCATAGGGCACTGTATGAGTTATTTGTATCATTTAGCTTTGCTCATGTGCCGCTTTTATGTGTTATTGTGTACAAATTAGAGAGTGTCAACAACAATATCGCCTCCTCAACGTATTCTCTTTAGCAGCCTTATCCTCCTAGTAGGAAGTAATTTTTCTAGCTTCATAACAAATAGTTTAGGAAACTAGAAACAGGCCTAAATGATTTAGTAAGTCGTAAGCCTTTATATTTTATATAGATTTCTCTCTTTCCCCTCCAGGAGCGCTCTTTGGGTTTTATCTATCCCCCAACTGAGATTTTTAATATTTACATTTAGTTATTTGGCAGAAGCTTTTATTCAAAGCGATTTACAAGTGAGGGACAAAGCAAGCAAAGACAGAGATCATTTATAGCATTGGCTTCGTGGTTTGATCCTATTATTTAAAGTAATGCTGTAGACAGACTCCAGGACTATGTCGGGAAAAACCAGAAGAAGGAAAAACATTTACAGTTCCTGCATGGTTTGAGAGTTGACATTATGGCAGTGTTTGACAGAGCCAGATAAAACACAGAAGATACGCATCAGAAACACAGTTAGACATGGCTGACATGACCAGGTCAGTGGTCTTAATCTGCAGGGAGGACTTGGTCTGACAGGAGATGTGGGCGTGAAGGAGCTAACAGGTCTGTAGAGACTGAGCAGGAGAATCCTCAGGAGAACAGTCGAGGTCTTTGCTTTTTTTTCTCCAGTCAGTTCAGGAAATGCAGCTGAATTCAACTCCTGAATACTGGAGAGAGATTAACCCATTATGTACTGTAAGAGCTACTTTGAAAAGCAGTTTTCAAATCAGCAGGTCAACTTTTGTCATCTAAACTATTGTTCTACTCTTGTTGTTCCTGAATGTCTGTAAGATAAGAATGTGTTGGACAAACCCCACATGCATGGCAACACTGTTAAACTCAACGCATGTAGCAACTAATATGTTATACCTTCTCAGACATTGATGATCTGAATTTATTTTTACTGAATTCACTTCATCTCTTCCTTTTTTCTTCATGCTCTTGTAATTCCTGAAACCTTTGGCCCATGACTCTGTGTATAAATGATACTTAATCTTTTTTTTTTTTCTCTTGCCAATTCCAGTATTTCCACAGTGAGATATCACTACATTTCAGGAATGACATGAAATGTCAGTTGGGATACAGAGTGGAGTTTGCATAGTACTCAGAAAACATATCGTATCCTCTCCAAATGACTTTTTCCTTTTAAACAGCAAAACCTCTCACAGATTAAATGCTTAAGTGCTAGTAATTATTCTGAAACTCATAAATAAATAAAAAACAGTATGCTTTTAGTTATCAACAGAAGTATTTAATTTGTTTTGAGTAACCAGACACAGCCAAGGTAAAATAAATAAATAAATAAATGAAAGGATTAAAGATTATGCAGTTGACTCGAGAGGGACAGATTGGTATTTCTAGGAGATTACTTATAAAATTGTATTAAATTATTCCTAAGTGGGTAATTAAGGCCATCATGATGTTTAATCCCACCAATAACTTTTAACAGCCCACATAAGAGAGATCATGTGACAAGAAGGAAGACGGGAGAGGGAACAGAGAGAGATGTAGTCCTCCATACAGCCAGAATGTGAGCTGAAGAATGGTGGCATGTTAGTTTCATAAATTTAAAAAGGTTTGTGCTGTGGGGCTTCAGATCTACACTTTAGGCTGTCGGCATCTTTGAGAGCATTACAAGAAAGACAGGAGGAGGGCGACAAAAAGCGTTAGAGACTCACACACATAGTGAGAAGGTATGTTTTACCCATGAAACATGATCAGTGTGTTGGATATGTGCTGGAGAAATATTTACATGCGTGTTTACACCAATGCAACCAACTCTGTGAGCCGGGTACACTGTGCCAGCTTAATTTGCAGAAATGAAGGCCGTGAAAAGTGGATCAGCCCTGAACATGTACAGGGTTGTGACTGTCGTGCCTTTCACTCTGCTGTGGTAAAGTCATTATTGGTCATTATATTCACACATCATATTGTGGCACTTGGGGAAAAAAAACTGCAAAAAAAACACTGCGTGCCATTTCTAGTGGGTTCCCTGCCTCTTGAAATAGTAATTAGACACTTTAACGTGATTACATAAGTTTTGATCTAAATATTGATTTTTAAAAACAGCCCATATAAACCTCAGTGTGACACCCACAGCAAATCTCAAATGCACTATCCGGTTTTGCTTATTCTGTGTGGATTGACTAGACCATTCCTGCTATATTGAGACTTGCCTGCAGAAACGGCTTTCTTGCTGAGATCATTGATGGATGGAGCAGTGGGCCCGAGAACAAAACATCCATAAATCAAATGTTCTCAGCAGATGCGTATGTAATCAACTGATGGCCAGGTATGATGGAGCCACTGTGGTGCATTCAATTCAAGTGGAATAAGTAACTCTTTATTCAGAGACCAGTAGAAAAAATGGAGCCTTAGAAACCAGTGCGGAGTATCTGCAGTTTTACTGTGTGCAAACTGCCATTCGATATCGATATCATTCAGCTATATAGATAAAAAAGTAATTTGTCAAAGACACTAAACTGTACTTATCTTCGCAATGTACAACATGTAACCATACAAAGCAAACAGTAGAGTCACAGCTCACTGATAGCTTACAGCTATGCATCAGTTAACAAACTGATTTAGGCATGAAGTGTTTAGACAATGTGTATCTGTGTGGAGTAGGGTTTGAATGTGATGTTGTCATAATCATCAGGAGTAACAAACATTAAGTATTTCACATACGAGTGTGTAGCACACACACATGCAAATGGAATAGTTTTCTGGCCTAAGTAGTGTCTTCACTTATGATGAGTGAAAATTGTTCCTAAATTTGTGTTATTCCACTGACAAGATAAGTGGAGTGACACAGTGTGCAGTAGTTATCCCACAGCTAGAAGGTCATGGGTTTAAATCTGCTGGACTGTTGTGGTCTGCCTGTGTTGTATTTGCATGTTGTCCTCATACATGCATTGGTTTCCACTGGGTTCTGGTGTGAATGTGACTGTGACTGGTTGTCTATATCTATGCGTTGGTCCAGGGTGTACCCCGCCTCTCACCTAACTGGGATTGGTTCTGGCCTCTCCACAACTCTGACAGGAATTGTGATATATATCGTAAATGAGTATCATGCTTTGTTTTACATTACACACAAGAAAACCTGTAATCAAAGTGCCACATAGACTTTCAACCACTTGTAGGAGAACGCCAGCAAAGATGCAACAGAGGTAGTGTTAGTTTCCTTGAATATAACATTTTCATTGTGGCATTTGAAATTACAGTTTGCTCACTGTATTTAACTACTGTACAGTCACTGGGGATACAGCTAATTTTAGTATACCTCTACCATTTGCATAGTAAATGCTGGCAAGGAGTTAAATTTATAATGAATTAATAAGTGTTTTATGAAAAGCATTTTCTTTAAAAAAAAAAAGAAAAAAAAGAGAGGTGCAAAACCACAGTAATAATAATAAAAAAGAAATGCTTGCAGGGCTTCTATAGGTGATCATTTACTGTAATGCTGCTTTTAGCGCTGGTCCTTAGCAACTTTGAAGCAGTAACAGAAAATTGTAAGTACAGTTTTCACCTGCGATTATGTGGGAATGACACTTTGTATTGATTGCATTCAGTTAAAATGAAAGCACACACCCATTTCTTATCAGCCCTGCAATAACACAATGACACATCAGCAATGGAGAAAATCTCACATTTGTCATTTTGTCACTGAGAAATTACACGTTGGCATCCTGGAGATCACAAACATTGCAGCAGGCTGCATATTTATATGTCCCTTATCATATTAATAAGGAGCTGTTAGTCCCTCCTGATTGTTTTTATTTATTTCTTTTTTGATTAGAAAACTGATTTGTAAATGTACAGGGAGAGTGTGAAGCACATACTGTATCAGCAGAGGAGCAACAGCATTACACCAACACACACTTTTCTTTGGACTGATGCCAGTCACTCAGCTACTGATAGACTGTTAATTAGCACTGTGGTGTCTGTTGTTCCTAGACGGTAAAACAGTGTGCAGTATATTGCTATAATTCATTAATTCAGTGTTCAGTTTCTCTCCCACCACACATACACACACACTGCCATACACAGGCTTGTTTACAGTTGTTCACTGTCTTCAGGGGTAGTAATTGGACATCATGAAGGAGTTGTAGTGACAACAGATTACACACACACGCTAAAAATTAAATGAAATAGTCTTTTTTTTCCCTTATTCTGCCAACTGAAGCAAGTCTGTTTCATCTCAACATCTTCAAACTAAATCCCAGCTTTGCACTGGCACTGGGCCTCACAGTAAATATGGATTTCACAAATATAGAGGATTGACTGAACTACTGATTTAAACACATTCTAATCTGTTGGATGTCAAAACTATATTCAAGAACCACATTCATCACAATGTAGAGGATTTCTGCCATCATTTCAGAAATCGATGAAGTATCGATTTTTAGATGAAGGGAACGTAATCAGGTTGGTGCTTTGAGCAGATTGGCTAATGTTAGGGTGAATGTGGAATCAGATCCATGAGACTGGATGTAAGAGGTGATTCATGTACGAAACCTTCTCTCAATGACAAATTCAAAGATTTAAAAAGAAAATAAATGGTGTTTGCATTGCCTTGAACTAGCTGGCAAGAAATAGTCACGTGCGACACCGTTTGATTCCACCTTTCAATCTATGCTACATTAGTCTTAAAATTAACAGTGACCATCTACGGTAGCTGCTTAATTTGTCCATTTGGTGTATAGTAGGTTTATCAGAGCGTGTTGTGTATTGTGTGGGAAATACAGACAAACATTTTTCTGTTTCTTTTTTATTTCTCATAAAACTCCAGCTTTTTTTTTTTTTTTAAGGACCTCTAGTATGTGAATCAAGAAGCAAAATATTGATGAGGGACACTGATTTGTGCAGCTTTCAGACATACAGTAAGTGCTACAGTATATGCTTTAGATTGGAAAAACATTTACAAATGTTCTTAAATACAGTCGGTGCATCTCACTTTCTAAAGACGGCTGTATGAAAACGCACTAAAGATTCGGTAAAACCAGGGAAAATACGACCATGCAGATGTTATGTATGAGTACACCATAGCTTTCCAAATGCAATTTCTGATACAGCAGCATATGCTTACTTTCATAGTGTTCAATGTAGACAAACCTAAGATGTAATAGCATTTGATGGCTCATTTCCTGCCAGAGATGACATTTAGAAGGCCATTCTGACTGAAACATATTCCTCCCTCAGGCATCAGTCTTTTTTTGTTGTTACTGCAGTGGACTGTATCAGTGGATCTAAGTAATGATGGTGACAGGACATTCTTCACTATGTTACTACTTTGTCTTTTGTCTCGCATTCTTTTTGCAACCAAGTCATTTACAGTATATGTTATGTGTTTGTCAGCAAATCTTTGAATGCTCCCTTTACCATATTCTGCTTTTATTGTCTTTGACAATTGGCTCCAGAGCTGTGTTGTTTTAAAAAATATGCAGAGAAAACCAATGCATTTTAATTAAGATTATTTTTTTGTACAGCTCTTCGAGTCTTCTTACTGTAGGACACATCTAGCTATGCACTTCAAACTTTGCATATGCTCTTTGTTAATTTGCTAGAGATCTCTCTGTGGTATGCTTGTTAGTGCAGAATTAAGCTTGTAGACATTTTTAGTAAGGTTGTGTGTGTGTGTGTGCGTGCGTGCGTGCGTGCGTGCGTGTGTGTGTGTGGTAGTAGGAGGACAGAAGAGATGGTAACAACGATAATTGATCATGTAGTGTAGTAGATAAAGCAGTTTTCTACAATTTTCTCAAGAGCAGTGACCCATAGTCTGTACTGCACTGTCTCGGTATGTGCTCCATACCGTGCATTGTTAAGCATATTTTGAGTCATGGAGGCCTTAGTAAACTGCACTTTTAAAGATAATTGTGACTGTGACCTGTACTGTTTCATTGCTCTGTGCTAGAAGGAAACCAGCGTGTAATTTTCCAGAGTTTATTTATTTATTTTTTATTTTTTTTGGGTGACGGTGCAGTTGTTATAAACTGTATTAGAAGCACTGTGATGGAGCAGAATGATACATACATATACATCTCAGAACAAGTAGGCAGAGCAGAAGTTCCCTGGTAGACATTTGAGAAGCAACAAAGAGGAATCGCAGCCAGCACAGTGGCTGCCACTTGGCTATTCTGACTGCACTTGGCTGATTTCTTAAGTTTTTCAGCCAAACTTGAAATCTGGCCGAGGATCAAACTGGGGCCTTCTGCAAGACAAGACTCTACTACTCTACCACCAGTGCTGTAATTAAATGGACAGGTGGCTTTGCTCTCCTGCGACATCATGGAGATAGAGCAGCTATGCATAATCAAGATTTAAACCTATAGGGTTCTTATATTGCAGAAAAAAAAAATGCAGCTGAACTAAGAACTCTGAGCTATGGTTGAGGAGACAGGCTGTGTTAATAAGTCCACAGGAGGCTTATGGCCTATAGTACGCTCGCAGCTGTAGTCTTATGCTGCTTGAGTCTTTGTCATCAAAGCCCCAGGGTTCTGAAACAAACAGCCTGAGGAAGCCAGGAAAACTAAGTTGGTGCTGTGTCTTAAATCACATCTCAGAGCATATTTGTATTGAAAACAGTGCAGAGTAGAGTGATAGCAACTATGGTGGGTGGTATCAAGATGAAATGCCTGGAGCAGCGAAAAGGGACAATCTTGTCTTGGGATTTTCCATCAAGTCATTCCAAGGAAGGTGAATTAGAGTCTAAGAGACTCTGGGTCACAAATGTGTAGCTGTGAATTTGTATTCTCCGATGCTCATGTTGTTTCTTTACATGATTTGTTTTATACTCTCTCTTATCTTCTGTCTTAAAAGGATTCTGTGTATTTATCTCATTTGCTTAATGTAAAAAGTCAATATATCATGACAGGAATACAAACTTAAAGCTGAAAATAATTTTAGGAAGGTGTCATGTTGGGTTACATTGGTGAGGCTCAGAGAGCAGACATTATTCTCAGGTTTGTGGAACCCTGGAAGTGTAAAACCAGCTATGGATACAATCTTAAAAGGCACGCAGGTCAATGCAGTGTCATGCATTATGCATGGAAGCGTTTTCTCTGCATGCCAAGCCAGGAATCATTTACATTTCAACCGCGTGACTGATGGCTATTGCAGGTTTGACTCCAACATGAAACAAAACTTGACTTGTCTCCAGTAATCAGCAGTCTCATCTTCTGACTTCTGACAGAAAACTGCATTTTTCATAATCTTATTTTGATGCGATTCCATCTAACCTTTTGCTCTGTTTCTGTCTTTGTCTTTGCACATTATAATGAATGTTTTGTTC
The DNA here is from genome assembly GCF_900324465.2 of Anabas testudineus. Lineage (NCBI taxonomy): Eukaryota > Metazoa > Chordata > Actinopteri > Anabantiformes > Anabantidae > Anabas > Anabas testudineus. The sequence continues at coordinate 10,007,896 of NC_046622.1, read as the reverse complement.
TTCTTTCGCTTTAGGCTCAAAATACAAAAGAGCACTTTAATAAAAAACCTCAAGGGATACTTAAATAAAGCACATGTGAAACAACCACGGGTCACTGACTGATCTTGACTTTTGAAGCTAGTCCTAGTCCTGTCTTTTCGAGAGGATGCAACATGTTTTTTTTTTTTTTTCTTCTTTCTGGCAATATATATAAAAAAAATAAATAAAAATGACATCCTGTGACCTTTTGTTCACCCCTCATTGGTGTCAGTTTGGCAAAGGTTACTATTACATTTTTCTCCACCACAGAATAGTTTCCCATCCTCCAAATCCATAGCCCCATGTGCTGTATTGGAGATTAAGTGTGTAGTGATGGATGTTGTAGGGGCGGGGATTTCTTGACACTTGTGTTAAGGGTCTTAGCTGATGTGCAGGCGCCAACAGTTGGTTGGCGCCTGTAGGCTGTACACTTCAAGCTACAAAGAAATACAGCTTATGTCATACATAACTTTTTTATGACATGGCGTCTGCAGAAATCAAACATGAACTGGAAAGTTTAAAACTAGTTACAATAACATTTATTATTGTTATTGTCACTAAATGTAACCTAGCTGAACTGAGGCAGTAACATTTGCCAGACTCCGCCGGCAGCAGGAATAATATCTACAGACTGGCAAGCACTGAATGTTCCCTCTGATTCTGGTACATGAATGAATTTTTTGAGCCCTGCTGCTCCCAAGCCGTCTCCTCAGTATTCGTTGCCATATGGGCTGCAGTTTGGCATGTGCAGGAAGTGTCAAGGGCAACGGAGATGTATGAAAGCTGGTATCGGCAGCAGAGGAGTCATGTCAGGTCGAGTTAAGTATAGTAGGTCCGGTTTGTATAGTGTTGAACAGTGTCAGCACTGAGTGCAAATACAGCAGCTAACCCTGAGGGGAAAGCATGTCTGTCAGTCATCAGCCCTACTGCTTTATGCGAGCTAAACTTTGTCACTCAACACGTAAGTTTGTAATACTACTTAAAATGGCAATGTAAACTTTTACAATGCTCCCATTTTTATCAGCCCACGTTTTCTCCCTGACATCCTGACTCCTTCACTTGATAAGTGCTAAATTGGCATTTAAAGCTTTTGAATAACTTAAACGTTGTTGTTTTGTTTTTCATTTTAATTTGTGTTGCTTGTATTGAACACACTTACATATCTTGAGCAGAATACAATCTGTGTATTCTCCACCTTCACTCGTTTAACCAATGTGAAGTTAACATTATGTTGCTATAAATCAGTGTCAGTGTGTTGGCATTTTGTTAGTACACTTATATGAGCACAGTATCTCACTCGATACCGGTATCATTACATTCCTAGAAACAGTCAAGACACAAATATGAAGACAGAGCCCAGCTCCAAACTAATCAATGGTGGGATTAAAGAGAAAAAATAAGTACTTAGATCCTCAACGAATGTGAATCTGATGTGAAAATATGATTTAATAAAAGCTCAGTACAGCAGAATAGCGGTGATTATAGTGAGGAAGCTTGCTCTGTGCGGAACATTGATGTTTTTTTTTTGTCAATAGGTATCCAAACACACACAAATGCATTATAACCTCTATAGTTTTTAGCTGTTACAAACACTCCTCTCACCACCGAACAGAATGAGCAGTAAAAAAAAAAAAAAAAAAAGTAGCTCCTCCAGCGGTGTAATCAATCTCCTGCCAGGATTTCTTGGGGAAAACACTACATTTGTATGCACACAGATAACTGACTTTCTCCAGTGTGACCAATCATCTCCTTCTTCACTTTGAACTGTAACAAATAGTTACTGTACACCACAAACCAGATCGAGGAGCTCATATAAATCTTTATGATTCTAACAGAACCGTATATGGATGACATCAGTTTAACATTCAAGAGTCCGTTTATCATATTTTAATAACCCGTCATGTGGCACAAAACCAATCCTCCAACCATCAGATATGACCCCCACTTTGCTCCAAATACTATATCACCTCCTTTACTTCTTTGCCCCCCTTATAAATACTGTGGCTTCCAGGGCTGCGAACAATAAAATGCACCCGTGGCTTATAAAAAGCTGTTTGCGCAGACAACCGGATTGTTATTTTACAGGTGGACGGTTTCAATAAAGCAGTTGAAGTTATATGTCATGTATATTGTTCAGTTTATATGATTACAGATAATAATCCCTGTGGAGTACAAAGAATACATTTATCTTTAAAAGACAGCATACCGTCTAAAATCTTAATATAAAATATTAGCCTTTCCAGACCATTTAAACATTGTTCTGTCTGTGCAAACGAGTCAAACACAACATTTGTATATTCGATATTTTACGGTTGTTTGCAATGAAAGGACAAAAGCCAAAAAGGGAGTGGTTTGCATAAAGTGGCAACAGACACGTTATCCCTGACTTATCCTTTTCAAATTTGGTGTTTTTGCTACTGGTAGCATGATGAAATACCTAAGGCCCAGTCAGGCTGCACAGGTAGTCTATTTACTCCAAGATGATCATCCACAGGTGCAGTCTGAGGTTTTACTTTGTCTCGCAGTACAATTTCAAGAGCACGGAGGAGACTCAAAGCACCTTACACTGCTTCTCATTCACCTATTCACACAAACAATCTCTCTCACGTAGACAAACTGATGATGGAGCTGGCGTGACCCATCTGGTGCAACATGGGGTTCAGTTGAGCCATGCCCAAAGAAAATTTCTGACAGACCAAAATTGGCAAGTCTGCCATTGGAACCACGTTCTTTTCATAGATAAGAGCAGGTTCACTCTGGCAGGAGTAAAAAAAATCTGAAGGTGAATGTGAGGCTGTAACATCATTGAGCTTTTGAATACAGCCCTCTGTGGCCAATCACCAACCAATTATGCAATGTACTATCAAACATGAATAATTTGTCCATCAAGATCAGGATGTGTTAGTTCAGTGTTCCCTTAATTCATTAAGGTGTAATGTCCCCGAGAGTCTAGTAACTATAGTTACTAAATTATTTAACCTAAGAAAACTATGTCAAGCAGTACAGTCCTTTGAACAAACCCTGCAGTTGAGATGGGACCTCTTATGCTAATACTGTATCAGCTCTGCATGCATTTTGTTAATATTGTGAAGTGATTACTAAAATAGGACCTCTGGTGTACCAAAATATATACTAAGTAGATTGGACATTTTTAAATACAAAAGGGGATTAAAATCTGGAGAGCGGGAACAAGAGTTCATGTGCAGTGAGCCATAGTTTTGCACCAAAAGACACTGAAGCGTAACCAAAGTGATTGCCTCCATCCTCCTCCACTCCCTCACCGGTGACCTTGTTAACCCAGCAACACTCCAGTACCCTCAACACAGGCCAGGGAAATTACAATTAGTTGCTGCTCTGACCCTCATATCACTCTTCACTTTTGTGCGCGGCTAAGACCAGGCTTAGCTCAAACTTGCTGCTAAAATATGGAAATAGTTTGGTTGATAGTGGCTCACAGACAATTGCTTTGTTGCCAAGATCATTTTAAATTCCATCATGAAAAGGATGCTAATCTTCTCCAGGCTTCCTGTATGTGAAACCTATTGAGCACTTAGCATCTGCATTTGTTTTTGATATTAATACCGTACTGATTACTCATTCAGACTAAAGCAGGCGTTGGATTTCTTCCTGCAGATCTTGACTTGATTCTCATTCTGTCAGCTCACTTTACCAAACTGCAGGCACATTACACACAGCAGCCACAGACAATGAATTTAGCTTTTATGGTGATGCTAGTCATCACTGACAGATCCATCCAAGATGATGAGAGCACCATGACATGCTGGGGATTTTCTGCCTGTGACTCTGAGCCTTGCTGAGCTGCTTCCTCTGTCTCTAAATGACTGGGATTGAGACGGTCTTCAATCCTCTACAATCTAGCAGCTGAGCCACATAGGCTCTGAATCTGTGAGTTCGATGTACGTATAGCAGTATACAATATTTAACAAATGAGAAAATAACAAATCATTGAGTGTCATTGAACTTGAATACGTTTTTCCCACACTTAAATCTCAATTTGTCCTGAAAATAATGGACAACATGCAAATTGCCTTGGAGTATTATCATGTTAAATCCATCCCCGTCTCCTAAGAATTACAAACGTATGCATCTGTAAATGTGATTACGTTTTTGAAGCAAACATAATCATATAAGGATTATGCTGTGATGCAATGTTTTTTTGAACAAATTAAGTGCTAGATTTATAAACGGGATGAGAGTTGTGGAGGTGGTTAGGGTGGCTGGTGGGCGTATAAAACGCAGGACTGTAAAGCCATGTGTGGCTAAGTTCAGGCAACGATAGCTGTTTGGTTATGGTTTTTTCCTTTCTATTTGTGTAAAGTGAATTTAGGAAAAAAAAAAAGTTAATTATTTTCTCTATGAAGCTAGACCACTTAACTTTAACCATGCCCTGTGAAAATCAGTCCATGCAGTTTGTCAAATATCGGTGCTGTGTCAAAACCATACATCCATGGTCAGAATCTGTGGCATCTCATATACATGTATACATAAAGGTACCCTTCCGTGTCAGATTGTGATGCATGGGTAGAGATTCTCTGATTTTTTAGAGGAGGATACAAGTTTTGTTGTTGACTCGTGAATGTAAATTTGAGCAATTCCTAAATATGACACAATTAAATTCCCTTTAACTTGTATGATATTCACAGTAAAACTGTGACTATCACTTTTCTCCTCCGAGAAGAGCTAAACGGTAGAAATGCAAGATGACACATTTTCTACTCCTACAGTGTGGTTTGGGATGAAGTGTGTGTGTGTGTGTGTGTGTGTGTGTGTGTGTGCGTGAACCCCTCTAGACAATCTGCCAGCAAAAGTGTGATGTGTAAAATATGCATCTGCCAAAAATGCAACACAGGGTCAGAGGTCTCAATCCAACTGGGTAATTCCTAGAAAATTCTACAGGCAGATTCTTGGCTGCAGGAAAAATAATAAAATAGATAAAAATCTTGAATGACTTCCATCGCAGAGAAATGTTGTAGAAGTTATGATTTATTTAGGCACAAGTGAGTGGCACAAAACTTGTTTGATATGGTTATGATCTAATGTTTCGTTTTGGTGAACCTGCTGCTCTGTTGTATGCTGATCTCAATATTTAGTTTCCTGCTGACTCCTACTGTGCAAACAGTTTTTTGGCATCATTAGTTTGTGGTAATTAAGAAAAAAAAAAACTCCAATGAATAATTTACTCTTCATTTATCTTATTTCTCATAAAGAAACTGTATTAACACAACCTTTTTTATCGTTTAAAGAGACAAATGAATGTGCAGTTTTTAAGGGAGATTCTCATTTGTTTCCCCCTTGCTCAGTTTGCTCTTAAGAAGCTCTCCCTAACACTACGGTAATGATTAATTAGCAGTTGGCCTTGTTAGAGGATGACAGAGTAGGTGGAAATGCTACCTGCTTCTCAAAGCACTTAACGACTGGGAGAAAAACCATCAAATTATGTTTTGATGAACAGACAAAAAAAAAAACAGCATCTTTAATTAAGCCAAATAAAAAAGAAAACTCAAATAGACATTTGCTCCTATTGCTGCAAAATGACAGTTTTAGTTGCCATTTAAATTTTAGTTACAGCGCATTAATAAACAAGCCTAAATCAAGCATCAGCGTCTGATCACCATCAGACTGACTAAAATATCATTTATTTTGCAGAGCTGCATGTTGTAAATAAACATTTTATCTGACTAACATACTGGAAACTGCTACCAGTATACTACCAGTCAAAAGTTTGAACACATATAGTATTTAGAACTTTCTAATTATCAGTTCTCCTTTTTAATTTAATAAACTTACTTTAGCAAACATAATGTGCTTTGGAAGACAGTCCAGTTTTCTGTATATTTATCTAAATCCTCTCTTAAAACAGCCTTTTCCAGCTACAACGGTCATTTACACTATTAACAATGTCTACACTTTATTTCTGATCAGATACAATAGATGTTTTCTGCTAATGCCTTTACCTGCTCTTCTGAAAATTGTGCTTCTACTATACGTGTTGTATATGAATGGTGACGAATCTGTGCATTTACTCCAAATCTATACTGTACCACTGAGTATTACTGTAACAATACTATTTCTATTTCAGTTGCACACTGTCACATAATACTATATTGAATCAATAACTTTTGAAATAGGTTTAATGTCACAATTAATCTAGAGAAAAAAAGTATATTTTTCTGTAGACAATATAAAAACGTACTAAATCAAACAAATGCTTTGAGGGTGATGAAGAATTCTTACTACCCTTTCACCTCAAATGTTAATTGAATGAGGCAATTTAAGATCCCAGATGTTTCACTACGGGATAATGACGTGATGATAATGACTTGAGATTTTTCACAGGCTTGTCCTTTTCTAAAGCTTGATTTTAATGATTGGACTTGCAAGCTGTTGCGAAGTGAGGTGGGCCATGATTATCAGGGTACTACAGCATGTATCCAGTCAGATTTTAACCGATTCTTCGTTTTCTGCTGTTATGGTTTATTTCACCTTGTAAAAGTAATCAATTAAACTGACTAATACAGATGTGTTTTACATGAAGGTGTTTAAACTGCTTCTGACCGGTGACACAGTACAATGATCAATGATCACAATCCACCACAGATAATCTATCTATAAATATAAATATAGTGCTACATCTGACACTGGCAATTATTGGTTTGCTGCTTATTGGAAATAAAAAAGATCAAATGAAAGTGGTGCTTCTCTGCGGGCCATCTTTTTCTTAGGTCAAACATGTGCAAGTATAGATATTACAAATGTACAGTAGAAAGTAACCAACAATGAGCTCGCTTGTTTTGATTATTGTTCTTCCATTTTCTCATTAGACTCTTATTCAGACAAAGCTCCTTGCGGGCACATGAATACAGAGAAAGCAGTAAACAGAAGGGTGACATCAGTAAGATCGCAATAATCCTTAAGAACACTTTTGTGTTAGACGTGTTATAATCACAGTCCCAAAGCATGAATGGCTCGACTGCTGCATTCCAGTAATGTAGGACACACAGTCCTTGTTTAGATGTGTAGAGCCTGCAGCCGCGCTGAAGACTGAAACAATCATAATCTGCATTTGCCTTTTGATGAATGTAATTGTGTGCCTGCTCCAAATGCCTTCAGGTCTGTGTGTGATGCATTTTATTTATCATTGTTTACTTTGAAGCTGTGAATGTTTTTAGCTGATTGGAAGAATGTGATACACAAAGCTGTACAGGGCAGATTTTTGAAGTACTAGTATAAGCTGCCATATCTTACACACACACACACACGCACACACGCCAACCCATTATTTCCCTAAGTAAGGACACATATGATACGGACAATCTCCTCTTGAATGCTGCATGTGTGGAAGAGAAACTTCAGACAGTGTTTAGACAGTGTCCAGAGTTCATATGTGAGAACTGCTTTCCAGTTTGGTTTTTAGTGTAACATTGTTTATAGTGACGTGATGGGTGCTGTTTCGCTAATGTGATGTAGATTGACACTTTTATGTGTAATGTTTCTCTTTTGAGATCTCACGGAGATAATCAGTACATTGTGAATATATTCAGACAGAATAGCACACAGAGAATCAGACGGAATCCAACTTCAGATTAATGAGAACGGATCCAGGATGAATTCTCACTGCCACAGATGCAGGTTCTTAAATTAGCATATCTACAATCACATCATTATAGCTAAATGGGTATTATTCTTTATTTCCAATCTAATACTGATTGCTTTTAAAGGGAATTGGGTAATTCCAGGTGCACAAAACCAACAGCATTCAACACATAGGTCTTCATTTACTAAGATCCCAGATAGCGAGTACTAAATTGCATGTGCAATCTTTAAAATTACCTTTTTTGTTGTTGTTTTTTTTTTTGCAGGTGATCTATTAAGAAAAACTGTGTAATCAACAATAGGAGCAACAATAGTGAAGGTAGCCATGTTGTCTGTTATGATGCGTTTGGAGAATTGTCATATAAATATGCTCCTTTCTGTAATATAAGAAATGCTTTTACACATCTTATATATGACTCACCTTAATCCAGTCATCACTACAACTGTCATCTTCCTGGTCATAAGTTTCCCTGGAAAAGACATTGAAACCCAAACACACGGAGCTTTACATTTATTAAAAGCAGCAGAGACTAAACTCGTTTTACAGATAAGATAAGTTCGGACTTTAACTTCAAATTGGATTACTTCTTTGTTTCACTCACATTCATTTGCTGCCTCTTTCTCGCTTTCTTCTCTACTTCCCTTCCCTCCCCTCTTTCTCTCTCTCTCTCTCTCACACACACACACACACACACACACACACACACAAACACACATACACACACACATAGAGTAGAGTTCCCCTGGGAACATTACACCATTGGGACAAAGCATGTTCCACAGTGCCAAATGAGCTCTCAGAAGCAGAAAGTGTGTCACTCGTTGCATGGCTCTGGAGGCTGTGTGCCCTGTAGAGCACACATTCTATCAAAGCAAAGCCGAGATCAGAACTCCCTTTCATTTAGAGAAGGCACATTCACCGAAATGAATACACACATACTTTTTATGCAATAATCCTGCTTTATGTTTGATGTATTGGATTCATGTTGGACCAAAAATAAATGACTTCACAAGAATGCATCTTTGTACCTGGGTGTTCATTTCTGCTACAACCAAACATTGTGAGCAACAGGACGTCCGTTATGAGTTGTTGCTGCTTTCACAGAACTAGAAAGCAAAGTGTGGCAACAAGGAAAAATGTATACAGATTAAGAGTAAGGCAGTGAAAAAAACTTTCACTCCATTTTCACCCCAAGAAGACCAACAACCCTTTGAGGAACAAAGAAATTCCCCATAGGATTCAACCAGAGGTTGAAAGTTCAGCAGCAGAAGTTCCAGGTGGCACAGCTAAAAGTTAAAGACGGAGACTGTGCAATTGTGAATCTCTGTTTTCTGTCATTAAATCTTACTCAGACGTTGGTCATGCAAGATTTGATCCAAATGGAATGATTACTTTTGGTTGTGGTTCCTGATCTGCACAGTTTTGTCAAGGTGAAAATAACTGTTATGTTTTGATGTTTTAAATCCTGGTAAAGCAAGAATAGTAATGCATCTTAGTCTGTGTTAAGATACAATCACTGTATACTGCATAAAATGGAATACAGAGACTAGCTTAGCAATAACTCATTAGTTTATGATTTAACTTCAATGAATTCCTTTACATTTACAGTAAAATAAATTACACATTTTAAGAATTGTAAAATAATCTAAAGGAGTAAAGCAGTGTCAGCGAGGTACAGTACCAAGTGACGGAAACACTCAACTCTTTAGAGGTTCAGGGAGATGTGTCCCCACTGAGCTATTCTTAATAGGCCGTAATTTGCTAAATTACAGTCTAATTGTGGTCTAGTTTTGTGGTAACAGCAAATGTCTTTCAAAATCTCTTTCTTAGATTCAGAAAAACATTGTGTAGTTATACACATCCATAGTCAAATCAAAGTTTTGTGATTTCTCATCTTTGTAAATTTGAAATTTATATTTGTTCACATTTACAACAATTTTGGTGTTTGCAGCTAAAAATACTGAACAAAAACAAAATCCATAACACACACACACACACATTTTAGTTTTAAGTAGAACTACCCTCCTTATCCTCTCTTGCTCTCTTTTTCCCTTCTGCTCCTCTGCTAGCAGCTTTCTATTTTCCTTTCTCAATTAGGACTCAGATAATGGGATCATGACCTAATCTCCATGCTGGTCTGTAGGTTATTGTTGAGCTGTGACTGTAGGTCTGTAGGTTATGGTTGAGCTGTGACTTAAGTGTTTAGCCTTGGTTTTAGCATGGTTTACATGTTACACATCATTTCTCATCATGGTGTTTCTTACTGGGGATTTCTGTCTTTTACAAACATGTACACACTTAACTTTCTATCACATTTGAGGATCGATTACATTATACAAAATGAAACCCAACCCTAATAATATGCCATGGCTAACAGTCTCACTTCCTGATGCCGTGATACAGATCTCTATCATTTTCACTAAATGTGCAGATACTGTGCAGCATTTGCACTCTAATGTTAATGGCCTGCCGCTGATGTCGGGGAAAAAAGCACTTTGTATGTCTATTTTGAATGACTCACTCCCAAGGGTTTTTTTATCAAACTTGACTATGTTTAATTTATGACTGTTTTGTTCTTTTTGTGCTTGGATATATATACTGTAACCAAGCTACAGTACCATGGTATTTCTGTTGTCAACCAAATAGATTGTGATCCTGAGATGTAAGATCTCCCTAATCAGTATAGTTTGACTACATTTGCTGTCAACCTTTATATATAGTGGGTTTAAATAGAGGGATATGAGATAACAGCGGTAATTCTAAATTTTCATTAATACTATGTACACTTTGACATGTTAAACAACACAGAAACACTTATGCATTAGATGTCACTAATTTTAAGAGAGCAAAATTTTTGGAAAAAATGTTTCAAAGTAAATCAAAGTCACTAACATTTTGTTTCAAATCTGCCGTTTGCAATAACTGCATCAAGCCTTTGACCCACTGACATCACCAAACAGTTGTTTTTTTCAAGTAAGGTCTCATGATAGACTCAGACAATATAACACATCCACTTTTCCACTCTGATGGACTCTGTTTGACAGGTGACTGGAGTGGATCATTGTCCTGCTGCATAATGAAGATTTTACTTGTACTCTAGCTGTAAGCTAGAGTACAAGTAAAATCTTTTAACTGTACTAAGGCTGAACTATAAGGGACATCAACATAATGGCTTGCTTCTGCCAAGGCCTTTGTCACTGTAGTTGGCATCAATAGAGTTCCTCCTTTTGTGTCTATGTCATGTTCTTCTTCCAGTGTCGCTTACCTCCCTTGCAGGTTTCACACAAAGCGTTGATTTTTGCAATGTGCAAATGTCTGAGAAACATACCAACTTCAATAACTTTAGAGGGATAAAATACAGTTCTGATGGACTGGACAACTTGGGGCTGGACATTCATGTTCTTGTATGGCGTCTAACTGCTGTTCTTACAGTTGTGATTCAAAAGGTGAATATGTTCCTTTACCTTAAAAACAAAGTTGTAGTGGTTGCAGTGGTGGGTTTCAATTTCATCCAAGAATCGCTAATGAAGGGATAAAATAAGGCCTTTGAAGAAGCGAGGGCTGCATTACTAAAGCTAACATTATTATACTCCATCATCTCTGATCCAGGTAGAGGCTTTGAGGATGCACTCTTTCTCTCTAGTGGGTGTCACAGCCAGAGATTTGCTCAGTGGACCAGAGAGTCCAACAGGCCTGTATGTTTATGTGTTAGATGGTCTCCACTGGGACACACATCCTACTACAGTATTAGCTCAGCCTCTCCAGAGGACAAAAAGTGACAAGGGGAGGAAAAGCTGGCAGGCTAGCTGGCAGGGGAACAAGGGGAGAAATTTTATTTTACGCATGTGTTTATCTACTTTCCTTCCTTTGGTTCCCCTGAGGTGATTATTAGAGTTTTATAGACAGCAGTACATTGAGGTGAGGCACTTCTGTGCTGTGTGTGCCACAGAGTAGATGTCTTTTTTTTAAGCACTTTTCCATCATGTCATGGTGTCCCATCATCCCAGATGGATGCTGTCAAGCAGCATAATGATGCCTGTTCTCCCTCATGGGTTTTGGCTTTAGCAGCAGTTAACATGCAGAGCAACAGAGAAACAAGCTGTAACACTCACCCACATGCCCACACTCAAACCCTTATTTATATCAGAGTACTATGTAATTACACAAACATAGCACTATTAACAGTACAAATTAAGTTTTCCTTAACTTCTGACTAGAAGGTATGAATACAACTAGGTTGTAAAAAAAAAAAAGTGAATTGTGTGTATGTACAGTATTATCTGAGAAAAACAGATTTGTTTGTTTATTTTTTTTTATCAAAACTAAAATTTAAAAATATTGCTCACGTGTACTTGCAACATATTATTCACATTAAGGTGAAATATTATCTTTTGAGACTTCCTACTTTGAAATGATTTCAGGTTGCTGACATTTATTATTTTATTATATCATGTGCTCTATCTTTTGTGTCTTTTGGTCACTTAATGGTAATGGTTATATTTAAATATAATGTTTTTTTTAAATGACTATGTCATATTCTTTGGATGTCTCGTGTATGGATCTTTAGAGTCATTCCATTGCATCTCTTTTGGGTTGAGGTCAGAACTCTGACTTGGCCACTCTAAAAGGCAATTTTGTTTTTCTAAGGCTATTCTGTTGTGGACTTACTCTGGTGTTTTAGATTATTGTCCTGTAGCATCACCCAGCTTTTACAGTTTTAGCTGACACACAGACATTCTCACATTATCCTGAATCATTTATTTATACACTCTGAGAATTATTTTCCCCTCAGTCACTGCGTGCTAGCCACGCCCTGATGCATCAAAGCAGGCCCAAATCATGATGTTTCCTCCACCATACTTCACGATTGGATGATGTTTTCATGATGATGTGCAGTGATCTTTTTATGCTAGGTGTAGTGCTGTGTTTTATTTATTTTTTAATAGTTCAAGCTTAGTTTCATCACTCCACAAAACATTTTGCCAATACTGCTATGGAGTGTCAATGTGCTCTTTGGCAAACTTCAGGTGTGCAGCAATGTTTTTTTTAGTAAGCACCTTTGGTTGTCTCTTGGGGTATTTTTCTTACCTCATTTATAGCACATTCTTCTTGTGCAAAGCAAACTCAAAAAGTTTGAGTGTTTTTTTTGTCAGTCAAAGTAGCTCTAGTCCACACCTCCAAACTATTTTTAACAAGACTTCAGGTGTGCTAGCACCTCACTCTTATTCAAAGGGTTCACATACTTTTTCCAGTATGACTATGAGGCTTCTATTGTTGTTTTCAATAAAGACATGAAATGTCAGAATTTATTCTTTTGTATTATTTTAGGTACATCATATTAAATGCATCATGTTAATACTCTTGATCAGATAATTTTTTAAGACAAATTAATGCAGAAAACCACACAATTTCATATACATGCTTTTTCTTGCCACTGTATTTTTAGCTTGTTCATCCGTACTCTTCTGTCCATCTGTTCCATTCTTGTGATTGCAGTATCTCAGAGAATTTCTTAAAAATTGGGGCAAACATCCTCTCAATGATGGACTAAAGAATTAGTCCATCATTAAGATTATGGAGGTTAAATGTGAAGGTCGCTGTGAATTCATGTCTGTCATATTCTCTTCAGTGCTATACATACGTCAGAAATGCTTGGAGGGATTTTTCCTTACATCTGGCACAAATGTCCCCTTCGATTCATGGATGATTAAATGATGATTAAACTAATGTGGACAGACATGCATGTAAACTGCAACTTGATTGGTTGGTAGAGACATGCAACGCAAGGCCATAATTCTAGTTTCATATAATGTATTAACACTCCTACTTTACCGCCTTTATATGATGTGTATGTCAGTTGATGTGTTGTGCAAAGCTGAGCATTTGATTTCATGATTTATGATCATGTCAGCTTTATTTGCGTCTTATGTGCCCTGCTCCCTGTCATAGACTGTTATCATGGACATTGTTCATTGTTGTGAGCCAGCAACCGAGTCATGGGTGCCCACAGCTCACATGTACTGTACGTAGGGAGCAAAGTCCATCTGGTTTAACCACACAGAACAGCTACTGTAGCACAAATTGGTGGAAAGGTCTAACTGCCAGAACTTGGATGGGGCTGCATGTTAACCCCTGCCCACTGCCAAAAATTTACAATTGGTGATGAATCACATTTTCCTTTACTGGCTACTAACAACTTACATAAACGTAAATGATATGCTGCTGATGTTTTGATCCTAGCTACCAGAGGACACTTTCAGATTCATTCTGGTGTACATACCTTGGTCAGTCAGACCAGTTTTAACAGCAGAGGGGCAGCCACACAACATTACTATCTTCATCAACATCCTTTAAATTTATATGCTTGTATTTTTGTTTCATGAAAAAGAATGGACTCAGAGAAGAGCTGGTAACTCAGTGTTGAAGACTGCAAAGCAATAGTAAGACCTTTGTGTCAGCTGGAGACATATAGCCTCAACCTTGATGCCACAGCCCAAAGGCTGTGACAGCATCAGTAGAAACCAATGAATCTATGGTACTTATTGGGTCAACCATAAAACACAAGCTCAAAAGAGGTTTTTGTAGCCTGGGTTGAGATGTAAGGGTGGCTGAACTGTGGAGGGAGAATGGGTGACTGTTGGACATTTCAAACACAAGCTGTTACAAACACAGAGCACTGGTGTGTGAAATTGCCAAGTGATATACTATTAACTACATGGTGACTTTGAGACCAGTATCCATGGTGACTCAATCATTTATGCAAGTAGTAGTGCCTAAGAGGTGACATTTGTGGCCTAGTCTGAATGCTCTTTTAACACACACTCAGTTATTATATTTAGTAGGCAGTTAAACAAGGCGGTTGTCAGCAACCAGATCATTTTTTTAATCAGCAACATGGCCATGCTGGGCTACTCTATTACTTTTAGTGACTTTATTGCAAAATGAATTTAATAAATGCACATTGACAAGTGCAAGAATGGATTTATGAGCCAAAGCATTCGTTGTGGCAAAGTTGAGTTCTATCAGTTATTAGTCGTGTAATTATTGAAATTCTGGGGATTATACATTATTTGGCAGCAATATCTCTGTTGTATTCTTAACAATAGTAAAGAATACTTTTGGTTTAACAAAGGAAGTCAGTTAAAGTTAAAAGCATTAAATGGTTCACAGAGCCAATTTAATATCATTTTTTAAACATTTAGTAAAACTACAGTAATAAACTTGCAAATATGCAGTGCTCAGTGCATTTATTGGAATTTGCAACATAAACTTTTTTTTCAATCAATAAATGCAGAAATTTCAGTTTAGATGACATGCAAAATTAAGCTTATGTAATTATTATTTTTTTATTATTATAATGTCAACACAACTTTTTTATGTAAAAAACAATGTTGTTTTTTATATTTTATATTTATATTTTCAATATAAATAAATATATAAAGTTTATCTAATTCCTTTCTGCAGTTCCTGGTTTTGTGTTGGTACTGGTTTTGACAATGTTATAACTCAAAGGTTAACTTAATAGTATTAATTCATCCACTGAACATATGAATAGTTGTATTATATTGATTGTTAATAGCCATATACTGCACATCAAAATCATTACAGAATGGCCCTTGTGCAAGTTATAAGCACGGTGCTCTTTAGTTTTACAAAATCAAACACATTGAAGTGCACTTATCCATCTTCCGCTATGCTCGTCTAGCATCCATGTGTTCTTTTTATCTTTGTATGAAAAGATAGAACCAGTGTGTTATTACTTTGAGGCAACTGTAAACAACTCATTATTCAACATTTCATTAAGTTAATTTGTCACAGTCAGATTGTGACAAATTTGTTTTTGCCAGATGATGTTCAAGAGTCCTTTACTTTAGACAAAAAGAGCAAAAGCCTAGTCCTAGTTCTTTTATCAACTGAACTTGTTCGTACACCTAATCAGTCACCCTGGCCATCTTAGTTGCAATAGCCAGAAATTGTGCTAGTGCTTGTTTTCTAATTTGTGATGTATAAGGATTGATGTTCATGTCTGCTAATTATCAGAATTTGTAGATCATGTTGTTCTCCAGCAGCAGATGCACAATTGTGCCAGAAAACCCTTACTATGAGTGACACACCATTTTATATCTTTATGCAGCATGTTTATTACATTCACATCTGGCTTGTGTGTGTGTGTGTGTTATGGCGCGTAAATGTACTTTTGCACATGCTTAAAAATGCTTTTGTGGAGACTGAGACTGCCACTCTGTCAAATCTATGGTAACATGTATAAGAGATACACAGGTTTACAGGTTGATTTGGTTGTATACAGGTTGAATGGCCCTGAAGGTCTTTGTTTAATTCAACACTAGCGCACATTAGAGTGCAAAGTGTGTTGTAATGACTAGGAAGTCATCCCTTGCCAAAACCTATTTTCTTATGCAATAGGATGAAATCTACTGATTAGCAATCTGTCAGCTGCACAAGGTATTATTTTATCTACTATGTCAAAGTCATCTTATGACAACAAGTGTTATCTCCCTTTCTGTCTATCTGTCCATCCGTCCATGTGTCAGAAGTGCAGTTTAACCTTGAGTGTGCTTCCAATGTGGTAGCAGGGTATACTTTCTTATTCAGGGTGTGTGTATGTGCTGCAGATATGTCTGCCACAGCCCATTTCCCTCCAGAATAGAAAATGCCAGCTGACACATAGCTTTTGGATTAGCCATGTTGTGTACCCATTTCTGTATGTGTGTTTCTTCAGCACACAAGCCAGTCTGCCAATCAACAATTTTGTGTCTATGGCTCATACTGGTCTGATGCAACATTTTTTAATAAAATACACAAGTATACCACTTTATTTGACATATTTCATGAAGATTGTGCTCTTTATGTTTGCAGCAGTGGTGCCATTTGTATTGGGGGTGGAGGATTCCACATCATTTACATTATTATCATTCACAGAAATTGAGTCACAAGGAGGTGGTTGCAGTGTTTCTTAAAATTGTCTCTATAAAGCCACACTGCAGACTTTGTCTAACCTTAACCAAAATCTGCTGTCAGCCTACAGGTTACTGATATGCTCAGGGTGAAAGTACTGCCACTTTACAATTACATTAATTATAACATATTGTAATTGTATTAAAATTAAATGTTGTCCATTTGCAGTTGCATTCCTTTATGTTTTTACAATCACAGGTGAGTTGTATAGCTGTGTCCGGTGGTTGTCATGAGACAGGACCTGAGGGAGATTTTAGATAACTAGTCTAGGAAAATAAAAATTTGTATTTGACTATACGCATGAAGTAGTATGAAATAGAATTACACAAGCAAAGTACATCTAAACCAAAATTGCATAACTACACTTATGTACTTAGTTCTTTTCCTCAACAAACTGTTGAATGACACTGTATGATACCAAGAGGTGCACATGTGTCTAATGTTCATTTGCTGCTCAGTGGTCACACGATGAGGGAACAACATACCCACCTCTGCACGTTCAGCAGACTCACCTCCAATTTCTTAAAAACCTGCTGAAAACAGAACTCTTCTGCAACTTTGTCTGCACTTAAATCTAAAAAAAATCTTCCACTTACACCTTATGAAACGGGAACAGTTCTTCCCAGAGCACTTTACTTTAAAGTTCTTCTCCTTGGCTTAGATATTTTGCTTGCCTTGTATCTCTCTTTTAAGTCATTTTGGATAAAAACGTCTGCCAAATGACTAAATGTAAATGTTCTGTCCAATCAATTTAAATGAAGATAGCCCAGACTTTCACTGGCTGCTCTTTTCATCTGCCTGATTTCTAATAGACAGATTAGTCTAACCTCTGGTACAGTACAAGCAGGTTCATACCAGCTGTATTTGTTTTGCTCTGTCAGCCTGGATATTTATACAAACCTAATGATAATACATTTACTGTACATAGCCTACATAAGCATGACATGATTCTTATTCTGTCCTTATCCTTATCTTTATCAAATAATAATATCTGCCATTCACTTATTATTTACTCTCACATATGCATTGCCAAAATTGCATTCAACACCTTGGTTGTAGATGTATCAGAATCCTCCAGCCTTATACCCACCTTCACTCTACTTAACGTGTACCTTAGCTGAGCCATCTAAAATGCCATTTCGGAGGTCCTGTGGACTATATTAAGCTTATAAATCTTGTCCATTAGGAACAGTGTGTGAGAGGAGAGGATATGAAATCTCCCTACAGCACCACATCTGACACCTTAAATGTAATTTTAATCAGTCAGTCACAGTCTGTGCCTCCCCTCTTTAACCTCTCCTCGCCTCCTTTTCTCTTCTCTTTTATCCATGTATCTTTCACTTTAAATGCAAAACCAATTTAGAGATATATTGCTCTGCCAGACACCATATTAAATTGTCTTCATATTGGCCAGTTTTAGCCTACAGTAATTTTCTCGGCCTAACTTCTGTGAGTGTTGTGTGGGCTTGGTGAACAGTTTTACTTTGATCTTCATCACAGTTTTAAAGCGTAATACATTAACCCTTTGGTTCAATTAGTTTGTAAAACACCTGAAGCTACTGCACTCTTATGAGAAGAAAATAAGGAGCAGAATGTGAAATAACCAAAAAACAAGTGATGGAGGAAGGGACACTTTAATGGTTATGAAGAGGAGCTTTTATAAGTTGTTTTGGTGCTAGCTTGCTTTACAGCTCTGTCTTTAGCCAATGATTGTCCATAGGAATTGTCAGAATATGCCACATTCAGAGCTTCTCTGAATCTCCAAGACATGAGGTAACACTGAACTGACTTAGGAAGAAACTAATGGATTCCAAAGCAGTGATGGGCTCTAAAAATACATCAGAGAATTTCAAGGCTGAAATTTCCACTGTTTTAAGTGTCATTAAGAAATGGCCAATGAAATGCGCTGTGGTTGTTGACAAAAGACTTTTAAGACCAATGCAACTTGTGTACATCAAAACCCTTGTATGAGTGGAAATTACCTGCAGTAAGGTTTAGCTGATAGGAGTGATGTACCAGTTCAATGTGCAGCAAACCATAACAAAGAGCTGACTTGGTAGAGTGGTCAAACCTTTGCCAAATCACTATGTGATTTTATATCCAATAAATAGTAATACTGTATGAACATTTAGAAATGATCTTTTATTCTCTCTGCAAGCAAAACATGTTTACTTCTTTTCACACACAAATCAAGAACATATATTCCTCATATTTGTTTCTCTATATTTTCCCTAATCATCTCTAGAAATAAATAACACGATTCTAATGTACATGCAAGAGTACTGTACCAGAGAAAATCTAGTCTTTTGTGGTGAATATAGTGGCCAGTCAGCCATGGGATAGCAGACATGACACCCAGCAGAGCCAAGGCTGGCATGGCCAAAAAAGTTCAGGCTAATGAAACACCCAGCAAGCCCTGTCATTACCTGCTGTGGTTCAACACTTTGGAGACGACAAAGACAGGCAGCAGAATGTCCTATGTTCCCAAGTATACTCACCAGAACAGTAAATGTTGCAACGAACATTGACAGGTACATTACATCAGTGTATTTAAAATGTACAGTATGTGTTTGTTTAGAAGGAAAACTGATGTGGGCCTGATACAAATGTAGAAAGGATCAATGTTTAAAACCGAGATCCAGACTTAAAAGAAAGGCTTTTCCAGGTAGTAATGAAATAATAGTAATTAGCTTTTAACCAAATGACAAAAGCAGCCTTCTGCAATTATAATATAAGATTAATCAGAAAGAACTGTGTGATGCTTTTTATATCAGGATTTATTTATAGAGAGTCTATGCAGTTATTTAACATTTAATATTTCCACCAGTTTATTAAAGTTCAGACCCATCCAGTGAGTTAGTTATGCCAAGATGTTGTATGTCACATTTACTTAACCAACACAGCAGAGTCAGATTAGCTACAGGGGATGAAAGCACTGCACACAAACAGTGATAGGTATCATCCATCTGTCACATATTGCATCCACCTGTAGTAGCCTACTGTGTGTCCAAACATTTAGAGGTCTGAGGAGTCTGACCTTCAGCAGATTGTAATGCATAATGCATGAACAATGAAAACTGTCACAGTTTTAGCTGAGTGATCCCACACACAGTCTAAAAATGCAGAACATTTAAAAAAGTAATGCATTTTAAGAAGTATATTTAATGTTCAATAATTGTATTCACTGTACAATGACCTTTTGGATATGGGAATGGGCAGGACACATGCACACTATGTATGTATGTATGCTTTTCTGCATTACGCAGATTTAAATGGCATTACTGAATGAACAATATGTTGAATACATAAAAACAAATGAAGTGGGATATCTGAGCCTTTGCAAATCCCTATTGAATCATACTGTATACCAGCAGCATGTGCACATGACTGACTATGAGACATTTTTGTCTCAGTAAGCCAACACTTACCTTCAGATGACTTTGAATTATGCAGTAAATTCTGTTTAATCTGGGAAAAAATGAATTTGATTAATATCATTACAACACAATTTAAAGTTAGTCAAAAACAAGCTTTTATAAAACTTGCATAAAAGCTTACACTTAATCAAACACCATTTAGAAAATAAAGGTGAAGAGAGAGTCTGTCACGTCACAGAGTTGCCTTTAGAAATGATAAAGTGTAATGGCCCTGATCCCTGCCAGGTCAAAGTCATTGCCAATGTAGCGAGACTGTTAATGTGCCATCCTTGATGATGCATAAGAATGATTCAGCAAAGCTTAGGCTAAGCTGGTCCTGGCTGCAATGCCAACATGCACCAGAAAAAGC
The DNA here is from genome assembly GCF_900324465.2 of Anabas testudineus. NCBI lineage: Eukaryota > Metazoa > Chordata > Actinopteri > Anabantiformes > Anabantidae > Anabas > Anabas testudineus. The sequence continues at coordinate 9,987,501 of NC_046622.1, read as the reverse complement.
ATTTGTTACAAGGATATACAGAGGTTTTAAGGAACAGAGGGTTTGGTGTAGACGACATTATAATTTACAGTTCTAGTTATGGTTAAAGCAATAAAAAGTGTTGGTTTGTTTTTTGGATAAGTGACAGCATGTTTTCCAGCTCTTGTGCTGCATTCTAGTGGGTAAATCTTTTTGACTTTTACTTTTTGTACATTCTTTGTTTACTGAATTACAAGATAAATTGAAGTTTGCCTGTGTCTTTTGCAAAGACTGTGATGCCTTAAGGTTGAGATAAAGGCATTAATAATATCAAACTGGAATTACAGTGATTGCATTGATTCATTTAGAGTCATGTAAACTCTTTACAGACAATTTTACAGACAATCAATAAATTGATTCACTGGTCCTAGCATCACTCCTCTGAAATAATAATTAGACCTGTATCCATGTGTGAAAAGATAATATGACTTTGTATGTTTCATCTCTTTATTAACAGATGTGAAGCTTTTTTAAACACCAGATTCTTGAGATTAATGACAGGGCTAAAAGTATCATATGTCCTCAAGATCAAGGTGTGTTTGTGTGGTTTACTATCATTTAAATGTTTGTGCATTTTCATTTGGTTCAGATACATTGTGTGACATGTTACAGTCACAAATCATGCATTGGCTTTTGTATATAAACTTTGGAATATACATTAGTAACTCCAGAATGAGAATATCTGCAAATGACTAGCAAGGAATACTCTAAGACCATTGGTACCTTTTGGAAGGCTATTTTTGCTCAAGGAATGATATTTAGCTTTGCAATTAGACTCAAAAAATGCACATTGCTGAGTTGCTGATGGTTATATTTTCCATACAGATCAGCAAACACTCCTGAGCCACCTTCACACACAGCTCAGCAAAATGCTTACTATTTATAATGCTGGAATATGTGACACAGTAACACAATGTGGTTATGACGATCTTCCTGATAAACCCATTACTTGAAGTGGTTCTGGTCAACACCAAGACACTCTCTGTCAAGGTTAATGTCTTCCTTGTGCTTGGTTCATTTTCATTCTTCCAGAGCTAATATATCTAAAGACATTTAGTGTTTTGAAGGAAGGGGTTAATGTGTGAGCTTGGGCCTTAAAGATACCCTCCATATTCCTCTATCACCATTTAGTAAGAGCTAGGGTTTAATCGCTCTAAACCAGGCGCACTGATTGACTCATATCATTTCACTAATTAAACTACTCACATTGATAAGCAGCAAACCTCACATAAGGTCAAACAGTAATTTTGACAGGGAGTGTCTTCGCATACTACTGTTCTTTTAGACTGCTAATCATCTAATTAATGGGAAGTTGAAAGGATTGTTATTCAACCAAATAAAAATGTAATTGTGTGTTTCTTGAGAGTATCAGTTGTAATTATTATATAAATAACTGCATTGATTTACAGTTACAGACACAATTATAACCCAGATTTCTAAAATCAAACAAAACCCTTAAACCCAAAAGTTCCTCTTCCTAACATGGCACATTTTTCCACAGCAAATGTATGTTTCTGGACAACGGGTTAAGCTGGAGACCCAGCGACTATCAATTGTTAGACTGGCAGCAAATTTCATTACATCATCCTGTAAACTGTCAATATAATATACTGTCTTCATGATCCTATGCACCCAAGGTTCCCAGTTTCTGAAGCAGCAAAACAACCCTACAGCATAATGCTGCCAGCACCATGGTTAACCCTTTAGAGGACATTGAACATTTGAACTCTACACCATTATTGGATATTCCAAGATTTTTCTTTTTTACTTTTGTGACTTTAATAAAAATGTGTAAAAATACTTATTTTCTACAAATGTAAACTTTCTGGAGTTACCAATACTGGTACTGGCAACAATATCACACATATCAAAGTGTTTTCCAAGTGTTAACCATGAAAAAGAGCTGAAGGCCTCTTTTCTTTCACCCGGCAAACAAAAGCTGCATCTATGTGCCAAAAAAGCTCAAGTTTGGTCTAATCAGACCAAATGACAGACAAAACTCATCCCCATGTTTTAAAAGTTCTCACACAAACTTCAGTCTGGCTTTGATGTGCTGCTGTGTGAGCAATGAGTTGTTCTTGGATTACCTCAAAGTCCACTATAATGAAGAGCCCTCACAACAGTGTCCCTCAAAACGGCATGTCCAGAAGAGGTCAGCACAGCAGCAATCATCCTGACAGAAAAAGGGTTTCATGTTGGGATTTGTGACTTTTATTTTCTTCTCCAATTTCTTTTTTTTTTTTTTTTTAATTTTGCCATTTTGACCAAGTCAAGGATTGTTTATAACATACAGCTGTTCTAAACACTGTGAAAGCCTTGGAAATAGCCTTCCTTCTTAGGAGGGCCATCCACTATCTTCTTTCTAAGGTTCCAGACTTTACTTTTTGGCATGATTAAATTATACTGTATCTTACCAAGAATTTAAGAGTAGTCCTTTACAATCAAGTGTTCAAGTGCCACCAGCCCCACTACCTTAAGTATAGTTCTATGCTGATTGATTGCTCAGGTGCATATTGAAAACTGATTGATTAAAGAAAGAAAAAATATCACAAGGGCACTAATATTAACGATTAACGAATTTTAACGATCTCAATTTACTATTTTTACACCTTTATTTGGTGTAAAGCAACCCTGAAGGTTTATTTTACGAAATATACCCACAAGGGACCTTAACATTGTCTTACTAATGATGGTTTTATGAATGATGCAAACACTGGGGAGAATTTTAGGGAAATGTTCCATAGCTCCTTGGGGACCAATAATTCCGTCTTCAACTGTATATTCAAGTGTAAAATAACAATAGCTGTATTATTATATAAATTTGGCTAATATGGTTTAACAGGGACCCTCTCTGATTGCTCATGTGGCCGTGCTCTGTGTGCTGGAGTGTAAAACTCCTCTGTTCTTATATTTATTATTAGATATATTCTCACCTATTAGTAAAAGTTCAAATTGTATGAGAATAATAGGTGACAGGTTTGGTTATTAAGCTCTGTTTAGTGCCACTGTCTGTGTCCCTGTATTTCTATAATTTATCTGTTGAATTAAATGGTGCCACTGCTTGTTGAAAAGGTGGCCAAACCTACAGGAATGAGATCCCAGGTTTACTAAAAATGAATTCTCCTTCATGTTCTATTAAAGGCATGAGGGTAGGGACACTAAATGTCAGTGTCATCAGAGACCATGGCAGACAGGCTGTCCTTGCAGCACAGATGAAAGAAAAATATATCAAAAATACACTAAATTGTGTTGTAGCAGCTACAGAATCCAAGGTCTCTGTTCCAGCTCACTGTTTATGAGTTGAAACACAGCTATGCATGAAAAATGTGACATGTTGGGGATGTTACATTGCATTGGAGCTCAGGCTGAAAGAACAGAGGAGGAACAAGATGCTTTACACAGTGTAAATGTGACCATTTTAACAGATGGCTGGACCGCTTGTTATACCAAAAAGACTTTGTAGCCATGCAATTCCCCCCTGTCATCTGGTATTAGGTTATTTTGTACAAAATAACTTGTAATGTTGAGTTCACTCATGCACTTGTAGTCAGACCCTCAAACTTTTATTGTATAGAATGTCTATTGTACTGTAATTAAACATGGCTACATCAGACGTATAGGACACGAGGCTATATTGTCACATTCTTATATGAATGTTCAGAATTACTACTGTCTATCATTCATGTAATTAACATGAATGACATGTTAACAATACTTTTTTTTTGATCCTCAAGGTCACAGGATCCTCAAGGTCTTTTTTTTTTTTTTTTTTTTTTTGCAGCATCATTAAACCTGTCCACGTCTGTAACCAGAGGCAATGTGCTATTTCTCAGCTGGGTACTTAGTCTCCAAAGGCTGCATTTATTATGGTATAGGTTCCAGGCTTGGGCTCAGCCATACTTAACTCAATCACTTTACTTAGGAAACACTATTCAGTAAGCCTGCAGTCTGGCATATTAATCAGGCAGCTCGGCAGTGGAACTATTTCTCTTCTAATCTAATCTCCAAAGGATCCCAGTCTATATCCTTTGGAATGGGAATCCTTGAAACAAAGCTATACTCCTTAAAAAGCACATTATTCTAACACAATCAGACTTCAGATCCTGTTTGTGACCCTATTTTGCAGCCTCAAACCAATGTCTCTGCACACGCAGTACGTGAGTGAAGTACAGCGTGTGGCATTAATACAAACGAGTGTAGGACCAGAAAATGTTTTAATAACGTCCGGATGTTGAAACTGTATTACTGTCCCCTGAGTGGAAACGAGGAGAATCACTCACTGGTGCTAATTAGGTTGCCAAAGAACAGTGGCAACAATTAGCAAGTTAAGTTGAGTGAATTGATATACTCCCGGATAATGATAATAATACAAAAGATAAGACAAAAAAATAATAATATATATCTATATATATATAGATATATATGAGAGAGTATATATAATATCATTATTAATATATATGTTCTTTTTTTGCACAATAATTATTATGATTAGTTATGATAATGATCATAAAAAGATAAAACTCCACTAATTCAAAATATCATATTTTTAAACAAACCTTTAATAACCCAGTCAGTTTAGTTGACCCTATAGTATCAAAGGCCAATTTAAAGAATATGGAAAGAATGATGTCATACGACGATGGTGCAACCAGTTACAGAACTTATGGCTCTTTCTCTCTCCATCTCTTAATCTGCTTGCTTCATAGGGATTCGTGCTCTTGAGTCATAAGTGCTCCTTCTTTTATGAAACCAACCATTTAAAAGCTCTGTTCAATGATGTGCAGTGAATGTTATCCTTATGTTAAAAAAGACTGCGTATATTGCAAACTCACACAAAGAAACATAACTCAGTCAACTCAAGCTGTATTATAAAGCTACATTAAATCTGCATTTTTAAGTGCATTTCAGCAAGTTTTTAGTGATCTTGAAATGAGTGTCCTTAGTAGAATGAGCTTATATGATTAGAATACTGGGGTCTGGTCTGCTTGGTTTTATGCAAATACAAATAAAATATAATTTAATTGTTATAAAAACAAAAAAAAGTACTGGTGACTCTACAATTTGTACTACAGTATTAACGAGGCAGAATTCATTTATCATCGTATATTCTTCAAGAATAATATCTTACTTTTCTAACCATAATTACAAGGAAAAGGGGAAACTTGAAAAAAACAGTGTAAGAGGTGTCTTCACTGTCAGAATGCAATCTAAATGGCAATTGTTTAAGGTAAGACTTTTAAGATACAAAAGTTTAGTATTTAATTTGGTACCACGTTTACCATGCGGAACTTCATGCTCTTAAGAAAAAGAGTACTGTCCCTGAGTAACCAGATGTTTTTGCTTCGTTGATCTCAGACTGTGTACTTCCAGTGCCAGACATCAGTGTGTTCAGCTTTGACTGCAGTAATCCCTATATTTACAAAGTCATTCTCAGGTCGAGAGCTTTGCCGTGTTCAAGGCTACTGAGCTGTTGACTTCTGCCTGATGTCTCTCTACTGTAGAAAGTAATGCAATTGAAGAACACACAGCTTTGTTATGTCAGAACCAAACCATGAACTTTAATCCTTCTACTGATGATAACAATACAATAATACAGTATAATCTGATTTCTAACCGCTCTATAGAAAGGAAATAAATAATTGTAAAGTTAATAGACAAATTTGAAATTGCATATAAGAATTTTGTTTATACTTATGCGACAATGTTGTATAAAAATTTCTATATTATGAATATACTGGAATTGCAGAGACCAATAATTGAAGCCAGCACCTTCAACCAAAATGCTTTATCATATATTAGTATGAACAGTACATTTTCACCACATGTCAGATTATAAGGGATGCTTGCCACCTTTTGTGCTTGTGTTTTGAACTTTTCGACACTCTACACAAGTAATACAGCAACCCAGTATATCCTCAATATGAATGACAGCTCAGAAATATACAATAATAACCTGAGCTCTATATAGGATCTTTATCTTTGGTGCGCAATTTTGAAACCTTGTTTTGTATCCTGAACAACTTTTTTTTATTAATTTCCTACAACTGCTATTATCTGAAGTTATCATCTCATATCGTATCTTTTAAACATTAAACAACCTCACATTGTCTAATGTGTGGTTTATTGTTTAAACTGATGATTAAACTGCGAGAACCATAGAAGTGGTCCAAATATTAGATATGGGAAAAACCACAGGTGCCAGAAATCAATTTTTCCAATTTGCACTTTTAAAGCCAAAATACCAATTCTCTGCATGAAGCCTCCCTCACTAATGCATTAAAAGCTAGATTTGTTTTTGATATCATAAGAAAGCTGTTCAATCAAGCACATAAACAACTTTCTTTTTCTTTACCCACACTTTAAACCTCTAAGTGTAAGTCACCTAATTTTAAAGAGATCAAATGTTTGATTTAAATTTAACCAGAGAACACACCTCAGTTGATACAATGCCCGACTGACTCAGAGGTGTACAGTATTTTGTGCATCTGAATATGTTTGTATGTGTGTATGGGGTCTGGTATCATCTTCTTGTCTTCTCTATGAACCAAAAACGTCACAGCTTATTACACCGAAGCTGTTTTGGCTAATGACACATTCAACAGTGTTTAATGTGTTATGAAAATCATCAGTGTAATATTAGAGCAATGTCAATGGCGGTCAAAGCAGCTATTTGCTAACATGATTTATCACTGCTAACTCCAGTGATGTTGTTGTTTCTCAGTAATGGATTTACTTTGTCACATAATGAACAGAGCAACTTTTCAATATCAGCTGAATGACAACCATGTTTTTTGCTGTTCACTGTGGCAGCGGATAATTAACTGGTCTGCTCCTCTGGTAGTGGCACAGTGAAGTAGATCTCAGTAGAGTGATGGTCTCTCCTAAAGGAGGGTTTCATATGAGCTGTCAGTCCACATCCTGACTTTCATCTGGCAGCCTCCATGCTGTCAATTACCCCTCTCTCTCTCTCTTTCTCTCTCACTCTCTTTCTCTCTCTCTCTCTCTCTCTCTTTCTCACATACTGCACAGTACACACAGACACACACACACAAACTCTTTTGGGGTTATTCAGCAACCCAACACATACTCAACCCTGAGTGACAGGTCAGAAATATACAATAATAACCTGAGCTCTGCTTTCTTTCCAATAGGAACTTTATCTTTGATAGGTAGTTTTGCACCATCAGGTACATTTCCTGAAAAAAACTCTTTATAAAGACTGAGGCTCTTCATAACAGAATTGTTTATATTATTTTTTTGATGTATTTTTGTCTTTATTTTTCCACCTGTGTGCATACATACTTTACTTTACTTTAATTTATGGTATTTTGCACTTCCAGGCACATGCACCGACTAGAAACTTTAACCCCTCAAGAATTTAAATTCACATTATAAAGGCAATAAAAATGATTGAGGTATTATTGAGTTCATTAGACACCCAGCCAAAAATACATAGGTATGCATGCTTGTGCACACATCAGAAAGCTCATATGCATGCACAAACCACAGATACCAATGCTTGACATCAAACCACCTCAGTTGAGCTTCAGCTATGGGAATACAACGGCTAAATTAGCATAATGAATTAATATCAAACACAGTTTTATCCGACCTGTGCAGCCTCAGAGCTCCAAACTCTTTATCTTTAATGTGTCCCCTGCTATCATCATTAGCACGGCTGGCCACTGTGAGCGCAACGTGATTCATCTTGACATTGTTTTCAACCCTGATTAACTGGGTTAAGGTCCTAATGACTCTAAACAGGAGTCAAATAAGGCACTGTAAGAAATGTAAATGAATTCACCGTTTAGGTTGGTCAACCATTGTGCCAAACACTGATGCAAATGTAGGCCATGTGAAGTCAAAAGTCCTCATAGTAATACTAACAACCCCCATTTACTGTACCTGTCATGTATGTTTTCATTTGACCTGTTTATCGTCCATAGTTTTTAGTTTGGTGCATCTGAAATCCAACCGACCAAACAAGTTCATCATGCTTGCTAAGGATGCTGATGCTCACACTCATGTTCACAACTATGTTCATGCTGTTTGTCTTTCAGTATATTTATGCACAACACTGCTTGTAGATTGGTAGTAGGCTGCCATTGTGTAGTGGTAACTGTAGGTGGTGAAACAGCGACATCTACGCATTCTTCAAAGTTTTGAAGTTCGGGTTATCAAATCATGTAAGTCACATCCACGGTACGCATGTACTTGGTGGATAAAGCTTGATTTTATATTATGTGTAACATAACTTACTGATGCAGCCTAAAACTATGTTGTCCAGTAAATGTTTCCAAATATTTACTTTAATTGATGCTTTGTGCAAAATTGTGCATTGTCTTCCACTTTTGTTTTAGTTTATTTGTTTCTCATTGGTATTTCATTCAAGCAGATGGTAAAAAATCACACACTGGGTGGATGGAAACCCCCCTGGGACACTAAGCCCAGCTCCTCCACCCACACAGAGCAAACTAAATGGTAGGCAAACAGCTGGCAAAAGTTTGCCATAGCAAAAGCCCACTGTGCTGTTTTACTCTGAGAATTTCACATGGTGATGCCAGCTGCATGGTAGACTGAGAGCATGTTTAGTCTCCGTCTGTATGAGTGCTCTCCATTTGTTTAATTTATTCTGGTAGGTGAGAACAATATCAACTATACTGTACTAAGCAGCTAGAATTGAAATTACAGGTGCTTCCGATGTACAGGTGCTGTTTGTTTACGGTTTGTACACACCAGAAAAAAGGGGAAAAAGAGAATATAGTTTTTGTGTCAAGGGGCTTTAGCCCTCCAACTTTTTTCCATGATGTCTAACTATCAGAAATTTTAATTATGCATAAAAAGCCTGAAGCATGATGTGTGGTTACATGTTGCATTATTCTATAAAGTTAAGTACTTTTTAAGCACTATGCTGAATTTAAGTATTTGTACCTTACAAGGATATGTCAAACTGCTATACCCCTTCATATTATTTTTATGCCATCAATGCATTGCATTGATTAAACTAACAAATGTAACCTTTAGAGTTGCATATCGGTTACTTTGTAGGAAATTATAGGATGTAACAGGACTTGTAAAATATAATGGCTATTTCCAGAAAAGGTAGGACGTTTCTAAAATGCAGTAAAAAGTAAAATCCGTGGCGTGTTAGGTTTCAGTGCCAAAGAGGAAAAACACCTTTTTTCTGTTTTCAGAGAGAAGTGCAACTCCTGTGAAGGCATGGGCATGCATCAGTGCCTGCAGCATATGTGACTTGCATATGTTTGAGAGCATATATTTACATGCAGTTTTTAAGAGAACCATAGGCTGATTGGTCAGTGAAAATACTACAAAGCATTTTACAGTAAAATCTGTCATTGTATAAACACTAACTACTTTTTTTCCCCCTTGCAAACTGTAGTATTGATATTTACAGTGCAACAATAGAGAAAATATATGAACACTTGCAGTGGCTATGAGTATTTTATAGTGCAGCAACTGCTCTCCAGCATATGTGATATCAGCATATAAGATTTAGTATATATTAGTTTAACATGCAAACATATGTTATGACAGATTTCAATTATCCTCGTAATTAGGATAGTCTCATGACAATTTTGGAACAGGTATAATGAGCGAGAATTAGACAGCAACAGCAAACAGGTTTTACAGGTAGAAATTAGAACAATCGTATGGCAGATGGGGAGATAATAAAATTCGCACAACATACATGGCTCACTAGAACAAAGGCAGCCTACACTTTGACAGTATCCTCAATGAAGTTTTCAGAAAGAAAACATCATTCCCACCTTCAGAAGGAGAAGGTGAAAAGAGATAATGAAACTGCTAAATGTACTCTATGTTGTTCTGACTAGAGAAACACAGAAAATCATTATGCTGCACGAGGCTTTGTCTTCACTTCTGTAAATCGGTGAATGTGAGTTTGTTTTAAAAGTATTTTTACTCTGTTGCACTCTGTCTCCATCTTTCAACATTTTACATTAAGAGAGAAAAGAGAATCTGAATGACACGTGGTTACTTTGTGTTGCACAGACATCGACTTGGAGAAGAGGTGAATAAGCAGAGGAGAATAACAGAAGAGACAAAGAGGAGAGAGATTACAAATGGATGCTTTTTCCCTCCTCTCTACATGCCTAATTAGTTTGTATATATTATCCAACAGAAGGGACTTGGATTTTGAAGACTGGATAATAGTTTTACGTAAACTTATCAAAGCACTTTGTCTTATATTGTAATATTAACATTTTTTCTTCTCTTCCCTTCACTTCTCTTTTCTTCTTTTCTCTTCTATCACCCCCTGTTGATTATCTTTCTAATAACAATCACATTGCGGCAGCATGGAAGCTCTTTAATTTATTCTTCTCCGAAGTAAACCTTCTGGTAGGTCCCCCAGGATAGGGATGATAACAATGATGATAGCTTTTATATTGTGCGTATGCGTGTGTGTGTTGATTAAGTTAAACTGCTATCCTCTCAGAGTGTAAAGCGTGTGTGCAGCACCTGCAGGGCAATTTATATATATACAGTATATACACATTTGCACGTGTATGTGCATTTACCTCTGCGGGAATCTTCGGATTAGTTTTCACTACATGCAGTCCAGACTGAATAGGACTATAGATCTCATGTGTGAATGTGTGTGCTCTAATCCACATGGAGGTTATTCTGTATGTGAAATACACGATGTCTCTCTTAAATAATAAGACGGTTCAGATCAGATTTGCAGGAGAATTAAAGATTAAAACAAAGCAAATTGCAGCCACTGCTGCAGTAAATGGATGACAGCAACAACAATCACTTTAACACAGTATTTCTACTTGTTGGTTGGAGCAGCTGCAATGGAGCAAAGTGTCTGTTCAGTCATACTCATGCAGGTTACTTAACGGCCATTTCTCACTCTCTCTCTGCTGATACACCCATGTTAAACCTCCTATCTCCTCTGAAACAGTTTTGGTAATGTTGCGTTTTGGATAGACGTGTCTCTGATTGAAGCAACAACTTGTTGTTGTACGCTGATTGTGGTTTTAGTAAAATGTAATGGGTAGAAGACGGTTCTGATACTACACGATACTTTACGGAGAAACTGCATTCAGTTCATGCCCCTCGAATCTGGAACAGTCTTCCAATCAAGGTAGACTGTTCAAATCAAGAGTTGAGAAAGGGTACCTCATCTACAGCTTCCAAAAGAAAACTCATTTCAACTCTTCAGGTATTGTACATTACTGAAAACCTGATACTCGGCAGGTAGATCATGGTAACATATGTGGGTTTACATGTGTACTGTATATTTTCCAAAATGTATTATTAGTAAGAGCGTACAAGAAATGACGCTGAATGTATTGATCAAACGCAGTAATTAAGTTTACAGGTGTTCCATGCGAACTGAATAAGTAAGGATTTTTGAGTGTTTATGCTCTGATGACAAGTTTTCATGCTGGTTATTGTTTCGACACCAATGCAGCAGTGTGAGCTAACATCAAAAACAGTTTATAAATCCCATCTAGTTCTCCTTCTGTAATTGTTGCTCTGTCTTTGGAATGGGGACATGAATGGAAAAAAAAAGAAATTCAGACAAAAATTATGCTGGAAATACCCAATTAAAATATAAAATACCTCCAGGTGGTGTGTGCCAAACGTTTTGGAAAATTAAAAATGTTCCGTCTGTGTAGTAGAGGCTCATGAACGATGTAAACCTCCTCCGTTTCCAGTCAGCCTCCAAATGAAAGTCTCCACATTTGGTTCATTCACCACGAGCTGTGCTGTGTTCAATAGGCCTTACCTGCAGCCTCACTGATATGGTCCTGGCATTTACAGAGAGAAAAGACGTTCTGCTCATTGATTCTTCTGCTGTGTAACTGAACCTCGTTCAAGATAGTAGTGCAGGACATTGACTGTTATGCTCCTGTCCCCTCGCTCCAGTGGGGGTGGGCTAAGACGAGCAATGTACTGTAAATGCAACTCTTAACCATACAGTTTATTCTATGTACTGTGTGTACAATGTACATGTACTGACTTCAAGAAAGAAAGAAAACTATGTCTGATGTTGTTTATTGAAACATTTTCTAAGATAAGACCAGAAAAAGAAGGAGATGTATAACTGGCTTTTTCTGCCCAAGATCAATTCCTTGCCCTCAAAGGGTCAAATCCAGAATTGATTACCCTCAGTTCATTTTCCCACAGTGAGAACTCTCTGAAGTAGTAACTGATTTCCTCAAGTACAATAGAAGGAACAAATACGTCTATGAGCAAAGCAGTTAGATCACTTTACTGCCTGCTTCCCATGTGACCATCATTTCCATTAACACTCTCTCAAACCTCTTCACACTCAAGGAAATGCATCTCCTCAGCGCTCTACTTTCAACGGTAATTGATATTATTATGGCACCAGCACTGTAAACAGGTATTTGCTGTATAAATTCATGGATGTAGAAGCAGTTCTTTTTAATATCATGCCTTCTTTGTATCTAATAATCTAATCTTACAGCATGTAGAACACGTGCAACTCCTTGTAAGCCGTTTTACCATTTTTAAGTGTCCCCCAGAATGGGTGAGTGTTTGAAAATGGTTGTAATTCCTAGTGTTTTTGTCAGAAGCATTGAATTAACATTGAAAGTCTTGACTTTTTGAGCGTTTCATTTCAAAAGCAAAATGGTTAAGACATTAATTATCTGTTTCAAAATGCACAGTTAACTTGGTTGAAAGCCTGAATTGTTATCAACAAGGCCCTGATTAGTGGTTGGTTGTGTGCAGAGCCATGGTTATTGCAAGCTGCTATTGCAGGCTTTAGAACGCTCATGTCGGCTTCTCATTTTTAGCTGATCCTCATTTTCATCAGTTACATGACAGTTGGTAGTGCGACGTCATTAGCACGTCATTAATTTATCTTAACTTGACCAACTCAAGAGCTTCACCAATCAATTATGAGGGAAGATGATCCACTTTGAAACATCACTGTACAGTTGATAGACCACCTCATAAACTCCAACAGAGTCTTTCTTCTTACTGATCGTGTTATATCAATATCAACAGTCAGATTCTTGTGTTAGAACTTTTCATTCATATAAAATGAAGATTCTGTTTGATTTAGTAGTCTAGAGCCGTTATTTCACTGTGTCAGATACATATTTAATCAGCGCTTTGGGAAATGTGAGATTGTACTCTTTGTTGGGAGATTCTCAGTGTTTGAGGACTTGGCTCAGGTTCAAGACCAAGAAACTGCTTTTGCATTATTCCTAGTGGGAGATAAACAATTCTTATCCTCACTTTTGTTTTGCCGTGGTATTGTGCCAGCAGATTACTTTGTCTAATGTTTATTATTGAGTTAAATGGGCTCCATATGTGTTGTCAATTTAAAAGAGAAATGTTGTAAGCATAAAGTTAAAAAGGTGAAACTGAAAGTCGAGTTAGTGATCCTTTTTATTTACTACAGCATGTTGCATTTTGTTCTGTCATTCATGCTTTTTCATTTACAGTTGTTCTCCTCTTGTGTTTTTTTTTCCAGGTAAGAAGGAAGTCTTTCAACCTGTGCCTGCTTTTTTTGTGTTTTGCACATGTGTGTTTGCCTATTTGTGGTCCTGGTCTGCCAGAGAAGTAATGCCATCACAGAGATGTGAAGAAAAGTAAGACTTCACTGAACACACACACACCCACACACACACACACACACACAGCGAGAGAGAAAGCTTGTTAGCACTGCTTCCTTCCTACTCTCTTTTTACGAATACTTCCATCCTGGTGCCTCTTTGATTTGATTTCAGCTTCAGTTTGTTTTATTGTAAGCCATTCGAGATTAAGATTTCTAATTAAATCACCAGGATATGAAGGAAATCAAAGCAGCTGTAATCATGCTAGGTTGAATTGCCTCTTTTAGAGCAAATCTTATTCAGAAGATCCTGAATGGTGTAGCACATGCACGTGGCAAAGGAGCACCTGTGCAGTGTAATACATTTTCATGCAACAGTCGTGCCTTGATTGAAATGTGGGGATATTTAATGACCATAGTTTGTGTTGCTGTTTGCTGAGTAAAGGTTATAAATTCATTAAAACACAGTGAAATACACCATAACTGCACATACAGTACGTGCACCGCACTGTTATACAGAGAAATGTTGTGGATGTGATGGAGGGTGATTGTTGGCACCTGAAAAGAGAGTTTGACAGGAATGGTTGTTGCATCCAGATGAATATTTAAAGAGTGCTAGAATATCTGTAGAGGAATGCAATATGTACACATCGAGACATTAAAATTGGAATGAAAACACAATTGACATTTAAAAAATTTCGAGTTCCAAAACTGAACTGACCCCATGAAGTAAATCTGAACAATTTATGCTTAGAAAAAAACTGCTTTAAGAATGAATTAATTTATACAATAAGAAACACTTCCTGTTATACGATCATGAAGAATTTATTAGCATTCATTTTTTAATGGCTGCAGCATATTTATAGAAGGTGTATTGCCCATGCAGCATGCTTTGCTCAGTCACTAACACTCATCTACAGCTGTGATCTGCTTCACTGCAGGTGGACCATTCTCTGTAGAGGCATGCTGTGAAGTTGTGAGTGTTGCCATCTGTCATGTTGTCACTTGACTCCTTCTTTTCATTCCATTCTGTAGTGTGCTCTTAGTTGGTTTTTATTTCTGCTTTTTACTTTCCCTTTCTATTCCTTATTTCCTTTCCTATTATTTGTGGGAATCCACCTAATTTGTCCTTTTGTGTGTGATTTTGTTCATTTAGTTTTTTTGCAGAGGGCTGTTACGTCTTAACTTCATAAGGACATAGATATGTACACATTTTTAGCAAATATTATTAGTTTTAATAATACTATATGTACATATATGCATATATGTCATTTTAAGGATCTGAATTCTTAGTAGGTCAGAATCCACTCTCGCCCTCTCAGCCTCCTTTGAAGACTTTCCCAGCTCTGCCCTTCCTGCTGCCCTCGTCTCCTCTTTTTCACACTGCTCTGACTCTAGAGCCTCATACAGTATCTTGGCTCAGAGCCTCTTACCTGACCCACTAAGGACTTGTTTGACTGGCTGTATAAACCAATTTCATTCACATTTAAATTAGACGCATTAGGGGAAATGTGGGGAAAGGACAAACGCAATCACTTAATTTTGCTCTTGTACATAATGACTGTTGCAGTTATTCTGAAGCCTGTGGAGAGCCAGTGCCCCAGCAAATCCCTGCATTTATACTGGGCTTTAGAATTTATTTATTTTTATTTTTTTTTAAATGTACACTGGCTTATGACGGTGTCACTCCACCTAACTTGGCATGGTTGGACACCACCACAAGTAAAATCAATTTATGTTCTTACTGTCTTGCTTACTTTCATTACAAATATAGGCCTCAGTGGGGTTACGGCTGCTAGCAAAGCTTATGCATGGGGTCTGAAATTGATCACACTGTTGCACAATCACAAAAATCCCCAGTCACTCAGTTCCACTGAAAACCAGGCTATTATTTGTGGGTCATTAAGCTGTATGAATGGTTTAGCTGATAGTGGGAAACGGTTTTAGTTCTTGTTATGTTACAATATATTGTGTTAACCTGACCACAATATTACAGCCTTGGCTGGAGTCTTGCTCCTCCACTGCAGTCTCCACGAATGCTACTTTCTCATTACAAGAATTAAAGCAACAACATTCATTTGCGAACTAGCTAGTTAGTTGAATATCTATGCAAAACAAAGTGACTGTCAATCAAATGTTGAGCAGACACAGAGTACTTTCCTCGCAGTGTTGATCTCTGTGTGTGCACTGAAAACAGCTTTAGTGTTGGAATCTACTTTGCTCTCTCTCTCTCGTTCTCTCTCCCGTCCCTGTTGTGCACCAACAAGAAGTGCCAATTACGGTAGCTGTAATTCCCCATTTACAGAGCCAGCACTGTATGCAATCACATGAGGATTTCTGAGCACAAACTCTGAATGGGCAACAAGAGAAACATGATAAAAATGTTGTTGAATGCGATAAAATGTGTAATGAATTACAGTCGTGGACTATGCCTTTATACATGGGACCTATGTGACGGGCTTTATAGTAGTTAATACATACAGTGGCAAGAAAAAGTATGTGAATATAATTTGATCTTCATCTGAATCCAAACTATTAACAAATATAATGTGCCTAAAATGACACACAAACACACAAAGTCTGATCTTTTCTAAAGCAATTATGTTGTGGACTTTTGGGTCATGGTCCTGTTGAATAATCCCAACTTCTACAGAGTCTCAGCTGACGTACAGACATTCTCACATTATCCTGAAGAAGTTGAATACATTCACTTCACAGATGAGTGTTTGTCATGCTCTTAGGGTCATTTTGACTGGCTGCCACGTCTTGGTAGAGTATTCACAGTCCCAAAGTTTCGCCATTTGTAGATTGTCTCCCTAACTGTAGACTGGTGAATTTCTATAGTCTTTGGCATCACTTTGTAACCCTTGCAGCTTTATGTATGTAACTATTTTTCTAAAAGCACCTTTTGGTGAGGCATGGCTCACAAAAGCTTATTATTCTTGTGTGACACAAACTCAAAAGGTTTGAGTGTTTTTTTGTCAGTCAAAGTAGCTCTACTTCACACCCACAAACTAATTTTCTTAACAAGACTCCAATGTACATACTTTTTTCACTAGCACTATGAGGTTTTTATGGTTGTACATAATATATGGTTCTCATTTTTTTTTTAGCCACTGTATATTACTGCCATGCTTTATAATGATACTGGTTCATTATGACACATTTTATCAGCTTGCCATACACAGAAAACTAACGTTGTTATGCTGCAATGCATAATAAAGAGTGTATCACAGACCCTTGGCCTGGTTTGCTAAAATAAAATGCCTGTCATTCTTTTTAGACTTAAAGAGCAGTTAATGTCACATTCTTGTAGCATTCGGCTTTAGTCTTTTTTTTTTTTTCCATTTCCTTCCATCTGTCCCAAACTGTCACCTGCTGTGTCCAGAGGATACTGTCTCATGCAGAGAAACCCTTTCTGAAGTCTGTTTATAATGTCCGTCTGGACATTGTTGCTTTTCACAGTCGGCGCTATGCTCCTGTGGTGTATATCTGAAACTGGTGCCTTGTCAAAGCAAAATTAGGAACTTCCATCTTCAAAAACTAACACTTCTTTAGAATATAATCATATGCAGACCACAGAATAAAAGATGAATGAAAAATAATTGTTGAAATCGAGAAATTACTGAAGTGGGAGGGTGGTGTAAAAGGGCAAACAGGCTATAAACCAAAAATCAAACAGGAAGTATGGTTACTTAATGGTTGCTTGTCACTCAGGCTGTCCAGACATCAGCCTAAAGGAGAAGATGAATCACTAAGTCCATAATGCTTTTTCCTTTCATAAGGTATTTTAGAGAAATGTGTGCTTTGCATCATGGGAATTTAGGATTACTTTCCTGGCTTCTCTTCTGCGGTTGTCAGCTAGATGACTGTTCAAGACCCCGAATGTAGTATTTGTGCCAAAGCATTCTGTCTGTACAGTGAAGGAGTGGTGAATCACCAAATTAATGGTACAGCGCGCTTATCACACAAAAGACAAAGCTTTCCATAGCTTTCAAAATTATTTGCAAATATAAATGAGATACATTTAGCCTTCACACCAAAATGAACAGATATGTTTAGTGTTTGATTGTCTGTGGGCATTTTTCATTCAACACCTGGTATTTTCTTTTTAATATAAAAAGAAAATTAAAAGTTATTGGGTTATTTTACACTTGAAGTGAATTGCACTATGCAATATTATATTAGTATATTAGTAGCAGAAGACTTATACTTTCCTAATTACGTTCAAATGATTTTGCATTGTTTAACCCAAAATTTACCAGAACTAATATAACAAATAAAAGCAATGAAGTCTGAGATTGGTGAAAATTGCCTGTCTGTGAAGAGAAAAGTAAAACTGCCATGTGAATCACTTAGCGTAGTGCAGTTAAGGTCTGTATTATTCTTCTTAAGTAGATTTCACATGTTAAAGATGCAGTTCTCATCGTTCCAGATTATATTTTAGTATAACCCATTAAATGTAAAAACTCCACAGAAGCAGTTAGGTCCTAACAAAGTTAATTCTGGGGAAAAATACACTTTGTTCACATGGAATTAGAAGCTAAAAGCCTCCCCTGGGCTCATTATATATTTTATAAGTACTGCAATTCGTGCACCCGCGCGCACACACACACACACACACACACAAGCTGTGCTTTATGTGTACATGTGTATATGTGTGTTAATCATACAGTATGATAACAAATTTTGATTCTGTAGATATCTGCAGTTCTATTGAATAATTTTCAGGATCTAATTTAATTCATGGGGGCATTTGATTTAAATATTACATACAGTTGAGTACCAGTTGTGATTGTGTATTGTGCTATTTTTGGTCAAATTTCCATTGCTCATCAGATTATTAACCCCTATCAGAGAAATGTGATAATCTGCACCTTTGTTGCCTTTGTTGAAATATTTCTTCTGGCACTCGCACATAATGTGATTCTTATTCAAAGCAGCATCATTTATAATCCCATTAGACTATAGGAGGGTAAATCTCTGTGTCCTCAGCGGGGCGTCATCTGAGCTCGCTGCAGGGTTATCTCTGTCTCAGAAGACGACTGCTGAGCCTGAGCTGTATGGCCCTCCACTTCCTACTGAATTCTGGGGTAGGAGCTGCACTCTTTTCCCACCATCCTCAAGACTGTTACGTCACCCCAGGAAGTACTCTTGGGCTTTTTGCAGTGAAAGTGGGGCCTAAGGATGGAGATATCTGTCAGTTGATTAATTCGTCCAACACTTTGATCCAGAGAGTAAAAAAGACATATTCCTCTTGTTCTATGTGGGATTCCAAATACATTTCTTTGGATATTAAGGATTCATCTAAAACCTGGCCTGATAAACCGCTGAACTTATATCTTTTTGACACCTTTTTGCCACCTCAAGCCAAAAGGTCAAGTTGCACTTGAGAATGGGCAAATAAATATTCTGTTTACATACCTGTTCATGTTCCTTTGAGGATACAACATTGTAACACCTTAAGATCAAATGTCATATGTCTTTCGGAGAAGATATTGTACAGGAGAGTGATGTCTGACACTGTAGGATCCTACAGAAATATACAGACAACAACTATATTTTACAGAACGGACACTATTGCAGTGTACACTTGACCGTACAGACAACAAGGGCTGTTTTACATTGATACCTACGACTAACCCGACTTAGGCAGGTTTAGCAAATTAAAATACTAGATTTGCTTTCTGATTTCAAAGCATATTTAAGAATGCTTATTCACAATGGACATGACTAAATACTATATTGACATTTTCAGGAAATGGCTCACATGCTTATGTATCATGACTGTGTGTATGTCTTTGACCGAGTTATGAATTATTTAAATATGTTCATTTTAAGGAAATGTCACCAAATAAATTGATTAGAAACAGCTCTATTTTAGAACCATGCTAAATTATGCAGACAGAATGTCCTTTCTTTTATTTCATTCCTTTTCTTTTTATCTGTTCTATGATCATCTTATCGCTCCTGTTCAGCATCCTTCACTCTCCACCCCCCGGTTTTCAACCCTACTACTTCTCTTAATCAACAGTCTGGTCATAATTTGTGTCATCTTTCACAAAGCCCAGATAGATCCAGATTTTTCTCCCAAAATCACCATGGGTGTGTGTTGGTGAGAGATGTGTCAGGGCTTGCTGGAGCTTGACGCCGCTGAGTAACAATGATCCACTTCACTGGGCTGTAGGAAGCTATTGTGAACTCAAGATTAATGGCAATGACATGAACATGCCCTTCAGCCCCCCTTAGATCTCATCAAGTCTACTTTCAGTTACTCAATAGAGTGAAGTAAAGACATTTTGGTCTGAAAGGTGACAGTGCAACAGTATGCTTACAGGGGAGAGTATGTAATGGGTGAGCTGTGTTAAAGCTTATTTATATGTCTGTGCCTGGCCTTACAATCTATTAATCATATTCATGCTCGGGAGCATAAAATAATTTCCTTGTTCTCTTCAGTCATGTTTATCTCCTCAGACATTTTATCATCAGGGGACATGGATTTACTGCTCTCATCTTTTCAGCAAAGACTCAAGTTTTAAAGCTCACATATAATGAGCTATATGGATTGTTTACTACAGTCTGATCACCACAATTTAATTTGAATATTCATGAATCTTCTCTGAAGCCAGGCTAAGTATATTTCTGGAATTATGTATGTTATCTCCCTCACAAAAGCCTTGTGATTTAATCACACATTCAGTCCCCTCCAGATGCATTGAAATGGCAAGAGCAGTTTATTTGTGTTCACTGCATACTGAAGACAAGATCAAAAGATGAATATGAGATGAAAGTTGACAACTTCAGCTTTTACTTGATGGTATTTACATCTACATACATGAAACAACAACAAGGTAATGTTTACTGTTCTTGCAGTGCAATGTCCAGTTTTGCAACTATATCATTATTATGTTGTTTTATTGTTGGGTTTAGACTCTCACATCACTGGGTTATGGTTAGAAAACGATGTGTGCTGACTTAATAGAGAGAAATATGACAGTTACTGCACAGTTTCTAATCTTGAAGTGCTTTTCTCACATAAACCTAACCAGACACAGAACTCAGAACTGCAGAATCATCTCCAGACCTGGCATATATGGCATATTAGGAGTGCAGAAAAAGCATATTTTATGGTTGTGATTTAATTATAACAAGTCAATCTTAAGGAGGTGCTTTTTTATTTTTATGTTAATGCTGCTGTGTGTTTGAAATGAGAATTTAATTATGTAGTTTAGACATTTTGACATTTTTATCAATGCATTTGCAACTTGTTTACATTAATTGCATTAACAGAAAATGTAGTTAGGTTGCACTTACATTCCCCACAGAGACATATTTGCATATGGTTGATCACAATTTCACATAGTGGGGAACAACAGGGAAGGGAAAAATGAGTAAAAATCAATTCCACAGTCTTTTGAAGTCAATTTAGATATTTATGCCTTTATTCAATTAATAATTACCTGGACTTGATAAAATAATGGAATAGCACTGTTTGATGGTTACTAAAGCACTCTCACAAGGGTTCCAAAAAAGGTGTTAATTAAATGGCATGAGTGGGCATCAGCTATTGACCTATAGGTTAAGAGAATTGCCATTACTCACTGATGCTGATAAACATTTATGTGTGTTTCCATTAAGTGCACAGTTGCTGTGTCCAATCTATAATAATGACTTTAGGAAAGAGGTACACAGTTCATCAGTGGTGTGTGTCAAAACTGCAGAGTGTGACACAATCACTTTGTCATTTGCTGTCTTGTGCTGTGTCCACACAGAAGGAGTTTAAGCTGTGTGTGTTTGTGTGTCATGTATATCTCACTTAACAAATATACTTCAAATCAAATCAAATCAATATATTTGGCTACAGCAAATTCTTTCCCAACTATTACAGAAATTACTATAGGTTTGGAAAGTATATAGAATATGCAAATATCTAGACATTTATGGTTGTAATACCATGTATTAAAAATACCTTTAATGCATAAGCATTTAACTAGCATGTAGCCCAGAGGTTATAGCTACATTATCATGTTAACAGAAATGCTAGTAATGCTGTAGATTTTCTTACCACATGGTATGACTTAACTTTACAGGGTACTTTTATTAGGTACTTTGTTTAATACTGCATATATAGTACCATTTTTGGCAAAGCAACCCTGCATGACACTGCTGACACATGAAAGAACAATGGATGATATCGTAAGAGGGATGTTTTGCTTCTCTGTATTTGGCTTTTTGTCACTACAAGGAGACACATTTTGGTTCAGATGAATCTGAATGCAGCAAGACAGACTGCTGAGAGAGATAAGTAGTGATTTGGAAATATTTCAGAGTTTAGACGATAAGACAAATCTGCAGTGGTAACATTGTCTGCAATGTTTTCAACTCAACTTATGAAATTGCCTCAGCATGCTTGGGACCTCAACAGAGTTAAAACCCAAAAAAGTACCATGTACCAGAAGCATAACAACAAAAGGCAAGTAGAGTATAGTGAGGTAGAGCCAGTACCATGTGCTGGAAAAATGTTAATAGTCTCATTATGCATGCTGTTGTAACCATAGCATCAAATCAACAGAACTTTTATGCCAGAATAACACATAAAATGTGATGGAATAAAGTCGCTATCAACTTGCAGTGTTAGGAAAGTAAACTGTTTTATAACAAGACAATGCTGTAGTTGAGCATTCATTAAAGTTAGTAGCAAAATCGTTGGAACTCCATTAAGCATTCTGTCTGACCTCCATTAAAAGCAAAACAAAGTACAGTCCAGCCTGTCTGACAGCTCCCTTCCCTGCACCTAGGGATATGTTTTGTTAAGGTGTAGCAACAAAAAAATAACAACAAATACAACATGATTAGGTTTTGTGGGTTTGAAATACTGTATTTGTTAAGGTCAGTGAATCCCATCATCAATTTAATTGGTAGAAAATGGGAAATTCTTAACTTCTATTGTTTACCCATTAACTTAACCCAGTCTCCTGTTACTGGACTATCTCATCTCAATGGCACAACACGTAAATACCACAGAGGGTGTGAACTTTTGTTGTTTCTGAGATTTGGTGTCATTGACTTGTCTTGGTTGGAGTCTTTATTAATATTTGCAGTAGTACAATAGAGAATAAAGTATGGCCAGTGTCTGATATTTAATTATGTTGTTTAATTATGTTGTTTAGTAATCAAGACTGTTGTTGGCACCATTAGTTTCCTATACCTCATGATTATGGATACTTTTTAGTTTAATGTGCTTTAAGTAAAGATTAGAGTCTACACAGTATGGTTCGAATAGAAGAACTAGGGGAAACATTGAATTGTCAGTGAAGTGATTCAGCCATGTAGTCGGTCAAATTAATGAGAAAGAGAAGCTCCTCGTGGTAAATTGTGACCCTGCTAAATTTTTCTACTTTCTTCAGAACTAAGATCTACAGGAAAGTAAAGAATTTAGCATTTTAGATACAATCACATTTTAAATACATGCTCATGCTCATCTCAGCAGCGACCTGAGTGCGTTCATTTCTTGACTTTTTGTGTGACGAAGCATCAGGTGTGGGAGACAGTGATTGAAAGCAGTTATACACCAATAAAACTCTCTGGGTATAGCTATGTAACTGTAAATCTGTATTCATAAGGGAATAGGTTTTACTGTTATGTAGTTGCATGCTGCAGAGCAGTGAGGGGAGACAGCAGCAGTCACTACTGTAGACTATTATGCCTTATAAAAACCTGAATATACTGTGCTGCCTCATAAATAAGCAGTACTGAAGCACAGGTCAAGAGATAATTTGACATGATCAAACTCCAATAAACAACATAAAACCTGTGATGTGAAACGAGCCTTAGCCCTACATTAATAGAGAATTTGTATAGGGCGCCTTATTGTGTTGGCTGATGTGTTTTAACTTCTATTGGTCGAGGGTTTGAATCCAAGGTGTATATTAAAATCTCTCAACCAGCTTTTCCAACTTGGCGTGACAATGCTTTCAAACTACAGTTCACCACAGTTCATATGAGTCAATCACCCTTGGCATAATTTGTAATGAACTGTACTATAGATTTAAAGAACACCGTTTCTGTGTGTGTCTCCCTACATGTATACCTGACTCACTCAACTGTGTGCCCTCAGCTCCCTTTATCTTAATGTGTTGGAGGAATGAGACCACATTTTTTCTTCCACAGACAATTTCTATGTAAGGGTTCTTCACCCAAAAAAAAAAAAAAAAAAGGAAAAGACAAGAGGCAGACATTATTACTAGTCTTTCGTTCTCTGAATGCAAGAGTGGGGCAGACTATTGAGATTCAGCTCTCATTCTGATGGGCTCTGGCTAGATTGGAGTAGCCATCACAATGTCAGTGACTAACAGGTTGCTGCAGCTATCATGCCGCTATTCTGCTGAAAATAGACCATGCTGGGTTGATGAAATGTTTACAAAATGCTTACATGTAAACACAATAACGGCAGCTTAATGGGGTAGGCACTCAACCTACTGTTCTAATGGGAAAAGAAGTTAAAGCTAGCATATTGAAATCAGTATTTCACAATTTTCATGTAATCTAAAGGAGCACATTGCACACATAGCGGCTACTGAAATTGACTGAGAGATGCAGCATTTGGCATCATACGCCAAATGTCCTATATCAGCTGTAGTTATGATCTGGTTCAGACAAGATAAGCAAATGATTATACATAAACACACTGAGGCAGCAGTTTCTAGGATCAGCAGTCAAAATCTAAATTCAGTTAAAGAGATATGTTATTTCCTGATCCTCCCCTGCCAAACAAACAGAAGGGACATACTACTGCAACCCAGTTTGTGCATCTTATTCATTAAAGATGAACAATATCGTGGCCTAATTTCTACAAATGGATTTGAAGCATTTGTAAAGGATTGCAATTATAGAAATGGGTTAACCCTGTGCAGGCAATGCTGTAAATTAGATTATGTTACATTTTAGAGTCGCATAAGGCTCAAGTAACTGGCTGCCCATCCGTCCATCTGACAGTCAGTCCGCGTTCACTTAAGTTGACAAATTGAGCCGATCGAATCACTGGTGCAATGGCAGATGCTCAATATTGTTGTTAATGACGATGCTGAAGGCAGTGTTTGAACAAACCAACCAACATAAAGAAAAAAAAACAAAAAAGATCTTTGTCGCAGTTCTGCGTGGCACAGAGTTGATGGGTTCTATTTAAACCTGACCAACTACCGAGATGAGGCGTGCTCTGTTATCATCCGAGCTCGGCAAAAATGTGAAATTATCGTGGAAAAAAAATGGCGGAGTTCATACATTTGATCACTTTAAATGCCTTTTAGTTTGGGTAATAAGGCTCAGTACATGCCATTATCTCTGTAAAACACAAAAACAAGGCTGGTTTAAGAGCAAAGTGCAGCAGTTGCCTGTGTTTCCATGGTTCTGTCTTGTTTGTCTGCTGTCAGATGCCTCAGATTGTTAATGCATTTGAGTCAGTAGTACTAGGAATGAATACAACTTTAAGAGAGAGCGAGAGAGCGAGAGCAGAAACACACTAAAGCATACAATATACTGCGCCAAATGTGAACATGCTCTGCTGTTTTGATGATAAGGGTCATTCTGACTGTATGGTGGATTTGGCCACGGCGTCAGGAGAGGCTTTAGGAGTGTGTTTCTGTTAACTCAGTGTTAACAGTAACACAGCAGTCAGGACACCAACGTGGAAGCAAAAACAACAATGGATGCCAAAGCAGCAAACAGACACCTACTGTGTATATTTGAGCTGCTGTATATTGAGTCTGGCTGAAGGTGAGCATCAGTATAGCCTGTATGGGTGGCAGTACGCTTTTTTTTTTATGTGTGCTTGTTGTGCATTTGAAAATGAGCATCTGAGAACATTTTTTTACTTTGTCAACAGCTTTCAACATATTGTAGCCCTGTTGCCTTCCATCCTCTCCACTGAGCATCCATGGTTTCCTGTGAGGTCAAGTGATGCTTTAGACAGATATTTGCTTGAGCTTTCAAGGTGCACATCTTTATCTAAGTAGATAAAAAGTCCTATCTACTTACATTCAGTGTGAATGTTATGGAGAATTCATATTGTAAATGTTTATGCATATCAACCCGCAAACTTTGACCACATATTGCAATTCTGTGTGTGTTGACACAGACCTTTACACAGAGGAGAAGGACAACAGTCTCAGTGTGAACCATCTGCTCATTCTAAATGTTAGTTGTCTCTGATAGGACAGCAGAAAGTCACACTCACCCATGGGGAACAATGAAAGACACAGAGCAGCATGAGAGTAATCAGAGAGACAAAAGCCCCTTCACACGTTGGACCCGCACATTACAATACCTGCAAGACGGTGACTTTCGACACACGTCTCATCTTCACATGTTTCATGTAAGGACACATTTGGATTTGGTTCTGTTCCCTCATGACATGACAGGACTGGATAGATTTGCTTTTCTTTGTACTCACTGTGGATGGCAGCTCTGCTGGAGGACAACAGCTATTTGAAAAATAAGGACACCATGGGAAAAGCATTAGGATGAAGATTAAGTGAGTGGGGGTTTTCAGTCCTCGCTCAGGCCATATAAATGATGGATATTGAAAAGTTATTTTGAAGGTGAATGTTTTATCTGCTTCACTCAAACACGGCGTTGTCTCATCAATTATTACATTGGACATCATGTAATATTTGGATATTGTACTTTTCCTACTTTACTGCAGCTCCTGAGATAAAAAATAAATAAATAGACATGTCCTAAACTTGGTTGGATCCAAGTAGTATACAGCTTTAATTTGTTTTTGTTGTGTTGTTTCATTTATTTGATCCTATTTTTGTCATTTCATATGTACAGTCAAATATGCCACATACTTGTCTTGCTTGTTTCTGAATGGCATGGCCTGGCACCTTCTCATTGGTCTGGACATCACATGACCAGTGTTTATTCTGCCATGTTGGCTTGAACAGCGTAAGAGCCGCAGAGTTTATTGCACACTTTAATTCCAAATTCACTGGACGTTATGTTGCGAAACTCAACAGATTAAACATTTCCGATCCTTACCAAGCCCCTGTTGTGCTTTTCAGAAATACTGAAAAAGTTGGAATAGACAGAGTTCTAGGCCCTCTCCTTTCCTCCTTGCATTGAAATTACAGAGACGCTAAACTAATACATCAGCAGAGCATTTTTTAAATCTTTGAAGTCATTTCACAACACTCAAACCCAAACCCTGGTGGTATTTCCTCAATCCCTACAGACTGATTTTACTGCCAGATACTGGAACAAAATAATCTGGTCCGCTGGGCATAGATTTGACCATGCAAATGCAAATAATGGCTCGCTTGACTGCAGTAGTGAATTAGACTATTTATACAGCATGTCTTCACAACAGGTGTTGTCTTTTATGTACTATATATTGTATGTTTTTGACATACTCTATGTTTGTTTTCTTCATTTAAACTTTTTTTTTTTTTGTCTTATTAAGGATCTATTGTAATTGTACAACACTTTGGAATGCATGTACATGAAAGGTGCTATAGAATGAATAAAGTATTTTCATATTATTATTGCTTTTATTTTAAGTATTTTCACAGTGTCTATCTATTATATAATTGAATCTATATGTATATTGCTCTCTTGTAGTCAAGTGCTGCAGCATCTGAGTTTTATGGTTTGAAAACAAAATTCATCAAGTAGCTTGAGGTATGTAATTCTTTGGGGACGCAGGAGGTTTCTAAAATGGATCTGGTTATAATGGACTGGATGAAGCAGTGTTTTCTCCACGTCTGTTAGTGTATGGCATCGGCATGCCAAAACCTTTTGATGTTTTTAAAGACTAAAACGGGAGGCTACTTACTTAGAGAGATTGAGGCAAAGTATCTCATAATCCAACTTAGATGAATTAAGGGATCAGAGTATAAAGGACAAAAAAAGAGGGCTCCTTCTGAACACGGGGTAGATGCAGACCGGGTTGCACATTTCCTCTTTGATTTACTGGAGCCAAAAACATTTAGATCCAGTTTCTTTTGATTGCCATGAGTTCACTGTTGTTCACACAGTGGAAGAAGGAGGATCATGGGTTCAGGGTGGGTTTCAGTTCATTTCTAGAGTAGTGAATTGTTTAGTTGAATTAGTGCACTTGTTTAGCAAGATTGCAATGATATATTATTTTGGATTAAATAAGGCACAAAGTGAAACAGATGTCTGTCTTACTGTAAATATTTGTCTATACATCACTGAGTGATGTTATGTTCACAAAAGATTTGGTTCGTCTGAACAGCTCCTTGATAGAAATGAGGCGATCCAAGTATTCGTTAGGAGCTGTTCCTTTTAATGTTGTGCTCTAATTTCACTCTCGCCCACTCCAAATTCAATCATCTCCTCTTTACCTGAGCAGTGACAATTAGCCAGTCACAAAAGGTAGAAGTTGCAGATTATGAATCATCCATTGCTTTCAGTGAACTCACCAATGACCCCTCCTCCCTGGCTCAATAAGAGAGTGGTGGTCAAGCAAGCTAAGCAGTGAATGAGGAGTGGGAGTGATGTTTGCGAGAATTAAGGAATAAATCTGAAAAGACCTGTGCAGATGTGTATTGTAGCCACATTGTACTCAGCCTGCTGAACCTAAACTTTAGAATAGATTTTACACACAAAGAGAGCCGTGAATTTTAAAATCAGGACAGATACCTCTTCTTGGTGATATCTGTAGCTGCTTTTGTATTAACAACCATACAAATCTATGTATCTCTGTTATTTCCAGCAGCTTGTTGAGTTTGTGCTTGAGTCTGTCAAGGAGGCAGAAGAGGATCCTATATTGTGGACATATATGAAAAAACTGGCCACTGGGCAGAATCTTTAATAAAAGTTCATCACTGTACCCCCAGGGATTCCATTGTCTGTATCTGTGTCTTTCAGGGTAAAAGGGCACATAAAACCCTTTTTAGCCCTGTCTATGCAGAAGTCAAGGCCAATCAGGAACACAACCAATCAGATAATCAATACATTATGTCAAAGCAATCCACTTAACTAAATGAGTATAGATGGACATGACAATTAGTGTATACAAAATAAAACAGATGTACAGACAAACTGCAATACAAACAGATGTTTATTTTTCCAAGTATTCACTTTTATATTTAGTTGTTTTTTTGATATGCATGTCTTAAAGCAATGTATAAAAAAAAAAAAAAGTCAAAGTGCGATGCCTCAGAGCACTCAGATTAGTCTTACTCCTGTCCACCACACAACCATCGGCTGGATTTGATGTTGTTGCCTATCAGTGTGATTGCAATACAAAATAGATTTTAGAGTTCCATATAACCTGTTCAAGAAATGAGTTTAAATGCATAAATGTGTCAGAATCTAGGGACATACTGTGCGAGGACACTGTAGGGCGGGTAGATCATTTACATGGCGGGCTTGGTGTGGGCTTAGCACAGCCTATTTGGAGCAAAGCAACAGCAGTGGACAGGAAGACACTGATTGTAGAAGAGATTTAGAGGCAAGAAGATGTGCTAAATGTGTAAAGGCCACCACCTGATAGTTTCTAGGGAGATACCTAACACTAATCTAAGACCGAAGGACAGTGGGTTGTGTATTTCACCTCGACAGAAAGATGGCTGCATACTAATAAGATGGCAGTCTGTGTTGACTATGTGCAGTTTAAATGATCCAGTATGTCAAACCGCTTCTGATCCTGTTCTGAGACTAGTGGAGCTGAACGTGCGAATGTTTAAATTTGTCATGCAGTTTAATTAGTCCATCTGGTGGTTGATTACCAGCTGAAGTACTGCAATTTTCCAGAGCTGGCATCATCCAATTTACGGTAGCTGTCAAAGATCACTGGAGAGTTGAACCTTGTG
The DNA here is from genome assembly GCF_900324465.2 of Anabas testudineus. Lineage (NCBI taxonomy): Eukaryota > Metazoa > Chordata > Actinopteri > Anabantiformes > Anabantidae > Anabas > Anabas testudineus. Next base: position 9,958,065 of record NC_046622.1, on the reverse strand, counting down.
ATACTGAGTCACAGTATCTAATAATTACCAGCTCTCGTGGATGTTCTGAAATGTCTGTATGTTGACTTATATGTGGGTGGTATGTGTGTTTGTGTGTATGTGTGCTGAGGCTTGTGATGAAGACGGCATACTTGTAGGTCAAACAAAAGATCTATTACTTGACTGGGCAAGGAACTTTGTGTTAAAGTGGAGCATGAGTGTTCAAGGACATTTTTCTCATCTGTTATTATCCCCATTTATTTATCTTTCTTCCTTCACTCAACCTTCTACCCCTTTCCTCGGTCATCTGTTTCATGGGATTTGTTTTGAGGATATTGACTGATAACTGACAGAAACTTAATGCAGTAAGGTCAATCTCTTTGGGTGCTGGTAGTTTAGTCCTGCACAAGTTAAGATGTGGATGAAAACATCATCGTCGTCATTGTAGCCAAAAACTGCTAAACATCCAAACGGTCTTTTGCAAAAGAATGACATGTACAGCCACCTTGGAAGCCACACAAGAGTTATCTGCCAGGAAGCTAAGAAATTCCAGACAATACCAGATGTCAGACAGAATGCAAAGCAATACTGGGTCAGTCTGGAAGACTAAATTCATATAGTTACCTGACAGACTGCCTCCATGCACGGCTGCACAGGGATAAAAAGAGCAATGGTGTGAAAATCCAGTCCCATTAACAGACAATTATGTTGCCACTTGCTGTTATGGTGAATATCCGTGGACAGGACAATTTGCATTTGAAGTTATGCCCCCTATTCATTTAAGCAATGACAGGTATGAAAAAAAAATGGAGGATTACAAAATGTTGAGTGTGCAGCCATGAAAATGCAGTAGTCAGTTTGCACATTGCCGTACCCTGAAGAAAAATAAGTTATTCAGTAAGTACCCAATCTGGTTGAATATTCTCATTTTGAGTAAATCATGCTACAGTACATAATTAGGTTCTGTTTCATGAATCCACTGCACCCACATGGTGTTTATCTATCTGTGTTTACAGATATATTTGTTTTGGTAGATGAGATAGTATACCTCTAATTTTGGAAGTTTTGATATCCTCGTCCTCTTGCTTATTGCATGCGTCTACAATCTGCTAATTTTGCTGCAGACATAACATTTATCCTTACAGTATTCTATAAAAGAAACTGATCTACTATATATTCTTAGTAGCGTCCCCCACTGCATAACAAAAGTAAATAAGAAATTAAAAAGAAGTCTGAACCTGACCTTGTTCACAGGCACAAATCATGCTTTGGTGTAATTCTGTAGATGACTTCAGCACTGCAGGTAAACCTCCAGATATGACTCCAGCAGTTATAAAGTTGCTTACGTTGGGGTTGGGTTCAGGCATAGTGGGCAAAGGTCAGGGAAAGACTGGGGACTGGGTTAATAGACAAAAGAGCTTCTCTTGACTAAACCCAACCTGATATAGGTTTCTTCCATAAATTGTTCCATAGACATACAGTTACAGCCCGTAATGAAAGATGAGTTCATACAAATACATATTCTAAATAAACTGTTAATGAACAACCAATACCAATTTATAATACAGCAACGCATTAGATGAGGTCAGAGTTAAAAGATAAGTGTACAGAGTAGGAAACTTTGACAACACATAAGAGGATCAACCGCCATCTTACAGCCGTCACCAATTGATTAAATAATTAAAGACCTGAAACATTAACCTTAATCAAGCAGTTTTAGTTGTCATTAGTTGATCATACCTGAACCATTGAGCTGCATGTGAGAGAAAACGCTTAAGTAAAAAAAAAAAAACCCAAAAAATAACCTACTTTGTTTTGTAGTTGTGAGTGTTTTTTAAACAAGGTTTTAGTTGTGCTCTGATCACCGCAATCCAGTTTGCTACACTGTTCTGATATCAAGCTGGCATTGTGCCTAGAAGTAGAACACTCACAAAGCAATGAGCTATTAGAGGAATATTGATTTTCTCAGAGGCAATGCCACGGGAGTCAGATGGATGTTTCAAAAGCCACAATATGTGGGCATAGCGGGCCTTTATATGACTGAGACAAGCACTATGATACAGTTGTTGTCTGGCACTCAGTCGTGTTGGGGATGGTATATTGAAACATGAGACACATCTGCTTTGATGGAAGAGCCAGAAAGTGTTTTAAAGGGAAACATAAAACAGTCGACGGTTATGGAAATCAGTCTTTAATTGAAGCACTGTGATATGAAACTGTGTTAGATTATCTTTAAACATTGCACATTGCAAGTGATAAGGGAATGCAACACCTTTTCCTTAGATGTTTGGCCTTTTGAGAGCCCAAAACCATCACTGTCTTTTTCACAGTAGGCTTATAAATGTTTAATGAAGTTATAATGGAACAAAACAGCCAAACCACCTGCAGGTTTGTGCCTCGGGTGACTTTGTTTCATTCTCTATTAGTTTCTTCTTCCCCACTGAGAAACTCCAGCAACAGTAATATATTTCTACAGAAATACATTGATGTCTGTATCGGTTCATCAAGTGGGATTTATTTTTGTACTTAATGTGTAGGCCTCTTAGGGGCTTTCAGGAAGTTAATTCTAGTACAGTAAATGTCTGATTCACTGATTCCACTCTGGCTAATTTCATTCTGCATTTCTGTTTGGAAAAAAAAACATAATGTAAATGGTGAAATTATCAGTGTGTCTGTGTGTGTGTTTGTGTGTGATATAGTGGAAACTGTTAGCAGTGATCCATTTCCTGCAGATCACAGCTACATACACACCCACTCCTCTCATAAACATGGTTACAGCTGTGCCTGGAATCTGTGGAGGGAGATTAATAGAAATGTAACTCAATAGAATCATTTCTCCCTAACATGATTATTATCATTATTTAATCAACTGTGATTGCATCAATCACTAATGAAATAATGGCCAATTAACTGAAATCCATTTCAGTCTGATTCCGCTGGTTGTTTTAGCTCCTGGCTTCATTTTAGCTTGTGGTTGCTAATGGGGTTTGGTTTTTACTGAGAGTCCAGAATACAAAAAACAAAGCTGTTTCTTACTGTTACCACTTTGCTGGGCAGTTATATGAAAATAAAGTACAAATTGTGACTTCTCCGTGATCAAGAAGATCAGTTTTTCCAGTGCTAGATTGCAGCATCACTGCACTGATTTTACAAATGAAGTTCTGTTTACTTATACTGATGAGTTTAGTTCAGAGCTTGTGCATAAGGAAGGAGCTTTCTAAAAGATGAGTAAATAACACTGATGTCAGCAGGGTGGAACCATTTGTGTGCTGAAATCACCGCGGCTTACCTTAGCAGATCATTCCGAAAACCTATAAGTGATTTATTAACACAAATGGTGAGTGAGAAGACTTGGTGGATGCCACAGAGACTGTAATGCATAGAAAAACAACAGCATCAGTTCTCCTAGCAAATGGTCAGTGATGCCATTTTTATGTTTAAGTGAAAAAGTTAGTGAGGTTAGATTTGATAAGAATATGTCAAAGTTAGTAATTAATTTTTGTTTTCTTAACCATCTGTGCTCAAGATTTACCTAATATCCTAAAAATGTTTTTTTTATGTTTGTTTTATTTATTAAATGTGGGGGGCAGATTATATCCTCTTGCAGTAACAATCTTGGCAACAAGATTAAACCCCCAGTATGTTAAATGTTTGACTTACAATAACAGCTTCTAAATAATATTGATTCTACATTGACATGTAATAAGGTACATGTCAATGTACCTTATAATGATGGCCTCTGCGTGCCAGGACCAGATCATGTGTTACTTCAATATTTAACTTTGATATCCCATCCTGGAGACTTCTCGCTGATATGCAGCTAACATCTTGCTGTATCACATACAAATCAAAATCTAAAACCTGATTAACACAATTATGCATCAAGGGAGCACAACACAAAATATAGTAAGCTGGCTTTTATCGTATTACTTGCTGGTCCACCAGCAAGAAGACCACATCATCTGTGGCCGGTCACTCGTTTTCTTTTTTTCTCATCCTTGCTACCTCTGTCATCACCTTCTTGCCTTATTATGTATACAATAGTATAGTTTAGAGAAGCAGTGCCTTAATGTAAGAGAGAAACACATGTAGATGGTGGAACAGACATCAACACAGATTCAGTAACAGCTTCAGCTTTTAAAGAAATGAACATGTATGGTTGACCACGAAGACATTTGGACTTAAGATCCAAATGGAAGGATGTACAAATGGGGACAAAGTGACGAACTGAGGCCGTGAAGTGACAGTTTGACAGCAAGAACATGTTTCTAACACTATTTGTATTCTGTACACATATAAGCATAAGATATGATCTGATATAGATTCTGATCAAAGCCATTTGCTCAGAGGGAACTGCTCTCTAGCCCTGAATTTAAAGACTTTGCATCATTTCCCTGTGTAATTGTCTCCTGGCAGTGCTTTGCATTAATCTGCAGATTCAGAGTTTTAACTGACTGCAACTAATGTTAAAGGAGAATCTGGAATTTAATTAATACATGTTTGTGACTGCCCATTGAAACATTCACTGAAATACACTTGCGCTTTATTTTCTCTCTGAGTCTCTTTGCTTTCTCTCATTTGCAACAAATAATTGCTATTCATATGTTGCATTGAATAATTTTCATGAACAGGGATGTGGCAGTAAAAAACCTCCACTGGCCTCCCTCGCACTTCTCTCCTTCCTTCCTATCTCAGAACTTTCCATAAATATTTATAAAGCCATTTAAATAATGTGAATTAAAATGACAAAAAATCTGAGACTAGAAATATGAGGAAGGTCAAGAATAGGAAACGGCAAAAGGTGGGAGAATCTCCAAGCTCTGAAAAGTGATTCGTCTGCAGGTTGAGTCATTTGAGACAAGTGAGACATAAACTTTTAAAGAAGGCCAAACCCTTAAGGAATAAAAACTGCAACTTATAATTTGATCACTTATACTTCTATAATGACAACATATTGGTTCTATAAAGTAAATGGACTGATGGGACGCTGTCTAATGTAGTGTGTCACATTTTTCTCTAAAGGTTGTCAATACATCAAAACAGGCTGTAGCACTTGGGATGACCAAGGGAAGGAAACAGATGTTGGCAAAATGAGGTATAGAAGTGAAAGTCTCACAGGGATAGAGAATAGAAAATGAGACTACGTGCATGTGGAAAGGTAGGTTTTGAGATTGCAGCACGGGAGATGAGCACTGAGGGAGTAAAGTGAAGACCGTGTATCTCAAGAGGCAAAATGTGAGAAGAGAGCGATGTGAGAAAGAAGTTGATTGTCTAGTTGTCCAGCTGACAGGTCCAGCTTCACGTCTCCCCACAGGGAGAGACAACTCGTACTCCAGGAACAAGAAATACATTCTTGTTCAGAGTGAGAAATAGCTCCAGGCTTTCTGAGATGTGCTACCTTAAATCGGCCTAATGAATAGTTTAATGTACTGTACAGTAAAAACTGAAGAACAAGCGGTCACCATTAAAGAAATTCATACTTCATGCTTACTTATACATATGCTAGTTGTAGGTTTTTGCTTTTGTTTTTTTTTTTATGCTTTAATATAATGTTTTTGGAAATGACCTTTTTGTATGACATGGTGTTTTGTAAAAACAGTTAACATTAAATATCAGACTGTTGTTTAATTAATAGATGGGATTGTTTGTGATTCATAGATAAATGAGCAGATAAAAATTTTTTTTAAAGAAATTGATAATAATGATAATAAATAATGCCACTTTGCCTATGATTTCAGTGCCAGAAGCAGGTGAAGTTTGTACACTGTTGGTAGTGTTTGTTGTAGTATAACAGACTTAAGATTTACAGTCTTGTGTTTTATACCAGTAGTTACTATATAAATATAAAAGAAAGACCAGCGCTCCCTCTAACCTATTTTGCAGTATTTCAAAAAATCCTATTCACCTATTCACATAGGTCACATCACAAAGTTCAGTTTTTTAGCAGAAAGTGCAATGGAAACACTTTATTTATGTATTTATTTATTTTGCTCAGCTGTAAACAAAGACATATTTCATTTGGAAAATGTTCACCCAAGTTGCAGACTGGAAAAAAAAGAACAAAAACCCCAAACTATAGTACAGTGTACTTTCGCTAATGAGTTATTTAGATCTCAAACAGACTGATGGCTGGGTAAGTCACAGAAACTCAGTTCTTGCTTCAACCTTCTCAAAGGAGCCTAATCTATGTTTCTTATCACCCAGAGCAGAAAATACTGAGTTGAGAAGAATAAAAGATCTGAATGCATGGAGCATAGAGGTAGTGGTGGGGGGGAACATAATAGATAGTAGAGGAAATTGATTTTGAACAAGTGCATTTATTCGACAAAAGCTTGGCATCTGAGGAGAAAATGGTCTCCCTGAATAAGTACTGTGGTGGCAATGTGGATTAGACTGATAAAAAGACGCCAGAGGGAAGGTAGAAAGAGACGATGGGTTGAGAAAGGAAGATAAAGAGTAATTAAAGAAAATGAGAGAAGAGGCAAAACAAAAGCAAGAAAAACAATGTGAAAAACAAGATTGAGTAAAGGACCAGAGAAAGAGATGTCGAGAGTATATGTGGGTGGGATGAGGAGAGGAACAAAGGGTCCTTTGGGTTTAAGTTGCCAACAAAGCGCAGACTTACAGATAAATTTGAGACAGCTCTCTTCTATTCTTAACACCCTGATTCATCAGAGCAGTGTTATTAATGAAGGTGAGTCAGGCAGAAGTTCTGAAGCAATCGTTTATTGGTGATTAATGTAATTCCGATTTTGCTGAGCATTTTGAAAGATTAAACGTTGAGACATACGATGACCGGTCTGCCTGGCTTTTAGAACATCTATTTATTGAGTTATTGTTCAGTGCATGATGATGATCGACTATTGTTAATGGATGTTATGAAATTCTCTACTATAGCTTTTCAAGCACACTGGCTGCACACATGATTTTTGCAGTACATTATCGGACTATTCATTATAGAATCACAATTTTTATCAATGATTACAAAGTAAATTACAGCAGAGCAGCACGAAATCTGTACATAAAATCAACTAAAGCTGCTCCACTTTTTATTTTGTTTTGGTATCCCGTGCTGTAAATTTGATTCTACGTTACATGCTGGCACAGCACAGACTGAACCAAATCGTTCCAAAACAATTGCCGTTGCAAATAAGAACTGTTGGATGCTCCATTAAACAGAAGATAAATATGCTAATCTTTAAATGTGAATTCATTAATTAGTATTAGTGGGAGCAACAAACAGACATTGTTATTCTTTGGTGTGTGTGTGTTTGTGAGTCTCATGAATGATTCACCACAAATTGTGGAATTTTAGTTAATAATTAAAAAATCCAAATAAATGGAAAAAAAAGTTCTATATGGAATTAATTTTAAATACATACTTAAAAACATATCTAACACTAATGAAGTGTTGAAATTTGTTGGCAGGGGATGTCTTACAAAAATTATAGCATGACAAACAACCACAGCATTAAATTATAACCAGGTTTATTACACTGTAAAGCTGTCTGCTATACAGCCATGGGTAAAAGGTACAATACATGCCAGCACTGAGCAGCACTAAAAAATTCAATGGTGGGACACAGTACTGGAATAAAGGGTAGAGCAGCTGCCGGCCGAACCCCACATTCAAAACCAGTTACAAGTTATTAATAGTTAATAGTTATTAATGTAAGTTGTTCTGAATGGCCTCTGAACCATGTGTGCTGTGTGTTGATCTTTCATTGCTGCTGGGTGAAGGGTGTGAAAGTGTATAGTTGATTCATTGCTCTGAGACGTTCAGTTTGTTATGTAGAACGATGGGCGTATATATGCCACAAAGATCGATAGAATACAGGTCTGTCTTTGAAACAAATATTACAATGAGCTAACTAACACTGGAAAAGTCATTTCTTTTAATTCTCTTTTAATTGAGCATGTACATTGGTATATGTTTCGTTGACAGTGACTGTGACAGTGTTAAACTGTTAATTCTATATTTGTGGGTGTCGGTGAGGCCAGATGTTGACCAGTGTAGCATAATGAGGAATTGATTCTATAAGAAGGCAGCTAAAGCCCAGACACATTTTACATTTAGTTTACTTCTGTACTGTACCTGTCATTTCACTGAAATGTGCTGCCCACAGCTGACAACAACTTTAGTAAGAGTGGTGAAAGGGAACAGAAAACAAAACAACCTTCACGAGGCCAACACTAGACAGGAGAGCTGGTAATGGCCTTTTTGTTACGAGTGACTCATTTGATCTATTGTTAGTATAAAAAGATTGATTATAGAATCTTTGACCTCTATATACAGAACTATAAACTCATTTAATTCTATTACACAACAGGCCTTATGCAACTGTCTCTTGCAAGCCAAACGTAAGGGTAGGAACTAAAATCGGGCTTATAAATCCTAGTCTATCTTTCTTTCCCTACCGACTTCATTTTGGTACAGGCTACCTTTTATATCCTGAGCTGACAAAGACAGACTGACTGGGCTATGTATATCCTACTGCAAACCATGACAGAGTCCATTTAAATTAATGGGAATTTTCTTCTTCTCAAATTATTCTGCATCTTAAAATAAAATTAAAATTGACTGATAGTGGTGGCGTTCAAAAATCATCAGACTGACAACATCAGCATTTTTCCCTCATTTGCCTTAATTATTATGTTGTAATGATTAAATTTTTATAAGCAGGTTTCAGGTCAAAGTCAGAAGCCAGGCACAACTCAGCGACTCGTGACACTGTAAACAGTGACTTTATTCTGGCTCTTTGTAAATCTATATCTAAGGCTAGTAAGTGAACCAAACTGTAATATCTATCCCTGCGTTTTTCATGAACCTCAGCATGCCCTCACTGTCACTTTAAATCTACATGCAAATCGCCTATCAGTCATTGTCTGCGTGGGGAAGGGAGGGGGGGGTTCTGTGACATTGTGGTCGAAGTATTAGATGGAGGTGGAGAGGGATGGAGAAGGTAACCATACATCAGGTTATTGTCTCTCTGCAGTCTGATCACATAAAAGGCTTGTTACTCATTCCTCTTCTGCTTTAGTTGTCATCCTCCATTTGGCTTTCACCTTGGAAGACCAGCATCTTTTTTGTTTTTTGTTTTTTTAGCCTGCCAACATTTTCTCCATTGGTTTATGAAAGAAGCTTCACTTGAATATGAATTCTCTGGGTCCGTTCTTGTGCACTCCCTCTATCTCACGCCTTTGTTTCTTTTTTATTTTATAGAAGGTTTTTTTCCCAAAAATGCAGAAAACAAAGAAGAAATTAAAGTTGATGGAAATATTAACACTGACAAGTGTTATGTATGAGTGTATGTATTTAGATTACTTGAAGGTCTTCCAGTTGCCATTTCACTGCAAGTAGTGCACATTTAGCTGCTAAATACATATTATTTTATATTTTATTGAAAATAAGTCATTTGCTGGATATACTCTGATAACATAACAATTACTTGTCACCTTGTACTGGACAAACTATCAAGCCATTACACATAGGCAATGTGTGTCAGCTTACTATAAAGACTTTATCAAATTTAAGTTACTCAAAAGACCTTTTCAGTATTTACTTTAAGCTTGTCTTGTAATTTCATGCTTTGGATGAATTTAAATTAAAGTCCAGATTTAAGTTGCATGGACACATAATGTAATATTTTTTGTAATTGTCAGTTAAAGTTTGACATTGTGCCAAACGCAAAAGAAGCATAAATCCTTCTCTGCAGAAGTCCTGCAAAAGTACTGCATTGTGCTTATCTACCATGACCTTCAACCTTTATCTCTACTCCCTACAGCTTTGGCTGGCACCGACTTTTCATCTCAACGTTTTTTAACCCCTCTCCCCCTTACTTTGTTAATAATGTGTAATTATCTTGGAGTGTGAGTGAGGTGAAAATCTGAATTCTCTGTGTCAGTGCTGTTGACAGGCTTGACTTGAGTTTAGTTGTCCAGGGCTAACCGTCTGTCATCCCAGTGAAACCCTCTGGGTCGACACTCGCTCCGTGGGGGGAAACTATGTGACAGAGTTCAGGAGGTAAAATGACTTTGTGGCTTTTTCTCTCCTTCTATCCTCCAAAGGAAATCAGCCCAGACGCTCTCTAAATGCAAATTGGAAACCAGCCTTTTATGTGCTGCACTGACCGAACATTGGCACTCCACTGTGATGCTTGTTGGGTGGGTGGGGACTGTTGAAAGTGCAGGTTCTGGGTGAATGTCATCAGCTCTTGTAGGTCCTCAATCATCCTTGGCATTGAACAGCTCTCGCAGCAGAATGGATGTCCTTGTTGAAAGTACAACACTGAAATCTTTATTTCTGAGGAGATACATTCAGTGTGACTGAAACACTGAAAAGAAACGTTTTAGTTCCATACAGAAGAACTGATGGCTTGTTAAAGATAATTAAGAGCCACTATTGATCAGCTTCACAATAAATAATTTATTAAACAATTTAATGAATTGAATTAAAAAACAGCTGACATTTCTCACCATTCCTTATTTATTGACTGTGCTGCTGTGATAAACTGAATACACACAGCATAGTCTGAATGAACGCCTCTGAAGTATTTTGATGAGCCGATCAAAGTATCTCTACCAGTCTCTACCAGAGCCATCGCCTGAAAAGAAAATGTGGAGTGTGAACTGTGAAATGAATGCTTTGTCTGCCATTTTTCCTGCGCACTGGGGTAAAAAATTATAGAAAATGACTCATTTATTGGACTCATTTCAGATTATGGCAAATCACCCATTTTCTTACTCTTCCTCTATTATGATATGATCTTAAAATGCTGAATGATAGCCTTATTATTTCCATATTTTCTTACTGTGCTTTTTTGGATATAGATCAGCAGCCATGAAGATATCTTTTCCAATGCCTAGACAGATTTTTGGTCTTTTGAAAACCATTGCCTCTTCACTTCCTCTAGGTGTCTACACGCACAGTGTTGATAAGATAATTCAAGGGAAGATGTTCTTTTAAAATATCTGAGTAGCATTGATATAATTGAAAAGCTATCTCAAGGAATCCAGTCTGCTCATTGGTTGATATGAAAACATCGGTATGTTGTTAAATCACTCACTGTCAAATCCTTTTTTTTTTCTGAATGTTGAAGTGCAGTGTGCTGTATGGGCACAAAGAGTCTTCAGGGTGTTATCGTGATTTAAATTAACTGCACATAAATTGCAGTATATACAGTACATTCGGATGTATCGTGGCCTTGTGTTTCTTCACTTCCTTTCTGTGTTATAGGTAAGTGCTGCCAATGACCTCCACCAGAACAGAGAGAAAGGAAAAGGGAATAAATAAACAGCCTCTCCTATCTCCAGCACCCTTCATATCTCAGTGGGTTTAGTGTTTTTCTTCTCCATATTCAATAGTAATAATTAAAATGCAAGGTCAAAAGGCCACAACAAGCAACCCATTAGAATCTCAATTCTAAGAAACCAAAGGACACACAGATGTCCACTGATTGCTTTTTTCAATATATGATATATAATCATATCTTCATGTTTAGTATTAGTGTTCTCAAATCAGAGATGCTTTCACGCACTAGTAGCTTACTCTCCAAAATAAATGCTGCTCCTGTCAGTTTGTTGCATACGACACACAAAAACCTGCTGGGTTAGGGCTCCAGTATATAAAAATAAATGAAGGAAATGTTAGAATATGTTTGCAGTGAGAGAAAAAAAAGTTTTTATGCTTTTATAAAAAGGTTGATGATGATGATGATTTTACTGCTGTACAGTATGTAGATGTATTGTGAGTATTGGACCAAGCCATAATTTACAAAAGCAGTGGAAATCAATACACACACACACGCGCGTTTTTACACTTATCTCTAGCTGTGTGATTTGTACTTTTAAAAATGAGTTAAATTGAGTTATTTTACTGTTTTACAAAGAGTGAGTCATTTTGTAATGCCACTGGGTCCACTTCCATCCAATGTAATTTGTTTCTTAGAATTGTTCACTGTCACAATTGAGGGCTGAACTAGACTAGATCCTTTTGTTAGTGAAAGGTGAAGAGGCCTTGTGATGAGTGTTTGTCTGCTGTCTGCTGGTCGAAATGACTGTGAAGTGTCTCTGCATTCCCGTCAGCCCGTGATAAGTCCTCTCGCATTCACTAGAAAACTCTGAGTGGAACTTTTTGAAGGACACAGATTCAAGTGGAGAAGAGCTTCGGCACTCTGCTGGTTGACTTGTTTAGCCCAGAGAGGGTTTGAAGAATCAGGTAGATAACTCAATGCTTTCTCAGATTATTGACACTCTTCTACGTGTGCTGTGCAGTTTACAGTGTTTGTCATAATGCTGACTATTAAAAGCTCCAGCTTCAGTAAATAGATCTCTAACCTCCAACATCTTAATATGAAGAGTCACTGACAGACAGCGAGTGGGGAGGGAGTAATAGGGAGGGTTGCTTTCACCCTTGCACACAAGCATGTAATCATAAATGTATTATGCCTGACACTAGGTAAGGTGATGAAAATGGGGGAAACTGCTGATGCTGAATCCTTTGAAGTACAACCATTCGGACTTTAAGAGACAGTTATCTCCAAGCCTCCTTCTTACACCTGTGACCTTGCATGAAAATGAATTACAGTTGGCGCGTTAAGTGTAATTTTCATGAGTGAGAAAAAGTCAGAAGGAGCTGAAGAACCATGAAATCGAGCCCTGAGCCCTAAAATACTCTTAACTGCAGTTTGCATTTGGTAAATGAACACTTTTGCGTCCCCTTTGGTGGAGTCCCCGACTCCATAGCTTATATACTGGGCCATATGCACTTTATTAGAAAGTCCCATTTCATATCGCATCCATCCAACATCAGCTGCTATAGCCAATGTCTGACAAATTGAGTTCATTATTTCATCTCATATTTAAAGTCTATTTTTTACTGTCAATTGGCTGACAGGTAATATTCTAATGTGCTCCTCAGATCTTGATATGCATATGAACAATCAGATACAATTATAAAAAATTACTTTCAAATGACATTTAATATGCTATGATGAAACGGAGCCGTTTCAAACTTCTGACAGAAGTAAATTAAGATTGAATGATGAAAGCACAAACATCCTGTTTCCAAAGTTTCAGTGTCAGGGGTTGAGTTTATTAATACTGATACAGACTTTCTGTTTTAATTTGAGTGAAAGCTATTTATGTGACAAATGATGAGGAGCAGCCAGTATCAGCAGTGAATCTTAATACCCTTACAGACTCTACACAGTTGGTTGATTATTGACAGCAACCTGTCAGTTAATATACACAGTTAATATACACTTCAGTGAATAATATTAAATAGCAAACCAGTCAAATGTGGCAAATCACCACATTGTTAGAACCTGAAATTAAATGGATTTTTTTTTTATCAAGATTTGAGTCAGTCATAATTTCCTCAACAGCTTATTACTTTCCACGTCTAATAGAGTTTGAATATCAATCTTCTCAATTGCACTGCTCATATTAATACCATTGCCACATTTAAAACAGCGTGTGTGTGTGTGTGTGTGTGTGTTCGTGTGTTTATTTCTTTGACAATGTTGCCCTCTCATAGTATAGTGACATAATGGGACAAGCATGATTGTCTGCCCTCCCAGTGCAAGGTTAATTAGCTTATTTGCTGCCTCTGTTTATTGTAAAAACGCTAAAGGTTATTCTTAACATACTTCAACTTGCTTACTGTTTTGTGTTACTCTTTAAATAAAACTTTAACTGCAGGATTACTGTTGATGAGAGGTAGTGGGATATGTCACATTTGACTCAACCCTGATTAACTAATTAATTCAGTGTCTTTGTTGGAGGTGTAAGAAATAACATTTAATTGGTGTTTCTTGTTTTTTTTCAATTTAACATTTGCACATTTTATCTTGCCGAATTGCTGGGGCAAAATGCATAGACCTAAAATAAAGCATCAAATTTATTAAAAGCCATAAGCCTGGTAATTGAATTGTCAGTGTAATAAAAAATTACTTCTATGCCTATGTTATCAAAAACGTGTACACGCATTTCAACAATGGAAGTAGCGGACTAGCCAAGTCAAATTCACAAACTGAAAACGGTATTAAAAACACTCAGTGAAGGATCTCAGTCATCCAGCCGAAGTTATCTGTAAGTTGAGTCACGGCAACTGGGCTTCTTTTTTCGATGGGTCGAATAGTTTCACTACTCATTTAAATAGATTACAGATAATAAATTACAATAAATTTCAGGTTGCTTATGCAGAAGAATTGATATTCTATTGGTCGATTCAAGTTATGGAGGATTCCAACTGGATCACAACTGTTTCAAGATCTCTGGTTGCAGACCAGTTTTACTTGATGACCTGATTAGGGTTTTAGCTCTAACATCTTTTATATTTATATATAAATAGATTATAACACATGCCTCGTAACTGTCTTGTGTCCTTGTCTTTGAGTAGGAAAGCCCTCTGATTTCAAGGCACATACTTTGGATTTCTTTACATGTCCACAGCTAACAAAGTTATAAGCATTAATGACTTCCTCTGGTAACATTTCTCTGCAGTCCACAAACTATACTAAGGTAAAACCAAATCCAGTCTTTATGGAATATTTGAGCAAAATTGTTAGTTTCATTAAACTATATGATACAGCGTATGTGCATGGTGGTGGACTCACTATATGTGAGTCAGCAGTCAAAGCCCAAGGCTCTTAATTTATCCCGTTAACTTAACAGTGTGAAACCAGCCCCTTGGCTTTAAAGTGTGAATTCTTGTTTCACAGTTCTCAATAAAATATATCTGGCAACATAAGCATAAAAACTTATGTGGCATCAAATAAGACACGGCCACTTTCTTTGTTGATAACTTATTGTGCTTTTAAGCCATTTTATTTGGTAAAACAGAAATGTACAGTGAGAGTGGGTGAGACGAGGACTAAGAAAGCAGTAGCGCATAGCAGTAGTTTCCCTTTGTTGAAATCTTGAAAATACATGTAGTAAAAAAAAAAAAAAAAAAAAGGTACATGGCCACTGCATAAAAATCTGCCTCTAGCCACATGGTCAATTAGTTTTTTGTTTTTTTTTCCTTATATCTGAGGTTTCACTTGTTTCTGCTGTGCTTCTTCTTTTCTAAATGTAATTTTAACATGGCTTCAAAGGAAAAGAGAAAAGCAGTTGTAACACCCTGCCAATAAGAAACACTGAACTTTAAACACAACATGCTATTTTTATTAACATTACCTTGTCAAAAATAATACTCTGTTCTGTTTGCAAGTAGCTTTTATTAATGTTAAGTTCATTCAAAACATTGACTCAGAACAGCTTTTTACTGGGGCATCACTCTGGGTCTCAGCTGCAGGGAAGCTGATGCTACAATTATGTGATGTCTTCAGAATGTAAATTGCTGTTTGCTTCCTCAAAGTCCTTCAGCTGAGGCATTGTTACAAATTATTTTCAATTTATGCTTTATTTTGGATTTCTGCAGCCATTGAAGTCAGGATGTGGTTAACAATGATGGGCATGGTATAACTTTTAAGATATAAAATACATGTTTCATCACCTACCTATATGAGGGATAGTTTGGCTAAATATCAGCCCCTACACCATTTTACGTTTACATTATGTAAGCTTGGATGAGCTATCCTCCTAAACTGGCTGCAGAATGTTTTGCCAATGGCAGCTGAAAGGAGATTTGATTTCAAAGCTAACTAGCTGAGCTCTCTTCAAATGTTGCATGAGACATAAATCTCCAGAGAGGGAGCGAGATCGCTCTCCCTCTGTGTGAAGCTATTATACCACACTCATGCAGTCACATAAAAAGAAGAAATTCACTGACACCCAAAAAAATAAAATATATATGCTACAGGAAAAAAAAAGAAAGAAAAACTAAAGCTCAGCATTTACAATTCAAATGGGTGAAGCTCAAAAATGACACTTTAGCAAAGATTTGTATGCACTGAGATATGATAGAACACATGATTATATGGCTGTCGGTGCATTCATATCAGTTTGTTAATGGGAATTGGTTCTTTATCCCACTATGCTCCTTCATCGTGGCAGCTTCCCTGACTCCAGTCCAACCACCTTCATTGGAGCAGAGCTGTTTTTATCCCACGGGTCTCTACACCTGTCTGATCCTATTATATCACAACACGTCTGCTGAGCTGATCAACACTGTAGGCCAGCAGATGGTGAGCTGATGACCGTTCATAATGGGGAAAATGAACATTAAATCACCTGATAATAGAAATTAGATTGGCTTTTACTTCTATCAAGGGAACCCGCAGTCTGTATTTGAAGACTGCTCATCTGTAGTTTCCCTTCAATATATCAGAGCAGTCCTATTCCAATTACTTTTAAAGAGTGTGGTACCCCGCAGTCTTCACTTTAAATAAAGGCCACACGCTCTCATGATGTAAACTTTGTGACACTGTGATGTCAGTGTTTATTCTCTTGGTCAGCCAGAGGGATGATGTGTCCCCTCGCTGTCCACTCCTTGCTCCTGTCCTCATATCTCTCCACGTTCCCTTATCACTCATCCGAAGCTGAACTGCCCCCCCCCCCTCCCAACTTGTGGCTGGAGTCGCTCTCTTATGTTCTGTCTCTATCGGACTCCCCAGACATAGCAGCCGCACACAGACTGACCTGCATATTCTGTCCTTTGAAAATGAAAGTTAGTATGTGATAAATGTTATGATCACTCTTCAGATGTCTGCTTTGACTGATTCACAATGTTTCAAATATGCCCCCATCAAGCACGTTTGGTGTTTCAGAGCTGAACAACAATAAATTAACTAAGAAGGTTAATTAATCTTCTTATTCCTGATCATGGTCATTCACCAGTTATTACTTTTTCAAATTCTAAATTGTATGTGCAGATAGTTTGTTATGTTTAATCTCAAAGGTATTCCATTATCCCTTTTTATTCTGACATCGCCAGCAATTTATCTTGAGGGTAACCTCTTTCCCTAATCTTCTTCCATTTCTTCTACCACCTGCTACTTCATTTTCCACTCCACTCATTTCAGTGGATAATAGTAGACATGATGTCAAGCCTTAACCAATTTAATAGGTTTGCTCAGAGTATTGCTAGTAATGAATCTCATATCTAACAAGCCGAAGCTCCACGGGCTTGTCCAACTGAAATCTAGACGTTGCCCTTTTTCTTTTTCACCATATGTTGCTTTTAACTCCAACCAGTTCATTTAGCTATTGATCTCTCCACTAACTGTATAGTCCAGTGAAAAGAAAAGGGACAAAGAGAAAACGGACAGGGGAGGATCAAGGGAGCGCCTATGTCAGTGAGGGTTTTGTCTGCTATTGACTGCGCGTGGATTGGATTCAGCCCAGTCGTCGGTGACTGTGCCGTAAATCACCAAGAATGAGACAACCGCGCCATTCGAACAAGGCAGCTTTTGAGATGCACGGAGGCCCGAGAAGGATAAAACAATGAAATGTATTGTGAATAAATGCAGGACACCTACTATAAACGCAGCGTTGAGTTTGAATTACAAGAGAACAGAGAGGAGAGCAGTGATTGACAGGGGACATGGCAGCGAAAACAGGGACTTAAAGTACAGTGTTAGGAGAGAAACAGGGCTCAGAGAGATAAAAACAGATTAGAGACAACCAGCAGGAGAGATGCCATGCTGTGCTGTCCCTCCAGACAGAGAAGAGCAGCGAGTGTTAATCACGTTGGGTGGCTGGGACTGTGTGTGCGAATGTTTTTTTTGTTTTTTTCCTTCAGTTTTATTGTGGTTGTGTGTGACTTATGACCCAGCTTCTGGAGGACACAAAAACCATTTCTCACTGTGTTTGCTTACACGCTGGGATGCGGACTCGACTCGCTAAAGCATCGTAAGCCTCTGCTTTTTAGGGTCCGTGGACTTCCAGAATGGAGATTGCCAGCGTCCGTCTTTTAATCATCACTTAATCGCATTGATTTTCCCATGTGAGCTTCTAAGAAATGTATAAACAGTTTGACAGAGACCCCCGACAGTCCTAAATGGTTCCACGTTTACAACAAACACTGTGCTCCGCACCACACCAGGAGCTACCCGCAGACTGCCGCCTGCTATGACATGAAGTAAAGGAGAGAAATTAAAGGCTTTCAGGCGAGAGTTCTCTTCTCCTGACAGGTTTCAAAGGGGATTTCTTTTGCTATTCATGCTGATCTGCCAGTGGGTGTTTATAGTGGTGCTCTGTCTTCTCCTCTACACCACCGTTTCCTCGCTGTATTGCTGACAAGTTTCAAAACCAGTTTTTTTCAGGCTCCATGAATGCAAAGTCACCAGTGGGTTTAGTGGTGGTGCTTTTTTTTGTCTTTCTGTCCTTCTCTTCCCACATTCTCCATTCTCTCTTTTCTACTTTTCCACTTCAAAACAAAGCCGGTCTCTGGAGTTCGTATTCACCTTCACTCTGAAAGATGGTGTTTTTTGTTTTTTTTTTTGTGGGAGTGTGTGTATGTGTGTGTTTTCCAGTTGTTGTTCACCCCTCATGAGATATGGAGTCTTTCCAGTGTACAGTCTGACTTTCATTAGTTATCCCCCCACCCCACACACACACACACACACACACACACACAACACACACACACACACACACACACACACACACGCACACACAAGCAGCTGCTCACAACAAATAATTCATTCACATTCATTGGCCACAATTCAGTTGTTGACCTTTCAATATGCTTTCAACCATTCTTCGAAGTTGCATTATTTTTATACTTGGGTTCATATAAGTAGTTTTATAGTGTATACATCTGACCATCACCCTCTAGTGTGAATTAACATTTGTTTTGTTTTATGTTTGTTTATTTTTTACCTCATTTAAGGCCTAACCACAGGTCAGCTTCTGGCTGCAATACCAGGCCCAGCTGGCACACACATTATCTCACCCTGGCAAGGACCAGATCGTGCCAACCTCTGTCCCTACATGAGAAATCACATAATTAGTCTGAAGCAAGGGAGAAAGATAGCGTTCTGCAACTAGATCATCTAGCTTGAAACAAAACCACTTTTACTTACACCGCCATTCATAGAGTATTCTCAGATTTCTAACTCCATTCTATTGACAAAAGTATATTTTTATATGTTTACTTAATTTTATGTCACTTGATGTTTAGGTGCTAATTGTTTCCTTTCTCTGTGTCTTTTTCTTTATTTCCTGGGATGCTGTCTTCTGATTTGCTCCACCCTGGGTCTACTGTTTCCATGGAATGCATACAGGTAAAAGTTGTGGTAGTTACTACAGTACACCATACTCATAAGGTGTGGGTGTACATGAGCACATACTTAGTACAGACTAGTCATGTTATGTTAAGATTGTATACCCAAACAAAGTTATGTTGTATGGTTGGGAGCAGATGAGCAAAGCAAAGAAGCTGAATGGTTTTTTTTTTACCTTTAAGTTTGATAATTGTTAGTATTTCTGCTTAAATGGAGTAAAACCAATAAGCCCCTGGAAGGGTATAAATGCATTTAAACATTAGAGTGCCACGTGCATTGATTGGGAGAGGGTGGTCAATAATGTAGGTTGTAAGCAGGCAGAATTTACTGGGCTGACTGTGCAAAACCACCATTATGCTCCTTTGTGTTTGTGTTTACACAGCATTCAGAACTTTTTTTTCTTCTCAGTTAATAATAACCAGAGAATACAGGAGTAATAATTCATTGTTGTTGATGTTCAGAGGTCCTGATAAAAATGCACGTTAGGTTTAGTGTTCGTTTATCATGTAATTGTAATGGGGCTGGGTTGTGCCACTGCACACTGATGGACTGACTGCAGTGTCCATGTTTATCTTCGTCCTTTATAGCTCTCTAAGCTCCCTGAATAGTGTTAGATGTGACGTCAGTAAAAAGGTACACTATAGGACATAAAAGCATTAATCTAATCCGATCATTTTCATTTGACAGTGAATTGTGCTGCCCTTGTTTCTAGTTTATACGACTGCCAGGGTTTTCCACCCCATGCAGTGACAGCCATATGGCTAGAGTGTTTGTGTGATGAATAGTGTTTCACTTTCAGCTACATTGGGTTGGACAGAATCATCCTCTTTCTAACTCATCCAGTCCAAGCAGATGTCAGATTTATCCCTTTTAATAATGTGTAATTTTATCTTTGTTGCATATACTCTACTAGATGTGTTGAATGGTGGTGTTTGGTGCTACATTTAAAATGTTTGGGTAGATGGGGGCGTTGTAGAGCGTGCAGGACTGAGAAGTTGTAGTCCCCAGTTCGAGTCCAGAGTCCCGAGTCAGGTTAGATGTTAACAGAGGCCTGGAAAGGCCAAAAATAATGCATCGACTTCATTGCTGAGTTCTTAGTTAATCTATTTCATTAAATAAAGTCGTTTTTTGTCACATAATTTTGTTTATGCTATTTCCAATTACAGTTAAGTCTCATTTTTCTATTTTTATTAATATGCTTTTGTTTTGTTTTGTTTTGTTTTGTTTTGTTTTGTTTTGTTTTGTTTTGTTTTGTTTTGTTTTGTTTTGTTTTGTTTTGTTTTGTTTTGTTTTGTTTTGTTTTGTTTTGTTTTGCCGAGCTGTCACTACAAGAGCCAGTTTATACAGTGGCAAGAAAAACTAAGAAACGAAATACCACCTTGATACTTAACAATGCTTTTGAAGAAAAAAAAAACAACACATGCACACTCACATTTTTGTAGACTGATGAAACTAAGGTCAAGTTGTTTACACCATCAGAACACATAAAAAACACGTAAAAAAAAGAAAAACTGCAAACCAATATGAAAACACAATCCCAACGGTGAACTTTGTTGGAGGGAACACCGTGATTTGTGACTTCTTGGTTGCCTCAGTATGCCATGGTGGAGGGGATAAAAAATTCCCAGGTTTATAAAGGTATAAGAAGCTAGGTGGTGCAGCAGGACAATGACCCTAAACATCAAAGTAAATCTTCTACTGAGAAGGTTCAGAGACACTAAAGTCACCTCATGGAGTGGCCCAGTCAGAGCCAATGCAATTGAGATGCTGTGGAACGACCTCAAGAGAGTCGTTCACCGCAGATGTACTAAAAATATGGCTTTTTCCACCATTGCTTTGTGTGTTTAATTGGTTTGTTTACTCCACACGTGGTAGATCATGACAGTTTGTGTTTTATTAGCTCACAAAAATACTGTTTGCTGATATTTGCGACATTGTTGAAGATCAGATTATAATTCATGACCAATTTATACAGAAAACCAGGAAACTGCAAATAGTTAGCTTAGTTTTTTTTCTTGCCACTGTATCTCTCACAGGAAATCAATTGTTTCTTGCAACTGTATTTATAGAACATGAGGGCAAAATTCAATTATGAGATGCAATTTATTGTTCGCACACTCGACAGTAAACATTGACAAACAGTGTCTCTGACTAGCATTGATATGTACAGCAGGCCCAGCACATAGAATACAAAACATACTTGGCACCTTTATTGTTTTACAGCTTTTCATTCTACTGAAGCGTTTGTTTGTTTTTTTTATCAGACTATTACAGCAAAGGAGAGGTAGGTGAGCCTCCCACTGCCTCGACTGTGATTCAGACTTTCTAAGAAAGCAATACAGAAAGCAAGTAGATAGCCCAAAAATAGAAACCGTAACAGATTTTAAACATTTCCTCTGTCAAAAGCATGAAAGTTTTATATTATCCCCTTTAAAATGGGGCTGTGGGGAAGTTTAATCTGCTCAAGTTGATTACATAAGGCTATTTGTATTTTAAAGTTTCATTCGTCGACTAAAAAGCCTGCTGTAATTGCCTATTGTGTTGTCATATCTATGTTCTTGCAAGGATTAGCCTACTGTACATGCTGAATGTTTAAGTACTACCTTTGAATTCAGATAGATTCAAGGAGATTGAGCCGTGCATGGTTCGCCTCCTCATAATAAAATCCAATTGGAGGTAAAATGACAAGCAGTGTTTGCTTTTTGAATAACATGTATGGTAACTTTATAAAACACACTATCCACATATTCCTGAACTGTAATGTTTGTATTCTTTACATAGGACACAAAAGGACACACGCAGTTTCTAGCAAAACTCTACTACATAATTATATTTTATTTTATACTACATGATTTTATATCTCTTCAAAACATCATTTCTGAGTCATTATAGCACTTCTCTGTGCCAGCTTGAGTCAAGTTTCTAGGACCGGCTGTGTATAGTTTGTGTTTTCTTGCCAGCTCTCTTTGTGACAGCCATATGGTCACTGTGTTTGTCACCCAGTCCTTTGTCACACTGTAACCTTTAGTTGGGCTGTTTTCAGAATTTCTGAGCAGTGAACAGCAAACGCATGTAGATGTGAGGGAAGCGGGCAAGACGTGGAAAGTCAGCGTGTCAGTTTGCTCTCGTTCTCCCGGAAAGGTTACAGGCGTGTAAATTAGCTTCTGCATCCTGTTTCAGAGTCCCCAGTCCGTGCATACAGTATGTACTGTAGGTGCTCCTTTGACCCCCACATCAGCAGGACACTTGACATGTGACAAACATATGCTGCATGTAAAGCAGCTAGCTTTTAAAGGAATACATAATGTTATAGGTGTGTGTTCTCACTGCCCTGGTGAATTGTTCATGTTGACAATCTGAGCGATGGCACACAGTATGCATTGAAGGATTATATCAACTTTGGAGACCCACACAAACACACACTTGCACGCCATGATATTTCCGAGTGCAAAAAGAAACGTCATTCTCACTATAGTTCATTTTCCAGTCTCTATCTCTACAAATATGCTTGGCTGCACTCTGCTGCGGTATTATCCAAAAATGCACACGTCCACTGAATTCACGCTGACACTCTTCCTATGCCTTCATCCTCATGCAGCATTAAACCTGTTACTTCAGTATGTCAGTTTTCTCGGTCATTGCATTATGTGTTTTAATTCAAGCTGTGTTCAGACATGATGATAACAAACACTCCCCCCCCCCGCCTTGTATGTTAGCGAGGCATTGACTGACCTCTGTCATGTGGCTTCTCATATCTGTGACAGGAGCTGCAAAGGAAGCTCATTCGCATTGCAAAATAACTCTCCGGGTGCTATAGCACAATGTGTATGTCTGTCAGAGAGTGTGTGGGCGAGAGAGAAACAGAATTGTGAGCATGTGTCAGATCGGTGCACAGGTGTGACCTGTGTTTGTGCATTTACAGCATGACGTGTTTGCATGTGCATATTTATCACCTCCATAAAATCTTTGATGTGTCGGTATGGGCCGACCTCTTCCTTTCACCGGACAGATCAATCAATAACACATGTAGCATGTTGTGTGTGTGTGGGTGTCTGTGTGCGTGTGGGAGGTTCAGTAGTCAGCACCCTGTGGCACTCCGATCTCATTCAACAACTCAACGGGTCTCTTTCTCTCAGCGTCTAACCATATGTCATTTATCTGATCCACTTTAAATTAATTCCTACCTGATTGTTAAAACGTGGTTGTTTATTCTGCTCCATATGTTGTGGGTTGGCGGTTGCTGCCTTAAAAGCTGCAGCACAGAACACAAACAGACAAGAAAGATGCATATCTATCCAGAACATCTACTTACCTATTAATCTATGCGCACTTTTCTGTCTGACAACCAAGAACATTTGTCATTTGGCAGACATTTAGTCACACTGCTGTACACCTGCACACCTGCTCATGCATATAATGTTCTCCGTGTATGCTTCTAGTGATAGGTGTAAATGAAGATGTTTCCCATACTGTATAATCAAAGGCACAGCCCATATGATGGTTACATCTGCATGGGACAGGGGGTGGAAGGGTGCAGTTCTTCTACACGCATACCATTAAACTATGCAAATAAACACAAATATTATAGCTGTTTGTTCTCAATCAATCGTGTGCTCTCATCTTTTTTAGGCATGTTAATATACTGGTCGAACAGTCACTGCACCATTTTAAATATCTGAACACACCTTTGTGCGCCATAGATTGCAACAAATTTGTTTTCATTTCCAACAGAAACCAGTGATTGGAACATTTAAAACAAAGTTGATAACTAGAACAAACAAAGAACAAACAAAGAAATTCTCATCAGATGCCAGTGAGAAGATGAATACAAATGTCTGTCTGAAACAGTCACAGATTTATGGTAGTGTGTACAGTGATTTTCCATTTGCCGTCTTCATCTGTTGCTGAATTTGTTGCTAATAGGAAGGTTGATGTCTTTCTGATCAACCTTGAGCTCAACGTTCAAACTGATTGACTCTCATCTTGATTCATTGTAAGGCTACTTGGTTTAACACACATATACATGCATAGTGTTAAAGCTTGCACACATGCACAAGCGTGTGTGTGTGTGTGTGTGTGTTTAAGTCAAATTCACTGTTGTTATCAGCAGAGCTGAGAAGTGCACATTGTTTAATTTGCCCTTATCACAGTATTATTGTAGATGAGGCTCTGGGACATAGATTAAACGTCATTGTTTAATGAGAGCACAGCAGGATTGATGCAGCATGTAATTAGAAGAACACATACACTGTTGTGATATATCCATCACCGTAGACTGTGGGTGGGGGGGTGGGTGTGTTTGTGTGTGTGCCTTCTGTGGGCTTTCTCATTCAACGCTCAGACGAGTGTGTGAGTATGCAGACATTCAACACATTAGGCGCAGCTCATCAATCTTGTGCTGTTTTTGTCACACATGAACACACAAACACACAAACACGCCACACAGTCAAACACTCTGGGTCTTATTTGGAATCCCTCTTCTTTGGCAGTATTTCAAGTTTCTGAGAGACGGTGCATGGACTGGGCTCTGGAGCAGCTCTTGGGTTTTGCTGGAAGAATATATAAATGATCCTGAGGTTTCATAATAAGAAGTCATTACAACACGAATGAATGGAGACACTATTCATTTCTGTCTGTCCATTTTATTTTATTGCTACTCATATCAAGCATAAACACACACACATCTACAGTACACGTGTTTAGCGAGTGGATACTGTAAGTTACAGTAACAATACACAACAACAAGGCAATGACATCAATTATGAGGATCTACTGACATCTAGTGGCTGCTGTATTTAACTTTGAAGCCCAACAGTGGTTTATATAGGTATTTTACAAATGTACTGCAGGGTAGTTAGAAGGTAGTTATTTACTGTAATTGTAAACTGCACCAAAACCCCAAACTATTTTGAGATCTAGTTTGATTAACTAAAACTACATATAAAAACTCACTGTTCGTGGGAAAGTGCCATAATGTCACCATTGGTTTTGTTTACCATAGAAGAGAGGAATAAGTCCATGTGGGGATACTGCACCAACCAGGATTATTCGGGTAGTCATTTATTAATACTGGTTCAAACATTAAAAACTATAGTTACATGTTTTTTTTTACAGACAACTACAAAAAGTGGCAACAAAAAACAAAAAATTGAATCAATACGCAAATGTGAGCATAATTACTACTACTGCTAAGATGAGATACATGGTGTTCAGCACAGAGGACACAGTTAAGTTATGGTTAAGTATTTAAAGATGAATAAAAAACACAAAGATACTATGCATCTATATCTTGATGCTGCTTTTTATATAAATGCCTGCAACATCTGTCTCATTGCTCACAAAGTCATCACATATGAGACATAATGTGGCTTTTTCTGGTTTGACCAGCATGACATTTCCGTTTAATTAGCAGCAGGAAGACCTAGAGGAGACAGCAGCAACGCAGGACAAAACCTTGTAAATATGTTATCAAATGAATTCCAAATGTAGACACATGTGCATGACAGTGATCCTCTTACTGTGTGATGTGCTCTTTACACTGTGTTCAGATAACTTCTGTCAGGATGCACAAGGCAACTTAAAGTGTTATCAGTCTGCCTTCATGAACGCGGCCTCTTTGAGGTCAGCTCGTGCGCAGTGCTATTTCGAACCCTTAATGCATGCAAATTATATCCAAAAATGTATAAATTCAGTTGTTTCAAATATGATATGCACAAATAAAATGAGTTTGAAAGTTGAACTATAAAGCAGTCTCTAAGGCTTCACATCACACAGTGAAAAGTTTGACTGGTGTGAATA
The DNA here is from genome assembly GCF_900324465.2 of Anabas testudineus. Lineage (NCBI taxonomy): Eukaryota > Metazoa > Chordata > Actinopteri > Anabantiformes > Anabantidae > Anabas > Anabas testudineus. The sequence goes on along the minus strand of NC_046622.1, from coordinate 9,932,116 downwards.
AATGATGGAAGCAAAGCACCACTGTGTGACCTTGCAGTCTTCATTAAAATGTAAACAGTAAACATCTCTGCAGCAAAAAAGTTCAAAGTCAGAGAAAGCTTTATGTAGCACTAGCACACATTTAACAGGTTTAGATCTTTACCTTTGCCTTTCCCTTTGTCAGAGTTTTAACATTCTTCTTTTTTCCGTTCACTATTCATCTAAGTACGTTTTACAACGTTTCAGGGAAACCACAAAATTAACCAAATGTGGCCTCTCTGGTAGCATGGACACTTGTTGTCACATGTTGTCGTCAGGTTGTGCCTGAGACCGTCACCTCTGTCGAGGGAATTTGTGCACTAGTGTCCTCAAACAAGTGTCCTTTGTCCTTCAGATTTACTTACTGGGCTGGCCCGTCCGCCTGTATCAAGCTTGCCTGCTGTCTTCACTGTAGAGCTCTGAACGCTCTTCAGTGCATTGGACCATGTAGACATTCGCTTTAGTCGAACCCAATGTGGGAGGAGTGTGCACATGACAGACAAATGTTGGCTGCGGAAAAGTGTTGAGAAGTAGCCAAACTGACACATACACACACACACAAACACACCAAATCAGGTTGGATCAACCCCCTTAAGTCCTTGACAGTGTAATTGTAGCCCTGGTGTTGAGTGGATGTAACACAACAACTCTGAAACCACATTATTAGCAAAGCACTGTCATTAAACATCAGTCTTAAAAACACAGAGGGCCTACCTGTTGTTCCGCATTGTAAGTCTGTAATGCTGCCGGCACGTTTTTCAAATCAGAAGTCATTGTGATTTATTTAGAACGGGTACACAGACAGTTTTAACGTCTCCTGGGAATCGGAGGTAAGAATTTGTTTGTTCTGCTTGCTTAGTCCACACATTTGGATATGTTTATAAACCCAGATGGACAAAACAAAATGACCAGCCAGAGTGAGTCATGTGTTAGACATGTCTTCTTTATTTTCCTAGTTGTTTCCTAAAGAAAAACATTCAAATGCCAACACTAAAATAGTTCATAATATAATAATATTTTATAATAAAGCAGCTCCCGTCTTTGCCTTGAACTATGGCATATGTCACTGTTTGATTCAATGGTGACATTCGACATACAAAATACTTCCCTCCACACCTGTGGCTGTGTCAAGGCTGTTTTTTTATTATTTTTTTTAAATGCTGAAAAGGCTTTAAATAAATAAAATTCATACCCTAGAGTCTGCTGTCAGTCATGCTTTTACAGCCTCTAACATCGCTGCTCCTTCTGGCAGATAGAAAGAGCATCACATCTGATTTCCACACCACAGACTCTTCTGAAGGGATGCTACATTCAGTTACTTAATCCAGAAGGGATCATGTACCAGTCAAGCCCTGTGAAGAGACCCAGCAAAGATGAGCCGCAGCTCAACCCTGGGTATTGCAGTGATTAATATATTTACTGTATACTAGAAATGGCCTAAACACCAATTTACTTAAAGTAAGATATCATTTAGTAAAATTTGCCAATAGAAAAACAGAATATAGATTTAGTAAACATCAACAAAATCTATAGTTGCACTAAAACTAGCATCAAGTCATAGATACTTTACTTTCTTAAACAGACTGCCCTTATAGTCTATACATGACTGTGTATCCTTCCACGACGGCAAAAGGTCGGAGGGAGAGTGTGTGTGTGTGTGTGTGCACGTCTGCGTGTGGGTGCTGAGGGCGCTAACTCTCAGTCAGATGTGACCTGCTACAGGCTTCCACATTCACTGCACAGATGAGTGTGAGTACACACTCTACTCATTAGACACAGCTCAACAGTCTTCTTTGAGATCTAGCTCTGTCACACACACACACACACACACACACACACACACACACACACACACACACACACACACACACACACACACACACACACACACACACACACACATCCATTGCAGTCAGTGTCTCTTTCTCTCTCTCTGATGTTTCTATAGCAACAGCAGCCAGGCCCAGAAGTGCAAGAAGGGAAGCAGTTTTGTCCAGAACCCACATCCTGATAAATACCCGGTTAGAATATGTATGTATACAATACTAGTCGGGAGTTTAACTACACTGTTGTTCTTCACTGTGTCACTACTAACACTAATTCTAGTGATATATAGAATAGATTCTAAAGTAATCTAGTCCATTGGAGGCAAATCAGTTAGCACCAGTCAGTGTAACCTGAAATATGAACTCGGTGGACGCTGATAGACAAACCTGCTCGTTAGTGCAAACCGTCATCTTGTCTATACAGCAAAGCTAAATTTCTTCTCTTTATCCTTCATGAACCATCCAGTTTAAAACAAACAGTGCCCTGTTTGGGCCGATACGCTTTAGAGCCATGTCAGTGACGTTTGCATTAAAAGTGCATATCTAGTGGCTAGGGCAATTAGCATGTTGAACAGCAGCCTGAATGCGGATGTTGTTGGAATTGGATGAAATAGCTGCACTTCATGAATTACACATCACAGTGCTGTTACACAACTCTAAACTTTGTCCTACTTGTCCAACACCAAGTACTTAACACAAAATAATGCTATTAGTTCTCCCTGTGGTTGAGCTTGTGGTTAATTAATTGGCTCATGCCAAGTGTTGGATAGTGCTGTCAGATAGAATAAACTGCAATGCACCTTGAGCTGCTTAGCCGTGCTCATTTCCAGCATCAATATGCTCCTGTTTTGTGCAGCCCTATTGTGAACGGTGTCTCCAACGCTATCACCCGACTTAAGATGATTTTTTTTCCAACTTACTTTCCACTTGCCTCCCAAAAGTGTGAAACATTGGGGTTGCCAACATGTGCCGGGCAGATGGAATAGTGTAGTACTTTTTAATTAATTCTAGTCAGAGAAGACTTGGCAGCTATAGCACACAGTCATTTTAAACATGGACCTCTCACAAGAATTAGGTTGGCAGCATATGGCTGCAAATTAGAGATTGCTGCCCATATAACTGCAGCATCGAAACAACAGAGAGCAGCTGGAGACAAATATGGCTGTGTTGATTAAATGTGGATATGAGCTAAATTGATAAATAATGAGAGAAGTTTGTTCATATGTTTGGTGGAGCCGTCTGTGCAAACATCAGAAATCACGACACGTTTTTTGGCTATGCACGTGTGTGTATATGCACGCACAGGGCGCACAAGCACAGTTAGGATCTGCCAACATTTTTTTATTTTTATTTATTTCTTTTTTTTTTGTGGCTCTTAATTCTGTAATTTGTTTGTTAACTAGTTTGTTCACTCCCTGTTGAAATCGGGCAGGGTTCCCCGCTGACATTTTCTCTTTTGGAGATTATAAACAAGCACCGTCCGCCCCGTGCTTCCAGTTCCATTAACCCTCACTTGCCTTACACGAGACCCTGCTGTCTGCGGTCATGTGTCATTTGAGTTATTGCGGTTTCGTCGGGCATCAGCACTCTGGACTGACCTATTAAAAAGATTCAGCTTGAGTGAACAAACATATTTGTGACTCAGAAATCACTCTCCTTGAATAACCGCAGCTCAAATCTAATTTAAAGTAAGAAATGATGACCATTATTTTGGGAAAAGTAGCTGTTGAAAGTTGAGTCGGGTTTATATGAAAACCCCTGACAGTTTTATTTTGTGATAATTAAGAATATGAAATGATTGTGACAATGCTTTGAACAGTTTATGATATAAAGAATATGTAGTAAAGCTACATTGGTAAATGTACTACCAATATGCATTGGTAGGGAAATCCACCATTTGTTGAACTACTTTTATGTCATTTAAATAGCTTATTATAAGAAAAATGAAAAATAAAATCTATCTGTGAAGTTGGACAAATTAACATTTCTATCTTTCAGTTCATTTATTTCTATGTGTTATTACAAAACTTTGTGAATGGAATTGACTGAAACATGCCAGCTTTGGCAGGTTTATTGGATTTTGGTAATAGTTGAAAAATAGGAATTTCCATGATTCAATTTATTTATTTTTTGATTTCTTTTAGCTTGAAAATTTTAACTGCGTACATGTTGTAGTAGAGAAAAAGGCCAACTGGGATGTGTTAATACATTACTCATCTATTAAGTGTATTTTCTGTTAGCTGTTCTCGAGTTTTTCAGCTTGCTCCTCATCTGTATCATTAAGCCTTTAATTGCATTATCGCCTAAAATAAATACAACTGAAGAGGTTAATGTGAACATGACAGCCAAGCCAAACATTTTACTATCAACATATGCTTTCCCTGATGCCTGTCTAGAGCTGTAAGACAGCTGGCAGCCAGCAGATGTCTCTCCTATACTGGGGAACTAACGTTCCTCACAGAGGCTCTCGTGTCTAAATTCAGCTCCTCTCCTATGTCGTCAGACTATATGGTCTCTTATCTGAGAGTCGGAGTGCTGATAAACAGATCTGTCCCATCACTTTGAATGAGACAGTCAAGTTTAATGGATGGGGCTTATCAGAGATCTTCTCCTGAGGGAGGGTGGAAGCAGAATCGCTAATCCGGTTCCTATCTGATCCATTATGATCCACCAAGTAAAACTAAGATGAATATATCGTTCTTCCTTATCTTTTTGTTGGCCTGAGTGATGCTAATTATTGAAGCACACATAGGATGTGTTTATCCTGGCTCCGTAACTTGCTACACTGTCTGCGAATACATTTATTGGTTTGGTTTTGCTGTGATTATTAGTAATGTTTGTATGTATTCAGTGACATCCCAAAACTGTTGAAGTAGACAGGGCCATAAAAAACTCCATCAGTGTAACTGATGACAGTTATTATAATTATATAAGAAAAATGTTGAACTGAACTTATCACCATGATTATGTGGGGGTGCAATTATTGTTGCCAGATCTCGCTGAGAGCAAATAGGTCGAACTGCCCCTTGAACCTGCACAGTCACCACAAAAGTGACCCTGTGTGTCTTTTGGTTTGTTTTTTATAGAAATGCTGAATGGAGTTTCCACTTTTATGAAATGCCACTCGTATCTAGATTCGTATTTTTTATTTTATATAAGTCAGACCCAAATCCCTTTCTACCACTTTAGTGGCGTAGCGTTCATGAGCACTGACTGAATGGTTAGACAGGGAAAACAATTAAGCTGTAACAGGCAAAACCATTTAACTCTAGGAATAATTATTTTTGTGGGAATCCTGAATCTTAAATCAAAGTAATACAAATTGTGTGGAGCTACTCAGTTCTCTGCATGGGTATACGCACGTTTCAAAAACCGTGCAGCTTGGGTGAAGTGAGAGGTTGAAAGTGAGGTTATATACAGTACGCTACAGTATATGTATTGGATCTGGCAACCTATCCCCTGCACTTAGTCCCTTCTGAGATAATAGATTATGGATAAACCTTATTCTCCTTATTTGCTGTCTTATTAATGACATTTTCAATTATCAATTATTTATTCTTGTGGATGAAATAAAATACATTTTCCCCCTGATATCCTTTAGAAAAATTCACTTGGATATCACACATGCTCTATTCTCTTTCATCCATGACTTGGGGCTTATGATCCACATATTGACTTCATACTTGCCTTTGCTTAAAATAGAGCCCATAAGCTGTGTAGCTACTGGCACCAAACAGAGCCTGATGAACACTGATAGCAGAGTCAGACACAAGGCGTCCTTCTTCTGTGGTTGTGCAATGTAGAGAGGTGGTGATCCTGTATTTGGTACGCTGTGAGAATAGCAAAGATAGAACAGATTTTCTTTTTTTGTCTTTCTACTCTACTTCTAACACTAAAAACTTACTATCTATACTTTCTGTATTAGAGTTTCATCCACTCGCCAGACTAAATTCAACATGTTGCTCCCATAACTTTCATATTAACTAAACACAAAAAAATTGCCAATATTGATCATCCATTTCCTTTCCCTTGTAAATATCTGTGTATGTTTTGGAAAATTAAGTTGTTAAAGGATAGTAAACAAACCATGACAGCATACCGCTAGTGTGAACTCTTTTTTCCCGTCTTCTTCATTATTACTATCAGCACCAACCACATTTAAAGAGGCACATGTTCTGTTGGAAGACTTTAGCTTATCAGAAACTCTCTACAATCTAGAGGGTCTTTTCTGTGAAAGCTGTAATGATTATAGCGCATACACATGTAACAAACATAAGAATTCATTCCCCATTCCCTATCCAGGGAAAAAAAAAGTAATCTCATTACTGCACTTTGTTTCGAGTTTGAATTATACAGACACTTTTTTTTTTTCTCCAAATCAATTTAGAGCTGTGCTTTGAGTCAATTTAAAGTTCTGAGGCGATCTCAACTCTGTATTGAGTACTTTTGAGTCTCTTTTCAAACTTAGGCTGCTCAGGCCAAAGATAAGTACAATGTTTTTTGGCCCCCAGCGTTGAATCCCACAATTTGGTATCAGTATTAGAACATTTGTGATGTAAGTCATACATTCTGGCTGGCTACGCAAAGTTGAAAAAAAATCATAATAAATAATAAAATCTCATCTGTTTTTTGGCTCTGGAATAAAGACTATGTCCAATCCCATCAATAGAACTGCTAAAGGCAATTTTAGCGGAACCAAAAGTTGCAGTCTCCAAGTTCTCTGACTGTTTTATTTTTATTTTTTGGACAAACTGCTTTGAAGTGAAGAGGCCATAAGCGCTTTTTTCATGGGCTGAAGAGGTCAAACAGAAACAGCCTCTTTAAGCATAACATATTCAATTGACGTTTGCTATCCGGTGAATTCATCTCACGTACGGGCAGCTCAGGAAAATATGGAAAACAGACGAGTTCTTGACTTAACCTTACGCTAATGCAGTGAGACCTTTAATCCATCCATCAACCCATATATATTTTTTCATCTCTATCACTTTCTCCACCTCAAACCAAAATAAGGAAGGGAAACTCTTCCTGTGGGTCAATGTCGTCCGGCACATGAAATCAGTCAGTGTTTGGATTTGTGAAATATCCTTCAGCCATGACGTGACGAAAAGCTCAATTTGACCCGAGCCAAATAATTCACCACTTTTATGAGCGTCCTTGTCAACCAGTGAAGTGATGATTAGGTGGAAACTGGAGGACGAGAGTTGGTCATGCCCGAGTGACTCTAAGTGAGGAAAACAAAGACTTGGCAGCTGACAGTGAATGGCGTGAAACCCAGGCTTAAAAAGGCAGAAAATAAATAAATAGAATAATAATAAATAAATAAAGTAGACACACACAATATGTAAACAAGTATGATGCGTAGATAGATTGAACGAATAGGTTGAACCAGAAAGCCTGGCGCATTGTGAACCTGCTGCACTGTAATGTAGGCCTTCCTCACGTCTGCTCTTATCGGTACCATTCATGTTTCTCTCCCTCTCTCGCTAAATGTTTTATTAACCTTCGATTATGGCATGCATACAGTAAAATTAATTACAGCATTTCCAACCACAACTTAGAGTCTCACTCAGCTTTCAGTAGCTAATTACTGCAGCATTATCATTCACTTGTTGAGGCAGTATGAATTATATAAACAGTTGTGGCGCTCATTAACTTTATTGTGAGTTGTCTGACAGGCATTGCAATGATTGCCAATACCATATTCACAGGGAAGAGATGAATACATTTGGTTGTTGTATAATCAGGTTTAAATCAATATTTTGAATGCAAGGTGTTGCACTTGTGATTTAGTTATATTTCCCCTTGAGAAACCTCATTCACGTCGCAGAGCCTCCAAGTGACACCAACAAAAAGAGAGGGCTATGCGAGTAAACCATCATTACCACATTCTTGCAGTCTTTTGGGGAGAATTGCACTTGATTTGCATCAGCTCTTCTTTCTTTTTCCTCAGATTACTTGCATATATTAATAATGTGATCTGCATAATGATATCAAAAAAAAAAAAAGTATTTTAATTTATTTTGGATGTGACATCTCTGTCACCTGCTGGTTCCTATAGGACTTCTGTCCCACAAGCAGAGGTGTCACTCACCGAGCTAAACACTGGAACAGGGTTGTTGCATCTGAGCTGTTCGCATAATTTTGTTGTTTTGATGCTTCTATAGTTTCCGAATAAGTGCTCCTGTCGGAAGTTGATAAATAATTTAATATTCTCAATGTTTAGACACAACCCCACTCAGTCTTAACAAATCATTGAGATTACAACTACAGGAAATTTCACATCATTCTCTTTATCATATTATCTTGTCAGATAAAAAAAATAAAATAACATTCAAACAAAATCTGATTTCACAACCATGCTTTTCTGCAGCGAAAAAGGAGAATGCATGTCAAATAAATCATCTGTGCCTAAAGCTGCAGTGAATACTGGTCCACTCATCTCATACAGGAAGACAGCACTAATAAAAACAATGCAGTTTTTGCAGAGCACTGATCCTGAATGCTAATTCAGATCCAGTATCTGACTGGTGAAGTTGCTTTGGGATATTGCAGCTCAAGTAGTGACCTCTAATGTCTTATCAATGAACCCTATTGATATCCTTAAAGACACATCGGTATCAAGGAAGAATTGATCTTTGATTAAAGCTGTGGACCTTATGTTATAGATGATTAACGCCCACTGAGCCATCATAGGTTGCTTTAAAAGATTAGTGTTCATGACTCATGCAGCATCTGTTATCTGTTGCAGAGTGTTCTCTTCACTCGTATGCCCCGGCATGTGAAAACAGCTCTAATCCACATATCAGAGTACAATCATTAGAACAAAAAAAAAAAAAAAAAAATGTGGCAAATACACAAAGTTAAAGAAATTGCCAAATACTGTATGTGTTAGATGGAAAAACTTTCAAGATAAAAAAAAGTGGAGATATGTTTGTGCACTGTACTTTCATTGTTATATTAAAGACAAAAACTCAGCTGAGTGCACACAGGCCTGGAAATCTCTTGAGAGAATCTGCTGCTTTGCTTTTGAAAAACTCCCTTTTTCTGCACTCTAAAGGCTGACAGATATGTGTGTTGGATTCAGGGCCCACAAACAAAGAGCAGGTTATGCACTTTAGACACTTTGTGCAGCATATCTTGTCCCTGTTCCTAGTTTTTTCTAAATCTTTTATGCGCTAAACGTAAAAGCTGTTCCCTTTTTGTTTATCCATTATATTGCCTGTGCTCCGTCTAAGAGTTTCTTGATATTGCACGGGTTCACAATGAATAAAATAACTTGTGCTTTGAAGGAGCTGGCCGTGACACTATTTCAAGTGTGCAGATGTGTCTATACTTCCCTTAGGGCACAAACACATAATATCTTGGCCTATTATCCATCACAACTTGCTGACAGAGCCTCAGAGGAAGAGTGTTTTTCGAAGTTGACAAGTGAAAGAAGGCATTCTCACTGAAGCCTCAGCTTAACTTCAGGGGGTAAATAGAACCTCTTAAAGAATATGGTTTTGTGTCTCTGTGTTAATGCGCGTTAGTGTATATACAACAAACCGAGCAGTGTATCGATAGATTAACCCATTCACTAGACAGTCAGCAGCAGTAAAGCGTCTCTGCTCCAGGCAATGCCTTTCCACTGTTTATCCATTTTCCTCTGGAACATCTTCTCTCCTCTCCGCTCCTCCCCTCCCCTTCCATCTCCTCTCCACCCTGAGGTGCACTTGTTGGTATCGGAGGTGGAGGCTTGCCTCTAGGCAGAGCTTTAGAAGGGAAAGTGGCTGCATGGTGTTCTCAGGTTTCTTATAAAAGAAATGTGTTCAGAGGCAGGATTCGGTCTACTCACTGTTTCTCTGAGGAGAATGTCTAAATTTGTTCTGACAGAAGCTGTCTGATATTAGAAACAAAATAAAGAATGAGTTCAGAATTTGGTGGTTACAGCTTCCAACAGTTTCAGGGAACAGAAATATTGTTTTTGATTCTAAAGATAACAAAATATAATGTCAGTTCTTTTTCTTTCATTTTCTAAATTACACATACAGTTTGTAGAAAGCAACATAATATTAACTCTAGGGAGGTGTGCAGTTTGTTGAGGGACAGATAGAGACACAGGAATGTGTAAGTGCGTTAGTTGAAACATTTCAACTACTTGGATGCACTCGGTTGGTCATCTCATTTCGTTGTGTTATGGGTTATGGCAGACACTGACCTGTCAGGCTGTGAGGCTGTACAGTGTTCCACCTCAGCGCCGTTCCTACCATCTCTGAGGAATCCTCCAGGGCCGCAGTCTCTGCGTTTCATAATATACAGGCTCTCAGATGCAGTCGGTCCAACTGTACGAACCGTACGTTTATTTTGCTGAACGTGTGAGCACATATATGACATGTTCTTTATGTTTTGGATCAGCAGTCAGGTCAGAATGGTGTGTGAAATGCTATAAATGACATGTTTTGTATGTCGTTGCAGGGAAGCACTTTGTTTCACTTCGGTTCTATTTAATGTATATTCACACATCATGTCACAAGGCAATACGTTCACACTATTCCTTCCGTGAGCAGGTTGTGATCACACTACAATAAATAATAAACATGTACCATGATGTACCACAAGCAAAACTTGATTTAAAATACTTTTACACTGAATGTAAACATACAGTTTAGTTTAGTTAATTAGTTTAGTTTGTTGAAAAGAAAAATCCAGAGGGCCACTTTAATAAGTAGTAGGGAGTTGAATACCCAGCACTTGACAGACATCCATTAATAATTAAATGAATCAAACTATGCTAAGTTAGTAAACATATGCTAGAATTGAGCATTGGGCATAAATATTCAATAAAGATAAAACAGCAACTAATTCATTAAGTACATTAGGTATCGGAAGCTCTTAAGTAATTTTGTAGAATCTCGTCATGAGATTATCCCGTGGCATCAGTCTCATATGAAAGAGACCAAACATGTTTTGAGCAGACACATTTTGTAGATCTGCATCATATATTCAGCTCCTGTATGAAAGAAAGCCTGAAAGAGGCCAGAGTCTGGGCTGCAATTGGTTTGACCCAGTTGACCTAAGGTGTGACGAGAGGTGGAGAGTGTAGCTGTTGGCAAACAACAGGCACTGATTGAAGTCAAGGTGCAAGGCCTTCTTTATCTGTCCCCCTCCCTCCCTCCCTCTGCCTCTATTCTCCCCGTATCTCACTCTGTATTTTTTCCCAGCATAACATCTCATTATATTGAAAATGTAAAGTTCAAAATATTAATGAAGGCATGAGGCTGCTGTATACCTATGCACCACAAAACATCCAGACATACTTTGTTCCACTTCCAGCAAAAAGCAATTATTCTGTACTGTATATGTCAAAGTCAACGTACGCATTGGTCAGTTTTTGAAACTGTTTACAAGTGAAATATTTAAAGACACCAAACTTGTAGACATGTGCTTGGGCAAGACATACCCGCTCTTCCACAGAGTCAGTCCCAGGGCTGGTTTAGAGCTAGTGCTAAATTTCAAAATAGTTTTTTGTTTCAACTCTCTACAGCTCTGCTGTAAAGATCGATCTGTCATTATTAGAGTAGTTTAACTGGAGAGTGATTCATAAAGGAGAGTTGGCGCTAATTAGGTAGCTGAAGGCTAAAGTTAACAAGGGCTAGCAATAAGAGCTTATGTTTACTTTTAGCAATGATCAAAACGTATTGAGTGCATATTAATTGCTGTACGTAGCGATCACAACGGGCAGTGCATACTGTACCTGGAGTCACAAAGTCAGAAACAGCACTTGAATAGAGACATTGTAGTGGTCACCTTTGTGCCTAAAGTTAGCAGTCCTGTGAAGATGGAGATGAAGTATTATGCAGAAATAAATATCTCACCAAATATCCAACCAATATGTTAATATGTTTATGAATATCAATTCCTTAAACATATTAATAATAATACAAGTGTTCACTATGTGTCCTACAGTACTAAACATAGGGAATCATGAATTACCAAAGCAACATACAGTTTGGAATCCATGTGTTTGTTTGCAGGTGAGTATAAGTTTATATAATTACTCCTTTACTAGATGACCTGTATGTCATTGGCATGAATTAACAACCCCTAGTCTAAACGTTCTAGAATATGTCAGGTTTTGATAGGAATAGGAAATAAACTGTAACCTACCACTTTGATTAGGCCTCCTACAACTAAAGAGAGTGAGAAAAGACGGAGAAAAAAGAAAAATAGACGTCACACATGTATTTTTCACACTATAGCTATTCTTGCCTTGCCATTCACATCCTGTCTACACATTTCCCCTGTTGGCTTCTTTTTTTTTTTTTCTTTTGGTCATTTTGAATTGTAGCTTTAATGGGAGTGAACTAATCAGGCTGCCAAGCTGGCTGGACATGGACACCATGGGGCGCTTTGATCTGGACTTTCTTTTATAGGCATACACACATATGGCCTCAAACACAGACACACACACACACACACACACACACACACCATCCACATGGCACAAGCCAATGGCCAGCTCAGTGGAGATATTTTTTGGGTTAGAGATTTTCAGTGTTATGGCTGCTGACAGACCCACAGATTATTGGGTTGTGGAGAACTAGGATGTATGCCAGTCAGATCACAAAATAATTTTTTGTGCTCATGCTACTTTGCCACTTGGTTAAGCGGCGGCGCCTCTGGTATTCACCTCTGCTAGTTTGCTGACTCCACTGATGCATACTAACCTTTATACTTTAGCTGCAATGCGTCATACATAGTTAAAGATATAGAATCTGCTATAATAATTTACTGTTTTCATGACCACGCAAAGCAACGGTCAGCTGGAGGTTAGAGGAGATAGCTCTGTGCATGTCATAGCGTGGGTGAATGTGAATATGTGTGTGTGTGTGTGTGTGTGTGTGTGTGTGTGTGTGTGTGTGCGTTTTTGTGTGTAATCCTAGAGTACAGACAATCCCAGGAGCTGTTGTATATAGGAATGCCCTTAGGCTACTTGTCCATTTAAACAAAGGTTTCAAGGTCTGGCGATTCAGCTCTTTGTAAATGTAAGGTCTTTATGAGAGTGTGCACTGGACAGATTAATTGTGTAAATGATATACAAATCCAGAAAATCCTATGAGTCAACTCAGTTAATATGGTCCTTGTTTGGCTTTTATGTAACCTGGTTATTGTTGTTTATAAAGCACAGCATCTGTGTGTGTGTGTGTGTGTGTGTGTACGTGTGTGTGTAGTCATGAGTAAAGCCAGCCTATGTGCAGATGGTGCACTCAGGTGCTCGATGTTCCTGATGTTCCAGATGTTTTCAGCCCACACTGCATGGCTAGTCTACAATCTTATGTCACACACAACCTTTTGACACATGCTACAATCTTATGTCGCACAAAAAAAAAAAAAAAAAGATGACACTCTGTGTCCTTTGTTTTATTAAATCCCACTGGATAGCACCTATAAATTAAATCTTTATATACAAGCATAAATGCGCTTTTACAGTTTCTCATAAACAGCTCTAAAATGCCTGGTGGATGCCGATTAACCTAGCCAGATAGCTTTACCAATAGCCAGTCATCACAAAGCGCTATTCAAATGACAAATGTCAGGCGTTGAATAATTGATGTATGGAGGACAGCATCAGCCCAGCAGGTCACTTCCTCTGCATCAGCTCCTCCATAAGCTGGTAGCGCCATTCAGTACTTATTTGCCTGACCTGGCTCTTTTACGGCTCTGCACTGTTTAATGGCCGAAAAGAGAGACGCAGCCGACAGTTTACCTCCCCTCATAATTCATGACTCTGCTCAGATACCATAAAGTTCAGGCTGAGTATTTCCCAGATCTTTCCAAGATTAGAGGATAAGCCAGATTCATTTAAAGGCCATTCTGTCTCCTGGTCCCCCCACAAGTGTTTTACTCATGTCTGATTACAGCTGAGGAAGGTGTGCACAGATTGCAGGTGAGTACAGTAAATGCTAAAGTTGCTCCAAGTCTGCTAAAAGTGTAAATAAGGAACTATTTGCCATCAGGTGTAAAATTTACCATTAACCTTATACAACCATAGAGTTCTCAATTCACTGTTTGCTGCAATCGATGAAAACGTTTAACTTTAATTGTTGTGTGATGCTGAAGAACCAAAATCATTTTTATATCATTACCTTTGTAGCATTTCTTTTTGTATTTATTAATATTTTATGACACACAGCATGATCTAGTCAAAACGTTGTAAAATCAAACATTATAATGCCTGATGACTAAAAGCATTCTGGTGCTGACTGAAGATGTAGGCGTGTAGTTAGAATTAGGCGATGGCCTAATGACTAACACCCCCTCCCCCATCACTCCACTACATCCTTTTCTGACTCCTGACTCCTACAGAACGTGTTGCCATCAGGCCTCCAGTCACCATGATGTATTTATCTCTGGCTCTCTACTCATGACTGATGCTTTTCCATTAACATGGGTGGGACGGGAGGATTTTAAATCTCCAGTGCAGGCTTGCATGACCAGCACCTGAATAAATTCTCCCTCCCCCTTCCTGCACTTCCCACTTTCCACTTGCCTATATCTGAGTTACTATCTGACGATCATATCTCACTGTCCCTGCACTCTCACAACCATCCACTGTGCTATCTCCACATCCACCCCTGTTGCAGCCATCACTTGCTTTCTCCTCCTCCATCCCTCCCTCCATCTCACCGAAACAGTGCCTGTTTAGTGCCCTGATAATCCCCTAAGTTCTTTTTTTAATGGCACACTAGTCCGGCAGTGTCCCCTGAAAGACTTAGCATTATTGAATGAAATGTGGTAAACGCTGCCGCTGGGGAAAATGAATGCCACATCGTATCACTTTCACCCTTCATCTCCCCCCATGTGTTTGGGCCAACTATTGTCTTTATTGAAGGATTGGAGCTGAAGACTGATATTCCCTATTTCTTTTCCTCTGCCGTTGGGGCTGGCCAAACGTAGTCAAAAGCAATACAGAGCTGTCACTTTTGATCAGCATGATAGAGATGGTTCAGGCCTTTTTTTATCTAGCATGTGCTCCTTCTTCAAATGGCACTTTATGGAAAGCAATTTCCTTTCATTTAGTGTTTGCCACGCATTTAAGACAAGGGGGGTACTTCACAAGAGTGCTTAAAACAAACAGAAAGAACAGGAACATTCATTTTGAAAAAACCTAGAAGGATGGTAAATAAGGAACAACTATTACCTTCTGAATAGAGCAGCAATACATCAATACTTTGATGATACATCTTTTAAAAATGCACTTCATTTACTCTTCATATGAATGCATTTTTAATAGCAAGTTCCCATGAAATATCTTCAAAAGGTGCATACTAAAACTAACAACAAAAGGAAAAGCCACCCATGCTTAGGTGATTCCAACAGGGGCCTCTAGCTTTGTTCATGTTTGTTTAACATAAAATGTTATGATAGATCATTTATTTGACATAATGCTAATAAAGTGCAGTATGTTCATCTGCCAGGAGCCAAGTTTGAAAGTACGGGGGGGGGGGGGGGGGAAGCAAAAAGGGCGAAAAAATGTGCTGTAAAACTTCTTTCTTTCTTCCTTTCTGTGAATTTTCTCACCAATCAATCATTTCCCAGGTCAGAACAGACAGTTGAAAATTAAACACCTTTGTCAATGGTACATAGCAACATTGCCAATTAAATAGAGAATCATGAGATGTGCGCCTATACCTATCTGGCTCGTGTCTGCTTTCAATCTCTATGCTAATTTATCTTCTATTGAAGAATCCTGCAGAATTGTTCAAACCAAGTTAGTGAAATAAATGAGGCTCCAATCACCAGTAACTATGGGAACAAGCCCACATATTACAGCAGGCAACACACCAGCACGCTCTAAGCAGCTCATCAATGAGAAGAGGGAAGCATCTGAAAGAGTTGGGGTCTGATTAGCTATCATGATCATTTAGATGAAATTAGCATTCACTATGTACTGTACCAACTTGGATTAGAGTTATTTATTAGTTATTTTTGGTGGTTTCATGTTTTTTTTTTTGAATGCCAACCATTAGCAGTTTGCTCTGTTGCCAGATTCAGACTGTTTGATTGATCCTGCGCTCACAGGCCATAAAATTAGCTGTGCAAAACTGGTCAATTCAAATATTATTCAAATATTATTGGTTCATTCTTCTTGTGTATTTTGTCACAGTTGCCAGTTTGCGGTCTGTTTAAAACCCAGGCTCGTCAGAGCCAAATGATGTTGGTTTCTTGGGAATCAATGCTTCATCAGCACAAATAACCATGGAAATACTTTAGATGGGGATACTAACAACCTTTCTGAGACAGCGGGTTTCGTTCCTTCATTCTTTCTTTCTTTCTGCTGGAAAAAAGCCAGTAATTTCTTTTGTGGGTATTCCCTTGAATCTTTTGTATGAAAACGCTTAAACTCTTGCAACTAAATCTGAACTCACTGGTGCGCACAGACTGACTTGAATAAGTGCATTCAGGTAGCTGCCTAAGCTGTATATTGTTACTTCAATTTTCCACCACTGTTGTCGAAAGTTTCATCCACTCAGCTGGTAAACCGTGCAATTTGAAATGATCACAGCCTAAACACTAATTTATTTCTGTCCCGCAGCAATGCCACCTAATACAATAATTGTTAGGTGACAAAAAAAAAATGACTTCCTTTAAAAAAAACGAAGCTCGCCTTGCTTCATCATGGCTCAGTATTTTGTAAATGTTCTTTTTTGTACCACACTGGCTGTACTGTAATGTATGTTCCTCCCCAACTAACATGATGGTTTTAGTGTTACTAAAATAACACTATTAGGGTCAGTGAAGGCTTTTCTTTTTAAATGTAATAGCATAATGTTAAGACAGTTTTGTATTTAATGTATTTATTTATTTTTGTTTAAGTTTTTGTTTTGTTTTGTTTTGTTTTTCTCCTTAGGGACACTTAGGTTGCAGGGTGAGTGGGGCAAGACCCTTAAAGGGTAATGGCTAATGCTAAGACTGCTGTTTCTCTAGCTTTTATCTGCTTGGTTATCAACTGGCTCTCTTCCTGTGTGCAGCGCGGCTTCACAAAAGTAAAAAAGTCAAGTGACAGAAGACATAACAGAAAAAGATAGAAATCAGCACCAAGTTTCTGAGCTACCCAGACACTGCATTTAAGATACACCATTGTTTGGCTGTGTGACAAGAACTCTTTTTTTCCCCCAACGCTGAAGAAGACAGCCTTTTGATCATTTTTAACAGATAAGTGTTAAAGGCATTTCTGCCTTTTTGCAGTACTGACTGACAGGTCCAATGTGAGAACAGGAGAAGAGAGAACATATATCACATTTTGTGGCTAAGAATGACTCCCACCTGGGACAAACACCCACTCATTTTCTTTCTGAATTGATGCCCTGTACGTAATACACTGTAGGTGCTGAATCGTGTTGGTTTCAAATAGGGCTACATGCTACCTTCTATTCACAAGCATGTTTGAAAAAATCCACATCTGTGACAACAAAGTCATTCTAAGTGCAATTTCTTTTCTTCAAGACAGTACAGTTAATTCCCCTTCAGCTGCACCCTGGAAACATTCATATGAGATGAGCTGTGGAAATGTCCCCATTTGAGCTGTATTCAGAAATCTCTTTGTTCCTCTCCATTGGGCTCCAGCCTTACCCAGCACTGCTATGAATAGAAAATCTGATGATAATGTAAAGTACCACTGTGTGTATGTGTGTGTGTGTGTGTGTGTACACGTGGGCACATGACACAATACGTCCATCCAGTGTTTTGATCATTTCTTCTTTATTACAAACTCAGGAGATCAGAATAAACGCTGGCCTAAATAAGTTAGGTTAAAAACAGCAACAACAACATCTCCTTAGAAAATGAAAAAAGTAAAACAAGACAAATGGCCCACATTAAGATAATTTGTATGTGTTTTATTGTGCAGCATGTTTGAGTTACACTTATTATTTTTGATGTATTTATGTTCATGTTGTTTTTAATGAACAATGTGAAAGATAAATACTACCATTTGTACACACTGTAATCTTCTAGATCATTTTCATCTGCAGTCCATTGACAGGTCAGATTTCCACTAAGCTAGCTTGTTAACAATCAGTTGCTTTAGTTACAGTATGTAATTTGTTAAGATTTGGTTAGGTTTAGGCACAATGGTAACCTGGGTTTATAGAAATATTATGTTTGGAAACGTGGTTTAGGTTAAAACAACTGATAGAGGTGGATGAAGAAGTAAGAAGAAAAATGGTGGTTGGGTTAGAGAAAGATTGGGGTTTTGTGTAATACATATGTCAAGATTATTATAAGATTATATTTATTAGGCAGCCCACAAAAAAAGTAGTCACAAAACTGAATTTTGCACTGTAAGATTAGATAATAGTTTGTAATAGTATTAGTTCATAGATGACTGCTCTTACCTACCAACCTATCTAGTCTGGTGTTCCAATTTCCGACTGCTTTCTGCACTAAATCACACATTTCAAAACATTGTTTTGAGCTCTGACCACTCCCCTCCAGCCCCCACCTCCACCCCCATCTATTTATGTAAGGCCAAGTCAAGTTGTATTTGCATAGCCCAATATCACAAGTTTGCCCTAAGGCACTTTAATATTTAATGTTGTAATGTTTAAGAGGTTAAATGATTAATAAGTGTTTAAAAATAATACAAATAATTACTTGCACCAAATAAACAATATGCTCTGGTGTCAAAAGAAGCAGAGAGCGATACAACCTATCCTTAGCTGGCTTTCTCTTTCTTGTCACATTATTTTTATTATTTGTTTTTATTTCATTTATTTGATTGTGTGTGTCGCAAGTATAATGATGATTAAATGACACAATTCACAGTGATTGCTAATCAAGATATAGGTGTTTGTTTGCCTGTTGTCTTCATTATCTCTATGTCATTCCCATTATGGATTCATTCTGTTCTACACTGGTTTGGCTTGTGAGGATTGTAAGGTTCACTAATCTAATGACACAGGAGTACATGGTCTTGACTGTTTTACCAATAGAGGTCGTGTACTTTAATAGATCAAGATAAGGGAGCTCTGGCTCTGTGCATGAATGTGTTTTTCTACTGTATGCCTACAGGTGAGTTGTTTTTTTTTTAGATTTGGTTGTGTGTTTGTGTGTTTGTGGAGGTGTGCACATCTCTAATTGATGTGTCCCCATCTTTGTGCAAACAAGGATATTTAGAGGCTACTGTTAAAACACTATGTTCCTGTAATTACTTTGTAATTTGGACTGCTTGACTGCTGCCTTTTAAATTGAGGACTTTATTTAATTGTTTTTATGCAAGTTTAGGCAGTAAAGTAGTAATAAGCTGCTTTTGGTGTTGACTTTTACACACAGCAGCATAATAATAGCTAAATAAACTGTCTTGATAATGTTGTTGCTAGTTAGATCCTTGGAGAAATAAAGCACAATATCTGTATTATAGTTTTGCACTGGACGAGGGAAAATGCATAACTATAAAAGACGTTGTCACTCTAGAACTAAAGTAGTGCAGTATCAGAAATATCCACAGTGAATCTGCATTGTCTTCAAAAGGCCAAGATAAAACCTGAACAGAGATTAGAGGTGACTAGAGTTAATATGAACAGCCAGGATCCCCCTCATGCTAGGCAAGGGGATAATTGCGCTCTTGTGGATTCGCGATAAAGCAAATTTTAATCTCTTCCAAACCCTTTTTTTAATGTGATGTGGAAATCTCTGTGCGTTGTCAAGAAAGGTTGAGCTTGCTCTCACTGCTGCATAAATAAAAGGGAAATAGATTTGAGGATCACCTTAAATCCAGAACAACCCTTTTAGTCCTCATCACTCAAGGTCAGGGTTATAACAACAACAAACCAAGGGCAAGGAGGCCAGCACAGTTTGCATGATTTGCTATTTAAATTTTTACGATGCAATCTGGGAATCCTTGCACAGGACTTGCAACAGCCACTTCGTGCAAGCAGACCCATTTTAATTGAGAAGATATCCATCCACTCTGACATTCACAGTGAACTTTGAGATTAAAGATTAATGATAAACTAATGCTTCTATCAGATTAATCAAATGATAGATTAAATTTGAATACTTCCTGGATTTGATTTTGATGACATAATTATTTTTTTCCCCCAAGCGTAGAGCATCAAAGAGACAGCATCCAATTTTTAACCACTTTAAGAAAATAAATTAAATAATAAGGACGGAGCCGCAGCCTAGATGGAGGTCACGCTTTTATTTCATGGCACGAGTTTTAATAAAACTTACATTTTACAGCTTTGCCATTACAACTTATTTTATAATGATGGGCAACAATGGCAGTTTTACCCATTTACAATTAAATCTGAAGCACAATGAAGTGTGAAGCGGTCTGAATACTTTCTCAAGCCACTGTAAATTACATGTGAATAGGAGTTATTAAAAGCTATTTAAGTGTAAGAATCTGAATCGGAGCTACCTGGAAAATGTTTTCAGAGGAAGTCGGAAAATTACTGTGGAATATGTTGTGTAACACAATGTAGCCTTAAAGGAATGTGATGACATGCACCGCGCCAGCTAAACGGATTACTCTTCTCATGTTTCGCCCACCAGCACTCACCACTGGCATCCCTCGTAACAAGCTGCTGACTCAAAATTCAACTTTCCAGTGACTTCAATAACTGCAGTTTATTATGTGGTGGTAAAGAAACGGCTCAGACTTTTAAAAAATGTTTTCCCCATTTTTTTTTTTTTTTAGCTCTCTTGTAGCATCCCTACTCTGTCTTCACACTCTTTCTGATCATCCCACCCCACACCCTTCTTGCTCCTTTTTTTTTTTTCTTTCCTCCCCCTCTGTATCCTGCTCGGGTACTCCTTCTGAGTCTTTCTCTCTTGGCTGTGTGATTAGTCAGTTTGAGAGCAGGTCTGCAGTTCTCTGATAGCATCCGTCTCCCCTATGTTCCCGCCTGGAATAAAATAACTTTGGAGTTAAAAAGCTGCAACTGTGAGTGGTTTGCCTTTGTGTGTGTGTGTGTGTGTGTGTGTGTGTGTGTGTGTGTGTGCGTGTGTGTGTGTTAATGTTCAGCAGGGTGTGAGTATGTTCCTGGTTTCTAAACAGGGCAAATTTTGTAATTTGATTTGTACATACACGGATAAAAAAAATGACATTAGGTAATTTGTTACAGCAAGAAAAATTCGACCCACACGTACATTTTATAGCTTGATAACATCTAGCAGCTGCAGTGAGTATTTACACAGGTCAAAGGTCCTTAAATTGTTACCAATAAAGTGACAATGAATACTGGTAACCACTTCTTTTTTCGTGTTAATACACGTGTACCTAATGAAGTAGTCAATCAATGTACAAACTAATTAAAACTACTGTGTTTTAAGGAATACTAGATAAACTCGTGGTGGCCTGCAGTACAAAGCATTTCCTTATGATGCAATGAATTGAATATAAGAAAAGTCTGCATCAATTTTATGAGTAAAATTATCAACTCGACAATTTTACGTTAAAAATAACAAAATGCTCTTAAACAAATATAAAATCTAATAAATAGTCATTATCAGCTGTCACCTAATAAACAAACCGGGCAATGGTACATGTGCAGTATTCTGCAGTGCACTAGCACATTTTGAGCAGGAGAACTGGGACCTGCAGAGACTTCAGCACTTCAGCATCATCACCAGGGCAGAGTAATTATATGCCAAGTCATTCAATTTTCTGGGACATTTTAACATCCACCACTTGCTTTTTCATTTTTGTTTTATTGCCACTCTGGGGGAACCACATAGGCACATATATTAAAGCTTTTACAACTTAGCTCTGTGTTAGCACAAGCCGTCCTGTTTTCTACTGTTTTTACTTTACTTCATTTACAAACTATAGCTAATTTTGTTAATACTAATTCCATTTGTAGTTTTTGTTTCCCCTAATCTATACAGTGGAAACACTGTTAGATTATAAATTATTACTAGCTATAGAGTGGGGGGAAAGGAAAAAAGTCATCCTTTAAGCTCTATGAACAACAGTGTTTAAAAAGACACATCAGTCAGATGTCTTGTCACAATGAGGTTACCAAACAACCACTGACTCCAGGAAGTCATTGCTTATATCACCCCATAATGCCACAACTTGTCCTTTTTATACACACTATTGTGCCGCTGTTGATAGGTGTGCTGCTGTTTCATCAGCTAAGTAGCTTAAGTAGCTATGCACTCCTTTGTCAGGTACTGCTTTCCTGATGGAACGAGGGAAAAGATTTACACCCGCTGACGTTAAAATGCCACAGCTTCTTTGCACCACCACTGGCATCAACAACAGGCATTTTCTCTCTTCACTGTTTGTTGGACACTCTGTCTTCGGGGACCTGTGAAGCATGTCGGGGACATTTGAGAAGTCTTAACTGCAAAAAAACAGGTTTCTCCGACCTGCAAACCTTCGGGCTGCCTGTGACAATTCGTTTTGAAATGAATTAGGAAAATACAATTGGTATTTTGAGGAAAATATGATGCAGCTGCTGCACAGGCAGCTTTTAGCCAGAATCATACATTTAAACGATCAGAAAAGTTGAGCTGCAAAAGGTGCTTTAGGCAGGCACTTTGTCCCAGTGGCAGAGCTATAATAAACTATACCTGGCTGCAATATGTCAAGTGAATTTCAAGCCAGACTGGCTAGAAACCTCTGAGCTCTCAGAGCAATAACTATGAATACCTTTTTGCACAGTTATATGGGATTGAGATTTGATAGACTTATCTTTTTAAATGTTATATTGAGAATGCTGTTTTGGTTCTTTGAAATATCTTTCTAAAGAAGAAGTAAAAGAAAAACCTCTGGAGACATTAAATAGGTAGGAGGCCTCCAGTCTGCAGCACCCTTTCCCCCTTCTTATCCTATCCTACTTCCTATACATGCAAAATGGAAAAAATAGCAGAAGCTAAATGGAGACTTGTATAACTGTGTTGTAATCACTGACTGTGCCTTAAAACCATATCTCTACACCGCCATTCAGTGATAAATATGTGGAAATGTCACGTTATGTAAAATATAGTGAAAACATGGAGGGAAAAAAAGGAGTGTAGCTCAACTGTTTGCATTCATGAGTCAATGTGTGTTCATAGGAGAGGTGGGGGGGTTGGAGTTCAAGTTTTCTTCTGTTCCTTCCTTTTCCCTCCCTCTGCAGTTTCTCTTTATTGCCTGGAGGATAGAGCTCCGTGCTCTTGTTCCTTTGTGCTCCCTTACTTCTCTTTCCAGGCTCTTTCTCTTTCATCTTCTCCTGGACCCTTTTTTCCCTCCTCTCTCTTCCTACACCTTCTTTGCTTTCACTTCCTTGCAACTTGGGTGAACACACACACACACACACACTTGGGATGCAAATGCCCATTCAAGTCTTTGGTTGTGGAAGCATACTTTGGCCACCATATCAAAGTGTGAAAGCCACTTGGGAGGACCAGTCCCAGCAGAAGAGATGCGATTGCTGCTGTGCCCAACTGAAGAAACGATAGACTTTCTTCACAAAGAGAAAGACCTACTGTTGCTGACGCCCCCCCAGATGCTCTACATGACTTTTTAAAACAAGCATTTCCACAACATGTTGCTCAGACACAGATACGTTCTTTCCTCTCATGTGCTAACATACTGTGCACTAATACACAGTGGTTTGGAAAAACTTCACACACAGACACACACATTGTTTAGTATGATATGTCCATTGACAGGACCAAAATGCACATCGTCCCTAATTTAACTATGAATTAACAGTTGTACAGTTAATTCTTCTTACATACTAAGTGCCTTCCTCATTAAATGTTCTATTATGTTGAACACAGCGCTACTTTCACATATCCCTAGTGTGGCTTCCAACCAGTGACCTTCTAAACACAACCATGTGTAGCTCATGGCTTTCCAACAAGTCAATTGGTCACTTTTCACCATATATTAAAGGCGATCCCATTTTAGACCCTGATCACAGAAATGGTGAAATGACTGAAGCTTCTTAACACAGTAGCCATGTAGTTCATCTTTGTCTTACACCACAAACATGATGTTCAAAGAGGCCTCATAAGTCTGCTGTTGGCAGACAGCTCACCAGATGGGCTTATAATGCTGATAATGTCTGTGTGTTTGTGTGTGTTGCTAAAGCCTGTAGTGTCCGAGAGAGGTTAGCTTAACAGAGAATCTAAATGAAAGTTATAATGATAGATGTAGAGTTTAAAGGAGCTATATTGTGCTTTTTTGTATTTCTTGTTGTAACTTCACACACAAACGTAAATCTCATGTGTCTCTGAGACGGGATCTGAATTAACACGCGTTTAATCATACAGAGGGTCAGATGACATACTACATAAAGTCCGTTATAAGAAAAATGCAGAGTAAAGGTACACCAATAATAATAATATAACCATAACATTATGCTTAACATTGCCTCTTTAACAAATCTCCCTATCTTGATAACAGATCTGGATTGAACCAGATCCAAGTGCAACTAGGTATCAGTACCTCCATGTCAATGTGTCTGCCTATCTCCTTTAAAAGGACTTACACTCTCACAAGAATACATACACCCAACAGTGTAATACAATCAGCAGGAGCAACAAACACAAGCAAAGAACATCTGCGGAGCAACAGAAAGCCAAATCCTCTCCACTGGGAGACAGTGACCATGGACACACCGGCATATGGATGGGCCAAAGCTTTCCAATGAGGCCAAATAATGATTGATGCTAGCAGTTGCTCGCTATTCAACAGTCTGTACTGCTTTCCCAATTCACCAGAGAGGCTCTGTCACTGCCAAACGGCCAAATAAACCATAATTTCATTGTCATTAATGATCAAATTATCCTGCTAGTCTAATTTGGTCCAGGTTGCACATAGTTAGTGAATTTGCATTTGCTATATCCGCCATTGGAAACGAGAGGAACAACAACAAAAAAAAAAAGGTACACTGTGTGCGTCATGGAAAGTTTTGAGCTGAGAAATGCTGTGCATCTTTTTTTTGGCAGGGTGCTGATTTAGAGGATGATGAAAAGTTCTGTAACAGCAGCAGCCATCTAAAACGTACAAGACCCGCAATAAAGCATATATAGGAGCTCAAAGGACTCCACAATAATATTGTCAGATATAATTCTACATTGTTACCCACAGTTGTCTCCATCTTTAGCTGCAATAAGCCTTGTAGAGCATGAAACCATATAATGCAATGTAACAGGGATGTTTACGATTCCTGCACATACGCCATTGTACCAAGCCCTATTTTTGTGCTCTCCTAAACAAATAGTGACCTTTCTGCAGTGAACTGACAATAATGTGCAAGCAGCTGTTTTCTTCACCATCTGTTCTGTAATTTTCTGTGACATATTTGGTGCTAAAATGGGTCGAGGGCACGCTAATGGGGATATAAACCTGTTACACAAAGCGACTCAAAACTGCACAGCTTACCATTTATGCCACTGTAGTGCTTACATTAGGTATTGTTCATAAAAAAAAAAACAGACATTGCCAACACTTAACATTTGAACATCTTTTATTCATGTTATGCTTACTTTGTGATTTACCATAAATTCTTCGTGAAACATAATATTGTGCTTAGATGCACATAAAATTTAAATAAATAAATAAATAAAATAACATATTGATTAAATCCCTGTGGTCATGTGAGGATAGCAGGTCTGCTATGTGTGTTCCTTCTGCAACTTTTAATTGGAGGAGTGTGGTGTGCACTTTTAAAGAGTTGCACATTTCCAGACTGTTGTCTAACGTTTCTACCTGCATTCAATGATTTGCAATTATCTGCATGCTCCTTAAAAATAGAGCACGCTGTCCAAATTCCTACAGGGATAGAGCTGCTGTCATTATCAGGAGATGGACAAAAAATGGAGGACTGAGCGTTGTGTGTGAACATAGACGTAACCGCTGACACAGCACAATTCTTAGGGTTTGAGTGGGTCAGCATACATATAGTTGATTGGCGGGGCAAAAAGTCATCTGTTCGTAGCCACGAGGGATTTACTGCCACCACCTGCACATGCATCATGGTTCTTGAAAATAGGGCACCATGTGCTTTGAGAAGCAAGCCCAACTTAAAGAAAATACTTAGTAGTAGTAGTAATAATAATAACAATAATAGTCAACAATAAATTTGTCATAAACGTCTTTGTTAACAACAGACTCTTCTTTCTATCACACGCTTCCTTTCTACAGTATAGGAAAGCGTAGGTTAATTATCTGAGTGTGTGTTTTGTTGTCCAGCAGCAGATAACAGACAGATGTCAGTATTGAAAATCTAGGGCTGTGGAACAACTGTGTGCTTTGACCTTACATCTGACTTCACACTGTGGTTTTGTGAAGAGACACAGTAATGCTGTGTAAAACATGTATCCTCCACATTCTACTGCTTTGCGCGTCTGCATCTCTGCACTTTACACTGCAGTCTCTGAGGACGTTTCCGGTGGCTCAGTTACTCACATTCATACTATAAACATCAATACACAGACACACACACACACCTTCTCTGTCAGATGTGTTTACACAGGAGACATTGCTGCTACTTCTTGTCTTGGCATCTGCATGGTTTTACTGTAATGTGTCCGTGTTGTTGTCTGACCTCGGTGCCATAAAACCCTGAAGGCGTCTTTGTTTACCACAACCAGGATTTCCCAAAGGACGAACTTGAATCTGGCATGTTTGTTTTAGTGGCTTCGCATCTTCACCACCACACCCGCAGACACTGTCAGTTCTGAATGGTCCCATTTGACAGAATGTACATATTATGCCAGTGGGATATAATTACACTTCAAGGCTTCCTAAGTGGGTGTGTAATGAACCTCTCTTATGGGAGTTGTGGCGTGAGATTCAATAAGAACAGCTACCTTATTGTTGTGTAAATAATGATAAAAAAAAAATGTGTGCCAATGCGTTAATTAGCTGTGAATTTTGGTAAAAAAAATATCCAGAGGATAAACCTGTGTGATTTTTTTTGTTCAGCACCATCTTCAAGTCAAAAGATTCACTTATGCTTTGAAATGTTTACGTCTTTTCATGGTCCCTAGATGATGGATTTCTGACAATGTGGAAAATAATACCTTTCGTAGTAGAACTACTAAAATCAATTTAGATTAGTTTAATCTTGGTAATGGGAGACCCAGTATATTCATGATACACTATCCGTCCAAAAATAAAAGTCAACACCTGGAGGTTTTAAGTAGGCAAGCCTCCCACTGGCTAATTGCTGCATGGATGATTATTTTTCAGCTGGCAACAAGTTATTTAACCCTAACTGATGCAGTGAGTAGCTTCTCATTTCCTAAACAGCCATGTCAGAAGACACATCCTGTGGTTGTGAAAAAAGATGTTAATCTGTTTCAGAAGGGTCAAATTATTGGCATGAATCAAGAAAACATCTAAGAAGGATTGATGAAACTACCAAAACTGGAAGAAAGTCATGTGGTCTCATGAGTCCAGATTTGCCCTGTTCCAGAGTGATGAGCACATCAGGATAAGATGAGAGGCGGGTGACGTGATGCACCCATCATGACTAGTGCCTATGCAGTGCTATGATCTGGGGTTGCTGCAGTTGGTCAGGTCTAGGTTCAGCAACATTATGTTTCAGAAGAATGAGGTCAGCTGACTTCCTGAATATACTAAAGGACCAGATTATTCCATCAATGATTTTTTTTTCCCCTGATGTCACGGACATATTCCAAGATGACAATGCCAGAATTTATTGGGCTCAAATTGTAAAAGAGTGGTTCAGGGAGCATGACACATCATTTTCACACATGGATTGACCTCCACAGTCCAGACCTTAACCCCATTGAGAATCTTTGG
Organism: Anabas testudineus; assembly: GCF_900324465.2. NCBI lineage: Eukaryota > Metazoa > Chordata > Actinopteri > Anabantiformes > Anabantidae > Anabas > Anabas testudineus. The sequence goes on along the minus strand of NC_046622.1, from coordinate 9,904,513 downwards.
GATGTGCTGTAGAAGACTATTTTCAGCAGTCCAACTCTCCCATCATCAATACATTTTTTTTTTTTAGACCTACAGTGTACTTTGTAATTATTCTATACTCTGGTACAGTACATGGTTTTTACATACAAAACTAGATTTAGCCTGCTACTCCAGGCTAACAACCTGGGATTATGAAATAAATACGCTGTGGACAATGCTATTCATAGTTCTGATTCTAATAACTCAAAGAAAGATGAGGTACAACCACAAGGCTCCAAACCAGAGAGTGAAGCAGAGAGAGAGAGAGAGGAGCAGCAGGAAACACACCAGACAGGTACATATGAGCGTGGTAATAGCTACTGTAAATGTGAGAGTGTTACTGGAAAAAGGCCATGCCAGTGAGAATGGGATAAAAAGAAAAATGAATGCTGTTTACAATGGAATTTTTAAAGGTACATTATGGAACATCTGAAAATTAAGGTAGGGGAGGGGTTGCCCTTTTGTCAGCTTACAGCAACAGCCCCTCAAAGCGTCTGTGCATGTGTCTGGTCTCGACAACAATACTTCACTGCAGAAATCCCAGAGGAACAGCTCTGCTTTTAACACTTTGTCATATTATTCCCAGGCAGTAAATAAAGTGACGCACGGCAGATTCATAACTACCGTGGTAATGCGCTTACAGTTTTATCTTCCTTTGATGTCAGACATTAGTAATCATTCCACCGCAGCTTTATGTGTTCGACAAAACAGCCAAGGCCAAGTACTCCCAATTAGCCTTTACTATGTTGCAGTTTATTCACTCTTTAAACGCACTGCAGTATTCCTCCTTAAAACTAAACCTTCCAATTAGTATTGTCTGTTTTAACAAGGTTTAAATGCCGTGTGTCCCACTCTGCCACTTGTAAGGGAGTTGCAGCAGACCCCAGCAGGACTCCCCATGACCAAGACTTACCTAATGATGAGTGAAAGGCCCTCTGCATGCTCAGGCTCATCCGTCTTGTGTGTCTCTGTGTGTGTCTGTGTTTTAATGCACTGCAGGCGGAGGAGCTTCTGCCAGGCTGCGATTATGCCCATGGTGGCTGCTGGCAGTCATGTAATCATCAGCGCCTTATTGTTGCCTCTCTCTTTAAAGACACACTTTCATTGTTGCTAAGAAGAGCGATAAAGCTAAGAAGAAAGATAAAAGGCACATACACAGAGCCAGAGCGAGAAAGTCCACCGGGGATGCTGCAGGGAACTCTTGTTCTCAATTATACCTTAGTTGGTTGGGAGAAATATGTTTAATTGTTTTTCCTTTTTATAACATGTTTTTTTTCCTAACCATATCCACCATCCTTTCTGTTTTCCACCCCAGCGACTGATATGCTACTCCTGATTCATCCTGACCCCACCCCGACAGCTTTCCCCTCACATTTCCTCTTCCTTGCATCACATGTAGAAAATCAAAACATGGGAACAATGATGGTAAAAGGAGGAGTGTTGGTGGAGTGGCTTACAAGCAACTCATCCATCTCCCAGAGAGTTTTTTTTTTTTTTTTTTTTTGCGTATAGTTCCTCATTGGTGTAAAAGTACAAGCCTGACAGAATGTTCAAAGTGTTCAGGATCAAAGAAGAACACTCTGCTTTTCTGAGTGATGGGGGTGGGATTGGATCCAGAGGGTTAGCTAGTGTCAGACTGCATCACACCTCTCTTTTCCTGCTATCTCACACTGTCTGTCTTCCTCTCTCTCCCTTTGTTCTTCTCTCTTCTTATTTTTTTGTTGCAGTCCTCCTCTACATGTTTACTGTATCTCGCTTTATCTCTCTCCTTCTCCACCTCTGTTTTCTGTTGATTCGCTCTCTCAAGCTGCCACTCACTCCACCGCTCTACATTACTTTGCTTCCCACCATCTCTTTTCCTTAGCCCGTGGAGCATCTCTCTTCATCTTACCTCCTCTGATCCATCCATTTTCTCTACCCCTCACTGTCATTATCTATTCGGTTTTATCATTTATCCACTTCGCTGTCTTCCTCATTCCTCCCTCTCCACCTGTGCCACTATCTCTTGCCTGTATCTTTCATTTCCCATGGAGGCCCATAAGGCTGATGGCTATTCTAATTGGCTATAGCAGTTTCAAACGTGGCATGACTTAATTTTCAAACTGATGTTAAATGATAAATCAAAAGCAGTGTAATATTAAAGTGCCAGTAGGAATCAAAGTCCTTGAGGATGCAGGCTTAGACTGGAGGCTTATATCTGGGTGGCTACAATGGAGCAGTCAAGTATTCAATTATGTTTCATGAGATTTCCCAGCTGTACATACAAGCAAAAGCTCTTTACACTTTTACACTTTAAAACACCTACAGTAAATGAGGTTTGCTGCACAGGATGGGACCAGACACTTTTAGGTTCAAAGCAACAGACAGACTTGATCGCACAGCGTTTATTTTCAAATTTATGGTTTATTGCACATTTCATTGTTCTTCCTCCTCTTCTCATTACTGAGCACTGAGTGTTGCCAATACGGCAGGAAGGCTTGACAAATGATTTTCAAAGTAAAATGACATCAGATTGCTGAATGGTTTCTCTCGTTGACAGGTCATTGTTACAGTATTGGCTTGTGACAATGACATTCTTTGGGCAAGAGTACAAATCTATTATATTATCATTAGTCAGTGCTATCCATCAACTTATTATATGAATATTATCTAAATGATTCATCTGACGACTTGTTGTTCTCCTATTGCCAACTTCCGTAATTAAAACGTATCTTGACACTTAATAACTCTTTGCGATTTCTGTTGCTTTAGCATCTTTCCTATAATTGATGGTCCAGGGAGAGAAAGACAACAAGGACAGAGGGAGAGAAAGAGGAGTGAGACATATAACAAAAGTGTCAGGGCTGGGAATTAGCCAGTGGATGCTGCACAAATCATCACTGTAACTTTTGTTTCCTCTACACCCCCCAAGGTCAGATCATGTTTACCAAGACCCGTGGCAGATACATACAACAATCAATTGTCAAATGGTAAAGTAAAATTATAATGTCCAATAATGTGGAGATGAGAGTTTAGGTTTGTTGAATTTGTTCAGGGGCATTTCTAAACTGTCCCTCAGGGAAGGTACAGAGGTCTGTATAATTTATGGAGTTTAATATTGTTTTGAAGATGATGAATTTGAATGCATGCGGCCGATGGAACATTTTCTGAGGCATAAACAACATTTTCAGATTAATCTGAATTAGTGTGAACATGGTTTTAATGACAGCAAAGAAGAACAAGACAATTGACAAAACGCACTTGTTTTTCAAAACTATTAAGCTAAAAGATGTATCTGAACAAAACTGGAATTACATTTTCATGATCACAAAGCTGTCGTGAGTAATGTGCTATGATTAAACCGTAATTCTAAGACAGAAAGATGTAGAGATGCTTCCTTTAAATCTGCCAACGTGATGACACAGGAGATGACACAACTGTTGGTGTCAGCATCTTTGGATTCTGTTGAAATGATGCACAGTCACACTGATATGAAACCTGTAATAGCGTTGTCAAATACATGCAATTATGGGTGCAGATGAAAGGCTTTGCACATGCGCTCTAACACACACACACACACGCACACAAGTTCTCCTTACCTACTCTGAAAAACAGGTTGCCAGTCTGTATCTGACTCTGACATTATGAGAGCACCAGGTGCTCTGAGCAATAGTTCTTCCCCCTGAATGGATCCCCTTGTAGTGTGCTGTTGTGTGTGTGTGTGTGTTTGAATTGGAGGAGGGGCAACAAGGTTATGGAGCTGTTCCCAGAACAGTGGCAGCTCTCTCTGGCATTGATGAATTCACAGATAGTGTTGATACAATGCAGGTCAGGTTAATCCAGCAGAGAGAACGGCGTGTGTGTGTGTGTGTGTATGCATTTATGTTTATAAGTGACTTGCTGCTTGCACATGTACTTCATGTATGTGCAGCACAGCTTGTGAAGGACTATATGTCATCGACCTTTGTGTGAAGAACTCCCCAAGGCTTACTCTCGTTCTGTCTCTCTCCCACGTTCTGCCTCTATGTCTCTCGCTCTCTCTGCATCTCAGGCCAACCAACCACTTTGAAATGCAGAGAGCGTCTGGCGAGGACTGTGGCTAAGCCAGGGCTTGATGCTGTCTTTCAGATAGGGTGAACTTTTAAAGAGCTGGGGAAATAGCTGAGTGCTGATGGATGGGGTGGGTGAAGGAGGTGGCAAGAAGTTGGGATCAGACCAGAGCAGTGCTGGATCTCAAGGGGCAACCCATAAATAAATGAGGCCTGGCCACTGAACTGGCTGAAGTCCTGCTGTTTGGATGCAGCGAGGGAGGAGCTGAGCAGGTGGCTGCAGAGGAGCGGTGAAAACGCACGGCTCTTAAGATGAAAGAAAGTAGAATGAGGGGCTAGTTCAAGTGTTGAAAGCGGAGATAAGGTAAATTCCTTTGGTTTATGGAAGCTGCGATTTCTAGGTGCCGGCCGTTGTTTGGCTCTTACTCTTTATGGGTGAACAGAAGCATCGATTGCTGCTGCACTATTCAGATGGGTATGATGGGATGTGTCCACTGCTAATGATGTGTCTCGCTTTGGGAGAACACAGATTTGGTTTGTAAACAAGGCAGCATGCCTGCCTTCCTCTCAGCTTCCTCTCTCTCTCTCTCACTCTCTCGCTCTCTCTCAATGTGATTAGGAGTGTAATGGGGACAATAGCATGGCAGACGCAAATGGTGCTTGAACATACGCTTCTGCACCCCCTTCCCTTTCCACCCATTTTCAGCCAACCCAGTCCGCTACTGCTCTAACTCTAATTCTGTCTGCCTCTACTTCTGCTCAGGGAAATACAATCAGTGCATGAGCCACTGACAAATTCCCATTATATGCAATTTCATGGACGATAAACCCATTTAAAATAAGAATGATTCCCTGAATGTATGCATGCAACTCCCCCAATGAGCTAATTATGATTATTTTTTACTCCTTTGGAACCCAGGAGACAGATTTCTTTTCTTGAAATGGAACTGGGCAGAGAAATGAGAGAGAAAATGTCAGTATATGAGAGAGCGGCGCTGGCAGAAAAAAAAAAAACAAAAAAAAAAAAACGCGGCTGTGTGACAAAAAGGGTTTTGTCAGACGCTGATTTCTTTCTTTATTTATTTATTTATTTTTGACATGCTTCTAATTCTGAAGCCCAGATTTTCCCAAACATCCAGTGTTTCTGACTGTTGTTTTAACTCTAACTTAGTTTTCAACACAATAGTGTAGGTTTAACTTACATTATCATCTTGATATAGTGCTTAGTAAACAAGTCTAAATTTTACTTTATGACTCAGTATGTAACCCTCTAAGTGCGCTCTTTCGCTACCTTCCACTGACGTCATACAGTATAATACTGGATCTTCCATGCCTTGTTGTGATGAGTGGATAAAACCACCAAACCCCCTAAATAACTTCATGAGTGTAGAGATGCTCATACATTTCTATTTTCGCCCCAGCAGAGCTTGTTTACTTCTGTGCTCTCCACTACTTTTAATTAATGAATCTAATTTGACAAGTAGGTCTATCTCCTACTCACCCGTCACTACATCTGCAAATGTATCATCTCTCACGATGTTACACATCTGTTGCCATAGCCACATGTTTATCATTCTTCTGCAAAAGAGTGAAGAATGTCATAGCGACAGGTCTTTTTTCTTTTGTTCAAGGTTGGAAAGGTGGTCCATATGTCGTATCCCTCTGTACTTCCTGTCTTTTACTCCCTCAACAAGAAAAGCCTCATCCCTTATCCCAGCCTTCATTGGGATGATGCCTTTTTTGTAATTTGGCCCGTAATGTGCAACATAGATCAATTTACCTGGGCTATAAACACTAAGCAACTTCACAAGCACACAGTGGGGTGCATACATGTGTTTTATATTTTAATAGGCATTTCCATTAGAGATACAATACATAAAGTATGAATTGCACCAACCCAACCACTCAGAACCAGTTAGAGCTGACTCTATGGACAATAAATAATTGTTTGTGTTTGTTGCAATGGCATTTTTAATCTGACTACAGAACATTTATTCAAAACAATTACATCATTTATAGAGTTCTAGCGATGGATGCCCCATGCATGAAACACATTTATGGGCAGTGCTGGCCTATAGATTATTTACACATATACTTGAATCTATTGCTTATATTTAACAAGCAACTGTGCACTTAAGTAAATGAAAATTCTGGGGTAGATTAGCAGGAAACTCTTTGCAGCTCACAGCCTCTTCAGCGGTTGGAGCAACATAGTCATTATGTTACTCATTCTTCATCCACTCTTATCGTGCAAAGTCGCCCTCTCTGGAATATTGTAATTATGGCATCATCAATCGTTACAGCTATAAACTAATTACATACATCCAGATTTAATTATGCATCTGCGCATCAGGACAGTAAGGGCCACTTTTGACATAATGGTCCATCTCCCCAAAGAACAGTCTGACGATATTGTCTTTCTGATCAGTAGCTTAGCTTGATTACAGCATCATTCCAACAAAACGGCTAATGCCTTGAGGAAGTTTCCTGGTCTGTGTGTTTCGGCAACAGATGATATTTAAAAGAAGCGAGTTCACCCTCCCAGCAGATTGGCAGTTGCTTTTATAGAGAAGGTGCAGATGGTGATTTTTATTTGAGTCTTTTTTAGAGAGACCTTTACCAAACAGACATTGACATTTCTGCTAAAACCAGCCAGAGCACTGTAGGAAAAAATCTTTAAATACCCACTGTACTGGACAGCACCATATCCCAAGGTTTTTTAGCTCATTTTCTCACATTTCTCCACATTTCACTTCACAATAGCTAGACTTTCACTGATTTTATTCAGCATTTTACATTTATTGACACAACATTTCAATGATGAAATTCAAACAATTATTTGTTTACTAATGCTTACAACAGAGAGGTTCCAAATTAACTTTCTTTCCTCGCTGCACATAATATCTTTTTAAACATGAATAGTTGTCAATTTGATTCACGTTATTGATAGTTTGTTGAAGAATAAATCATGACCATGATGTTTAAAGCATCTTTTTAAAAAAAAAAAAAAAGGGATTCATCTCAACTGGCAATTACTGTTTCACACTCTTTGTATTAATTTCCGCTTCTGTAAATGCCATTAATGTGAGACTACTTGTGATGTTAGAGCATAACCTTCACTGTGAAAGTAGAAAAATATTTTCTCTATGGAGTATTCATTCAACATACTGTACAGTACATTAGTATAGTAGGATCCAGTGTAAGAGTTTAAATATTACTATCACTTTGGGTTTTATAAAGGATGTTTTAAAGAACCAAAATGTAAAATGAACCTGCCCCCACATGGAAGAAAAAAGATGATTTGTTTCTGTCGGCCATGAGATGAAGAATTGCGCCTTCCACTTCTTGCACTCCTGTCATATGTGATTGGCCCTCACATGTAGCCAGATAAGAGTGTAGGTCATTGTCATTTCAGAATCACCACCAGTCCCCCAACGAGGCCATATTAAGATCTCTATACAGTGTTGATGTGTTCCCCAGAGAGATTGTGCCTGACTGCCTACATGGGTGGGTGGTAGTTGACAGTTATGTCCCAGCAGAACTGTAGCCTCCATTAACCCAGTGTAAGAAAGTGTCCTGGATCTATCTGGACTCTTTGCTGTTTTGCTGCTTTGCCACATGTAGTATTTGAAAATTGCAGGTGTGGTAATAAAGAATAAAGTTAAAGGGTTTTATTTTAGGCATCATTATTAGACAGATTAAATCTGGACAGATATCACATCTCTAAACTGGAGCTGCTCACTTTGGACTTTTCAATTCAATGTCACAGTCTACTCAATGTACAAAGATCCCGCCCCAAAGTTAAATGTTAATGTGATGTACTCAAAGTATAACCAAATAATTCTGATGGTACGTGACTCAGTGTTTATTGATCAGTGCTCAGCTTCATAGCTTGCTGTATAGACCCTGTTCATTTTTGAGAACATCAAAATGCTGTCGCCTAGGGGTAACTGATGACTCTTGTGTTGTGCTTTTCTCATTTGTAACATGTCACTGATAAGCTAGTTTTGCCAACAAAACATGCAAATACAAGGAGGCATCCCTTCACCACAAAGCAAGAAAACAAATACATCAAAACTCATCTTTAAAAAACTGTGGGAAAAAGGATTGTAAATTTAAAAGGCACTTCCTTGATTTACAGCTTAAGCTTCACTTTAAAATATGCTCTTAAACTTTTATTCAGCATCTACTATTACCACTACTCTTGCATGTTTTTTTTTTTAAACATCAAAATTATATAAACTAGCATTTCACACTGAATGATTTCTGGAATGCAATGAATAAATAAATAAACTGGAAAAAATAACAATTAAGTTTCATGTTGTAGGTTACAAGATAAATGTTGATATGCTACTATCTAAACTATGTCTCCAATAAGGCCAGAGCTGGCCCTAACCCACATCGTGCTCAAGGAAAGATTTTAGCTGTTACCTCTTGAAGGACTTGAAGCAGCATCTCTTGGCTGTGCAGATGTGCAGGCTCAAGAATTCATAGGCGGCTGAGGGAGAGGTTTATATAAAACACTAAGTATTAAAAGATATGAGTAAAAAGCTTCTCATAGTGAAACCCAGCCAATAATAGCATCTGCAAGAGTAATTACAGTGCTTTTCATTTGTGAAGGGCTTAATGGGATGGCAAATCATTCATATGTCGAAAACATTTTGAACAATATATCAGTTTTTAGACAGTAGGTAGAATAAGCATGTGATCTTTGTTTTGTTTTTGTTTGTTTTGTTTTTTTTTTTATAATGGAGACGAGCAGTTTGGTTGTCCTGACTTTTCCTCACTGGACTTTCCAGACTCTAAAAATCACTATACTCAGAAATTTGATTTACTTGGTCCATTTAAATATATTACCGACAATATTTCCAATTTAGCAAATACAACTCCCACTTTTTAGAAGCTTATTTGCAGAAATATTATAACAAATTGACGAACTGACCATAAAAGCAGGATTAACGTGAGCTAAATTGACCAATAAAACAGCTCACTGTGTGTGGTTTGTAGAGACAGTGGCAGGTTAAGCACGCTTATAAGCAAAAAGTTTATTTCTCAAATCTGAAAAATTCACCTTTTCTACTTGAGGTGAGAAATCTATCTAAATATTAAATTAGTAAATGTATTAATTTATTATTTAATTAGAAAATGTTATTGTTATCCATAGTAGCTCATCTGCCTCAGTAGTATGCAGCAGTTAAATTATTCATTCAACACATTACATCTGTCTGTATTCACCCTGCTCTCTGGTGGACTTTGGTCTTTTTGACATAATAATTAATATATTAGAATTATATAACTGCCATTAATCATTTTACATGTGGTAAGTGCCCCCCAAAGTCAGCAGGTGTGATGTGCCGGGGTCATGTTGAGGACAACACAGAATTTTTTTATTTTTTTATTTTAAGAGGTTATGTTGTTGTAGGCTTCTTTAGTAATGTTTAAAAAATTTAGCAAGAATCGCCCATCGTGACATGAAGCCATCTGTTTTTTACAAGTGTAGAAAAGCTGGAACAGGAACACACACGGTGCCACGCGCTTGCAAATCCAGTTGTGCGAAGGAAGTGGTTCTTGTTTCCATCTGTTCCAACAAGGAAGGTCAGTACTTAGGGTAATGACGATGGGACAAATATGATGAAGGACTGACAAGCAAGAAATCTTGTCTGCTCATTTTCACTAACGACAGCAGCATGGGTGCTGTCAGCTGTAATTAAATGCTTGTGATTATGGGGCATTGTATTCGCAGTGTGCAGTACTGTAATTACACATGTTTTAAAGTGTACAGTGATAGAAAAATTGAGTTAAGGTAAAGTTAGGACCCATGAACACAGTGGAGACAGACAAATAAAGAAACTTAAATGTTGCTTGGGTCATTAAAGGTGAATGCAGAATCATAACCAGCCATAAACCGACCAATCATTGATTTACTTTATTTTAAGCTGAAGCTGAACTCCCTGTAAACTTAATACTGTTTACAATTCACTTTAGCAACTCTCACTGATCTTATTTTTGGACCAGCGAGTGTTTTGTTCTCTCTAGAATGGTGCTGATGACTGTAACAAAGACAAAAAAAAAAACACGTACTGTCGGTGTAAGAATTCTTAACTGTGTCCCTCAAAAAAGAAGTGGATTTGTTAACTTGTGAGGGGATTAAGCTTGTTTTTACCGTGAATAGATTGACAATCTTGTGAGGAAGTCAAGCCTGGGGAGAAAATCGCTCGGCTTTAAGTCTTTCTAAGACTGTAAGACCATATTTTTAGACAGATGTATTGTATACTGATTTGTTTCCCCATGAACATCAGGTGTTACTCTACCCTAACCTGTTTATCAGCCAGTTGTACAGAGTTTATTCTTTTCTTGAATTTCTTTCTCTCCTTTTATCATTGATCTCCTTTTGGTTTTTGTTTGTGCACATATTTTGTAGCAGTGAGCTTGTTTTTCCAAGTAAAGGAGGAGAATCTGAACTTTTTTTTTTTTTTTTTTGGTTGTGTTATTTAAGCTTTAAACACAATTCCTTTTGCAGCCCATGTTAATATTTTCTAAAGAAGAAATAATGATAATGGAACTAATGGATATTGGAGTAGATTTACCTACTTAGTGCAATTTGCCTACAGCTGGTTGACTGCTCACAGCTGAGATGTAGTTTGACACATAATCCCATGTGAATAGTCATTTTTACGCTTTGGTTTTTGTTCCTATTAAATAATTTACACGTTAATGGCCTTTAGAGATGCTCATATAACCAGCAGATGAATGTAGCTACAAATTTAGCATGCTGACATGAAAATGGCATGATATATATATATATATATATATATATATATATATATATATATATATATATTTTATTTTTTTTTCTGTATATTGAGCTAATTCTATGAGATTTTATATTTTGGAGAAATGTTTCTGTCTTTTCAACATATACACATTCATTGTTTCAACGATTGTTCTACATTGTCAACAACGGTAAACAATGCAGTTTAGTTTGTGGCACTTTTCATTCAGTAACTGGTGGAGAGAGGTCCACCGGGTCATTAAATTAAATGGATGGCGCTAGAAAGGCTTGCTGGTAAACGCAGCACTGATTCAGTTAAGTGTTCACTCCTTCATAATTGCAAAGTCCTTCTACTGTGCTGTGCTATGTGGGTGAAATCAGTTATTATCAAGTGTTTTGCCAGAACCATTATTATCAGAAACTGCCCGATATTGTGAGACTGTTGCACATCCATCTTAGGTGTTAGAGTTTTCTTTTTCTTTTTTTTCTTTATTTTAATATTATGAGCCAATTCCAGTCAAACACAGATGCTGGCAAAGTTAGACAACTTACAGCTCTGCAGAAGAAAAGCAATCAATCAGCCAGTCATCAAAAGAGCACATATCCAGCATCTAATGAATCACCACACTGGAAGATTTCCTAATCGGCGTGTAGCAGAGGACAGAATGCAGCAATGACAGATGGCTGTACTCCTCAACTGCATTTTTATTAAGTTATTTATTTATTTTTGCTGCATTCAGAGTCAATTAGTCTAAAAATGTCCTGAATTGTAATGCAGCATAATACAACAGAGCCACATCGAGCGGTGATGCCTTACTTATTATTTTACATATGTATTACTATTTCCCAATGTTATTATTACTGTACAGTGTTTCTGCATCTCTGTTTCACTTCTTTGTGGGTGATGGATGGATTTTCTTTTTCATCTCAAGACCTTGTTTTGACTTGAGAGCTTGACAGTTCTGTGGCATGCTTTTAAAAATGCTTCTTTCTTTAAAACAAAACAAAAAAAAAAAAAAAAAAAAAAACTTAAGAGGACGCTTGGAAATGCTTTAAAATGTCAATGATATAAAAATAGAAATGTTTGGCCTGTTTTCAGGTCTTTGTGCCACCTCACTGCTAATCCCTTTTGGATATCAAAGTTTATATATTTTATACGCTAACAATATGATTCTTTCTTAACAAACACATAGAGATTGTTCAAATCCAGAACAGCCTGTTTTACACTGTTAAAATCGAGAGGAAGTCTGAGACATTCGTTTGGATTTAATATGCATTCCAGCCTATTGTTAAACCTCATCATTTTAATAAGAGACAGACAGAGCCTTATTAAAATGCACAAAAATTAAAAAGAAAAGGAGCAAAGAACGGGAATGGTATGGTAAAGTACAGACAGTACCTGTGCAGGACCAATGTGGCGACGACAGTGTCAACTGCAAATCTCGTGTCATATATACACCTTGCCTTTCTTAAGTGTTGCAGAATGATTATTTCTTGTAATAGATGATATAAATCTGATTAATTAGGTGAATTTGTCTTTCATTGAGGAATATCCATCTTTCTTTATTTGCACTCTGATGTAAAAGAATCTTCTTCAGCTTGCAGAGAGGCTGTTGGCTGTTCAAAATGTTTTTGTTGTTGTTTTTTACACTTCCAGCTGCGTTGATGGTGATGTGGAATCTAAATGGCTTTCAGACAGTTCAGATGATGTATATTAGAGGTTTTTCGCAGAGCTACCCACTGTATCTGTCCCTTTGTGCAGCAAACACAGAGCACTGAAGAATCACTCTGCCTTTTCAGCCAGTTTTATAATTAGTCCTCCATGAATAAGGGCGAAACGTGAAATCTCTACCTCTCAGGACAGTTTCACACTTACCATATTTGAAAACTGGCTTAATTGGGGCCAGGCTCTGTTGCTATGAGATCTAACATGAGGACATAAAGAAACACAGCAGAAACCGGCATTTCTACATAAAAGCAAAGAGGTTTGCTTTGATTCTGAGACTTGATAGAGCATCTAACAGAGCAATCTTCTGAAGACACTGCTTACACAGTTTAAACAATGTTTGATATCAACATGAAATGTCTCTTTAGTCTATCAAATTGACACCTGTAGTGCTTTTTCGGACACCTGTAAATAAATCAGAAAACTTTGTCATGAATAGTAGTAACAGGATTGTACATGTATAACACATATCTACACTAGTGACAGTCTTATACATTTGAATTTGCACAGACAATAAGCTGTATATAACACAGAATATAAGACATATAGTGTGGCGCATTTCCAGCATTCTACCATTGGAAGAATAGTGCAGTTATTGAAGTCATGACACTTATGTCTGAATGACTCATAAGACTTTTGTTAGGTCCTAAGTTAACAGAGAATAATTTAGAGTTGGTTTTATTAATGTGCTTTTTGCTCAGTGTGAGATCATTTTAAAACACTTAAGGCCACTCACACCTTCTGTTTGTCCTCTGACAAATACATACACATACATAGTCTGTCCAGACCCTCATCAACTGGGTAAATTATAATGGTAGTCTCTAGTGAAAATCATTTACCAATAGGACTAATTGAATCCTGCCTGAAACTGCATCCAACTTAACAATCTATTTAAGGTGTGCATTGTAAGTAGTGTTCTACACCTTCTCTTCTCCTCCTGTTATTTTTTTATGTATTTGACCTCCTTTATACTATACGTTTAAACCACTGGTCTTCTCTGTCCAGAATGCATATATTGAGTCTTTAAAGGAGTGACCCTTTCAGATGCAGCTGGACTGCTGAGGAGCTCTGTGCTGGGATTTAGCTGTTTCTTTTTTCTATCTTTTCTTTAAAAACATTAAGGTTGATATTGAAAAGTGTGCAGAAACCTTATAGATATTGCAGTGAGTGGTGTCAGGTTGTATAGGTACAATTGCAGTTGCATTAGCACAATTGCTGCAATTCAGTATAAATAGTTTACAGTGCATCACAGGCAATTATAGGCGTGTGGGTTGGCAGCTGACTAGGGGCCACAGAGCACTGAATATACATTATATTATTAATTTTGAAGTGGTTAGAGTCCATCAGCTGTATCATTCTTCCCCACTGTGTACATGCCCCCCGGGTCAGTGGAAGTGCTGAGCAGCAGCACATGCTACGCCACAGCTTAGCAAGCTTAGCTTCATCTTTTCTCAAACTCACTCAGGAAAATCTTGAAATTATCTTCAGCCTGTCAAACAGCTAAGCACATAAAAGAATGTCAAGTCTGAGAGCTGACCGACTGTGATGCTGAATCTTTTCTTCAGAAGGCTTGGAATTGAAATACCTGACTGTACAAATTGTAACCACACATCACAGAGTTCCATTTACTGTATGTAAATCATGCTGTTCAGACTTTTAGTAATCCACTTTTCATTTGAATCATCTTTTCGTGCAGTAGCAATTGGGAACTGTACAACAGAGGTAGACACACAGTATGGATAATTCTGTCAAAATGATCTGGAATGAACATTTAGTCAACAGGCATCAGACCCACACAAATGATCAGTGGTTGGCCAAAATACAAATCAGCAAGCAGATCCATGAAGCTAGAGCATGTCTACTGATCTTACCTGTCTAATGGTTTCATTATTTTGTAATGCTCGGACATAATATGCTTTTTGCCTCTGCCAATTATCACATTCCCTTGCATTTTTCCATTAACCATTACTCAACCTGTTGGGCACAATAACAAACAGGTGCAATGTCCAACTAACAAGCGTTGACTATCTATGTACTATGTGTATATGCATATGATCGATAAAAGTGGATATTTAATACCAAAGTAAAACAGGTGAGGGGAGCAGAGTGCAAAATGTGGCAAAGTATTCCACAAGTTTAAAGCTGATGTATCTGACTGATTGATGTGTGACTTTGGTGATGCACGTGCCAACTTTGTTGCTTTCAACAAACGATTATTTGTACAAAAGTCATTATTTTAGCATCAAAAATGTCTTTCTAATGTCACGAAAACTCTGCATTCTCTGGGTGACCTTGATTGAATCATGAAATATTAATTGCATCAATCTCAGCCTGAACAGAAGAAGGGGCTGTATTGTCTGGGTGCCTGTACATGTGTGTGTGTGTGTGTGTGTGTGTGTGTGTGTGTGTGTGTGTGTGTACACATCTGTGCTTTATTTATGCATAATGACACTTTCGTTTCCACCAAGAAAGAGACATCTGTTGATAGTTCAGAGACTGAGTGACAGTTTACTGTCATAAAACTACTGAACTGAAACAAAAAACTAAAGAATCAAATGTTGTTTCCAAGTTCTTATTTATTTTTTCATGCCAATGAAAGACGTAGCCCAAAACACAACAAAAGAACTGATGTATTTAAAGGAAATGGACTTAAAATTGGCCTAAAAGACAGATCTGCATTAATTTTAATATTTTAGAATAGATTTATCTCTACTGTCTTCAACGTAGTGAAGTATGTACAGTTATGTTAGGACCTTCTGTCAGGTGCAGCTCAAAATAAAAACTAAAATATGCTTAATTTTTCAGAGCAGCAGGAATGAAATTAAGTTGCACAAGCAATACCTGTCTGGACACAATTAATATTGTATAACACTATTAAGCTGGACTTTTAGAGACAGAACTAATAATACTGAGCTGTCTGCAAGTGAAAACAGTTTTACATTGCACATTAGAACTGCAATGAAACAATAACTATGAGATTACAGTGCTGACTGAGTTGTATTTGTGGGTGTTTGCAGTCACATCCATTGAACTGTGACAAAATATCTTTTTATTCATAACCTATATCAACCCCTAAGGCTAAAAAACGGGATCCTACACTGTTTACCCAATACCCAAACACCTCAGAATACCTTCAAAGTTAAAAGTCAGCACTTAAACCTCATTTCATCTTCTGTGATGGAATAAAACCAAAACAATAAAAAAAAAATGCATTACAATGCTATTCTGTAGAGAATGTGCTGTTTATGGTGTGGTAGTTAATTGTCCTCCTCTTAGTCAGGACTAACAGAATCCAGGATGAAAGACTTGACATCAATGAGACGGGCCTAACTGACGACTTTGTGAATTCATCAGGCAGCAGAAACCAAAGACTGAAAAACAGAAACCATAATGGAAAAACAAACCACTGCATGGATCCAGTGGGACTTCCAGACACAGACAAACTGGTAATGGCTAACTGACTGGGCATGGTAGTGCTGGGCAAATGCACACATTAGTATGGTTAAGTCTTTCATAGAGTCTTCATGAGCAGACTGTCAAGCCCTAACCTCGACCTGGAAGCATCAAGGTGACACATCCTCTGTTTATGCAGGTTGAAGTAGCACACACATTAATTCAGTCTAGCACTTAGATACGTTACAGTATACTTGCATCAGTATATGTCAGGTGACAAGAATAAGCGCATGAATATAGTTCTTAAGTTTCTCTCTAAAGGGTGATGTTTACCTAAGTCACAAGTGCATTTTGGGGATGAAGTAAAGTTTTGGATGGCTAGAGCATAAAGCTTTAATCACCAGCAGGCTACACCCTGCTGCTTATGTCCTTTGCAAGATATCCAACTAAAGCTATAGTGCGGCAGCAGATGGACGGGCAGTGCTGTGCTGCACTGCCAGGCCTCTACCCATGTATGAATGCTGCTGCACACGTGTGTATTACTACCCCAGGACTCACCTCTGGCTCCAACCGTAACAGACGGCTGTGGGTCATTAAAGCAAGCCCAGGAATGATGACTAATGCAGTGATGGATTATAGTAACTTTCACTGCTTTTGTGTGTGTACATATGTGTCTGTGTGAATCAGGTCACCTCCCCTCCCTCCTGACCTTCCCCAGTTTCCTGTATATCTTCTTTCTCCTTCTGTCTGCCCCTCAGTCTCCGCCGCGGCGCTATGCAATGGTTGCAAGATTAGGTAGAACTCTTTCGAAAGTAAGGACTAGAGTACCATAGAGTATGTACTGGAGGAGTGTTAACGAAACAACATACTTTTACTCATTAAAATTATATTAAAAAAATCAGCTTTTTGTTCATGAAATTGTAGAAAAATTAATTTAAAAAGATTTTTTTTTTTTTTCAATTAAAGTGCAGTGTAGTGCTTTGTAATAAAGCGTGGGAGCTACACCACAGCCTGCTGTAATCATCTTACTTATTTTTCTTGTCTTCATTGATAACTAGTGTGTACCAAAGCTGTGTGGGTGAATTTGTTTGTTTTCATACTGATCTAAAACTGGCTTTGTTTCTGTCTGTTGGTGGAAATCTAGCCTGGCCATAGGCCACTGCTGTGACACTGATAGTTTGAACTAAAGGCAATTTGTGGGCAGACAACAGCTTGAATGACACCTGATAACATTATTACTTATTATAGAAATACAAGGAGTGATTGTGCATGAGGAGGTAGAGTGGTGTGTCCACAAAACCTGGTTTTAAAGGTTTGATCCTAAGCTCCTTTAATACTTGTTGTGAAGTGATGAAGTGTCCTTCATCAAGACACTGAACCCCCAAGTTACTCCTCTCCTCGCAGTGCGTGCCAGCCTTAGTTTGGTTGTGTCTGCCATTGTGCAAAAAAGCCTTATAATGGTAATACCAGAACTGCTGAGACATACACGCTGATGTTACGGTTTTCCTTATCTAAACATCAGCTTCTGCACAGAAATCTAGCTTCTCAGTAGCTTCACCCTGGACAAAGGTCAAGTTTTTAGTGACATAAAGCACAGTTTGCATGTGGAAAGTGCATTTGGTGGCAAATACAGAGAGTTTAGACAGAGGAAGAATGCACTATAGGAAAAGTTGTTTTGTCATGTATATTTATGAAAAAAACAGTAATGTATGCATGGCTAAATCAGGCACCAGGGGCAGACTGGCCAACTGGAACAGTGGGTGGTCTCCTGCTGGGGTGGTCAGCCCTCATATGAAAGTATAACTTAAATCTGTTCTGTTTTGTATTTCCACTGTAGACTGGTTGGCTGGCTATATATCAGGCATGTGTATGTGCGAGTATGCACATATCGGGTCATACATTTGTCACATGCCATCTCTCTGCTCCCCTCACCATTTTTACTTTGACACATTCGGCTCTTCACGCAATGCTGAGCCGACAGTGTTCTTCATAAATGTGTGAAAATGTGAACATAAGAAGTGCAGCATTATGCTGCCTTCAGGGCTTCGGTTAAAAAATCTGACTTTCGACTTCAGTATTCATAGGCTTGAAGAAAATTGGTACCATTTTTAAAATAACACACATCACTGTGTTTTATGAAGCTTAAAAACAAAACAATAGGTGTGACCTTATGTCATGAAATGTCAGGATTATGAAGGTCAATTGGAATTTTCTTCTGCTATGGTGGATATGGTTTGTGTTAAAGGATGAATTCAGTTCAGAACTTCAGTTTCAATAATTTAGCCACTCATAGAGTCAGTTTTTCATGAAACGCTTTACATTTCCATCTGTGCTAACTGAATTACAAAAGGGTTTTTGTAATGGCCAACGAGCAATTTAACTACTGGAACACAGGGCTAACGTTTGCTGACAATCAATCAATCAATCAGTCAATCAATCAATAACCTTTTTGTCCCCAGGGGGTAATTATTTTTGTAGCAGCACAGCAGCACGTGACACAGAGAAAACAGGCACAGTCAACATAAAGGACACAGTATATTTTGTCTACCATACCTTAAAGTTCTATCAAGTGAAAGTTATTTTGAAAATCGTTATTAATAATTATCACCCAGCCCTGCTGCTGCGAGGGGATCACCTGCCTGTAAACACGAGAGCACTGTGTCAGCTTCGTGGATGATAAAGTTGTGTTATGGCTGATATATGAAGGTGGTGAAGATCCCTTGGGTGCTGCGCCCAGAGGCGTTGGACTTGTCGTCCCTTTGGTGTGAACATTTACCCTGTAATGCACCAGAGACAGAAAGCGAGAGATATTAATTTCTGTCAAGGGAGGTTTAAGGAGCACAAACCAGTTTAGCCTGTAGTGTTAGATGAAATAAGGCCATCAAATAAAGTAATGGCCCTCCTCTACTTTCCTTTTGACACCTAACTTGAACACCTAATAAGCAATTAGTCATCCAAGGTTATTTTGTTGTTATTGACTTTCTGTGGCTTTTGGCATTTCTTTCCCCAGTCATTATTTACTCTGCCCTTTAGCCTCCTGTCTTTGCCTATCTTTCTATGTGTGAAACATAGCTAAAAACATGTTGATAAAGATGTGCACAAAAATCAAAACGATAAAGAAGTCGGTGATGAATGAAATCTCACTTGCGGAGAACATGTGAGGAAGACAAGTATGTATCACCGGGGAGGAATAAAATGTGAAATCTGCAACAACTGACTGCAATTACTGTGCCTCCTTGTCCATAGCCTCCTAATTAAGAGAACAGAGGGAGAGTGCAGATTAGAGGGGAGGGCCTGCAGATAGGCCTGTGGCTCTCCAGTCCTCAGAGAGAACCCCATTCAGGGAATCGCTCTGTTCATACAAAACAATGAGGGGTCTACATTATTCAACTGAGTGAGAAACATCGAGACAGAGAGAGAGGAACGGATGGAGTAAAATGGAAGCGGGGGTGGAGATATGAGATTTGGAGGCACACTGAGCTGCTTGGTAAAACAACAATTTAGATTTCTGCACATCTATTCCACGTGGGTGTGTGTGTCTACTCTTTTCACACTGTGGTTTGGCAATGCTTAATCAGAAATGTGTTGGTTTTGAGCAATTTTTTTCCTGCTTACCCATGGGTTAAATCCTTCCCTGCACAAGTTTTCCCCCTTTCCATCTACCAGTTGCTTACAATTTACCTAAATGTGACTGTTAGCCTTTTAGCTTCCAGAGCTGCTGCTAACAGCTTTGCAAGAAATAGCTGGTGTAGTTCTTTAGTGTGTGTGTGTGTGTGTGTTCAGAAGATGTGAAATTTTTAATAAGAACAGGAGATTTAGAGTAAGATTGTGTTCATATTTCCCCTTATCTGATGCTTGTTTTTGGCTCATACCAGGTCTTATTTATGGAAATAAATGAATGCACTGGGCATATACATTGCTTTGTCTAGCCACAGATGCTATTATCAGTGAGTAAGTGCATAGCACACAAACTAAATAAAGACAACAATCACAGAGTGCAGATGTGCAGTGCTTGGTAGATGTTCTTCCAACTTTCTAGGATTCTGAAATGAGTCAAATTAGTTGTGTCTTTTCCAAATATTCTGTGATTATGTGTTTTTATTGTATTTACACTTGAGTTTAGTTTTGAAACTGACAAAACTATGAAATTACCCTGATTAAATAAAATATAAGATGCCAGGAACCTATACGGTAAATTACTTACTGTACATACATGCATTGTACTGATTTACTGTCACAACATTTCCTTTTTTGGAAGGGCCAGTGTACAACAGGTGTATTTTTGGTTGATATCTGAAGCACATAATAGTTAAGTTTGCAACTATATGCATATGACAGCAATATCCCTATTTAACAGATTTTAATTTAAAAACTATATATATATACAATCCTCTGAGTGGCGTGTGAAATAGTGCATGCATATTCTAAAACTCTTAAGTAGTCATCCATCACTTATAACTTAGATGCATCCTATAATTTATCATAAGAAAAACAGCAACAAGCAAGAGTAGTTAAAGAATGGTTTGCATGGACTTACAGTTCCATAGACTCATGGAGTGGATTTGTGTTCACAAGGACGCGCTCCTTCGATCTGTCTAACGGTACATCCTTGTACTTCTGCAAGGAATTCATCATTTTACCCTGTAGGTTTTCACCTTGAACATTACAACTGCAGCTAAACCAACCCACCTCAGCAAGGCCTCTTTGTGCCTGAGCTCTCTAATAGAACTGAATAGCAAGAGGAGGGATGACCCTCAGGGGCCAACTCAATCCAATTCTTTTGCAATTAGATTGAGGAGATGTTGTTTGTTTGAAGTGTAGAGACAGAGTGGGGATTGATAGATCAAGGGAGATTGAGTGCTTTACATTTGGTGATATACATATTGGTAAGACACAGAGTTGCCCTAAACATGGAACTTTGGGGCATTTGCATTGTCAATGTATCTATAGTGGAAACAGTTGCTCTCTTTCAACACTGACCATGTGAAATGCAGCATTAACTGATAATGCTACTCAGGGTTTTTGCTGACTATTTCGTTTTGTATTTTACAGGAGCTGTGACAGAAATGAAGCAACTCAAAGTCAAACACTATTACTCACTGTGTATGAGCTGGAAATAAACAGGAAAGAAAGTTCCCTGATGCACCGTGCCGCTTAATGTACCTCAGGATAATAGTGTTGTTTTGGAAAGCTGTGTGTTTTTATGCCTTGGTCGGGTCATTTGTGTCTACATGTCACTGTCCCAAATGTCTTTAAAAACTCAGGTTAAAGAAAAAACATTTCCATATGAGAAAAATTCCAATAGTCATTGAGGAAAAGTTTGTGGTCCTCGCTGCTTGTGAGGCAGTATGAAATATCTGAAGTGTGGCTTGGGACCATAACAGCTTTTGGCAAAGCACATATTGATGAAAAGTTTGAGGCAAAGAAGAAAACCCAATAGGAAACAGAACAAACACATTTCTGTTTGTGAGAAAATTCAGCATCACACACGTACTCCCACACATCCGCACAAACAAATATAAATTACAGTATGTTTGTCTGTCAGAATATAGAAGCAGAAGAGAAAACAACCATTTAGAAACACTCCCGTTACACAGCACAGGTATAGAAGTCGCTCTATTGATATCAGGAGCACGCCGTCTATTGCTGTGTCTGCGGAAGGAAATCGCTTTTCAAAAGCCGGTTTTGTTCAGTTCACATCTGCTAACACACCACGAACCACTAACCACCGCTAACAAACCACTCACAGGCCAGCGGAAGCTTTGTCAAGGTTATGTGTTTATGCAAAGGAGTCCTAAAAGGAGGCTGTTGGGATGTGTTTTGGTGCTTAATATGTTCTTTGAAGTTTGTTTTCCTGTGCGTTGCAAGGTGTTGGCAACCACTACTAGTAGGCAGCGTGCCAGTTTAAATTTGCTTCTTTGGGAATGTAGAACACATTACTCAGATGTTTATCAAACCAAAGCAGCAAAAATGGACATAATAAATCTATAGGTGATCATTTATCGCCGTTCTCTCTCGCCAGCAGGTTATAATAAATGCAGCACACACCTGCCGTGCTGAATGAATGTTCAGACAGAGATTGGTCATGTACTTTGTGCTTTTAAATTGATAAAAACAAACAAAAAATAATAATACTGGTCTTCACACTGTCACCCCCCACCAAACTTAAAACTATCACATGAGCATCGTGTCTACAATTTAGCGCGCTCGGTGCCAGAGTTTTGCTTTGTTTTATGTTTCTGCTGACAGTGAGAAAGAGAAGAGGCGAGAAGAGCGAGAGGCTTCAGGCCAAGGTGTGTTATATGTGTGTTGGTGGTGATACAGTATACTGCTGAGTATGTTGCTTGGTATCCTTTTTCCTGCATATCATGCATTTTGTTGCCAAGACTCAGGTTTTGATAGGACTGCCAGGACAAATTATGCATCCTCTCCTTTTTTATTAAGGGGTAGAACTTGTCTTATCTCTTGTCTCAGGCTTTTTGCCCCCTACACGTACATGCTCAAACATATTTACTGTGAGTGTGTGCGGAGATACATTTTGCTAAAGCAGCTTGCCCTGGTTTGACATTGAGCTTATTTGGCTTGGAAAAAAGGGCAAGCATATCTCATTGATCTTGTATAGCTCATAACAGAGCTGAGTGCCATTTGTTTTCATGCAGAGGTTTGATAGTGCTAGGTAGTCAGACTCCTATTATAGATCGTGTTCTTGTTGAAACTGTTTTACAGTCTGCATTTCACCAGCCAGCATCAAGCCGGGCTGCAAGGATGAAGAATACATACTGAAAGAAAATTCACCTATAAAGACATTTATTCCAAAATGACACACAACGTAAAGGCTGAATCCAAAAGGGATTGCTTAGATCTATATATAAGAATTGTCACATAACATACAGTATAATACAGACATTTACTGACAGGTGGACGATGAACAATGAGATTTTTTACCTCCTGGATTGTATTACTCATCAATATGCTCAGAGAACTTCATTGATCACTTGCCATTAAGAAAATGCTGTCAGAGAAGACGGCGCTTACTGTACGAGTCCCTGGCTATCACTGAGGAAATGCAGGGAAGTGAGGCAGAGATGCTGATTTTGCTGTGGCCAGGCAGCAGCACTGCAAGCTGGGACAATAACGACTGAGCTGCTGGAAAATTGTGCTCCACTTTCCCTTTGCTGCTGTGAGGTGTGCTGTTGACCTTTCTACTGGCACAGTACTTGAAATCAAATTATGCATGCTCCCACTGGCAAAATGTTGGGTTTGTGAGCAAAATGTAGTGAAACATTTGGCTTTGAAGCATCAGTGCGTGCACGCTGGACGAAACCACGATTGTTCACGTTTTTGAACAGTTTCATTCCCCATTGTCCTAAATTAGCATCTTCTCTGTGGGGTTTTTGTATGTGCATATACAGCATAATTACAGTGTGTGCTAACATCTTCACTTCCACCTTGTCTCCTCCTGTCTGTAGACATCATTAAGTAAACGGATAAACAGATCTTGATTTGCAAGACATTAACATCAATCTTCCATTGAGATTAAGCTCAAACACAGTGGGGTTGCATTTACAAACGGCACAGAGCCGTTTTTCTTTTTTTTTTTTTTTTTACTGGAATCAAACTCCAGTCTCCTGTGGGAATGTCCTACTTTGTTGTAACTTCTATCCACTCCCAGCTCCCCCCTAAAAACATATTAATATTATATACGGAGACTATTTAAGTATAAGTAGTTAGTGACCATGGATTGTTCACTGCAGCTGCAAGTAAACGGTAATATGCATGCATTGTTTGTTTATTTGTTTCTTTGTTTTTTTTTGCTGCTGTAACAAATGATAAAGTTTAGAGGAGGACAGTCTCTGTAAAAGGCAGGATTGGTAAAGCTTTAACAGTTGCATGTTATTATCATTGTGAATCCTTCGTGTACAGCTTACTGGTTAGAAATGGTCAAAATCTATCTAACACAGCCACGCTGTCACGGCTTGCTAACATCTTTCCTTAGACAGTTCCTGCTTCTGAAACCATTTTTTTAAACTCCCAGCACCTACTTTTTAAAGCAGATTGCCCGTTAATAATTGGCGCCCAAGTCGAGCGACTATTTAAATGGGGCAGAAATGCTTTGTTGTGAACCAAGAAAGCCTTGACATGAACATACCATATTTATTACTGTTTGGAACATTTCAAATCTAGTATCTGGAAGACAGAAACAAAATTATCATATCTGCAGTGATGATCGCAATTTTACAATGATTATATTTACAATGACTTGGTTATTTTTGCTGTTTTGGACTCTGAAATCAAGACTGCAATAATCCTTAACAGTGTCATTCAACCAACTTTGTTCAAACTAGCATGGCTTGAAACAAACAGTAGAAAATTGCACAGAGACAATGGATATAAACATGCAGCACATGCTTGCCATGGGTTACAGTAACCCACATTACTGTAACCAATTATCTTGTTCTATTCTTATGCTGTAATCACATCAAACAGCATGTATCATAACAAAGCATGAAACTGGAATGTCTGTGTTATGAGCCCATTAGTTATACCTATTAGCCATACAATTGCCCCAGAAAAAAGCCCGGTGCTTGCAGAGTTTTTGAACAGTGTTAAATAATGACCACGATAATCGGAATTATGCTGGGTTAATGTAAGTGAAATATGCATTAGTACTTTGTATCCCTACATTTGCATTTCCGATATAAATTCACACACACAAACACACGATGCAGAGTCAAGTCCAGTTCTCCTTTTTTGATTGGTGGGGCTATGTAGAGGAACTCCACTAACAAACATAGGAAACATTTGCAGGTTTGTATCCAACCTTGAAGAGAATCCCACCATCAGCATCATTTCTTATTCGGTGTGATCACCCCTTTTTCCAAGTGTGGAGAAGCAGAGAAATGATTTCTAGTCACATTCCATTAGTCTCTGGTGTATTT
Organism: Anabas testudineus; assembly: GCF_900324465.2. NCBI lineage: Eukaryota > Metazoa > Chordata > Actinopteri > Anabantiformes > Anabantidae > Anabas > Anabas testudineus. Next base: position 9,879,637 of record NC_046622.1, on the reverse strand, counting down.
CAATAAAAACGCCTTCCGGGGCGTCCCCTTCTGTCACCTTCTTAAGTTCAACTACACAGAGTTGAATTATAGATCTTGTTCTGCTTTTCCCTCAAAGGAGGTAATTTCCTTTATACTGTCGTTGGTTTCATCAGTTATCTGTCACAGACTGCAGTAGTTAGCTAAGTAGATTTCAATTATTATGTATTTCCCTTTATTATGTCATCCATTGTCCCAAAATATTATCTTTGGCCCTTTGCTTTAGTTCTGCAGTGCTAGTAGCAGATACAATGAATCATTGGGGATGTCTATGTTTGTATATATTGCACTTGTTCATAACTCATCTGTTATCATTCCTGCTTTATGTAGACTAGTACAGAAGTGGTACAAAGAGGAACATGTGCTGTATATATCACCAGTGAACCAAACTAAGGGACTGCCTCTATGCCTACAGAGTGTTTATTTAGCTGTCAACTGCATTCAAATTGGAAGAGTCTGTAGTACTGGAAGATCACCAAGTGCTATGTTCCTAGAAATTGTACTTACAATATATTATATACAGTTTATATTGTGTATGCCACAGCAGAATGTATGAGTAGTTCTTCTGTCTAAACCTCCCCACTGAGAGCTTTCCACAAGCATAACGATAACCCCTCCGTCTTCCAGCCCTCAGCTCGTCTGTGTTCTTCAGTGTGGGGTAGAGCGAGGGATCACTGGCCTTTTTGTTAGGAAGTGGTTAAAGCTGCTGTGTCCCTGACCTCCCCTCCTCCATCTCGCTGCCGTACAAGGAAGATTTGTACTTATTACCGACACTATCTTTCAGATCAATGACCGACTTCTCAGCATGTCTAACTAAAGTTATAGCTAAAAACCACAATGAAGCCATTCTTGTATGCATCTGTATGCAAAGAAGCACCTCTCCTCTCCGTAGCCCAGTGGTCCATTTTTAAGTGCTCTTAATGCATATGCTTTTTCATAAACTGTGCAATCTCCAAGACAGCTAAAACCTCCAGAAGCTCTGAGGAAATGGTAACAGACACTGATTATTAAGGGCCAAGTAGGGAGCAGCTCTCCAAGCACCCCTCGCTGGAAACATCTTAGTACTACTTAACTAATGCACTATCATTAGCACCTTCATTCGCTCACAGATATCAATTACTTCGCTGCAGTTCCTTTTGAGCCGTACTCTTCCATTTTCTCTAATCGCGCTTTAAAGCCTACATGTCACAGTAGGCTACGGCTGCTGTAGGGGCGGTTTTTAAAAAGGGGTGGTTTGCGTCTGGTCTGGTGCTTAAAATCTGCTGATGCGGCACATGAGGCTTAACCACACCGCCTGTCACTGGTTCAATCAGGGTGCAGAACAGGATTACTCCTTGTACTATGTTCAGTAGAACAATTGCTTTATTTTTAGCTATAAGGGGAAGCGATGCCGCAGGTTTCAGCTATGCTAACATCATTCACTATTAGTATAAATGTACTACATTGAGGTTCTTTTTGTTTTTTCGCTGCATCTTGCACTTACATCCTTGTGGAAAGTTTGTGTGCTAGAATTAACAACATTGTAACGTGGATGATTGTAAATTATTAACCAAATGCCACTGAGACAAAACAAAATCGAGAAACATCGTGCATCGACTGACAATGATTCACATTAGTATTAATGTATTTTATGAATCACATAAAGTGCTAAATGCACTGCCTAAATTGTTACTCTGCAGTTCATTAAGCACATCATCAAATGAGTATTAGATCACGGCCTATTAAGCTGGTGCTTGATTGGCAAGTGTTGAATTTAGGAGCTCATTCTGCATTCGTATGTCACACCTTCAAAATTGTATCCTTGCTTTGGTTGAAATTGGATGTACAGCCTCATGAGTCTAGACAAGCAGCGATAATGTCTGGTTAAGCTATTCAAGCTTTGCCTTGTTCATGGTCAACAGAGTGTTTGTGTTCTTGGATCTTGTTTTTCTCTCCCGTTTTCCACTTAAGTCCGAATAAACAGATTAGACTAGGAGAGAATGCTGAACGTCATTCTCTCAAAGTCATTCCTGATGTGAAATTCAGAACATTGCGGGGGTTGTTTTGTCACTATAGAAGTTTAAAACATATAAATACTTTCAGTGTACAGTCTTAAATGACAGATTTCATGGCAACCTTAATTAAATTAAGTGCACACTTGTTTGAGCGTATAGTTTGTTTGAAGCCTTGTAATAATAATGCGATTCGGTAGTGATTCACACAAGGACAGTGTCTTAATGCACAACCTAGGCAGTTGAAACAAATGATATATGTGGTGTGATGAATAGATTATATTCTACTAAATTTCACAGAAAGTGTCATTATTCCTCGTCCCCACTTCACTTTTGTGACAAAATGACACAAAATCCTCATCCTAACTGCTCATCACAATATTCCTGCACGAGATTGGTTCACTTCTTTCACCTTTTTTTTCGTGTCCTAAGTTGTGTCTCACTGAAAGGGACCTCAGGTGGTGCTGTTGTCCTGACAACCAATGAGGGGAGTATCTCAGCCAGACGGCTGGATAATCTGAGAGAGAGGGAGAGAGAGAGAGGGAGAGAGGGAGAGAGAGAGAGAGAGAGAGAGAGAGAGAGAGAGGGAGAGGGAGAGAGAGGTGCTGGGGAATGATTTTCAGTGAACACAAGCAATCCTCTCTCTATCGCTGCTGCTGGCTGTGCCGTGACTTTACGCGGAGAGCGCTGCACATTAGTGGACTATAGAGCGAGGATCCCGCGCAAAAACGCACGCATAGGTCTCAAAAGTGTTTTAGGGAACCCATCCGTCCCGGACTGCTTTGGACCTAAGGCATTCCGCGTGTTCCGAGAAGTCTGGACAACTACTCTCCCTTCTTTTTTTTTTTTTTTTATCGCTGGATTTATAGCTGCCGAACGCGCGCTCCTGTGCTTTAAAATGCAAGCCGGACGCAAAGCGTGTTGGAGGCAATTGCAAGCATCATTTTTCAGACTGCTATGTCTTATCCCCACAGGATTCCCTGTCCGGAGTGTGGATATGCAGCGGGCCACCGACAACATCACCACCCGCCAGGGCGACACAGCCATCATAAAGTAAGTGTTATCTTCCAACTTTCACTCTCCTCCCGTGTCTGTCGAGATCCGGAGCAGCATCTTCAACGGAGTCTGCACGGAGTCTGCGTGCCACAGCTCGCCGTAGCAAACGGGGGACTGCGTTCATATGTTGAGGAAGGTTATTTAGATTTTCACTGTGGTAAATGTTTCTTACAAGATTAAAAAAAAAAAAAAAAAAAAAGCATAGCGGGAGATGCTTGAGTTGATGTGACCGGGGTTTCAACTTGTATCTCCTCATCCGTTCCTGGAGGAATCCGCTCCAGTGTAATATTCCCATTAATAAACAGATAATAGTCCTGATGGAGTCGGCTTTAATGAAGATAAACATAAAGCTCAAACACTGTCGCTCATGTGATGCACAGAGAACCGAAGCTGTGAGCACCGAGGCTCCCTCTCCAAAAAAAAAACAACAAAAAAACAAAAAAACACGAAAGTCAAGAACCTCTTGATTGGTGCGTCACGCTGTCTAGAGATGCTGCCTCTGTGCGTGTGTGTGTGTGTGCGTGTGTGTGTGTTCGTGTGTGTGTGTGTGTTCATGGCACAGATATCGACCCTAGACGCAAACTGATGATGCGAGGAAACAAAAACAGTGCAGTGGAGTTTAGTTTCTATAATTCCCTGTGGGATGTTTAAAAAAATACCACATGCTGCCTATAGGGGACAAGAAGATGCAGTGCCATCAGTATAAAAAGGAAAATAATTTAATCCTAACTTGCTTTACGTCATTGTTTACACCTACATGCATATCAGGATCCTATATCATCCACTTTTGTCTGATGAGTGGAGTCAGTTTTGTGCCTCCCTGTTTGACCCCCCCCCCCCACTTCATCACTTCCTAGACAATGTAAGCTGTCAGCTCTGTCTATTGTGATATTGCTGGGCAGATGTCAGTGACCACGTGACCACAGCCATGTGTTTGTGACAGGCTGTAAATGCAAGAGGATTTAGATTTGGTTGTTTGGATTGTTGTCAGATCCGGCGCTCTGCCTCCCCCCCCCCAAGCCCCCTCTCAGGGAACGCACTGAAGTCCACTGGAGGAATGTTTTCCCCACGTAACACTCAATCACATAGATTTTTCTCTCTTCCTGCCCTCACTCACGCCCTACCTCCACCTCCCTTAAGTTGGGTGGTGTATTTACCAAACCACTGCTCTGTCTTGCCTGCTTACTGTGAGAATATAGAATGCAATTATGGGATAGACCTTTAACACGGTCTGTCAGAACGCCTGCAGACACACAACCTGTTTGCTCATGTGCCATAAGCAAGCTCATGGCACACACACACACACACACACAAGGGGCATAAATCCCTTTAATGGATTCCTTCTTGCAAACAGGTACCATCCATTCAGGTAGCTGCTGATCAAATTAGTCAGCTGACTCAGTTACTGTTGAACTCACCAGGGGTCACAGCTATTTGTTTCACTTTCCAAATCCAATTGACTGTGTCTTTGCTATATTCAGCCGTTTAGTCACCCAGTCAGTCTGTTTCCTTTAAAAGTGATGGCAGGCTTTGCACTCAGCCAGAGCCAAATTAGATTTTCCTTTCCAAGAACACACTTGCATCCTAAGTCCACTATTTTACCATTATCCCTGATAAACGATCTATGAATAATTATCTGTGGTGATCACTCAGTGGATGCCATAATTAATTTGATGTTTGTAATGTGTCTTGGTGGCATTAGTGATCAATCTTATTTACTGTCAGTCATGCAAGGATAAACTGCAACTCAGACCCCTGTGGCTCCACTGAAAAACACAACCATTTTTCACACCCAGTTTCCACCTGACAAATTGGATACGGGGGTAAGGGGGGGGGGGGAGAAACCAAAAAAACAAAACATGAAGACTAAAATGCAAGAACTTTGAGCTGGGGTGGGAGGCCGTTGGGTAGTAATTTGTCGTGCTACACAATGTATCTGATTCCATAAGCTGGGTTTTGTGAAGGCTGAGGGGATATTGGTGACCTGGGGGTGTAATAAGGTCTGTGCTCCTTCAGTGGAGCTTGTGGCTGCAGTCGTGACATTCATGGCACAAGAGGAGCAGTGCTGGAGTAGAGAAACAGTATGTGGTGAAACAGCCACTGTGACAGAAGTCACAGCAGCAGGCCTAGCAACTGAAATGAGAAATGAATTTTATTTTTAACAGGGTCCCAGAACTGTGTCGTGCTGAATAAATAACCAAACTTAGTCTTATTCTTTAAGCTTAAAACATTCAGATTCCCACCAACATTATGACTCACGGTTAAAGCTATACATTAATCGATCCTGGTTGTGAAAATATTGAATGCATTGCTTCAGTTTGTAGGACTTTTTAAACCCACATTTAAAAATATATTACGAATCATGATGGAAATACTCTAGATTAATACAAGGCAACATTAATAATCAGATATTTTAATTTTTTTTTTATGTTTTGAGTAATTCAAATATCTACTAGTACTTTTTTATGACAGGTGCACATACTGTAGCCAGAACATAGTGTTGATACACAGACAATCTATACCCGTTTTTCCGTTTGTTCTCTTAAAGTAGGTGTCAGACGTAGCTACTTTTAATCTTTAAACCCTTTTGCCAAAGCAGGTCATCAAGGGTTTAGTCCAGGAGAAAGTTTTTTTTTTCCACAGTTAGTCCCTGTGTTTGACAGGGTTAGATGCACATTTCTATACCATCAGCTGGAGTATGAAGGGAATCAGAGCTCATCTAGTGTGCAGTGGGCTGCACAATTAAACTCTTGTGACGTGTGAGTGGTAAAGCTTTATGATATACTTTCTTGGGATACCTAATTGGTCTTGTGTAACATGCTTTTTCTCAGAGGTGAGCAGGGGAACCATGCTGCATCTTAGTTTTATTAGTATTTTAATGGTGTAGTGGCTCTGTGTTGAGTTCAAAGATTATCGACTATTTGGGTCTTACTTTTGTCCCCCAGCTGTCTCTTTGCTCTAAAGGGGGACTTTAAAAAAACTGTATCTGCTTGAAGTGACATTTGCCCCTGGAAAGCCTGAACGTAAGTACCAGCATATTAAATCTAGGCCCGTATCCCGGCAGTCATGTTTCAGACCTATAAGATTTAGGTCACTGAAAAACACTCCATATTTCAGAGTCTCCTTCCATGGTGACTTAGTCTGTTTTTTTATAAGGATGACGCCAACAAGTGAAATCAAACTCCTATCGTCCTCAGCAAGTCACAATATGAGTCTGAGAAGAAGAAAAAGAAAAGTTTCACAAATTTCTTCAAGCTATTTCTGTGTCACAATAGTTTACTTTTTAATTGCTTTTTAGAGTCCCCCTCTATACACGGGCCTTAAGGGGAAGGTTGCAATGTCAGGCGAAGGCCCGATAATTGACAATTGCTTATTAAAGCATTAATGACACAGTCTCTGAGATTGCCCTCCTCTGGGTCAATTATCTGTGCTTTGACAATACACTCTGCCTGGCTTGTTACTTTCAGGGAAGATGATTCTGCACTTGTGCTTTGCTCCTAAGAGAATTATTGTCAAAACTTGCCCCGGAACTCTGCCTTTCGTTTGAGTAAGTCAGCCAGATACTATGGAGAGAGTCTTAAACTCTGCATACGATATGATGTTGGTCTCCTTCAAGTTCCAAGGCAATTCATAATGCCTCAAAATAGTGAATACATATTTTCATTTGCGCTATTCTATCCTAAACTATTGAACTCTGATGGCTTTGAGAGCTGCGGTGTTTATTAGCCACATTCCAAAGAACATAGACTTAACAAATGTTGGAAATTAGCTCACATTCACTTAATATCCTACCGGAGAGCAGTCTAATTGTACAGTCCACATGGCACTAATCCAAGAAAACCTGTACTGAATGAACAGTTGTTGCCATTTGCCAATAGAGGACTCAAGTTATCTCCTTGTGCTTATGTAGTTTATAGTTTGATAAAGATTCCTGCTGCAAGGGTCACACACTCTGACTATTACACAAGCGTTTACAGTACAGACTAATACTTCTGGTAAACTAGTTGTTGAGTGGTTTTGCTGTACAAACCACCCAACAGTCTGGCTTCTTGCTGCCTGTTCACACATGATAATGATATTTCTTTTCTTTTTTAACTGGAATCATGATGAGTAACAACTTTAAATATATTAACCCATACAGTAATTGTCATGTGAGCATTCTTTACAAATAAATAACATGTATGTACATATATATGTAGTGCACTAGGGAAAAAAGTAAATTAAAGAAATGGACATATTTAAGGGTTAGAGAATCACTCTTTGTAAGCATGTTGTTCATATTAATACTTGGTAAAATGTAATATGACTCTCCTCCCTAAACATGTACATTATTTCTGTGATGTTCCTCTTTTCCAAGAAATGGAAAAAATAGGAGGATACCTGATTAAAACACGCCTGATGTAGCCTGTTCAAAAAGTGTTGAACTCTCCAAAAGTGTGGAGTTAATTAAAACGGACAGATGGCACAGAACTTAAGCCCATTTCAATATAGAGGGTATCGACAGGGAGACTCATCCTCTGAGACACAGGTAGGAGGCAAAAGTGTAGAGTTTATTTGAGATGAATTAATTTCAAATGACTAATTCTATATGTTCTAATAGTGCAATCCTACGATTCGCTCTCTCATATGCAGACACACACATTATCTATAATGTTGTACTGCATTAGTTATTCACTTCACATGTGTGTGTTTGTGTGTGTATGTGTCATCATGTCCCTAATTTCAATGGGCCACCCATGAGAGAATAGCACATCCATAAAAGGATGAACCTCCTGTTTTGACGCTGTTTAAACACAACATGGTATTTAGTTCACGCTGACTCCCAAATTGGATTGAGATTGTAAATATGTTGCCAGGACAACAGGCTCAACATGACTTTGAAAGAACCAACAGATCTGGGATCACGTGAAGTCATCAGCACTGTTTTTCTGGCTAACCTGTTAATCACAGGGGCCCTGGTGCCACATTAACTCACTGCTCTGTGTCTTCATTCGCCAACTCACCTGTGTTCACTGTTGACACTCTAATATAGTTATTACTGTAATAAAAAAAATCATTTGTGAATACATGTCACAAAAATGGATGTATTCTCACTAATATTCCATAGGACTGATCTATAATCAACATTTCCTGTTGTCACATTAAATTATGATGAGATGAAGTGCAGGTATTTATTTTCACAGACAGTAAAAAGCCTTGGTAAGGGGATACTGCGGGCAATCCAGTCCAGGCTGTATTCCAACTGGACAGAGGAAAAACAGATCAATGTCTGCATTTCCGGGCAGAGGGCAACCGTGCAACATAATTTGAGATGTGCGGCCCCGGGGGGGCTCTATTTTTCTCTCTACAGCTCATCAGATTGGAATGCTGCTTTTTTTTTCTTTTACAGTTTAGAGCATCCCTAGGCCTCCCTCTGTCTCACCCACCCCACCCTAACACCACCACCAGCTGTGCTATCTTAACCTGATTCGCAAAGTGAGCATGAAGTCAAGCAAGAGGAAAGGGAAGAACGAGATCAAGTTTTTTTTTTTTTTTTTTTTTTATATGAGAACAATAAAGGAAAATGTATAAAAAGGAAAGAATGATTGCCAAAGAGCCCTCGACAAGAAAGAGAGGCATAAATGGAGGGAAGTCAGATGAGTGTGATGGGTAGAATTAGAGTGGGAGGGAGGGGGGGAGGGCAGGGACACAGTATTAGTACAATCAGCACAATAATCCCTTCTGTTCCAGCCCGGGCCGGCGTAGGATTTTCAAATCAATTTCATTTTCACTCATGATGCTACAGTGGGAGAGCTGAGTGGCTGCCAGTTGGGTCATTATCGTCTTGTCCCCATTTTGGCTTGGGACATTGCAGAGGTGAGGGGGGGAAAACTACGGGGGATGGGTTTGGTTGATATTTTGCCAATTCCTCAAAGTTTTACGAAGTCTTTTGGAACGGTTGTGAGCTACCACAAGTTCCAGAGGCTTTCATCTTGGTCCGTAGGATCTGAATAATGGCCTGCCGAGACAGCGTGCAGTCTTTTGACATGGCTCTGACACGCTCATCTGTAGCTTGCAGTCTTCAACAGTTCAGTGGGTTTCCCAACCAGATATGCTTCCAACTGTAGTTTGATGTTTGCTGGTTCTTCTTGAGAAAACATATCAGGACACTGAGCTCTTCATTTTGTGCGTTCAACGTGTTTTTGTGAATAACTCAAGCAGGGAAGCCAAAACCAGAAATATTTTTGATACAACAGAATATTAAAGCCGTGCTTCTCCCTAAAAGCTATTCCACTCCATTTCCCTCTTTACCAGGCTTTTGTTGGAGTGGTCAGACTCTCTCTAAGTGCAACTACTCAGCAATTTCTCACAGCCTCTGGCTACCTATAGGCGATGGCAGTAGAAGTAGAGTGGAAGAGTATTGTTATTGTTCTCAGGAAACCTAAAAATGTCAGTGTGTTACAGAGCTGCAGGAGATGTAGTTTTAAAAATGGTACAGCGCAAGTAATCATTATTCAGAACCTAATGTACTCTGTTGTTGTGTGTCTTTCTCACTGCCCTGTATGATTACATATCTCCTGTTCACTCAGGCTTTGCCTTGTAATAGAGCTTTCAACTTTCAGAGGTTTAGTATCATTGCATGTGTGCCATCATGATTAATTACAAAATCACTATAGCTGCTTTAAAAACATACTCACTGATGGAAGTTTCCAAATTGACAGCTATTATACAGCCAGTTTTCATTCAATTTAGGTGTCATGTAAAACTTGTGTGTACAAACCAGAATTAGGAATTGAAAAAAAAAAAAAAAAAACTCACAAGGACTCCTGTGTTTATTACCTTTAGTGGAGATTTTCAAACTAAAAGCCTTAATCCATAAACCTGAGTTCTAGTCTTCTTACTGTAAAATAATGCACATGCAGTTCACAATTCACTAGGTATAAGGCTCAAAGAATAAAGTTGTAAACAGCAGTGACCTTCCTATATCTGTCTCCCTGTAGAACTGGCTGTAATTGTGAAAAGATGTACTTGCACATTCTCCTTTATTAATTGATGTGAGATACATTTATGCGTCTATGCATGTAACTACATGTGACTAAATTTAACTAGAGCATGAAATGTCACAAAACATGAAATCTGTGATTAAACAAATCACTTGAGTTGCATGGGTATTTTAAAAGCATGATGCATAGACTAGACTTTAATTTTATGCTCTTTAAGTCTATTGGTAACCCTAGCATGAAATGAGGCAAATGTATAAAGTGAATAAACAAGGGTTGAGCTGGAATTTTGGAAGCAGGTTAAATACATTTAAATCTTCCAGTCAGGATGAGTTCAAATTAAAGCTGAAACATGTGTGTTTTTCAGCTGTGATGACTTGTGTCCCCGCAGCTGTAAATCCACATGGCTTTAAAGCAGATTAGAGGCCTGCAGTAAGTATAGTCCTGAATGGGCACAGTCATTGTTTACCCCCCCCTCACCCCCCCAATCTCTTCCAAGATCAGCAGAAACAAACCATAAAACTGCTTACTGATACAAACTGAACAGGATGCATCACACTATGATAAGAGATGTGGTTTCATGGTGCACGTAGATGTTGTCAGTGAAGTATATGTTTATTTAAATTATACTGCTTTACTTACAAAGCGTTAAAAAGCATCCATGTGATGTGTCTGTGTATTCTGAATCCCTGCGTTTCTTAAAGTATGCTTTTTTTTTACGGAATTAGTGTTTCTTCATGTTTTTGTGTCCTGTGCCTGCAGCCACACGAGCACATGACATACTAATAACTTATACTCATTCCTGTATGACAGGGATGTGAGGCAATTCAATTTATTATTCTGCTTTGTTGTCCTACTCTTACATTTAGCTGACAATGTAGTTGGCGATTTATAACTAGTGAGTATCCATGCGTGTATTTAATGACACTAATCTGAAATATGTGGAGACACTTAGTAGTTACTGAATATATTTTCATCAATATACAAAACAAGAAACCTTATAAACAACAAAGGTACAGGACAAATATGTTTCGTCGCTGTGTGAAAAGCATGTTTGTAGGGCTGAAGTGGATTCAGAAAAAAACACATGAACCACCCACACTGCTAAAATGTAGCTACACTTAGTCACTTTAAAGCATGGGAATATAATAATTCATTTGCAGTGAGTAGTAGTAATAAACAGATGTAATGAGTGGTCGTGTCATGTTGGATGCTACAAGGAATATATAACATGGTAGATCCACTCTTTATTGAACAATGCCATTTTTATACTTGTAGGGGTGCTTGTTCTATTTTGACCTGTGTGAATGATGTAAGCATGCTGTCTTTAAGGTTAAACATATAGTAAACCCTCTAGACGACCAAGAGCAGCAATGTGGATAGCTTATTGTGGCAGTATCTGTAATTCTTGCAACAACTTTGTTAATTGCTGTAATGCCCCATCTCATTTCTAAATGCCAGTGAAGACAGTGTTATTGATGATGAAAGTCAGTTGACTCCTGAGCTCATTGTTTCTCATTATCAAAGATGATCTAATTTGAAAATTTTTTTTGCCCCTCTGAAATACAGTGTTTGATTTAATGCTTTAATTATACAGCATACGGTACTGTTATTACAATTAAGTAGCTGAGAGTGGTCTTTGAATATGATGATTTGGTTGCATGGTGCATGCTGTAATTAGAAAGGCTATTGCTAGATAATGTATCTGATGTTTTTCTTTCCTTTATCTTTGGATTTTTTACAAAAAAAAAAAAAAAAAAGCATTATACCTTGAACATGTGAGTGAAGAAATTGTTATTCATGATAAAAAAAAAAACACACACATGATATTACGAAAGAAAGAATTAGTTATTCTTATTTTATCTGTGCAAATTACTTTGAAACCATTTACCTAGTGAGGGGAAATCAGCCAGGTTTTGGAGATGGCAGCAACACCTGTTAATGGGGGGGAAAAAAGTGAACAATACCTTATTTATGTGGAGTGCCACTTTGCATCTTGGTCAATCACCCACTGCTTAGGTTAATACAGCACCCATTGAAGTTATATGTGCTTTAATCAACTAATGATTTTCAATCAGCATAGAAAAAATTGTTAAGCTACTATGTTTTAAGTGACGTTCAGCTGCACAATCATATTATCCACTTGTACCAGGAAAATCTCATGTGCACCCCAAGAGAAACCGTTTGAATTTGTTTCACAGACATGTTGTAAGTAGACTTAATGGAAACAGGTTTTGATCTGCATTATCATACTGAGTTTTACTTTCCATTTCAAGAGAAAATAGCATGAAACGGCCACAGTGGTAAAGGTGCAAGAGATTAATTAGAGTTTCTCTCTTGTGCATTTGGCATTTGAAGAGATGGAGATGTGTGATCGGCTCCATGGCCTACTTGCTCTATATCCCCCTGTGATTTGTATACCTTTAACTGTGCCAGTTGTTGAAAAGTTTAACTGAAAAACCTTAATTTTAAATGTATGGAGCATGGTGGGATTATATCTTGAGGTTTTTGCGTTAACAAGGTAAAATTAGCATCGCTAATCTCTTTTGCCCTTTTTATCATTCCCATTCAGTTAAATTCACTCTTTTACCCAATGGAACAACATTGTTTCCAATTACAGAAATCTCACTCGTGTCTCTACATGGTATGCGATTACCTCCAATTAAATCAGGTCCCCCAGTGAGTAGTTCAAATATTGATTACTGCTAGTTCCCGATTCATGGCTCTAGCTCTTTTTTTTTTTTCTATCTTTTTTTGTAATGTGTCATTGACCCTCGACAAAGCCTGCTTGTCAGCTACCACCTATGGGCTTGTAGAGACCTGGATGTGACCCGGGAGTACATTGCAGGCTTGACTAATTCATTATTACCTGATGTTCAGCACTTAAACTTCATTAGCTAAAGCACTGCAGTGCACTCACATTTAAAAGGTTGTTTGCGTACAAAGGCTCTTACATCACCTGAGGACAGCCGGTGCTATATTCTGGTGTCTGTCTGTCTAGCAGCGAGAGAAGAATAAAAAGGTGATCGGCCAGTTTGTATTCATACTGTGGTTAGAGTACAACAAGGGAAATGTTCTATGCAAAAATGTGCTGTATTGAGATCTAGTTTAAAGTTACTGCTTTGTTGTATCCATACAAATCAGCTGTCTTTGTTCAGTTCAGTCAATTTCTATAAATAATAAAAACATATGAAACCATTTAACACCATATTAATGATGTCAGGACAGTTAGGAGGAGGAAGGATTTTATCAACTGCTAGTTTTCACAAATTGGAAGTACAGTATATTGTTGCCATGGATAAAACTGGCATCATTAAAAGCTATTCCCAGTGCATGGATGGTCATAGATGTGCAGCTGACAGTCGCTAGTTACTTTAGAACACATGATAATATAACTATAATGTGGATAAATTATGGCATTAATGTGTATATTTACATAAACTAAGATTACAGATGCCTATGTGCATTGACAATAAAGGGCCTGGCGAAAGTGGCATCTCAGAAGTTTATGTTCTTTATTAAACATATGAAATATGTGGTAGCATTCAGTAATTATGGCTTAGAGAAAAAATATTCAGAGGCAGATATTGCAAAATGGGTGTTTGCTTGCATTTTAAGCTCATATAGGTTATGAATATCCTGTCTTAAAATGATTCACACTTCACATTGCTCCACTTTTCCCTATCCATAACAGTTTTTGTTTATGAATTTCAGTGACTCCGCATTACTTTGCCTGAAGACCATATCTGGCTTTTACAATCACAGTTTGACCTGTACTTGCTGTTTTATGTGCAAATAAAGCATGAAAAAAGTTAATTCAAGTTGAGTTAAGTTTCAATTTGCCTAACTGCTACAGCCCCTAAAATGCATAAGTTTGCAGACATTTACATCTTATTGCTTTGTCTCACAGTGCTTGAGGATGAAATGCAATGTGGTGTGCCTGAAGTAAACATTGTACCCAAAGAGTAGGAACAGGTGGCCAAGTACAAATACATATTCCCTTGAGGAAATGGCACTAACAGCCGCTCTTTGTGTCTTCAAACACAGAAGAAACAAAAGAAGGAAACTGCTCAGCCTATTTAACCATAGCTTGGTTCAGAATCTTATAAACCACTGCTGTAAAATAATGTTTGTTTTATTTCTTGAGGGCATATTCATTAAATTTTTATATCCATGCAACAGAGGCTTTCAAAAATAAATCATACACATGAACGGTGGCGGTGTAAGTTGTGTGATGTTGCTGGGAAGGAAGTGACGAGAGGACTGGAGCTCTTCCGCTTTTACAGTATGTTTGTTTGCATTCGTGAGTGCCATTATCATTTCTATACACACCTACAGCAGTATATGTGTGTATGTGTGTGTGCACGCCACTACCAGTTATGTGAGAAGCCAGGGTTAAAAGGATTAGAAACCTCTATGGTTATCCAATCAACCATGGCAGAATACACCAAAAGGGTTGGCAGACACACTCCACTAACTGTCCCATGGACTGCAATCATCTTTTCTACCATATTGTATTATCAGAGAGACTACATGACTGGACTATGTCTATGTTACCTTAATTATTTTTGACAAAAGTAGCTGGGCTCTGCTGCATCTGAAGTTGTCCAGAGCACATTTCACTGGACAGTTGTTGTCTGATGTCTCTGCCACCGCCAGACACACCGACGATGTCAGCAAGGTGTTTGTTGTTCTTCTTTCTGCCACAGTAACTTATGGTACGCAATGCGATCAGAGCATGCGATCTGCTTTTCTTCTGTTTGGTTTGAAATTCATGTTAGGTACTAAACTGACATTCTGCATTTGTGTCCGCCGGAATTAAGATGCTCCCGTTTGCCTCTTGCCTGGCTGAGGCTGACCCGTGTTTGCGAATATTTTCACGATTCGAGCCTTTCTTGACTTTCTCCTGCAGTGTACCTAGGATCCTGTTCAATCTCTCTCACTCTGTGTTGGGAGCAGGGACGTGCACAGAAACTTTAAGGGGCTTTTGCTGAAACCTGACAAAAAGGCAACCCCATGCCCCCCACCCCAATGACAATTGTATCAACCATCTGCATGTACTTGGATGGTATATATAATAATTTAACTACAAAACAAATGAGTTTTATGTTTGAAAGCTCTTTAATCTATCATGTCATCATCTGCAGGTGCTTGTCAGTAGATATTTCATTATATTGTATGTGCTAAAACATAGATTACAGCTCAGGTCTCATGCTAAAAATAAATGAAAAATAAAAAGCTACATCATTTGCAGTATTTATTTATTGTTTTGGTCAATGTAAAGCCGCACTATTGTACCAATGAGACATGAATAACAAAAATTTATAAAAGTCTTGATCATAAGGTGATTTAATTTAATTCATATTTATGCACCAACAACAGACTAAAAAAATCGACAGAGGGGCAGTTTGTCAGTGAGAGATGCTGGGGCAACTTTAGCCCGGCCTTGTGCGCGTCCTTGGGTGGGAGGTACACGGTGATAGATAGGCAGTTATCCCTGGCTTAGGCCTCTGTATCCTTATGTGTGAATGTGTGTACGCGCTATTATGTGTGCTCGTGTGGAGGTGTATGCATTTAGCACATGCCTTGGTGAACTCTGAGTCACTCTTAGACCATTGATTTTATTGTTTTACCTTGAATCTTCGCATTAGGTTTTTATTATGTTTTGTTTGGTTCAGGACTGATTTTGCAGCCTTCACTCCGTTTAGCACTCTAACACCATGATGTGATTTAAAACCCAACCACCCAGTTTGAAGAGTTCCTTGATCTTCAAAATTTCCTTTTACATCTTTTTGAAGAACCACCAGAGGCTACAGACAACACCTGATGGTTTTACATGATCTGACTTCAAAACTGTAGCTATTAACCTGCAAAATAGACCAACTCTGCCAGGGCAGCAGAATCACGCGGTCTACATTAATGCCCTAGTCGTATGCTCAGTTTGTTGCAGACTTCTTTGTACATATTTGTGCCTACTTTATCTTAAAATATTATGATGTTATTTCTGATTAAATGTTTTTCTTTATTTATTGTTTCAATTTTACATAACTTATTGGGTAAACCTTTGATGCTACAGGCAACCCACAATAAAAACTGTGGATGTCCTAAGGGTATATCCAAACCTAGTTGTGGTTTGTGAGATCCATTGCCCAACACACTGGTAAGATAAGAAAGTCTAATGTGAATCTACAAAAGCTAATTTTGGGGTTTTAAACATTGCTCATGTCCTTAAGAAGATATAACTAACAGGGTATATTTGCAGGACATACAGTATGCTGATCAGTTTTAATGTCTGCTCGCTGTGTTCCTCTCTGATGTGTAATTAGTTGTCCAGCAGTTGGATGTGTCTTGTTGTACAACAGTGTTCTTAGATTTGCTGAGCATCAGCATTATCCAGTTGGTCCAGCAGTGTCCCACTCTGCTCCCTGCTTGATGCAACCCCCCGCTTCTACTCGTATTCTGTTAATAATGTGAAACTTCTGCTGCCCTCTAGTCTCCTCTCCTTTCTATTTATTTTGATATGTCTGTTGTACAAACTAAAATCTTAAAAACTTAAATCTACTTTACCTTTTCTCTTATTATACTAAGCTACTGTACCTCTCTCTAGGATGGTTTCAGAGACCAAGCTAAGGACTCATGCACCAGCTGCGTGTTTTATTCCCACTTTCTGTCTGAGTGAGCAAAGTACTTCCCCGTGGGTAGTCTCAATTTTTGTTCTAGGCTTACAGTTGCAGTTACAGTACGGCCCATTGCTGCACATCTGTATCATGTCTTAGACACACACAGCGAGACTCCATGTGAGGAAACTAGTAGAGTGGAGCTTTCCAGTTTCCATTTTGACTTACAAAAAATGTTATTGAATGATTGTTTTATTGAATAGCAATAAGTAACTTTTTATGAGAATAGGAAAACATGAACAAATGTTTGGAGCAATGTACACATTATATCAAGGACAAAAACCAGAGCCCTGCACAATTCCCTCTGATTTCTGTTGCCCTTATGGTAAAGCAAAGTCCATGAGATGATGCTGGCAATGATGACGGTAATGACAACAGCAGTGGGGAAGACATTAATGAAAATAATGACGACATGCATGAGTAGGAGGACTGGTGATGGTACTAATAAACTGCCATTCTGGAGAATATCCACATTTTAATTATGGTAATGAACTTTTCCCATTATCATAAGCAGTGGGATGCTGTCATTAATGTCATATTTGATTGACTGTGCTGTATTTACTTTTTTTTTTTTGCACTCACCTAGACATTTTCTGCAACAATTTATTACGTTAAGGTTTATTAAAATACATATTAGCTAAAGTTTTACAGGCTGCTGTAAGTCTGAACTCATTTGGAAACAGTGTAAAGGAGGGGGGCTGAAAAAATAATTAATAAATAAGAGCTTTGAATCTGTTAGAATATTTTGTTCAGTTAAATACAGTCACATCTGCGACTTCTAAATCATGTTTCACTTGTTTTATAAAAAGCGAGTCGCTGTAACACTATTGTTTCAGTGCTGCAAGTCAACTCACTGAATGGGTCAGTAATTTAGTTTAACAAAAATTTTATGTTAAATGTAAAATACAGTACAGCCTTTGTGAATCCCAATGATTCCTTCCTTCGCACACATCATCACATCTCTGTAGTTTCAATTGTGTAAGACCTGCACGATAGAAAAACTCAAGTGTTTCACACTGTGCCTCCACAATCCTTTATTGACTGTAAGACAAAAGTATAACAGCTACGAGTTTTATCATTTAGTGTGATAGCATGCCATAACACAAGAACTTAAATTTTCTTTTCCATGCTGGTGGGAAGAAAAATATATTTTGAGAGAAAAAGAACTCTTTTTAGGGAAGTCTATTGATTCCAAGAGTCTTAAAAGCAGTTTGACATGGTGCAGGATCTACAGCTCCATCCCACCTGACTTAAATCTGATTATATCAGAGCTGGTTAATCCACCATATGGAGCACAGTGAGAAAGTGATAAATGTTGTGTTTGTATTCTGTGAGGAGAAACAGAGGGAGAGATCACTGGTTACAAGAAAGCAGACATCCGATCGCAGCCGTGACAAAAAGAGGCACAACCTGAGGGACGTGTTTTCAAGTGCATGCCTGCTGCTTCCGATGGTGCCGTTGACAAAGAGTGTGGCGTGCAACTTTCTGTGTTTTCCAAGCCGATGTTGCCCTCAGTTAGTGTGTGTTAGTGTGTGGTAACAAGTCTGAAGGTGGGGTTTCAAGTGCATGTGTGTGACTTCAGAGCTCAACATTACTGTTGTTTAACAAACAGGTTTTAGGCAATTGTGTCACTGTCAGAAACAGTAAAAGAGAAACAATAGAAAAATCCCTTTTGCTGCAGGGAAGATCTAACAAGTCAAGAGAGTTTTATTTAGCCTCCTGCCTATTCGGCTGCCAGTCCCCGTGTTGCCAGAATTTGGCAGGTGTCTTAATTTGGTTGCTGACAAAGAAAATGAGACTCCCCACCACCACCACCACCCCACAATGCAAGGCTTTTTGAAAACATAATGTATACACTTAACCTTTGTTACATCTCATTATGGAAAACAAAGAGACATGATACCAGTTTTGTTTGTGACAAACAAGCTGGCACTTGAAAAGGAAATCAGCCTCATATGATTTGGCAAAGAGAGAATGATGAGAGGCAGAGAGAGGAGAGATGCAGGGATGGAGAGAAAGTGGGGGGGGAGGGGGGAGAGATTGATCACTGAGTGGGTGGAAATGTCAGTGTGCTCCAGGCTATGCATTTTCCACATGTGGAAGCTGCCATTTGTGCTCTTTTTCACACTTCTGTTTAATGCTCTCTTAGACACGAGCAACTCCAATGTCTCTCTATCTCTGGCTTTATGGGTTTCTTCCCTATATACTCAATGTGAGCATGTTACGGTGCCTGCTGTTACAGGTATGTAGTGGAGAATCTTCCATGAACAATCCCCATGCAAACTTACTTTACGTGTGGATATTATTGATACGTCTCTTAGACAACCACATATACATGCAGTTGGAGTGCATTGCTGGTCTCTTGCCTTCGTGCTCACCATCGTCCTCTTTTGCATTATATCTGTTTGCCTCTCATCCTCTTCTCTCTCAGCTTCTCTCCAATTTTCTCCTCTGTGCTTCCTCCAGAGGAAGCCAGTGCTTCTTCTTAATTGACTGGTTTTGTCAAACTCCCATATCCACTGTTCAAGAACAGGACTGGGAGAAAAGAAGTGTGTGTGTGTGTGTGTGTGTGTGTGTGGATGTATGTGTGTGTGTGTCTCATGTTTGTGTGTCCTCACAGAATATTACTGTGCTTTACCCCCTCATCTAAGCCTCTGCCAGACATGTTAGCTCGCCCACCCAGGAAAGCCAGGATTTGCAGGAAAGCCATAATTATAATCAATCATAAGGCAAAGCCACTTCTGAGACATGCAGCAGTTTCAGCAGCAGAGAGCCCGCCAATTAGGGTCCTTCAGATCAGAACTGTATACAATCGGCTCAGTCACATTGTTGAGGATGCGATCCTCTGGGCTTCAGGCAACAATTACCCAACTTGAACACATATACAGCATATAGCAAACACAGCTGGAAACGTGATGTGTGTTCTCTGCTCAGACTTGTTTGTTGATATTCATGGCATATACACACAGTGGGTACCAGGTAGGCTCCTAGTTTTGCCTTTAGATAAACCTAAATTCTTTATGACTTAAATGCAAATACAAAATCTACAGTTTGTCCAGTTTGTGTCATGTATCACTGAAAGTGATTCCAAAAGTATATTCATTCATCATTACACATCTACTTGGCATAGAATGATATTTACAGTTGGTTTTATCTTTTGGCAGTGCTATAATATGCTGTTCTATTTTCAATTGGGCATATTACACTTGAACATCAGTTTTTAGTACTTTAACTAACTTTACTGCTTAATAATAAAATCATGCAGCTTAATTTCCTCGTTGGGTTTTTTGCCAACAAGAAACCAGTGTCAGTATTACATAAAATCAAGTTGTTACACAACTATTTCTTGCATCATCTCTAATTTGGGTCTCAAAATACAAGCTATAAAAGAATACACACTCTTGAGGAAGTCTTCTCTTCTCTACTTTGATTACAGAGTTGGCAAGTTGCAGACAAACCCTACTTATGTATTTTCTACTGTGGGAACAGTGAGTGCCTGCAGGCCGAGTTTAGTGCCAAATGCACTGGCCCCTGTGACAATCTCCATAATCTGATTAATCTCTATCCACACACCACGTCATATGTACAGTATTTGTGCAGTAGATATTTTTCACTAGTATGCATGGCTTCAACCATCCTCATTGGATGGAAACATTTGCTGAGCATGTTGTTGTAATTGTTTAATTAAATGCTGTCTGCATGCGCATACAGTGTAGTGGATGTGCATTTTTTTACATCATAGAAATTAATGTTTGCCCATGTCTTTTCTCATCATTTGTGTGCACGTGTAAGCACATTTGCACACATACACACACACATTTAACACCATTCTGGTGAGGCATCCAACAGTGGAGCAGTGATGGAAAACTGTTGTTACTTACTGCAGTCCATCACTGCATGCAGAAATGCAAACTGAAACTATGCTACGCAAAGAGGAAGCCATACATCAGCTCTGTGCTCATGTCAGATGGACTGGAGTCCATGTTTCATCTTGTTTTCTGGTAAAAATTAGTGTGTGTGTCTTCAAGGATTATGGAAAGGCATATGCTGTTATGAAGGTCTTTGTAATTAACAATTCCCAAACTCAAGTTTTTATTTATTTTCAAAAAAGCCCCAACTTTTATGAGAATTCAAATTCAAATCATTCAGAGTAAACAAACTGGATGAGCGTGGCCTGCATTTTTCATCCGTAACCCGAACCTCTTAAGATTCGCAGGAGCCAATCCCAGCTGTTATTGAGTGCGAGGCAGGGTACAGGTCACCAGTCTATCACTGGTTGACATCCAGATACAGACAACCATCTACGCTCGCATTCACGGTCACATTAGAGTCACCAATTAACCTAGCATGCAAGTCTTTTGATGGTGGTAAGAAGCTGGAACACCCGGAGAAAACCCAAGCAATCACTGGGAGAACATCCAAACTCCACTCAGCGAGGGCCAAGGTGGCTGTGAGAGTTGATCAGAGAGTTGTTACTGTGTTACCCAGTGCAGACGTGAAGATTTTTAGCATTAGCCTCAGAGTCTATGAGCTAAATGCAAGTTGGTAGAGACATTGTCATAATATGGAAACACTTTTTTTTTCAGCTATTTTTAGTTTTTATTGTAACCATGATGGCAAAAGGTCCATGTGTGTCTTTCAGTGTGTTTGATTGATTTTGTCATTATTTTTCATAAACAGAGGACAAAGCTATTTCTATGCTGCAAGCTGGGCTTGAGAGTGGTCCTGTGCATGTATTTGTATTCGTATGTGCCCCCTGCGGTGTGCATTGGAGAGTGAAGAAGAAAGGTACTGTGGGGCAGTGGCTTAGTCATTAGCACAGCCACAAGTTGTTGTGCTTAATTCCCAGCAGTGGCCTGTTCTTTGTGGTTTGTTTGCTCTGAGAGTGTTAGAGCTGAGTTCCCCGTTGAGATGGGCAACGGTTGCACCTCTTGTTACTGACAATAGGAAGGCAATGAATGAATTCATCAGTGACTGTATTGTATCAAACAGCAGACAGCTGTTTGGTTCTCATTTCAAAACTGTCAGTCTAGGAGTTGGAGAAGGGCCCTATTAACCTCCATGTTTGTACTTTATGACAACTGATGAGAGCAATTGATTATAACATTTGAAGCAGGTATTTTGAGTTGGATGCGTTTGTGTGTGAGTGTG
Source organism: Anabas testudineus (assembly GCF_900324465.2). NCBI lineage: Eukaryota > Metazoa > Chordata > Actinopteri > Anabantiformes > Anabantidae > Anabas > Anabas testudineus. The sequence continues at coordinate 9,857,764 of NC_046622.1, read as the reverse complement.
TTTGTGTGTGTGTGTGTATAAAAGCACTAGATGAACGATAACCTGGATATAAGTTTTGGCCCATGCATTGTTTTTATCATTCCCTTTGATTAAATTTGTATTTTATTAAAAATGGATCTGTAGATCAAAATACAAAGTTGTTTTGGGGCAGAAATTCTCTTTGGTCTAATTGAATCCAATAGCAGAGCAGTTCTTCATCTCTGTCCTGCCCTGGGAGATAATTTTTAGACAATCTCATTATACTAGCTCATATTTCTAAGCACGCCTAGGTTCGGTTACAGATTGTCCTTTCATCTTTTTCTGTGTTGTTCAGCTAGCTCTCACCATCATAACGGAAGTGAGTTCCCCAATTCATCAAAGTTATTTTTTTATCAATTCCCCCGATATCACTTCTTAATTGAGTGCTACCACCTCAGTGAACTGAGGCTAGCTCAGAAAAAACAGCAGAAACAAATTGAGTGGACAATCCACCCTGAAACCAGAGTGTTGAGGAAATGAAAGCCCTTATGACTACAGTGGTAAAATAAAAAAAATGGAAAGGCAAACCCTAGCTGAACTTTCTGAAGCTGTCATGCAGAGTGCCATGCGCTGTAACAGCTCATGTTTTAACTACAGGGCAAACCAAGGCACGCCAGGACTTATATATTATTTATCCACAACTTAAACCCAGTTCCCCTGTCCCCAACATCACATTTCTGTTGCTCCTTTAACATCTTGTTGCCAGCCGAAATCAACAAGCAGCTGGCCTGCAGCTTCAAATAAACTAATGGAGTTTTTTGATCCATAAACATCTTGTACTGGCCATCTGGCAAAACCCCACTTGGCCACGCTGAAGTTTACTCAGTGAGAATTATTTCTGCAGCGTGAGATGTTGCTAAATCAAAGTACTGGATCTTCTTGTGCCTTCAACACACATGTTCTGAGGAGTACGTTCATTCTTTTCTTAGGAATGAAAAGAACAAGATGCCACTATCCTGAGTGTTGTTTCATAAGGGCAGTGATCTGGTTTGGTTTCACTTCACCCCTGGCCTGAATAGGCTTGTTAGGTGAAATAATTGAAGGGGAGGTTGTGAAGGATGTAATAGTCACCCCTCTGCCAACTCCTCTTATCCTCTAAAGTGGGTCGTTAGGTGTGTCCAACCTGGTGCAGGTGTGAATTGGACCTCATCTTTCTGGGGATTGATGATAGGGCAGCATGATAAATAAGAGACAGGCTGCGTCTAAGTCCTCCACCTCTGTTGAGTGAGTGGGTGTTGATTTGCACATGCAAGGCTTCCCTCACCCCTCTCTCAAACTACTTGTCTGTTATGTCCAAAAGGTGAACATCACTGTGCTCAAAAGAGTGTCCTTTGTCCTTAACAACAGCTGATTCAGGTGTTAGGGCGTTGCTCCTACTGTGCTGTGCCATCCTCCTGTGTAGCAGCTGTTTGGTTTCTCTAATGTACAGCTCAGAGCATTCTTCACTGTACCAGAGTGCATACTCTATATTGCTCAACTTGTGTTTTGGAGTCCGGTCTTTGGGGTGGACGAGTCTCTGCCTGAGTGTGTTGGTGGGTTTGATATAGACAGGTATGCTGTGTGTTCTTAAAATCCTTTTCAGCTTCTCTGAAACCCCAAGCCATGTAAGGAATAACCAGGTTTTTGCGTTGGACGTGGGACTCTGGCTGTTCCGTTGTTCTTTTACTGGAACAGGATGCTGCCTTGTTAAAGGCCCTTTTGGGGTCTTGAGAGCTGTCATGAGATGCCTGTCTTTCTTCTTTTGGGCTTCTGTTGAGTCAAACAAAAGGTACTGGTCAGTGTGGGTGGGTTTTCTGTAATCCACCCACCTACCAACCCACCTACTTTTTGTTTGACTCACATCATCCACTACAACATAAACTAGAAGTTATCAGGACCCTGAACCATAGAGCACAAAACCTCCCCACCTGCACCTATGCTTAGTGTCTGTGATGCACTTATTACACTTTTTATTGTGACAGGGTTCAACATGGGAAAATGTATCAAAATTGCCCCATGGTGACTGCTTCAAGTTTTCTAGGTAGATTTACCCTGGAGAGCACATGTGCATATCAAAAGGGAGCAGATGGTTGAATGAGGGACTTGTGTTTAAATCAATGCCTGCCTAAAGTCTGACTGAAAATGATCTAAATCTAAATTAGTCGCTTTCCACCTGAAACTTCTTTTATTGAGACGGTTTGTGCTGCGTGTGTCTCTCCACACTCTCTTCCTCTCCCGCTCTGCGTTGTCACGCTGCAGCAACATGAACACGACAAAAAATATATAAGAAGTCGGAAAAAAGTGTTTCCTGTCACCGTTAAAATTTATGGTAAATTATGTGAGACATGCTTCCAAAATAAGTTTGAGATGGAGGAGAGATCATATTACATGTATATGCCAATTTCTAATAATCAGGTTTCTTAAGTGCATGTAGACTCGGAGAAAGCAACTGTCTCTGAGTAACCTGGTTACTTAAGTTCATGTAAACGAAGTCATAGACAGTCGCTCACTATAAAAGAAGGATGGAAAATGTCCTCCATTTTGTTTCACTATTAAATGTTACTGTCTGCAAGCTGTAGTCACAGATAAAACTTTGTTTGTGTTTATGGATCCAAGTATACAGTATTTAAAGGTTTCCATTGTGTCAATAAAGCTCATGTTGACATTTATAAGCAGAGGTAGAAACCTGGCTGATCTGCTGCTGTTTGCCAATAAGCAGGTTTGCTGAAGACCTATTATACTCATTACAGACACACACATACACACTCACATACCACCACTGCACTGGTCCTAGATTATAGTGACCTACATGTAGTGAATATTATTGAATTAGGTTACTGCTAATCAACTGCATGCCCATAAGCACTGCAAGGGTGTCTGTGTTCGCACATGTGCAGAATAGATTATATTGACGTGGTGCATATTTGTAGGTTAGCTTGTGGGTGTGTTGCTGTATACGCAATAAACATATTGTGTGCGTGCTTTTGTTAAATTAGCAGTACTCAGTCTCACTAACTAAAAATAACTGGGACTTGCCAGTAATATACAGCCGACAATGACATCCCCTTAGTGCTGGTTTCTCCAGACATTCTCTGTTATCCCATGTAGTTAACACTCCAACACACTGACTCACACATACACACACACACACACGTGTAGTCACATACATTCAGTAGGCTACGGTAGGCATTGTATACAGTAGTACAAGGAAGGCCAGCTCCAGTGGCAATATAGAAATAGATCATAGTGTGGCTGGCGGTGCAGCGACTGAAAACTCATTACTGCTGGCCTAGATATTCACATTTATACCCTTTTCCTCTGGTGTCATGTTCAAAATTGAGATCTTCACGCATTCATGTGTAAATGCATGTACAGAACATGGACATATCTACTATAAGTTTGCACCCAGACATCAGCTAGACTTCTCTCTGCCACCAGATACACAAATCTCTCTCTGTATATATCTGTCCCAGCTTCATTCGACCATCTTGCTTCCTCCTGAGTGAAAATTGTAGTATGAAATATGTGTATGGATTTTTTTAATGGCTAAGGCTCATGATGAGTAATGTAATTTAAATAACTTCCAACACTTAACACAATAACAATATCTCTGTTTGTCATAGTATGTAGAAGTACAAAACAGTTCAATGTGCATTTCCTCCAACTCCGTGCTATTTTGCACTAATGAAAGGCTAATGGTCTGCTTCTGCTTGACTGGATTGCAGAGCCTCTCCATGCTCTGAATCTTGTTTTCCATGAGCTGTAATTGTTTTGACATTGTGGATGTGTGACAGAGTGGCTGACTGCGTGTGTCCATGATAAATTGAACTGCATAAGAAAATACAGAGCTTTGAAGGGATGCAATATGCTGCATGCGATTATACTGTAGTAATGAAGAGAGGATGTATGATAGTAGAAGTACAGTAATGTCAAACCTCGCTACCGTGGTGATTGGCAGGGTTAGTGAGTTGTTGTTTGTTGGCGCCTTCATTTCTCACCCAATACAGCTATTCCAAGCACCCATTGTCTACACGTCTCTTTACATGTCCCAGTGCTCATAGTTTCTTCTTCTTCTTTTTTTCATATTTTTAGTTATAGGAGTTAACTTTGTTTTTGAATTAAAATTGCAATATAAGAACAAACAGTTGAGTGAAGAGGATGTTTTTACTGTCTGTGAGGACCGATGATAGTGGAATGAGGCTTCTCACATCCAGTTGTTTTGCCAACACATTGAAAAGTAAATATGGCTTCTGAAAATTGCAAATGGTTTTAAATGTGGCATGGAGCCACACCCTCCCAGTGATGTCAAGGCTGGTTTTCGCTATCAAATGTTAAGCTTGTTATCCGAGGCCTGTTTAACGCTACATAATTGTATTTAATACCATTTGGATTACATACTGCATCATTTCTTGTGAATCCCTGTTAAACATTACAATTAGTGACAAAACAAACAAACAAACAAACAAAAAAACCCAAAAGAACATTAATGTTCAAGTTCCTTCACGCTTTAGTTTGTGGACAGCTTACAATCAATTCACCTTTTATACATATACAGTGCTGTGATTCTTGAAAGGCAATAAACATGCAAATGAGAATGTGAAGTGGATATAGTTGATTACTGGAGGTCAAATCCAAATTACTCTCTAATGAGCGGAGAGTTTCAAATGCGTGTCAAATAGAATAAACCCTTTTTCTTAAAAGACTTGTTGAGTGCCTCTGTTTTTTTTCCCCCCCACAATCACCAGAGCTTCTTTGTTTATTAAGAGCACATAACCTCACAACATTTCACATCAGAGGCTATGAAGGACAATTATGTGTTTTGAATTCTCATCCTCGTAAATTAATTTCTTTAAACTGTCAAGCTCTTTAGAGGTATAAATCAGCTGTGACTATTTCTTGCCTTTTTCTCGAGTGTTAGCTGTTTTCTCTCTGTGCGCCTCAAATCTCTCAGGATGTGCTGTTCCTCGAAAAGAACGGAGCGTTCAGGCCTGTTGCATCTCCCCTAGCAACTGAGTTTCCGACATGACACTAATCTTATGGTGAAGGTTTACTTAATAAGAGGATTAGTGACCTAGGAGGCATACACGTATGTATGTGAGAATGCAAAAAAAGGCATGCATGAAAGAATCCTTATTAATTATGTTAACACACAACCAAATCAACTAGATTTAGACAGGATATTAAGTTGTTTAAGTAGATAGGTGCTGTAACCATACACACAAATACACACACAAAGACACGCAACAGAAACGTTAGACATTCAGGTGCTGAAATATTTAGTAATGAGCTCATTATTCAGATGCTACTGACTTCTTTTGAGTGTGTTGCACATTTACTCTGCTCTACAAACGAGAGCAGAGTACAAATCAAGATTTATTTTATTTGCACAGGGTGCTTCCCCTCGTTGCGGGTTCTTCAAAGTGCACTGCGTCTTCCTAGCTGTGGACAAATTGAGTTTTATTAATTCAAGTTTAAAAATAAACAATAATTAGGGGAACTTTCATTTCAAGCTTTGCAGCACTCTGGGGAGCGTACCACTACAAACTCGACTTCACAGGTACTGCGCTGAGGTGCCCCTATATACACAAATGTATGCTTAGTCTGTAGTATCATATAAATCTTCAAACACAGACATAGACGCATAATCATATAAAGTTTGCGAACAGAAACTTCAACCACCCACCTCTAGTTATTACTGCAAAAGCATCAATAGGCGGAGTAGAGGGGCCTCGTAGTTCCAAGCAGTTTTTCACACCAGTCAAGTGGAAAGGATGTAGTTTGAAGAAGAGATAAATTGCCTCATTACAGTACAATAACTTACACAAGCAGATGACATAATGTTAATGAAAAATACATCATATCTTGAACTTTAACGCATAAGGGCTGGTTAGGAGACGTTTGTCTTTTGATGGGCTTTTTTACTGCAGTCTCTTGCACAACCTCTGCACATCAGAGCCCCACGCTCGGTGGCAATGTGTGACGTGCCTTCCAAAAGGAATCCTAATTAGCTGCACTTGTAAATGTGTATCGCTTCCCTTCATTTCAGCCCGTCTTACATAGCTCTTCTTTGACTGTGGCACCGTGTGATGTGGCTCACGTTGATCTTGGGGGGAAAACAATATCGAACATCTTGCAGAGACGGAGTTCACAGCTTCAAAGATTCCCTGGAAAAGAAAGAAATGGAGATTTGCACAAAAAAAAAAACAAAAAAAAAAAACAGCTACAGTATCATGCGTCCCCATTCTTCGAAGCATCTGTGCAGGTGTTTAAGTACTTGCTAAGTTTTGCTGTCTTACCTGATGTGTGCTGCTCCACTGAACTACTGCAAGTCTTATCTCTGGTGGATTAAGCTCAACTGAAAAAAAAGTGCTCTGAAAGACTAAAGATTCACAACAGTGAAGCTTTAGGAGCTTGTTTTGATTTTGTTTTATGTGCATAAAATATATGTGCACTGGGAGAAAAAAGTGTCATCTGTTTGGTTTCTGATAAATAATCAACATTCCTTGTTTTTTTTCTAGCTTGAATACGTTCACTGTCGTACTCCAGGAAGATATTGCGCAGCCACATTATGAAGGGTTTCTCTAGTGTCTGCAGCTTTATAGAGTTTGATACATTTATTTTCCTCAGCATGCAGAGAAAATGAGTCACTGCTCCAAATGCAGCAGATCTAATCAATGGAGACATGAGCGATTGTGAAGCATGTGCGAACTCTGAGGGTGATGGTGGTAATGAAACGAGTTTCAGGAGATGGCAGATGAATTGGTTTGTGACACATCTAATGGTGTCACTGAAGATCTTGACTTCATCCCACTGATTCACTACATGCACTTGCACATATCCACTCTCTCTCTCTCTTTAACTCACGTGCACACAGCCGTTTGACTTTGAAAACGAACCTCTCAGTGCATTCACATATAGTAAATTTGCACCGCATTAATGTAGTAGTTGAATTCTATCACATACAGTACATAACACATTATCTGTGATAGCATTTGGAAGTTGTTGGGGTTCTTTTTTTTTTTTTTGGAAAAACTGTACTAATCAGCCCGCCATTGATTAGACTGTGTCAGCTATCACTCTGATTGGGGCCAGTTTTGAAACAGTTTTGAAACAGTTTTCTACATGTACAGGTAGAGGGCAATACATTACTATCTACAGTGCAGTTACTGCCTCTACTACCTCTAACATTTACAACCACTCGTATAGCTAAAAGTACAAACACCACTACTTTCTGTATAGAATTCATTATGCTCACCTTCTCTCAGCTATATGCATTTGCATTTTATCAAGGTCTGCCTTCACACATACATATGCAGCTATTGATCCACATTTTATTGCCTCTTAACAGACTCTCGTATAATGTGCCCTGTTCTCCTTTTCACTAAAACACCCTTTGTACAGAACATTGGTATAGTGTACATACATCTAACCTCAGGGCACAACCCTACTGCTCTGTGAAATCTGTCTATCCACCAATCCTGTTTATGTATTTTCTTTTTTCCTCTCCTGCAAGAGATTCAAACTAGTGGCTGCTAAACGAGTAATATAATTGATCTAGTTTAGATTAGGTGTACTCAAAACTTTTATATTTTTGAATAATTTACACATTAAGCACATGACTCGGGGATAATGCATTTACGTGCATGGTTAATTCTAACGTTTTAAAATCATTATTGTCTATATTTAATTGTACTTCAAATCCATCTTAGCACACTCCCCCTAGACTAATTTCTGTGTGATACAAAAGATTCCAATCACATAATAAGGAACGTTTAAAGAACAAGCATTGTCGGCAAACCGAGATGCCTCATAGGAATAAAGAGCGGCTAACTGCACCTTCAGCGGCTCAGCAAACACAAAACTGAGATTTTAATAATAACATTTTACAACTTCAATTAGTATTTAAATAATAATTATAATATTCGAAACAACAATATCCATGTAATTACTGCCATTTAATATTTTAGAGATAGAAAGAACTAAAATTTCTGCCAAAACTAAAGTTGCTGGAGTAGCTTAAACATTTCTAGTCAGACAACTTTATTGACATGATTTATTTCAATTAATTGAAACGTGTCTGGCGTGTACAACAATCAAGGCCTACACGTGGATGCTTTAGTTGAGGTTGGGCTGATTAGTGATTGGCAGCACCATGATGAGCAACAGTGATTATTGCAACAGCAATGCAAGCATTTAAGTTCCAGCACTGTCAGTCAAAGTGTCCACAAATAAAATAATTACTTAATCTATCTTCCATATTAAAGGAGGTGTTTGATATAGATTGTGTTGCCATGTCAACATGCAAAGAACTTCACATGACCTTACTCTATCCACTTGGCTTGCCAATTAGCTGACAAATAAGTAATAGTGCTTGACTACTGTCAATCTGTCACCTCATGTTTATATTAACTTCTACTTTATAGTACTGATATGCTGCTAAAGTCACATCACATTTGCGATATTTGATTTCACAAACATGTCCCCACCACAGGGGGCGATCATTTACCAAGTGCTGACATAATTTGCGACATATACCAATAGTCACTTGGGATTAGTGCTGATTATATCATTGGGATCACACGTGGTGTAGGTTAGGTCTGGACTAAATCTCATAAAGTTTCACATACTGTGTAACAGCCTGGACGAATGTGCAATTGGTGTTGTGTTTTATTACAGCGCTAGACGTGTGACAGTCTGAAGCTTTACATTAACGTACAGATTAACCTTGTTTATCCCACCATTCCTCCTCCTCATTCATCCATCCTCCCTCTCCCTCTCTCTTTGTGATTCCCCAGAGGGTGTTTCGAATTTATGAAAATTGACTCTGCGTCTCTTTGAGCAGATGCTCCTGCTTGGCAGCAAGAAGCGCTTCATTAGTTATTTAAATCAGAATAGCCTGGGACTGCATATCAGGCACTAAATTAATTTGATATATGGCATGAGAAAAATAGAGCTATTAGTGGAAAAACAAAAACACAGTGTCAGTGTTGGAGGATTCACTCTGTCGTACTTTTAACTATTGCAGCATGTGTCTTGATGTCAGCAGGCAATTTCATTGCATTTTTTCATAACCTTGAAAAATATATGCTGCCCCCAGCAAGAGATGAATGGAATTCATAAGGGACGGATCTATTTGTCAAGCTGTACTGTATATATACGCTGGCCAAGTATATGGTATATAAATATCAAATGGTGAAAACACCCTCCTAATGTGCACCCCTGTCACAGAGTATATATATTTACTCTATGTTCGAATCATGAATTTAACATCAACAGCAACCAGTGCCCTGCCATGAATCTTATCCATCCTGATGATGATGTATCACCATAAAAAGTATAGCAGTGTATGTTTTAGACTGTTACACACTCTACAACCTTTTCAACCTTTAGAAATTGACAAGTTGGCCAATTATGTGTATTTATTTTATTTGTCTTGGCATACTTTTATTTTTTTTTGTATGTATGTATGCATGTATGTGTGTGTGTGCTGACAGCTGTTAACAGATAAATGGAGCTCTACACAACATGGGATGGAGACAGTATGTGGATGGCAGTTTATATACATAGGCACAGCGGCTGAATGCATGTGTCCATGCATGTCTAAGCCAATCTTTCCGGAGTTCAGGGTGTTTAGAACATGGCAGAGGTGTGACGAGGCACACTTACGCTCCCGTTCATCCAGACATTCCTGTACTACGAGCGTCATTGTAACCATTACTCCCAACTTTCAGCATCTTCAGCAATTCAGCCATCTTCTCTCGAGTCCTTCTCCCCATGCTCTTCCGGTCCATTTAGACCACTGTATGTATTTAGTTGCTAGTTCCGGCTCCCAATTTGTGTTGCGCAGTCCGCCACCTTGCATTAAGCGCTCTCACTTAACACGTCATTTGTAACAATTTGTTGCCTGTTTATATGGAAATCACTATTCCAATTATACTAAACGGCAAACAGCCACGGCTGTCAATACTGTCGTCCCAGCTGAGACCTGTGGGGAGAGGGCTGAGCTTTACGTCTTCATTCACCACCGGCACCGTGTCTCCTCGTGTCTTTTTATCTCTGTTGAGCCAGGAGAGATTCAGGGAATATCTGCTGAGTGCTCTCGCATCAAGGACAGTATGCAGGGTGACAACCAGTTGACATGTAAATATCAAAGCGAATATTGGGCATGGGGATAAATTAGCAGTTATGCAAGATGAACTTTTCTTTGTTCTTTGTACACCACTTTTTTTTTCACAAGGCATCATCTTTCACAAATGGATGACTAGGCTTAAAAAGCTAACGCTCTGAGAGATATGGCCTCTGCAATTATACTCTCTTCCCTCAGATTAGTCTGCCTGTCATTCTGTAATCCTTGTGGGTTATTATGAGCGGAGGAGCCCGGTGGAGAGGTTTTCGGTGATCAATCTTAAAGCTTCCTCTCTAATTTTCCACGGTCAGTGCTTCCAACTGGCCTGCCCTTGTCGCTTGGTTGCACCAGCCAATTACGGCCGTAACTATGTCAGCTTATTACAGGACAGGCATGGCCCTTGCCGCCGTATTGACTTCATGCGATAGGCCTTCCAACCTCCAGGCTCCAATTAATTACTACCATGCCCTTGTTGAGCATGCAAACCTAGAGAGGATTGAATAAATAACACAATCACTATACCTGTTTGTTATTATTTTCTTTCCACATAGATTAGGTTTAATTAAATTGAACACATGCATGAACACTGAAGCATTATGACAGGTAATAAAGGCACAATAATAGTGTATTGGTGAGGAATTAAAGTAGAAGATACCTGAACTTTACCAGGTCTATGCTGCTATATGCTGTTCCTCTGTATGTTGTCACAGGCCCAAGACAGATAAGAATATCAGTCACTGCCCTCCCCTGTATAGGAAAGTAAGTAAGTGAGAGGCGTGTACTAGTTTTAGTCTCTCTCCCTACCCAATTAAATATATAAAATGTGTTCCAGCACAGACCTACTACTTTTCTATTTTGCCAAAAACTGGGTTTCTAAATTAATATGACAGATCTCTAATAAGAGATAGACAGATTGCTGACCTGCAGGCATAGTGGACTACCAAATTAGGACACGCTGGGGAAGACCGAGAGAGGATGGGAGAGGAAGGAAAGAGTTTTGGATTTGTGCATGTGTGTGCATGTGAAGTATGTTTGTTAGGAGTTCAGTGACACTTAGTGAGGCTGTGTTATTGATTATATAGTTCTGTCATTAACTGAAGTAGATCAAAGCATGGCTTGTTGGGGGAACATGATTGGAAAGTGTCCTGGGTTAGTTCAGAGGCTGCGCTAATGAACAAATTAAAATTTTACTGCTATCACCAGCAGAGACCTATTATTTATATATATATATATATATATATATATATATATATATATATATATATATATATATATATATATATATATATATATATATATGTGTGTGTGTGTGTGAAGTTGTAACATGGGGCCAAATTGTTTGACAAGTTCTTTTGAAATAGTGTATACAGGTAGATCTGTCATGTCAGACTTCATACTCAGCTGGTCTTTGGTCTCTACCTGATTGAAAAAAGTGCGTAAGAAAGAGACAGACAGCAACGTTGAGTAACACAGCAGGACTGAAAATCGTGTCTTGTCAGTGTGAATCTTAAGTGAAAACACTGCAGAATAGTGCTTGTCTTTCAAAATGACAAAGTTTACGTACTTCACAACTTGATGGAGTCTCTACAAAGCCATCCTGAATGATAAAAAGAAGGCAGTCAGATCAGGTGACAGGAAGGCAGTGAAGAGGGTCCAGAGACTGATGTCTGTCAGGACTGAGTGGAATGTGGACCTGGGCCAACAAATTCAATAATTTTTTCAATAGATTCCAGCCTGACCTTTAGAACCCCCTGCACTATACTACAGACTCCTCAGTCCACGCCCCACACGACTCAGTCACCATCCACATAATGACCATCTAGGCACATCAGGTAAGGAGAGAGCTGAACAGGCTTCACCCCACAAAGGCTGCAGGGCCACATGAAATCAGCCCAAAGGTGCTGAAAACCTGTGCTCCTCAGCTATGTGGTGTTCTCCAACATATCTTCAATCTTAGCCCTCATCTGGAGAGAGTTCCTCTTGGGTGGAAAAAGTTGTGCCTAGTTCCCATGAATAAGACGCCACGTCCCAGAGTCCTCAATGACTAGAGACCACTGGACCTGACATCAAATATTATGAAGGCTTTTGAGAGGCTGATCCTGGAGTCCCTCCGATCTCTGGTCAAACCCTCACTTGACCCCCTCCAGTTTGCCTATTAACCCCAACTTGAAATGGATGACGCCATTATAAATCTGCTCCATCGCACATACACCACCCTGGACAAGCCTGGGGGCTTAGTGAGGATCATGTTTTTTGATTTCTCCAGTGCATTCAGCACCATCCGGCCTGCACTGCTGTGAGATTAATTTAAAAACATGTAGGTTGACACTCCCCTGTCTCCCTTCCTCTTCATCCTATATACCTCAGACTTCAGATACAACTCAGAGTCCTGCCATCTTCTGAAGTTCTCTGATGAATCTGCAGTTGCAAGATGTATTTAGGGTAGGTGGACAGTTTTGTGCACTGGTGTGGACTAAATCATTTTCAACTCAACATCAGTAAAGCAAAGAACCTGGTGATGGACCTCAGGAAATCTGGGAGTCCTGTCACCTGTCTCTCTATACAGGGGGAAACTGATCAAGCGGCCTGGCTCTGTTCTGGGGGTGGAGTTGGACCCTCTACATGTTGTAGCTGAGAGGGGGATGCTGTCCAAACTCCTCTCAATCCTGGACTATCCCTCAGACAGAGGAGCACGTTCAGCCAGAGACCGATCAGCCTTAAGTGCTCCACAGAATGTCGCAGGAGATCCTTTCTGCCTGTGTCCATCAATCAATCTATCAACAATTTCTTGTCATATATTTGTTGTCATTCCACCCTGAACTATAATTATTGACCTATTTTCATCCAATCTACATATGTGGTTCCCTTTCTATCTGTCTCAGTTGAAAGCAACTGTAACAAGGCAAAACAATTTCCCTCCGGGATTAATAAAGTTTTTTTTGAATCTTGAATACAACACAATAAGCTTCAGTCCCTGGTTCAGTGCACTTGTTAGTAGTGAATATTAAAGATTTTCTAACTACAAGTGGAGATTTTACAGAAATACTCTGCTGGCCTCAAAGTCATTCCTTAGCTGATTGTATACACTGTGTGCACTCATTATGTGGCCCAGCCATTCCCACAGGCATGAATGGGGGGTTGGCCTTTTTGTCAGTGGATAAAAAGGGAGGTATGACTATCTCAACTCATCTAGAGGCACCGGTTCCCTCTCTGTCTTTTTCCCCCCCACTTACTGTCGCTCTGCCTCTTTTCGTGAGACCTTCTCTTCCTTTGTGATGCCTTCACAGTCCTCCCTCTCCATTAACTGCACTTTTTTTTCCTCTATTTATCCTTTCACTCTATTCTTTCTGCCCTTCTCTCATCACCCGCCTTTTCACTCTGCCCAGTTCTATTTTCTATTTGTGTTATGTGTGTAGAAGAGAAAACTAGAGACAGAAAGGGCATGAGGGATGGCAGAACTACACTAGTGTGATGGAGGAGAGGGATGGAGGTGTCCAGGCCATTACTTACAGGGGCCAAGTGGTGCCACAGTGTCCCACTATCTGACCATCTTAGTGCCTGACTGGTCTCCACCCAGGCCATTATAGGCCCTTTGTCCTAGCTGTGATATTAAATGCCAGGGACAATAAGACATAAGGGACAATCTGGATTTGTGTTCTATCACATTTTTTGCAGCTGCATCTCTGGTGCTTTGTTCCTGCCTCTGCTCACAGCTGAGAAGATTATGAGGATGCCGACCGAAACAATAACTTCCAGCACTAAAAGAAACACCTGATGAAGTTCCATCTATCATGTTAATCTTGAATGATGGTTTTAGTCTCTGCCTAGAGGCAGCATTCGAAGTGTAAAAGAATTGCGGCCTATCAGTGTCAACCTTGATGAATAATCTCTCACTCCACACACCGCACGCACGCATGAGTAAATGCTGCAGGGTCTAGCCTCGGCCATCAGCGTAGTCATTCAGTTTTGTAATTAGTGACCTGCTGATTATAGGCTGCTTGACCCATGTTGGGGTTCCTCTCTTTTTTGGAACAGGAGGAGGAGGAGCAGGGGAAGGAAGGGACTAATTGTTGGCTGGAGAACGGATGCTGCACTAGTGGATGAATGAGGTGATTAATATGCAAGCAATGGAATGTCCTCCCTGCGCCAAGCTAGGAAGGAATAGTTGAGATTCGCTCATTGAGTGAAAGTGTGTGTGTGTGGCAGAGGGGCCGGCAAAAAAGAGCACAGCAAAGAGGCCTTAGAGGCACAAAGGATCCCTCTGTTGTAGCTCGAGATGAATATACACTGACTCACAACAACAGAGGGCTGAAAGGCTTTCTTTAAGCTTAAACTGTATGATGCACATTGGGATGGGAATGTAATGAGCAGACTGTAGGAGTTGGAAGTTGACATTGGGTTTAGATTTGGTTGACATTGCAGTGTGAAAAATGTTCCAAAATGGGATCAGCAATATACAGGGCTGCTTCGTTGGCTACTCCACATAAAATTGCATTCAAAACTGTTATCCAACCTTTGTTGATGCATTTGAACAGAAGTGTGGATGGAAAGTTACCAAAGGCACCAGCAGATACCACCTCTCATCTGTCATGCTAACTCTAAAATTTCAGGTACAAGATTGTCAGTGTGTCAATCTCCCATCATAACTATTGAGTCACAAATAAGAACCTTATTTATTCTCTCTCTCTCTTTTGGTCAGTGCTGAAATCTGTGATCTGATTCTTGAACCATCGCCATTACAGTGAAATAAAATAAATTGGAATGAATGTGAAGTTAAATGAGAAATAGACTAACGGGTCACACCATCGAATTGAAGAACATCACAGGTTCAACTCTCATAGTTTAATAGCATCCTTCTGTTCTGATCAGGAGATGAATTTGGATTTGCCTGGCAGTGAATCACCTTAGCTTTAATAATGGAAGAACATGTCTCTCCTTTGAGAATAAACCATGCAGTGAGTTGAACGGAGGTTCATGGACAGGAAGCACAAATTAGTCAGCAGTCGCTTTTTAAAGTTTCCTTTTTTCTTCCTCCCTCCCTCTGTTTCAAACTTTCTGTCTAAAATAAATACAAACAGAAATTCACACACGAACATAACCATTCACATGTAGACTGGACATCCTGCTTATCATCATAATCATCGTGCTACAGACAAACACACAGCCGTACACGTACACACAGCTAAAGTGTTTTTTCACTTGGCTATATATTTATTTATAACATTTATTTTGTCAGAACAGGAAGGAGAGTCATTTTATCACTGTCAGTCTCGGTTCTGCTGAACCACTTGAGATGAGTTGTCTAGTCATTCAACTCTAAAAGAAGCAGGTATTATATACGTTTTTCCTTATTCTGCTGTATATTTGAATGATTTAGCCACTCTACTGTATGTGGTTTCTGCTGTTGAGTTTCTTTTGCTATATTATCAAGGGATGGTGTTACCTTAGTAGCACATACTGTAGTATACTGCAGTATACTGCTGTCAACAACCTTAAATGAGATTCCAAAGAGTTACCCAGCAAGTCTTTAACTCAGCTTATGACATTTAGACAGCACTTCATAGACCCCTGGATGGGCTTTATGTGATTCTTTGCATCTGTATAGATGTTTACATCAACGATATGCCTAAGGCTTCTTCATAAATCTGTACAAAAACATTACAAAAACAGACATATATTATAATTTAGTGCCAAAAGGAGAAAAAGAAAATGCAACTTCAAGATTTTATAACCTCATATAAAACAGAAATATTATCCCACTGCCTGTCAGCCATTCTAACATCTACCCCCCAAGGAATTTTTCCTGGCAGGAGTGATTTGAGATTCCCGTTACTATTAATTTAGTTTATACTCATGCACTCAAAACTCTTGCCACATTAGTGCACCGCGGGTGGCCGTCATCAGCAGCTCTTCCACAGACCCGCAGGCCATTCTTCGTTTTTTGCTAACTGCTACAGTTCAAGCTGAAACCATCTGGTCACATGCACTTGCACTGACACCTGGTATTAACAAGCACTATTGTTATCACAATTCTACATCAAATCTCAAAATGCACACTAGGTAGGCAGAGACGTAGTTTGAAAAATATTATGACTCTTTTCTTTGCAGACAAAGATGTAGCTCATTGCCAGACTTACTTAAGATAGTGGAACGGGTTCACACCCACACCTGGCTAAGCTCCTATTATAATATTACTCCATCTGTAATGTATTTTGTGTGCATTTATAGTTAAGCATGTTTTTCATTACCCAGATACAGTACAAATTACACCAGCTGTATGGTCTTAAATTAAATAAAACAAGACAAGAGTAGTTGGTGTGACAGTAGTTTTTATTCACCATCTGCAAAACTCTGTGTTCGTATCATGGTTGCAGTGGTTTTAGGCTCATCATTCATTGTACGCAAGTGTCCCTGGTCACAGAAAACTGGTGAGGGGTCATGGCCTTGTTGCTGCAACGAAGTACCACTGTTGCTGTAGGGGTAATGGGATCTTGTTGGGAAACATATTGAAGCTTGTTTATCAGAAGAAGCACATGGCTTCCCCTGATACACAGCAGGTGAGCTTAATCAGTGACAGTGGCTGAGATGCACAAGGAATTGTACAAGACCTGATAGTAAAGTGGGAAAGCCTGAGAGCCATAAAGCACCAATAATTAGCAGATTTTTCCATTTGATACATGTTGAAAATACAAGCTACAGAAAAGCACATTTTTAGAAGTAATTCTCATTAAACAAGATAATAACCTGAAGCATCACTACCATAATATATCAACTTCATCCCCAGGTAGACATATGTCAACATGTCACTGAAAATACAGTAATATTCCACATCCTCATTTACTGCAAAAAAAAAAAAAAAAAAAAATATATATATATATATATATATATATATATATATATTTTATCCATCTCTAATCCTGTGTGAATGGAAAGCTCAACTTGATTTGAGCATGACAATACGTAGAAAGTGAACAGAATGTCAAATGGTTATCCACACAGGAAGTTGGATAACCATTAAACCCCTAAAAAAATCGCTATATCGTGCATGATTCATCATTGAACCAATTAAAAATATGACCTTTCTCAGTTATCTAAACCTGTTAATTATCAGCCATTGCTTGGTGGACGTGGGTAAATAAAAAAAAACTGACCTTGAAATAAAATGTAAGCTCAAATTAGGCCTCTGCTTTCTCCTTGAGAATGTTTCAGAAATGTTCAGCCAGTTGTCCTTCCACTACATACATGAGATATCAATAGTTAAAGGCACCATTAGCAAAATCACTGCTCTCTCTGTTCTGTGCTTTCATAGCTGTTGACTTGCTGCTCTGTATTTCGAGCATGTTATGTAGAAGGTGGCTTCGTCAAGTTTGCACCCTGTGTGTAGCAAGTGCACTTCAAGGACATTTACCCATACACGCTCATGCAGACATACACTTGCTGTTGAGCCAGCAGTCACACAATAGCAGCTCCCCGTTCCTTTGATGCCCCCCATAGTGCTCATCAAGTCAATTTGTTTGTGAAGTGTGCTTGGCATGCACTTTATTCTTGACATTGGAGGGAAAAAAACATATGCAAACAGTGGCACGCACATCAATCCAGTCTTTATGAAGACTCTGCACAGATGGCTACAGTATCCTCAAACTGAGAGCTTCTCCCTGTCCCGCTGGCATGTTCCTATTGTTTGCCTCAACAACATTTACAGCTCCAGATCCTCCTTGTTCATCTTTACGCACTATAACTGATATGAGATAACAGCCCTCGTGGATTGTCAGAGAATGCAGAGTATGATGCTTTCTGACACTAATTGTTCTCTCATCTTAAGCTGCAGCATCTTAGCCAATCTCCAAAGCACTCCATAATGAGTCCTGTGGCGGAGCGAGGAGGAGTGGAGGGTAGCACAGACAGTGAGCTGACTGATGAAATTCTGACTCTTTTTGTCATGTGTTTATTTATTTATTAATTTTTTTTTTAAATGCACAAATCATCGCACAGATTTATCTCTGCTTTTCCCCTGACCTGTTACAGTTATTGTCTGTGAGGTTATACTGGCTTGTTCGCTGGAAGAACGTCTGCACAAGAGGTTGAAATATGCGTTCCACTGGCTGCCTCACTCCATACTTCATAAAGTGGATTTTGAGATAACAGCCATGAGATTAAAATCCAAATTGCTAGACCAAGCTGAAATAACTACATAATTGACCGGGGTTGACCTTACGCATGAGTACAGTCCAAAGCCGCTTAGAGATACGCATGGCTGATGTTAGCGCTGATGCTGTACGGTCAAAGTAATTATTTTGGTAAGTTTCAGTTTAGACTTGTCGGTAGCTCCAGTTACTATTCTAAGAAAAATATAGACGTCCATTAAGCATTTCCATTTCATGGTAACAGCCGAACAACTAGTCACAAATCACACTAATAAACAATGAAAGCTATATAAAAACACAACGTAAATGTCATGTCATATAACATTATTTACTGTTTGCTGTAATGAGAATCTGTACAATTCGGTAAACACCTTACTGTACATGAATTTGCATTTATTTGGACATAAAAAGTACATAAACTGATGTATTTAAACCAGGTCAATGGAGCATTAATGGGTTTTTTTTTCTCACCATGTGATCACTTTAATTCAAGGCTGTGCACTACAAGCTGATTCCTCCCAGGAAGTGCCTTAAAATGCATATAAACTCATTATGTCTTGAACTTCCATGTGCTTGTGTACTCTATACATTCGTTTCAGACGTAGTATAAAGGTAACTGCTGCAGCTTCATACTGGCATTAGTTATGTAATGGTTTAGCCCTGAGCACACTAATTTCATCTAAATATGTCAGATGGTTGAAGCTAACCCGACCATCACCAACAGAGCTGACATTTCAGTCCAGAAGGATGTGGGCTTCCCTTATGATGTGATAGCTGATGTGAAATGGCAAATTTTAATACCAGATGGTGAGATGGCAATTTAACCGCATGCCTTCTACTAAAAATGAGGTCGGAGAGTCCCAATTATACTTCAGCCAGTTTTATGAAACAACTAAAAAATTCAGACTGTATGAACTGCGTTACAAAATATCAACAGCTTCAACTCAGCATTTTGATTCTGTTGCAGTCTAAAGCACGCCCACCCTCCTCCTATGAAGCACACGTTGTTTATGTTGATTACAAGCCAATAAATCAGCATAAAAAAAGAAGAGACACGAGTATGCATGGGAGTATATGTGTCGTACCCCAGTTAAATGATTCCATCCACTATCTATGACTGCTTATGTGAGTTTAAGGGATAATCCAATCATAGTCATCATTATAGACCAAATGGAGATAGGTGAAAACCCTCACAGTAATGCAACACTTTCCACCGGAGTCATTAAAGCTCCAAGGGCGCCTCTCTCATTACCTCACTATAAGTGAAGGAATCAGTTAATAGGTGAGGGAAATCAGTTAATAGGTTAGAAGGAAATGACTAAAGTTGGAGAGAGAGAGAGAGAGAAAAGGACACTACAGCCTCTTTTTTTTCATTCTTTAAGTCGTCCATTGTTGAAATCGATTGTTCTGCTTTAGTGAGTCCCTAAGGAGCCATTTAGACTGAGTTGGCTGTGGGCTGCACCACATTCTCTCTTTACCTCTCTCTGTTTCTGTGTTTGTATCTTTCTCTTTTCCAAATCCATTCCTCCTCTCTCTCTCTCACACACACACACACACCAGTGGCTAAAGGTGTTCTTAATGGCCCAAAGTTTGATCTACTGTCAAACAGCCAGAGATATACAGTTTCTAGTGAGTGGAGAAGCCTGAGAGATGGATTTGTTACCCCTTGCAATATAAATCCACTTCTAAGTCAGACTGTCTTTGTGTATGTGTGTGTGTGTGTATATGTGTGTGTGTGTGTGTGGATAGATACACTGTTGCCAATATGGTCTAATTATCATTCATGGAAGTGTTTTACATAAATTGATGATAATCATCTTTTTATCTACTATTTTATCTACAGTTTGTCCGTCTAGAACACAACATACCCCCCCATACACATTGGTTAGTATAGTACTCCTAGTGTTTTGTGATTAATATGTTTGAACTGTCAGCTTGCTGCTTCCCTTTGCACGCCCCATGCCCATGGACAGCCGCACACTTTGGGATTAATTAATAGTTTAGCCAGGCCAACACACTTGCAATCATCTATTCATTATGGATGCAGGGATACAGAGGATGATCACAGGTGTGAGAGCGGCAGATGGGGGTAAAGGCAGGGGTAACAGCCAAGAGACAAGAGAAGAACGGAGAGGACAGAAAGTAGGATCTTTTAAGTCGATATGGAAAACAGAAGAAGACAGAGTGGAGGAGAGAGTCACATCTGGGGAGGTTAAAAAATGTGTAAACACTGGATACAGCTCAGAAAAATATAATTAAAGGAACACAGCAAGGGTGCTTTGTGGATTTGTGGACAGATCTGGTATGTTGGTCATGCCACTCTAGGGAGGGCTGGCTAGACAGCGCTGTGAATGCACTATGACTCTCTTGTCTTTATTGATTATGTCAGCCAGGCGCTTCCTATGCAGCTGACAGAACGTTCTTCTTCACTGTGTATGTGACTGTTTTGTCACTGTCACTGATCACAAACTGTACATGCATTTGAAAAATGTTCATCTATGTGTACCATTACCTTAGGACTGTGGGAATGTGTGTGTGTGCCTCTGTGTGAACTTTCAATTAGAAATAACATTATTGCCCATACTTCCCCAGTGGTAACGATACAACCCACTTTGTCAGGAAGCACCCATAAGCCCCAGGGCTTGGTGGCAGCAGCAAGGGAGGTTCCTAATTGAGGATGGACTTTTACTACCAGTTGTACCTCAGAAACTGTCTCAGCCTTTAATCCTGTTATGCAATTACAACTTCCCATTGGTTTGAGGATCAAGACCCACTGAACAGTGGACATAAGAGAAGCAGAAAGAAATAGTGTGTTTGAATTCCTCAGAAGAAGACACACAACAGGCTGTGATTTCAGAAGTTTAGTTGAAACCTGGTCTGCAAATATCATTACAAAACAATCTTACACAGTTTAGTAGCAAAAGCCAGAAGGGCTTCTTCTACTATATGAGAGACCATCATGGGACCTGTTAAAACACAGCCAGATTGTGTTGGTAGGCGACATAGGACTTACAGGATAACTTGTCACATTCAGTGCAACACACTCGTGCATCTCTGGTTACTCATGTGATACATCATGACACAAAGATAACATCTCCATTGGCTGTCAGTCAGCTGCTCTCTCAATTGTAGAATGATAATTTGAGAAAATGACAAAATCAGGACAAGAAGACATTAGCACACACTAACTTACACAGACGCAGTCTCTGATCGCCGCTGAATCAAAGATCGCTTCCAGACGTGCTTAACAGCAACCTTTGTACTACTCTGAAATAATTGTAGCCATTACCAGAAGTACCGTCATGCTTTAGCAAACAGACAGTTTAACCTTTAGATAGCAATGTACGTTCCTGAAAGCCGTGTTATCTGTATTGGCCTCTCCTGTAGCATTAAAACTAACAGTGTCTTTGCTCCAGAGGAAAGCTGATGGTTGCAGTAGTTGGAAATTGCTGTTTCTTTGCACCAGAGGAGACAATAATTTAACTTATTAACACTAACAGAGGTAAGGATGTAGGTCAAACATCAGGGCAACCTGGATGGCCCCAGCATGCCAGTGGTGCTTGTACTGTAGCCTAGAGCAGCAATTATGGCACAAACAGAGAAAGAGCAGCTTTGCCATTAGTATGTTACACAAAGTAAGTAATTTGACCCAGTTCTGTCTTGCTTGGTGTATTACATTTGATATTTTGTGGTCTCTTTAGTGCAAGTCATTGTAACTCACCTTAAATGGTAAGTTTAATTGTGTTGTATATAGTTATTTAGATATGAGGAACATGTCTGTTTCAAGACACCTAGTATATTCTTTGACACCCATTATAATATTTCGAATATTTTATAATATTTCAAGACAAAAACATCTTATGTGAAGTTATTGTCTCCCGACTGAATGGTGGCACATGTAGTCTTAATGTCTAATTTCAGCATTTCGAGTTTTTTGTCCTGTCTCGCTTCATTGATAACTATACTGCTTTAAATGCTTTGTCTCGTTTCCCAGAATAGAAACCTACTGTTAGAATAAGCATTAGGCGTAATGCCTTTCTTTGATGGGTAAAACCAAATAAATCAGAACAGCACTGATGATAATCTGCACACTTTGAGTTGGCGTGTGTCGAGTACTCGGGGCAGCATAAAGTGAACCTTTGTTTTAAGACTTGTCAGAGAATGTGATGTAATTGATGATGTGCAATTTCATCTGGGCTACTGGTTCACAAAGTGCTTCAAAGCTGGCAGGATGTTTGAGATAAAGTATAAGTCAAAGCACTGGGGATTGGGGGAAGTTTGTTGTTTGTTTATATTTCTACACATAAATTGAGCAAACACATTCCAGTGGTAACCTAGTTTGACCACTAGGTGGTTTTGTAGTCACTTAACGTTTTTAACACATGAACTGTGTTGGAGATGGAAAGCTTTGATACACTGACTGACCTCTGCATCATTACAGAAACAGCACGTACCATACATCTATGGCAGTGATTGCACAGTGAACTCCACTGTTCTTGGTCAAAAGTCGTCAAAGGTAAAAGAAAAGGCAAGAGGAGCACCAATGTCGATGACGAGATCCATCCTCTGTATAGTGTGGATATACAGTATTTTATGTAGCAAACTTCAGGGCAAGTCTGAAAGTTTGAAAAGATTTTACTCAAAGACAAAATGTCACGGTGAAAAAAAGACAAGCGATCGTCAATTTATTCCGAGAAATCCTCTTGGGGAAGTGGATATGTGTCCAACATTTTATGGTAATCCAGAAGTTAACAAGCTATTTCTGTTTGGACTAAAATAAGTTAGAAGTCGTGTCTCCGCTGTGAAAGGATGTTTGTTAAAATCCTGGTCGAAATCTCGACGTCCTGACTCATTTTAAGAATACTTGTCAAATCACATTTCTTACTACACTGCCTGCCACTTGTTTCAAGCTAAATAAAACTCATGCCTGAAATATTTTCTATTAAACTCAGTTGGACATTTTTGCAGTGTAGCTTTAGCTTTATGCTGGTTTATATACTCATTTTCTTTTCTTCGGCACCCATCAATCTCCTCCCTTAACACACACAGAGACATACAGTGTTCATCCCTGATCTACTGTACAGTTGGTTTAACCCTCTGGAAAAGCTACATCCAAGATAATCCTGTGTAATATGTGCTTTGCTCTGTATGTATTACTGTACAACAGCTGAGCCTTGAAAATTCTTACCAGGGGCCAGAAGACGTGGCTCTACTGGCTGTACGTTGAAATGCACATCACATCTCATGCTTGAGCGCAATGATTTGACTTTTCAATACAGAAGGTATTTGCAGAGCAAGAGGTGGAAGAAAGAGAAGACTTTCTGAATGCAGGGCGCGATACCACAATGAGGAAAGAGAGCGAGTGGGGCATGCGATTTCAATTTGTGTGTTGACTCGCACACGCTCTTACAGAAAATGAGAGGAAAGACAAGGAACGAGAGAGTGGAGAGCAGAGGACAGAGGATGTGTTTGAGTTCAGGTCTCCGGTGTCATCATCAGCTTTTCCCTGTACTCTGACCTCTGACCTCACTTTAATTTGAAAGGACAAAGCCTTTCGCTCTCTCTGTGCCTGCTTCTCTGTACTTTTCTGCCTTCATCTTCTCATTGCTGATTCCCAGCTCTCAATCCCTGAGTACACCACACATTATATAGTAGCCATTTGTGTGTTTGAGTGCAGTAATTGGGGTTATCTCTGCAGAGGATTTTATAAATGACTAGAGCTGTGAATCTATTTAAGTACAAGTTTGGTGTAGAGAACATTATCCTAAATACTTAGTCAAAGGGACTCTGAAGGTGTGAGCACTTTAAACTAATTTAAGGCTATATTATTCTTTTAATTATGGACCCTTTAACTGAGTTGGGTAGTTACATAAAAGCTCTTAAAGCCTTATGAGCCTGCACGTAGCCTGAGATCCTCTGGTAGAGATCTTCTGTATGCCTCTGGTGTTAGAATGAACACTAGAGGTGACAGCGCTTTTGCAGTTAGAGCCCCCAAAGTTTCCTCCATCTATTCTTTGGAACTGGTTTTCTAAAGTATTGATGTTGTAGTTGTTGCACTATCAGGTGAGGAGAGTGTCCAGGGTGTTAGGATCCTCTAATGATGCCATGTACTACTGACACAGTGGGTGTACAAAGAGTCTACATACATCACCCAGTAATTTTACTGCAGTTTGTATTATTGGTGAAGTTGCCAGCCTACCCAGTGATACCTGTGGTTACTGTGTGACTATGTTTTGCATGTTTTTTTCATTAGAACCAGGGAAGAACATTTTCTAATCTTCATGTTAATATCAGATTTACTGCAAAACAGGGAACAAAATATGTTCACATAAAGAGTCTAGTGGAAATTCTAAATCATGTATAGAAGTATTGACAAATGAGATCTAAATAAAGCTGTTCTAGTTTCTATCCATTGAGGATACAGAGAGGTGAGCTCTTTCAGTGGGGCCTTTTTTTCTCCTGGCTGTCATGACTCTCTTTCCTCCTTGTCCTGGGCTCAATTAATCTCTTTAATAAGTTCTCATCACCCTCTTGTTTCTTGATTTCTTTTTACTCATTCTTTTACACTTTGACTCCCAACTTTTCTGCTACATTAGATATTTGCCTTTTTGCCATCATTGCCATATGTTACAGATTTCTCTTATCTTATTCCTTTTCAAGTAATTATCTCACATGCACCCCTCACTCCTCCATTTAATCACTGTTTTTATTTCTCCTTAACGCTACTCCATCCCTCCTTCTTTAAGCATCTCTCTGTTTTTCACCCCCACCCTCATCCTTTTCCATCCCCACTTCTCCTAGGGGAAAGCTTGCTGATAAGCTGGTTCCAATGTCCATGTCTCTGTGCTCTCCTCTCCTTTCATTTCTTCCTTCCACTTCTTCCCATCTCTCTGAGTCTTACAGACCCCTGTGGACTTGATCTACAGCCCCCTGGTGGCTCTCTGTCCTTCTTTCCTCCTCTCCACTCATATTTCCGTCAGTGCAGCAAGATATAACACTGCATGTGTCCATGAACTTCTTCAGCTGCTCACTTTCTTCCTCTTCACACACTCTCCATCCTCCCAAGGGATCCTTTCAGAGTCTGTGTGTAAATAACGGCCAGTAACCATGGTATGTCTTGTACAGGTTTTTCTCTGCTCACTGTCACATAGTTTACCAACCAAGTAGCCTACTGTGTAGAGTAGAGGATTGTGCACATTTGTCACATTTGAGTCTGTGTCTGCCTGCACATGTGTTCCTCTCCCACATTTACAATGTGTTTCGTGTTATCCTTCTTCTGTGCTTGCGAAGGTCAGCAAGGTTAGAATCTATAGAGCCTCTATGACACATACTGAGGAGGAGATAAGGAGGATGAGGGGTGAAAAAGGGTGGTGAGTGGGAGAACCAATCATCAGGCCGGTCATGACCTTTTAGATGTAGCCTCTTGTCATGCTCATCCAGGCTTCACACCCAAACCTTAAAGTTCTCTGTCATTCTCTGACTGCTTCATCAAATCTTCCCTGTCATGCATAGTGGTCACTACAGTGGACAGCTATTCAAAAGCTGTTTGCGTGTATATTCACGGGTTAGGGGTAGTAGAGCCATTGACAATATTTCTCTGTATTTTTGTAGAAAATCCTAGAAACTCAGCAGTTCAGCGGCTAGGTTCAACATTTTTGAAAATTATTAGAATATGTTAAAATGTGAGAAAACATCAGATTAGCATTATTATTATTATTTTATTTCATAGCGTTCACACAGTATATCATTCTCTGCTATGGGTTTGTTAAATACATGTTTATTTTTGTTAAAAAGTCAAACACATGTAATTCTTTTTAGTTATTTTTTTTGTAATTCTATGAAACTCATAAAAACACATTTCAATTGCATTGTTTTATTATGCCTAGAGAGGAATAAAAACACTTAATTCATGCATAAAAAAGTTAATATTTAGCTGACAATAATAAATACATTTAGTAAAAGACTTAGTTATTACCTTGTTGGATTATTTCTATGGAATATCAATATGCATTAATAATGCATAGGGCATTATTTCCCCCCTAACCTTACAACATCTCCTCTTTCCACTCAGTCCAACCGGTCGAGGCAGCTAGCCGCCCTGAGCCTGGTTCTGCTGGTGCTTGCGAAAGTGGGGTTGTTGGGTTTTCTATATAATTATGTATACAGTTATATATTATAAGGCCTTAAACCTTACATTGTAAAAGTGCCTTGAGATGACACCTTTGATGATTTGGTGATATATGAATAAAATTTTATTGAAATTTTAATCGGATTGTATTGAATTTCCAAAGATTCCAGCTGTGTTCTATTGCAACTTCGCTTCTGTTTTTATTTCCCTAAATAACTTGCATCTTGCAGGTATTGTAGAAAGGCAGTGGGAAATGTCATTGTGCTGGAAACTCCTTGGCCATCTCACACGCAGTTCTGATGAAATATACTGCCCATTTACCATCTCTCTCCTAAAGAATGGGATGTCTCTTTTTAGAGAGCACTGACTCAATTCATGTTCAAGTGAGATTTCAAAATGCTCAGAATAAAGATTTGGCAGTTGAAACTGTCCTGCTGTGAGAAGGTCAGCCCATGCTGCTGCAAGCAACACAAATGTGCGAGTCCCATTCACATTAAACACTTCAGAACTTTCCAAGATATTTTGCAGACTCTGTCTCTCTGGCACATATACCCATTACTGTTTTCATTTTCCACTAATTTTAAAAAAGAATCCAATGGATAATGCCTTTTTTTAATCTTTTCACGTGAAATACATAGATAAAAGAGCATAATTAGATATCAACCAAATGATTTTTGAGCTACGTGTATCCTTAAAAGACTGCTGTCCAAGGTCTGTAAGTGCTCTTCCTGTGCCTACTTCTCAGGCATCAGTTTGGAAATTACACCCAGCAAATGGGACATGGCTACAGACAAAACATCTTCAAGTGGGTGTTTGGCCTGAAGGGAACCACACACGGTAATTGCTCATTTCATACCTCCCATTTACTTTCATTCAAGCCTGTGTGCTCCACTGTGTGGAGGAAGGCTAATTTCTATTTTTGAATCACATCATATTCCCAGCAATTCAACTAACATGCACTTGCATCTTTTACAAAGTTGGTAAATGACACAAATTCGTTACCAACTGTTTAGACGTTGTCTCTTGATTTTGTAAAACCCATGCTTCTGGCCTTTCCTTACCTTTCAGCATCTTTGCTTGTATGTCATGCCATTTTCTTCTTGCACTCAGTCCAAAATAGTGAATGGTGCACATGTGGAGATGACGTGTGACGGTACAGCAGCAGCTATTTCAGGGTGGCCACTGGCTTATTGATTTTCTTGCTTTCTTTTTTTTTCTGTTCAATAATGCCCAGTAGAGGTTGTCAGACAGATTGATTAGGATAGTGTGTGTTTGCACATGTGTGTTTGTATGCTTTTGTGCTGATGTTGGCCGCGGATCACTCTGCATCATCGTTCTATGTGGAGTGAAACGTGCAATTTAAACACTTGTTGTCCCCTTCGGACTGTTGAACAAAACGCCCCAAACAATCAATGACTGAATCAACCACACATACTGTAGACGGAATACAAACATCAATTGTCAGTCGGCTCTCACCCAGGAGGATATTCTCTGATAGAAACCAAACATGGTGTTGAACGGCACAAGCAAAGTTATAGAACACATGTGACTTAAATGATATACAGTACTGTAGGTCAGTAATTTACCTGAAAGGTAAAAATAGATAGTAAAGGTAGATTTAGATTTTGAACTAACGCGATGCAATTGGTTTATTTTTAAACAATTTACCTTAAAATAATCACATCTGACTGAAATTAACTTTGCATTCCTCAAAAACCACTAGTGTGCAACAGCTTAATATTATGGTCCCCAAACCTCAAACCACAGCGGGTTCCCTCCAACATTGTCTCATTCTAGGATCATTTCTGCCCAGACCTTGATTCACTTTGTACAGAGAAAGGTGGGATCTCTGTGAGACGACCATCGAAGACTACCTGCAGATGAAAAAGCCTTTTCAATCCCCAGGACCAAATTGAAACGCTATGATACTGAAAAGAAGGTTAGCCAGGTGGTTCGCAAGAAGACATAACCAGTCGAAGCAGATATTGTAAAGTGATTTTAAATCGAATGACATTTGTTCTCTCCTGGGACTAACCTTGCATTTATATGTCATCTCTAATGCTAAAAGAAATCAAGAACTTCTGTCAAGTAATTTTTCAAATCTGAAAGTTACAGGGGAGAGAAAAGGTAGATATTAGTTTTATAATTTCAAAGCTGAGAGGATGCTGAGTTCACAGTTATGGTTTATCCTTATCATAAGGTAGATTCTGTTATATCAGTATTGGAAATATATGAGTGCAACCTACATTGCTGAAAGCAATGCAGTGCATATAGCGTCCAAATAAGTTTGAATTTGCACCACAATAAATCTTCCCATCTGGCCACAGTTCAAAGTACATGTGCAGCTCATAAAGGATTGAGCTGATTTGAAACTCTTTGCTGTATCCACAGGCATTTAATAAACAACAACGCCTGGACAAGTGGCTGTGGTATTATTTTCAAAACTCAGAATGCAACATTTCTTTTACATTGACATAGATGTAGTCATGTCTTAACTGTCAAACACTGCATGTAAGCATGTAATAGCCAATTGAAAATTGTTGCTTTCAAAGCTCACAATCAAACCTGCCTGCACATTTCACAGCAGGGGACCTTTGGTAAAGCAAAGTGCTAGACGTTCGTAATGTCTCAGTATAAATGCACAGTAAATTAAATGCCAGCTATGTGGCACAGCTTCTTTCTGACCTACTCATTAACCTTCCCCGTTCAGTATATCAGAGGAGGTAACCTTTTCACAACTCACTCATGGTCTTGAGACCAGTTTTCTGACTAGACTAAGGTAAAATGCTGTCCCATTGCAACACATTTGGTATTCTTTTGTTACTTTATAGTCTGTGTGTAATTTTACCATGCACTGATTTTAAAGTAGTTCATTATTTGCTTTTAGCCCTGTGGCAAGACTTGCCTTATTAAACTACATTGACCAGTTAACTTCTGTTAGGGCATGTTAGCTTATTGAAATACTTGCATAAATGCATGGAATTCATGCATTAAAACAATGCGTAATAAACCGAATTTGTCAGGCCAATTTTTTATTAAGACATTACTTTTAATTATAGTTGCCTGTTATACTTCCAAGTGCTGGCAGATTTTTTTCCTATTCACTATTGCACTATTATTAACACTATATGAATTAACATCTCAATGGCATCTACAGGTGCACTTTGCCAATAAATTTAGAACTTATGGAAACCAAACAGAGAATGTGCCACCATTCTAAACTTTCATGTGTTTTTTTATTGTTACTTTATTTATCATTGTTATATATATTTGGAAAAGGCCTATAATTGTTCCTTATTGGTAATTTCTTATTGTTATATATTTTTGTATGGCTACAGTACATGTGTGTGGGAGTGTTTTCCAGTGGGTGCTGGTTATAAGAGTTACCAAGGGACATGTGACCTTGCTGGAGGTCGCTCCAGCTTTGGCTTTTTACTCTTCAGTCTTCCAAATCAATACTCCGCTATTTTACCTCAATAGGACCGAGCCAGAGCCCACTCCACAGCTCAACATCTGTCCCTGGAACAGCAGAGATCAGTCACATACCTTTCCTCTCTGAAACATGAAATCACCAGCAGCAGCAAAGAAGCGTTGCTGCCATTTATAACCATTGTCTATCCCTTGATAAGGCCCCACGGGAAGCTGCAGTGAGAAGTAGGGGAGGTTGAAAGGTTACACCCATTGAGAGAACAGACTAGACAGGGATTTGGGCTCCAACCAGGACAGGAAATGGAACTGTCTCCATCTGGCGGATTGTTCATTATGAGGCACAATGTCAGATGGGTCTATAGTTCAGGCATTGGGAATTGAAGTGAATTTATGTAGTTGCTTTAACAACCTTACCCGAAAAGGTATCAAATAAGTTCTCAGTTAACTTTAGAGGTAGTTCAAGTACCTACGCATTTGTAACATAATGGCTTATTGCAGTGTGCTACTGTGAATGTTTCCTCGCAGAAATGCAGCAAAACCAACACGGGTCATTTTATCCATCCATAGAAAGTAAAAGGCTCATTGAAGCACCTGAACCACTTTCTTCAGCTTAATCTAAAATTAGATATGTTACACTTGGTTGATTGAAAGAAGTTTTCTCCTCTTTCTTTTTCTTTTTAGTACAGGTTGGATTTTGAAATTGATTATGATTACAGTGCTTGTATTGGAATTGATAATGGTGCTGCAGAGGTTAGTAGTGTTGTCGATGGTGGTAGTGATCATGATGGTGGGAGAGGATGTTGCTTCTGCTGTGATGATGATGATGATGATAATGGGACTTCCTCAGTTGAACTCTTTTTTTTCTATTCTATTTAATCAATTCTATTATTACACTGTGTGCTGCTGTAATGGAATACAATATAAATGCTTTTAAATGACTCATGTCTTTGTTGAGGTATCATGGATTTTTAGAAAATATTAGCATGCTCCGAATGGTAGAGCCAAGCGGAATAAATCCAAACAGGGTTGAGAGTTATGTAAGAATATGCAAAATAGTTGTGAGTGTAATACCTGTCTGTGCCACTATATTGCAGAGCGAAGGACCTACATTATAATTCTGGATAGAATCATGTCATACACTAAATTGTCATCTTAAGTAACAAACCTTTTCTCTTCTTTTTTCTTCTATGGTCTTTTGCATCTGTTATTGCCTGAACCCATGTCACCCACCCTCCTTACTACAGGTAAGATACAGTTTATTTTGATTTGCACAATGAAAGCATGCCCTCCAGGACCATTTAGTAGCAATGATCCCTAATGTGACGTTTGCCGCATTGAGCTGAATATATAGCTAATTTTTATTTATTTGCATGCTCCATGACAAACTTGAAAACAAGCATGTCTGATTTTGAATTGGAGATTGCTGTCACAGTCTATAAATCACAGAGTAATTCCAGCGCTGTAATCAGTGCTGCCTGCATTCATCTCCTATCCAACACACACACACACACACACACACACACACACACACACACACACACACACAAATGGGCACGTACAGTATATCACTTTGTTATGTTATTATTTCCTTTAGACCAGGTGACAGTTTTAAGAAAAGCACAGTGAAGGGTTTGCCGGTTCTGATGCACTCCTCTCCCAAATCTTTCTGCACTAAGGGGGGGACCTAATAAACTCAGTGGAAAGCTACAAGGTTGAAGTGTCATGCTGCATCCATCTAAAGAGTCCCCTTTCCTCCATCTCAGTAGAGACTAAGTGGTTCTTAAAAGCAGTGAAAGTGTTTATCTCCCAAAACCAATAGCTGGAGTACAAAACTTGGGAAAGATTAGAAGCTGTCTGTCAGCAAAGTACTGGTGTAATTTCCCTCCCCTCTCAGGTTTAGTTAGAAGTACCATCACGGGGACGGAAATTCTCATGGCCTTTGTAAAGCACAGGAAAGAGAGTTTTGCATGTTTTGTCCAGTTGTACCGTTCTCCTTTATTCCGTGATAATTACAAAAGGTCTGACAAATTCAAGCCCAGAATAAATTTTAATCGGTTAGAATAAGAAGAAATAGAAAAGTAGAATGGATGTAGAGATACAGTATCAAGACAAAAGGAAAGTGAAACACAGAATGTTTGATAGAATAGTTGATTTAAAACATGTAAACGAGATGCAAGTTTGTAATTTGAAGTAAAAAAAGCAACCCTTAACCCCTCCCTTATTAACACCTCTCTATGCCCTGGAGAATCACTGCTACAAGGGACTTTAAAATGAGCAAACTACAAAACTTACAAGTCTGAATGAGAATGGGGAAAAAGAAAATATGTCACTGTCTATCCTGGCCATACAACTGTATTTCTTTCACTATAACCCTTCTTTCTGGGCCAGAGGCAGAATAAAAATAATTCTTCTATCTAAAAATAATGACTTTGGGAAATCTTACTTGTTTTTGTGCTGAATCTAGAGCCAGCAGTCACCCAATTTAGCCCAGCCAGAAAATGGTCCCACATTGCTAGGCTTTGTTTCTGTACAGATTTAATGAATTATTATCATAATGTGTAAATTTTTAAAGCACTTGAAAGTAGTTTTTGTTACCTTGGGTAAGATCCAGCCTAGCTGTTTCAGCCTGCCTCCTCTAAGTTAAACTAAAGTCATTTTCACATATAGTCAGAAACAAGTGCCTACTGTATATTGTGCGGAGTTGTTCTTTAAGACATGCAGCACAAAACAGGAGATTGTTGTTGTCAGACAAATTTTCACTTGGGGGAATAGTGCATTTGTTTACAACGGAGGTTGGTCACTGGTTAGAGCCTGCAGAAGGCACAATATGACACAAAAATTACACCACAAAAAATCACAGTGTTTTGTTTATGCTACATCAAAGTAGAGCCAGTTGCATGATTGAAAATGACATGTTGTATATAACTCTGGTTTCCTGGAATAGAGAAGCATGATAAAACACCAGAAAACACCAAAAATATTTTCCATGCTTCAAGGAAGTTATAGATTTTTTAAAATTAAATTTTTCTTTTTTTAATGCAAGGTCCGCAAATAACTTCAAGGTTGCTCATAGTTGTACTTGAGCCTAACACTGTCTTTTAGATTTAAGTCTAGAAGTATAAAATTACAGGACATCCAGGCCTTCATGTCTTTTAAGCATGCTCGAATCAATTTATTTATTTCATTTGGTTTCATAAATAAATATGTTTGCATATGGTGTTGTACTAGGAAGCTGCTTATGTCCATTGAATGGCTGCTAATCAGCTGTATTTTGTCTCTAGTGCTAATTAGGTAGCATCAGCATATTAGCTGCATGCCAGCACTGCTACTGCTACTTTATTATATATTAAGGGGTGTTTGTAATGTTTTTTGTTCATTTGCTTTTCTGACAGTTTAAACAAACAAACAAAAGCTGAGTTTGGATTAGATTTAACTGCTGTACTCCTAATAAAGTGGCCAGCAACAATACAAAAATGTTTACATGTCTGTCATTTTCCATGAAAAAACAAAAATGTTATAGTTTACCTATATCAGAATCCTATCTCTATAGAAAAATGCATTTAGATATTACTAAATAACAACTTTGTGCAACAACAGAGATGTTCAGAAAGCCGATCTAACCTTTCTTTTGTCACCTGCGTTTACCTACAGTAGCTTATATGACTAATCACAAAAATAGCTCCAAGTAGTTGTTTAGATAAGGGCCATCGATTTTATGTTGTTATCATCAATGACTCATAATTCCTATGAGTGAAAAGATGTAAGCCCAGCAGTGCTGTAGACATTTGTCTTCTCCAAAGTGCAAAACTTTTTAATGTAATCTCTGCAGCCTTCTACTCCTCTGTGGTTACCTGGTTTCATTTATATGCCTGGCTACAGTGACTATCGTGCTCATAAATTGCAAATGTGCTACTTCACAGTGTTTAGATGTATAACTTGTTCAGCCTGATAAGTAAATCATCGTCGATGTTCCTCCACTCTCTATCCATCTCTCCCCCACATTAAACCATATTATTGATGTGCAAAAAGTCAAGCTGACTGATATTGGTTGTTGTTCTGCATGCTCTTATTCCTGCATCATAGATATCATGTTCCACCTGCTGATTTTATGTGTCTTTTTACGTTACTTGGAAAATAACAAGATTAACATGTTTTTCTCACTGCTGGACGTTCACTGGTGCTGTGTGCTCCCAGGTCATGCATGTATTCAGCATTGCTTTTCTGTCCACATGGCAGCATGCTGAAGAGTTTACAAGTGAGGAATGAAGGTGTTTCATATCCACATTCAAGCAGAGCTGTTCATTTAGATAAGAGCAACTGCATATTCAGGACATGAAACAGAGGGTTAGGGCCATGGCCTGTAGATCAGCCAGCAGCCCAGGATTTACCGGCATTTCGGCAGGAATTTAGTGGGGAAACTGGGACTAATCCTGTTTGTAAAAAGTCACAGGTAGAGGGATTAAGGTCTGTTGTGTTGTCAGCTTCAACATAGACACAGTCTTGGCAGTAAGAGATGTGAACTGGTTTCTGAGTGTGTATGTGTGTGTGTTTGTTCGTGTGCGTGTGCATGCATGTGCATGTTTTGGAGTATGTAAGAAGTGCCAGGGGGATTTGCCAGGATGCAGGAGAATAACTGACCTTCAGTAAACGCACACACAAGCTCACACACACTGGCACATGCAGTGTGTGGATATTGCATTCCATGCTTATTCATTCATTCAAATCCTGCTGCGTAGAATAAGAGAGAGTCTGGGATATAAATAAGACATACTTTGTTGCTTCTTCGAGTCAACAGCAAACAGTTTCATTCACCTTCACACATGCTCTATCCTTTCTTTTCAATTTGGCAGCAAAGTCAGATTAGCATTAAAAGAGCTGTCAACATTTGGCTTGTAGGGGTCACCTCCTTATAGAAAACTCAAAGTTGTCTTTTAGTTAATTTAGTTTTTGGCATTCTTGTTGAAACCATTGCAGCAATGCTACAAGGCATTCAGAAACAGCTTTATTGGCCAGTATATTTGTGCATACAAGGAATTTGGCTCTGGTTTCTAGTGGCTCTCAATGTACTCACACATTGTGATAAGAAAAATGTTGTTTCTTTAGTAAGTAGTTTTTTTTAAATCTGCAGTGCAGTTGAAAAACCTTTAGTAACGTAATCAAATACATTTTAATTGAATTTTTCTAAAATAATTAAATAACAGACAGATTTTATGCAAATTAAATCATTCAATTCAAAAACGTGTTTGATGAGTTTAAATCATCCAATCTGACATTGTTTGGGATATGTTGGACCGAAGACTGGAGCAGCAAACAAGTAATTAATATCTTAATTAACCCCTTCAAGATTATTGACAACCATTCAAGCTGACTAGGTCATGAGATTGTCAATGTCAAGTGTGTCCAAAGCCATCATCAAAGTGAAAAACATAAAACACATTTTGTTAACTGTATAATTCCATATGGGTTTTTTTGTAGTTTGGGTGTTTTCAGTATTACCGTACAATGTTAAAATAATACAAATATGTAAGAACCCCTGAAGGTTTAGCTTTGTCCAAACTTTGGACAGGTAATATAAAGCATTGTAGTGTATAGGACTGTGTCATCAGCATAGACATGCTACACCATACTCAGTAAATATATATAGTGCAACACAGATTGTAATAAACAAGATTTAGGCCCAAGATGGATCCTTAATCATAATATTTACTTTTATCTTAGTTCATGCTACCAAGCAAAGACAAAGTTACAACCCTTTGTAATTTCATGGTTTTCTGTATTAATTTATTATAAAATGTGATCTGATCTTTATCTAAGTCAAGAGTATTACCAAATATAATGTGCCTAAAATAATAATAAAAAAAAAATCAGTTTTTTTAAAACATTGTACTGCTAGTGGAAAAAGTATGTGAACCCTTAGAATTAAGAACTTGTTGATCACTTCCTGTAGCTGTCGTTCAGACCTGCACATCTTTCCATAGCATCTCTATTGGGTTGAGATCTGGGCTCTGACTTGGCCACTCCAAAAGACAGATTTTGTTTTTCTGAAGACATTCTGTTGTGGACAGTTTTTTTGTTTATTATCCTGTAGCATCACTCAACCTCTACAGAGTTTCAGCTGATGTACAGACATTCTCACATAATCCTGAAGAATTCTTTGATATACTTGGGAATTCATCTTCCCCCCAATCGCTGAAAGCTAGCCAGTGATGTATGGATGTTTCCTCCACCCTACGTTACAATAAGCATGATGTTTTCATGATCACATGCTGTGCCATTTTTACACCAGATGTAGTGCTGTGTGTTCTTTCCAAATACTTCAATTTTAGTTTACTCAGTTCACAAAACATTTTGCCAGTGTGCTCTTTTCCAAACTTCAGGCGTTTTTAATGGCTGACCACTTCCTAGTAGAGTAGCAACAGTCCCAACATGTCTTAATTTGTAAATTGTTTGCCTAACTGAAGACTGGTGAATTTCTAAAGTCAGACTTTCCAGCTTTATGTAAATCAACAATTCTTCACAGTAGATCCTCTGAAAGATCTTTTTTGGTGAGGCATGGCTCACATATGTGTATTCTTCTTGTACAGAGCAAACTCAAAATGTTTGTTTTTTGTCAGTCAAAGTTCACACCGTTAAAATAATTGTCTTCTAGGTATGCTAATTGTAGACCTATTAGGTTTTTGGAAAATTATTATTGTTGTTCTAAATAAAAAGATCTGAATTTCTTTGTGTTATTATTTTAGGCACATTATATTTCTTAATACTCTTGACTTGAAGATCAGATCACATTTTATGACAAATGAATCCAGAAAACCATGAAATCCCAAAAGGTTCACATACTTTTTCTTGCCACTGTATGACTGAATTCCCTGGAAACATAATACAGTCTGAGACCAACTGCCAAAAACTCAATGTCCTGACAATATATCATCTCCTTCATAGAAATATGACCAGGGTTACACCATCGCCAATGAATCATGAATCTTTCAATTCAAAGGTAGGAAGACACAGCAGGGATATTTCGTGAAACAAACCCAAAGCCAATGAGCTGCAGCCAGTCCGAAGTATAGAGCCTTAAAGACATTCTAACCAAGAGTAGTTTTATTTGAGCGAGCAGCTGCAGCCTTGTCTCCACTTAACTTCATCTCCCTTCCCTGTCCAATTTAATTTAATTCTAGGACACAAGGGGTAGAGCTTTTAGATTATTACAATCAAGCCACTGGTTGCTTTAATGATAGTAGTCAAACTTATTCTGCAAAAATAGCCTCTTCTGTCGAAATTGCTGAAACATTGCAGTTTCTCAATCTCTCACATGTATCGTCTGTTATTCACGATACATTTATAATCCAAACTGCCATATTAGTCGATGCTTCAATGAGCCTCTCTCCAAGACAGAGACAAGTTAGGCTTAGACTTTAGGAACACATCACATATAATCATACTACCATGATGCAATATTGAATTCAATACTTATTCCGTTATGTCTCTTCATGCTTAAAGACACTTTTTATTTCTCCCCATTTCTTCTGCAGAACCTTTCACCTCCCTAGAGGTGCTGATAAAATAATTGAGAAAAGAGAGTCAGGAAGAGATAGGAGTCCAACCTCATATGATGCCAGGCCGAGCCAGCCGGCAGTATATTCCTCACTTATTAATTTGACTTCATGAATGAGCCGGCATTGTGCTGTGAAAATGACTGGAGATTAGCAGTGATTAAAGAGGGAAATCAGTTAACATAAGCACCACCCCCACATCCTCTCCAGCATCCCTCCTAATTAAATGCAGCCATGTGGAGCTGGGGCTTGTCGAGCCTGACTCTCTCCTGGGCTCCACTCCTGAAGCCCGCATATCAAATATGTAAACCACTTTCGATAGCGGACAGATGGAATTAATTATTTCCCACAAGTTGACTGATGAGGCTACATGAAAGTTAGTGTTGATAATCATTTCTGACATTAATGGCACTGTGTTTTTATGTTTCTTCATCTCCATATGAGATGGAATAACTCTGCATACTGTTGAGAGAAATGTAGTCCACACAGTATGTTGTCATGTCCCCTAAATTATGAACAGAACACATATTTTGAAGCCATTTGAAGTTTTGCTATTGTAGCTCTTGTAGAAAGGTATCACATGGTAGCAAAGTGATCTGGGTGATGTCCTAGACAATAGAAGATCATTTCTGAGAAGAAATGACACATTTGATTGGTTAAGGTCCATGAAAAAAACATTTGTCCGTTTAATACGTGTTGAAAAGAACCATTTCTCTGCAGTCTTTCAAAGACTGTGAAAAGAAATCCTCAAGGGTTCTAATGGTGTTACTGAACCAGTACTCGTGCTGGGTAGGTAAGGTGCTCTTCAGCCAGTGGATCACTGTCGGTGCCTGACATGGCCCATTTACTGCTCCAGAGGAAGCTAACTTGCCTGACCCTTTTGGTATTATGTTCACATGGGTGTTTGTCAAATAAACCAGGAAATACATCTCTCTGTACTCATTGTGTATGATGAAAATGTATCCCTAATCATTTTTTTTTTAAACAATGCTTTCTATAACCTTGAATGCCCCCCTACAGATACAGTACCACATTATATGCTCTGAAACACTATGTGAAAGTGTGGCTTTCCAAAATCCATCATGCCTTTCCGCCTTCTGTACACCTGTGTGTTGCATAAACATGAAATCATTCATTCTGCCTTGCTTACTAGTAAATTAGGTCCTGAGGCAATCTCTGGTGTAAGAAAATGCATTTTTACCACACACATACATTCAAAATCAATGCCAAGCTCTGCAAAGAAACCAATGAGACATCATAAACTGTCTCATCCTTCACTCTGCTACACTCTGCTTCATTCTGGTGTTTGCAAGCATACTTTACAATGCAAGGCTTACTAAGCAATTACGTACTAAGGGAGAGCAAATTGTATTCACATGATGGGGAGAGACAGGATAAGATGACCATACACCTATTCCCTCTGAGTCACCACCCACGAATTTTGCCCTTTTAGTTGCAGCTTGTGAGCGATGGTGCACTGCATCTATTATGAAAAAGGTGGAAAGGATGGAGTAGAAGCTGGCGAAAGAGTTATCACACAGAGATGAAATAGTGGAGCTTAGCAGTGCCCCTCTGTTCACTCACACCTTACCATGGGCCATTAGTACGGGTGCTCTTAGGACAGTCTGGTAAACACATAGACAGTGCTCGGCTCATACTTAAACACACAGACACTCTGACTGACTTGATACAGCCTCAGAAAACTGGGCTTTAGACCCTAGAGGCACTTGAGGGCTTGGTTAGATGTTTTTATCACAGTCTCTCAGGAGCAGTAGAGTAAATAGGAATGGGCTAATGCACCTCAGAAAGAGGAGGTAAAGGAATGCCTTAAGAGTGCACCTGACTGTGGCTGATGGCATATCAAAAATAGTTGTAATATTCAGAGTCTTAGGGCGCACTTCATTTGATAGTAACGCACCCTGAGAGTGTGGCTTTTCCCTTCTACAGCTTCTAGTGTCAAGAGAGTATGGCAGGACTAAATGCAGTGGTTATAGAGGCTTGAGATTGGCTTGATTTGACAAAGCTTGCCAGTAACATGGCATTTTCCCCCCATGTTGTATTAATATGAAAGCTTGAACTTTTTCTGAACTGAATTCTTGAAGCTACAGAACAAGTTAGTGGGAAATGTGTGTGATATGGAATGTGTGGGATGTTTACAAGTAACTTGATTTTATTCTGAAGCAGGGTACTGTGTGAATAGTAACTTCTGTTTTTATGGCATCTTCACGTGTTAAATAAAATC
The DNA here is from genome assembly GCF_900324465.2 of Anabas testudineus. Classification (NCBI taxonomy): domain Eukaryota; kingdom Metazoa; phylum Chordata; class Actinopteri; order Anabantiformes; family Anabantidae; genus Anabas; species Anabas testudineus. The sequence continues at coordinate 9,818,148 of NC_046622.1, read as the reverse complement.
TAACAAAGTTGTGTTGTAACCACTGTTACAGAGCTTCTGTAATTTTAAAACTGTAATGAGACTGAGTGAATATCAGTCTGTTTTCTTATTGCTTTTTCCAATTCTTATTGCCTTTCTCAATAAAGACTTAAGTTATTTGTCTGTATTTTATGTTTATTTCTTAAATTTGTTAGACAACGGGATTTAAATAAATAGAGGCTGATTACTCTGGTACTGGCTTGTATCATGCTTCTGTTAGGAGGTCAGTAGTGCAGCTGACATGAATCTGGTTTATATCAAAGTCATTTTTGTGAGGTGCCTTCAATATGAACTTTACACGTAATGCCTTTGTCCTCACTGGACAGTTATATCCCTCTTAGTTGTATGTTAGAGTATGATTCAAGTGCACCTTCAGCATAGAAGACAAAAATGCTGTTTATCCAGGGTATAGTATGTTACACTTCACTCTCTGTTGAAGTTGTCAAGGGCTCTCTGGCTGGTGTACTTGAAGGATGTGTATGTCCATCCACCCCAAAGGACTATTACACTGCAAAGGTGTAGTCACATATGAAGGAATGTCCTATATATGTCCTGTGTTGTAAGCAGAGCAAACCTAAGCCAATATTAGCTAAATGCTTATTAGAGGAGACTAATGTGTATGTGGTGATTTGTATTTTAAATCAGGTGTGGGAATTGAGTTTGCCACATAGGACCATAAATATTTAAAATTGGATTGTTTTGTGTTCATGGTGCTGTTGTCTTGTGACTGTGAGCGTGCACAAATATGTAATTTGCAAACCAATGAACGCTCTTGCTTGGACCCTGATTTCATTTAAACCTAAATTCATATCTACTAAAGAAAAGAAACAACAGTGCACTTCCACATTTTATGTCCTCTGTGTGCCCGGTATGTTTCCACTTCTCGGATTGAGGGAATGATGGCAGGCCCCATAGGGGCTCCACTGGCCCAGTAGGCCGTTATAGCGCTTAATCAAGATAGTCATGGTTTAGCCATGACTTCAGTGCTGACAGCGGAGGTTGCTCCGTGCTGACTCTATCGCATGACTTTGTTTCATTACCCAGTTTCCATTTCAAAATCAGATATTTTTCCATTCATAAATCTTAATGTACTCTACTGTTAGAGTCCAGAGTACAGTGTTGAGGAAAGCACGGGTTTTATCTCTTGTACTGATGATACACAGCATATTCAGCGTTATCTGGGGCTTCCCAGTGATTTCCTGGCAATGGCAACTATTTTATGTATGAGTTAGCAAACCGTGAAGCTTGTGTAGAAGCTATGAAAAAAAAAATGCTTTAGAGCTTCAAGTGATAGTCCAGGACCAGATGCTGTACTATACGCTAGTGTGTGTTTACTATACTACACTGTATGTGAAACTTAACATCTTTAATAAATTTACTTTCTAATTGAAGAGGCCCCATTTCATACATACATTGTTTACTCTTATTAAAATCAAATTTCTTCTTTTACACAATGCTCTAAGAACTAAATATTCAATTTTATAAAGACTAAGGCAATGTCATCCGTATACACAGACATCGTTCCACTGACCACTATGAATCTTTATGAAGGAGATGTGTCCTCATGGAGTTAAAAGCTAAACAAAGATGCACAGATAATACTAATTTCCCTTAATATATCCCTTTGCTTGCAAGGTAGTTATAACAATGCAGTATTATATGTGACAGTGCATCAGCGTCAGATCACACTTTTCACAAATCACACTTGTGTGTTAGCTTTCATGGCATTGACTAATTTTGAAGTGTCCTGTTTTGTGTTTAAATAATGAAAATTTGTTTTTATTTTTTATTGTATAACTAATTTCTTTGATTCCTCTGTATTTAGTGTAATGACTGCATTGCTCAGTCAGAGTGAGGCTTACACCTACACCTAAAGTATTAACCAACAACACACTTCAGCACATATGGTGTAAGATAAAGCATTGCCCTGCGCAATACTGATAACAAACCCGACAGAGGCTTTTACCTATGAAAGATTTTGCTTGTGAAATGTATTGCACAGTCAGCGGAAATAAAACCACCAATAGTTCGCATATGCATACGCACTTGCTTGCTGATGCAATTGCACGCACACCATACTCTTATACAAGTACTGTAAACAGCAGTATCCCCTCACACGTGCACTGACGGTGACTTCTGTCATCAGTAAACACGAGCAACACCCACAGAACCCACAGCTGCTCCACAGTGTGGTGATATTGAGTGTGGGTTCATCACCTTGTGCTCCATTGCAAAGTGAAGTGTTTAATTGAGAGTGAGTTAAGTATAGGTCTGTGCCGTTTTGGACCCACTCCACCCAGCGGCCTGTGAAATAGACTATTTCACGCCATTTCCACCAACAGACGTGAAGGAAATAACACTCATGTCTCTGCACCATCTCTTCTGCTCGCTGAAACATAAACACCTGAAAAATTTTCATATGTTTACTCATTTCATGCATTTCCCACCGCCCTATTTCACTTTGATGCTCGTACGGCTCAATGGTTCCAATCATTTGGAGTAAGGCAGCTTTGTGGTGAGAGGCAGACCAAAAGGGAGATGGAAAGAGATGTTGTAAAGGAATAAAGATGTTGGAAAGGAAGTTGCTGAGGTGATGACCTGATTGATTTTTAAATGAGCTCGAATTTGTGGTTGTATTCCCGTTAGTCCTTGTCTGCAATCCTGTTTGCTTGAGTTCTGATTTGGTCAAGCGCAGCAGTAGCAGGTACTGTAAATAGTCTGGTGCACAGGAAGCATGGTGGGGGGTAAAATGGTTTTGTTGAGTTTTATTAGTTTGAAAAGAGCTGAGAAGCCAACACTTCAGTTGAAACTGTTTTGATTAATTTTGCTCCTTAAAACATGCACATCTACAGTAAGTCTTTGAACAGCTGCTCTAATTAATATTTTTATATTAGCAATGAATCCAATGAGCATTTGTGATGTAAACAGTAACTCTTATATTAATGAACTGACAAAGAATTATCACCCATCTTTATAGGTTGTATACATTTCAGTGTCTTTCAGCTCCATATTTTTGTTTTATGACTCACTGCTTCACGGTTATTCCTCTTACTAATTGTCCTTCCAGCAGTAGCATTATATTTAGTAGTATTTGACAACCACACAACAATAGCAGCTAGCCCGTGAGCATAGACAGAACATTTAACAGCTAAATCGCCATATAGTTGTGTTTTTTGTGTGTGTTTTTGACGTTTTGCAGCTGCAGTACGGACTACAGGGACTGCAAGCTAAGCTAAAGGTTAACTCCCTGCCGACCCGAGTCTTTTTCTCACCAACTATCTGTCACTTGACAAAGAAATTGACGAGCTGCAAACTTTTCACAGTTTGATTCACTGTGCGTTGAAAATCTTAGCGATTTGGCTGAATCGGAACATACTGGATAGGTCTTTAACCATTACAGCTTGAAGTCCATCTCTCTATCCATCATCTTAACCATCTATCCCACCCACGATTGGGTGGTCTGTCACAGGCCTGAGAGATGGTCAACCATACATACTCACATTCCCGCCTATTGGCAATTTAGAGTCACTAATTGCTCTGAGTTAGTGAGTTAGTTGACTCACCCTTTCTGTCTCGGGGGCTGTGATGTTTAGCCTGCAAATACCTATATGATACCTGTATATCTCATGGCAAATCCTGTTCTTTAAACACCTACAAACCTATTGCTTAAGCAACAATATCAGACCATGTTTTCAATAAACTCCTGTACTTCATGACCCACCAGTGAAACTTTTTGACCAGTTACACTTAATCTTGAAAAAAGGCTGTGTTCCAAGGCTGGATATTTTATACATATGCACTACCAATTGCCGGGTGCCAGAGGATCAAGTATAAACTGAATTCACTGTGACCTCATGTGCAGTGGCAAGAAAAATATTTAAACCTTTTCGAATTTCATGGTTTTCTGCATTAATTTGTCATAAAATGTGATCTGATCTCCATCTAAGTCAAAAATATTGTCAAATATAATATGCCTAAAATAATAATACAAAAAAAATGATCTTTTATGTCTTTATTGAGAACAACCATAAAAAACCTCATAGTGCTAGTGGAAAAAGTATGTGGACACTTAGAATTAGCCCATTTTTCCAGCCAGAGATGAACTCTAAACACAGAACTTTAGAACTTTTCATATTCGTTGGACTTCTCATGTGTGGTCCTATTGTGGTTCTTTTGGGTTGAGGTTCGGGCTCTGACTTGGCCACTCCAAAACATTGATTTTGCTTTTCCGAAGCCATGCTATTGTGGACTTGTGCCAGTGTTTTGGATCATTTTCCTGTTGCATCACCCAACTTCTACAGAGTTTCAGCTGACATACAGACATTCTCACATTACCCTGAAGCTGGCCAGGCCCTGATGCAGCAAAGAAGGCCCGAATCATGATTTTTCTTTCACCATACTTTACAATTGGGATGATGTTTTCATAATAATATGCAGTTCCCTTTCATGCTTTATGTAAATCAGCATGGTTCATATAAGCGTATTCTCCTTGTGTGGAGCAAACTGAAAAAGTGTTTTTTGTCAGTCAAAGTATCTCTAGTCCACACCCTTAAAATAATTTTCTTCCAGGTAGGCTAATGCTTGACTCCAATTAGCTTTTTGAGGTCTTTATTCCAAGATTTCACTAGCACTATGAGGTTGTTATAGTTGTTCTCAATAAAGACATGAAAAGATCAGAATTATTTTGTGTTGTTTTTTTGCCACATTAACTTGGTTAATATAAAAATTAGTAATATATGAATTATTATACGTCTTGATTTAGATAAAGATCAGATTACATTTTATGACAAAATAAGGCACTGATTTGGCTTATCTATAAACTTATTAGAATGTGAGGCTGGACAGACTTTGAATGGGATTTTCTTTTTTCTTGCTGGACGTTCTGGTTTCACTTCAGCTCTCTACTCTACAAACCTGCATACAGTATATATACAGTGTTGCCCTGAATTAATAATGTAGTCGTGTCTTGTAATTGCTGTAGCACACAAGTAAAAGCTCATTAAGCTAGTAGACTGGGAGACAGATGGAAGTCTACTTGTCTGCTCCTCTTTTCTAATGAGGTTTTCCCTTGGAAGTTTAGTGACTGATTTCTATTAGAAAAGGGGTTTTAGAGCAAACGTTATGTGATGGGGAGGAGGATAGAGACAGAAAAGGAGGCTATGTTTGTGGTTTTATGTTCTCCTTCCACAGTTAGATTTATTCTTCATTCCTCTAGGGAGAGACACAGTGAATATTACTTATGAATCTTTATCAAAGTTCTTACTTCTTGTCTTGGTTTTGTAGAGAAACTTTCTTTGTCACAATTCTGATGAATTAAAGCTGAATTTAATCTTTTTTTCATTGTACCAGGGTAGAATAGAGTGTCCTTAAAAACTCTATTGTCAAAGACTGCAACAAAAAGATACCTAATTGTCATTCTGAGCAATATGAGTTAACATGGCATGCCACATTTCCATGGTAACAAACCAAGTTGTTGCTGTTCACATACAGAAATAATGTAGCTCCAGAGTGTTAGCTTCTGACCTCATGATATTTTATGAATAGCTATTCATACAAGCTTGATAAAGCCCTGTAGCATGCACAATTCCCAAAGAATAGTTACAATACTTTGTCATTGTACGTATAACAAGTAGGGGGGAAGAACAGTGCAGTGGCTGGCTTATGAATTTTCTTTTCCAGTGGCAAAATGTTGTGCATTAAGTCTAGACTTTGCTGCTAAGTGCATGCATTTTTCATTAATTTCTCCCTCACTAATGTCCTTTAGTCTGATACTTAACTGTGGAATGAACGTCTCTCTCTGCCAGTAGCATGTATTTTATGCATGTAAATGTGATAGGATCATTTATAAAGACATGCTCATCCGAGGTTTTCTAATGCTTCGTGTGTTCATTTTGTGTGGCTGCGTGATAGCCAGGTCTTTGATCTGTATGTTATTCTAGAAGAGACTAGAAATCTAGTTTTAAAGTCTCAATTATGGATGGAATATTGTGTCTTATGCAAATATTATAAATATTACAAATAGTATGCTGACTTGCATTGTTGGCATATTTCACTCTGCCAACAATGCAGTTTAAAACATCATTGTTTTAGACAATGCACAGCATCAATCAGTAGTCTGAAATATGCCAGTGTCTTTCAGAATAGGTTTGGATGTTGAATGGGTGTTTGTATTGACTCACTGTCTACTTAAATTAAACAAAATTTCACATATTGAGGACTAACACCATTTTAAAGTATCTACATTTACTTGAAATTAAAGGCATTATACACACCACACAACGGGAACAAATAGCTCACACTGAGGTTATCACTTACCGTGTTCATCTTCCCCTGTCCAAAGCTACATCCCCTGTTGAGAAATAACTATTTAAATGAAGGAAAGAAGCTGCCTCTACTGTTTTACAGCTTACGCCATCTGGCAAGATTATCATCAGCACAGCTTTGCTCCCGGAGAGCCATTATAGCAAGATGAAGTAAGATGTGTGAAGTATGAATTGTGAAAGTCACTCTAGTACCATATGGAGGCAGCCTAAAGGATTTGACGAAAAAAAAAATCCTGATTGCCTCAATGACATTAACTTTATAATGACCCATGAACTGACTTCCCCTAGCTCCTCTCTGATTTAAAATGTCTCTCTGATAAAATATTGACATGTCTTTTTCATGCCAACATATTGAACATTATCACTTTTTTGTGGGGAACCTCTGAAATTAGCTGCCATGGGGATCTATAGTCTGCAACAGTGATCAGACAAATGCTTCTAAGGAGATGGATGGTTTTCATTAAGTTTTCACAGTGAAACAAAATGGCAACAAATTGCAGGCAGTATTGGTAGTTGAAGTTAAATGGGTGTATAACAAATGTAAACTGTCTCTGTGCTGAATTTTCTCTGCTGTTACAAAGAATCTCAAATCCACTTAATCCCTCTTGTCTGTGTTTAATAGCTACTTGTGGATATGTAGCGCTACAGGGACTGGTATTTGCATTCACCAAGTTAAAATGCAGCTTTCTTGTGTTTTTTTTATACCACATCAAATTAAAAGAGAATATTGTATCATACTATGAGAGATAAAAATGCAAAAGCAAATCAAATTTAAAGCAAAATGTAATAAATTCAAATTGTTCATGTATCAAGCGGTTCCTGCTGGGGACTTTTGTTGCACGCCGTATCTCTCTGTATATGACCGCCAGTTGTGTTCTCAAATGATGCAAGGCATTTACTCAAATAGATCTAGTTATAAACACATTAACTTGTGTTAATGGAGTAAACATGTGCAGGTCAGTGGCATCTCTTCTTTTCACATTTTCAGATCAGTCAGTCATTTCTGGCTTTGTGGACATGAACTGTTTCAACCTCCAGTGATTTCATGGTTGCAAATAACCTGAGCCTGAACCAAGTCCCCGCTGAATTTCACCATGCACATACACTAGGTTAAAATAGTTTGACTTGTAGTCTTATTCCAATTTTCCTGAGATGAGCTCCGTTGACACCTCGGCCCAGCACTGCCAGTAAAACAGAATATAATTTCAATTCCCAATACACCTGAGGTAAGCTTGCAGAGATTTAGCTGGCTGGGCAGAAGGTGCCACAGGTATCACAGGAAGAGAGAAGATGCTATTTTCACACATGCCAAGTTGGAGCAATTTTATTCTATTTGGAAGGTTTGCCCGTCAAAATGCCAGTTAGGGCCAGCTGAGCCCAGTTTGCCTGTGTCACAAATATCCCAGTATCTGGCGTGCAATACAGCTGCGGCTGTTGCGAACTGTGAAGCTGAGGCTGTTCAGATGGAACTGCTCGGGGAGGTGTACACTGTTAAAGAACTACAAACTGGGTTCACAGAAAAGCACACACACACTCAAACAGGCATACATGCATACGAGGCAAAGTAAAGGAATATGCAGGAAGTACACATACACACGTAGGCCACTTGTGCCTGCTGGCATTCCTCTGCAACTCGCAGTGTCATGCTGACAGCCAGAGGTTATTATCCCTGTCTGCCTGCCCAGGATGCCTGTGACTAAAAAAAAAAAACACAAATTCAGGAGGACTTTTTGCTTCACAGGGAAACATGGACCTCTCTAGCTCTCCTCCTCTTCCTTCTTTCCTGCCATTTTCAGCAGCATAAGCAGCTCCCCACACATCAACACCCCCTTCCAAACCTCCCATTTGGGCCACCCACCAGCTCAAGTGACATGTGCCAATCAGCTTGGTGTCAGTGATTGGTTAGACAGTAAGTTATGTCAGCATATCAGTCAGTTAATCTGTCGGTCACAAGCGAGTCCAGTTGGACAGTCAGCCAGTCAATCAAACGGACAGCTTGTCGTTGGAGCAGCTTGTCAGTCATACATGCAAACAGTCAGCTGCATTACATTCATCAATGCAGCACTATGCCATCACTTTCTCTCAAGGTTATTAAAGGATTATGACTCCACCTTAAGAAGACACGAATTTTAACAGTCCAATATGCAATGCAATTAATTATTTTAGAGAGGGGCTGGAAGAAAATGCCATTAGAGCAAAGGTGGCAGCCTTGAGGTGTTAGCTTTCAAAACAAAGTCTGCTCTTGTTTTCTTGTATGGGATTATAAAAACGCAATTGCACATTGTCATATTAATAAATGAAAAATAACAAAATTTTTGGCTTAGTCCGTGTTTTGACTTTGATGTTATTGAAAATCTAGACAGTTTGTTTCCTGAATGAAACATTGATTGTTGCTCTTTTGTTTTTGCTTTTTTTTTTTTGTGTGTGTGTATTTGTACAGGAGCACAAAGACACACAAATAATGACGGGGAGTGGGGATGGGAGAGGGATCGTGTATATTTGTTAGTGAAGGAAGTCAGTTTTGCTGTTTGCTTGTTTATTGGAATGATTCGGGTGGATGCTTCACTGTTATGTATGCAAATAAAAGTGCGTCTGTGTGTGTGTGTGTGTGTGTTGGGGGGTGGGGATAGGGGTGGGTGTTATCATTTTACCAGCTTATTAAAATCGCTCGAAAATTGTACAAATAACAAATCGCTATAACAAATAACATCAAAGCCTTACACGTTAGTCTGCTACAAATGCCTACACCTACCTGTTGCATTTTTTACATTTTAAATTAGCCAGAGGGAAGATGGCTGACCCTGTCAGAGCTAGTATCTGTCACTGTGGTAAGGGGATGCAGCATCAGCACATCCCTGATTTGAACTGGTAATAAAAACATTTTTAAAATCACAAGAACTCTAGATCTGTCCTAAAAATGAATATTCAGGAAATATGTTATGAAAGTATGTGTATCAGAAGATAATTATCATGTGATTACGTTCTCAGAAACTCAATTACAGTCACAATGTTTTTGTATAGGACTGTAATTTTTAGGAGACAGGACTGTGGACAGATGTAAAAGACAAGCTCTAAAATAACCTTGAAGGTTAAGTCAATATGCATAATTAATTTGTAAAGTTCATGAGCACACGCAATCCCTAGGTCCCCTTCTCCTCCCATGTGTACAAACACATACGCCTAAACACACCTCAAGTTTGACTCAATCCTGACCTGAAAATTTGCAAAGGATTACCAGAAAATGGCAGTGCAGTGGTACAATAATTACAGTGTTTTGTCCACTGAAATGATATCTTATTCCTGAAATGGAAGCTGAATCCCACTGCAGTTCTAAAGGCAGCAGCATTATAACTAGTCTAGCAGTGTTTAAGCATAACAGGTGAAAACAGCAAGTTAGAATTCTAGCAGTGGTGACATACCCCGACTGGCTAACTGGAGACCACATGACCTCTAACTGCTGTAGAAGAAACTGAGCCATTTAGCTTGCAGAGTATGACTGTGAGAGAGTGTGTGTGTGTGTGTGTGTGTGTGTGTGTGTGTGTGTGTGTGTGTGTGTGTGTGTGTGTGTGTGTGTGTGTGTGTGTGTGTGTGTGTGTGTGTCCGTGGGTTGGAGGATTATATGTGCCTTGAGTTTGCTGAATTAATTATAGATGATGGTAATATTTGACTGCCACCCTCCCACTTTGCCACCTCTCTGACTCCTCTTTCGAGACATGTTTTGGAGAAAATTCAAATTTGTATTGATTCTCAGATTTATCTACTCTAGTGTGCCTAAGGAGTAAATAAAATACAAGAAATAGCTCATTATTTACCCATTACGTCTAAAATGGTAAAACACTTGACAACATTTTTACATGTAACATGGATAAGTACTTATTATTATTATTATTATTGTTTAATTATAAAGGTGAGGGTGCATTTACAAATCTGCATATTTATTTCACTTTATCTATGTCTGACAGAGTCTTACTATATGTTTTCATTTACTTTAAGTCATTTGGCAGATGCTTTTATCCAAAGTGACTAACAAGGTACAAGGCAAAGCCAGAGTAAGCATAAGGTCTTGTTTAAGGACAACTGGAGATAAACCACAGCCAGGATACGAACCCTGCTCTCACGCATTGGAGGGTACCAATGTTACCACTACTCTATCCAGCTGCATATGTTCTTGTTGTTGACTCTATATTTTAAGCATTAGATTATCATACTTCATTAGGATGTATAAAAATAGTTTTAAAAAAATCTAGCCTGGGGTCCACCAGTACACATGACTAGTAACCCTCCAGAGATAAAGGGTTATTTTAATAACGTACAGTGCCACCGTTTAGTTACCTTTGCTCTGAAAAGACAGCTGTGCATTGCTTAGACTTTTAAAATGTCTTTAAAATATGCGTCAAATCTTATGAAATACAGAACAGTGTCAAGTCATCAATGTGCTGTTCTCAATATACTGTTATTGTACTGTATCCGTTTATGGTGTTTCTATCATTAGTCATTTTAAATAAACTGTAAAGATGATGGTAATGAATGCTGCTGAATATATAAATATAAAATATATCCATTCCTTCATAAAGAGAACACTCATGGCCCTTTCACAGAGGGCTGTCATTGTATACATGGCTCTTTTATAAGACGTACTATATCTCCTAGTGTATTGTACTGATTCATAATACTGTACTGCACGAGTGAAGTTAAATAGCATCCAACTCATTTTAGTTAGATGTTATTAAAAGGTTACCAAGGCGGTTAGCTGAATACAAGGAAATCTAATTTTGATGGTCAAGAGATGGTCGGGCTTCTTCCAGGCTTATCCTGCTGGTCTTCTTCGATTCTGAGAGTGTGCTATAGTAATCCATAATGTCCTCTGTCAGTGTATACCTAGTGAGAATCTATTTAGTCTGTCTAAAATGTCATTTCCAAATCTAACAGCTTGCTAACAGTGTAAGGTAGGATGTTTCCCTGAAGGCAGAGAGGTAGGAAAACAAAATCTTATATCAGTCAGACTCTCCCTGCAGTTCTTCAACCCTCCACTGATGTGTGTTGATGTCTGTGGTTTGGCGAAAGTAAACTAGGCTGCTACAGCTGACTGCAGTGATGCAGAAAACATTGTGATTGTGCATCACATTGTGGATGCTAAGGACATGACCTACCTATGACTAATTCATAGAAACAAGGCTGAAAGCCATCAAAGTGCTTCTCGAAGGATCAGAGCCATCCGGGTTGTTAGTAACTTGCGTGACTTGTTTCTCACCTTTTCAGAGCAGACGTTTAGAGGATGGGGGACCTCTAGAAACCAGTGAATGCTGTTGGTAGGTGTGTGTGGCTCTAGTCTTCTGGAGACTAGGAAACAGCAAAATATAATTTGTGTGCACAAAGGGAAAAAACACATTCCACTTATGTGGAGGGGAAAAAAAAACAATTATACAGAATCAAAGTGTTTAAAATATAAAGTATGGTTGCAAAGTTAATCATGTTGGTGTCATATTGAGTGAATGTTGTACAGATACAGCAAAACAAGTTTGGACAGTTAGTTCAGATGTGTTCACTTAAGAGCTGTATTTTCAGGTAAAATGCAAACAGACAACAGAATAATTTCATTTCAGTTTAGGCTGTGACCTGGGAAATGTTAACTGCAATCACCCTCCGCTGTTTGCAGCTGTGTGCGCGGTGCGTGTGTGCGCGCGCGCGCGTGTGTTTGCAGACATACATAAAAGCTGACATTTTCACACTTCTCCTGCTAGCAGCATGTGTTTGTCTGCACATTTCCCTGTCTGCGTTTCTCACTGTTCACTCTGTCCGCCCAGATGTGATCTTTCTGTCAGCCTGTGGATGTTATAGATTACTCACCCCGGGGTTGGAGGGTTCCTCCCCTCCATCCACCAGGCCTTTTAATGATGGCAGCCTACCAGCAGGGGTGTTGGATGGTGCCAGAGGACAGCTGTGGAGTCTCACTGCTGTCCAAACCCTCTCAGCCCCAAGACCTTGTGTCCATATGGCCTCTATTAAGAAGCAAGCTGCATACAATTGCCTGTGTAGTAAAGGAATGATTTTGAGGGAGCACCACTCTGAAACAACTGACTTGTTTTCTGTCATTTTGAAGGATGAGGGGTAGGGAGCAACAGAGAGACTGAATTAATGTGTGTGCTGTATGGATTTACATGCCCATGAGTGTGAGTGAGTGAGTGAGTGAGTGAGAGAGTTGGTACACGCTGCTGCTTTGGCGAGCCTAAATAATTCAATCTCTCAACCACTATTGTTCCATGAGCCAAGTGTGCTTGTGTGCAAGTATGTGTCTGCCAGCCTTACACATCTGCCTGCATAGCTGATGGTATTGCTTGATCTCCACACCAACCCAATGATAACGATGAGGATGTGTTAAGATCGTCTTCATTTCTGCTGGGATTTTTCTTGGAATGTATTTTACTCCACTACATCCCCCATGGTGACGCTTCTAAGGCCCCTGTGTCTGGAGTCTACATTGGCAGTCGACGTTTTGTTAGTCATACGATCATAGAAGATTGTCGCCCATTGTAATACAAAATCTTAGGTTATTTTCTTGAGGACTGCGCTAAATGTTACAGTTTCAGAAAAGTTCAGCAAAAGTACATTTAGTTCCACTTAGTTTTTTAGTTAGACGCACTGAGATGCACACTCAGAAGGTGGTGAAGCCTTCATTTATTCCATGAGTAGTGAATGTCTTCCAGGCATGTGTGAAAACACATGACAAGTCGTTAGAGCCACAGCGTAACATATAAAAGTTAGTCAGGATGGGAAGTCTCACTCACTGGATCACAGGAGGCTTTGACAGCGCCTCCCTATCAACAGTTGCATACCGTGAATTTAATTGCGCTTTACATCTTCATCTAAGATTTTTTATTTAGTATTGTACTGTATATTCTTCAATATTCACTCTAATCAGGTTTCTAAACCTATTACAGTGACTTACGCTGGAGTTTTGTATTGATTAAATCTAAGAATATTTAAATTCCTAATTAAAGTATTATGCTCTGATTATGCAATGACAAGTTCCCATTAGTATTTTATCAAAACGTGTGGAGACATGAAACTGACAAATGGGATTTAAGGATAAGCTGCTACAGCTGTCCCTTCATAGTTCCAGCAGTCAGTTGGCTGAGCTGGAAGTAAATCTGGAGACGTGGGGATTCTTTTTGAAAATTAGCATTGGAAAATTGTCATTGATAAAATATTGATATACTGCAGAAGCAGAGCTATTGATTGTCCACATCAAAAACACAGGAAGCACACTATGCAACGAGCCTTGCTGTTGTGCATTAGATATTGATATATCAATTCTGAGATGCAACTTGGTGCATCCATATGCTTACGGATAATAAGATAACATTTTGCAGACCCAAATGTACATGATAGTTAATCTTCTTGCTTTTATTTAAAATTATTTACTATATTTATTATATACAAATGTCATAAAGAGATTATCACTCCTGTTTTCACAATCCCCTGCAGCTCATTTAGTCTCACTCAGTTGGAAATACCACAGAAAACAAATCTAGAGCTGCTCTGAATGACGAACTGACATTTGCATTTTGTTGGACCAGATAGGTTTCACCAGAAAATTAATGTAAGGCTCTAAACATTTTAAAAGCAGCTTCAGTGACAGAGGAAGAGATTTCATTAATGCTCCAATGAAAAAAAATCCAATCTGTTGGTATTGATATAAGATTTTTTTCTTCTGTTTTTCATCCAAACAACACAAACTCTCCATTAGAAGTAGACGGAGCCTCTAAAACCAAATATGCCGAGCACACTTGCAATAGATCTTGTGCGCTCTGGTTAAGAGTTCAGACTCTGCAGAGGGAGTATTTAAACTTTCTGGGACAAAATAAAGTGAATCTTATCTTGAAATTATACAGCTGGAATCAGCAGCCTTTTGTTTTCCCTGCAAAGTGCTTTTATATCTGTAGTACAGTTAGTTCAGCGCTCTCAAAAAAGATGAAAGTGAACAAATCAAATGAAAAAGCCACACTGTACCAGAGACATAACAAAGAGATCTTCAACTGATGTAAGGCCGCTGTCATTGGTGGCACATTTTTAATGCGTCTCTAGAGAGAGTTCGGTTGGCATTGACTCTCAGGGTATATCTCGAAAACGTCTTGAGGTGTGACCGCGCTGACTGACAGGCCCCAGAGTCAGTCACAAATCTTGGTTTTGTGGAATATACTAACACAAATATACATGTATGGCCACGCAGAGAGAGAAACATTAACAATGGGACGTTCAGTTTGAGTGTTGAGTCTTTATTTTGCATATCATCCTCGTCTTTTAGATTAAAAGCGTAAGAGAAATGTCATGCTACTGCTAACAACTGAAGCAAGGTCAGAGTCCTGCAGGGAACTTGGTGCACTTACCTCTAGGGGTGGGATTAGGAGGAAAACATCATCAGTGGGTGTATCAGGGGCTATTGAAAATCATTGGCAATCAAATCCACTCCTCTTATTCCTCTGAGAAGTATTTCACCCCCCGCTGCTGCTTCTTATAATAGAAAAGAGTTCAGTTCAGTTCACTTCTGATCGCAAGAGAAATTTTTATTGTGTCCAAAAGGTGCAGAGTCACAAAGGACAGATGATATCTCCTTTAACAGTGCTGGAGATACTGAAAGCACGGTTGCCAAGAATTTTATGCTGGAAGACAAAAAAAAAATAAAAAAATCATAAATACACTTTGTCATTATAATTTATTTCTAGAAAAGGTGAAACTCTTAGCCATGCATTTACTACTAACCTTGGCAAGGGAACTCATGACTCAAATGTGCTGACTCATTTCCTGCCTTTATGACTAAAACTGTATATCTCTATATGATTCCGATATTGACAGAGCCTTACATGCAGTTATCAGTGTAGAACACACTTCAGACCTTGGGATATGCTTTTTGGGGGCTGCCTAATGGACAACGCTGGTGCCACTATAGTGTTCAAGCTCAATCAATAACAGCAAACACAACATGATGTGTAACGCATAATTGGATTTTTGAGCCTAAGACTGAATGGAGCCTCATTCAGTAGATTGGTTGAGCAAGAGCTGTGCGTCTGATCACTTTTAACAGCCCTGCACTCTTCATTTTTCTCAAGGCAAGCTGAAAATTGGACACGAAATCTGAGCTCATGTTATCTAGGAAACAGGCTTTTCTCGCGAGTGAAATGAATACATTAGGATGTTAGAGATGAGCAACACACACCAATTATCCACAAACAGTGGTTTCACTGTAACATATATACATATATATATATATATATATATATATATATATATATATATATGTGTGTGTGTGTGTGTGTTTCTCAGTCTCACACATTGCCTGCTCTCTGAGTAGGTTGAACTTGCTGCCACTGCCTCTGAGGCACAAGCCTTTTTTAAATCCATTTAGGTGGAGATAATTTGACTGAGGGCTGGATGTCAATGTGCTTGTGTCTCCGTCTTCATCAGCACATGTGCACATGTTGTTGCTTATCTGTTGCATCCAGTGCCGAGAGCACCAATTGAAGGCAGGTCACGTTGAGGTAAAAGAGGTCATTTTCAGGTAACTGATGGTGTATTGCTTTTTTCCCGTTGTCCCCATCCTTAAATAAGAAAATATCATAAACTGGGCTTAAGGAAGAACGTGTGTGTGAGTGTGACTGTACGACAAAGACAGAGACAGTAGTGGAAAGAAAACAAAACAGAAGAAGAACACTTTCACAGTCTTTGTGGGTGTATTGATTTATCAAATCAGTGATTAACTATAGTCATGTTACCATCCAGCTGTGGCCTAAATCGTTACTGTATATTCAGAAAATAAAATGTGAAACCTGTGTTTCCATCTATTAGTGTTATGCAAATGTTACAGTAGGAGGTTGTTTTGTTAAGATAAACAGATGGTGGTGCTAATTCCTTAATCATGCGCCATTAAACCAATAACAGGGTATTTTGTATGTGCTCATTTAAAGTGTGCATAAATCAGATTATTACTATTGCGTTAATTTGTATGCATCACTAAATTTGCAGCTGTTGAATGGGATACTTTTAACAACTTCATGTACTGCACTGTGCAGTGTAAAGAATCCGGTCCTAACTCTTTTTTTAGCTTAATTCGCACTGCATATAAATGCCTGCTAGCTGCTGGGTAGCATCCATGTTTGTTTGGAAACAATAACTCATGACAATGTCCGTTCTTGCAGGGCTTTTGATATTGTCTACACTCAGAACCACCAGTTGTTAATGACCGGTTGTTAATTGTGTTTCACACGTGCCACTCAGTTGTCAGGTGTGTGCTGCTTCCGCACTGGCAAAGACAAAAAATTTGTGATATCTGGGGGAAACACTCTTTAGGTGTGAACAGCCCAGTCTTTATCACTTGTAGCTAGTCTTTAAGTGTGCACAGGCCTTTAATTTAACATAATGTTCTGCTTGATGTATGTTATATCAATAATATGAATCTGCAACTACTGACTGAAGCTCTCCACTAACGTAGTAAAAGGTCTACTATGGCGACCTGCATTTGCCCCCAAAAATCTAGTGATACAGAAGAATAAAGTACATACAGTATATGTAAGTAAAACTGTGTAATATGTGTGTATGTTGCTGCTGAATTTGACTCTGCAGACTCATGTATATAAGTGTTGGGCTTAGGATAAGGCTTTTCCCACTTTGTGTGCACGACAGAGGGAAACGTTTAAGAGGAACAAGGAACGGGGAGAAAGACATACAGAATAATGAAAAATAATGTTTTTCACCTACTGTGATACTGCAAAGAGCAATTTGTTGTATTAGTAGAAAAATGCTGAGCAGAGCAACAAGAACTCATCACTGTTGCTACTGTGGTGACAACTTGCTCAGTTCCTCTGCTGGACAGCCCCTGTATGTAGTAGGAGAGTTGTGATAAATAATTGAAATGTTGACTCAGCCCAGTGGTCTGGGTCAGAACAAGCTGTATTTTTGTGTGTGTATGTGTGTGCGTGAGTATGAGTGAGTGTCTGTGTTTGCGTGTCATCGTGGTGGGTTTGAAAGACCTAAGAGGCTGCTGTCTGAAAGGCTTCATTGTATATTCAGTGGGGAGAGAGGGCATAAGGTTTGGACAGATACGGAGGTGGAGGTGGTGTGCAGGGGAGTGGGGAGGTAAAGAGAGCGCAGGTAGAGAGAGAGAAAGCGCTAGTGGAAGTGTGAAATCAAACAGCTGTTTCCCATCGCCCAGCTGATGTACCTTACATCCCACTATCACTTAATAATATTTGAGCTAGATGCAGATGTATTGTAGGCCCACACACACACACACACACACACACACACACACACACACCAAAACATGCTGCTGTTTTGTGCAGGAATGAAACCACTGAGAGAAATTTAACATCAGCAGGAACCTGCTCTGTGTTTTTCAGGACTTAATTTATAGTTGTAATTAACTCTGTAAGACTTGAAGGCTGGATGCGCTAATCTGGATGAACATTTCTAGAGGTACCACAGTGCACAATGATCCTCTACCTTTGATTTGAACACAGCAGAGTAGAACAGACACACAGTAATGGGCCACTTAATGCTATTGAAAATCCCACTTGGTGGTTGGTGTGAATAGGAAAAGTTAATGAGAGGCTATTGTGGAAGTGTAATCACTTCCACAATATGTAATTTATCAATTCGATGTACTCACAAACATTTTTTACCCAAACTTTACCTAGTTTAAGTTGCTGTTGCTGTTTTGGTTTGTGCAGATATAAAAGATGGGTTTAAAAGATAAACAGAATATTTATCTTAACCATTCACTGTCAATGTGGGGAGCAAAGAAGAAAGCACATTTTCTTTGGCATTTAGAGGTTGTGCAGTATGTCAGAGAGATGCTCCCTTTGAAGCTGTCATAGAGAAATGCAGTGAACTCGTGGTAGGATGTGAATATACTGGAGAGCAGAAGGTGTTACAGCTAAGAATATGGTGGAGAGCCATGGAGAAAAGAAAGATACGTGACTATTTTGGTAGGTGGACCGTACAAGGGCTGTAGCTTTCCACTTGAGGCAAATCAGTGCTATCTTTGTACAGAGTCGAGATTCTATCGTGAAAGTCTCTAGATCCAGTTTTCATGTTTAGTACAGCTGAGTTTTACCCAGTTTTTCTGCCTTCTTACAGTTGATTGACATGTAAGAAGTAATCCATCAAAGGATTTAAATGCACCAAGCAGAGGGAACCAACCATCGAACAAGCAGAGCACATTGAAATTCTCTTACACGCACAGAGTGAATTATCCCGCTTATCCCATGGTCATGCCAAAAATGTAAATACCAGCATTTCTCTCTCTCTCCATACATGTCTTCTGAACATCTTTTATCAGGCAGGTACTGCTGCTTCTCTGGTTTACTGGGACATGATGGCTGCCCCACTAAGCCCTTACTCTACACAGTAATCCTTGATCTAGTGCATTCATGCCACCATGACAATGACTGCCCCAGTTCCGATTGAACCAAGCAAGCCGGAACAAGACATTGTTTTGCCCTGAGTTCTGTGAAATAGATGCAATGAAAGTGGTAGCTTGAAAGCCACTGTTAACCCATGACCATTATCTGCGAATAGTGAGCACAGACAGAAAGTGTATATAGGATGTAGTATGGCAGTATTAAACACACAGGGTAATTATGTTTAATTAAGGGTCTAAGCAGCACAAATATTTTATTTGAGTTTAAAGTCACATTATTCCACATAAAGCAAATTAGTTAATTAAGACATTAATACAGCCAATCAGACATTGCTGCTACTAAATAAGTAAATAAAAAGAAAGATAAACACAAACTGTTTGCCAGCGAGGGCGGACCAATGTGTGCAGTTTGTGTTTCTACCTAGTACCCATTCACTTCTATTGAATTTAGAATCAAGTGTCACCTCTAATCAAGCAAGAGCAAAAAAATGGGCACACAGTTGCATCAATACACAGAAGGATCAGATTAGATACTGTTGCCACTAATGTCATATAATAGTTTTTTCTTCAATGTGTGATGCCTCTTTTGGGATATGTGAGTTACAATTGGTGATGAAGTTGATACCAGACGGAGAAAAGGCTCTGACTTTGTTCATCTCTTGGCACAGCTGGTGTGTGCAGTAATACAAGCGGAGAAAGGAGGTCATGAGATCCAGACTGTTCCTCTCTTTTGCTTCTGTTTCATTAGAGATGCCCATGTAGTGAAACTATTTGATCCTCCATCTACATTTTAGACCACGATGCCTAATTTATTCATGCCTAAGCAGTTTTCAGCCTAACTAGAGCTGCACAGACCTGTACGTAAGGGGGTTATGGGTATCAGTCGTGGATTGTGCCCATCTTAGCATGACTCTTCCCAAACACTATTTCCATCTGTTTGCAGAAAATAAATGATGTCCTGAAAAGCGAGTAATCTATTTAGCCAGAAAGAAGTACTTTGTATTCTGTGTGTAATCATATTGAAACACTGTCAGTTCACCGGTTCGCCTGGAGGAAGAAAGATTTGGCTCTTATGAATTCAACATGTGTTCCCGGACTTGCATGCACACAGCCCACACACACTGTGATGTACACACACACACACACACAGATTTGTTAAAGTTTAGCCCACCGCCATTGTTGGAAGGAGTTGACTCGGTTTCTAACAACAGGAGTTCTGTCCTCTGCTTTGTTCTTTCTGGTCAGGAGTTTGATTGTGTCATATAACTCCCATACACACACCTACATACTTGGTCACAACCCTTTAATCAAAGCCGCTAGTTGTTAGTTCCCTTTTCAATCACTTCTTTCTTTCCTTCTGTTTTTATTCAGCTACTTACTTCCTTTGCATCACCCCCTTCTTCTGTCATCAGAGGTCCCAGACTGGTAAAGCTTCACACTAACCCTTCAGGAGGGTTTCCTGTTCTTTTTTTCTTTCTGCACATTAAGTTGTGTGACACCTGCAGCAAAGGATCTGCACCTCACACTTGTTGGTGCGGGGGTTAAGTGAGGAGGAAAGACTGATGCAGCCTCGCAGTGAGGCCTCTGAATGAAACATATCTCTGTCTTACAATGATGGCCAGCAATAAATGCATCAGAAATAAAAGGAGTTTAAAGAAAAATGAATTGCTTTCGGTCATTCGGGAGGTTTCGCATCTTAAGGGTGCCTGTATTTTATGCAGCGAGCTGAGACAGCTATTTCTTCCCTCAGATTTCGGACTGTGCAGTTTAATAGCCACCTGATGTGGCACTTACTGCAGTTGGTAAAGATGGTGGTCTAAGAAAGAGTCCACTGTGACTTATCCATGAACAGGATTGTGGCAGTAAACCATGGTCTTTGTTGTGGCAGTCTTGTTCTTCATGCATTCACCATCCACCCCAGCCGTCCTCCTCGCAAACCGCTAACAATAATAAATATGCTGCTTCATTCAATCAGAAAAAAAAAGTGCCCCTGAATAAATGTGTTTATGCTAGCAGCTTATAACTGTACGACCCATTCTCATGCTTTATTGCTACAACTATAGCAATATGCATCCCCTAAATGGCATGTTTATGTGTAAGTTATGAAGTGGTGGGCAGAGGAGCAAAGTTCAGTAACAATTCTGTAGTGAAGGATTAAGAATTGCTGTTGGGCTTATGGCTGGTGGGGAGTGAATAGAGTGGAAGAGCATGAGAAGAGGAGGCATAACAGGGATACTGCTGTGGCATGTATTTATTTATTTTTTTAGCTATCCAGAAAATGAAAAGGTTGTACTGTTACTGGTAACGACTACATATTCTCAGCACGTCTTGTATTACAGTTAGCAGAAAGATAAAGGGAAAAGAAACATCAGAAAAATGCCTTTAATATTAATATGAACTTTTGGCTCCATACAGGCTCAGAAGAGCAGAATTAGTACAGAATTATTGTGATAACATTTTACAACGGCACAAACAAACATTACAATGTCCACTCATTGGGTTTAAGTACGCCTCGTTGCACCGTCAAACTTATTCCAAGAGGATAACTACTATTGCTGCCTCATTAAAGGCCATAGCACAATACCGAAGCCATATTAGACAAATAAACTAATTATCAGAATTAGAGCTTAGGAGATTATCAGTGAATCATGTTTATAAAATGAGCGTTATATTAAGCGTCAAAAGGCTTAAAAACAAGAGTTTTCTCCCCAGATGGGGTGTTAAAAAGTTTCGCATCCAATTTGTTTGTTCGTTTGTGTGTGTTAGAGCGTGTGGCCGTGCATGCATATGTCCATGGAAATGTGCTTTGGTGTCTGTAGGCGGGCGGAACATTTGTTTGTTGGCGGCATTTTCCCCCCCAAGTCCTGTCTGATGGGGATAAGGGAATGGCCTGTGGCAAGATAGATAGAAGGATGTTGTGTTTATTCCGACTGGTCCAGAGGCTAGAGCCCCACCATCACAGCGAGGGGAAGAGGGAGTTGGGAGGAAAGCAGAGGAATTCACCAGAGGAGAGAGATGATTAAGACAACAAAGGGGACTGACAGAGAGAGAAGGGGTAGATTATTGGGAGGAGAGAGATAGACAGGAGAAAGTCATTTACATGGGAAAGTCCGACTGCAATGGGAAATAACTTACACTCTGTCAAGAGGGTAAAGATCTTAATATGTTTAAGTAAAGTCGTTCTATTCCTTAGAAGGCTGAAAGCCCCACACTTAGCTGTGTAGCTTCAATCTGTCTGCTCACTCTTTTTTAATGTTGATGAATGCACCATTTCATCCAGCATTATCTGCACACATGCTGCGTAAACACACAATCATCGTTATAGAGCAATTTTATGAAAACATTTTTTATTATGAGCCAGGCTATGAGTTATATTTTACATGTGGGACATAAAAAAATTAAAGTTTGAGGGATGATTCAGGCGAAATATATTTGTTTTTGATATCTAAGCAACAAAAAAGACGCCAACAAGACACCTGACAAAATGAGGAGGGATTTTTATAAGAAGTGATCTTAAAGAAAGAAAAATGAAAACTTGGCATATGTGTTTGAGCTTCGGTTAGCACAAATTAGTATAAGACTACACTACAATATATTCATAGAGTGGGTTTTTTTGTTTTAACAAGCACATCATATTAAAATAGTGCCAACAAATAGGCTGCATTGCAGGGGTTAGCTGTAACTTTAGAGATCTGAATTTAAAGATCTTAAAAAGTGGTTGTTTGTCTTCCTGCTTTACTCCTCTAAGGAGAACTCCTGCGTTCAAAGAAATGCATATGTAAACACTTTTTGTGTTTTATCCATTCAAAACACTTACAGTACACATGAATAAAAACTAGTCATTGGATTTGGCGTCTGAAATGTATTTAATGTGAAAAACTCTGAACTCACCTCGTTACAGTTTGTGATTTGTTTTTGCAATAGAAGTGTGATGGATCACTCTCTTGATTTTAATGAGCTTTGTCCAGGCTTTGCTTTAATTGCAAAAACAAAACTAAACCCTGCACCTTGTTCAAAGTGAGACAGTTGTTTTGTTTTATCCCTATTTGCCAAATTTCTGTTCATCACAAATGATGAAAAGGTGCAGTCGGGTTTTGCCCCGTATGAACATGCCATGGCTACACTGATATGTCACATGATTTACTCATTTAATCAGCATTGGAGTCTGAAAAGGAAAAAAAAAATGAGGCAGTGAGGAGTTAGAAGTGAGTTAGCAGGTCTCTGTTTCGGCTTGAGGCTACTTTAACCACTATAAGTGTAATACATATGAATCTTCAAGTAAATTATCCGGAGTTAAGTAAGTAAAGAATTGATGTGATGTGGATACCATGTAGTTCCTGTTTGTGTGCAATGTTATTTAATATCTCTCTGCAAGTCTACAGTAAAATATATAACATGCACTAAAATGTACTATTCAAGCTCTGTGCTTTCTAGTTATTTTTAAATTTATTATTTGTTTGATTTTTAACTCAGCATTTGCACTCTGCCCCATCATACACGCTAGATTTGGCAGTCGGATCCAAAACCCTAGAGACAGAACAATATTGTACTAATTTAAGTAACAGGCACAAACATATCTACAGACAAATGCACTCGCATATATTTCCCCAACACCTGTTGCATCTGTGTTGTCAGCAACGTAATCTAACATTATTGATCAGAGCCAAGCAGGAATGTTCAACTAAACAGGCTTTTAACTCAGTTAAGTTTATAATAATGTGGGGTTAGCTGGAACTCATATATCTTGTGTCAGATGCAGATGATGCCTGAATGAACAGCTGTCGGCGCAGCACGTGCGCCAGGTGTAGGGAGGCAATGTTGCAGGACAATCTGTCTGCACGCTTAACGGTGTAACACAAACAAAGGTATTCATCCATCATCAGCCTGTCATTCATTGCGGTACGTATGTACTGTATCTTTCCATCTTTCACTCAGTCATGTGTTACCCTACCTTTTCATCTGTTCACTCATCGAAGCAAACATAAAAGCATCTGTACGCCTTTTTATTTTTTTTTTCAAACCTTCGATCAGTTCCCTCCTCAACAACAAGCTGCTAGATCTTCATTAACGCCGCTGCGTCAAATTAGACTAGACACGCTGCTGTTTGCTCACATCACTCTTCTTACTTGTACAAACAAGCCCTTGCAGCCCCACAAGGCATATGGTGTACTGTACTTGTCAAAATGTTCTGTTTAATGATTCATCTACATAAATTCAAAAATCACAAACATATATTTGGGCTACTTTTAGGAGACATTTTCAAGTTCCTGTCTGCGCTGACAGTGTAACAGGCCCCGAAGCTCTAAAACACAAACAGCATCTTGCAAGCGCACCAACATGCAAGTACACACATTTGTAGCAGCAAGACCAGTGAGCTCAGGATCACCGCTATCTAGGAGCAGGCCTTAGGCGACTCATTCATTTTAAAGACCACCACCACTTAACTTCCCTCCCACGTGTCAGAGCACTGAGAAGAATGTAAACTTCAGTGTGTGTCTACGATATATTGCACAGGAAGAACTGCATGTCTCTCATTGCCTCAGGAAGTCTTCCTTCTTAGGCATTTAAAGATGTTAGTTCTGTCTGGGAAGCTGTAAAAAAAAAACGAGAAGAAAAAAAAAAAGCAACAGCATTTTTGGCTGTCATGGGATAGACAGGTTTTTACCTTTCCATTTGCAATTGTGAATATGTTGTCTAGTGTGGGCTTGACAAGCGAATAAATATGGTGTAATATTTCGGTGATGTAACTATAGTGCAATCATTAGACAGCATGAAAATTATCCTGTCACCTATTCTTAGAGTTCATTTTGATGGCTGCTTCAATAATTGAGTGTCCCTCAAAATGTTGTGGGTGTTATGTAGGGTAACATGGCATTTAATACAGTCATTAATCAATGCCTTTGTTGTTGTCAGAACGATTTAATAAAATATTACTGTAATACACTTGTTTAAGGATAGATATTGACATTATTTCCACGAGAATAATGTGACAGGCCAATCTTGTTTAAAGTGTGGTGGAAGATAATTATTCTTCTTATCTAGACAGTCACTGTCCAAAGCCGTGCCTATTTACAGGCTTTTAAAAAGTACAACCCCAATTCTAAAAAAGTTGGGACACTGTGTAAAATCTATAGAAAAACAGAATCCAAAGATTTGCAGATGTCATAAACCCATATTTCACAAGAGTAATTTTGAAATTGATGGTAGCAACACTTGTCAAAAGTTAGGTCAGGGCCATGTTTTCCACAGTGTAGCATCATCTCCTCTTTTAACAACAGTCTGTAAAATGTCTGAGAACTAAGGAGACCAGTTGCTGGAGTTTTGGGAGCGAAATGTTGTCTTACTCTTGGCTGATATAGGATTCTAACAGCTCAACAGTCCACGGTCTTCTTTGTCACATTTTATATTTCAAAATGTGCCAAATATTTCCAGTTGGTGAAACGTCTGGCCTGCAGGCAGCCCAGTTCATCACCTCAGCTCTTTTACTATGAAGACACGCTGTTGTCATAGATGATGTATGCAGTCTACCACTGTCCTGCTGAGATATGCAAACACTGGATGGGATTTATGCTGCTTTAAAACCTGGATATATCATTCAGCATTGTTCCAAATGTGTATTACATATTATTTTTATATGTGGCTTCTTCTTTGCATTATGTGTCTATGGCACGGCAACCTGTCTTTCACAGACAGTGGAAGTATTCCCGAGCCCATGCAGTGATGTCCATCACAGAATAATTTGTTAAGCAGTGCTGTCTGAAGACACAAAGATCACGGGCGTTCAACATTGTTCCCAGAACACAGAGATTCCTGCAGATTCTTTGAATCTTTTGATGATATGATGAACTGTAGAAGATGATATTTTCAAAGTCTTGGCAATTTTACGCTGAGGAACATTATTTTGAACAATTTCTAGATGGAGCTTTTCAAAGATTGGTGTACCTCTACCCATCTTTGCTTCTGAGAGACTGATTCTCTAAAATGCTTATTTTATTAGTTGCAAAATGTTCTTTCGGCTCTTTATTGTTAGAAACACCTACTTTTCCAGCATTTTTTTAACCTTTGTCCCAACTTTTTGAAAACGTGCTGCTGCCATCAATTTTAATTTAGCCTTTTTGTTTTCTTAAAAACATTTCTCTGTTTAAATATTTGATGTGTTTTCCACAGTATGTTCTGCTGTGAATAAAATATGCATTTAAATGATTGCATTCTGTTTTTTATGTAGATTTTACACAGCGTCCCAACTTTTTAGGAATAGGGGTTGTATGTGTCTATGTGTCTACACTTTCCAGTCCAATGGCTTGTGAAAGTACTATTAAATGTGATACCTCAGTGGGACACTCTGCACACCTACACACACACACACACATACACCCTGACAAGACACTTCATTAGCCAAGGACCTGAATGCCAGAACCGTCTAGCTGCTGTGAACTCTGGGTAATAAGCTCTGGACAAAAGCTCTCCTTACTCCAAAGATGCTGCTAACACACTCAGAGATGCACGCACATGCACACACAGCATGGTGAGTGGATTCGAGCAAAGAAAGCTGACAGCGGTACCACAATTCTAACTAGTTAAGTCTCCAGGGAGTGGTCACCTCACACTGAGAAATGGCGCCTGTGTTGCTCACCTTCGAGAGACACCAGAGGGATAATTGCCAGGCTGCTTCCACCACTCTTCCTTTTCCTCCCCTACCTCACCAAGAGACAACATTGCATTTTAAGCATCAATGTAAAGACGTGGACCATAAATCTTCCCTACACTTGTTATAACCGCCTTTTAGTTGCATTTATCATAAAACCATCCCTGGGATATATTTAAATCTGCATGAACTCTAATATACCACACTCAAAGTGATGCAACTAAAATTTTATTTATGTATTGTTTTTTTTTTGTCTTTTATCATTTTATTTTCTATTCTATTCTGTTCTGGTTCAGCTTTACTTCACTTGAAATTATCGTACACCAATTAAAGTCTGTGAAAAAGGCACACTTCCTTTTGATGAAGCCCTGACCTCTCCTTTATTGCTAATTTATTAACTGAGCTGCAGTACATTTTAGCTGAGCCGAATATTTATCACTTCTGATTTGGCTCCCCATCTCAAGGCGAAGCTTTCCAAGGGCAGGTCACTCTGTGCAGCTGTCTGTGGGGAGCTTTGTACTCATGAGCTTTGTTAATATAAGACGAACATTAAGTAAACAGCAGACAGCTTTCGGGTGAAATGAAATTTTGTTGTAAGTTGGAGATTCTTGCAGCTTCTCAGTAAACCACAGCATCAACTCATCACAGAGCAAATTTAAACTTTTTCACCAAATTTTACAAAAGCTTTTCAGAATGTAGTAGATGAGATAAAGCAGTATAATCCCTAAGCAATGTTATGAAAAATCCAAGAGTGGGTAAGAGGGACGAATAAAACATTTGTAGATAAGTATTTACTGGGTTAGAAAAATAAATTAGCTAAATATTTAAGCTGTTCTTGCTTAAACGGGGAAGGAAAAGTGCTGTGTGTGTGCCAAAGATTAAAAAATTCAGCCGATTTCTGCACAACACCTTACTAATAATTAGGATTTCTAATATTTAGGCTAAAGGCTTAAATAGAAGCACTGCACGAGTAGTATTTCGAAAGAAAAATCACATTCTATCTGCAGTAATGCTCTGTTTACAGCGATAAACCTGCCTTTACATTTGTATATAAACAGGAATCACAAACAAGAAACAGAATTGCCCCTAAATTACATTTTTATTGTTAAGTTAGCAGTAGCATAAGATTTAAAATCAAGCTGCTCGAGCTCTTCTGTCTTCTATGCTCCAGGCATTAGCCATTATCAAATTAAAACAAATGAGAAGTTGCAAAACTTACTAATCAAGCAGAAATTGTTAAAGTACTCTGATTGGCTGGAAACCTTGTTCTACAACTTTTAATGTAGAAGCAAATAACTCAGCACCACTTCCACACTGTTTTGGTCAATACATTTAAATTAATTAAATTTCTAGTAAACATTTAAAAAACAGACTATAGCTGTAGTTTCTGTACATGACAGAACAGTGAAATGTTCAATTCAGACTTTGACCCCCACCCATGTTTAATCAGAACATGCACCACCCACTGATTATGTACCACATGTGGCAGCAGTTTAATTGCAAAGGAATGTCATTTGTTTGTTTTTACCAACGATTGGTGTAGGTTTGAACTTAATATTAGCAGGGGCACAACAGCCTCTTCTCAAAGGGCACATATTATTTACACTGTACAGTAAATCCTTCACGTCCTTGTTCACGTGATGTCCATACCCTTACTTTTCATGCTATGTGCTGTATTGACACTGACCTGATATCTCTACCTTGCAGAGATACACTCTTAGATTTCAAGTTGACATTTGAATCAGTCTGCACCAATGCGGGAGTTAGACTGAAACTCCATCCTGTGCTAAATGAATGAATACATGAATGGATAAATGGGAGGACTGTAGCAAAAACTGCCACGTTCAAGTCCATTCTTGACAAACAAGTATAAACCAGCTGCACATCTCAATAAGCAATTCTCACTCCTACTCTGTCAAACTGGACTTTATTAGCAGAGTCTCTCACTGAAATGTTTTTTTTTTTTTTTTTTTATGCATTACCTTCAAAGAAGTAAAACCTGTATAGTCTGACTTCAGATGAATTTCACTTTAATGAACAGACCAAGTGACACTGTGCTTGGGAGGGATCAGTTCGTTGTCACACAGACAGATCTGTTCTTCTGACTCCCAGTTACATCCTGGCAGGGTGCCCACACAGACAAAACCTGGGCTGCCAGACAGTATTAAAGCTGGACCCAGAGTCACATCAGAAGACACCCCTGGCTTACAGTGTATTGATTAAGGATAAACACTTGAGATGAAAAACTCTCAGGTTTATTATAACCGCAATTTGACTTCCCTTGATGTTGCTATCTTCAAAATAAAGACAGTCACTTTGAGACTTTCTGTAGAGGGTGGAAACATTCAGCTATCAAAATATAAACAGCAAACATTTGATTTTCATTTTCCATCACGCAATGAGAATTGCCTTGTAAACTCACTCACGCACAAGAAATGTGCAAAGAAACTATTTATTCATGACAATGCAATGCAGCAAAATGTGTTAAAACTGTAAATTGGATTTTTATTTTAAGTTTTATTTATTAGACATGGCTTTGCTGCTGCAAGTGGAGAAATAAATAAGATAACTGCAGCTTGAGATTCTGTTCTGTAAGCTTATCCAAGAGGGAAACACAGAATGCAAAATGCATAAAGCAAACAAACTGATAATGTTTAGCAGTGAAAGGGCATATGAGGGCTCTCTTCACATTAAGTAGTCATTACAAATAGCTAACCCCTGCTAGCTGCAGAAAGTGCTTTTTGCACGTTGAGCTGTGTAGTATAAAATATGTATGTTTTCCTTCATCTCAATAATGTTATTAAAATGATGTGTTTAGCAGAACGTTATGATGAAAGCTGTAGCTTCATATGTCAGACATTGTCACCACAAAACCAAAAAGCATGTTCATTAGCAAAGCACTTTGCAGAAACATGTCTTTCCCTTGATAAGAAAATTAGGTTTGTTTAGGCAGCACTTCGACTCTACTTAGTGTTGAGATCAATACACCTCTGGTGACGCCGGTCCTGAAATCACTAGGTTTATCTTGTCACCGTGTGTTGCAGGTGGTTTGTTCCAGTGGTTGTTTTCACAGCCACCAGAGGGTTTGTTAAACTTGAATAGTGAAACATCATATTGAATCACTGTGTTGTAACCCACTACCTACAAAATATGAGTCCTATTGATGCCTGAAGTGAACTAACTACCTTACAGGCATCCGTTGCCTTTCTATCATGGGTAAACATATTATAAATATTAATTCATTTATATTTTATATAACATTTTCTACTCATACCACATATGACCGAGTATACTGTAACAATCACGTGACTGGATATGTGTTTCTGATGATAATCTAAAACAGGGTTCTCTGTAAGTTGATTATGTTTGTGTACTCTGATATGCACATGGGAATGTGGTGATTCAATATTAGAACTTCACAATGTTTTGGAAAAAGCCAGTAATAGCATACTTTACCGTATATGATAAGATATAATTTAATTAAGACAACTGTGGTTTACATGTAAAATCAGAGATGTGATTAAAATACCAGAGCACTGCACTTCTACAGGTACAATTGCTCTTGTTTATAGGGGTTAGTTCACATTTTCTCAGTCACTTTTAAAACTGTGATCTTACAATCAAAGCCTGTTTCTGTAACAGAAAGCCATGCCTAAAAGACGAACAAATGTTCTGTCGAGATTAGCATCAGACTGGAATTGAATGAATAATTCATTTCTTTCAGACAACTACTGAGGAATTCAGAGGAAAATTTGACTTTGCCATGCAGGCGCTGTTTCGGATCCCTCCCTGCGTGGTGTAATTTAGAGGCAGCCAAAAGTGAGAGCAAGCAACAAATCAGTTGCAGCTGTTGCGGTCGTGGTGTGAAATGAACAGTGGAGATGACATCTTAACTAGTCCACTCAACAGGTTACGGCAAAACACAACTTGGCTGGTGCATCAATAGTGTCTTCTTTATTCTAGGGAACATACTGATATAGTTTTTATACAGGAGGGAAGCCAAACATTGTTTTGTATTTTGGTGTCAAAACTAGTTTGTTATTGTTCTCTGAGCAGCATAATTCAAAGCAAACTAAAAGCAGGGAACAAAACCACATCTGCTGTGGAGTCAGACACCTACTATAGGCACAGCTTTTTCATATCCACAATTGTCCTGTTTTGATTCACTGTCAACATAACATTTAAAACTGAAGAAGTGGAACTTCTGGACCTGGATAATTGAGAATCTCCACAGACACTGACATATAATCAATCACCTTTTTAAGTTGCTTTGGCAAATGTGTGGCTCGGTATCAAAACATCTGTGTAAAACATCCATAAGTAAGTCCGAGACAATAAAAGTTGTCTACTTTGAAGCGATGCTCAACATCCACACTAAGTGATGCTACAGTACATTAACAGACTGTACAGCCACTAGAAGAAAAGCTTTCCCTCCGAAGGTCTCTTGTATTTCTGCAACAGTGGAAAGGGGGGCCACAGTAGAGGCCAGCTGTACCTCTCTTTCAAGTTCTGAGGTGCTTTATGTACTGTAGAAAAGAAAAAAACACGTTTGCTGAAATAAGAAAAATAAAATATATATATATATATATATAGATATATGAGTGTGTGTGTGTGTGTGTGTGTGTGTGTGTGTGTGTGTGTGTGTGTGTGTGTGTCAGACTTGGCTTCTATTATTCTCTTTGCTGCCAGAGCCAACAGAGAAAGTGAGAGAGAGGGAGGCCAACAGCCACAGGCACATCCAGAAATGAAGGTAGTCCAGCTGTTTTGAGATTCTGATACTTTGATGACTTATTCGTTAAAAGGCTCTGTCTTACCATCTTTAGCTACAGAATGAGTTCAGCCCAAATAGCATAATGGTAATTTAAATACATAGATAGAATAAAGCCCTGGTCTCTAATTGCAATATTGGTTGCATTAAAATCCAGTGCTGCCTGAAAACATAGTTAACGTCATTTATCTACCAAGTGTGGTTCATTTCTTTGTTTATTAGGGCAGCTTAACAGGCTGCCAGAGCAGTTCAGAGAATGTGCTTACTTTATAGACTCTACTCAAATATTTCCTATGGCGTTGGATGGATTTCTGACTTGGCCATTAGCCTGCTGCCAGCACCGACTGCAGAGAATCCCCTTTGAAACCCTTTTCACAGAGTGCTCGAGTTGATCTACCATTGTGCAAACAGTTTATTGAGTCCAAAACCACAAGCAATTCCAGACAGAAGGATTGATGTTTGGCTTGTCTTACATCTTTGCTGCCACGTCTTTGAGCAACAAAACACTCCAAAGAAGCAGTCAGCGGCAAGCAGCATTGTGCCAGCCAGTGTCAAACTCCTTGTAACTCATAAGAAACTCTTAACACAGCCAGTGAACGCAGCGTGGTCTTTATCGCTGCTTGTTTTTTTTCTGTTTGTCATTAGCTTATTTTTCATATTTGGATTTTTCCCTTTCCCAGATGGATGTGAAGTTACCTTTTAACAGAAGCACTTATCGATTACATGAATTATACCTGAGTTCCACTTTAGCCATTTAGTGTCAGGGTTCCTGGTATACATGCTGCACCAAAAACTCAAGTCACCCTAAAATTCTGGGTCCACTGTATGTTAATGCTAATGTTCATTTTGTCTGCCGTGCTGTAGTAAGAAAAATCCTGCATGTACAGTATAGTCAATAGTGCATGAGTACTGTTTCTTTCTCAGTTGTGGCTGCGGATATGTCTAAATGACAGATTGATGAAACTAGCAATGTTAAGTGACCCACCACAGCATGAACTATTGGATGTTGAAAGCTTTATGCAGAAGTAATTCTACAATCTGAAGTCTTCTGTCAAGTCGTGATGTTTAGCCAATAGTACTCCAGATCGAATGGGAAATAGTGTTTGTGAAGGCAGCCAATAACATCCTATAATTACTGACTTAACTAGAATCGCTGACTTAACGACAGCGTTGGACGGTCACATGTATCTAAGCACATGATGTGAGCCACACACTGTTGGCTCAGCTCCAAAGGTGGATTTTAAATTAGCTGCTGTAAATCTTCTGTGGGATTTTAAATGAAATTTTCTCACACCTAGAACACCAGCCAGATGTTCTGATTTCACAGTTTCGTTTCAAGAAAGTTCACCAAAACAGCAGCAACAAAGCAAAGCAAACTGAACTGAGTCTGGGATCCCAAACAGTCTTGATCTGACCCTCAAACGCGATACGAACTGTGCTACTTTTAATAAAATATCACCAAACAGTCTGGATGAAAAGCCTTATAAATCAAAAGTGTTTCACAAAATGAATTTCTATTCACATCTCTGACACAGCTACTTCATCACAGAGAAGGTTTTCTTCTTTGAAACAATAGTCCTCAAGAAGTTGATTGTGTTTAGCTTGCTCCGCTCTCACCTCTCTCCAGGCCTTTTTGAAAAAAAAAAAAAATAGAAAGAAAGAAAAACAAATGCAAATCTATAAAATGACAGCTCCCAGTGTTCGTAGTAAAAATAACACTACATTTTATTTCTAGTGTGAAGTCCTTGCTCTTCTCTGACATTGTTTGAACTGAACTTGAAGCACAGCATTGTCCAAGTGATTTACGACTTGCGGCGCTCACAGCGTCTCACACACACACACGCGGTGACGCCCAGTGATACAGACAGAGCTTCACCCTCCATCAGATGCATCACAGATATTTTAAGTTGCGCGAAGTTCGTCTAAAATTGCTTTGTCCCTCACTTCAATCCAGATTAGTATCACACACTTCAAGGTTATCGCAGCTTGCGCACATACATACCGAGAAAAAGCATGCAAACCAATGAAACATTTGCACAACTGCCTTTTGCATTCAAATGTTGTGTACTGTATGAGCATGTCATTTCCCACTGTTACTACACCCCTGCAATCTGTCTTTGTCTGAACCAATTTTCTGTGCCTCACACACACACACACACTTCTGTCACTGACTGATATTCAACACAATAAATTTGACACAGTCATTTAAAAGAAACATCAAATTCCCACAAATGCATGAACAGCTCCCATGTAAAAATGAACTATCCTTTTTACAATCCTCATAACAACACTCTGTAAATTCAGCTCTTTTTCACCCAGCGTATACTGCACTTTTAACACCACTAATATAAAAACATGATGCCTGTGCAGTGATAAATAGTGTCTATTAAACGTTTTTACCCGTTCCACAAAACCCTCGCTAGATAAATGGAAAGAATAAATAAATAAATAAATAAATAAATAAATAAAACGCACCTTTTAATTTCTTTGTAGTCATAGCAACAGAGGCTAACAGAAAACAAATGTGGTTTAAATGTTAAGCCGGAAATTTTTTTAAGGTGCAGCTGTCAGTAACAAAATAATTGTGGTAATGGAAATTTCTTCATGGGTCACAGTTTGGTTTCCACCTTTCTACAGTCACATTTCAAGCTTCATCCGCTGTTAAATCTACTATGACAAGAATCCAAGAAATTACCTTGCCACCATGGGGTTATGCGTGACTGTAGTCAGACTGCTCGTACCTGTGGCTGAAAAGGCCGCCTCCGTCTTGTTTGTTTCTTTCCTCAGGATCAAATTGAATCATCTGTCAGTGCTTCTGTAGCTATAGAAACTTTCCTAAAGTTCATCTCCGGTTGTCATAGACGAGTAAAACGGCAAACTTTTCAGCCTGCCCTGAGAGCTCAGCTTGTTAGACGCAGTTCTCTGCGTGGGTAGTTTATACCTATCATGTGTGTGTGTGTGTGTGTGTATGCGATTGACTGTTGGATGGTGAGTCACCTGTGTATGTATGCATGTATGTGTGCTCCTGTGTGGATGAACGTTTTGGTTGTGACAGTGATGTCGCAGACGCGCGTTCAGGTTTATGCAACTGCGTGCATGTGCTCGGTTCACATCTTGTGTGAGTTTGTCAATTTAAAGTGTACAATCCCGAGATGCAGTTAGTTTTTGAGCTGTGTCCTGAGTGGGTGCAGGCATACAGGACTTGGCACTGATTTGCTATCTTTCCCTCACAAACCGTTTAGCTTTAAGGACTTTTCTCTCTGACTGAACAAAGTTCTTATGGAAGGCGACAAGACCATGTGGCTGGCACAAAGTGATTTCCCGTTTTACTGTCACTTTAAAGTGATATGCTACATGTCGCACAGTCAATTCCCCACAACCTGTGACAGATAGAAATTGGCTGGGCTGAGGCCCCGCAAAATGGGTTTTCCAGTTGATGTGAGCAAGTGCACCAAAGCAAGTGACTTGGAGGGGAATCAAAATCAGTTTGCGTTTAGATTGCTTCACACAGTAATGGTGGTCTAGTGGCTTGTAGGTACATACGGTGCTACTGTGATGCCATCAGTCGGTGCAGTGTTACCGACTTGGAAACATGCGTTTATTATCTTCTTTTTATCCGTGATAACAGCCAACAGACTGACAGATTGTGTGTCCTGTGTTTGACCCTGATAGAGAAGGTAGAGTGGAGAGTTGGAGCTGTTTCTAGTACATCTTGTGTGTTCTTACTCCCAGAGTGTGTTACTGGATGTGCTCCATGCAGTTGTGATAATGCAGGAACTGACTGGACAGATTGCAGCAGAGAATCCTTGCATTCGTATAGGTATGTGTGTTTTGGATGTGCAAACACAGAATGAAACCGTAAGTATTAGAGAGGTTATATTTTTTTACACGACAATTTATGAAACCCAGCAACTGCCTGCCATTTATCAAAACATCCATCTTGATAAAATGGTCAGCAGGAATGTGATTTCTCATTAACTAACACTTGAACGCATTTAGTCTAGTAAACAATCGCCCTAGGCAATAACTGTGGATCAACAGCAACTATTAGTGGTTTCTAGATACTGTTCTGTTGCGTTAAGTAGTACTATATGAAAAGACGAACAGCATGTGGTATTTGGTTTTAATGTTCTAAAAACCTTCCTAATCCTTGTTTGTGCCACGGGCTAATTTCCTCTTGCACAGAGACAGAGTTTAACAACAGCAGCACAGTTTCTTTTGTTATTAAGCCACCACTGTGATGAAATTACATTTCTCTACTTGTTTATTTTCTGGTGTCAGTTGAGTATTTTAGCATGATTACTAGCTCCAAGCTATCTCTCACTCTCTCTCTCATAGATTTGAGCAGAAGCAGGAAAAACGCAGGAACGATTTCAATCCCGGAAAAGCACATTCTTTTGCCTACTGTTTCCTCCGTCTTCCTCTCATCCCTTTTCCCTGTCAGGCTTTCTTGGCATTATCTGCTGGAACAGTTGCTCTGAGGAACAAGACAAACTCTACTGCTCCCTCTCTTTCTTTCTGCCCCGCACAGAAGAGAAAGCAATTAAAAGGGAATCTGCTAGATTGTCTGTGTTTATACCATCTCAGAGAAGGTTCCCGGGCTGTTATGCTAATAATGCATTGCTGGATCATTACCCAGAATCTTCATTTTACCCATGCCTATCTCTCAGATAAGTCCTTCTGAGCGGTAGCACACAGCCTGCCACACATGACAGAGCTTGAGAGCACGAAGCCTTTTATTCTCAAATAACGTTATTGTGTAAGTTATAAATCTTTTCTGTAATTCCGTTTTCTTTATCCCCTCTTCTTTCATTATCAGCCCTACCTGGCCTCTTTTTTTCTGAGAAAAGCAGAGCCCAGGTTTTAACAAAAGATTTCAAATGTGAGCACTCAAAGAAATATTATAAGACATTAATCATGGCTGTTGAAAAGCTATTTATTGAGGTGATGTTACTTTGCATCCCCGTATATGAACAGGACTGCAATTTGGAGAGAAATCATGCAATGAAATATGCAATTACCTCAATGTTGTTGCAAGAAATGTCATTAGGTTAATATGTACATGTTAGAGCAGTTCCATTAGTAAAGTGTTTTCTCTGTTCATGAGTGAACTGCTGTCATCATTCTTAAAATCATTTATTACACACATTTGCTTTGTTTATGATCTAAGATCTGTTGCGTCCATGCTTTTACAAGAAGAGGCAAAGTGCTAAAAAGATTTGTGTAGTGCAATTAGACAGTAATATAGGTCAATTATTAGATAATTATTTATTTACATTAATATATGAGTTCCCTGCTAAGTCTGATTTATGGTTTTAGAATGTCTTTATTTTGCTGCAATGAGTTCGACAGCAGAGCTTTATTATCACATCTGGGGCCACATGGGTCATTTATTGAATGATCCAGTTCATCAGTAAATATGCACTACACTATCACCATTGTAATCTAGGTGTTGTTGCAGTGTGCAAGCCTGAAATGTATTTTAGAAGCCTCCATGTTATAAAAGACTGTGCAGTCTATGACTTAAATACCAATACCAACACAATGTCTCATGGCTCAAGATGTCTTTGTTTTTTGTTTTTTTTTTGCACTTATACCTTGTCTGGTATACAGTGGTTGTTAATGTTAGTTAGTCTTGTACAGGCTCAGGGACCCACTTTAAGTTTTGAGTTATCCTTTTTGCTATGTGCTATGGATGCCCTTTATAACAGCAGTGTGATTCATGCTGAGTTCATGTAGCACAATCTAAAATGGCTCTGTTAAAGACTAATTATGATTATAGCCCATGGAAAGGACAAAATAAGAGATCTGTAGCAACATATGTTTAGATTGTGACATGTTCTAATGTTGCCATGGCTACACAATCAATTGACGTTGTAGGCACACAACAGGAGGTCGGCCCTCTCTTCTTCCACACGGGCAAATATGTGTTAAAGATATACCCACATAAGCAAAGGAGATGTGTCTGCATTTTATATTTAAATCGTGGAGCATATATTTACCAACATATTTCTTGAGATTACATTTACACATCAACAGGTGTTTACTACATCATTTAAGGTATTTAATGAATCCTTTCCAGCTAGCAATCCATTCAGGTGTTTGGAAATGTGTTCATTAATTGTATTTATATTGCATATGTAAAATGCATATGTCAACTAAATTTGCAATAGATATTCAAAATAATGCCATTGAAGGCCCTGAATGCTTATTTACTCAACCTTGTTTTGCTATGTGTTATCTGGTTTTACGTGGCCACAATATTTTCTGCATGGAAAAACTTTAAAACTTTAATATTGTAAAACTGGGTTATTGTGAATAACCTAGTAATTCAGAATAAAAAATCTATCTTCATGATTGATTAGATAGGCTTTACTTTAGCTAAATCTCATTAAGATCAAGGTCTTTGTAATACAGATCTAAGAACAAAAGTTTTTTTTATGTTTTTTTTTTTTTTTACTTCTCCTATTGTATGAGTAGAAAGCATTAGTTGGACTCAAAATGTATGCATTTAAATGATACAGGCAGTCTACCCAAGTGCTTGCAACATTTCATAAAGATATGGAGAATAGCTGTCAACCTTTCAGCTTCTGCTATTGCATCGACGTGTGAATTAACTATTCTATCCCTGGCAACAAATTGCAGAAGGGATCCTCTGACCTTCTCATTTGACATGACAGCTGTCAGTCTCGCATTTGAGATGTTGACTCCGCTGTTGATTAACCTTTAAAGTCCACTCGTAAATGCTGTACATTGTAGATCCAGAATCAAATGGCAACTCTCACAACTGACCTAACAAGGACAGGTATTCAAAAATTAACCAACAACAGAGAAATGCGGAGTGATGTGGAACGCAAATATATATAAGCCATTTGTAAGAGGAAAAGCTGATGAAATTACCTGCACTCCATACTCTGATTCACATCGTAATTATTTAAGGCACATCTGAAGTCACATCTGAAACAAAAGCTCTTGACTTATTTTTGTTAGATTTTTTGTGCTTTGCTAAAGCTCTACTTGAAGTGCATAGAATCTATGTTGCTGAGATGTAGTTCAGCCTTGGTAGTTCTACTTTGTACATTATCAGAAGCTTTCCCATGAAACATAAATAGCATGTCGGGCTAAAAGATTCAAATAAGCCTGCTTCCTTCAGATGGAATTTATGGTGCTGCATTTCATTTCACAGCCACAATAGTGGAAGTGGAAGTGGAGTATTTTAGCACATAGAGTTGTTTTTTTCTCCTTTTGCCTTTGCCCGCCTTTAGTGGCACTGCATCATCAACTTATTCACCTCTGTCTGTGTATAATGTACAACAGCAGAGCACACAGATGGAAATAAAGTAGTAGTTCCACTGCCACCGTTGGAGACAAGACCTTATAGTATGTGACATCCTGTAATAACAAGAGCAGGTTGAGAAGGGAATGCAGTGTAAAGACAGCGATGGGTGGAAAAGGTCAACACTGCAGCCAGTAATTGTGGCATAATGAGTATAATTTGCAGTTCTTAGAGGCATGTGGCTTACATTAGCAATAATATCACTCTCCCCTACTGTATACTTACACACTTTCATTTACACAAAACAGCTCACATATGCATACACACAGGTAAAAGACAACACTGATGCAATGTGATACAATCTGTTTAAATAGCAACCTTTTAACAAATATACAATTGTATTGTAAGCTTCGCAAAGGAACTGCACTGTACATGCACTGACTGGCCATTATGTTGTACAGTCACACCACAGATATATAGGGGAGTAAAAAGAAAGATTGAGAATGAGCAAAGCATGGGAAGGGGAATGTAAAGATTAAGAAAGTAACTAATGGATATAAATAATAGGACAAAAATGAATTGGGAAGACAGCGAAAGAATAAAGTTTGCAGAATAAAAAAATGGAGAAGAAAAGGAGAGTTTCCCAAGAGGGCAAGGGAAAATACAGAACAGACGCACCGAACCTCTCCTGAGATTTAATCGCAGCTTTCTGCCCTCGCCATAGATCCTCCTGCCTCTGTCTCAATGAGGTACCATCCGTCACGGGCTTGTTGCATCTGATCACTTTCCCCTTATACTAGGATTCTGCCTAGAAACCCAACACATAGGAGAAGGAGGAGGAAGCTATGGAGGAGCTGCCACATCGACTTTAAAATGAGGATGAATGGGTCAAAGTGAAGTTAGACTGACAGGGAAAGCGTCAGGCCTTGTGCACTGCTGACGTGTGCATGAACCCTGATCAGCAGTTAGATGTTGGCTTCCACTGTTGCCTGCTTTGCCTGTACACTCTTTGACTGGCTCAAACAGCTGCTGAGAAGATTTTCAATCTTGCCTCACAGCAGACCTAAGCACAACATCTCTGTCGAATGGCTTCAAACACATGAAAAGGCATAGCACACATGGAAAACTAACTTCTCTGGCAATTGCAGAGCCTTAGCGGTGAAATCACACCTGTAGGAAGCGAATTCGAATGAAACAGAGGTGGAAACTCTTGAGTTGTTTATAACCATTTTTGATTAATAATTTTCCCCTGCTAGGTCTGCTAGCCAAGTCTCAGAACAATCATTCCTGCCCTGATTAATGGCTTGCTCTAAGCGCTTATGCATGCCAACCAAGATGGAGGAGTTTCATGAAGGAAGAATATATGAGAATTTGAGGTTGTTGAAGTTGAAAACTTTAAAGGAGAAAAGACACAATAACTGAGCAACAAGTCTATTCTTATGCAGTTATATCCCAAAGGGATTTCCATACCAGGGATGGCTTAACAATTTGGCTTTAGAGAGCAAAAGATGAAGGTAGTAACTGAAGTGACTGTAATGACTTACTCCAGGTCTCAAAGAAGTTAAAGAATTAAAACAGCTCTATTGTTGCGCTTTGGATCTTGGAATGCAGGACCACTTTATGAGATATGTGCTTTCCTATTTCAAACTCTGCAGGGCCCATAGGAGGGGGTATTCTTGTTCCTAACAGCTTTGTTCAAAATCCAGAGTAATGAAAGAAGTCAGTCTATGACCCTCAACATAACACCCTCATCATTTCTTTCTATAAATGCTTCATTAAGCTTGTAGAGGAAATGTCACAGTCTTCAAACACTACAACCGCCTTTTGAAAACACAATAATTAATGCAACCTGTTTACCATCAGTGTCAACACCATTTCAAAGGTATAGAAGATTTTTACCTGCTAATTTACAATAAACATACACGTGGTGAATTCCACGAAGCAGACACTCATAAATAGATCAAATACATTCCCCTTCAAAGTGTCATGTTAACATTAGCATGTCTGTTCATGTTAAAGTTTTAATTAGACGTGGCAGCAGCAGAGGGAAAAATATTGGTTTAGTTTTCATTTTTGTCAAATATGAAAAGGTGTAAGGTGAGTTCTACAGGAAAACCAGATATTTCAATAAATGCTTTGTTCTGCTAAGCCCAGTCCTAGGGGATAAACTTAGACCTTAACGGAAATACATTTAACCTGCTACACAGAAGAAATCTGGGACAAGAAACTGCTTTGAGGGCTATAAAGCAATGGCCTAACTTTGATTTGGTATGCAGCTTTAGCTTTGCTCCTATCCCATAGCTTACATTTCCTCTCTCTATCTCCTTTCTTTGTCCCTTTTCTTCCGTGGCATATCATTTCTTTCTGTGGATGTTTGTTGCTCTGATTGGTAATCTCGCCGTCTCCCTTCCTCTATCTGCTGTGCCCCCTACCACGGCTGGCCACTAAACACAACTTAGTGGCCAGCCGTGGTAGCTCTTGCCCACCAGGCTGGAGTGAGGCAGATTTTTCGATCAAACAACCGGTGTGCCAGCCTCGCCTTTAATCTTTATTGATTGATGAAACAAGTTGATTCTTTCGGAGAAAAGATTTCAGATTCTCTCCAAGTAGCAGACAGGGTATTTGCTCCAACACACATCCAAATCTGCACTAACACATGCATTTACACAGTTATACCTTAGTGCCACTGTTTGACCAGTCAATCTGAGGATAAAAGGGAGAAAGGGAGAGAGGAGGGGAGTACGATCGAGGCAGAAGGTTGAAGAGGGTGGAGGGCAGAACAAGACAGAGGCCCT
This sequence comes from Anabas testudineus, assembly GCF_900324465.2. Lineage (NCBI taxonomy): Eukaryota > Metazoa > Chordata > Actinopteri > Anabantiformes > Anabantidae > Anabas > Anabas testudineus. The sequence continues at coordinate 9,776,908 of NC_046622.1, read as the reverse complement.
ACAAAGAGGAAATTGAAAAAAAGTGTTTTGTTAAAGGGTGAGAGGTGCCAAAGAAGCAAAAAAAGACAAAGATAAGACAAGGTGAGATGAGGAGAACTGGGTATCGATGGAGATAGCGGGTGGTGTGGCTGTTCTGTCAGTCTTACCACATCACTCCTCTCATTACAGTTTCACTCCTTGGCTCCTGCCTGCTCTTTGGCCTTCCCCCACGGCTAGCCCTGGAGCAGGGATCCATCCAGCCCAGCCCTCCTGTCAACACAAGCCCAGCTCAGCAGCTCTGGCCCAGGCATCTGTCAGCCCACACAGTCCCTTGTCAGCCATAGCCTATTGGCCACTCCATATTGGCACAGCACAGCGGGGCAGAAAAAGAGTATAATATAGCACAGCAGAGCATCCATCAACAAAGCTCAGGGTAAAACAGCGCAGGACAGCAGCCTGGGCTTCCATCACAAGCAAGACCTCGTGTAAATCCAGACTAGGTCTCAGAAGGGACTGATAAACAACAATAGCACTTTGTAGGATCTTGTAAAAAAAATGCTTTTAACAAGACATCTTGTTTACAAGCTCCGCCAAATGTTTGCTAGCATTTACATGTTTTTTTATGTTAGTGGAGACTATGTATTCTGCAGAGGAATTATGGGCTTGGGGAGGATACTGCAGAGGATTGTGAACAAAGAGTTGCTGTTGATTAAAAAGGGAAGATTTTTTTTTTTTGCAAAATTTAGTATTAAAATACATGAAGTCACATTGCTTAAATAACTTGATAGATCTAAGAAACTCAAACAACTCATTTTGAGCACTGTAGCCACATAACGGCATGGATTTTCATTACTATCCCAATTAAATAGCGTTCCCTTTTTGTCAAAGTGACTTGTTGAATGTTTCTCAGATTAGCCAAAGACAGCCAAGCTCTTATTTCTTATTTTGGCCCAGCAGGACCCCAGTGATGCCCTAGAAACAGAACCCTTACGTAGACGCACTATGACAGCTTCTCGACAAGAGGGAAGCGAAAGCTACAGGCAGACATCAGCTCTGACAAGTGATAGGAAGTTCTCCACTTCCCAGGTAGTATCTCATTAGTGAGAATAGAAAATAGCTACTACTGAGAATACACTACACTCTTCACCAAGGGTTATCAGGACCCCTTAGAGGCTTGAGCACATTGGGAACAGATAGACAAAGTAGAGGGCATGAGACAGCCGAAACGCAATCTGTAACAAAGATCAATGAAGAGTTTCTTTGATTTATATTCCATTCTGTCCACTGTCCACTGCCCCGGAGTGTTGATGGAGAGATGAGAGGGGAGAAGAAACCTACAGAGAGGAGTGAGAAAAACCAGGATGAGAAGCAGATGGGGTGAGAAAACAAGGATAGCGAGAGGGAGAGAAGTGGAGGAGTGGCAAGGCAGAGGTGCGAGGAGATGAGAGGGAAAGTGATAAGGCAAAGGAAGATGAGAACGTTCAGAGAAGCGGAATATGACTGTGATTGAAGTCTGGGTGCAGCGGCATGCACAGCAGCGTGTGTTGTGTGTTTTACTTCTTTGACTCATATGGAAGAAGCATATGGTGACCGCCATTGGAAAGGAGGTAATACAATTAGGTTCATTGGGATGATTAATCCCCTGTATTTATCAGTGAAGTTCTTGGGGGAATTACACCCACAGTAGTAAATTCTATTCACAGTCAAAACAGATTTTCTTCAATTATAATGTCCTGGACCTGATTGTCCAGGCAATGCCCAAAGTTCATATTAGAATAATCTGCTTTGATATTACTTTCAGAGCACTAGATCTTTTCACAAATTAGGAGTTTATTTCGATTTTTCTTTAGTAGCTTATAGCTGGGGTCCCACATTTCATAAAACAATGGTAATACATTTTCTAATTCCTTCCTGCATGGCATTTTCACAATAAATTAATCAAATTGAAATTAAATTAATAAATTAATGACCAGTATGCTAATGCACCTAATGCAACTGAACGAAGACAATTATACCTGCTAAACATTGTTAGTGTTGTAAATGTAAGTTTGTTAGCATACTGACACTAGCATTACTGTAACTCATTGTCCCTAATCACATTATTATGGAGCGGGAAACTCAATGCCTTTAGACTCGCTGTGTCTACACAGAAGGTGTTTCAGCTACATTGAGTCGTCCGTTTCATGCTCATCTGATGGAACCGTCACACTCCTTTTTTAATCAATCCAGCTGTCTACAAAACTTGTGTTTCATTCACGCATTATGCACATAACCACAGCCAGGAGCACATTTTTACACTTCAAGTCTATTTTCTTGCGTTTCCCTTTGCCTCCATTGCAGATACATGCTGAGCGGCTAATGTGCTTCTCACTCTGTGCCTTCTATGTAGACATGGCATTGGGCCCCAGCCACGGTCCACATAAGTACATGAATGCAAATGTAAATGGCTGGTTTACCTCCCAGAAACACATATCCCAGCTGAACATGCAGTCAGTCCTTAAGAGGGCAATATGAGCTAATCAGCGAGTTCCCATGACCAAAGTACAAGTAATTATATGTAAATGCACATATGTGATGTAAACTATGCTTATGGACATTCAAACATTCAACTAGAGCTTTGTCAAACTGGCTGTTTTAAGCAGAAGTGAACCTGAATGAAAGGATTTAACTTTTGGCGTTTCCTGCATAGCTGCAGTTCTTGCAGGTTGCATTTCTATAGAGATTTTTCAGATGACACACTCCAGAACACAACAATGCGTGAAATTGATCTTGCATAGCCTGAAGCATCAGTTTATGTACTTTTGTGGACAATTTCTAGGGCTTTAGTTTGGTTTAGAATGAAGCCAGCAAAAAACGTTAAGGCCGCAGTAACAAGAAATGATGAGCCATTCCAAGTATGTGATACTTTAAACGTTTAATAAGAAGAAAAATGCTGGAAATAACTCTTCAGAGGCTCGTATGCTGTAGGAATTACCTCTTTAGCAGGCTCTTGTTGTCTGAGGTAGCTTCACCAGTAGAAAATTTCACTTATTTAACCCTAAGACTACAGCTTCTAATGCACGGTGGTACTGTAGGCCTATTTATGTGCAATGTTCCACAATGCTGCTTCTTTTGAGCATGGTCACATTTTATATTTCACTAATGATTATCATACAAAGGGATATTTGTAAATTAAACACTGTTAATTACCAGCTGTTGGGAAATGTCATGTTCATGTGTTTGTATAATTTCCACAGCTGTTTATATCCACTTTAATTTTGTAGAGTTTATTTTTTGTATTTTTTCCTAGCTGAATTCTATTATAATTACAAGTTTAGTCTTATCTCAAATCCATTTTAAAGGACTATAAAGTCACATTTACATATTAATTGCAAGATGAATCTCTGTTTACAATTGGCTAAATAACAATTCTACAGTCCCTGAGTTTCTCATGATAATAAAGCATTAGGGTGCTTCAGAACACCAAAAGAAACTTGCACTTGACATAGCAGAAAGCAACAGCTTGCAATGTCACCCTTTAATTGGAAAACAGTAAGCAGTAATAAAAATGTAGTGACAGTTTCAGACCGCAGATCATTTTGCCTTGAACTCGAATGCTATGACATTTTCTGAACTTCTATGATATCATAACGTTGTGTAGTGTTCAGGGCCAAGAAGCAGTGTTTGATCCATAACAGTAACCGACAAACATGCTGAATACTTTTAACAATTACAGTAAGTGTAAGTACATTTCAAGTACGTATTGTACTACGGTGGCCCTGCGACCTCAGAGCGCTGCACCTAAAGAAAACCCAGGCACATAGACAAGTAGATGAGTGAATTTTGAAAACAGTGTCACCAATTTGACAACACAGTTGCAAAAACAACTATACTGCAGATACAGAAAACTCAACCAAATAAAAAATGGCATTTCAAAAAGAGAAGACACCGGCTGAAATGTAACAAAGTGCCCCAGCAGTGTCTGTGGGCCCTAGAGCCATTTAGTTGCCTGCTGTTGATGTGAAAGTTGTTTCTAGGGGGGCACTAAAAAGTGGCAGAAACAACTGGGACACACTTGTTGCTATGGAGGGTAGCTACTTCATTAGTTAACAGGACAAAACCTTTTTTAAAAAACCCTAATATGTCAGTTGTGTAAGTGTTTGTTTGAGCTTTCTCATGTCACATTTGGTTGTGTTTTGTCTTTTTGCAACAGTTTTTCGAAATGCTGCATTTGGTTTGTCAAATTGAGAAAGTTGTTTTCCTTTTGTCATTTGTCTATTTGCATCTATTTCCTTACGCTGGAGTGTTGTCAGCTCTCAGGGCCACCAGCAATACCTGTATAAAATGCTTCTCTAGAATTCCTGGTGTGTATAGTATACGATAAAAATTCAGGTTCAGGTCACGCCATGCAGTTTAGTGTAATCTGTAAAGCAAAAAGTCATAAGTCTACTCATGTCTCCTTCTGTCTTAAACCTGCCCCCTTTTCTTTTTTTTCCATCTTCTCCCGGTTACATCACAGTAAGAGACAAGTAGTAAGAGGGGATAAGAGGAAACAAGCTTGATAAAAACAAGCAAGATACAACAGTTCAGTCAGCCAGGGCAGTTTATTGCTTGACTGCAAACGTCTAAAAGCCATTCAGCCTGTCACTGTGTGTTTAAATGTTTCTCTAAGGCACAATAGGGTGAACAGTCAATCACCCTATTAAAACCTTAGTAGATGTTCTATAAAACACACATGCAGCTTTGGCATTCAGCTGAGCAAACCAGGAACTTAAAATTTCATGTCTGTACAATGATATATGTTTGGAGGAAAAGTCCTGCATACAAGATGCAGCCATACGCGGTAATAATGTCACATGCAGTAAGCAGTTTTTCTTCCTCATCTGCTTGTTTCATTGCTCAACTCCAGCTATAGTACAGGATGTCACTATTCAGTTAAGTAACATATTGAGATATTTTATTCACATTTATGCACATTTCTACTGAAGTGCAAATTATGTTTTTGCTTCTTTAAAAGCCCTGAGGTCTGTTCTAAATGTCTGAACATCAAAGTTGAATGAATCACTTACTGCAGGGGGCCATCATTCATTATTATTTGCAGAGGTTAAAGCACAAACCTCTTACTAATGTGAGTCATAAAGTGATCTATCTTATACAATTTGAATTATTATTCACTTTCCATTTTAGTGCTCTAATGTATTTTTTCAGGATTGTAGACAGTTTTTTGGGTAAGGGTTGTTCATATAGATTTCCATGATCATAGGAAACATCTGTGTGAATTAGTTTAATATGCATTTTAGTTGTCTATATTAATGAGAGCTCTGAAGCTATTTGAAACAAAACTGCATAAAGATATGAGAGTGTGTGGGAAGTAGAAGGTAGATGTCAAAGAGTCAATAAATACAGGGATTTATCAGGGTTCCACACAAAGGGATGGAACATCAACAAGGATTCAAGCTGTGAGTACAAGCCCTCAACAAATCTGACATCCTGCTCCCACTGGTTAACAGGCTGGGGTGACTGCACCACCACTTTTGTGCATCACCCGGGGTCACCTGCCAAAAACAGCTTCACTCCACTGCCTTGCTAATCTACTCTCTTGTAACCCAACACACTCCAAAGCAGTCTGCACAGCCAAAGCTCGGGGAGTCGCTGGAATTTGTATGTGAGGCGCATCCACTGTCGGCTTGCATCACGGGTGATATCCATTCTCATTGATTCCGACGTCTTCCCACATTTACATTTATTCATTAGGCAGACACTCGGCTCCCTTCCCTCCCCCGCAAGGTGTCTTAGCTTGAGCTTACTTGGCGTAATGCTCTGACAGCGTGCAACAAGAAGTAAACAAGAGGATACCGATGTCCTTTCTCATTCACAGATATAGGCTCACTGTGAAAAGAGATGTATTTATCAGAGAGAAGAAGGAAGGCAGATTCAATGAAGGGGTAAAGGGAGACAATGAGAACGAATGAACGGGACGGAGAGAATATGTTAGGGATAATGTAAGGATGGCAGAGAGAAAGCGATGCTTCTTAACTTTGTTCTCTTCAGCTTTACTTTTGAGACCTGAGGATATATGGAGTGCTGACTTGTCTGATTAAGTTAACTTACTTTGGAAAACCTTTGCTGGTCAGCAGTATCTAACACAGTACTGCAGAATAGTGTTAGAATACTGAATAATATAAGCTTGGCCCATTGATTCCAAAATATTGTTAACGTCTAACACCTGCTCTATGGGATTGCATATTTGGTGTTACAGTATTTTTTTGCCCTCTACAAATCTCTGTACTTCCTGTATGATAAGGTTATATATCACGACGTGAAATAAATCAACTGTCCTTTCTTTTTACACATTTCCACACTGTATCCTGTAACGAGAAAACAAACCTTCTATTTCTGCTTCCTTTTCCTGACCTCAGCCGCTCTTGTCGTGCCCACAGGTGTTACGTTGATGATAAAGTGTCCAGGGTGGCCTGGCTCAATAGATCCAACATCATCTTTGCTGGCCAGGACAAGTGGTCTCTGGACCCCAGAGTAGACCTGGTCACTAAAGGACAGTTGGAGTACAGCCTGCGCATACAAAAGGTAATGTTGACCATAGAGGGTACACTGGAGTGGACTATACAATAATACTTATATACCTCATTCATCACGATCTGTGGCGCGATAACAGCTGCATTCTTAGACGTAAACAAACTGTGTCAGGGATCATACCTAAATATTAATAAACTTTGAGCATTAATTGTGCTAAGGTAATAAAAACACTAAGGGGTTAAGAAGAGATCATGTTTTTTTTCTTAACCAAATTGCTGTGAGTACCTAAACATAACCATAAAATGATGCATATATATATGTATTTATATATTTATATGGCAGTTATGTTGGGCAAAACAAATTAAATATACCAGTGAACATTTGTTGATATATTCAGTATTAACATTTTGCAACTTGACATTTCCTCATTATGTAAAAAGAAAAGCTATCCAATTATAATTTCTTGTTGCAGTTTAGTTCAATTTAAATGTAATTTAAAGCCAGCAGAAAGCCAGTTTGCATATACATGAATTATACTGAATGGGGGAGAAAAAAAGGAGAACATGCATCGAGTGGATGAGGAAAAGAAAAAAATTCGGCTCATTCAGAAGAATCACCACATACAGTAGCATGTCCTGTAAATGCTAGTGTGCATTTTCAATTTTGAGAGTTAATGAGTTATAATTGTGGTTACAAATATTGATTTTAAATTTGAATCAATAGGAGGCAAAATGTAATAATAAAGCCACAATTCAATAAAAAGGTAACATTAAGTAAAGCATCATGCTCTGCCAGGATTATGTGATCCAATTATACAGTGCAAATTCAAACTAATATAGTAGTAATATAGTAATATTCTGTTTTATTGTGTGTAGGTGGACGTGTATGATGAGGGGTCGTACACCTGTTCCATTCAGACTAAGCAGCAGCCCAAGACCTCTCAGGTCTACCTCATTGTACAAGGTAAGCTGTACATACTGTAAATAAACATCTACCGTACATTACACCACACACCCATGCAAGCTGGAAAGACTCTTATTTGAGAATTGGGTAAATACATTATATCACAGCATATCATGCCCTAAACAGAAGCACGATGCCACTGAACACAAATTTTTCTTTTACACATTTAAGTTCACATTTTAAATGTCTCAATAGTGAAAGACAACATTGTGCAACTGCACACAAACAAGTGACACATCAGTGTCACCACTGTCTATTATTAAATGTGAAAATGTGTCCCTCGAAGGTGTTTGCAATGAAAATACATGAATATGCATTGTCAGAGAATAAATTTGTATGTCACAAATGCCCCCCTACAGCAACAGAAGATCTTGTTCAAGTTCAAATTATTGTTAAGCGCTCTGAAAAAAGCCTTCAGCGTTAGTTTTCCATTTCAAAGAATCGGAAATAAATTTTTTTTCTCCTGAATGAAGACAGCAAGAAAGTTGACAGCGAAAGATTATCAGGAGTAGAGCAGGACAGACACAGTGCTACAAGAGTTGATCCAAGACCTGAAGGGTGAAAATTTAAATTTTCAAGTTCTTCAAACTATTGAACAATTTGGCAACAGTAAAACTTTGCTTCTAAACATTTTTGAGTAGGGCTCGCCCTTGAAGCCTTAGTAGCATTTTACCACACAACTAATTTCACAAGGAATTTTCAAAGTAGGGTTTAGAAAATATAAAACAGATGCATTCAAAAAATTTGACCTCTACTTATACACAGACATCTACAATACTACCATGCTGCCATGGTTCTTAAGAATAAAAAATATAAGTACTTGCCACTGACCCAGAAATCGTATGGATCTGATTTAATTTAATTGTATTATTTAAATACTTTTTTTTTCAAATAAATTTATATGACAACAAACATCGGCAAAATCACCCAGCGAGACGTCCAGAGGTTATGTATGAGCAGGGCTTAAAAAACAAGCCCATGCTCACATATACTGTATAGATTTGAATTTTTTAACACTGATTATTCAGAACTGCTGATAAAGTTTTAATTAAGATCAAGAAAGTTCTCAGATCTTTGCACCAATTTGCTTAAATATTGATTTCAAAATGCATCTGTTGGATGTTGTTAGAGCTCTGACTAGTTTACAGCTAAGATGCATTTGTAATCTGCTGCTGCTACATAGTCTGGAGTCCAGACCTCACAGGTTATCTTGAACCGCTCTCCTTTTTCCCCAGAGTTAAAACTAGACACAGAGAAGCAGCATTTAGTTTTTATGCATCTTGTATCTGCAACAAACTGGAAATCTGTTCTTTTAAATCAAAGTCTAAAGAAATTGTATTGGTTCCTGCTTATTAAAATAAATGTTATTTCCTAGTCTTCTGTTTTTTGGGGTTAAGCGATGTGTGTTCGAATTTCATTGCAGTATTTCTAAAAATATATACTTTTTATATTGCCTTGTGTTTAGTTTATATGTTGTGCATGTAAATATGCCATTTTTTTTCTTATTTTTATAGTACAGTGTAAAACAATTTACACTTTAAAATAAAATGACTTGTTTAAAAATGAAATATAGCTCAAATATACCTTTAACAAACCCATTTTCAAATGTTACAGTTTGCTGTTACTTTTATGTTGAAGTGCTATTTCCAGCTGTAGAGCGACTTATGGGCAACTTGATAGCAAACATTAGCTGGGCCAGCAACAAACTCAAGTAGCCATTGAATATATCTAATAAAGAGCGAAGAGTGAACAAGTAAACACGACAAAGACCTCATTTTAACCCATATTCTAATCTATGATAGAGCAACTGCAGACTTGTGACACTTTTTAGATTAATGTCAGTATATTTTACCCTTGTTGTCTTTGTGTTAAATGTTTCTGTATTTCTAGCACCTCTTAAGACTATATAAGAGAATAAAGGCAAAGAAAAATATGCAATAAAAACATAAAAGAAATATGCATCAAGGCCAACAGCAAAACAAAAAGTTCATCAAAATGCCACTGCTAAGCCTCTGTACAGTGGCAGTGTTACACTTTTGTTGACACAAATTGCTTCTAACCTGTCAGTAACAGTCAGGCTGCCTGACAGACACAAAAGCAATACCGTATATTTTGTGTCTTTGCATGATTGCTTCAACTGTCGCCTACTCTATCCATTGGAAAACACACTACGCGGCAGTATATGTACAGTGACAAATATAATGTTTTGACTGCCCTTTTCCACTTTAAACCTACTCAGTGTCTGATGTGAAACCAAACCCTAGATGTTCACACAATAACGCACTAGACAACTTCTCATTTAACTCTCAACTGACAATATGATCCATTAATAGCATTTCTAAAGGTCAGTATGTGAATTGATGCCCCTCTTCTGGGATCCATGGCAGCAAATTGCCTCTCCTTAAAAGAATCCATTGTGCCCGGCTATTCAGCATTTGATCACTGGAATGTCTAGCGTCGACTTTCCGAGTTTCTAACGGTGGCTTCATTTATCGCAGCTTATGCGACATTTATAGCCAAACATTGATTTTGTTGCTTCGTTTTTCTGCGATTTTGTCCTCTGCCCTGTCTCTCAAATTCCCATTCAATTTTCCCTGCCATTGCTATGCTCATCTTTTGCATTTCCCCACTGTGTGGGTGTAATCTTCTTCTTGTGCTTCAGTTCAGCAGCTTTCATTTACTGTAATGTGCGGTGCAGTGCTGAAGGTGTATGTTTCTGGCAATTACTTTGAATGTGTTATTGTGAACAAATACTAAGAAGCTGTTGTGGTCAAATAATATTAAACACAAGTGTGAGGAAAATACTGAATGTGTAAGTAAAACCCTACTTCATGAACAATCCACTACTTATTCAACTCCAACTTCCACTGCTCCCTGTGTAGTTTGAGTCTTTCACTGGGGGAAGATAACAGTGTGTCTTTGTGTGAATCTCATATACAGTACCATCACACAGAGCAACCTAAACCAGCCCCCGCAAAACCCAATCAACTCTGGGGGATAATAATTCACCCTGTCTTCATCTTTTAATGGGTATGAAAATGTTTCAAGCATCAAACATTGCCCCTGGTTACCGACCCAAGAGCAGGTTCATATAACCAAAGCTGACAATTTTCCGCTAGCAGGGACAGAGACGTAATTGGAAAACAAATGATCAGACAAAGTAAATTTGCAAGGGATGAAAAAGTGGTGCACTCACAAGGCGCAGACAAGTAGCACCAGGCAGCAGGGTCACTGCACATGACAAGAATCCCAATCTAATGGCAGGCTTTCCACCCCAATCCAATTTGATTTTTGTGAAACATAGAGCTGGAAGTTTAGCCGACGAGCAAGCCCAGGCTGGTGTCGTGGTGATTTGATGGTTTAACTTTGATGTGTGCCAAGTTTAGACAGGAAAAGAGGATGTACTGTAAGCATTATTTATGACCACAGTTAAAAATCATGAAAAAATCTTGAAGAAATGGACAGAATCATGAATTAGTACACATTTAACCACTCGTTTAACAATATGACTTTCGACTTTGGTTCAATAACATTAGAGCAAAACTCACTAGAGCACAGCTGGTTCACACTTTACCTCCTTGAACCAAGTAACCCATCTTAAAATGATAACTGCCACATTAAATGGATGTTTTAAGCCTGAATAAAGTTCAAGATTTCTTATTCCATCATTTGATCAAATAGTAATAAGTGTCTTCTATTGATGCTGCATCTGATAGCTTTCTATGGGTGATGCTGTATCTAGGTGGTATCCACAGTGCTCAAACCTGTCTGTAGCTCATACAAACCACTTGGCTGTAATTAATGCTACTGGACGCATTGCATTATCCCCAATGTAAAATAAAAATATTTGTCATTTGATGTGTATTGCAAAAGATTGATAGCTATTTCTTTGCAACCATGATGTCATAATGAATGAACTAAAGCCTTCTCCATTTGCATGGAACTGATTAAACTTGAGGACGTGGAAACTGTGGATATAATTTCACTTTCTCTTCCTTTTCTGTGTCTATTTTTAAACATTGTTATATCAAGTTAGCCACTAAAAGAACAAATTCTTACTTAAATGCATGGTCTATTGCTCAGTGTCATGGGGTATAATCAACTCTATTAAACAAGTACTGTAACATAGTAACATCATTACAGTGAACAACAGCAGTGAAACTAGATCAGATAGGAGCAAAAAATAAGTGGCACAGTGGCGAGCATGAAATAACACTGTGTAAGAGGGTAATAAAGCAGCACCAATCATGTGAGAGTAGACATGTACGAGAGAATCGTTATAATGGTGATAGGAGATATCTTATTATTATATTAAGTATGTAGGAATGTCCATGCCCTGTAAACCAAAAGAAAAACTAACATTTTGGCCTTAATTGCTTAGTGTTTAATATTTGAGTTCATGGCACAGCAATCGTTTGCATTAGGAAGTATGACAACATCAAATCTGTTCTGCCATGTCTGTGGCTGATGAATACTGTACTATATTTAGTTGAAGACAAAGATCCTCCGATAAAATTAATCCCCGCTCAATCAAACTCTGCATGCAATTTATTTTTCTTGTTCCAGAGGATGGATGAGTTCTATCTTCTTTTGTTGTGGAAATAGAAGCAGAAATGGAATAGATAAAGACAACGTAATTTTGGCCATGAACTGACAAGCTCCTACTACAAATGGTCACCCTTAACAAAAGTGCTGTATGAATGATAAAGCGAGCGTACATTGTCATATAAGGCAGTGTTGTTCAGATGGTCAAGCTGTCACTCCGCCTGTTTGGACTAGACAGAAATTGTTGATTGTCATGAATCTTACAGTAGAAAAAAGATTAAATGTACTAAATGTATACTAGTCATACTAGTATGACTGTAATCTCTTAGTCCTGTTTACATAACACCACTAAATTATTTTAAGGAATCAGGGTGAGATTTTTTTTTTAAAAACATAAAGCATAAGCCCCAAAATAGCCCCAATCCCCACCCCAGCCTTTTTTCTTCAGTCCTTTGTGTAACAGCATCCACAAGCAATGTTTCAGCAAATTCAGCAAATCTCAATATGCTATGCAAATGTGTTTTATAAAATCCAGCGGCTGGAGAGTGATTCATTCATCTCATGAGGTCCTCTTATAATACTCGCCCCACAGGACTGGAAGTTTTACTTCGTTTAGCCCTCGCTGTACTCTAACTGCCGATCAGCATGCAAACTGCTGACCCCAGTCAGAAATATTGCAGCTTGTTGAACTCTAGTGTATAGAACGTTTTGTGCTATTTCACCAGTTAGCAAAATAATAGTCAGCAAATGATTCGGCTGTCTATTATTCCGTGATTCAAGTCTCTGGTTTAATCTGCCCATGTGTAAATCGAAAGTCATTCTGTTGAATCGTGCATCCCGAGCTGAAGGAGCTGCAACAGTTGACAGTAATTGTCACTTTGCTTGTGTTTTTTCAATGAATGCATGTGTGTCTGTGTGTGCCTGCGAAGCCAATTATACAGATGTGTGTGTTGATTGCTTGCCAGGTACCATGAAGCTTGTCAATAGTATTGATATTGTGTCTCGCACTGTAATAGACTGCTTTCTTGGATCATTTTCTGTTTTGTTTTGTTTTTTTTCCTTCGTCTACCTCCTTCTTGACAGTGCTTAATCAGCTGATTCATATCAGGATTGATCCAATACTGTCACTTTTAAATTAACGATATATCTTCAATATGCATTGACCTATATGAAATGCTTTTAGCGGCCTTTTTATAAAACAATTCAAATTTGTCTTGTCGTAACCTGTGAAACAACTCGCTTGTTTTATTTTCTCCCAACCTTGTTTTTTATGTTACGAGACTGCGTCTTTGTACCTATTTTTTTTAATACAATATCATAAGTCTTATTTTTGTTTGGGTTTATGGCCTGAAACAGTCTGTCTAGGCAATCTGGATTAGCCCTTAAATCTACAAGTTATCACCCAAACCTTCCTTGTGAGCAGCTTTCTCTCCAAGACAGATGGTATTATTCATTCATAAATGTCACGGAAACAGAGGGACTATAAAGTAGCAGACAAAGTGAATAGTCCCGTAAGCAGCTGTTCCCTGGCTGCTGTGACCCCATTTCAATATGTTGTGTCCATTGAGAAGCGACACATGTTAATGTACTGCAGACACTTGCTCTGGAGCATGGAGAATTGACAGAATTTATGCAGGATGTTGTTGCATAAAAAATCAGACAAATGCAGCGACAGTTTGCTGCAGTGTTAGAGTTCTGTTTACTCTTGTTGTAAGCAAAGAACTCCTAGAAAATATTTTTTCTTTCCTCAAGCATGATGCTTGATTTAACCTTTATTTTATATCTGCCAAGTGCTCTTTTCCTTGTTTTTAACAGTGTGAGCCCTATGCTTTTTATCGACTCTCACTCAGCCACAGGAAACAACCTTTATCCCTGCTAGGCATCACTGAATATCACAGATCAGATCAGAACCATCAAGTGCCTCCTCTTCCACAGTTATCTGTCTTTTCCTTTCTTTTTCTTTTTTTTTTTTTTTTTTTATTCCAACCTTGTATCACAATGCTGTGGTATTTAAAGAGCTAATCCGCAGAACTCTCTAAAGTCAGTCATGTCACTCTAAAGAGCACCCCAGCAGGAGGGGGCTGGTGAGTGTGCGTGCATATAGTCTGTGTGGCTATGTGTTGGCGCATATCTTCTGCTCTACAGTCTGTGCAAGGAAGAAGACTGACCTTTTAACAATTATCATGGGACAATCAGAACCTTTCAGCGTGGTGTCTGGGAAGCTATCTATCCACCATCCTTTGCACCACCTCTTCTCATGTCTACTCCTCCTTCCTCTTTTCTTCTGCTCCTGCACACCCCCTCACATTTCTGCATCTTGGACCACTCCTTATCTGTATTGTTGCTGAGGTATTTTGTTACCTCCTCTCACACAAACCATCATGTTGTTTGGACAGGATAAGAGATTGAAAGACTGGGGAATTAAAAGGGATGCAGAGGGTAAATGAGGATTAGGTATGGCCACCATTAATTTTAGAAACCGGCAGTCTGTCTGGCTCTAGTGCTACAGCACCATAATCACACCCACATACACATTATGGCTTGTTTTGCTGCCAGCCATGGAGATCAGACTACATGCTCTCAGCTGAATGATTCCTCCTTACCTGTCTGAAAAAAGCCTGTTAAGAGAGATCAATGAACCTACTGTACCACTCACCAAAGGAAGAAAAGCAAACACATAAACAAAATTTCTTCCTCACTAAGCTCCTTCCTGCAGCTGTTAGCAGCCTCACGTTGAAGGCAAAGCTTGTCAGCTGCTTGTCAAGGTCTTACCACCAGTCAGAGATCACATAAAGCATGGAAGAATTTAGTTTCTGTCTAGTGTTTATAGCATACAGCATACCACCCTTGGTGCCGCGTAGCTTTGTCTAAAGGTGTAGTGATGATCTTTTTAAGATGACAGCAGAAACTTGGTCTAAAATGACGCATACTGTATTGTGTGTTACAATGATTTGAGCTGAATCATGCTTAGCGTGTTTGGCAAGCTGCAGAGGAACGCACGGATTTGTGAAGTGCAGAATCTGACATTTCTCTCACCATTGTGATTTTCAGAATGGATGGTTCTGTAGGAATTCAACTGGGAAAAGTGAGAAGTTATAGGGATATGTTGCACCTGAAAAGATTGCTACTGTATTTAAATCATTTTTTGATAAATTCTCACCGCCAAAAAATGTTTTTTAACTTCTTTCTGTAGCCATTTCTCTGACTGGCTTTTGTGGTGTGTGGTAAATTTTTACAAATGCTTAGTTTTTTACATCTGCATCAATGGATTATTTTTTTCTTTGGCCACATGGGGCAGTGGTAGAAGCTTTAACCACAACACTTATGTATTATTAATTTATGAAGCCTAATATGTTAGGAAAAAGTGATCTTTTTCAACTTGGAGCAGACACTGAGCATTAATTTGGGATTGCATTTCTCACCTTCTGATGAAGCCCATTAGAAATGCAGCTTTTAGCTCAGCTTTCAGTAAATACCAACTCCTGTGGGAGAATTCTGGCTCTTTAGACTACCACCATATCCACCAATTAATCTTGATGCTGTTTGGTAATGGTAGCACCAGGTAGCACATAATCAATTTAGCAGAACTTTTTCGCTCGTGTCTAGAAATGACACTAATGTGATATGTGACCGAGCTGTCAGTAAAGTTGCGAGCTGTAAAAACCAAGCCAGTGAGAGAAAAGACATTAAGCCTCTCTGCTGAGCTGTGGAGAACAGCACAGTTGGGTGATAAGTCTCTCTGGGTTTGTCACTAGGAGCAACCTATCTTACTTGACACATAATCTTTTGATCCACTGTTAATATCAAAATATGAATCAGTGCAGCATTAAATGCATCACTTCATATTGTCGCTACAAACGTAGATTCATCCATCTCTGAAAACTCGCGATGCCTTATTTGTAGAGTGTAAACACTCGACACATTAAGAAGAAATCAAAGCCCAAGGTTCAAGACTTTTAAACGTCCCCAATAAACCCTGCAGAAGTGCTTGTACGTCTCAAGGCCAGACATCAGCACTGCCTCACCTCATTGTGCAAGTTGTGAGCATGATGGCAGACCAGTGACTAGACACACATCCATATACTCTGCACTCTCCACATTGCAGCTGTCACACTGCCCATTATTCCATGTAGCTACACAGTTGGATGAAGTAGAGGTGTAAGAGATAGAGAAAGAGAGAGGGAGAAGGCAGCCACACACATTTTCCATTGCCTTTGAACCTTCATAATGAAACTGACTCCTTGAAGTTTTAATGAAAGCAACTATTTACCATTCCCTTTTCTCCCTGGGCTGCTGAGCTTATGTTGCCTAGGCTGAGTCTCTAAAAAGTAAAAGAATAAAATAAAACTACAGTCTCCTTTAATCTTCTTTATGCTGGCTGCAAGAGGAGCTCTCATGCATTTAAATGGGGGCATCCCATGGACACACATGACAGGAGGGGTATTGACAGGGGCTGCAAGTGAGCCATCTAGGCCATATTTCACAGACTAACCAGGTGAACCATTGGCCATAAGTTCTGGCCAGCATCTGCCCCTGGTGTTATCTCTGATGTAGAGGGCCACTATTTCTTTCTGCATCGCCTCCACTGTCTGAACACATACCCATTACTTGTGTAGGACCTGCCAGTATCGTGTCTCTCCATCTTTTTCCACCCTCTATGTGTCCCGGGCCTGTCAGATAGATGGACAACCCTTTGGCATGCCGTTCCTCGTGCTTGTGAATGCCTCTTGAAGTGAGATTGAGTGGCACAGTTAAACCTGACCTCACCTGCTTTCTCTAAGGGGTAAAAAAAATAATACATTTGGTGTGTATAGAGGATGTATTAGTGTATTAGTGTCTTATGTGTTACAACATGTGGCTGTCTTTAAAGAATGTCACCTACATTTGTTGCAGCTGTATTTTTAACATTTCACTCTGTTGTACATTAACTGGATGCTTTTATTCAGGACAGAAGACGAAAAATTAGAAGAAATTAATCATTTTCAACTGATGAACCATTATATGTGACTGGTGTGCTCTGTTAAATGTTCTACCTATTAGATCCATTTAGAACTTGGAAGAGAAGAAAGCAGCATGAAGAAGAATAGTCTTTGTTTTGTGTGCATTTGGTGTGTGTGTCAGTGGCACAAGTCAGCTCTTCAGATGCACACTGAGAGATATCTGATTTCAGATGCTTCCTGACGACTCAGACTCAGCACTACTGTGTCCCATGTGGATTCAAACCACTTCTGTAGCCTTTTCTCCTGCCAGCAGTCAGTAAAAAAAAAAACTGCACAGCACCACTAACGTGTCTGTGGAGTCTTAGTCACGTTTAATGCTCAGTTTGAACTGACAAGCATATGCAAGAGGAGATCCGAACACTATTGTTCATGTCAGGAGTAGTTTTTTTGTTTATTGGCTGACATCTGTCATGTGCTGTGAATGATTACACACTTGTGCCTTTTCTAGTGAGTGTATTTGGCTGCTCCATCTCCCAGTGCCCAGTGCCCCACCAGATGTTTGGCATGTTATTTACTTGGCCCATATGGCAGCCAATGCTGATGCAGTGCTTTACGTACCAAGTCGTCTGTGTGACAGAAGTGTGCTAAACATCTCTCGTGATGGAGCATATGTCTTGTTAGATAACTTTTTGATGTAAGGTTGCTTTTCAAAAATGCTGGAGTAGGAAAACATTTAGGTGATGCTGACAATTGTCAGTCACTGAAGATAGTTCATATATTTGAATGCGAATATAAAAACTAAAGCATCAGATCTAAGGTTACTTTTAATAAAGTGACTTAAACTGACTTCAAAGGTACCTCGGTATCACTTGGTTCAGACTTAACACTAATCCACAAACAGTTTGAAGTTCTTTTAAACACACATGCATAGTACACAGCCACCTGGAGGGAGTAAAAATAGATCTCAGCAATGGAAAAAAAAATATTTTCCCTAAATCACTTATGGAAGAAAAATATTTACGACTCTTCATTACAAAATGCTGCACTCTAGTGCAAAGGCGTCTCACAGAAAAAATAGCTGAGTGTTGTCGAGTATGTGCCTCATCTCAGCACTTTGATGGCACAGCTATGGATTTGATGGCAAATATGTTTTGTTTTGTTTTTTTGTTTGTTTTTTTTATTTTTTTGTTCCTGGGAGGGTCTTTGAGAGTTGGCACTGGGCGGCTGCTGCGGTGGCCACTGTGGTAAATAACATATGGGCTTGTTATCTCTCCTCAGAGCTAGAAAACACTCTCCCACCACCAGCCACTTGCTCATTAGACTGCATCTCAAGGCAAAGCACAGAAACAGAGACTAAGGGAAGGAAGAGTGAGAGGAAGGGAAATGGAGTGACAGTGATGAGCTGAGGAGACAGAATGGCAAAAGACAAAGAGAAAAGAGATTTAAAGCAAGATAGGAAGGGAAAAAGATAAGCATAGGGATAGAGGTTGTATTATGTACTGTGTGCACAAACTTAATGCGCAGGTGCAAATGTGCATGCTTCCATTAAAAAGAAAAGGAGTTGATAAAAGGGCTGCTTATTTAAAAGAGGAAGTTGAAAGGCAGTAAGAGTGACAACCACTGAGGCACAGGAGAGATAGTGTGATGGCACAACCCGCCCATCAACAAGCGTAACACCAGCAGCAGCAGCAGCAGCAGCTGTGAGCCCAGTTACAGCCTGTGTGTGTGTATGTGTGTGTGTGTGTGTGTGTGTGTGTGTGTGTGTGTGTGTGTGTGTGTGTGCGTGTGCGTGTAGCACGGTGCTGTGGTCTCCAGCTGAGTGTGTCAGGTGCTCTCCACTCTACCAGCTGTTCACAGCTCTTCACACAGTATGAACCAACAAGCTGGTTGAGAGTCTACAGATCTGGAACCCAATCAACACTAACACAAAGGCAGTGATTCGTTTTCGCATTTCCAAGCAAAATGGGACACTTCAAGTTGTGTAAACTTTCATATAGATTCGCCCAACCCATTTTTTTTTTTGTATTCAGTAGTTGTTTTATTCAGTAGTTACTGTATTTTTTCAGCCAGAGATCAACGACTATCTAACACCTGAAGAGATTTAATATACCATGACAGAAAAATTACAGAAAGTTAAAATTACATACATCTTAATTTCTGAGACACCAGAAAGTTTATGCCACATTTAAATGACAATTTCCTCAAATTAAAAAGAAGAAATTAAGAAAGTATTCACAGCTTACCTTATTTCCACATTTAGCTTTATTCTAAAATGGATACATTTATTATTTCACTCTATTTCACATTATTTTACAAACAAAACTTTATAGTGACAATTTGAAAGAAAAAAAAAACATGAGTATTCACAGTGTTTGCCATGACACCCAGAAATTAGCTCTGGTGCGTCAACTGATCATCCTTTAGATGTTTCCACAACTCCACCGGTGCATGTCAGAGCACAAACCAACCCAAGAAGTCCAAGAAACTGTCTGTAGACCTCTGAGAAACCGACACTCCCCATTGTAACTGATGGAGCTTGAGAGTTACTGCAAAGAAGAATGGGAGAAACTGCCAAAAAATAGGTGTGCCAAGCTGGTAGCACCACACTCAGAAATACTTGAGGCTGTAATTGGTGCTAAAGGTGCTTCAACAAACTACTGAGCAAAAGCTGTGAATACTTACTGAATGCACTGTATGTTGTGTGGAACAGGAGTGACGCCAGGTTCCCACACAGTTTTATTTGATTGAGGATGTGTGTTAACAGTTATGTAATGTAGATTGGCAACATCTAGTGGCCTTACTAGTTACTGCAGCATATATGACAAGTAAGACTACATCAGGAGAAGGTTGAATTGATTGGTCAGAAAGAACAGAACCTTACAACAGTAGACTGACATTCAGTTCCAACATGAAACCTTACCTCTAATCTAACCTTAGCCCACTGGGCCAGCGAATTGAACCTATAAAGGCCAATTTATGCTTCCTGCAGGAGGCGGTGCAAAACCCTGCACATTTATGTCATTGTAGCGACTGCAGGAGTCTGTGAGGTCCCTGTGCAGGCTTGGAGTGTGTCATTTTCCTTATTGATAATTGGCTTATTAGCCACAGTGAACCCCAACCCAGCCATTTCCTTCTACACCTTGTTCCAACACACACTGAGAATTATATAGTCAACATACGTATTTATAAAGATTAAGTTTGAATAATGTGATGCACTCTCATTTGCACTGTCCCACTGAAGAGCTTGGGTGGTGAGAGTTCATCAGCAAGGCTGCAAGTTCAAAGTTAAAGGCTGCTAGCAAAGAAGTCTGCGTTTGATTCTGTACAGGCATTGTTGTACATGCATGTGCACAAGAAATACACACTCACGCTCCCCTTTATGGGGCGCACTTTAATCTAATGAATAGTAGCAAATGGGTGCAAATCAGGTAGTATTGATTAGCTAGTGCTGATTGCTGGCTTGACTTCCACAGAACATCCTTGAGGGCTTTTAAGGATCAAGGGAATTATCCTGAAAGGCCATCTGAATGCCACAATAACTCAAGCTGTAATTTGATAGAACCTTTTTAATGCCTGCATGAGATAGTATGTTGTTGCTTTGAATTCTAGTTTCACTTTTGCATAAATCAATATAATACTGTGCAGGCTCACTAATGTGTTGTAATGAAGAAAATAAGTACTTCTGTTCAGTAATCACGAGCAGCTCCAGTCTTTTGTGTGTGTTCTAAAATGTTCACTCTCTTAATCAAACCATTGCAGCTCATATACTGTAGATTTAGCACTTTGGAGTTTTGAATGTAATTTGTCAGTTTGAAGCCTAATTGTTCAGTTTTAATCAGTTCAAGTCGTGGGACGATGAATGAGAGAAACTTGAGAAGATAAAGAAAAAAAAAATGCACAACACCTTTGACTCCCTAAAAGAAATCATGTTTTGCTGAACCAGCTGTACTGGACAAGGCTGGAAATTGCTTTGGAATAATAAAGAGAAGATCAGGGTGATTTCACATTGGGAGGAAAATGGGAAGTAGTGGGGCATAAAAGGCATCCAAACTGAGCTGCGGAGGTATCTGGGTTGTGGGAGGGCTTGTGGTCTCCAATAACCCTTGTCTGGGCAAAGTGACATAATGAGGAATGGGCTTTGGGAGTGGAAGAACAAAGGGCAGGAAGTATTAAACAGCTGAAGAAATGGTACCTTTAGAGGGAGAGGCAGCCATTACAGCCAAATTCTGTAACCTTGGATTTAGCTTGTCTAGCCGTATTTGTTTTTCTTATTATCATGGGCCTGTGTGATATTATCAGCCTTTAAATCATCTGACAGCTTGAACGCAAAATCTGCTTTGCCTTTTTTTGGTAAGCCCTCCGCACTTTGTGGGCACCAAGATTTGCCTCCTGAAGAGGCAACGGGTTTACGGAGCTACTTCAGTAAGGCCAAGATAAGAATTACAGCTTCTATAGAATATATAAACAGACATTTTTCATAAGTGCAAGAGCTGCCATTATTGGTCTGATGAAAACAAATTGTAGCATTTTCTCTTCTTTGACCCTTCCTGGCTGAGTGTGTATGTCTCCTTAGCAAAAATAAAATGCTATAGTACACCTTTCTATCTCACAGCTCTTGTTTTCCCTTTTTCAGTGTAAACACCAATTAAATCTTCAAGTGATTTACAAGTTGCTGCCCCTGTGGAACCCTGAACACAGCCTGAAAAAGCATCTCCTTAATTAATCACCTTAGTGTCCCTGAGTAAAATGAGCTCTAAATATCAGTCTCAAATGGAGAAATCTCTCCTTTAGAAAAACACAGAGAGAAACCTCAGTTTTTTTCCTCCCTCCCTTCCATCGGTGCCTCTAGCAGGCCATTGCATCTGTCTCGTATCTGGTACTTCCTTTGAAAGCTGCACAGGCATCTGGGGTTTTTTAAAGCACTGCCGCTGCTGATAGCTACAGTTGGTGTCTTCTCTGTCATCACCCCTCTCATCTACCTTTTCTTTTTCTCTCCTGTTTTCGCAACAGCTAAGCCCAGTGGCATAGCCGAGCCACTCGAGCTCCTTCTTCTGCAGCACTAACAGCAGCGTCAGCCCACTTCTCAGACTTATGTATTCCCCTTCCTTTCAATTCTGCAGTGAGAGGCACAGAGAAATTAGTGTGTATGTGTGTTGCTGCAGACAACACACCCCGAGGTCTCAGATCAAACGAGATCAGTGCTCCTCTGTATTTTGCATGTGGTGCCACAACGTGTGACCGTGTGTGTGTGGCTCATGCAGATGTATCTTGTCCTACATTGAGAAAAAATGTCAACATCAATAACTCCCTAAGTTAGAGAATGTGTGTTTGTGATTGTGTTTGGGTGTACGATATGCATACAGTAGTGAATATATGATTCAGTATGACCGACAGCCCAGCCATAAGGCTTAGTGTTAACCTAAAGAGATATTCTTTATCAACAAAAGCACATTGCAGGCATATGGAGATTTAGCACAGTGAGTACTTTTCTTCTTTCGTACTGTAGCTCATCTACCCTTTGGCCCTTTTTCCTCTTTCAAAAACTCTTTTAATAAGCCATAGTAAGTGTAAGATGGCAAATCTTTCTTGCAGATTTGTTAAAGACCAACATCATGTGACTGTGGGGTTCGTGTTCTTCTGCTCCTCCTTTCACCTGGAAAAGCCAAAGATTGATGATGTGTGTTTTCATCCCTGGAATTTCTAGTCCTAAAGTTTAAGCAATGACGGATTGCCTTGTAAAATCCATGTGTTAAAGTGGAGTCGCAGGAAAAGGCAAAAATCGCATAAGCACGGAAATAAACACACAGCAGCGTCGAGGCACAGCGTGTGCTTGTTTAAAGTAAAGTTATGCGATCAGAGCTGCGACAGGGGCCACGCTGATGACCAACAAGCTGGTTATTGTTCATTTTTGGGGCTTTTGGAGAGGAGTTTTTGGGATGACCTTGTTTTATAGAAAGCAGGTAATTGGCAGTAAAGCTTCCAAGCACTGAAAGCTAAAGAGCTGTGAGTGTTTTCTCCTGATTATCTTCTAATGGTTTCAAATTAGCTGTGCATAATCGCCCGCCTCTTCTACACTCGCTGCCACATCACTCCTCTAAATGTCGCATTGAGAGCCAGTGGGGGGTAAATGTAGGAGGAAGCAAAATGAACCCAAGGGGGAAAATACAAAACATGTAAAATGGTATACACATAAAACAATGGCAGTATAGATCATTTAGTGCCCTACTTTAATGTTTTTGATATAAAACTGTAGTTATGCCATTGCACAAAAAATAGTTAATTTACAATCCAAAATGTTTTGTCCGTAAAGTCACATATGTTTTCCTTTTCTTCTTAGCCAGTCGTCCACGATGGGGACACACTAAGAGTGATTTTTTACATGCAAGGCTCAAAACTTCTTGTTTGCAGTTTTCTATGGGTGTCCTGAAGAGCAAAACCGAGTTTGGCTCAGTAATCCTTGAATTGTAATGAACAGTTTAGCTTCAATATAAAGCAATCTGACACAGTCCAGGTGGGCAAGGTTGCATCCTGTATTACCTGCTGCCTCCTCTGTTTCTGTTCAAAGGCTAATTTCATGCTCAATACACCTGCATCCGAGACGGACTAAGCAAGAGTGTTTGTGTATTTTTGATACATCAGAGAATAGACCACCTGCCATTATAAGAAATAAGAACCGAAGGGGAAACATGGAGAGTGGGAGAGTGAGAGTACTGGAGAAATTCTGAGCAGAGCTCTCTGGGAACAAGTAGCACTATAACAAGTTGGTTATTTTTCTGATCCTGATTTAAGGTGCATGCTTTATCTATTTGTTGTTTTTGTTCCTTCCAGATTTTGACAATCAGGGATGATATTGTTGTTAATTATTAGTTTATTTGTGCACCTTTAAGGTCAAGCTGTGTTTTCTAGCATTTCCATGAGTGTTCACAACATTAATCATCTTTCTTGGAGCCATGACTTTTGTTAAACTGGACCTGTCAGTTGTTAAAATACCAAATCAAACATCAAGGTTGAGCTGCAGTACATTGAGCACAACCACCTTGTCCATGAAGTTTATCTTCACAATCTTCTTTCTTTTTTTATTTAATAATTGCACCATTTTCTCTCAAAGAACTGCCCTACTTTGTTTTTCATAAGCATTTGGCCTATAGTACACCAAAAGAGACATTTTTTAGTTGTTGGGTATGAGCAGATGTGGAGCAGGTGGGATTTGCCATTCTTCATTGCACACAATCATGTGTACGCATGGATGGTACATACAAACTGTTTTGTTCATACTGGCAGCACAAACATCGAAATGAATCATACATGCTTCAACTTTTCATTTTGCAACTTTATCGCCTGATAGAATATATGATTTGAACCATTCTGTATAACCTAGATTATATTCACTCAATTCAGTTTTTTTATTATTTAGTTATTTTTGCATACAGTGCCCTAACCATGTTGTTTTTGTGTCTATGCCTAGTATTTTATTGCCTCAAGGTAACCAAACTGTATTCTATAAACATAAGGAAGTGGCTGGTTTGCCATCCACCATTATGATGCATCAAGAATTGCCATGGGGGTGCTATTTCCCTGTATCTCAAGAAATGCCTTCAGACATAAGAGTACTAATTCACATGATGCTTCTATTGGTTGTTTGAGGGACAGATAATCTTTATGGGCATTTAGATTTTTAGAAGACCCTCCTTTTCAAAGTATCTCAGGCTACGTCAAAACTAATCCAACTAATTTCATCAAGACACACTATTCTCTCTGTTTTTGCCCTTCATCCAGACTACAATGGATTTTTCTCCACACAACATGGAGTCTTTCCAAAATGGCCTCTCTAAAAATGAAAATGCTGACTTGGCATTGTACTGTATATGAAGAAAACTCTGTTTCCACATTGTTACAGAGACTGTTGTATCAGTGACCAAACAGTAGTGAAACATTATACTCTTATAAACACTCACTTTGTTGTCCATCCAAACACACTTGATCAGTTTTTTTCCTGATGTTTCCTGTGTCTGGCTTGCTCATCTATCCACTATGCATGTCAAATGTACCTGTTTTGGTATTTTAATGTTGCCAGACAGAGTTTATTGAAATGCCTGTGGGCAAGTTGTTTTTGCACTGAACCTGTGTTTTAGAATCTAGTTGGCTTAATGTCGATGTTGTCTCTGTCTGGTTTGTTGGTCCAATCCAGTGTTAGGCTGCTTGCACAGCTTGTGCATGTATTTTACTTCAGACGTAACTGAATTAAAGGACAAATGCACATTACCAGGATTGGTTTTTACCTGAAACAAACTAGTGGTGTTTTCACATCAATCACATTTTAGTTAGTCACTGGAATTCAGGAAATATAGACATGAGGGCATGTTGGATATGTATGGTTAATAAAAACAAGGAGATTAACTGTTTGTCTCCCGTGTGGAAGACAGTCATGCTACTCACCCATTGACCCCATCCATGTCCCTGATTTCTCCCTCTTTGGTATTGAAAGGTAGCCATTATCTTAAACCACTTTTCCTGTTAAGGGCCGTGGGGGTGCTGTAGCCAGTCACAGCTGTCATTGGACAAGATGCAGGGAACACCCTGGACAGGTCACCAGTCTGTCACAGGGCTGACATATGAAGACAGACAACTATTCACACTCACATTTCACGCCTATGGGCAATTTAGAGTCACCACTCAACCTAACCGGGGGAGAACATGCAAACTGCACGCAGTCACCTGGCTGACTGGTGGATTCAAACCCAGCTCCTTCTAGCTGTGTGGTGACAGTGTTAACCACCTGCCACATCGGATGTCATTTGTAAAGTGGAGGATAATAATGTTTAGTGGAATAAAAATAGGTTCGTTGTAATTATAGCAAGACTACTACTACTACTTCAATGAAAACGTTTACCCATTTTCTCCAATTATCTATCATTTAGCTGCATGAAAGCTTTGTTCAATGAATTAATCTTTACAACCACCTGGAGGAAAAGGGACAGATCCTTCAATTTAACAATGAAATGGTGCAGAGTCATTATATACAATCACACCGGGGTTTCTGATGCATAAGTGGACACTGAATAATGACAGTCGTGATAACTGCTTAATCACACATCCGGAGTGGTTGAAGTAATAATAGTAAGCTCTAACGACTACAGTCAGACACAAATCATAATTTATTTATTTGTGTTATTTCTTTCTATTCAATTCTTATCGACATTGCAATTGCTTGTTGTTTTTATTGGGCTGTTTTGCAATAAGTGTGTGCACATAGGGCCAACAATGAAAGGACAGCGAGCTGTCAAACATGCAAAGATATAAGTTCAATGCTTTGTCGCCTCCTCTACTTAGGCACACTGGTAATGCACAACCTACAACCTACAAACACATCCCTCCTTAATTACTTGTTCTCTCTCTCTCTGCCTGTCTCTGTTCACGCTGTCTTTCACTGTGTTTATTTTCTTTCGTACTTTGAAGTTTGGAATTAGAGTTGAATGCAAGGTCAGTGTATTTATAACATTTTCATCAGAGATTTATTATTTTTGAGGAATTGGAAAACCAGACCAAATAGAAGATCGTTAGCTGGGGAAGCCATGTTTTTTTTGTTTTTTGGTTCTTTGTCTGTGTGTTGTTTTTAAGGCGGGTGGGGGATGAAGGCTGCCAAATCTGAAGAGGAAAAATGCTCTTGAAAAGTGTAGCTTGTGCTTTGGAGAGTGGATGTGAAAGATATAATTACAGGAGAAAATAAGGTAATAAAGTATCTAGAGGACAGAGATGTAAGTGCATGTGAAAGGGAGTGTGCACTTTTGTTTTGTTCTGTACTCAACGGGACATTAAAGGTGGATGTTTTTAGCCCATGCCTGTGCCTATAACATAATTCACCCAAACCAAGCCATAAGAAAAGACATTAGCAGAGAGTGCAGCGTGTCTCTGCGGAATTCATCCATTCTGCAGTTGTAGGGATGAAGTGCTTTTCAAAGAGCTGCCCTTTCCAACATTGTTCTTTCAAGATTGACCTATGACTAAGAATACAATTCACTCTTTGCTTCTCCCTCTTCCCTCTTCAGTGCTGACAGCTGGACACCAGGCACTATGTGGCTGTTAGAGCTGAAATGTCATTCACTATTGTCTTTCTATCTTCACCTCCTTTTTCCACTCCTCTCTCCATCTTTCCTGTTGTCGCTCTTCTCATTTATGGAGGTGACAGGGTTATCAGAGTATGGGCAGTTGTTTCATACCCGATTCATTGTTATCTACGCTTCCAAGGATTCATTCTCCAGTCACACATCCTACCTACTGAGCAAATCAACTTTCCCACCCCACCCCTCTTTGGTTGTTTTTGAGGTGAGGGGAAAAAAACAATTGGATTCTTTGTCACCTCAATTGAGTTCCTACGCCCCGGCATCCCCGCATTCCATCTCCCCATATCTGGAAAACCCATCTTCATTTCAGCCTGGTCATTTGACTACAGCAGTAACTCTGTATGACTTCATTTAAAATGCAGTTTGGCACAATTGTGACTGTCTTGTCAGTTGGTATTACAGAGACGGGTTACTTGGGGATGTTGTGAGTATGTACGTGTGTGTAAGAGGGAGAGCCAGAGAGATGTTAGTTCAGTGGAGGCTGTTAGCGATGTTGTTCGGAGACAAAGCTTCAATAATAACCTTTCTGGAGAAACAATCTAAAAGAGACAAATAGTGAAATATTGTTTCTTGGAAAACATGGTCGATATGGAGGAACGGGACAGCTTAATTTCAATTCAACACAGCAACTTCTATTAGATTTAAATAACATATGAATTCCCTCATGATGTAGTTCTCAGAAATGTGTTTTCAGCTTGGCAGCCTTAAATGCTTTCAGTATGGATTTTCCATATGTGTGTTTGTTAGTGATACAGTGAAGCCAGCACAGAAAGAGAAAGCTTTAAAGTCGCTCCACCAAAATGAAAGATGTGAAGCTGAAAACATGCCGCCCTGCAAGAGGAAGCCATAATACCTGCTGGCATGGATATCATCTACAGCAGGATTACTGCTGTAGTGAATTCTCTATTGCAAGGCCACTGAGTAACTTTAATAGAGCAGTCAGGGTTTAAGTGCCCTGTTTATGGACAGATTGACAACAATTGTCAAGAGTTGGCAGTCTGTAATTTTGCACACAAACTTTATACAGCTGACTGTGCTGCTGCTGACACTTTTCAGCTGGTAACCAATATGCTTTAATAGCTTCCTCTCCAACCCTGCTGCTATGGATAAATGTGTGAATGGATAAATAAAGGTCAAACTAAAGTGTCTATACCTTAGCCTGTTATTTTAATCATTGGCAATTAAGGTCTAACACCACTGACTCATACTTACGACATTTTGGTAAATATTTTAACTTCCTAAATTACATCTGTACAATTTGTAATTTACATGCTCACTGATGGTTATGAGTACAATATGATTTCATCTTTTAGATGACTAACATCCAGATACGTGCAGTATGGGAGCCGGGAACGACCACATATTCATTTTTTTATGCCATTATCTATCTCGAGGTCACAAGTTAATTATTTCTTGATCTCGATATAATTTATTAACATAAAATGAGTGTCTGATAGTTGAGTCATATTTTCATTAACACTAACTTTGAAGGATGAGACATCAGATGTGATCAAATGAACCAATAAATGATGTCATTATCAGGAAAAAAGGTTTTGTTTTCTCAGGCTAGCGTGAACATTTGTTTCTTTATCATGAGAAAATGTTTTTTGTTTTCATTGATGATAAAAGCAAATGCATACCTATAATACTGTAGCTGCATTCAAGTCCATTCCGAGCTTCCCTGATATGTAGTTGCATTCAAGACATGACAACATACACTGTATTTGAGAGTTATTTGTCTATGTATTTGGGAAATAAAGACAAATAACTTATCACAGAGTTTAAGTGACAGCAACTGTGCCCTTAGTGCAGTATCATAATCATAGTGTCATAAAAAACAAACAAACAAAAAAACCTAGATACATGTAACCACAAACTTTAATACAGTATATATATATATACTCATCTTGAACTCTAGACAAGCAGTAAAAGTGCTTTCAGAAAACAACCAGTTATCATTGCAGCTGGCGTCAGGGAACATTGCTGTTCTGTGTTGTGAATTGACAGCAGCAGGATACAACTCTTGGCAACCTTCAGTCCTACTAACCGCAAATACCACAAGCCACAAGCTGCGACTATTCACCTAGCATTATCTCATCACATTGCTTAAATGAACAGGTAGTAGCCTCAAACAGACAGAATGGTAATAAAAAATAAAAAATAAAAAGCAGTAAGTGGTAGGATGATTTTTATTTTCCCCATAAACTACTCATATTTAACCATTCATTATGAAAACACTGAATTTAACGAACATTATACCAGCCTAATAGGTTTATGATACGGTCAACAGTTTTAATGATTTCGTCTTCATCTCTGTTTTGTTCATCATTTCATCATTGCAGATGGATTTTAATAGAAAACTCATGAGTTTTAGTTGCTGTCTTTAGGACCCAATTTTTTTATTGTAGTGAACAAAATGTCTCGTGTCTTTATTGAGAACAACCATAAAAAAAACTTGGAGAAAGGGTTACATAGGGTTATAATAAAGTCTGTTTGCTTGTTCTTCTCCTAAGAAACATTGATAAACATATAAAGTTCTTAACTCTAGCATCACATAAACATTTCAAAGATATGTACATGTTTTGCTGAAAATATTAACAATACTTTTCTCGAGATTATTTGTTCATTTTTGATTGTCGAGATGCAGCTGGGAAACATAAGGATATGAGAAGAAGAGGGATGTCATGCAACAAAGGTCCACAGCCAGACTACAGTTGCATAGCATCCACAGTAACCAATTAGGTACCGGTGTTCTCCACGTTAAGATTTATCCAATTTTTATCAATGTAGGCATGACACACACACATAAATCCACTCATCAGATTTAACTTTAGGGAAAAAAAAAAATCTTCTTCATTTGCTCACCTGCATGTTCCAGCATTCAGCATATTCCAGAGTCATTGATCATTACTTGTATTTCTAGCTTCATATCTGCATAAATGATACGTTATCCTAACTACTTCATGCGCAGTTTGTGAAAACAGTGATGTATGCCCTCTACAAACTTCGTGATTAATTGCATCTTAGCTGCTGACTCACTTAAAGGCAGCCTCTGTCATCTCAATTCATCTATTTCTTTGGGTTTCTCTCTCTCTCTCTCTCTCTCTCTCTCTCTCTTTAGGCTTCTGTTTTTGTTTGTGTGGGAGTGAGAGCAGTAGAAATGAAGACTAGATGGTGATTGCAAGGCAGGATGATCATTAAACGCTGAGACGAGATGAAATGACTCTGTAGTACTTTGAACATTAGTGTCTCTCACACACACACACACACACACACACATACAGACACTTCAAAAGATTCTTCATTTCACCTTTACATTTTGAGTCGTGTATTAAAGCCTACTTTTCTGAAAGTATGTGTCTAAAGTCAGAATCGGTGCCAAGCGTCTGGTGGGTCCCCATATGACAAGAGAAGCAATCTGTTTTCATGAGCTCAGGTCCCGGGGCAGGAGATTAAATTGCTTATTTGGATCCTTGGTTGAGAAAGTTTACAGTAAGTACCTCTGAGGGCCATAGCAGGAGGAAAAACGGTTCTCCAAAGCATTTTTTTTTCAAACTTTTTAAGTGAGAGAATCAAGGTCAGCTCATGTTTGCATTTAACTTCTGTTTATACAGTCGCCAACAGTTTCTGTTCTCTCATGATAAGCTAGCAGGGCGTCTAGCGGAACAGTCTCACCTCTTTTGTTGAGGAAACATGTTCTTCTTTAGTGGAAAATATGAATAAAACATGTTCAGAAATTCAAGTTACACAAAAAGAACAAAAATGTTGGCCGGTAATTTTGTACATGTTGGAATCTCTCAGTACGTTTTGCACCATGCTCTGTGCGAGATGAAGCACATTTTGCTCTTCATACTCATGAAAAATAGCAATGTTATTAACCTTGATGTCATGTTTGTTGTGTCTCCAGTTCCAGCCAACATCAACAAGGTGTCAGAAGACATCACAGTGAACGAGGGCAGCAACGTGACGCTCAGTTGTTTGGCCAGTGGCAGGCCGGAGCCTGTCATCACCTGGCGGCTGCTCAACCCCTTAGGTAAGAATCATCCCATCAGTACACATTATCACGTGCGCCAGTCTAGTGCTGTTCTAAAGTCTTTCATCATACAAAGGCCAGGTTATTTTTTTATGTGACCTAAAAACCAAAGTTTCTCTTTGAACATCATCGGCATCATTTAATGTTGTACAGTATGTAAGGGTTCGAGATGTGTGATAAATAAATAATGTGCTCCAAACATGCTGCACCATCCGTATTTTTGTTATAAGGTTTTTTTTTTTGTTTTTTTTTTTGAAGTTTAAAGTTTTCAACTGACTGACACATCACACACACTAAAAATACTGTGCTCCTCAGAACGTCATATATCATAGTGAAAACAAGAGCTATTAGTAGCCAAAGCTGCAGGGTGTGGATTTTCCTAAATATAAAAAATAGTCTAAAGGCTTAAATAACAGTAATATACATAAGTGTATAGATAGATATGTACAGTACGCGTTCCTCAGATATTAGTGACACTGTCACTTTGAGATTTAGGTTAGGAGAAAGCCACTCTCCAACCACTGATAAGCATGTAGTGTGATAAATAGTGATGCTCCAGCCTGGCTGTGATTGAAAGCCATTCTGCTTGTGTGTTTTCATCAGTTACTGCGTCACTTTGTCAACTCCCTAGACATGTTTCATCAAACACATCTGTTTCCGGCACATTGACGCTGAACAACGTGCATAGGTGGATTTGCCTTTTTTGTCTGCTTACATTAAAGGAGAGTGATTTGTTCAGCCTAATCCTGAGAGCCATATGGATCTGACTGGCTGCTTTATACATCTGTGGTGAAAGCTGAAAGCTCCTTTTCATTTTCTTCCTAGAATTCTGCAGAGGAGCCCTCAAGGTTCAGATAACTCACAAAGTTGCTGTAGGTAAAGCTTCTTTGTACATTTAGACAGCTTTTGTTCCAGGAAAATGAATGGAGACTCGGAGATAGAGGGAGGTAAAGAGCAACATCCAATGGTAGACCTTTGGAGCTCCAGTAGACTTGGCTTTAGGCCGGTGCAGCAATTTCTTCCATAAGGTATTTTTGTTCTTTTCATTATTCACTTTCTCTTTGTTTTGTTGAAGAAGTAGTGGGCAGACCACCTTCAACAAGCCCTTGTTCTTTGCTGAAACAGTGTGAATGGTGAAAGGGAAACAGTGTGATAAAATGGAAATCCTGTCAGTGTCCTTGCAGGAACGAATCCTGTAAGTCTACATAAGCACACGTGGCCGCTGAGAAGGGGTGGGGAGGGGGGCCCACACTATTTGCAAACACAGGAACTGTTGATATTTTTGTTATGTTGTTTTGTGGGTGTCTTTCGCCCCAGAATCCATAAGTCTAACCCAGTTCGAGAGCGTGTGGGGGACTGCTGAGAGAGATAATGATGTCTGGCAGCCTGTGGTCTCACTGCCTCATGCTATCGTCTGCCTGAGTGGAAACGCCGCCTCGCTCAGCTAGCGAGGCTCTCAACTATTTGCTGGGACCACAGATGTTCATGAGTCACAATATACGAGTCCAAGTCGAGATTCAAGTCTTTTGTTCAGAGCCTGAATATTTTGTTGTATTCTAGTGAAATATTGTGTAGCAGGAGGATCAAGTCTCCATATGGTAATGGTCAGACTTGGTAAACTTTACTGCAGTTAAACTATATTTTTGGCAAAAGGGAGCCACAACTAAAAGCTTCTAAGCACAATACTATATTTCTTTTAAGAAAAAGCTAAAACCTATAAGAGGGAATGCATTCAAAGGAGATGCACTAACTGAATATATTTAAACTAACAATAGGCGCAGATGGCAAACACATTAAGCATTTTGTGTGTGGTAGCTGAATAATTAACGTTTCCAAATGTAACTTCAATCTAAATAAAACAAAATAATAAAATGTGTAGCCGAAAATAAACAGACACCTGTATTTTATGTGTCTGTTTATTTTAGTAGCAGCCTTTAACAAATAATACATTTATAAAGTGCTTCAAATTAGCAACAGGCAGTTGCTTATGCAAAAAGACACTTCATTATTAAAATGTAATACGTGATGAAAAACTGTTTAAACAAAGTTAACAAGCTCATTTAAACATCAGGCATCCAAAACAGCAGTATCACGAGGTCAAGGTTAGCGCTAATGGCTAATTATACACAATTTAGACAGTTGGTTTGTTCTGCATCACAGTCCCGTGGCAGGCACCACCTTTCAAGTCAAATTTGTGACTAGACTGCAATTTGGGGTCTGAGTCACCAATACAAGTGCCAAAAAAGCTGGCTGGAGCTCCTCCTTACATAACCGCATGTATATTCATATTCAGATTGGTGGCTTTATGTGCATGTTGCTGAGCATGAATGTGTGGAAATGAAATGGTCCTCGCACATACAAAACCAAAATAAAAATAAAAAAACTCACTACATAGCCAGATTCCCTGTGCTTCTGTCTTTCTGAAGCCCTCCAGTGACTACATTATTTTCTCTGACTTTAACCCTGACCACTGCATGCATAATTCAAGCCCCCTTTAATTTACATGTAAATCTAATCCTAAACCACAGATTTTACTGAGGGAACCTGGCAAAATCTCCTCATTTAGCAAGTGTTCGTAGTCAATTTATTAGACTCTCATTCTCACAAAATTGCAGTCTGAGATCGTCCAAACACAGATACAAGCACATCGTGTGGAAAATCTTCTTTAAACTGATGACAGTGTGGTATCTTCTTTAGGCCACATAATACAACTGTCCTTCAGATTAATGACTTTCACCCTGAGATTTTGGTCTGTCAGACAGAGGATACACTGTTTGTTTTTAAACTCGAAATTCTCTTTAGACCCGCGAAGTGTGTTAAATGAGCAATTATTTTTAGAAAATACATTTGCATGGCCTTGACAGAGGAACAAACTGTGCCTTACTGTTTGAAGAGAAAAAGACATGGTGACACTTTTCACATTTTGAAAAGTCCCCAATGGAAATGTAAATTTTTCTAAAAGGATGAGCTCCACTAGCTAAAGCATAATCCATCCTATTGTGGATGGTGTTGTAGTGATTGTTGCTATGTGGGCCTTAGGGACAATTAACCTTAAGCTAGAGCAAGCCCTTAAAGATATACGTGAAGAAAACTGGTTTAAATGGCACTAGCTCACTTTGCCCAATTCAGTCGGTCATATTTAAAGCTGCAATGATTCAATTCAGCAGTTAGTCAGTCAATGTCAAATTAGCTTTTTTGTCTTTCCTCATTTTTATGACAAAGCTTTAAATATATTATATATATATATATATATATATATATATATATATATATATATATATATATATATATATTAAATATATGGGTTTGGATTGTTAATTATGTCACTTTAGACTTTACCATATTCTGACAAATAATAATAATAATCATCATCATCAACATCACCAGCAGATCTGTGTTCAATAATAATTTACTGTCCTAGTCATATATGCATACCTGCTTAAGCAGTTAATCTTTGGCAGACCCTCAAAACGAGACTGTTTTCAGCATTGAGATATTACTGCAGTACAGTATAAACAGGTAACACTATGCATTTTTTTAATGTATTTTGTAAAATTTGAAATAGAATTCATGCCAAAGGAGCAAGCAAGGAGCCCAGTTTGCTTTAAATCAATCTGACAAACTGTAAAACGTGAGACTGCTACAAACCACACTGACAAATTGACTGTAACAACTTAGAAAGTCATCAAACTGCAGCTGGTAACAAATCAGCTCTGGAATATGTCTGCTGTAAAACTTTTTTTTTGTTTTTTCTTCAGGGGCTCAGACGTGAAACCTAAAGCAATCCTATACAATTCTTGAAACCTGAATTGAATGAAGCCTCCAGTGCTGGAGTCAAACGTTGACAGCTGACTGTGTAAATTGGTATTCCATCCTAGGATTAGTTCATGAGATAGTTAATAGCCGGGTTTCTCAGGGGCCATCCAAGCAGAAACTGCTCTTTCTCAGCTCCGCACTAACTGTTGTTGCTTCTGTTGCCAAGTTTTCACAAAGCTAATTAGATTATAACTGACGTGTTGGGTTTCTTAATAATAACATGGCATGCCGAACAGATTAAAAAATAAACAGAGAGCGATTACAGTGCTGAGGATGTGTACAGTATAATGCTGTATATATTTATTATTATATCAAACATATTGCTTGTGTTTGTCATTTAGGCACAAAGACTGGTTACTGCTTGCTACATTCGTCTGTTTGTTGGGACCGAGCTGAGTGAATTTTTTTGATGTCTCATAATGCATTGGTAAAGCAGGTCTGAAGCAGAGATTTCTGACGTTGTGTGTCAAGCCTGCTGAGAGCCATCAGCTGAAATGAGGAATACTGTGGCTTGGTAAATATTACAGTCTTCTGAGTATGATCTAAGATGACAGAGAGGCAGGAGACACTTTTCGCAGGCAAATAAGCAAACAAGGTACTCATTAAAGCGTGCATGTGTCATTTCACCTAAAGGGTTTTAATTGTTGTTAGTCTTACTCGATACCTGTTAAAATATATGTAATATATGTGTACCTATTTTCTTCATATGCTCAGCGTCACTTGAGCTGAGTTTCAGTAAGGTACATCCCTCTTTAGTGGCCAGAGTAATGATGAAAACCTTTAATTGTGGATGATCCGTATATATTCTTTAGCAACCATGAATGACTTTAAACTGGCTTTTTCATCAATGTAATTCATCAATAGAAGTAAGCAGTATATACATAGAATTTTAATGTAAAAATATTGACTGGAACTATTGGCTCCATTCAGCTTTTCTATGCAACCAGCTCAAGAACCACAGGACAAACAACCAACGCATCAGTTTTACGTGTCATCACATCGGTGTCTCATTAAATAGGTGTCTTTGACCACAGTCACTGAGTGCAGTAGCGGAGACTTTGAAGATCCGAGGTAGTCATATTGTGTATTACTGCCTGCAGAAGCAGTGTGACATCTATTTTACTTGTGAGACAGGAGGCATATTGCGCGGAGTGTGTCATCTTGCAGGTCTTGTAGTTTTTATCAAAACATTTCTTTTTTTATTTTTTTTCTATTCAGCCACTACGTGGGCGCTGCTGTGAATATTGACTGAATAGCTCATTGCCCGGACTTGTGAGGTGAATGATCAATAGAGCATGGAGGGACTGGGAAAGCAGGGCTATTCAGTGGGCTGGGACGAAGGAAGGAAGATAAAAGACGAGGGTGAGGAAGAGAGAGTGGATGCACAGTGTACATGTTCAAAGTGTCCAGTGTCTGAACGACATGCATGTGTTGAAACCTGCAAGCGTGTTCATCTCTCAAGTTGGTTGGTTCCCAGCTTGACCCCACTACCCTCGGCCCGCTCCTGTTTTTCTTTAACCACCCCAGAACAGTAGCAGAACGTCGGGCATTGGAGCTTCTGGGCAGTGGGAGGCTGGGAGGATTGCAGCACCCCATTGAGAGTGATGAGGGGGGAAATGGAGCCACTGGTCAAGCAAGGAATCGTTCACTGCATGCCTTCTTAAGACCACCAAAAATATGAGCCAGACAAGTATGAAAAATACATGCCCTCTGGCTGCCTCTGGTATTCCATGACACAAAGAGGACCCATGTGGCGCTGGAAAGAAGAGAAACTGTTGGAAATTATGCTATCCCTGGGGAAGGAAGGGGAAAAAGAGACAGGGGGAAAAGAGAGACAGGAAGGAGATCACGTTAGAGAGAACAGCGTTTTAGTATGCAAATGGCCAGTTTCATTAGATGTGCAATCATTCTTATCATTACTTACAGTAACTCCAGTAGTTAATTAACGTTCAATTATGCATTCAAGATCCTCTCACCTCTCTGGTGTAATATGAGTGTTGGCGCTGCAGGGAGGACGGCTACAGTAAACCTTAGCTCCATTCAAGCAAAGGCACACACATCTGGATTTCTGAGGAGCTGATGATTTAAATTCAAGCTATAAAGCAGCCTTGACTTGTTTACGATGCTGCACTCTGGCATTTGAATGGACAAAAGGCTGCAGAGAACGCCCTGTAACCGAAATCTCAAAGGTTTAAGCTCCTCAGCACCTATAACCTGTCCATCAGCAGTCATGTTTACTGTTGCAATGTCCTTGAGCAACACATTGAACCTTTAAGGCCCCCCAGATAATAGCATCTCCTAACTTTAAATGGTAAGCTATGAATCTACCACAGCAGTTTCATTGCAACAAAGACATCTGTCCAAATGAATTGATTTGGATCACAGCCCAAGCTTCTATGCTATATGATCTGTCTGAATATTGAAGTCATAACCCTTTTATAACAGTGCTTGGCAGGGCAGCCTTTTAGAGGTTTGATGCTGAGTGCCCTTGACATCCCTCCCACGCCAGCCTCACCAGTGTCGGCCATGCTCCAGCACCAGGCTCAGGAAAGACTCCCCAGCACTGTCACCTTGTCTGGAAGGCCCTCTCCCTGTTCCTCCCTGTGACTCTTTGTCTATCCATCTTCAGCTGTCGCTCTGTCTTCGTCTGCCTCATTTTCACTCTGTCTCCACCTCTTTCCATCATCCTCCCATCTCTTCCTGCAGCAGACTATGACAGTCACTTCAATTGTCCTCTCTGCACTTCATCTCACTGTCTGGGGAGACACATGGAGTTCAAGAGCGCAGTACACACATGCACTTGCACATATGCACATACTGTATCTGTGTCTCTCAGAGGGGAGGGCGCCTATCTCCAGGCAAGACTGGAGATAGTCTTGTAGTAGGAGAGTGTGAGCAGATTAGGCAGGACACACACACAAACACACACATCATCGTGTGCCAGGCTGTCAGCTGACAGCCCCGGTGATTGCGGGAGGGAAGGGTAAGGTGGTGACAGGTCTTTGTCAGAACAGTCCAGGTCATACCTCCTGTTCCCATCTTCAGCTGTGCACAGGCTTGTGTTTTTGTGTGTGTGTGTGTGTGTGTGTGTGTGCATGTGTGCCAATTGAACACCATCCCTTTGCGAAGCAAGAGAAGACAGCTGTTCATTCATCTCTCGGCAGGTCTCAGATCTGCTGACTGTCGCTTGTTTGTTTACAATCAGCACCATCAGCAGCTGGTCTGAAATCAGTCTGCTGTCACACGGCGTTCAGAACATCACGAGCACAGCTCGCCCCGGGTCTGCCCACCCTCATTAGGTGTAGTCACCGCTGGGCCGAGCTCAACACTGGAGCTCCTACTTGTTTAACGTCACAACTGTACCGAAACTCAGCACTTTTTTTTTTTTTTTTTCAGTCCATAAGCACTTTTTCAAAAGCCCCCAGTCACACACGGCCCCTGAGGGAGGCAGTATCCTGAAGGAGAAGTGAACTTGTGATTCGGAGGTTTATGGTTTGAATTTCTGCACAAATTTAAAAGTAGCAG
Organism: Anabas testudineus; assembly: GCF_900324465.2. Classification (NCBI taxonomy): domain Eukaryota; kingdom Metazoa; phylum Chordata; class Actinopteri; order Anabantiformes; family Anabantidae; genus Anabas; species Anabas testudineus. Next base: position 9,738,473 of record NC_046622.1, on the reverse strand, counting down.
AAGAGAATGGAGAATGGAGACGCATTATCTAGCCTCTTCTCACATGCCCTTGAGCAACACAGAAATGAAAAATGAAAGAAAAAACGAAATTAGTGGAGAAATGTTGGAATGCTTTGAAATGATAAATTATGGAGATGACATTTTAGACACTGCTCCCTTTTTACAGTTGAGGGAATATATGTGTTGGAAGAATGTTGTTCATCTATCCAGTGTTGTAGGATGAATGTCAAGACCGACTGAAGGCACATAAGCAGGTCTTGGTGGCTAAATGCTACTGCTTGTGTTGTGATGCATGAGAATATAACTTTACATTAAATCATTATTTATCATATTGATAGCAGCCTTAACATTTTTACAGGGAAAATATCTGACCTCAAGTTCAGGTTCAACTTGTGTTGCAAGAATATTGGTTGAGTCTATACAGTGATCTGAATACAGTCAGCACTTCACTATGGGGCTCTGAAAATGATTTCTGTGTGTGGATAGCCTAGTTAATTTGAAAGAAACCAACGTGTGTTTTTCTTCGTTAAATATTAGAAATAGAAGAATAATTGTAATACATGTTTATACATGTGTTGTAATATTTGATGGGAAAATGCAATTTCATACTAAAATCCTAGAGTTGGGTAATCCAAATTCTTTTTTTTTTTGTAAATATAATTAGGTTTTTTATTAAAATTACCACTTTATTCAGATATTTTTAACTTAATTATTGGGTATTTTCACTGTGAGGCCACCTCGCATTTTCATGAAGGCCAAATCACATTAACACAGTTACCCACAGTCACACCTAGAAGCTGGCCAAAAGAATGTGGCTCGCATTTTAAAATAGTAATATTACATTTTTATTTTAATCCTTACAGCAGCCCTAATACTATGACGAGTAATAGGACAAGTAGTAGTAGTAGTAGTAGTAGGTCTATAAAAATATCAAATTGTTACACAACTTTACATGTGCTACACAGAGTAATGTCATCTGTCAGTTACAGTGCAGACAAATCATTTACAGTTATTATGTAGGTGTTATATTCAGTAACTAAATAAAACTCATGTGTAGTGACAAGTGCACATGACAGTGGTATATCTTTATATATAAACTCATCCTTTTACTATTTTATGTGCACTTACTGATGACATGTATCCATAAATCCAAGCCTTACACAGCCTTTTAGAGATGCAGCAATGTGGTTATGAGTTTATCTTACTCTCACTGTGGGTGTATGAATGATGCTATTCCTGTGTGTGTGTACATGAGAGGAGAGGGCAGATAAAAAACAGCGATACAGGAGTAAGCGGTGATACTCTGTGCCTGACCTTGCTATCCTCCTGTAACACAAAGCCTCTTCTCCCATGGCGAGCGCAAGCCCATTGAATCTATCCAGACACTAATGAGAAGTCTTCCCACAACAATAGACTAGATCCGTTTATCAGGTGAGTAGGAGAAAAAGCAACCCAACTCCCCTTCATGGGAATTCAATCACTAAACCTATTCTGCTTTATCAACAATTAATCTCCTTTTAAACCATCGGACCTGGATGAGGCAAACAGCCGCACGTTACACCGTGCTGTACAATGTGTGGCCACATCGAGAGGAACCACACTGAAGCAGCTTAAAAAAAACAACAACAACAACAACAAAGGTCTGTGAGCAGTTTGAAGAAGAAGGAGAGAGTGGGGAAATGAGATAGAGAGAGGAATGACAGTGTTCAGAAAAACAGACGGCTGCACCGCTCCACTGTGCATATCATTTCTTCGGCTCAAGAAGCGGCAAATAAACAGCCGTCTTGTTTTTGGCTCCAACACCTGTGTTATTTCTGCACCGCCAGTAGCAGAGGCAGCAAATGGCTTGTGAATAGAAGTGGAAGTTCTCCTTTTGTCCTCAGACTGCTGAAAAGATATTGTTCATGTAGGATTTCTCCTCAGATATTGCTGCCAAGCGTAATAGGACATTAGAATTCAGGAAATAAAACTCAGCACATTAGCAAGATGAATCCCATTAGGATATGTGTCATGCTTTTTTTTTTTTTTATTCCTGGATGTAAAACACATCAGGTGGATTTTCCATAAACTACTAGAGAGCAGAGATGAATGTTTTATTAGTGTAAAAAGGAAATTTGTTGTTTAATGTCTGACACAAGCATTGGAACTTAGATTCCAGTTTTACTTTTAGCATAGAAATATTTTGCTCCATTGATAAATATTTGCATTTTATGTCATGTTTGGTTTGGGCAACAGGATTTCTATGAAGTTAAATGAGGTAAAGTTTCTAAACTAAGTCATATTTTCAGTTTTACTCAGTAATTATGTGTTGATCTATCATTTAAATCACACTAACTGTTGACAGGAAGATAGCAGCCATGTGGCTGTTATAGATGAAGTCAAGGCAAACGGTCCAAGCACGAACACACACACACTCTACTGAGGGTCCATAGGGGCGTGATGGGTACGTGCGCACATACAGACACCAGCACACACACTGTCACGCTCACGCAGACAAAAGAAAATAAATGTCGCAAGATCTTTTATGCAACTCAACTCTGAAGTTTCTCAAAATCAACTGCTTAACATAAATTAGCATTTGCAAAATAAATGTAATGTTTCGCACTGTGGTAAAATGATGCTGATGAATGATGCATGAGGATATGCAAATAAGTGCCATCCAGTTGCCAGCTGAAGTTGCCAGTTTGTGATTCACATCCCTCACCCCTCCCCCTCCTCCGTCTCTGCCTCTCTCTTCCCCCTCTGGTCCCCTCTGTTGCATTGGGAGGTGGAGGCCATGTACGGACCTACAGTAAGTGTGTTGGTTCTCCTATCCTACACCTGTCCCTCACTCCTACAGAGTCCTTTAATTGACATGGAAAACTTGTAGTTTCTTCACACAACCCTAAAATTGCCAGTGCAATGCAAATCAGCATCCAGCAGACATTTGTAGAAGTGTACAATACTTATTCCAGGCCCCACAGCTTCCAGAAGCCTGCTGTTGCATATCCCAAAAGGCCATGGGGCTTTCAACAGAATAATGTGTGGAAAAAGACAGCAATTATATGCACTGTTTTTGCAGAATGGCTAGAGCCAGGGCTGCATGGCAAATTAGAGAGTGGCAGAAAAACAATTTGAGCCGTCGTCCAAGACAGGGTGAAAGGCGGTTTAAAGAACACATTTAAATCTCTAATCTAAAACAAAAAAACATATTTGACTTGTTGTTAGTACTCAGTAAATATTTCAACTTTGGAAGGTCCCAAAGTTTGGACTTTTTTTTTTTTATTTAGTTTTCCAACAAATTCCAGAAGCTTTTAAATGATAATGGCTAGACAGACCGGCTGAAGTGCTTCATTTCTCGGCTGTGATGCAGCTTAGTGTGTAACTTAATTATTCCAAGATGTTTCCTGTAATTCTCAATTATTACATGGTTTCCATTTACAGTATCTTTTTTTTTTTTTTTTGAGTGAAGTGATTTTTGATTCTCTGTATGCCTGAGGGTTTATTTCCACCAATATATCAAACTCCCACATGTGAGATATTACTTCTCAACAGCTCTTAAAACATTGCTTTCTGAAAGAAATGCTTTGCAAGAGTAGTTTAGTTTAAGACTAGTGGCACAGTCCTCGCTGCTAGTCATGGACTAGCTTTATTAAAAACTTTGATAGCTCCAACAATCATGCACTTAGAGCACATATCAAAAAATATATTTAAAACTGTATCACTTTTGACAGGAGGATACTGCCCAAACAGTACAGTTCAAGGGTCCAGCACACCTTCTGCGATCGTGATGCTTTTTTCTTTCAGAGTAGAAATCAGACAATCCATTTTGCCGTCTATTCTCTGTGATGCTCATTGTGAATTCTATAGCTGGTGTAGCTCAAGGCTGCTGACTCTTTTGTGCCCCCAACTCCAGGTGTTCCAGGAGAAAAGTTGGAGAAAAACACTCATAATGTATAATCACAGGACATGCAAAAATCACAGTGCTGTTTGGCTGGGATTCAAACTCTGACCTTCAAGCGCATGTGTGTGTGTGTGTGTGTTTGTGTGATTTTGTCCGTGCGTGTGTGTCAATGAGTGTGGAAAAAAAGGAGAAGGAATATGTTAGAGGTGATGGTACAGCCATGAAAGCCTTGCCAGTATCTGTGTGGTTAGTTTTGACAATGATTGAATTAGAAATACCATAAAGTTGTACCTGAATACGCATCATTAACATCTTAAGACACAGTGGAAGCTGAAGGTTGACAGCGAGATGGCAAATGTTGATTTCACCTTATTCTGTGGATAAAAACAACACAAATAGAAAAGCTTAGGCTGTCTCATTCACACAATTTAAACTCTTCTAAAGGTGATTCTGTGGGAGAACATCAATTTAGAGAATCATTGATGACAAACTACAGTTTGCTGACTGCATCTCTTCCATCTTTAGTACACTAGTTGTAGCACAGCTACAATGCCCCACTAACAAAACATCTCCCACATCCAGGTCTACAATCCCTCTCACCCACTGCTCCACCAAGAAAAGACACCAAGCTGTTACTGAAGCTGTATACCTTTTGTATACAGCTTTGTATACCTATTAAATAACTTACCTATCTTGACCTATACGGAAAAAATATATATAAATATATAGTCACACGTCATCCTTCCCATACTTAATTTACTCCTTTCCCCTCTGTCACCCTCTCTCCCTCCTTTATCTAGATTAGCATAAAAATGTGATGATATAATACAGTGTAATGCCAGAATTCATGGGGCTTTTCTAATGTGCACACTTTGAATCAGTCACTGCGTTCACTGCTCCCTGAAAACCTTCAAGGAAATGTGTCGTCACTCCTATTCATGCTCGCTTGCTTCATACCCACCATAGAAATATTACGGCTCAGCACACAGGCATAATAACGTGTGTGTACACAACCGCATACACACACACTTATTAATTCTCCCTAAAGAAGATGAACTGATCTATCTTTATTATGCTTCATTAAATTGATAACACGTGAAGTGCGCATTTCATCTGCAGGAAGCTGCACTGGGGACAAACATGTGTGACATGCTATATTGTAATTGATTGTTTCTGTAGACCATATATCGTGTCCCATTCATTCTTCAGGATTATGATGCACTCTACACACAACAGGTGAGATTACTGACAGCTAATTGCTGTGCTTATACAACTAATCAAGCCATTTCCTCTGATCTCTCATTTAAATTCTCTTCTTTCTCTTCTCGTCTCTCTCCTTTGATCTTCGCCGTCACCTGGTTCTCTCTCTCTCTCTCTCTCTCCCTCTCTCTCTCTCTCTTTCTCACTCTCCATCCAGCACCAAACCAAAGCCCCGAAGAAGAGATCGAGCTTTAGTAGAATTTCCATGGCAACAGATTTTCAATCATACTTGCCTAGTCGCGTAGCGTCCAGCCAGAGATGGATACGAGATGTCTTAGACTTTGATCATGATCCCACTGATCTTTCATTCCACATCAAATAAGGCTGGATCAGCTGACCTCCGTCTCAATCATGCACTTGATTGTGATCACTATTCCAATTTTGAGTTGTTTTGTGCTTGTTTGTTTCTGATTTTCTTTCTTTCTGCGTCAAACAACAAAGCCCGGCGAAGTTTTCGAGATATTCGGCATTTGAGCTTCAGTCGTGTATAAAAGTTCGGCTGATGTTTGTGGGGTGTTGCTAACTCTTGTTTTTGTGAGCTTCATGGCATGAAACGACACAGCATTTTGTGTGTTCACCAAAGCAGAACAGCCGCCTTTTTTTTCAACTAACCTCCCATATCAGGGGCCCTGAAATTGCCGGTTCAATTCTCAGGGCACAGCGCTTCGGTCTCACAGAGCCTGCAGCCCCTCACTCGGAACATGAGCATGAACTTGCCCACAACTGAGACTACTGACATTTACTGTTGTTACAGGCGGTGGTGCATGCCCCCCCCCCCCCCCCACCCCACCCCAGAGATCTCCTATGTGCAATTCATTTCCACCACCAAGATTTTATTATTCCTTATTTTCCTAGATTAAGGGACCCATATGTTATTGTAGTTATTGCATTCGCTGGCTCCTCTGGGACTCTTTCCCTCATTCAGTCAGATAATTGTATCTTTTGCAGAAATACCCTGAGATCTGCACGGCTGACCTACTGCCTGCAAAACACATGATTCTTTTTATGCTATTACAGTTTCCAATCATTTCATTTTCCGTCTTGAATGTATGCATAAATGTTGAGGTCAAACATGTTGTGTATAATGTGTATATCATAGGCAGCATTAATTATAACTTATCTGTTATGTTACACACACCAAATAACTAAAGTATTATGTCGCATAAAATACATGATTGAACACAATAAACATATCTCAGTGGCTTCACACCAATGCTTCCTGTATGTGGGATTAAAGGTGAACTGCAATGAACATGGCAGAATGTAGCATTTCCTCTTCTTGATGCACCCAGGGATCTTAATAAGACATAGCGGCTCTTTCCTAATGAGACACTATGTTCTTAACATGGCTAATTAGTTGGATTACTCATTAAACAAATACTCAGACATTTGTCTGCAGTTCGGATGTTTTGTCTGACATTTGCACATATCATTCCTGTGTTAATTGAATTTCTCACACAAACAACTACTAAAACGAAGGTTAACAATTTGCTGAATATTGAATAAACTTTCAGTTGTAAAGTATTTAATTCTTGAACTTGGCCTGTCTGTGAATTTGAATTGCACAGTACATATCTTATTTCCTATTCTCTTGTGAAATATGGATGTGGAAGCATGCTGCAGCTAAATCAGCTCCCTTATTAATTTATCTCTTTACGGCTTTTAAATTTAAAATGTTGCAAGTGCTTGATGGATGGAGAAAAGGTATCTTCCCCCACACCTTTCTAATATCAGAACTGATATCATTTTTTCACAGCCCAACAGTCCCACAAGCATGACTACTTCATGCAGGTTGAGGTGAAGAACTAAGCAGCTCTGTGCTTTATTTTTTCATGGAGTGCTTTAGTGATTTTTTTTTTCTGTGAGTGTGTTTACAACACTATAAATGTACTAAAGCCACGGCACTAAAGTGTGTGCTGTGAACTTAATTCGAACAATTACCACGACCAACATGTTGGCCGATCTGTTTTGCAAACTTCTTAATTTTCTTTTTCTACTTTTTCATTCAGAATGCCAACACCTTTAAACATTCATCTGATACTGCAAAACATGACATTTACAACATGCATTTTCTTTTATACATTCATGTAAATACACAGTGTTTTCTGTTTGGGGTGGATCCTGTATTAGAATTTATTGCTTTGTATTTTATTGTATTGTTCTCCATTCCAAAGGTAGACAAGCCAAAAGGACGTGGGCGGCAAAACTAACGTCCATTTTAGGGGACACCAGATTTACATTCGTATCATGCCAGAGTTTAGAAACCAGATAAAACGTAGCATCAAGGGAAGTCTGTGTCTTTGCGTAACTCTGACAAATATCCACTTTTCAAGTGTGTTTGTTTATCCTGCTTTTTTTTCTTTTGCAGATTATTTTGCTAGATAATGTATATTTTTATTATGATATTTTACTACAGAATGTGATTGTTTCAGTTTCAGTCTGTTTCAGTATTGTAGGTTCAGTATAACAAAAGAAACTATATACATGACATTTGTGTATATTGTATGAGATTATGTTGTCGATCATTATATAGATCTGAGAAAAGTGTGTGTCTGTCTGAAATACCCCCATTTTCAGTGCCTTTATACCTACAGTTAAATTCAGTCTCGGTGTGTATATCTGAGGATTGCACATGTGACTCCATACAGCCTTTTGCTGTCCAAACCGACTATTTCTTGGCCACAAGCATTAAGAAAATAACTGAGCCCAGCCAATAAATAGCCTGGCACACAACCCTCACCCACAACTTGCAGCCTTTGCATTGTTTTTATTCTGTTTATTGAGCTTTATGCAATGGTCGGTAGCTATTTCTTTCCTCTCAGAGAGAGCCAGCCTTGTGCTTTCTAGGCTCTCTGCTCGCTGCAGCTCCATAGCTAATAGACCGATATGAGAGTGGTTAACTTTCCCATAATGTTGAACTATTTCTTTAAAGGGTCAAAAAGTTGATGATCAGTAAAAAAAAAAAGAGCTATCTTTTAGTTGTGTTCTCATTTCCCAGAGCTGACCAGTACATGATGCTGGTTCAGTCACTGGGGAAAAATAAGAGTGAAAATGAAAAGGAGTCATAAAGAACTCATTACCCTGCACTAGAGCTCAAACATTAACTTCTCTCACCTCTGTTTTTTTTTCTCCTCTCCCTTCTCTTTTGTTCCTTTTATGTTTTTCTTCTCCATTTTGCTTCTCTCAATCCTTCTTTCTCCACTCTGCAGCGGAGCCGCTGGAAGGAGAAGAGTTCCTTGACATTATAGGTATCATGCGAAACCAAGCAGGTCGTTATGAATGCAAGGCCAGCAATGACGTTGCCACACCAGACATCAAGTACGTCAACGTGGTTGTCAACTGTAAGTAATAACAGACGCATACTGCAGTGTATTCCTAATTGAACAGTGATTGAATTTTCTCGTCACGTTTCACATCAGACATGGATGATAAACAGTACTCAACAGATAAATCCGGATAAAAGTCAAGATTACAGTTAAGGTTAGAACAGAAGTGAAGTCTGTATCTTGAAAGTTTTGGAGAACCCTTGAGTGTTGCTGACACAAATCCAAGTAAAAAAAAGAAAAAAGAAAGCTCTATAACTTTGATTGCAACTGCAAATTTCCATACTAATTTCCACATCTTCATTTAAGAGACACTTAGCATTTCAAAATAAGATCACCTAATTACATCTTGTGAGGAGTCTACGTTGGATCAGATGAGTGTAATTCATATGTTGGCTGTTCAGGAATGATGATCAGCTCATGAGACATCATCAACCAACTCCCCGCAAAGGAGTTACAGAATTTTCTTTGATCTGAACAAATCACTTATGGCTGTTTGCCCAAACAGTACTTTAGCCAAGTCTGAGTGCTTGGATTAAATGATAAATATTTCTATATTAGGGCACTTTTTGGTGTTTAATTCCAAATGGAAAATGAACATTAATCCTCATGGGATATATTTCTGGCCAGTGTGATATTTGCAGAATTCGTTTATATGTATATGAATGATTTCACAAAAACTTGATAAATCTGAACTTTTAGCACTGACTCGTTTTAAGTCGAACCCCAAATAATTTATTTTACAGCAGTTTTGGGACTTGATATCATAACACTGGGATAAATAGTCACACAAGCTAAAAGAGCCTTCAGCTTGTCCAATATATTTGTCTGTTTGTTTTACTTGTTTGCTTTTATTGGTGAGAGTCAATACAGAGCGACTTTGTCATTATGTCAAAAGGCTTAACTCTGCCTCAGGCTTATATCAGTCATACTACTCAGACACACTTGACACGATACTATTTCTTAAATAATAGTATTTCACTTTTTAGGAAAAGAAAACCGAAAGAAAGCAAGACGTGCCACATGAGATGGGTGTACTTCTGTATTCACTGACTGGCAATAGAAGGCATGGTTTTTGCCATACATCAGAATTGTTTGGTTGTTGTTTTTATGTCGACACTGTGTTACTCTGCAGATCCTCCGACAATAAGGAAAACCCAGAGCTCGGAAACTCCGGTGGGCCGGATGGGGATGCTGCAGTGCGAAGTCACTGCTGTGCCCACGCCAGAGTTCGAATGGTACAGAGATGAAAAAAGGTAAAACTTCCTGCACATTTATCAGTCTTTACAACAGTGTAACAAAAAGACAAGTGCATCAAGTTGCAATCATCTTATCCACCTTAAAAAGATCTTCTGTAGTTGTTTCGGACTGCACTGAGACATTTTACGGTAACATGACCTTGAATGACATCTGGGAATACAAATGTAGCTAAAAAAACACGCTGATAGACGAGGATGTGTCAAGCTCAGTTTGCATTTGTTTTATGCTTTAGCCTGTGCTAAAATACTTGAGTTGTTTACCACCGGTCAAACCAGCCATTAAATGGAGCACACACCATTAGTCTCATTTATCACAACCATCAGCTGTAAGGCTGATCCACCAAGGCTGGTACCCTGATGCTCTGAAGCTTCTTTATTACGGTAACGATCTCCTATAATGCTTCCAGTATGGAAAACCTTCTGCCTTCCATGTCAAATTACTGGAAACAATGAAGTGTTGAAAAATGCTTTCACAACACTTTGAAAAGCTTTTACTGTACTTGTGCAACAACTCTTTGGGAAAGAGTTTTTGTACCTAATTTTGTATTAAACTACTTTACACTTTAATTATTTTGAGTCAGTTTGGAAAAATACCGATTTGTGATGACTGATTATTAGTTACAGCTACAGCATGCAGGCTGGTGACACGTATATAATGAAACATTGCAAAAATAACCTTTACATCACTTGACCTGAATTGCCTTAAGGGAAGGCGCAATTTGATGTTGTAGCCCCTACAATTAAAATTACGTGGCAAAATAATGAGATTTATATTGAATTTACTTAGGCATGACTATGACAGCCAGAAAGAGACTTTATTGTTATGAGCAAAATTAATGAATAGCATTGTTTTTTAAATTATAAACCATAATGAACACTGTTACCTTAGTGCAACCCTTTGGTAAATATGAGCATTAATCTCAGAGCTGTCTTCAAACAACAGGACTACACTGGCGTCCTACCCGCTGTGTTTCAATGAGCAGTCCTTTTTGAAGTGGCCCAGGTCACAGGCTTTCAACATGTTTTCTCTCGAGATGATTCCCCCTCTTCCCACAATTGTGGCAGCAGCCTCATCACTTTATTCTCTGTGCCAAACATGCTCCATATCATTTTACCCAGTGGGAACAATGGATCTCTTTGATCCCCTTGTCAAATGTGCCCTCACGGTGGTCCCATTGTCACATCCCGGTGATAATTTGATGACATCATCTGTGTAGTTTGATAATGACTAATCACCCACTTAATCACTCACTAGGCTGTTATTCCATTGTTCGGTGAACATCGCTGTGTAAGACAGCTGTGAATTCTGTGACATTCTTTTGAGAAGAGAAGAAGAAGAAGAAGAGCAGATCGAGCATTCGCCCGCATGCAATTTATGAACTGGAGTCACTGAAAATCTCGGTAACCCATTTCTCATACCACAAGTAATTCTACTGAAATGGAAATCAGGCTTCCTGCACTGTACTGTCTCCTGTGAAACTGCAAATCGTGTGACCAGACACAGATGTTCATCGGGAAAGCTATCACTTTAAGTGTCGTGCGCATATCAGGAAAACACTTGAAAATGATTGTAGTGTAATGACATTCAACGGCAGTGACAAACCAGTTCCCCCATTCCAACACTTGTCATTTAATAACCCCAGAGATTCCCTCCTTTGCTGCAAACTCACCATCTGAGTCAGATCCGGTACGGAGCCGCTCGAGTGGAAAAAGTTAATGACAAAAATATTGCACGTGGAGCAGCATGATCTGCAATTTTACATGCATCCAGACCACAGCATTAAAAGTTCAGTGAAGATTGGGAGAAAAATATTAGAGGAATGTCCTAAGTGTTATCACAGATATGGTCTCTAAAGTAATAGGCCTATCATGCGAGTGCTTGAATAGAAAGATTTATGGTTGTTGAAATATTTTGCATTATCTGTTGTTTCCAGCCTCCATCTATCTCAGTTGTTTTCTCCCCTGGAGGATTTTGGCAGTGTGCCTGTTCATAGCCCCTTTTTCCTCTCTTCTAGAGAAAGGTGTTATTGCACTTTCTCCTTGGATGATGATGTTAATGCACCATAATAAAATCATTTATCCTTGCTTGGCTAGTTAATTTTGTAGCCCCCCTCCCCAAGAATCAGAGCTAATGCACTGTAGCCTGTTGTGTCTTATTTACTTGATTGTTTAGTCGGGGGGTTGCTCCTGCAGTTGCTTCCCTTTGAATCAGTTTAACCTCATCAGAACCCAAGTTATCAGTGGAAACCCTGAAATCTGCATTTAAATCACAAAGAAATCTTGTTTGTTATGGTGACTGCCCAGCATTTAATTCTCACTTGGGACCTAGTTTAAAAAACGGTGCCAGATTTACCACTCAAATGACTTATTTCACACATCGTTATGCAGTTTTTGACACCTAAAACAACAGCTCTTCTTGAAGATTCGATCAGTTGTAACTACTTAGATAATGTTGGCGCCATGAGTTGCTTGAAATCAACGTCTCCATCTTGCTCTGGTTCCCTCTGACTCATTTTAAAATGAGAACACAGTATAAGTGTTGTTAAATATGCACTCGGTGGCTACAAACTGTACATGATATTGTGTGAGAAGTGAGGATTAAACTGCATCTTTCAGACCACTTCAAACAATACTGTCTCTGCTGAATGACCGATTCAGTAGCTTTTAGCGGTGGAGATCCACTCACTTGTCGCTGAGAGTGCTATTGTCACTGTGATTCACATATGTTACTTCCTCTTTAAAATCTCACTTTTAAATATGAAGCATATTAAAAGTGAAATGTGCAGAAACACATAAATGCCAGTTGAGTTATAACCTTGTGTGCTTGTTTAGGCTAGGGAACTGTGATTGGTCTGATGACAGCCTTACGAACACTGTTTACATATACAGAGAAATCCAAAGGTTGCCAGTTATGTTAAAGTGGACAATCACTGCTCAGTGGACAGTTTGGCCTGTATGTGGCATTTGCAGTTTGGCTTCCATAATCTGTAGACATCTGACTGTTTTTCGTCCAAGTTGAAACCCATGAAAGGGGAAGACAGAGGACTTGTCTCCCCTTTTTCCAACCTCAAATACAATTAATCCCTTCTTTACACTGAAGTTTGACAAACAAACTAATGTTCTTGTTCATAATTAATATTTTTGTTCATATTTTAATTACTGATACTCCTCAGATCCAGGATTATTTTGGCAGTGATGTATTTGATTGTTCTCCTTAATCTCCTATAATACTTTCAAAGTACTTTGTTGTGAGGAAAAGTGGTATTAAAACTATCACTCAGGACCTTAATGTTTTGTGAACGGCGTGACAACCACAACAATTTCAAATTAACCTTGGCTTATTTTGCCAGCTCACTACTTTTTTGGTTCCTCACGGTGGGTTCTGTTAACGCCGCAGTGCTCTCGGAAAAGGACTGAGACACACACTTTTGGTCGAGCTCTGTTGTTGGAAAAGCATTGCTCACACCTGTCCAATCAAACCAAACTGAAGGAGTAAACACGCCAAACTGCTTGGCACAAGCTGCTGAACACATACTGGTCTGCAAAGCTCACTTTTCTCCCTCTTCTTCTGAGTGGAGCGGCTTAACTGACCTAACCTTGTGCCTGTCCGTCTTCCGTCATTCCTAATATCCACATGAAAACATCAAACATAACTCATGCTCTAACACATAAATGAAATATAACTTCATAGCATCTCGGACTTCTACAGGATCTGAGCGTCTCCGTGCCACTTAGAGACTCACTTAGCATCAGTAGAGACTGATCATGGTCTTAAAGCAGCTGACCAGTAGTTCATAACCAATCAAACGGTTACCACGTGGGTGTCAGGACGCTCCCTTCTCTTTTAAACGACAGCGCGTGGTGGATCAAGCTGTAAATCAAATCAAATCTGCTTAGGCTGTAAATTGCAGTAGACGTTATGAACCCCTCAAATCAACACATAACTTAATTCTACATAATTGCATTTGTCTAATCGTGCATCTTTCAAACTAGAATGGTTCTTCTTTGTGCAGTAAATCGGTCTATCTAAATCCAAAGTGAGTTGTTGGCTAACCTGACAGACAGATATGTTTGTGTGTTTTGGCAGCTGATGCATGGCTGTCACAGACACCGGACCATTTTCAATCATCTCTGGGTTACAAGTCTCAGCAGGACTCTCCACTTGATTTCATTTATCATCAGCCTTGAATCATAACAGGCCTGTCACTTTCTCTGGCAGTGATAACCTACTTTAGATGCTCCCACACGCTACAGAATCAAATCTGTCCATCTGATGATTTGCTCTGGTCTTTCATCTCTGCCGCCCTGCAACTGCAGGCCTTTGCACACACTCCATGCCCTCTGCCAAATAGAGGGGTCAAATCATTTCACTCTATGGTTTAATGTAGCAGAGCGACTCTGTGCATCAAGAAGTAATCACTACAGATAGCCGACGGAGCGCTGCTGCCCTCTGCCTGTGAGGAAGCAAGGAAGTGCGGCACTGTGGTGATGAGGACGTTTCATAACTTTCCTCCACAAAAGGGAGACATGCATAATTTCTGCCAGCCTCTGTGATAATCTATTCCAGTCCATTAGAACAGATGAAGAAGCTGGCAGAGACACAGGCATATTTTAGGATAAACTTGAAATCAGAAGCGAGGAGAAGTTCAGCGTGTGCCAGCGTGTTAAAAGTTAAAATGGTCGGCCAAAATGTTGAGCTCAATAAATTCTAACAGAAGAGAAGTCGCACTTAGAGGACAGAGATCCAGTTTCCCGTTTCTTTCCTTTCCTATTTAGTTCCCTGCTGGCCATTTGAACTCGCAGCCTGTTTGCAAGTAAAGCCAACCTCAAACCTTCACTGCGAAAACAAAAGAGAGTTCTCTCTCTTTTGACCTGTTTGGGTCACTTTATTCCCCAGTTAGCGTATTACAATCATGCACTGTAATCTATAGTAAAAAATAGCTGTAGGCTCCCAGCGCCCTGTAGTGCTGTTTATTATCTGGGTCTCTCAGCATGCTCTGTGGACAGGCAGGCCTTTTTAATAGTGCAGTCACTTCTCATGAAGGACACACTGGAGAATATATCTGCAGCCGGTCTTATCATTGGATGGGGGGGGGTTGGCTTTAAGATGGAGTGCGGACACTGCTGGTGCACTCGCCTTACCTTAGGACTCGCTCACTTTCTTGCTTTCAGACGCCACTGTTCCCAAGGTGTCCCTATGGGAAGAACCTCAGCATTTTATCAAGTTGCCACTCCCCAGTGAGCCAAATTATGCTGTGCCATGATGTGCGCTTCCCTTTTTATGTTAATACTTTCTATCAGCCAAGTATGTGTCAGCATAAACTTCTCGCTCCCCTGCTCAAATTCCGATTACCACATTATCCCGACTTAAGCAGGATTAAGTTGAGGCGCCTTAAATGAACTGCACCTCATTCATGATATGAAAGGGCTCAATCAGCCCAGAACAAGCAGAATCCATTATGTGTGCCGTGCTGGGTTATTAAAAGAGTTTTTATTTGGTTGTGAGGAGGTGATGCAAGGAGTAGTTCATCAGTGAGGTAAACAGGCTGAGTCAGCAAATTGTATTGATTCATTTGGTGTAAAAGGTGTTCAAGGTTAACATAATTGATTGGCAGAATTTGGTGCTCATTAAGACTCCCACAGGTGAGAAGTGCCACTTCAGCGGAATACTAATCCCATAATGGGATAACAATGATCCTCTTTGTTTGATAGCAAAAACAAAAGACGACAAAGTCATGTGTTCTACTAAAACAGATAAAAACTGCACATGCTTGGAAACAAAACATCAGCAACGTGTGTGTTTCATGCTTGAGAAAAGGTTTGCATCTTACATTTCTGCAGAGATAAGTGAAAGCGTGGACAGTGACATTGCCTTTGTGAAATGTTTTCTTTTCTCGCCACATCATTAAGGTCGAGGTTAAAGATTTCTTTCTGGTAAAAGCAGCATTGTGTCGTACTGTTAAGGAAAAAAAACAGGTTTGTTCCAGAAGGAGAAAGGCTTATCTCCTCTTTTAAAAAGCACAACGCCTACACTCAGAAAGTTCATTGACACTAAGCTAACCCCTGCAAATCCAAAGCGTTCAGCAGTGCAAAAGTATAACTTAAGTTGGTATATAATCATGTGAAGACCTTTCCTCTTATGCAGTAAATACTTTCTATTACTTTTTGAGTAAGTTGTTCTAAGGTTTTGTTCATGTTTGAGTTCAGTGGTTTGCATTCAGACTCTTGTTGCCCTTCCATGTTTAGCGAGAAATTCATTTTAGTTTTACAGAAACATTCAGACTTAATGTGCAAATAAAATATGTATGAAATCTATTTTTCATAGAAATAAGTTCAGCAGAAATTTTAGATGTTGACAGAATTTGAATTATATCATGATTAATATGCTAGGATAATGTTAGGAGATGTATATGACAGTACGTTGAAGATGCAGCACCTCCGGGATGTCACACCACCGTCAGAAATACAGCTGAATCCTTTCAAACACATTGTGAAAAGTGTCATGCTGCTGTAAGGCTGATAATCAAATCTAATTTTAAGCCAGAAGTAGGTTATGACTAATTGTACAGAATACATGAAGTGTGTCTTCTCTTTTGATCAAAATCCAAGATAATTTGTGTAAAGAAAAATAAAAAAAAAGGTAAAATCTCTCTTTCCTGTACAGAAACTGTACTTTGTACTTTACTTAACATACCCTCACTTTTGTATGTCTCTCCTATCCAGGCTGTCCAATACCCAGGGCATCAACATCCAAATCCTTGGCACTACCACTGTCCTCGTGATTGCTAATGTTACTGAAGAGGATTACGGGAACTACACCTGTGTGGCCTCCAACCGACTGGGCGTCCAGAATGCCAGCCTTTTCCTCTATAGTGAGTACAGAAACAACTGTTATTCACTTCGCTTCACCACTGAAATCCCAAATGGGAGATTATTAGGTTTTATTGACCATATACAGTGCCACAGATGTGACTGTGGCTGCTGTAGGGATTTTATTTGTTATGCAGATGAAGTATTGACCATAACGTATCATGCCAAGTATCGCCTCTACGCCATGTTCGAACAATCCATCATTCAAATCACCGAGTTTCAAGGTGAGACAGGATGACTTTGAAGTGTTTGAAGTGAATTCTATTAAACTAATTTTCCCACTGAATCATCGAAAATCAGCAGGGAGCAAGTTCCCCGTGGTTTTATATGATTCTTTTTAAGCTTCACTGCAAGAGCTGAACAACTGGAAGCTAGTGTAAAAAGTAAAACCATGCTGTTGTAATTTTTAGTCATTTGGCTAATGCTTCACTCAGTGCTGCATGACAGAATATTGTGTATGTGTGCGAGTGTGTGTGTGTCCTCATGGAAATCCAGGAATGTGGCTTAAGATGGAAGGTGACGTCTGATATGTGGGTGAAGTAAATTAATGTTCAGGGTTTGTACATCAACTCAGACCGATATGTTAATCACTAAATGTACAAAATCTAATTTTCTATTACCTTGATGGAGAATTGCTGTGATACATTTCTTAAGCAGACGAATGGTGTGCAATTTCAAATTGTGTCATTGATTTTTGGTCACTGGAGGGCAATGTACTTGGTAAATGGTTGAGCCAAAATGTGCTCAAGATTCATCTGGCACTGTGACTGACTCCACCACATTAGACATCTGAAATATCTGATTCATTTCTATATCCAGAACACTGAATTTACTATTTAACAATCGACTTTTAAGCAGCTTACATATATCAAAGACAGCTGTTTCACTAAATTACAAAAAGGCGCAAAAACACTTTGAAGCACTTCTGGCCCCACACCCATCAGTGATTTCACAGCAGGTGTTTTCCATGCACTCCAAAACCCAACTAGCAAAGTGCTTGTTTGAGCCAGTTGGACATGGTTTCCACTCCATCTCAATTTGGCACTCAAACAGCAGCGCCATACACAATACAGACCAATGACCATATATTTAACATGGCTTTTAGTGGGCGAATTCTGATGGGGGAAAGTGTTGTATTGTCTCTGCCAACATTTAAAAGCTATGAAAAGATTCAATTAATTCAGTTCAATTTTTCGGCCACTTTGGGGCAGCGGAAACAAGCTGTGAACACAGCGCTGACATGTCATCATCTGTTATGGAGCAACACTGTAGTTGCATTTATCTCGGATAGTTTGTTTATTTTGACCGATTGATTGAACATCATGAGCCATCGTGGACATGCAGCACTTTTCTAAATGGAAATGTCAGATTATTAAAGATTGCTTTGTTCCTTTCTGCATGTTTTTATAAGTTGCAGTGTTTATTTCTACCATTTATTTCTTTCTTGTACTGTCATGCGTTAATTGGGTCAGTACCACAGTACCGCCACCAGATGTCTCTACACATCTAAAGTTTGTCCTCAGCCAGGTTCCAGCTAATTTGTTTAAATGCTTAATTTATGTGACATTTATTGTATTTGCCGACTCAGATGAGGTACAAATGTCAATATGTAGTTTTATGGCAATAGTTAGAAACAGTTTATAGTGATTGTTGTATATAAAATGGGTCTGCAAGGCAGTGAGCTTTGACTCTGACCACCACTGTAAGTTAAAACTCTCTCTCTTTCTGTGTGTGCAGGACCTGGGACAGGTCGAGATATCAACGGCTCTGCCTGTGTATCTCAATCACTGTGGCTCCTGTTGGCATCCTTCGCCTGCCTTTTCTTCAAGTGTTAATACCACTGTCCTCCTCTTCGTCCTCCGCCCACCCCCGCCCCACCTCCTCTTCCTTTTCTCCTGCTCACCAACATCCTAATTGCTACCTTATTACCAACTGTCCCGCCTTTCCCCGCCCAGACTGTTTGCATCATGATACAAAAACCTTACGTGCTCTCAAACACTGCTTACAGATAATACAAAAAGCGAAGGGTTATAAGTAAAATGTTATAAGAACAACAAAAAACAGTCATATGAAGGACAGAGCAAGCAAACAGTGATTCTTTTTGTTTGTTTGTTTGTTTGTTTGTTTCTGCTATATCTTGTATTCGGGGTCTGGAATGGGTTTGGAATTTGTTGTATTTTTGTCCTCATAGGAATGAAACGCCGAAGCAACTCGCAGGGGCTGAAGTACTGAAGATGAAAGTTGTATTCCTTTCTTACTTTCATAGATGCATAATGTTAACTTAAATTGTATTTAGCCAGTGTATTAATGGGCAACATGCAAACGCTCTGCCAAATATATACGGAATGATTTGAAACTAACACCTCCAGAAATGAAAGGGAAAAACTGCAGCGGATTCTGTAATGAGACTAGAGCCTAATATTAAAGTCTGTGCTAACATAATTTGATGCTACCACACTGAAACCCAGATACAGAACATTTGCCAGGTATCTCTCCAATCAGCGACGATGTTTTAAGATGCTGTAGACACTTGGATTGTTTACACCAAAACCAGAAATTGAGGATGCAGTGAACAGAATCGTCCTGATCCTACTGAGGCTAAGTATGCAGATTACTAGTAGAAGGAAATGCTTTTATCTGGTGATAAATATCTACGCTGTCATTCATTGGCTCACTCGCCTTTATTCCAAATGAAAACCCCATTTCTTTTGTTTTTTTTTTATTCTTTTTTGCAACAGCAGGACTGTCACTTCAAAAGAAAAAGAAACACAGTAGGTTCTAATGATACATACAGTACTGTACATACAATTTTGTATTTCTCTATGATAGGATGACTTGTTCTGCTACTGGAACAACAGGAAACAGAGGCACTGTTAGTGCTGTTTGTCTTGGTTGCACCACATTTAGTTACATACGCTGTCCCACAAACAGTGTTTGCTTTTAGTTTCTGAGTTTTAGGATGATTTTTCTGTACTGCTGAAAATTGGATAACAATGTATGACACCAATGAATGACTTACTTTATAGTTTTTCTCTTTCAAAAAAAGTATGTGTGGTTTAATATGAAATTATAAAGAACAATTCATAATATATTGAAATTGAGGTTATTTTTTTGTCTTTGCCTCATTGTGTATATATACTTGAATCCAAATGTCCGTATACAATATGAAAAGGCAGATTTTATGTGTCCATGTCTCTGAATAGGGTAGCAATTAAAGGATGGATAAGGCATAGATCTCTTGAAATGACAACCCTGCATTATACCTATGCTTGACAAAACAAATGTTGGCTTACATTATGTTAAAGGGAATGTGATGGGAGGGAATGGGTTTATAATTAGCTTGTCCATCTTCCAGGAATTCAGTATGAGAAGAAATGCTAAATGGTTACACCAATATATTAGAATGACAACAGAATAATATTGTTATATTACACGTTCTACAACAAAATCTATTTGGCTTATTGCAGAATTTATTTCCAAATGACCAAATTGTGTCAATATTTTCTAAAACCTGCAAGAAGGAGACCATTGAAACAGTGCAATTCTTTCAGGAAACAGCTGAGAGGTCATTGCTGTTGTGGTGAGAATTGCTCATTCTGTGCACTATTAACTGGCTTTTTTTGCCATTTAGTTTGACCTGCTATGACATAGTTAATGGACTCCAGCTCGCAGCTCTGATCCTCATCCTGGATCCCATCCTGGATGTGTGTTCTAACAACCAAGGCAAGATAGTACTAGTACTGTAAAACACACATGTAATTAATGTCATCCTTGTCATCGTACATTAAAAGACTTGTTCCCAGTGTTTTCATTGTAAATGCTTCTGAGGCTACGGCAGTGTGAATTTGCAGTGATGCCATCTGATCAGACTAATTTTCGTGTGGGTGAAAAGTAGAAATGTACAGAGACTGAAACAGGCCAGAATTGGATGCGAACTAATACATTTAAAAATGTAAAACAACATTTCTGTAATTTCTATCAGCCTCTACATAAACAAGATCTAACAGTCGAAGTGCTTAGTGTTGGATGTGATATGAAAGCTGCTTGTTTTTATGCTTTTATCATCTTATTTTTATGTTTATTATTTCAAATGAGCAAGTGACCGTTGTGTATCCACTTTATGTGGAATAGCCCGATGTTTTCTAATATATTATATTTCTGCAGACTGATATTTAGCCTCAGGCTTGCCCATACTTGAGGAATTCAGTTTATCATCAGAAGCTGTGTTCTTACTGTAATTACAATTGAGTGGTCTGGAAGCTGTGGTGGGATAGTTCTTTATGATCTGCTTGCATGAGAGCGGCCTGTGATACCAGGAAGTCTGTCCGTCTTAGTGTGTGTCGGATACAAATAAAACCTCAGGGCAGAGCAATGCTGGCCTTGGGCAGACTCTCAGACAAAGGTTTTGTTTCGTTTTTTTTTTTTTTTTTTTTTTTTTTGGTTTGAGGATACCCTAATAGACAACCAGAACAGGGTCATTTATTTCAAAATTGTGTTTAACCTTTATTGGTTTATTGTACCCTGCTTGAGATCCATGATGGTTGGAGTTTGGCGCATCGAGGCAAAAAGTGGAAGTAAACCTTCTTTAAAGGATAATAAATCGACTATCATTGTCTAAGCCTTCTGCAGTTCAGGTTATTTTCACGTCCCGGTGTGTCCACGCAGGCTAAAACCAGCCAATAAGCACTGACTAATGTACTAAAACCACTTACAGCATATAAAAGCCATGAAGCTCTGTCTTATCCATGAAGCATAAAGAAACTTAAAAATACAGTCTTTCCATTGCTCATAGAGACCAGCAGCCAGCCTATGAACACGGCACCAACCCCTGTAGACCGACCTTCTAGTTTACTGTTGAGCATTGCCTCAAAACATCAACATCGCTTCACTGTAAAAAAAACTGGCTTACATATGTGCGAGTGTGTATTCATCTGATACTGTTCACTGGTATTAACCCACCTGATAGGTGACATACATGAGGCATGAGAAACATAATGAGTTGGCCAAGCAGCTAACTTTCTACGTTCTGTTGAGCTATGGTTACAGTGATAACCCTCTAAGTTTAGATTGTTTTTTTTTCTTTTCATCCTCTGTGTGTATATACAGTATGATATTTCTACAGTAGAATGTTGTAAAGTCAGCAAATCCATACGATCGTGTTTATACAACTCCACATTGAAAGTTTTCAACAAAAAAAAAAAAAATGTAACTATCACGTTTGTACTTCCCTTTGGGAAATTAAGATTCAATCATGGATTATGACGCAGCAATGTCCCTTCTTTTCTATTTTACTTTACTTTATTATGGCATAAGGTAACTGCAGTTAGTTTTGAAAAAATTAAATGTAATAAAGGTATAAAAGAAAATGTTCAAAATAAAGTTTGCATTTAATGTTCTGTATTTGAATGTGACTTGAGATGTTGGGGAAAGTAACCTTGTTTTTTTTGTTTGTTTGTTTTTTTGTTTGGTTTTTGGAAGATAGCTTGGAACACACTGAATCTTAATGGTACTGTTGTGTTTATCACCATGTAACATGCAAATAAAATAATATATGTATTGTTATATTCTCTCTGGAAGACATTTTTGTCCTCGAAAAGTGTGAAAAATACCACAGAGATTCTGTTCATCAACAAGCGGATGTTCCAGATGATGAAAGGTAAGATTGGTGTTACCACCACCACATATGGACACACACTAATGACTATATGGCACAGGCTTCAGTTATTTATTTTTATCATGTGGCTGCGGTTTATTGCCACAGAACCGCTGCAGTGAAATGTTTCTCCACTAGGTGTCAGAGCAAACCAAATTATGCTTCTAACCTTTTACGATATTTGCAGACTTGCAGACTTTTTTTTTTTTTTTTTTTTTGCATTATTTGCCTCTGACTCTTAAGATGAACGAGGGAAGTAACAGTGTCAAGGGTTGGGAAAACAAATCTGTAGCTGCTCGGTTTCCAGCTCAAACCCCCACACCAGCTGGGAAAACGTGGCCAGTGAAGCAGATGAGGAACATTCAGAATTTCCTGCAAGAGCAGTTGGGGGGTCTCTGAGTACAATATCTAATCTTAAACTATTCTATGGGGGTTGCTCAGCACAGTGTTATTTATTTCCAACGTGAAGGACTGGAAGGTTTGGTAAAGTAAAGATGATGGCAATTTAAACTTTACAGGGAAGTGATCCTCATTCCTATTAACCACCTGTACTTGCGTGGCAGTCATATGTTTGTATTGAAGTTGGGATTTACTGTGTTGTACACTGGATGTTACAATTGCTTACACGTACGTTGTATGCTGTCTTATCCAGACAGAAAAAAAGTGTAATATTAACAATCTTTTTAATGTATATATAGTAAATATAGGTTTAATATGATCCTTTAAACAATTATGTCTCTGTATTAGCATGTACACATGCATACTAGCATCTCTAATTAACAACAACAAATGAACAAACCCAGGTAGCAGAAGTTGTCATGTTATTTCCTATAGGTCCAGAATAACCACCTCAGTGAACCCTACATATATGATTAGAAACTGTTATGTATACTGTTAGGATGACTTACATGGGAATGCAGATAACCAGATTTATCTTGTTTTTATTATTTTCTTTTCTCAAATTAGAATATAACCAAGATAATTCCAGGCCAAAATGCTAAATTGTGTGTTGTTCCCTTCATAAACATTGCCTCTACTAATAAAACTACATCTAAAGCAGTTAAAGCTTGCTAATAAACACCTTACTTATAAGAGTGACAGGGATGTGCGGCCAGTCAAGGAACCGTCCCACACATCCTTATTACACTAGTTTCTGTAGAGAAGTGTCTAATGACTTTTTAGTAAGGTACATTCTTTTTTTCTTTAGCTTCACACAGCTTCACAGCTGTTTGCCCCTGTTTCCAGTCTTTATGCTAACCAGTGATAATCAGCTGCTGGCTATATCGCAGTGATATCACCTCATCTGACTCTTGTGTTGGCCCCATATTCTGCCCACTGAAGGGAACAGCAAACGTTACCTCGGCTTTAAACAAACTCCACAGTGTATGATGGTAATTGGCACATTTGCTTTATTTTGAAAACAGACATTGAAACCATTTTTATTTTTTCATATTTTTTTTTCTCACAAGTTTGAACTCCTTGATAAGGTTGAAACTGGACATTGCACTCACTGGAACATAGGAAAAGTTAGTCTTTTTTTTTTTGTTGTTGTTTGTTTCTTCGTTTGATTTTTATTTTTACTTTTTTCGTAACATCAGTGCAAGAGTATTTTTTTTTTCCAATTCATATAAACTGTCATAACAACACCAAAGACATCAAAAAGAAGCCGCCACACCTCTTAAGTTTTTGTGACTGCGAAAAAGTTCCTCTCAGAGGGAGAGTTCCCATCATGCATCTGGTTCGATGGTTCATGCTACTGTTCTCACGTTTGGTTGGCAGAACACAAATCTTTATGTAAGAGCCAGTTACATCAATACTATAGCTGTTTTCTATAGTTTATTATATGATCATGTCATTTAAATGGCAACAGGTCCTTTATTGTAAATGTACTGTAAGTAACCAGAGTTTGTAAAAGGGGTGTAAACCGAGCTTGATCGAGTCAAGCAGAATAGAGAGAGAGTAATAATATTGTCCTGTATATGTTGGTTTTGGATCCAGAATAAAGCTGCCCAGCTGGAAATATCACACATTTAATTGTACATTCTGTTTTTTATTGGATGTGTCAGTCTGTTTTCTATTTGGCGTGTTCTCAATACACTTGCGTGTTGAAAACTATAGTTACACTTTATAACCAGCTTGCTTTTATGTGTGCATTTGCAGAACAGATTTTACTTGCAATATAAGTTTAGAAAAGGTTGCAATGCAATGCAAATAAAGTGTGTTGCATTGGCAATGCATTTTAAATGTGTAAATATCCAGTTGGGTCAGTTATTCCATTGCTTCACGTATATTAAATAGTAATACCAAATCAAATCCTTCTCCTCATCATCATTATCAAAGTAATAATCATTTTTTTAAATCATCAACAACATCAACATCATCATCATCATCATCACCACTTGCTGATAGTATTAGCTTGAGCCAAAAAACTTCACGCTGGAAACTCCCCCAACATGAGAAAATCATTGCCACACAAAAAATGACAAACAAATAGAAACGGACTGCCTTCATGTTGGGAAGGCAAAGAGTAACCTTTTTAGATTTTTGTTTTTGTGTTATTCTTCATACTCTTAATTCTGCTTTCTTTAGGTTAGACTTTGCCTTAGTCATCCTTGGACTCAGTGGCCTCTGCAGCGGCATCTGCCGGGGTGGCCTCCTCTGCTTTAGATTCCTCTGCAGCATCTGTGTGGACGGAGAAAAGGGGGAAGAAGTGTGCAAAGAGAAAAAGGCAAAGCAAGGGGGGGAAATTGAGATATAAGGGTGAAAAGAAGGGGAACACAAGAGATAAAAGGTGAGTTGGAGATAAGAAAAAGAAAGAGAGAAAATTAGCCTATGGATATTAGTTTTTAATTTGTGTTATTTCATTTTTATCTCATTAATTTTGAGTTTTTTAGGATGATCATCAAAGATTTCACACATCAGCTTTTAAATATATCAACTCAGATGATTCTTCATAAGAATAAAAGCATAAGTTAACATAAAAAAATCATGAAAATGGATTTCTTCATTCTGGAGAAAATACACAAATACAACTACATAACTCTGAGGTGTCAACTCTACTGAATCTGAGAGAACACATCAGTCAGAAGATGCAACCTAACGTCTGAAATCCCACATTGGCTTTTTAAATAATAAAGGAAGAGAGTGCTCCTACTGGACGCATCAAGCATTTGAACTGACAACACAAAGCTAACAGCAGTATCTCAGCTTGTCACATTTGATACTGTGTGATGCCCACAGTGAACTAAGCTGTGAAAACATCCAGTGGTGGATTACATATCAATGATACATCACTAAGCCATTACGAAACATGTTTGTTGCGTGCTAGTGATTTATGTTTTTTTCTGTTAATCTATTATAATTTCTAATGTATGATATTCTGCTGCTAAAATATATTTATTATATCTAGTCATTGCCTAAAAATAATAAAATCTTAATTTCATTGTTCTTGACCAAGTGCCCTGAGAACAATGATGTCATATGCCGGTGATCTCATACTTCTTTAATAGAGAGAGGAGACATCAAAGAATGACATCATTGCATTGGAGATTGGGGTGATGGAGTGCATGTGTGTGGGCATGGTTGTCTGTGCGAGTGTGTGAGGGCGAGGCAGAGAGAAAGAAGGAGAAGTGGGGCAATCAAGCGTTAATGCTGGTATGTGTGACTCAAGGCAGCATGAGTCATAGCAGATCTTCCAGGTAAGAGGTAATTAGTTTGTTAGCTAGTATGACAGACTGGACAATGTCCTTCTCTGCAGTCACTGATCTGTGTGATGCAAATACAGTTTTAAACAATTTACATGGCGTTAACCCTTTTTTTTTTTTTACATCAGTGCACCTCAGTTATCTACATCAGTAATGTCACTAGCTGACATGCTTGTTTAGTATTGCTGATGCGTTTGCAAATAAAAATTGTTTCAGTAAACTGTTAATGAGAACATTACTCATAGTTTACCGTGCAATTTTCAAAGCAAATAGGAGTACAAAAACTTCACATCAGTCAGCATTAAATACGTATTTTGTACGCAAATTACTTTTTTCTAAATTTCATTTGCATTTGTAATTTGTTGTGGTTTTGTACCATAACATATCTCTCAGTTTAAAGCTGCTTATTATAAATAATGGACATTTGGAGTGCCACTGGGCTCTATCCTAGGTCCAATACTTTTCACTCTTTTTATGGTGCCATTAGTGGTCATCATCCTTAAGCCCAGTTTCAATATTCACTCTGAGGTGTCAACTCTACTGAAACTGAGATGGCACAGACTTCTAAAAATCTTCTCTCTTTACTCTCTTAAGAAAATTTAGAGCCTACATTTTAATACTTTACATTGCACCAGGAATTTATGTTTCCATGTCAGCTCATTGGCTCAGTTTAAACTAGCACAAACAAAAATTCCTGCATTGGTTTCTTGTACCGTCTATAACCTAAAAGGAATACAAAGATATTTCCTTGGTTCAACACTGATCATATAAATAACAGTATTGTGCTACTACACTTCCATTTTTTTTATCATGTGCTACTGCTCAAAGAAAATACCAGTTCTTACTATAGGCCATTTTTACTTTATAAATACAATTTTTAAATATATTTTACTTTTTTATATTGTCTAAAGCACTATGCTGTTATTTCATATGTGGATATACAGTACTATGTCATCATGATTTGCTAATCATTAACAATTTGGTTAGATGTAACTAAGAGGAGTCAGTGTCACAGACTTGGTGGAGAATCTGGTTCATATCTAGGCTACCTTATAAATTATTCAGTCAAATCAGAGTACCTGGCGTTCTTGTGCATTCATCTCTGGTCTGTGAGCTGACAAACCTTGACTTAGTGACTTACTTATAAATATTCATTTGTTCTCTGAGTCAACTCAATTGGTAAAGCAGATTGCAGCCAGATTCAAGCATGCAGCTCATTCCTTAATTAGCAGTTCTTTGTCAAGTAGTGTTTGTTTGTGACAGACTTCCCTGGTGTGGATCATGACCAGTAGGGATAATTAATCATTCATTTAAATCAGAGCACCTGTTATCCCCACTCTGTTCCATGCAGGCCAGATATCCCATCGTGGTGGTAACTATGACAACAGGGAGGCAGTGCTACCTAGGTGACCTAGTTTCTGTGTAGTGTAACTGTGTGTGTGTGTGTGTGTTTCCCACCTCACACCCCCACCTACTCCAGATTGAGCATGCTCCATTATATACCTGTCTGACCCAGTCTGAGAGTCCTTGGACCAGAATGAGGTCATGTCAAGTGTATGTTGTGAGAGCGAGTTGCCTCCATGTTATAATTTCATTGCATTTCTTCTTAGGTACATGTTCTACTATAGCTTTTAAATCTACTGGCTGGTGTCCAGACAGTACGGATATTAATATTTTGAACTGCTATGACGTGTGTATTTAATGGGACCATCAATTCGCCACTGTGTTTTCAAATATATTATTGTAGCACCAATTTTAATATGTTGCTCCCGTTATCATGAAAATCTTATGAGCCCTTGTGAAATGGTCATGAACCTTTTACACAACCTAAAGTCTTTTTATTAACCAAACAATAGAACCGTGTTTCTTCACAATAATCATGTCCAAGATAGCACTGGCCTGTTATACAACATCATTCTTCTCAAACACTGAACGGTTCCCGTCCGGTATTTCTATCCCTATCTTTGCCTCATCATATTGCAGACACTGAGATACACAGCTGTCTAGTATAATAGTGAGCTGTGTCCTGGTGTTAACCAGTGAATAATGGAGCAGTGCCAAAAAATCTTTAAATCCCAAAGTCTCAACAAGCAGTTATTTCCTGCAGTGGCTGCCAAGTGAACTATGGGAAAGTTTGCCTATTCTTCTTTAAAAGCCTTTTCCAGTAAGTAATTTCCTAAAATCTTGATCGGTAATAGTGTCTGGAACTATTTTCGTCTTTTAACTCTTTGCAAACATGTGCAAAAAGTTGTGTTTGATTTAGATGACCTTAAATTATTCAGACTGGCTTTATTTATTTGGCATGTGTGTATGTGCCAAAGAAATATTTTTTTATTAATGATTACTACTGTGATGAATTGAAGATAATGGCTTTAGAATAATATTCGTACCTTGTTTATCTTTTGTTTGGTTAGGCTCCTCCTTCTCAGCTGTTGGGCTGACAGCAGCAGGCACATCGGCTTGTCTGGCCTCCTCCTTATTCTCTTCACTCTTCTCCTCTTTCTTCTCCTCAGCTGTGGCTGTGGTGGGACTCTTGGCTGCCGCCACTGGGGCCTCCACATCTTTGGGCTTCTCCTCAGCTTTTTCTTCTGCCTTTGGCTCCTCTTTTTGGGGCTCAGAGGGTGCTGTAGCAGCCGTAGGAGAGGTAGCAGCTGGGGCAGCCGCTACAGTAGACGTAGCTGCGCCTGAAGGAGAGGCAGCAGCAGCTGCTGGAGAGTTATCTGGCTTGTCTGCCACTGGGCTTTTGGCTTGGCTTGTCTCCTCTTCCTCCTTCTTGGCCTCCTCTCCTGCAGCTTCCTCCTCCTTTGCAAGTGTCTCCTCTCCCTCTGCTTTCTTTTCCTCCTCTCCTCCCTCTGTTGCTTCCTCTGCAGCAGCAGGACTGTCTCCTTCCTTCTCTTCCTCTCCGTCTTTCATCTTTTTCCGAGTTATGTGTCCACGGAAGCTAGCCTGTATTTTGGTGGCAGCCTTGTGGGCCTTGTCCTCGGGTTTATTGGTGGTACCATCCTGTTCAATCTTCTGGTCCGCCTCCTCATTCTTCTCCACCTGGTAGCCAAGAGGAAATACAGCAGATCAACATGTGAAGCACATGTATGTGTCTATTGGAGACTACCAAGGAAATGTATTGGTTTTTAAAAAGCCTTTTTACACATTAGACTATTCCTCTAATGTGGTGGTATGTAGTTTGAAGATCATCCTAAAATACCATGGAATATTTTTATTTGTACTTAGAATCCCAGCAGGGATTTATTAAATATGTAATAAAGTAAAAGATCAGAAGACAAAAAAGACAAAAGTATATATTATAACATTAGGTAGTTAGCTAACTTTTAAAGGGGTATATTAATAACTATTATAATAACTATTATTGTAGAATTAAAGATCAGGAGCAGTTGGGGTAAGATGTCAGGACAGGTTTAGAATTGAATAAAGGTTTACAAATGCATGAGGAACAGGGTTAGGAGCAGTGCACGGTGTGAGGGGAAAGGGGTTCAATGATATTACCTTAGGCAACTGGGTCCATAGCTGTCCATCAAATAGTGGGTTGTGCTATGAGTCATATAAATCTAATGAAAAGAAATCAAATCAAATCAAATGAATGAATGATGAGCAAACAAAATAAATCAGTACATTCAAAATGAATAGGCAAACAAATCAAGATAAAACACTGTCCAGCACAGGTCCAACCAATAAAAAGCTTTAAATGTGCACCATAAATGAACGTGAATAAGCAACACGAAGCAAACACAAATTGTCAAATAGCATGCAAGCAGTGCAGCATCACTTAGCCAAATGATAATATGAGGAGGCTGCAGAACTGAATGGTTTTGAGTGTGTGTTTTTTTTTTTTTTTCTTTCTTCCAGGTATCAAGGCTTTGTCATTTGATTGGCTAGATAATAGAAAAGGGAGATTTGGTGTCACTATGAATGACAACAATAAAAGATATATGTGTGGTATAACTGTCTGCACCTATTCAACTGGATACATTTGGATTTAGGACATGGTAAACGACTGTAGGGATTTATTGCAGTTATTCTATGTCCTCTTGTTAACATTAAGCCTAAATATAAAACATCTCTATGGCACGATATCCTTAAAATTGTGAATAGAAAAGAAGAAATAAATGTTCAATAATGAGGCCGTTCCCTCTCTACAGTAGCTTTCTACTGCTCCAATTGTGGCTGTTAGGGAACAAGCTGCCTGCTTGAATCTCCTCAGCATTCACTACCATACCCCTCCCAGCTATCAAAGGTTACCTTGACAACCAGAGTGCTAACTCATCACAGCGCTGTTTGCTGGTTGGTGCTATGGAGGGCTATATGTCACCCTGATTGGCAACGCACCTGACCCCCTCAGGGGAGCAGGCCAATAGGAACACATAAATCAGCATGGCTAAGGAGGGGTTTTGTGTGATGTAGTGGCAGGGTGTGGTGTGAGGCCAGTGGGGGGTTGTATGTTTGTGTATGTATCAATGAATGCAGTCAGACTGTGCCACCGAGCAGTAGCATCTTGTTTAGGGTCAGCGAGTTTCAGTAGAAATGGTTTTCAATATGTGACTCGGTAGCTACATCCATCAGTCTATTTTGTGATATTCTAGGAGCATCATTATGCTGTGAATGAGATCTGACTTGGGCAACTGGCTGTGTGAGGAATCACATCTATGTGACATGATTTAAGAGCCAGAGGCCCTAAACCAACATGTCTTCTTCAGGGTCAGTGTGTCAGTGCAATATTGGAGCAGTGAGGCCAAGGTGCAGCTGTGTTGGTATATTCACCTCCTCCACCTTTATTCACATGCGATCCTCTGAGTTCAGGGTGTAAATCCTGCCTGGGGCCGTTCTGTAATTCTTAATATATATACCATCTTCCTGAAGCAATTTTGTGCAATGTTATATTAAAAAAACATCATAGTAGTGCTGGCTGTTAGAGGTAGATTTCCAGAGCCTTAACACTGCTTATTGAATTTAGTAATATTTAAAACCTGAAGTAAAGACTAAAAAAAACTATTTGCAATTAAGTGAGGAAATAAACTTGCATTTAAAGCATATAACCTGCATGGAGACAGACAAAGCACCACTGGCACGCCCTCTGCTCTTAATATTTTGCAGGTCTCTGGTGACTTACAGGACTTTTATAATATCTGATCTCATGGGTGCTGACAATTGCCAAAATTTTTGACTCGAGCACTTAACTCTAAATAGAATTACTTACTGGCTGCATACAGTGAGTCAGAGCAAAAAGGAAGCGATGGATGAGGGTGTTTGGGAATATAGGGGTATGACATCACTATTGGAACCGAGAGGATGTCATTTACATTAGAGATCTGGGTGTGTGTGAGTGCAAATGTAATAAAAATACCAGCAGAGTGCCAAGTGATCTCATATCAGTGTATGAGGACAGGAGAGAAAGATTGCCATCATGGTTTGACCACAATTGTAGCATCATCATTTGAATTATTGATATTTGTCTGTGCATCACCCTTCAGAAGTGCTGTGCTGGGATTTTTTGACTGCTGTAGTGTGTTTCTATGGCCCGTTTGGTTCACTAAAGAGCTTTCACTGTCAAAATTAACTATGTTTGTTATGCATGTTTAACAGTCACCTGTGGTTAATGAATAGGAGCTGTAATACATTAAATCTAATATTATTTGTACAAAAATGACTGCACATCCTTTAATATTTGCTTCTTGAAGACTGACTGTTAATTGAACCCTGGTCACGTATCCTCCTGCAGGCGCTATTCCACTCCGTGTCTGTGCGGCACACATTTTCATTCATAAATACAGCATACTCCCAAAGGTACAACACACCACAAGGTACACTCTGTTTAAGTCTTAACACTTAGACTCTATGACCGCTCAAACTCTTCCTTGACTAACTTGCAGTGAGACAACATATTTGCATTATCAGGTTAATCAAATAACATACTGCAATTATCCTGCAGTGTTTCCTCTCAGAACATGGCCTTGCTGGTTGCCATAGCTACGCCACATTAACCACTGAAAACTGCTTGTATTATCTAGCAGAGTGGTATGTTTGCAATATAATAGTATTTTCTTACATGACTGCAAAACAGACAATTATGCAATCCTCCTGCAATTACAACAGCTAGAGTCCAATATACAGTAGCATTAAATGCTTGCTGTAGTTTGTATGTAGGTGACAAATAATGGCTGCTTCCTTCATGCTCTGAATCTTAATGTGCAATAGCTCAACAGATTAATTTATCTAAATATTAGTGTGGCATTCAGCACAGGACAAACCCCTCTGCCTAAGCTGTCTGTAAAGGTAATAAATGGCCGTGCTAAAATGTGCTCAGTACATTATCTGACAGCTGGATGTGTCTATTACAGCTTTGCCTATCAACTGCAGTCGGTGCTCTCTCCCTGTCTGTTTCTGTCCTTGGGTGGGCACTGGCTGTCGTGAGAACCACACCCTAGAGTCAATGGCTTTACCGACAGATCCATAGCCACACGCAAACCACCCCCCCCCCCCCCACCCCCCACCCCCCCCCTACCCCCCCCCCCCTACCCCCCCCCCCCCCCCCCCTCATAGTGACACACAGTAACAATCCACCACCTTCCAACTGCCTCAGTGCCAGTGCAATTAGAGAGTTGTTTCAGGAGGAGAGGGGGAGGAGAAATGAAAGTTAGACATGAAGCAGTGTGGTTAATGCTGGCTGAACAACCAGCTCGGGCTAATGTATACACCAGGTGTGCATATAATCATGTTTGGTTTTTTTTTTATTTTTAATTAGTCTGATCCATTAAAGTGAAAGACTCTCTTTCTCTTACCCATCTGCCTTTGATTTAATGCCATTATTAGAGGTGACATAAATATATGACTTAATATTGGCCTTTATAATGATGAACTTACAGAACGCTGCTTTGCTCTTTTATCACAAATCGTACAGGTGCAGTTGCTCAAATAATTGCCCTTCAGTTCATTCACTTTGATGTGTAATTGGTGAAAATGTGTGATTATTAAAGCAGATATTCTTGGTAAGAACAGTGTTTGGTCTCATTTAAATCCCCTAAAACATTTGTCATATTACCACAGTTCCCAGGCAGGCGAGGATATAATATAAGCCACCCTGCTGGTGGCACACATACTACCTGCAATGACACCTCGTTCTTAAAAATGCCAGCATGATTCCAATGGCTGTCTATTTCTCTGCAGGAACTATCCAGACACCAGAGAGACTGGCTGCTGTCTGCAACTGCTGAATATCTCCCTCTGTTTCTTTCTCTTTCTGTCGCCTTTCATTCTCTTTCTCACTCAGCTAACTGCTACCCACTCATTATCTCTCTGTCTCTCTCACCCTCTCTCTCTCTCTCTCTCTCTCTCTCTCACACACACACACGCATAGACACAGCGAAGCACCACACCCTTTTAGCCGGCTATCTCCTGCAGTTGAGGAGAGGGGGGCTCAGGTGGTGACTGCCACAGCCCCCACTCACCATCTCTCTCTTGCTCTCTTTCGCTCTCTCTCGCCCCTTTGACAGTGCATTGATGAGCAATGTTAAAGGATGCACTGTTTCTTTTACAACAGCTCAGGAAAAAGATGCTCCGCAGCAACAAATAAGTGGCCATATGCCGGTGTCATTACATCCTCTGGAGCAGCCTTTAATTGAATTACACCAGCTCTCAGCCTGAACAAAGGCTCCGCAATCGTCACTGATCTCATAGGGTCCAGGGAAAAGGATGGGGAGTGGGGCTGTGGAGAGGGGCAAGGAGAATGATGGAATAGCTGGAGCTGGGGTTGGATGAAGCATGAACTGGAAATATGCATTGTGGCTGAAGCCAGACTCTGGCAAAAGGGCATTGAGTGCAAGGGGATTAGCAGACACAAGTTATGACTATAGAGGCAGGCATGGTCCTAGGAGGAGAACAAGGGGACGGTGTTCGGGGTGGAGCTGAAGTAGAGCAATTATGAGAGGGATTTTCAATATTAAGGATCAGGTGGGGGATGACAGCTTCAAATAGACCTACTCATGGAGGAAGGCCTGAATTTTAGAAGAACTTGGACTTAAGGTGGATCTAATCTTAAGATCTGCAGTTTATTTTTGATAGCTGCACAAAACTAAGACTAAAACTAGAGGCTGAAGCTACTGAGACTTAAATAAATGGCTAGTTGCCACTCCCATAGAGGAGATGTTGCAGCCGCACTTTACACTCCACAGATGCAGGACCCTCAGCAGCTCTGTTGTGTTTTAAAGCAGAAAAACCATGCTCTTTGCTCATTCATCCATGAAGCCCACAGAGTCTGTCTGGATTAATTTATGCCTCTGCTCCTCAAAGGCAGGAGCGGGAGGATAAGTGCTCATAGGCTGGGAGGGTATTTTTCCCTGAGGTGAGACACGCACACTGAAGGCACTGACGGTGTTCTGTGGGAAAAGCCGGTGCCTCACCCACATGGCTGCAGTGAGCAGCGTGCCGGCTTCTATTCCTTCACGTTTCCCACCCCCTTTGATCATCCTTACCTTTGCGCCTGCTCACCTACTCACCTTCTCCAACTCTTACTCTGTCACCAGCACATTTCCTGTCGGTTGTAGCCACCATCCACCTTCTCTCCCTCTTTCTCTTTCTGCCTGGCTGCTTGCCTGCCTCTCCCTTCCTTCCCCATATCTTGCAACATCCCCCCCATCTAATTATTTCACCTCCGTTTCTGTTTCAATCAGGTTCCCTTCGTTCTTCGTTCATTCCTCCTCTTGCACTCCCTCCATCTTCCTCCATGTGCGCCAGCCTCACTCCACCCTGTCGCTTGTTCTCTCCATGCCTGCCTGCCTGCCTGCCTCGCTGCATCCTGCATGTCTTTCAACTGGCAAGCCTTGCTTCCTTTCGCTCTGTCCTCCTTGCCAGAGCTAATATGACTCACTCAGACTGACATTTAAAAAGCAATGAAGTGCCATCGGAATCCAGTGTGCTAGGAGGTCTGATAAAATCATAATCAGTTTTAGCAGCAGGAACCCGGCTCTGATCCTCATCACACAAAATCTCCATGATAGCTGCTGGAATACAAGTGAAGCTCAAGAGAGTGCCATCTTCTCTTTGACTGTCCAGACCCACCCGCTTTAAAGCAACACCCATTTTTATTATTCCCTGCCACTGTGAATAGCTATGTGTTATTATAAAGTACCCAACACCACCCTTTCACACCCTTTAAATGAGTGCACACTTCATTGTACCCTCCATTGACAGCATCCACTTATAAAGCTGGAGGGCTATGATAATCCATTTAGACTCATTTATTCCCATTGTATTCCCCTGAGGCCACTGACATGATGGTGCTGCTCACTCAATCCATACCCCACCCTTTTTTTCCTCCTCAGTGTGGAAATTTACTTTCTTGTGCCACCCGTTTCTGCTCAAGACAACAGAAGTACAAAAGACACTAAGACCCCCGTTTAAGGCATCAATTAGAAATGCATGGGTTGCATCGTTAACAATGAAAGATTCGGCTAAGTTCATTTTAGTAGTGGCTCCAGAATAGATGAGGGAGCATTTTAGCTCTGATGGACACAAGACAGAATCTATCAAGCGCCTTTCAATAATCTTTCACTTTTTTCAAGTGCTTGATCAATAAAAGGGAATGCCCAGATGCCCAAGATCGAGTTACAGTCTCGTGCCTCTCTGCAAGTACAGTGTGAGGTCTGAAAGGCATTGTGGTAGCATCCATTCATGCGGGATAATCACATTAACTAGGCGTGTCTGGGCTCTTTGGATAGACTTCTACAAAGACAAGCCAGGCCCGGAGTCAAAGGAAATTACACCAACGTTTCCCTCAAATCTCTCCTCAAGCCCCCTAATCTGACTCTTAACCAATAATCACAAAGTTCAAAGTTGAGACGCAGCATTTTGTCATAAGAGCTGAAAATAGTGGGAAAGCAAATGAGAGCAGTTTACCGGTTTGGTTCTTCTTATGCAGCACAGCATAGTTGTAGTATCCTCTCTTTTTCTTCTCTGCTTCTTTCTTCCCTTTTTTCCTCCCTTTCACTTCTTGTCTCTCACCCTCTCTCTCTCTCTCTCTCTCTCTCTCTCTCTCTCTCTCTCACTCTCTCTCTCACTCGCTTTCGTGCACACACACTCTCTCTCTCGCGCGCACGCTCGCTCTCTCTGGCTGTATCAACAGCTAAGCTGCCCAGTGCATTTACTCATCCCAGTTTGCACACACGCGCTCTTCAGTCGGTCTGCCTGGACGCACCTCTCTCTCTCTCTCTCTCTCTCTCTCTTTCCTCGCTGCCTGACAATGACTACAAGCCCACCCTTTAAACCCCTCCCTTCGCCTCTCTCCCTCCATCCCTCCTCTCCTCCCCTCTTTCCTTCACACTATCCCCCTCCTCCTTCTCTTCTCGCTCATAGTGATGAACCCCCCCACCTCTTTTAGATCAGCACTCCTCTCTTCTACATCTTCTCACCCTCCTCCTCCTCCTCCTCCTCTCGTTCAGCCTGGCTCCGGCAAAAGCTGCGGCCCCACCCTGAAAAGGTTCTCCCTTAATAACTGACTGGATACCTCCAATTTGTGGCCTTAACATCTTTTTTTATTGTGTTTTTAGGTATTTTTGTTTCTTTCCGCAGTATAACTGCCTCTCTGTTTTTTCCCTCCCCTTCCACACACAAAAAGAGGTGTCTCTTTTTTTTTTAAAAGAAAAAGAGACACTCAAATGGAAGCCACTTGCTCTGATTGCTCAGGCTCCCTCTCAGACTCTCTGGATCTTAGACTAGTGTTATGAGGCTGTGAGCTCTCAGTCCAAATTGCCACGGTGATGCCAAAAGCATGTTTTCTGGCACAGCCGGGAGCAGCTCTTGCCAGGAGAGACGTGTGAAAGAGAGCAGCGCGCATCATACGTGCACATACACACACTCCGAGGATCTGAGGACACGTCACACACCGCCAACCCCCCCATACCCAACGCTCTCTGTTCTCATGGAAACACCAGCAGATAGACTAGAAGAGCAGAGGAGGAGGAGGAGTGTATATGAGAGAGCGAGGAAAGATGGAGGGAGAGAAAGGGATGAAGGTAGGAGGAGGAAGCAAGAGGCCGGGTGTGGCAGACAGGCAGGCGAGGCAAACTGCTTCTCTTTCTCTCTCTCCCCCCCCCCCCCCCTTTTTTTTTTTTTTCCTTCCTCTGTGCACAAATTTGCACACAGTCTGGAATAATGAGCAGGCACAGCGCATGCATTATCCCCACAACTACATTTATAAACATTACTGTACAGTGTGGCAAGCAGACACATGCTCATGCAAACACCCACACTCTGCATTTGTCTTTCATAACACACAGACACATATACACAAACACACGCACACACACTGTAGTGTCAAAAGAGTCCCCACCCCCGCTCTGACACGGCAAGCACCGGCAGATGCTACAGACACAATGAGGATGGAGGGAGGGATGGAGATTGGGAGTATAGGCAAACATATGGATGGAGAGAAGAAGAGGTAAAGTCCTGAGAGGTGGTGCTCTGCTATTCTTCTCTCATACAGGATTGTTCCACATCCACTTCACTGTGGGGGAAATCATTAACCTGCACCACTGAGGCTTAGCCTTCGTGGTGGTCGCCACTGTCACAAATGCAAATCTAGCACCATTTCCTGGCTGCAGTACATCATCACTATATGTCATCATAGTCTACGGCAAACTCTGTGACACAGACACTGTGATAAAGCAGGGCTGTGCTGAGTGTGCATGATCTTTCTTAGCACTGCCCTGCTTTACTTTCACACAGTCGTGCACATTCATGCCAAACAGCTGCCAGTTCACTGTCCCCGACTGAGCCACTCCACTGGAATAAGAAGCAGATAAGCACCACGTTCAAAGGGACTGACTTTTTTTTCTGTCCAGTTGTCTTGAGAATGTCTCAAATGCTTGTGCCAAGACTGACTAAAGAAAGAAGACAGAAGTGATTTTGATGATTGTGCAAAAAAGACCCAAATGATGTGCTATGACCCAGAATAAAACTGAAATCACCAATAATTAGTCATTTAATCAGTAGACATGCTACCTCAGAGGGATGGATGTTTCATAATTGTTCTTCTTTAACTTATAAATTTAACTAAATTTCATTTCTAAGCTGAATCATCAATTAATTAAGCAACAGATTAAGGTATTATAAAAATAATTATTAGCTGGAGAAACAGACATACCCCACTAGACACTAGAAGATCTGTTAAGTATGTGTTTTACTTTTATATCCTACATAATTAACTACACGATTGCGATTCAGTAACAGTACTCACCAATGGAGACAGCGAGTACTGTTTGCTACACATTGATAAAACATTTCACATTATTAGCATTTAAACATCAAGTGGCAAATCACTTCACATGAAATCCCCACACTGGGAGCGGCATGTTAAATACTTTAAGAGAGGAATACATAATACCAACACAATCATAATCTCCCATTAAAATGTGCAGCATTATCTACAGTAAGTGAAAAAAATAAAAACCACTCAAATCCCCAGAGGCCAAATGAGGCTGAGGCTGACTGCAAACTGAAGCAGCCTAAAGTAGCAGCTCCTGGTGTCTTAGTGCACTAATCTATGTTCAGTTATTTGATTGTTGTGTAGCAGTTTGCTGTTCTACTGACTACAGGAATCAATACTGTCACATCGTCCTGTCATTAGTAGATAGAGTGAAGCGGCAGGTTAAATGTAACTTACTAGTTACACTGATTAGTTATTTTTCAACATTACAGCATAGTTACCCAGTCATTTAAATCATATTTGCTTCTCATTTTGTTTTGTTTGCTTTTGCCCTACTTTTTGTAAACTATTTAAAGAAAGCTGTAGCAGCTCTATGTGCTGCATATCAGGTAACTGCACCTCATTTGAGATGGCAAAGTATACCTTATAGAAAAAAGAGGCAAGGGGGAGCCCGGTTTTATATTGTCACTGTGGTTCAAAAGCTTAATCTTTACTTAATTAAAGATAAAATGGGCGTTTGTACATGAGACAATCCTATTTTTACACGTAAATCAATCTTGACCAGTACATAATCTATTCTGTACATCAACAGCGCAGTCTGAGATGGAGCGCCTCGTTTGCACTGTGAAAGGTCACTAACTGTGAAAGATAATGAGATTCACATGCAATCTAAGTATAATTTATCAAGGTTATTGAGGTAAAAACATGTTAATCACACTAACCAGTTGTTTTTTATAAAGGTGGCTGTTGTCAATAAAGACATGAAAGATCTGAATTAGCAATGTTTTAGTGTTATTATTTTAGGCAGCAAGAAAATCACATTTTATGAGAAATTATTGCAGTAAACCATAAAAATCTAAAAGGTTCACATACTTTTTCTTGGCACTGAATAAACACATAACTTCTCTTTCTTTGACATCTTTAAAATAGATCATTTAATAACTATTTCTGTTTGTAGAGATGAGAGACGTTGACAGATCTGATTAAAGTAAATGCATACAATTACTTTCCACCACTATTTAAGGTCACTCCTTATTTAAAAACATATCCATGAGGTGTTACGCCTGCAATGAATCACCTAGACTATAGCAACTGGGGAGGGGTTGGCGGGGGATGGCCTCAAGTGTCTTCTACAGTCCGTACGTCAAATTCTTAATCCCCATACCTCCATCAGATTCGGTTTCAAAGCATTCAAAAGTTTTGCAGCATTTCAATTCTCAGGGGAACTGTGGGTGCACACAAACTCTAGCCACAACCAGAACAGCATTAAATTATGTAAAAACCTGCAGTATAGAATTTCTCGCAATCTTAATTCAAGATATTCATCTTATTTGTCAAATTGTTATTCTCAAACTTTACATTTAGTGAAATTAGTCCAACAGATGCTTTACGTGCAATGTTGGCAAAAGTCTCTAAAAACGCCAGTTCTCTAAATCAACAGTCTCCTTTTCTTACTACAGCGTTGAATGTTTTGGAGAAAGAAGAAACCTATGGGCAATAGAGTATGAAGTATTTGACTTCCTGTCATGTCTACATTCACTCTAGACTTAATACATTTAACTGAAACTCAACCTGAGGCTAAGAAGAAAAGTCAGTGCATTATCCTTCTAGAAATATTGGCTTTCCTTCTGCAGATTTGAAAAAAAGATTTCACACACACACACACATTTCCAGATGCATAGTTCTTTGATTTAGCATTCTTTCTTCTTTTTTGCTCATGCATGCAATCACTTAGCTAGTTGGCCCCTAATAATACAACAATACAATATTATTTGCAAATAAATTATAAAATCACTTATTGTTCACACACTCCTCAATCACATGTAGGATGAAAATCAAACCTACTTACCAAGGTACGATCACATACGTTGACATCACTAATCACTAAACACAAACATCCTGTGGTGGTTTTATATCTGGTTCCATGTTCAGTGATCTCTGCTGGACAACATTTAGCCAATAATAAAATCTGAAAAAGCAGATCTACATCGGGATGATAATTCTAACTAGAACTAAAACTAGAGATTAGAAAATCTAAATAAGAGATTTTCTTTCTTGAGTTAATTTTAAAATTCTTCTTCATACCTGTCATGAGTAAGCTGTTGCCATGGTAGTTCAGATGAAGCAGGAATGATAATTGTTTCGCCATAGCACTGCGTAAATTATTAAAACCTAGAGGGCATGTTAGAGCTAAATGAGAACTAGAAAAGAAATGAGACAGAATGAGGACTTATCATTTTCTGGGTATTTCAATTGGTGACTTTTTATTAGGTCTTCTCATGACTTTCAAGTCCCACGACTATGCAGATAAGACAGACGCTGCCACAATTTGTGAGTAAAGCTCAGAGATAACACGCTGTCCTTAGAGTTTTTAAGGAATATTCAAGAACATTCATGAATAGTTGAGGAGACCTATTCATGAATAGTGCAACAGACCAAACAAAAAGAGCAGACTGGAAAATGGTGGCCAACAAAAACAAATGTTCTCTCTTTTCTCATGCTAACAAAGACGCATCAATTGAAATGATCGCATTCGTTCTATTAACTTGATGGAAGTATCCATTTCATTTTTAAAAAGTCATGTTGATCCTCTCACAAAAGTCAAATGAATCTGCTCATAAACTATTTATTTAGGCAAAAATGTTGCTAAAAAATTTAACACCAGCAAGCTGTGCATCCAAAACCACAACTCAGTCCTGTTATATTACATGGAATAACCACATCCAGACATGCACAAAGTTTACTGAGAAATGAGATGGCACACACATTTGCTTCTGACATAGTACAGTAATATACAGAGAACTCAAATCTTATATATATACACATGTGTATAAATAGTAGTGAGTAGTCACACATAATATTCCAGATTTAGCCATTTTCTCTCCTATAATAAAACCTTAACAGAAATATTCTATACTCGACATAATACAGAGACAGATTTCATACAGCTGCTCAGACATTAGGAATAAATTAGACAACAAATATTTATCTCCTTCAAATCACCGCAAAATATAAAAATATAGTGCTCATCTGTGTATTTGCATGCAAATGTCTGTTGGTACTGAATGATACCAGCTTTTTACCTGTACAGATGGAATAAACACATTTCCAATACGCCCACAAGCTCAAGTTTAGAAATGAAGAAATAGTTTGGATTTTTTTTTTTTTTTGTTGTTATCTACTATATCTACTAAGTCTTGGTCGCTACAGATGCCTCTTGTCATTGAACACAGCGTTTCAAATATCATCAGGAATGCAAATACACTGCAAGGAAATAGGGCCAAGATATACAGCTCTCGTTCTGCACAACATTACACTCCAAGGTTCAGGTAAAAGTCATATTAATGTTACTATTTTAATGGCCTTTTAGTAGTTATATATGTTTTCTGAGAATTGCCTATACCTACTTTTTACTGTCTCCCTGCAAAAGCTGCATGTATGTCCATTTTCACCTGCGCTATAACCTGGTTCTTTCAAGAACACTGAGGTGGTAAACTGTGGAACAATTTCCCGCATTGTTGAAAACAGCCTGGATAAACACAAACAGCGTGTTACTTAGCAAACCGAAGGCGCCTGGATGACAGCAGGAAGGCTGATCGATTCTTAAAAGGCACACACACACATGCGCTGTCATAAGCCAAACACACAGTCGAAGCAACTTCTTTGTGTCTCAAAATGACAAAATGGGAAAATTCTCCAACTACCAGGAGCCAGGATTAGAAAAAGCTGCAGTCCTACGCTGCTGCTGACCAAGAACTACAAAACGAGCAGAAATTGTCTTCATAACATTTTAACTTTGCCTCAAATTAGCTTAGTCGGACTACTGAGGTTTTATATGACCCTCAGTTGAACCTCGAGTACGATGTACACCATGGCCCCAATTTCTTTGCAGTGTAAAATCTGAAAAGCTGTTTATCAAGAAGAAGAATCTGTTGCCAACAATGAGGTACTGTGACAGAAATATAAGGACATCAGTACTGTAGAAAGAATCACTGTGGCAAAAAAAAAAAGAAAATGACACTACTCCAGTATTGATCTCCATTCAGT
This sequence comes from Anabas testudineus, assembly GCF_900324465.2. Taxonomy (NCBI): domain Eukaryota; kingdom Metazoa; phylum Chordata; class Actinopteri; order Anabantiformes; family Anabantidae; genus Anabas; species Anabas testudineus. The sequence goes on along the minus strand of NC_046622.1, from coordinate 9,696,044 downwards.
ATCTCCTGTTGTAAAGGCACCACATTGTGCGGAGGTTGCAGTTCCACCTGCCCACCACCAGGGTTCTCTAACACCGAGACTCAGCATAGCCCTCATCTGTGGAAGGCCTCTTTTTTTGGTTGTAATACTCATATTCATCGTCAGAGTCCTGCACAGACAGAAAAGACACAACACACACACACACACTTTTTTACAGACCCAGAAACAACTGGAAAAATCAATATTTTATAAACCCTTAAGTCTTGTTGCCAGCCATAGAGGGCATGTAAAATTAAACAAGTGAAAAGAATCTGGCAGACAAGTCTCATTAAGATATTTATGGGATGGAAGACATTGTGCTATAATTAAATATTCTGTACTTTACCATCAGATATAGGTTACAGCATGTGGCCTTCTTTACTTTGCCATCCGGTTGGTGGATGCCGTACTCTTCTCTGACAAAAAGAAGGACAAGAATAACGGTCAGTAATGTCAAGAACATTTATTCAACAATTGTATTAAGCTAAGGATCTTTATTATCAACATAAATCCCTTATTTACGCCAAAAATGCCTGATTCAGTTTAATGATTTCTTATGATTATCAGCCAGATGTTGTTCCTACATATCAACACCTTTTTCAAAATTACCCATTGTATCTTGTTTTTTTGTTTTTTTTATCTATGTAAATAAGGCTCCAGTATGACTGGTATTTGTCTAATAATCTAGTCTTTTAAACTTCACTAGTCTTTCAAAAATATGTTTTTTTCCTGCTTTAATAAGACACCTTGATGACCCTGAATAAAGTTTTCTGGGTCATCTCACTGTAGAAATGCCAAGTAAAGAGAACAATAGAAGGAAACAAGATTTGTAATGATGCAGTTTGAATAGAGTGCTTCAAAATGTTAGAAAATCTTTTTCTCATACGCGTTTTAATAAGTGTGATATGGATTAAAAATTATATTATATTTCATTTTTATTATCACAGGTCACGGGCAGCACTTATTAGTGGGCATATACAGAGAATGGAGTTTACATGCAATTTAAAAACTGGTTACTGGAAATCCACATATACATGCAATCTGATTTCTCCTCCATCTCAGACTTATTTTGAAAGCACGGCTCACAGATATTAACTGTATCTTGACAGAACACGCTGCTTTCTGATGTCTATTTTTGCATTGTTCATATTGCAGTGCAGGAGGAGAAAGAAAAGAAAAGAGTAGAGAGAGAGAGAGAGAGACGCAGCTGATATGCAGAGTGAAATATCTGAATAAAAGAAATCTGTGGTAGAAACTGCCTTATTTAAATTTCTATGAGCCACTTTTGTGTTGTGCGACTTTAGGCAAACTTTGATTTAAAAACTAGGCAGCATCACTCGGTACGCATCTCTCCTTCATTCAGCCGCTTTTAAATTGTTATTGGATGCTGTAACACTGTTCCTGCTCTCAGACAACAAGCTTGTGTTGTTGTTGTGCTAGGGTAGATAAATGCGTTGTGCATCTTCACATCAGAGATATCGCAAAATTATACTTTTTGAAAATCACTTTAATAGCTTTGTACTTATCGTGTATCAAGATAGGGTACACTTCTATTTCCACAGTGTATCAAAAAAATATATAATAGGCCTAAGTGAACTATTCTATCCTGTCCATGTAAATTATACAATCGCAAACATACGTTTTTGTTTAACCTTTATCAAACCAGCTTTCCAGAATCTCATCTACTGTAAATTACGAAAGCCTGTAATGACTACCAATAACCTCCCCCCACCAAACACCCTCAGCAGCAGCTGGCTAAATCTACTCACCCCTCAGTGACCTCTATGGGCGATCTGTGAGACTTTGATTGGTTGTGCTGTTTCTTGGGACAGAGCATCCGTCCAATCAGAATGAGGGTGATGAGAGCGGAGGGGAGGACGATGAACCCAAGGAGCACCGCAACGTCCGAGAAGCGAATGCTGAGCTCTAGAGAAAGACAGATGTGAAGTCATTACACAAACATTAACCACACATATCAGTCAGTTCCACAGTACATGTGTCACACTGTTTGTAAGCAGTCAACTATTTCTTTCCTTTCTGACCATTTAAGCTCATACTGGAGGTTCAATATACTGTATAGCTGGAGCCAGCAGCCAGGTAGTTTAGTTTAACATAAAGCATTATCATGTTTAACAAGTGTACAGACGTGTCATCGTTATACGTTGGGTTACGTGCATATTATGTCCCCATTTCTTGGCAGAGCCCAAAAACTGCCAGGAGCTGTCTCTGCTTGTCTGGCACATGCCCTCAGCCAGGAAATAAACAAGATATAACATGTCAGTGCGTGAGATTTAGAGATGCTGGTGGGTGGATTTTATCACCTTGCACCAGAGGCAAGCTAAATGTTTCTAAGCGCTTTGAGTATTTACGCTAAGCTAACCAGCCAGTGCCTCCAGTTACATACAGCAGTTTCCACCCAGACCCAAGAGTTCAGGCTCGTCTAACTCAGTCTGCAGTTTAAGTACTACGAGAACCTCTATCCTCTTCTAACTTACACTGATTATTTGTATACCTACTAATTTAGGCCAGGAACATTGACCTATGTAACGCCAATCTGATTAGTTACTCTCCATCGTCTCTAAACATCTACAGGCTTCTCACAGCATAATGACGCAAATACGTACTGTATGAGTCAGCATACGGCAGACTTACACAACCACTAAGGATCTAGATATCTCTGCATATAACAGTATATAATTGAGAGGAAATCTGAGCTGAACTCATTACAAATATAAAACTTTACATGTTTTAGAAGTTAAATATTATTTTACATAAAAAAATGCATCTAAAGAAGTCCAGCTTGACTTTTTTCACTATTTTACATGTATATAAGATAATATAATATATGCACAGGTCAAAAATGAGTACTGTGCATAGTGAAACAAGAAGATTAGAAGCTTGCTTGGTCATGATTTTAAGACTGTGCCATCTTACTCTTTGGTGTGACAGTAAGGACAGTGTGTGAATTTGGCGACCCATGGACATCAGGAGGGTTTCTGACGGAGCATGTATAGGTCCCATTATCATTCAAAGTGGCGTTGATCAGAGAGATCGAGGCGTCCCCACGTGATGGGCTTCCCTGCCACTGGATGCGATTCAGGAACTGACCTACAGATGGAAGGAACGCCTTGGAGGAGAAGTGGAAAAACTGGAGGGAGAAGAGGAAGAGTAAAAAAATATTCAATTATAAAACAGATCAACTGTCTTTTGTCAGATAAGTATAGTAACCTCACAAGAAGATTGACTTCTACAAAAATGACCAATTATTAATCAGTTGCCTGTTTAAAGAGCATATAGTTCCTAAATCTTAAGCATTTTTCTGCCTAAAGCAAATGTCTAGAGCAGCAGGTGGTGGGACAGATGGTGGGACATTTTCTTTTGGCAATACAGTCAACAGCAGAGTGAAGAGGGCTCTGTGTTCAGTATAAGAAATACAAGTTTAGACCTGATTGAGCAACAAGCAAAGAAGTGTGTGAAATTTTGCAGATAAAGACATTTTCTGTATGTGTTTCACAAACACTGAATTTCAGTCTGTTTCTTGACAACAAACTGTACTGTATCCCTTTAATTACATTCACATCAAGCTGACCTAGACCTCTCCAAAACACAACATCCGGAGTATGTTGTTTGTGTGGGTGGAGATGGGGGAACATGAAAATACTAGTGTATGTAATTTCACAGAGTAAACAAAGAGTGGAGGGTTGATCATAGAAGAAGTTCTATGAGATTAGTCACCAAGGACTAGAGATTTACATAGAAAACTTTTCAAACGAAAAAATGAAATGATTAAATTATAGCTAATAGTTTTCAGTGGAAAATAAAGTCTTTCAAACAAACTTGAACGGTTAAAAAGGGCAAAACTTTAGTCTAAACCAGAAAAGAAACTCTTACATTAAGATAAGGGAATAGAATTAGTAAGTAGTCATGTGATATCAATGGGTGGACATTACTCTTCCCAACTACATCTTGTGTGGATCTGGTAGAGAAAGATGAGAAACATGAGGATTTCAGGAGGCACTTATGATTATTTGCAGGATAAGATCAGTGCTGCATGGCCTTCATCAGTACTCAAAGAAGAGCAGAAGAGAAAGCATACTACGTATGTAAATGAACCTTACAATCAGTTTACAGTAGAATAAAACCTTCCACATCTCTAACTATCCAATTAGTAGATGATTCTGGATCTTATGCAAAAATCACAATCATGGGCAGCACATGAAGAGCAAATATTAATACAAGACACCATCACAGACCACGTGGTTTTATTTTCCACCACTATGAATCAACAGATTAGTAACCAACGTAAAATGAACTCCATACTTAATGATGCAAAAACGTACGCCTGGTGTGATCACAGTACATTTACTGCCCAAACATTTGCACACTCGAGACAATGTCAACATATATAACCGTTTATGACCATCCTACAACTAAATAAATAAACCCAAACAGAATCACTTTATGATTAAGACACTGATAAAACTTAATGGTTTTACAACTGTGTCTATCAGCTGCATTTTCCTGACAGTCTGATAAACCTGGTCATCTCTCTGTACTGTTATTCACTTATTATTTGAGGAACTGGCAGAAACGAGCCTACATGAGAGCAGCTTGAACTCAGTGACTACAGAAAAAAGTCTGCTCAGTCTAGAAACAAACGATCCAACAGTCCTTTTAAACTTAGGAGAATTTTGCTGCAACACAGCCAAGGATATTGGATTGTTTTCATCCGGGGCCACCTATACTGCAAATCTCATTTTAGACAAAAGGTTTCACTGACTTGGCAAACCTAATAGTGACCAACTAAAGTTTTAGATCATCATAACACATTTATTTTTAGCATTATTCAGCAGAATTCAACTGCCAAATCCTCCAATTATCATCAGCGTCCACTGATATGTGATTGAACATCCAGCCTCTCTCCAATCTACAAAATTAATTGTCGTCACGACTGGGGTAATTATGCAAGGCACTGAGGCAGTGCAGCATTTCAGATTGACACTAAAGCTTTGGCAGCAAAATTATATTTTCTGATGGAGCTTTTCACATGCTTATTCATGGCCTTTCCCAGTGTGATATACGAGCGGGACACACAAGCCAATAAACCGGCCAAAACTGTTAATGAAATTGGATGGAAAGTAAATGAAAGCTCAGAAGCTGAAATTAGAAACTTCCAGACTTGGTTCCATCGATAGGTCGTATCAAGAAAGTGCCACTCTGTATTTATGTGGGATAAAACAAACTAGCTGGTCTGGGTTTAAGGAAACGCTGGCACTGGTGTGGCTTTTCTTTGCAAAGCAGTTGACACACCTTTTTTTTTTCCCCAACCTGCACTTACATCTTATTAATACCTATGTGTTGACTAATAGTCACACACACACCATGTTGACAATATGCACCTAGTCCTTCTTCTCCTCGCCTACACACTTGGAGACCAGACAACTACATTTTAACAAATAAACCAGCAAACCGCCATGTCAGTGTAGCCACAAAACATTAGCTTACACTTAACTCTGAGTGCTCCTATAGGAAATTATAGGATATAGGGTTGCAGCTACCATACTATGGATTACTATGCTTCTGATGCAATTACATATAACCACACGCCATGTCTATCTTCAAGTCCAAATGGAACTGCTTAAATTATGCGGTGGTTTTTGAGTGGACTGGTCACTGAAACTGAACCCAGGGGATAAAGTGTGAGGAGATAGAGGGTTTAGTGCAGCTAAAGGTGGAGATGGATACATCTGGACACATTTCAAACAAGACCACAATCCCATCACAGAGGAAGAGATGTTAAGGTTGCTGACCAGCCGGGGTTTCCTGAGGAAGTCTCAAATAGACACAAAAGCAAGGCTGGAGGATGACTGACTAAAAACTTAGCGGATGACTACTACTATGATGCTAATGAATCAAACTTAGTGGTACAAACAGTACAATTTATGCATATACAGTTGCAGGAAAAAGTATGTGAACCCTTTGGGATTACGTGGAGTTTTACATGAATCGGTCGGAAAAATTATTACATGTTATGTTAAATAAAAACATGAAAACATATAATGTTTGTGTAGTATTATTTTAAGCAGATTGTGTTTTTCTATTGTTGTGACTTAGTTGAAGATCAGAGCACATTTTATGACCGATTCATGCAAAACTCCACGTAATCCCAAAGGGCTCACATACTTTTTCTCGCCACTGTAGCTTCAGAAATCATGAGTCAAGAATTTGAATAATGCAAATAAGTCACGTCCATGCAGAGTAAGCAAAGGAACTTGAACACTTTTGCAATGAACACAGTCAGTGTCAGGTCTTAAAAATTAAATGCAAACAACTGAATTCCTTCCTTATTGTTATTAGTTATAGCACCGACTCCGACCTTTTCTTTGTTCTCTTATACTTTTAGTTTCAGTGAAAGTGAATAGATCGAAGAACAAATCAAAGCAGGGATTTTGCGCAAATGCTCCTACACAGTAAATGTCTTTTACAATTTACAATTTAAATGGACTGCAATGATTTAGGAACGATTGTAACAATGTTCGTACTCCAGTTTTGTCCTCACAGTAATTAAGATAAATATATACTCACAGTCTGTGATGGCCCTCCACTCTGGGGCGTATATGACCAGTCGACAGTCATCTTACTTGTCGGCCTACTCGTTGAAGTGAAAGTGCAGGATAACGTGACGGTACCTCCTTTCGATGCATGCAGCTCTGCTGGAGTATTCACCTTGATGGAGAACACGAAAGAAGGAGCTGGAGATAAAATGATGGAAAAAAAGAAGTAGAAAAAGCAAGAGAGTGTCACAAGAAAGCAGAAAACAAAATGTGAGGGGAGCAGATTCACAGGTTGAGGTGTTGGAATAGAACGAGAAGACAAAGCGGAGCGGAAACAGACAGAAAGGAGGATATATTGTGAGTGACACTTTAAACATGTACTTTAGGAAAAACAGCAAATAAAAAAAAAAAAAGATAGCATCTACAAATGTGTCCACGCTATAGTGACATGAAAGAGCCGGCACAGCAAAGAGTGAACTGAGTGACATTTAATACATGTTTCTCACACGCTTCTCTTGCTGTGTTGACAGACTTGTGACACATCTGCCTGTCAACTGCAGATAAAACGATGTCCCTGTGTCTCTCTCTATACGTTTCTCCATTGTTATCACTTCGTTCAGAATGCCAAGGGCAGTGAGAGAGCGTCCACAGCAATACTGGATGCATAAGAGCTTGTTAGATTGTGTCTATGAAGAAGACCTTAAGACTTACAGCTTATTTTACAGAAGATGTTTAAATGTTTAGCTAAGAAACCATTTGAGTTTAGATCATTTCAGCACCAAATCATCTAAAGATTAAATTAATGTTCTCTTCATAGGTGTACATCATTAACCACGCTATTAAAACTAACTGAATTCAAAGTTAAAATGAATAATGCTCTAATCTAACATATTTCACAGCAATCAAATAGTCGTCAAGACATTTTACTCAAAATTAACAAGGCATGAACCTCCTAGATCCTATCAGCAAATGTTCCTCTACAGACTAAATGAGAGCAAAATAAGGCCAGCGATCAGCGACCATGTGATTTTAGACCAACACTACAGGCACTCATATTATCCATGATAAGATCCAAGATAATTTAAAAAAAAAAATAGGGTGTAAGAAATATCACAGGATCATCTACAAAGACCCAGAGGTGAGCATGTCTACAGTACAAACAAAGTTTTAGTCTGGTGAGTGGAAAACAAGCAGAGGCATGAATCACTCTTTAAGCTGAAGACACATGACAATCAAGAGATAGTGGCGAGACAGGAAAAGTCGGCAGTTCACCAGTGGTCATGTTTACACCTGTTCTTCTGATCAACAACCTGCCTCCAGATTTAATTGGGAAAAAATAGATTTAAAAAACAAAAAAAAATCAGGAAGAAGAGAGCATGGTATTGTGTTTTCTGGCTGCCCTGGTGTGACAGGGGAAAAAAAAGAGCATGTGTTCGACTTCCTGGCAGACACTTTTAAGACAAAACCCAAGTGTTTACTGAAGACAAATCCTAATAATGTGAAGCTGCTCCTACGTTTGCAGGTTGCACCGAGCTCCGTTCAGTTAACCGTATGTGTCCCTCTCTTTTCTCTCCCCCCCCCCCTTCAATAAAAGGTCAGATGCTTCCAGAGAGAGGCAAACAACTGCCCACAGTTCAGAGCCATGTTTGTAATATCCTTGGCAAAAAGACAGCGCTCTTAACTTACTGCATACCACTTGTCCAAATCCCTCAGAGGACTGGCTTCTTACACAGGCCTGGGATTATCAGGGCCTGTTCCTGGACTACAGCTGCCTTCAGAGGGCTGTTTGACTTATTCCCACAAATGTCATCATTTAAGACCATGTTGTGTTGTTGTTACATATTTCCATTAGAGATTTGTGTTAGCTGGATGGGTCCATTTGAAGACAAAATAAAATAAAAAAAAACATGTAGATCTCAGCCCAGTCTTTGACAGGCATTTAAAGCCCAACAGTCAGACTCATCATGTTACACAACAGGGCTCTGTTTGTCTGGGCTTAGAAATAAGAAATAAAAAATAAAAAAGCGCGTTTTAAACTATTCAAACTGAGACTTTCTTCTCGAGGAACAGCTGAAGGCAGTGGCAGCCCCCTGCTAAACTAAAACAAACATGAAACGAGTCGTTTTCTTTTTTCCCCTCTCTGTGGCTGAAACCCGTGTTGAAACACGAGAGCCGAGCTCCGTCCCGTTTACTCACCGACACAAACGAGCAAATACAGCAGCAGAACGGCGTTCAGAGCGCTGTTCCCACGGCGCAGGCGACGCATCTTAGTTTGTGGAAACGAGTTGAGCTGTGGGACGATTAAAAAAAAATGAATAATAATAATAATAATAAGGTCAAGTTACGTTAGAGTTTGTAGAAAAAAATCCGCCCATGATTCAGGTGAGTATCGCTTGCTGAGTGAGGAGGTACCTGACTAACAGGTGCACCAGGAAGTGGAGCTGCTGGGAAAAAAAAAAAAAAAACTACCTTAATTAAGGTGGTAGTCACTCAGATTAAAGCTTTTATATATATATATATATATATATATATATATATATATATATATATATATATATATATATATATATATATATATATATAGTTGAATTAAATTACATTTACAGTAATGCTTTTTTCTCTCAGCTGCACTTAAGTACAATCTTTTTTATTTATTTTTTTTTTTTCATTTAAGCTTATTTATGGATCACTTCCACTCTTCCATCTATCTGGTCTGCGCCAGGAGCGTTTCCTACTTTCTGACAGCAGAGATGCTGTAGTCATGTCGCATATCCTCATTTTAATTTCATGGCCCATCACCGAGTGAGAGCAACGTCCTCTATTCATTCTGTTCACCTTTCATTGTGAAATAAACTGTGTACGCATGTATCTGCTTTGTGCCGCAGTCTTATTCAGTGTTTGAGGGAATTGCAGCCTGCTGTATATAGAGCTGGATATTTTATGAACAGTTAAATGCACAACAGCAGGGCTCCATTAGAGGGGGGGAAATGTTCAAAGCAAATAATCTCCTGTGTATTGTACAGCTATTTCTATTGTGCAAACTAATTTGGAGTATTGTAAAAGTAAAGGGGTTCGAGGTAAATGCCTATTCTTCATTTTAAACCTTGTTCCCTGACTTGATTAAAATTATAAAGTAGCTGTGCCTAGAGTTTTACTAATAAGGGACTGTGGAAATCAGGGGTTTCATACATACAAATGCGTACAAATGACTCCATATGAATTAATGTACAACTAACTTCTAATCTGCTACAGCTCATGTACAATTATCCCTCTGAGTCTGGGGCCTGGGGGCTGAGATGCAGGTTCTTTACATTAAAGCTGATATGCGGGGCAACTGTTTACCCTTTAACAGAGCAGAACGATTTCTTCACATGTACACTTGTCCTGCACCTCGTGTTCTCACTGATAAGAGATGAAGACGTGTCGAGTGAGACGAAGACTTCATCCATCCTGCATCCATTCACAAGTACAGTGTTTGTCTTGTATCTGTTAACGATATTATGTACAAGTTCCCACACTGAGGTAGGAATAGATACTGAGTAACAGGACTTGTCTTGGGAGCATTCCCAACTTCTAGAAGTGTAGTATTGAGTAAACCATCTTTTGCAATCTCACCATCCACTGACGAGAGGCAGTCAGACAAACTATTACACTGTGCCGTCTATTGTGTATGTGAATACAGGGGCCTCTCTGTCTGGTTACAGTAGCGTGGTGTCAGTTTCAGCTGAAATCTTTTCAGTCACATCGAAGTATCTCCTCATTAACTGGCTTTCCTGGCAACGGTGGTCAACAAGAGACCTGTTCTTCTGTTGTCAGCACAGGAGAGGTCTAATAAGGGTGACTTAAATTGCTGGAGACAGACAGTGTATGTAATTTACCCATTATCATTTGGCCAACAGTCTTTCAGCCTTTTTCATCATCTTTATATGCTTTGAATAGTTATTGCATCTATGGCATCTGCTACACCGCAGTATACTCCATGTATTTTGAAGGTATTACATATACAGGAGAGGCTGTACAGAAGTGAAACTAGCACAACAACATTACTCAGTGGTTATCCAAGACTCTATTCTACAATAGGACCGAGGAATGTAGAGCTGACTCTTCACCTGCAGAATGAATAGATTTATAAATAGATTGTGTTTCAAGTGCTGCGTGTGTGTGTTGATTAGTTAGATTTCTTTTTCTTTTTTTTTTAGCAACCTGGTTCTTCAAGCACGTGTTCGTGTGTGTGTGTGCATACGCATAAAGTACAACTAAGCACTTAAGTATGTAAGTATGAGTAAAGGAATTCAGTGCTAGGTACAACTCTTCCCCAAGGTGTGGAAGGCAGCCTGCAACTTAGAGACAGGGATGAAGAGAGAGTGAGAAAGACTGGCTAAGACATCCTCTATTACACAAAGTCCACATTTGTCTCTCCTTCTAGTTTGCAGTAGCCTAATGAGAATATACTGTTGGAGAATTGTTTATTCAATGACACTGAAATAACTCTCTGTAGAGTTTGGTTAACATAACAATACAATAATTATGTTTCTCATTATACTCAAAGTACGAGTGTTGATAGACTATCGGCACTGAATATTTAATGTATGTATATATTTCCCAGAATGCCTTTCCACAGGCATGAACCCACTGAACTCAGCTGTAGTTGTGTTTGTCTGGGTGGAGAGAGTAACAGCGGTCAAGGAAACACTCAAACGCAAAGTGCTCTGTGTGTCGCTCCATGTTCTGGACTAGTCAGGATGCTGTTACTAGAGAAGAGAGCATAGCGGCTGTTTTCCTGCAATGAATGGTTAGCGCTAAAGAATGGTCCTGCTAGAAAAATCTTTGTCACATCTAGAGATTATTTATGTGCAGTATTGTATGTATGCAAGTGTCATGTCGTGCCTGGACATGGGCAGCATAAGAAACCCTAGTCATTGCTTACAAAACAAGCCATGAACATGTTCATTTCCACACCCACGCTGTTGTTTTGTCAGCTCAACTGTAGTGGCCTTTCTCTACAACAAAATGTAATTATTTCGCCGAAATAAATAGCCCACATCTCTCACCCACAGTTCCCCACTATTTAGTAGTAGTCAACCAATCCACACATGCATGCACAAGCACTTTAGATCTGTCAGTCAGTAACTAAACTGCACCCAGCGGAATAGACTTTGATCAATACACACAAATAGGCTCAAACACACACACACACACACAAACAGTACCGAGTAACATATTCATAGCCATGTACAATCTCGTCTAACACATGAGCAAAGCCCAGCCTGAAGTCACAGAGGCAGGCATAAACAATTTAAATAATGACTCACAGTATGCTTACAGGTAAACAAATAATAGCTCTGCAAGCAGACACACCATAAACACACATCTGGATGCATTGCATTAAAGATAACGATGCATAATAAATGCAGCATAACAAGATTCATCTCTTACATAATAGATGAGTTCTATCAAATCATGTCAGGTTGCGTGTGTTATTTATTAGTTCCATGGGTCAACCAGTGTCCGCCCAGATTTATGTGATAAAATGTGACACAATGTGGTAGAAGATTTAAAGATCTTTATTAGAAAATCTTTTTTTATACATGTATAAAATCTTTTAACAACATCAACTATAGCAAATCTACTGTATAAACATATTGCTCAGTATTACATCAGAATAAGGACAGGTTATCACAATCATTTGTTAGCAGAGGTGGTGCACGCACAGGCACACACACAGAAAACAGGCACTCAAGGACATTTTGCAATCAAAGGGTTTTCAGATCTGACTGTGTGCTCCCACGGGACACTGAGGACAGGTGCATGCATGAGTTCCAGGCTTGCCGATCAAGTATTTGGCCTTTAAAAGACAGAAACACCCCATTTATGCTTTTTATTCAAAGTAACGTGACATGATATATTGCTTGTCAGTATGCAGATGGAGGAGAACACACTTTCTAAATTGCTCTTGGACTTGTGCATTACTGTCTCAAATACAAGCTCAACCTTTCTTTATATCTATACACCTGACCTGACTACTGACAATGGCAAACAAAAGGGTTTCTGAAGCAATTGTACAACATATGTTTTAAAACAAAAACCACAACCATTTTGGGTTTAGTACATTTGAGATTTTCTGACATTTACACAGGATCAAAACTAAACACACAGAGTCTGATTATGATTTCAGTGGTGCTGAAAGTTCCAAAATGTATTTTAATTTGCAAAGCTCAAGGCCTCTTAAAGGTGCAGTGTGAAAGATTTAGAGGGATCGATTAGCAGAAATGAAATTGAGCATGTACTCATTGGTGTGTGTGTTCGCATTGTATTTTCTTTAGCCTTTCGTATCCACATAGGGTCCTCTTTCAGAGAGGATGCTGGTGCAGCACCATCTTTCTACAGTACCCCGGAACAGGCAAACCAGATACTGGCTCTAGAACTGAGACGACATTGGTTCGACCAGGAATTACCCAGGAACCATCTTGTCACTGTGGTTGTTGACACTTTGATAGTCAGATTGTCCGCTCTATGAAGGGTCACGGAGCGGACAATGATTTACAAAAGCCTCAGTCAACAACCCAAAGTAGTACTGACTTAATGCCTGCACAGAGTTCATAAGCCTGCTACTCAATTTAATTGCCACTGAACAACACCTTTGGGATAACCACAAGTTGGATGGTTGACAATCTCCATACACATATGTCAGATCTGTCCCAGAAAACTAGAAAAATGTATTGAACCCTATCAATTCTGCCAAGAGGAGAAGTCAGACATCCAACCAGAATGATGGCAGAATCTTGCTGATGGCTACCAGAAGCACCTCCAAACCCCTAAGTTTCCCGTCCAGTGAAAGGGGACATTTAACCAAACCACGTGCTGTAGTGTTGACCATATATGTTTCATTTTGAGCCTGTATCGATGTCAGATAACTTCAGATCAATTGAACCCTGTGCACCAAATTATTATTTTTTTATGAAACATTTATGTTGTACATACAGTAAGACAAAGATGTCATTTAAAGCCTAATATTCCCATGTCATGTTCATGCACAATGTGTGTATGTTTTTGTAGGCAATTGTACATGCCAAGATCTGAAATTAAAGCAGCTTGTTACAGCTGATTTTAGTATTGACTTTATATACTTAACAAGATCAATGTTTAGAAGAACATACAGTTATTGCACAAATTGACCCCTGGTAGCCAAGTCAACATAAGAATTACAGTGCCTCACTACAATTCCCTGCAGGTTTAACCCAGCATGTATTTCCCTCACATGAATATTTCTGCACTTTTTTAAAAATAAAGCCAGCATATGTTGTCTTCTCAAAGACTTGGAGCATTGTTACAATCTCTTTGTTGTTATATAAGGAAACGTGAAAACGTAACTCTCGTTCTGTTCTTTCTGTTTTTCCTTTATTCAGGAACGAGGTGCTTGTTTTTCCGCTCAGCAGCAGGAGCTGCACTTTCATTGTCTGGCCCAGTGGTAACCAAACCTGGTTCTTGAGAGCCGGAGTCCTTCTTGTTTGCCAACCATCCCAGAAAATACAGCTTCAGATTCTAAACCTGTTAGGAGGGAAAGATAGTTGGAAAACAAGCAGGGCTGTGGCTCTCCAGGACCACAGTTGCCAACTCCTAGTCTAGCCTATACTCAGCAGAACCATGGATATAAATCCATAGGGGCCTTTCTCCAGCAAGTTTCCTCGTGGCTTCCTATCTGTGTTTTTGTCTCTCTGTCTGTCCCCCTCTTCTCAGTTGGAGTCATCACCATCATTGTCATCATCATCTGACCTCAGGCCCTCCTCCTCTGAGACCATGTCACCAGAACTGTCAATCTTTAAGGACGTCTCTGATAGGTAGGTGTGTGCTGCCCTCAATGGGTGGCTGGGACACGCACATACAGCGGGGACAGGGAGACGTGTAGCACATAAGAACACACAGCAAGGGATTCATGCATGTCATATAAATAAATTATTAGTACATGCATGTGCATAAGTCACACAAAAGAGGGAGAGGACAAAGACAGACAACACAAACACAACAAGGACAAAGGGTTAGAGTCGCACAGGGTTAAGTCACCTTAAGTTGAAAGTGAACAGTGAAAATCTCTGTTTATTCATGTGCATGTGATTGGGATGAAAATCTTTCCTTCCTTTGCAAAGTTTTTCAGTGACTGATTCTGTTTGAAGTCTGAAAGAATCTGATCAACCAAGATGAGAGCAAAGCTGGCAACATTTCCTTAAGAGGCCTGGCTTTAAAAAGGCTTGTGCATAAGTTATTACAACACATGGCACCTATTACAGAAAGATCTGAAAACCAAAGGGAAGACCTTCCTATATACAGACAAATCATCAGTTTGACAAAATAACTCATGATGTGAAACAGAGTAGACCATTGAAGCTGGTAAAAAACTTAGAACATTAGGCTAGATACTGTATTTGGCTTTGTGCTAAAAACATTTTTTTGCAAAGTTGCGAAATGTCTTGTTCCAACTCTGTCTGTTCCAACATGGGCTCTTAATCAAGTTTTGATTATTTGATAGCTTCTGCAGGAATTACAAAATCCCCCTCAGAATCTCAAAACAGATACAGCAATATAACTTCAGTAGTGAAACAAAATAGAAAGGTAACTGTACACCAGCATCCATGTGCATATGCAGGTGAACCAGATAGGTAAAACAGAAAATAATTGAAATGAATGTTAATAAAAGCTCTGTGCAGGGCTACACAACATTTCTCATTATTTGATACTTAAAATTTCAGTCATTGTTCTCTTGTTTCTGTTGTTTGATTATTGTTTGAAATAATATATCATACCTGGCATGTACTGCGTTAGTACTGTATGTTGGGGGTTGACATGTATGAATGGAAAATTAAACAGCAGGAATAAACCATTGTTCTACCTTTTCATCATCAAACATAAAGTATAAACAGGAAATCTGTCTGGGAGCCCATTTAACTGAACAGGAAAAGATGAACCGATAAAACAATTGTTCCTCTCCACAAACGACAAAACACATGGTGATAAAAGCTGCACCGCCGTGTGGCTAAAGTTCTGTCTGAAGTTGTCTACACTGAAGGCACATTGTCAATTTATTTTTTGCTCACTGACAGCTCTCCATCATCTGATCCAGATTTGGTATCCAAAGGCTGCAGCTGGAGACGAAGGAGGAAGTGAAACACCCTGTAGGAAAACAGCTCCAGAAAGGAGCCACACATGTTCTGATCCCCAGAGTCAGACGGAGAGGGTCTTCCTCTCCCTCTGTCGTTCGTTTTTCTCTTACCACACAGTTGGGACTTTTCTATCTTTCGGGGGAGCCTCTTCGCTCTCTTCTAGCTGTCTCTGTCTCCTCCTCTTACACCGCCTGCAGGACATGATGATAACGAGGAGGATGACCACAACAGCAATACCACCCCCAATGCCCAG
Source organism: Anabas testudineus (assembly GCF_900324465.2). NCBI lineage: Eukaryota > Metazoa > Chordata > Actinopteri > Anabantiformes > Anabantidae > Anabas > Anabas testudineus. The sequence goes on along the minus strand of NC_046622.1, from coordinate 9,680,064 downwards.
TGCTAGAAGGACAAGCTCAGAGAATGAGGCTGTAGGCGAGAAGGAAACATGGGATTACTGAAATAAAATGCTATCACTGCCCACAGCTACATCTGTGTTAATTGAATTGTTAGACATGCTACAGACATGGCTCTGGCCCCAGACTAAAATATCTAATGGACTATTGGATGGTCTGTGGAGATACTCAGTCATTCAGGTCATGGTTATCAAAGCGAAGGTGCTGTTCAGTGGCAACTGGACTTGCCCAGCATGTCACCTATCATCTGATAGTCTTCATCGCTACTTTGAAGACTCTGAAGACTGATGGTTTGAAGTGGGCATTAAGCAGGACATGTACCGTACATCAAACTGGAATGAAGCCCACAAGCAGATAGGCAACACCAACTATAATGCAGTTGTTTCATCACTCCCAAGGCAGTTTCACAGCCATTCACACTTTGGGTCATGGAACCTAATGGTGCGCATGAACACTGGGTAGAACAGTAACCCACAGGTGACCATCAAAGTGTCAACAGCTAAATGACCCCGCAGAGTTTATACACCTGCCACTCTAGGCCAGTTAGTCAGAACTGATGAAGTCTTCCTCAGGAGAGGTGAACCGTCTTCAAGAACATTGTGCAACTGAACAGCACCTTTGGGATAACTTATGGCTACACTGCTATGTTGACCTCTAAAATATTTATACACAACAAAAGACTCAATTAATGTTCAGCTGTTCCTTTACAGTATATTTGCACAGTACAGCATACCGAATGAATGTATAACGTCGGAAAATCAATCTGCTGACCTGTGGTGACGACACGGAGTCGAATCTCACCCACAGAGCCAGAGACATCCGGAGGATTCATGACCTGGCAGAGGTAAGTGCCATTGAACTTGAACTTGACATCTCGAATCGTGATGGAGGCATCACGACCCATGACATCACCAGTCCACGTTATGTGCTTCCTGAAAATGCCATCCATCGGAGGATAAGGTTTTCGCTGGTAGAAGAAGACCTACAGGTGGAATTTGAAAGGTAGATTTGGTTGGACCAGTGATTGGATTTTCACATGTAGAAAGTCATACTGAAATGATGCTTGAGCTGGAAAGAGGGTATTTTATTCTCAAACAGAAATAACAACAGGACCTGCTCCATTTTCTTTCTCTATACTCTCAACATTCACACACATAGTCTGTCTCGGACACTCTGTTGGGAGCATGATGACTCACTGGCTCCTCTCAGTCGGTTGAGGGGGTGGAAGCTCCCTGACACAATGAGGCAGGTTTTATTTGAATTAGCCCAAAACATACATACATTCAAAAACACACACACACTCACCGTCTCTTCCTGCCCTGATACGAGGGGTCTGAAGCGCCACGTGATGACGATGTTATCTGCGTTAAGAGGAGAGGAACTCTGGAAGGTGCACTTCAGACGAACATCTGTCCCATTAACGGCCTGCACATCTGCAGGTGTATATATACGCATCCCGCTGACCTGCAGCACGCCTGCAATATACAAATATCTGTCACAGCTGCACAATTTGCTTCAGCAGTGCAAAGAATGCAAGACAGAGCAAAATCAATACATTTTTTTAAAGAAATACAAAATACATAAACGGCAATACAGTGCACCATATGCAGTTTGAATTCACCATCATCAATATATTTTTAGAGTATTCAATGTACCCAAGCGATCTTACCTCTGCCTACACAGAGCTACTGCAAGAAAAATATTCTTAATTGTCTCTATAGGTTGGTTACATAAACACAGCATGCTGCTTACTAAAATCCTGCAGACTGCTCCAAATGCTAAAGGAAACAGATCAGATCTGTAATCAAGCAAACTCTCTTTAAACATCTTCATCATTACATCCTAAAAGTCCAAACTCATTTCAGATCATCAGATAACAACACAACAATAACAACCACTTTAGCTTCACTACTGCAGCTGAGACAGGGCTGAAATTGAGAGTCTACTCTATATTACATAGATCTGGACTATATCAATCTTTACAGTACATGGCAGACCTATTAGATGGAAAATGAATGGAGTGGAAGAGCGGAGAGGAATATTGGCAACGATTTGGCTCAGATTGATGGAGCTCCCCAGAATGGAGTTAGTGCTGATACACACACACACACACACTGGAGAAACATGTCCACGTATATGAACTGTCCCAGGAAGAGACTAAATGCTGAGCTGCTGCCCAGGAACCAGCAGATCACATCTCCCTCACACTGTCTGTGAAGGCAGCTCCGACCCTTCGCTGTTATAAATTAGCATCAGTGGGTATGTGTATGTAAGTCTTTGTCTTGGAGTTTATATGTAGGCCGTCTCATTCAAATAACCTGAGCTATTTATAGAGGGAGCTCTATATGCGATAATAACATCACAAGGCATGTCTCTCCTTGTTAAAGTCAGCACATGCACACATCAGCTTACAGAACGAGCAGGCGTGACGTGCTTAGGGTAACCACGACTTATACTAATCTGATTAGCACACTCTATATGAGGACCCTGCAGAACAAGTCAAACACTTGATAAGAGCATTGACTATCAGTGACACGGTGACAGAAGACTAGTTTATAAGACTCAATCACCTGAGCACAAGTGTCATCCCAGGTTTTATTTTAATGTACTAAATGATATGGTGGCTTTAGTCGATGCAGTCAACTAGTGTAATATAAAATGATGTGAAATACCGTACAAATATATAAATAAATGATAAATAATAAATTAAATACTGTGCCATCACTTACCAAAAAGGTCTGCACAAAACTTTTATGACATTTTATTATGATGCATATGAATAATCTGAAGAAATCCATTGAGAAATACTGTTTGCTGTTTGGCTGCATTACAGTCACATTCAGCATTAAAGAAGGAGCCATGGAAAAGTTTCAGTGGGGACCCTCTGGGGCCAAGGTGTTCTGTTTCTTATCAGGCTGGCACGAGTTTCCTGTGGGCTGGGATGAGGGAGCGGGGCAGCGAGACAGCCACAGCTCACCATTCAAAAGACAGTTTTCTCTCTCATTGCTGAGCACTGACAGCGCTCTAACATCCTAATGTGTTTTAAATGAGCCGGATGAAACCTCGAAGGAGTGTGTACAGTACACGCGAGCAAGACAGCACTGCAAGAAATGTCCATCTTTTATTAAGTCTTGAAACAAAATAAGTCAGGGCAGTGTGACTGCAGTATCTGCTTACTAAGCAATAGTTCTTCAACAGCACATTTAAATTAAGGCTTATCTCAATAGATTGTTGCTGTAGTCAAGAAATATGCTGAAGCAGTTTGTTTTGTTTTGCAAGTAATGCAATTCATCACAGAGTCCAAGTTGACAGCTGTGGGAACATTCAAGAAATTCCCTCAATGTATTTCTGACAGTTCAGTTCACAAGGATTTGCTGAAGTTAAGGTCACTAGAACCTTGACCTTTGAAATTTGTGCCAAATTTGTGTTAAATTTTAAGGAACTCCGTTTAAATGTTCCTTAGACATTGCAGTCATGGTGACATTAGCCTTTAACTGATGCCAGCACGGCTGAGGCGAGCCTGTAGCGACGTTCTGTTTACATGTACAGTAGAAGGGGTACGTCTCTACAATAACATTCACTGGTCATTAATCAGCATCAACAGTTAAACACCTCTATTTCTATGCACCTAAACATTCAGCTTGGTACACGTGCACGTGGAAGGTTACTGGCAAATAGTGTAAAAGCTCATGCTCAAATGATTCATTATGTTTCGTATTATGAGGAAAGGAAGCGTGTCCTCCAGACTAAAACACACATTTTCAAAAATCTCCCCTTAACCAACCTATTTAGAGTATAAGAATTTAAATAAGCATTGCTAATCTTCTTTGAGCAAAATAAATAAATAAAGCGCCTTTAACTACGCTGTCCATTGACGTAAGCTGAGCTTATTAAAAATTAGAGTTAATTAGGCCTTTTTGAAGACAAAATTGATATTAGCAGAAAAACAGTATAGTTAGGGCTATGTACAGTGCCCCAATTACTACTGTAATTCATCCCTGCAGCTAGAAGTGCGTGATCACTATTTAATCGTCATTAGCAGGCACTAATTGGTGAGGGGGATGCATGCCGTTACATGAGTGAAGACACTAAGAGCACAGAATGTTACTCAATTAGAGGAGAGAGATAAATAAGCGGAAATGAGAGACAGTTTAAGTGACACAAAAGAGCAGAATGATCGATTGCAGGAGTGGATAAAAAGAGTGAATGGATGGAGTTAGAGCACAACAAAGTGATGGAAAACGTATTCTTCGACATAATTACATTCTGCAATAACAGGCCTAAACTACATGGAAGAAGGGGGGCATTAGATAATACTATTTGTATATTTGCTTGTTTGTGCATCCATTCTTCTGCTCATATCAGTATATCTTTGCTCATACAAAGTCGTTCACTTGTTTATGTCTGGACATCCTGTCTGGCCAATGTTGACCACACCCAGCATCCAGAGACAGAGCCTTCATGGCTTATTAAGATGAAGTTATGTACCTTACAGACGAGGGCAGATCCAGAATAGAGGCAAAGATATGACTTTATTGTAATTAAAACTGGAGAAAGAATACGTGTTGTGTGTGTTTATGCATGTTTCCTGTCATTGTAAAATGCAATGGGAGTTTGTATTCAAGAACAGATGCTACATAAAATAAATTAAATCTATTCTCACAACCATAGAAATCCAACATACATTTAGTTTCTCCATGTTTACTGCTGTTGGCATTGGTCCATATCCATCATTATGTCCAATATATCACAATAAAATGAATTTGCTGAAACTTTAATGCACTTTATTTGATGTGTCAATAGCACTGGAGACAAACTGCAAAATCTGAAGCCACACAGTGCAAATACAAATGATCAAAACAGGTCCACTCAAGTGTGATTGGGTTTTCTGTGCTTGGCAGTCGTTCTGAGATTAAATAAACGCCTTCCACAGAGCCAGAGAAAATATTAAGTAGTGTTTGACCTGCCTTCATGTTATTTCACCTAATGTCAAAGCGTGTAGGCAGGTTTACTGCAAAACCCCATCAACAGATCCTTTACAATGTCTCTCGCTGCCAGATATATAACAGTAAAACAGTTATATACTGTATCTGCCAGTGCACAGTTGCACATTTCTTCAACAGTGCCTCAGTTACAGTAAGCAAGCTAAATATATTAATGTCAGATTCACGGATTGGTGAATAGTGACCTGAAGCTGTGCCTAGTTTTGGCAGCTCAGCTATGATTGGACAATTGCTGTCGGGGAGAGGGGTGTAGAAATGACACTCTATATTTATTATCTATAATAAACATATTTATACTATATTTAGTATCTAGTTAGACGTATTAATTAGAAAAGAGAGAGAAATACTCATCGTGTGTGACAAATGTTTCCACTTTCAACTCAGCTAGTTGGGATATTCATTCTGCCAACGGGCAAACAAACTGAACCGTTAGATCCAATTTATTTATTCTACTTAGTAACCGTTACCAAGGACATTATTTCCAAAACTTTTGCATTTTCAGCCATTTAGGGAGTGTTTCACAGTGCTGGGAGGCACGCTTGCTATATTGAACTCTCATCATATCTGTTCAGTAAACATTCTCTGGTATTTTAAATATTCTCTCCAAATATCTTTAAAAACAAATGAAGCCACAGAGCGAACCGGCCATTCCTCCCTTATAGCACACAATCTGATTTCTTTTGCACTTACTTAAATGGAAAGCAGGTGGCACAAAGATTTTTTTCCTACGTATGATAATATCCATGATCAGATCACGTCACGGTATCTGAGGACAACACACAGTTATCGCTGTTAAAGAGTTGTTTCCTGTAGCACCGTAGATCTGGTCTTTCCATTTGCAAAAATGTATTCTCGGGCTCTTAAAGAGACGAGGAAACTCTGCAGGAGAAATCATTGGCCTGGCTCTCTTGAATCAGGAAATTGGTTTCATTACACTGTTTCCCAGACAGGTTGTGTTTGTGCCTTTCCTCTCTTCATTACGGCTCAGAAACAAAGGGACCACCGGAGGAAACGTGATTCTCTGTTACACCGGTTTTGGAGGAAACACTTAGGACGGGGCCAAACACACAGAGCGTTCAGTGGATTACAAAGATCCTCTTCTGTCCTTTGTGAGAGGTTTCACGGGGTCAGGTTAGTTTTCTCTGTTTTTCTTATCAAGGCCTGTCTTTCATGCACGGCTGGGAATAGTAGGTTCAGGTAACAAGTTCACAGAGGAGGAGTTGACAAGAGAGGGAAACTGCCAAGTGGAAATATGGAGCTGTAAATTTCAGCCATGTAGGTTTTGCGGCAGAAGTTTTTTTTAAAAGCTCTTTCCCTGTTTCAACTTCAGTTTTCATTTACTGTACAGACTCCATCAAAAAGTAATGTTTTAAGCCGAGTCTTCAAAGTAGAGAGGGTGTCTGTTTTCATCAGTCGCCATCCTGTGAGAAAATCTTGTAGACATCTTAGGAGCCGAGGTTGTCAGAGACAAGGAGCTAGACACTCCCCAGGATCATTTGTCAGTCAAACTGTGGGGGCAGGACTTTCCTTTAAGGAGTTTGACTTTCAGCAGGTGGCGCTGTTTTCTTTCATCACTAGTTACTGTATTTGCTCAAGCAAAAAATGCTGCAGTAAAAAATCTATCAAAGAGAGAAATACCAGACGGCAGGTATTTGGAACAGCACTGAAGGAAGCCTGAGGAGAATAAACAACTATTTCCTGTATGAAAATCAGACATATTGCTGTTTTAATGTGGCAAATATTCTCCCTTAACTCTACTTATCCCACATTCAACTACACAAAAGTGTTTCTGAAAACATTCAAAAGGTCAGCCCAAACAAAGGCCGAGCATCGATCTCTGTCTTCGATCTTGAACTCTTTCCTCCACTGCTTCTTTCGCTCTCCTCCTGCTTCCTCCAGGCCAATTGTAATTCATCAGGTAGTGGTGTACAGAGGAAATGTGGAGTGGGTCAGTGAGGATAAGTTTAATCCATCAAACCTCTTTCACTCCTACCTCGCAGCTGACTCAACAACTCCTCTCTGGGATTAAACCGCCCCAAGGGGGGGGGGGGTCCAACACGTACACCTCAATCAAACTCACCCACCCACAGGCCTCTGTTGGAAGAACAATCCAAACCTCAAAGGACAGGCTTAGTCTCACTAATTCACCACATCTTTAGTGTCCCGTAGTACTATGAGTAAATTCAGTTCCACAGTGACTTCCACCGCTGCTACAGATCAAATGAATAATAGCAAATGACAATATATGTTGCTTTGATTTTGGTTACAGTCATACTACAGGCTTTAGAGTTTAATTCCAATCTTTAAGGCAGAATCACATTTTCTGAATTCATGTTTGACATGTATCCACATTGTCCTACATTGTCACACGTGCAGATTTAGCCAACATGCAAGCACTGTGCAGCCACAACAGCATAATTTGTTTCTCAGTTTAAAAGCATAACTACCACAAAAATAACAACAAATCTTTTTATCGACCCCAAGAGCTGCTAGTGGTCTATCTTATGTTATTTTAATAGCCTGTAAGGTGCAGACAACAGACAATATGCTCATTGAAATGAGGACGTGATGTCTAAAAAAACAATAACACATTAATTCAGATCTGTTATATTGCCACAGATCAAATTAAAATATAGTTAAGTGGACCTCAGTTTACCATCTTACTGAGTTGTTTTGTATGTTGCACATATTCCATCCTTGCTTTCCTACCTGGAGGAATAACAGAGCTAACTTAGGTTCCCTGCCTGCAGTGAGCTGTGTGCAAGTAAGGGAGACAAGACATCACCGCTGTCACTGCAATGAAAAGCACCGTCCTGCATGCCTCTCACTTTAGACGTGAGGATTATGTTCCTGACCGTTAATCAGGGAGTTTTCCATGAGATGTCGAACATAGGACCATGTGAGATTGACAGCTAATGCTGCTCCTTCAGTACACACGGGTATTTCAGCTGAGCCACTGTCAGCAGCAGCTTCTCACATTATTCACCCCTCATTGCAGCAATTTCTCACCACAGGTACAATTCACATACTGCTTATTATACCGCTGAAGTCCAATATATACATGTACTGTATTCATTTGTGTAAAAACGAGCAGTGTCAACTATTTTTCCTCCTGTTAAATTATTGCTAGCTCGGCTTCTCTGCCTTTTGCTACATCACGGTCACTTAGTCTTTTTGAGGTGGTCTCAAAACCCCCTCAAAAAAAGATTTGTTGCAATTATTAATGTACAGTAGTAGCATATATTGATTTTTTTAGATGTTTTATTCTACACACTGACACACTGAGTGGCTGATAACATGCAATATGCCCTTTATGGCCTTTGGAAATGTAATAAAACATGATAAAGTAGTATTCCCCTGCTATATAGCTAGTGTCTGTATTTTTTATGAGCCCGAATAAGAAATTGTCTGGACCTTGTGCTGCAGTGCTATTTATATAAATGTTCCAAAGCTAGTTTCAAATCATATCAAATCCAGAAAACCACTCTCATATGTCAGTCCCATGCTTTTTTTGTGTTTGTGTGTGAATTAATTTATGAAGCCTGCCTCTCACCTGCCCTGCCCCTAATTTACTCCCTAGATCATTTTAAAAGAGCTCAGAGCAGTGCCAGATAATTGCACAAAGGCAGATAGGTCTTTGCCTGTGCTGAGCTTTAACTAATGTGCAGTGTTTACTTTTATTCATCGGTGAGATACCAGAGTGCACGCGAACGTTAGACATGAAAAAAGGCTAATTAAGACAGCCTCGCACCATCAATCACCACCCTGGCTCCTCTGTATTTAATCACAAATGATTCACCAAATAACAAAAGTAATGATGGAATTCCTCTGTAGACCAGATGATTCAAAAAGGCCTCCTGGTGTGTTTTTTTTTTTTATTCGTTCCCTATGCGGTAAATCTAGTGGTGTTGCTTTCACTAGAAAATCAACCTGTTTACCATAACTCTAAATAGTTTAGAGAGTGCAGGACCAGCCAACAGAGAGTATACATGATTGGAACTACACAAACCGTAATCCCACTGCTGAATTTTAATCGGCACAGACGCGGTGTGTATGCGCACAGACACTCACACCTCAGATGAACGTGCAAACACAGGCGCTTTCTAGTCAGTGAGAAATGGATTTCTAATTCCTGTTTACATTTGGAGACGAGCAGTCTTAGGATTAAAAAAAAAAACACATGGAGTGCTTTCCTTTTACACTGAAATGCTTCACAGATGCGCGTTCTTGTATATGAGCGCGTCAACTCCACACACCACAAGGCAGTTTGTTCAGCCCAACACAAACAAACCAGATGTCCTCCCGGGTGTATCGAAACAGTATAGCAGAAACTTCAGCCATGCTTTGTTACCCTCACCTATTATTGTGGAGAGATTAAGGCCATCATCGTAGGGAGATAACTATTTCCCAGTAAATAGATACAACAAGATGTTTGTCTGCTGTGGACTTAAACTGAAGCCTAAACAACCAGTGTGATCAGCTCATATTCTGTAGTCAACAGTGGCCATTTGTTCGCACGCGTCTCTAAGTACGAGCAGGTTGGTGCACGTCAGCCTATGAACGTTTCATGCTTCCGTAGCATACCAACAAAAAGGCAGAGCTACTGTCAATAGCAAAGCAACAGGAAAGACGTTTGGCCACCTGTCCATGGTAAATAGAGTTATAAAAAAAGCTTTATTATAAATATTTCAACAGCTCAAAACAAGAGTCAGTTTGTGGAGCAGGTGAATGAGTCCACACCACTATCAGCAGACACCAGCAACAGATATTTAGTTCATCTATCAATGAACTATTTCAATAAAGATCACACTGTACCCTCGGGCAACACGTTCATTTTGAACAGGTTCCCCCCAGAAGCAGCAGTTCAACATTTTAAATAACAGAAGAATTTGTCAAAGGATTTGCACAGCTGAGCACACCCACGTCTAGGGTGGGGCCTGCAATTTGTTTGAGGAGCATTAATAATTTTAAAGCAGAAATAAGTTGTGGCTCCAACATCAACACATCATTACCCTTAATGGTGAGCTAATAAAATGTTAACAGCTGATTATTTACACATCATGTTTCTGTCCACCAACTCCAGTTTGGGTGAACACTCAAAGCACAAATAATGACAGTAAACTAAAAACCACCCCAATAACAAATGTTTGCCTTTGAGCTACAAGTAGCAAGTTAATCCATCCATTTATGTTTTTTACGAGTGTGGTGGTTGTGGACTGTGTGGGCCACCACCTCCGTAAGAGTCAGGAACCACAGGAGCTGACGATCAACGACTGCAACATAAAATCTGGAAATGATCACGCATCTTCTGGAAAGCAATTCGATTTTGACACAAATTATGATTCACAGTGTTTTCTAAAACTCCTGCCAAACAGGAACAGTGCGTTTATCGATGGATTCTTACCACTACAGCACTCAAGTGTGTGATTTGGTGATTATGTTTTCATTTTCGGTGCAGCAGGAATATTTGTTTGGTCTCCATATATCACATCTCCTAAAAATAGACTCGTTACAGCAAGGCTGCAAATGAACACCAACTGTCTTTGATGAGAGCAAACGCATGTCAAAACAGTGGAGGGCTGATGGCTGAACGTGTCAGCCAGTGTGCTGTTTATCTGTCTACCTGAAGAAAGAGAACTGAGCAAAGAGAGAAATGAAAACGAAAATATTTTGCACACATATTTGCAATTTTAGAACATGTGTGTCTGGTGAAGACGAGCCGAGTCTGGCTGGCTTGTTTCATCATGCCAAGCTGTTTTGACAAAACAATAACGCCAGAGGCGATGGAAATGATAACAGGCGTGAAAAGTGAGATGCGGCGGGGCTGTAATCAGTTCCAACACGCTTCCTTCAATCCACATGTTGGTATTTAACTATCTCGGCCTCTGCACATTTTCGTCTGTGACTGTCTTATTACTAATGTGCAGCCACAGTCTTCTTGCAGCTTTCTACAGTAATAAAACCCAGTTGGCAGTGAATGGACATGCTCAATCAATATAATCCTCTTAACAGGGATGGACACAGGTTAAACAACCTGACATCTGCACAGACAACTTCCATTAATCCACCAATTCATGATGTTGAAACAGGTTCTATGAGCCTTTAAAGTATTGAGATGTGAGCAACTATACAAACGGAAATGACCCATTAGTGTTTCTTTATATAACTGTGTGTGTATCTGTCAAGTTGTTGTGATCCAGCTGACATATCCTGGACCCCCCCGTGCAGGAAGCATGTGGCTTGATGCGTCCATCGGGCAACATTACAGTCTTATTGTATATTAATGGTCGGTAAAGCAACAAAAACAAAACACAATGCGGCCAGGATGTGATGAATCCTGTAAAGTCATTACAGTGTCACAAGTAGCTCCTGCACTTGGCTGCTTTAAGGCGTTCAGGAATTCTACAGCGACCCGCCCGGTGCCAAGATGTCCACTTCCCAAAGACGCACGACGGGTGCTCGGAGTTAATTTAATTTAATTTAACTTTGAAACTGGATTGTTGGGAGTCTACAAGCATCTTAAAAGGTTCCTGCATCTTGTTATGTCTCCACAGGCTTTAAAAAAAAACACTGGCAATGTGAACTTTTACAAACCACATTCTCATAAAACACTGACAAGTTGGCTAATATGGACTTTTTATCTAATTTCATGGTTAAGAAATGCTATTTTATACTTTCTTTACTTATTAGGATATTGTATTTACGTAGTATATAGATAGATACGTGGCTCCTAGACTGAACATAGTAATAATCTTATTAAACAAATGTGTCGAGTTGAAATTTAAAAATGTCAAAACAGACACTTAGATAAAATCAAATCATCATCTGACATTATCTCAACACAAATCACTCACTCACTCACTTGATCACTCACTCATCTCCTTACTACACATTAAAAACAGGGGTCTCACCTGAAGCTGCAAGTCCAGACAGGACGGTGAAGAAGCACAACCACTTTACGCACATTGGATGGACGACAGGATCCGGGGAGTCAACTAACCCACTGAGGCTCCTCCGTCGCCACAAAGTGACAGAAAAAAACAAACAAACAAACAAACAACAACAGGCCGAGAAGTGTGTTTATCCCCCCACCGAGCGGGATGCAAACATGAAGCCACGGCGAGCTCTGTCCTCCACCTTGTCTCTCCAAAGACGCGTCCCGACTCGCCGCTGCCCTCAAACATTTCCCTTCAGCACCCTCCCACCACATTTTCGGGCGGAGTAACAAAGTCTGCCGCTCTCCTCGCTGCTTATCTCTCGCACATGTTAAAAACCTCAAGTCTGCCAGTTTTTCATTCTTCACTTAACCGTTTCCTCTCCTGCGTAAAACGCACATGTGAGGCTCCGTGACTGAGCTGTCGCGCCGACACACAAGTTCAATCAGCATTGAATCCTCTATAATGTGCTCAAGCAGGATCTTTAATAGATGTAGGTCTGATTTATGATCATTGAGTTAATGTGGTGACGTGGTAAATTAGGCCACTAACATGTATGACGTCATGTTATAGGATTTTGCGTGGTCTTGACCTATGTGCAGTATTTATTTCCATATTTTCTATCAATAAGCTGGTCAGTTCAGTTTTTACATGCACATTTAATTAGACACCACGGATCTCAGTGCTGATTGAACGTGTTCATGGTAAAAAAACATCCATGGGAGGTACTGATGTGATGGTTCTTTCCTTCAACTGGAGACCAGCAGATGGCTGCACAGCGTCTTCACTGTATGAAAATGGCTGACTGTGTTGTGCTGAACCACTTGGGGGCAGAGCCGCACTTTGATGTAGGCTGCACTGTGATTCTAGTCTGAAGTCTGTCAGAAAGTTGAAAAAGCCCAGTGACTCCAGCAAATCCCCATGTACAGAAGAACATTTGGCTGACCACAAATGGTGGTGGTTGGCACTCCTCATGCCCCCAGCATGACATTTGTTGTTTTGGTTAGCTCTTCAGTTCACCTTGAAGGCATCATGCTGCATTGAAGTGTTGGATCTCTGTCCTTGTGGAGGGCAGCTACAGAGCATATGGACCCAAAGTCATTGATTACAAATGTATTAACAGCTGCACATGTAATGTAATGTAATGGATTCCTGTTAGCGCCGTATATTATAATCTATAACTATAGTTAGAGATGACCAGCTAAGAGCTGGAAGGGAGAAATCCTCGATCGTTTATCAGTTACTTTACATTTCAGACATTTCCTATGTCTATTAGAGAGCTGATACAGGTAGAGGACAGGAAATAGGGGGATGGTGAACAATGTGCAAGAAATATCACCGGCTGACTCTCAGGGCGGCTCGTAATGACAGCCAAAGAGCTTTTTCACAACCATGCAGGTCACATCTTTTTAGTATATATGGCTAATAACCAATGTATTGCATCAGTAAACAGCGACACACTTTATAAAAGGTGCAACTAGTATTTTAAAACCAGTTATTTTTAGCCAAATAACCACATTAGAAGTTATTATGTGTCATAGGTAGTTATATATAATGATGGTATATCAGTTAAATATTGAAAAATATATTTTTACTGTGTTCAGCTAAAGTTCTGTCAGATTTCTTTGTCTGTTTTTATTTTTATGGGTATTATATAATTAATACAATTATCCTCATCTGTATAATACTGTGTAGACATGTGGGGAAATGCAAATTATAACATAGTATTGTATAAATATTCAATATGTTTTGCTGTAAAAAAAAACAGACACACGAAACATAAAAAAATCTGAAAAACAAATCTTTAACATTGTACAAATAAAGCTCACAAATGACCTCCATTCACAGTCATTTGTAAAAAGAGTTACCAAGTGCTTCTTTCTCTGCCTTTTCCAGTGTATGTTTGATGAAGGTTTATTACAACTAATCATGAACAGTTACAGTAACTTCCATTTACAGAATAGTTCACAGTTGGTAACACTTTTACTAAACTCCTCAAACAGCCGATACAACAGCAGTCAGGTCAGTTGCCGTTGAAGACAAAATGCACTCCGTGACCACAGACTTTAAAATTCATGAATTGATTGCTGACTTGAACTCAGCAACTACAAAACTATGCTTACCCACGCTCCGTTTTGCACATGTTTACTTCTACATTTGGTGCAGGTGGTAGGGAGGACACAAGGATGGACAGAGGACGGTTAATAATGAAAATAGTGATGATGGCTCACAGTGACACAGGCTGACAGACAGGCACAGAAACATCAGACAGGACAAAGCATGAGACAGGTAAAGCACGGATCAGGTGGAAAAGGACAGTGTGTACGTATACAGGGAGTAGGGAAACCAGAACAGGTGTGTGGAAGGACTGGAGATTGAGAACTGGAGACAGGTTAGTGTAGGGACAGGGTGGGGGACAGATGGAGGCAGAGAAAGGAAACATGACAGTTTACACACTGTTGTAGAAACCTACATTTATCTTTGAAATCTATCATGAAATGAAGTGAGAAATTAAACTGCACGTGCTACATTCTTATAAGTCTACAAACTACATGACAGCCAAGGACGATGCCACCATTTCTCCCACAGGCAAAGTCCACCAGGAAAGGTTTTCAGATCTTCGAAGCTCAATGTCGCTCAAACAGTTGATCGAGTATTTTGGCTGCATTTATACAGTTTGAATGTTTACCTGTTGTGTAGAGCTACATCTTGCTAAAAATGACTTAAGAACGGTTTGGAAAGTGAATTCATTATCGCAGAATGTGGTGTTACCAGTTAAACTAAGAGGATCTATTCACCTCTAGTTTCTTATTTAGATTGCAGTTGTAGCCTATGAGTTAGAAGTCAATCAAGAATTAATCCTAAATCCACATGACTATTTATTTCTATACACAATACTTCTTCAGTTTGACTTCAAATTGAGGTTTAACTGTGGATGCATCACATGAAAAAACGCTTCCTGTTGTGTGCAGCGTGTGCGTGTACGTGTGCATATGTGGTGTGTTTGCGAGAAGCAAGAAAGACAGAGACAGACAGAGAGACCGAGTGAGAACCAGCACATCTTCTTTAAATCTTTTTGTCTCACTCAGCAGATATTATTTATTTCTTGAGCAGGAGACATTCACAAATCGGATTCATTCAATAATAAGATTTGGAAACTCAGAGGTTGTAACAAGGTGGTAATCAGGATGGGTGTTCAAACTGCGCTCGCTGTTGTTCTCCTCTTCGTAGCTACTGTGAAGGCTGCTGATGGTAAATACAGTTTTTTATGCCTTTTTTAATTTTAGTTCACGTTTTAGTCAAGTCAAAACATTTCACAATGTTTGTCGTGATTTAAATCAACACATTTCATGGCAAATGTAAGACAGTTAAGTGCATTTTCAAAGAATCTTCACCAGTTTCCTGTATTTGACTTTACTGCAGTTAGTGCTGCATTGAAAGATTGGTATGTTTTAAAGTGTGAACTTGCATCACTTCTGATGTCTTCATATACTGTGCTCTTTGCCGTAGTGTATAGCTATTTTTTAAAACATTACAGTGGTGTGTGAAGTTTAGTCTTAGGAGCCAGTTTCAGCCTTCTGACTTTCTTTCTAAGAGGTAATAGGTATGTGGAACCTTTACAAAAGCAAACTCACTGAAATGAATGAATATTTGTCCATATGTTTTAAGGAAAAGTAGAATTCTGGAAGGAAGAAGTCACAATGACCTGTCCACAAGAGGGAACTTGGGTCATAAATGGAGAAGAAATAAATCAAACTAAATCGGAGTTTTATACAGTCAAATATGAGGACAAGCTCAGCAAAGTGCAACACTGTGAAAACAGCGATAAATTGAAGTACTATTTCTATGTGAAAGGAAAGGGTGAGTAAAGAGTCGTATGATTTCTTACAATGTCCCATCTGTTAGTTTTCCTTATTGACTAAACACTTCTTCAACCGTTGTTCTTTGTCCTCTAGTATGTGAACACTGTTATGAGCTGGACGCGTCTTTGTTTGGGCTGATCATCGTCGCGGACGTGATCGGGACGGGGATTGTGATGATGATAATCTACAGGTGCACCAAGAAGAAAGGCTCTGCTAGACCAGTGCGCTCCTCCAAACGTAAGAACGCACTCATTCACACTCAAGCACAGAATTACATCTACAGTGTTTATTATCTTGATTTAAAGATCAGCCACAGTGCGTCTCATGGACAAATGCATGACCTCAGTATTTCTGTCATTATCCAGCTCCTTCTCGTTCAGGAGGCCCAGCTCCACCTACCCCATCTCGAGATTATGAGGTAGGTAAATTAGCTTGGAATAAAAAAAAACCCACTAGGCTGTCTCTGCCCAAAAGTAGAAATACTTACTGTTTCACTCATACACAAACCAAAGTGAAAAAACTAAAGACGCCAGGAAGTGCCTATGTCCTGTCAAACAGTCCAACACAGTCCAGCTGAAATCTAGACTTTTTTTTTTTATTTTACTCACAAAGTAAAAGTGAATAAGTGTATTTTAAATGTTTTCTTTAATTAAAACTACTTTATTAGGTTAATAAACTAACCATGAATGAAAATCTACTTGTTTTCAAATTGATTTTGCGTATTGTGATGTTGTTATCCTGAACCGTTTCATGACAAACATGACGAGTTATGTTGTGTGATTGACCCTGAGACACTGTTTCTGTTTTGGCAGCAACTGAACGTTCACACTCGCTCCCAGGACACTTACTCCATTGTGAACAGAACAGGATAGAGCAGAGTCACCTGACTGCACCAGGTCACTGGTTTGAAGACATGAACGAAGGCAAACATCACAAAAGAAACCAGAGAGAATCATCATGCTCCCAGTGCCACTGGGATTTTTTGAGTCATTTAATCCGAGCGGCATGGAGACAAATTTTCTTTCCCTGGTGTTACCTAGCCAATTATATTAGTTTAGATTGAATTAGTCCAGGTGTTCTCTAACCACCGCAAAATAACAGAGGTGAATGGATGTTTAGTTGTTAGATGTTAGTTTGTGGTGCTCACAGTATTTAAAAGTTACACTGAAAACAATGTTGCCGCCAAAATTAGCTACTGAGCATTTGGTGGATTATTCAGTATAATAGAGTTTCAGCATGTTGCTATGAATAGATAGTTGCAGGAAGATATATAAATAGAGCTAATCAGATCGAAAAAAAAAAACATTTGATCAGACAACATAAAACTGTAAATAACCCCGTCATGTTTGTTTTGGGAGAAACTAAACACACCAAAAGAAAAATTAAAAGGTGCAATGCTCGTCTATCGTCAACGCGTTGATCAATTAGCTACTGTCGTTGTCTGGCAGTTTCCTTCTAAATTATTAATGTAATCACTTTGCAACCAAGTGTTGCAGTTACGTATTTAAACGTAATAGTAGTAAAATGCACAATGAGAATAGAATAGAATAGAATAGAATAGAATAGAATAGAATAGAATAGAATAGAAAGTGTGTACACAGCTGACCTGATTGGCCATTCAACAAATTGAACAGCACTGTGTCCAAGACCTTTGTTTGTTGGGAAAAGCACCGCTGATCAATTAAATTTCAAATAAGAATAAAGAGGGGTCGCTGGGTGTAGATGCGAATGGAGAGATGCACGCATTTTATGTTCATTTATGTTTATATTATATTACATTCTGATGTATCACATAGTGAAAAGAGGCGTGTAAAATGCTCCTGTACAAAGCTGTTGTTACTTGCTTACTTGGTTTTTGTCTTTTTTTCCATTTTCATTCTAATCTGCTGCCTTTATCTTCTTATTAATGCAACGGGCACAACAAGTGTCACTAATAAACAAACCACACTCTCTACGTTGTTCTCGTTTTTTGTCTCTGCTCTCGGTTGGAAACGGTGCTGAAATGCTTCTTCAGGTACAGCTACCACATGCATATGTGATTCATGAAACAGCCTCAGAGCCACAGCTCATATCCGCAGCTCACCCACATGAACACAATCCCCTTCATTACGTCTTCATCACTAGAGCCTCCCTCGAGTGAGCGACATGTCATGTTGTCTTCGGAAACATCTCGTACATCTGAAGTGTTTCACAACGCGTACACTAATGTGTTCATACAGTTGAACACAATGGAAACGTATGGTGCTTTGTTTTGAACCTCCTTTAACAAAATCACTGTGATTTTCCCAGCAACGAATGAGCACAGTTGTGCAGATGGAAACGATGACAGGAAATGTGATGCCACATGTGTTTTTCTTCATGCAGATTACTAGTGATTAATATTTTTACTGTATGCTGTTTAAAAGTGTAGTGTTTAGTGGAAACACTCCCACACGTCAATTATCTTAATCTACATCTGCTGTATGTTTGTGTGAAAGAGAAACAAAGAGGTGAAATGGGAGGGGGGGGGGGGGGGGTGTTACAGATGATGTTCTCTGCTGTCTGACTGTCTTCAACCAAAACCGCTCCCACATACAGACCTACATCTGGCTGACAAGCTTGTGTGCGTGTGTGTGCATGAGTGAACACCGGTGCTCAGATGCACACATTGGTGTGGTGCGAGACCTTGTGCGAGTGCACGAAACGTGTGTGCATGTTCATTGGAGTCAGAACTTAGCTGGAGTGTGTGCGAGTGTGTGGGCTGATCGGTGCCTCTGAGCCGAGCTGTCTAAGCGATGGCGTTTGAACTGTGTTCTCCTCCTCAGCTCTGGTAGAAAACTGCAGTTTGTAGCTTTGACTCGGCAGCGTCAGGAGCAGTGATCAAAGTATCTGAGCTATTAGATTGTCTGACGTGGGGAGGCCTCCTCTGAAGTCAGCTTCTTCGCTTCTTTCTCTTCTCTTCTTTGTGTTTACTTCAACCTTTAGGGCTTTTTTAATCTTTCTTTCCATTGACCTCTATCCTTTTTACACTTCTTGTGTAATTCTTTCTCTCTCTCTCTCTCTGTTTTATTCGATCTATTCTCATCTATTCGTATCTTTGGTGCAACAGACTAAAAACAGACCTCTGAAAGACAGTCACAGTTATAAGTGCTGGAAGAAGTGTTCCTCAAGCAAAGTGAAAATAAAATAAAAAATATAGTTTCATGAATATGTTTTGCTGTCCTGGTTAATCTGGTGATCCCTAAGCGGGAGTAATTCAATACAGACTGAGACTGATCCATTTGATGAATGTGACAATAACACTGTACTGTAAGTCAGACAGAGTCCAGAGCAGGAATGAAATGACTTCGCCACTAAGAATGAAATGTACTGGACAGAGAGACACAGTAATTATGCTGAATACTACTAGTGAAAATATGGCATCAAAGGAAACCGTTTACTCAGTTCATTTGTTCTTTGATTTGTAAGTCGCTTTGGACAAAAGCGTCGTCCGAATGCTGAATAATAAATTATTTCATATCATTTAATTAGATTAATAATGGTCCATCACTGTACAAGTAGCCTTTTTGTGTCATCCCAGCCTACAGTCTAGCATCATTAGAGTTTCAACTGGCAGAGTAGGCAAAACTACATTGAGTAGTTTTACACGCTACTAATTACTACACAGAAAAATGTTAGTTTTCAAAAGGAGCTAAACTACGGCAAAGCTGCTCTAAGGTAAAATCTAGTTTGGAAAGCTCAAGCTATGTCTGTCACTACAAACAAAAAAATATTAGAAAAACATATTTTCAGTGTCTTTGCCTTCCTTTTTCCTTACATCACCGTTTCTTTTTATTTCTCTGTTTTATTTATTTGGGACATGAGGATGCACAATTGTATAAAATAGATTCAACAGTGGTTTCTCCAGAATCTTTTCAGAAGGTTCTTTACTAGATGGAGAAAAACCGAAAGTCTTGAGAAACCTTATTTGTGAGCCCACTTCTAACAGTTTTATAACAAAGTGGTGAGGATACCTCGATAAACTGTATGACAGGAGGAGTCTGGCATGAAAAGATAGGCCCTGCGATTGATAGACGGCCGCTCTGCCTCGTGCACAACAGCTGCCGATATGGCGTCAAATTCATATGTCAGCAAATAAAACGCCACTCCGCTGAGCTTTTTGCAGTTCCTGCTTGTTTCCAGGTCAAATACAGAAGAAAGAATAAATGACGCCACCAATGTCCATCAGTGGGACACCTACCTACCTCTCAGAAACAGTTTTCCAGGACACTTTTAAAATAGCATGCAACAACTTCTCTCAACATTTGTTATCAAATAGAAATGATCAATACTAATGATGTATTATATACATATTTAAAATCTTGAAATCTCTAACGAAATACATAAAATTCCCTGTTGGAAGTTTTCACACCTATTCCTTCTGCTTACAACACGTGTGAATCTGCTGATACAGCAGACAGGCCTCTAAAACTGAGTGATGGTGGTCTGATGATACCAAAATGGAGGATTTAGCCTTTGTACTGATGCTAGGAGCGGTGAAATAACCTGACAGTAGCTGCTATACGAACAGTCTCTCTCATTTACACTGTGGAACTTCAGTCAGTTCAATCCTGATCTTTGAGGATGGGCTGATGTGGGCAGAGAAATATTCCTCAAATGCCCTAACCTTTGCTTTTCACTAACCTTTTCAAACCACCAGTAATCGGACTTGAAAGGCATCCACAGACCTCTGGTGATCTCCATTTAACTGAGTGACTTCCCTGACCCGGTTGGCTCCTCCAGTGATGATTTAGATGTACAAGATGCATCAAACAAAGTGAATATTTCAGCACAAGTAAGGAGATCCTTTCAGTTTAATATGTTGAATTAATGTATATAACTTTGTAGACTCAAAATCAAAGAGTATTTTCTGTCCTCATATCACACGTTTCATCTACAACATATGAAAATCTATAGTTGCCAAATAATGGTAATTCCTTTAAGAGCGCTATATATCTACCTGTATAAAGTAGGACAGTAGAGCGGTATCAAGGTCAGGTATGAGCTGCAGTTACTGTAAATTCATTATTTAAGTGGTTTCTTTGGTCGTTTCAGTAAAAATGAAGAGATGAGACTTGATAGCACAGTTTTATTTCTCAATTTATCAACCTGCAAATGTCGCTTTTGTTTCTCGAAATAAACACTTTATTTATAAGACACGAAGTGGCTGCTGGAGCAGCAAAGAACAACAAAGAAAAGCTGAGATAATCATTAACAAACTAACAACAATCTGTGACACTGAACTGAGACACAAAGAAAACAAGTTACTCATCATGTGAGTGACCTATTAAGAGGATCATCTTACAGGCACAGTAAAAATAAACGAAACGAGATCTCAAGCTAAAACTGTATCATACAGAGCCGATCGTGTTGAGCAATATCTATCACTAAGCTACATATCAAAAAATATTCGGTCATAACATTGACCTCTGGAACAAATGTTTCGTTCTTGCAGCAGTTTGAGTTATGAACTCATGGAGAGTGTGTCCTCGTCCATGGCGTTGTGATCCCAGGCAGCCTCGGCTCTCTATCTCTTGCTGATTACATCGTACGTGTCTTTCTGAACTCTGGGTTTCAGTCGCTGAGGAGGACAAAGAGAAGATGATGTTTTAAAATTAAAACTTTATGTTATTGCAGAATATAACCCTCATATACTGATGAAAGGCTTTCACATTTTAGTTTACCTCATACTGCTCATGGCCTCCTCTGCTGGTCATTTCATTTGGAACAAGATGCTGTCTGTCAGAGCCTGAAGGTGGATATCAGCAAATTAAGAATTAGTATTTGAATTATTGGTGATATTAATAATGGGGCAGCCTTCTTGTCATGATGAGCAGTACAGTACATTTAGTTTTGTACGATATATTCCCCCCTAATTCACAGAGGAAGGTTGAGGATTAACAGCACCGATGTATAATATCATACTATTAGAGCTGGTTCTGCTGCCTGCAACTCTGAAGGACTGAAACACTAACGACTAACACGCTAAGCCGTTGAATAAATTGAGGTGAATGCATAAAGTACTGCATAGTAAAGTAAAACCTTTTGTGAAAAAAACAAAAAAAATTTAGAAAAAAGCCTCCCAAGTTTTCGTGATTCAAGTCTTTTTGTTTAGCTGTGGACTTTTCTTTCACAGTGCCGTTAATAATTGCCTTGTACCTCACTTGTAAGGTCGCTTTGGATGAAAGTGACTAAATGTAAATATAATGTAGATATAAACCAGAGTCAACAGAATTATCAGTTATTCACACAATAATTAATAGTGAAGTACTGAAGTGGTGCTTCTGTGTTTTTGTCCTGGAGACTGAACAGCTATCCAGGTTTCTGCGATTAATAAATATTGTTGCTAATTCATTAGACATGTTATACATTATAGATGTCAAATCTTTGAGCATCACGATAAGTGATAAGTAGGAGCTGAATTGCTCATTTAAATGAATTAAAATGAAGATTTCACATAAAAAGATATGTATTAGGTCACTAAGAAAATGAAATTGGAACCCGTGCAAGTGCACAATAACATGGAATAGATTATTTTGTGAATCGTTTTTTAAAAATCCTTTATTATCTACTGCCTCTAAAAACCCTAGAAGTTATATATAAGTATATAAGTTATATTCCATTTAGTTCTTCAAAGTCAGTATTTAACATATTTTCTTACTGATTATTAACACTGGAGTCTATATTGTCACCACTAGCTATTGCATGGAGTGCGCAATTTATGCTAATATGCATTATAAAACAGGACCAGGTTCCATAGCTGCTGTGCACAAAATACTGTTTAAAACTAGAGCATTAGTGTCACTGGTTTCAGGCTTGTTCCTGCTGTCATTAATACATGACATGGGTAATATCAGCTAAGGATAGATAGATAGATAGATAGATAGATAGATAGATAGATAGATAGATAGATAGATAGATAGATAGATAGATAGATAGATAGATAGATAGATAGATAGATAGATAGATAGATAGATAGATTATATTTATATATATTATATTTACTTTTCTTCTGAGCAGAGGTCGAGACAGAGCTGATCCCAGCTTGAGATGCGATGAGATAGACGGCCACGCCTATCACAGTAGTGGCCACTATGTCTCCTATAGCGATGCCCAGAATTGAGGCCACATCAAGCTCTATGCAGTTGTCACAGGCTGGACACACACAAACACAAACACAAACACACACACACACACACACACACATACACCCAAACATTGGTGTCTTAAAATCTTTTAAGTATGATTACAGTAGTGTCATAAAATTGTGTGCTTACACAATCATAGGATGCAAATACACATCACAAAAACGCAGTGTTTCTGCTAAACTTACTCCGAAATTTCACATAGATTGATGCTTCATCCGTCAGTTGGTCATTTTCAGTGAAAGTACATTTGTACTCCCCTGAGTCCTCATCTTTGTATTCCAGCATCACTGGGTTATCGTTAACATCTGCACCATCTTTTGTCCATGTGCATGTGTTTTTTTTGTTTTTTGTACAACTCAGCTCCATCTTACCCCCTCCTAGTTTTTTCACGTTTACCTCGATTTTTGCTGTTGTCTCTTGTAGAAAAAAACAGAACAATTAGAAAAGGGAATTCAAATTTACAACAATAATCATGCTGATTATTGAACCATTTCCTGCTTTCATATAGACAGTTTTAACATTAACACAAGTGCAGTTACATTTACACAACTTAGTTTCATTAGGGTTAGGGTCTTCTTACCGTCTTGAGCACTGACAAATGCTGTAAGACAAATGTAAAACATTACAATAATGTAAGTGGCAAAATACAGCTTTAAAATATTTTTTTGTATTGAAATCCAATTGATATAAGATATTTAAAGAGAATGTGTCCTAATTTTAAATAAAGCAGCTTACCTGTCAGCAGCAAACAGGCAGCCAAAACCAACAGATACTTCATTGTGAGTTTGCTCTCGGAGTTCTGCTGATGACAGAGAGGCATGTGTCAGATCACTCGACATAAGAGCAACTCCACAACAGAAAACAGGAAGAGCGCCATTTTCTGCTCCTGGTCGACCATTTTATTCAGTGTAATAAACAAATAACTCGTGCTGAAAGACAGACTTTAGGACGCTGATGTGTGACCCAAGCATTTTAACAAAGCTAGAATCCAAACTCTGATGTTGGGTTTAGTTTATTTTACAAAAATAAAATCAGATATTGGAAATCACACACACACACTTGTCTAATGTGTCTAACTCTTAGCTGAAATTAAAATGCAACTTGATAATTACAGCGAACTTAAATAAAAGTACTGACCTCAAAATGCGGAGCTGCTGTCGTCAAAGAATCCAGTATCTGTCTGTCAAAGTGTGTGTGTGCGCGCGAAGGAAGTGAGTGTGATTGGTTTATTTTCTGTCTCTGCTGATTTCTACACCTGTAGGACTCGGTGCTTCAGTGACTTCCAGTAAACAGTGACATATTGGAGTAGAATTACTTTACTTGATCAACTTTTCAGTTCAAACTGAAAGATTTGATCTTTTCTAACTTATTTGACAGTTTTAGCTACTTCACAAATTAAGATTTGAAGTAAATAACATATGGTGCTATTAAATATAATACATGGATATAGATTAAATGCTGTATTAATCAATTAATCAATAATTAGCTCCACCATGACTAACTGCAAATCACTCTGCTTACACGTTTCTGCCTCATCATCAGTCGTCTTATCACTTTTAAAGATTTATATACGTTCAATCCAGCGTTGTTTACTGTGCAGAAGCTTAGATTGTAATGTATTTTAAAAGTGAGCTGCTTTTTTTCAAGTAGTTTTAATTTAAGCTGGGTGTGTTATATTTTGCATGTTTGTCGCAGGGAGGCCACAGTGAAGTGGAATTAATTCTGTTGGCTGGAACCATACATATTCATCGATTTGGGAAGGTTCAGACTTGACTTAAACTTAACCCACTTGCCATTAGTCATGTTTTCAGAGCAGCTTGCACATTTCCCAGAAGACACACACACACAGGAATCTGTGAAGGAAAGTTTTCACACTGCCAATGGAAATGAAACTACCGATTTGAACTAAGCTACAACGACCGATCAGTCTGTCAACACCGACTGCTACTTGCTGTTTAGTTGCTTTGGGAGATGTGTGGAGCCGCCCCATCTGGTAACACAAAGACACAAACACAGTCGTGTGTGTGTGAGTGTTCAGATGAATATTTTAATTCCCTGTGTGTTGTAAATGTTTGTAATGCTGAGCGCAACAGGTTACATTCCTTGCTCCATGCAGAAGAAGCAGCAGAGAGACAGAGAGAGAGAGAGAGAGGGCAAAGAGATGCTCCCACAACACAACTCTGCTTCCTGTTTGAAGAAAAGCCACAGCAAGCTGTGACCCAGAGCCAACACCTGGCACACACACACACACACACACACACACACACACACACTCACACACACACATAAAAACATCTACATATCGTCTCCTTGCACCTGCTGTTGTATCAATCCTAGTTTAAGAAAATGCAACAACGCTTTCACGATCATCTAACACACACTCGTCCCCAACACCATGACAAAAATGCACAGTTCTCCCATGACAGAAACTCCTCCATGTTTCCAGGCTTATAATTCACCCTAAAGCGCCCCCTGGTGAGTCCAAACTGTACATGTCAGTATTATCTTTATTAGGCATACTCTTCTATACACATATACATATGCATACAAATATACAGTACATGACATGTTACATGTCAATATACAAATACATACTCATACATACATAATATAATTCTTAACCATCTGGTTGAAATATTACTGGTCGAAATGTAAAATCCCACATACGGTACATTATTTTGTACATTGTACTTTAATGCATTCCAACAATGCAACAAGGAGGAAGACGTCATGAAAATGTGGTTACAGGAGGAAAACACAGAATGAGAGCCGTGACATCAGCAGTGTAGAAACCAGAGAGAGGGACAAAAACTGTTTGGTTTGGTTGAGTGGACACAAAATTCACTTTCATGCTTGAGTCAGTAGTCAGAGTGTTGATACTGTGGTTACGGACACCACAAGACAGTGTCTGGTTCTTGGTCATCCTCGCCTCCCCCGCTTGAAGTTGACTGATGATTGTGTGAATGACTGGCTGGCAGTTGTTCTGGGTATCCTCTCGGATAGCTGCGCTGTTGGAAATAGTTTTGCGTGCATGTAAGTCTACTTTGAGGTCAGTCAGAGCCAGATCTCCTCACTGCTTGTGCTGTTCACCTTATAGATGTAGCCCACCATCGGATATCTGGCAAAACCTGGGTATGAGCAGCGGGGACACGAATTCAGACAGAAGACATGACAGCAAAATAAAACACTCACTACTTTTCATCCACAAAAAATAAATAAATCCAGTTGTATTGGAATGAATTTGCCTGACCTCTGGCGGCGTAGGCTAAAGACAGATCTTCCTCCTCCTCTTCCTCTTTCTTCTTCTCTCCCACACTGTTCTGCTGGGCGGCCTCTCGGGCTACGAGACGTGATGCAAGAAAGAAAGAGGACACAGGAGAAAGAAGATGTAACACTGAGTTTAAACACGTTATTAAGTGCTAATATATTCTCTGCTAGTTAGATGAATAGAGATGATGATAATAATAATAATAATAATAATTATTATTATTATTATTATTATTATTATTATTATTATTATTATTATTATTATTATTATTATTATTATTATTATTATTATTATTATTATGATGATAATAATAATAATAATAAGCCAATATTCCAAGACACATTTACAATGATATCAATAAAAACACTACTGAAACACAATTTCCTTTAAGCCGTCACGTCAAAACCCAGCATGCAAAGCCTCTTACTGTGGGAGCTCTTACCTCTTCTCAGAGTGCTGAGGTCATTGAGCTGCATGTTTGAAGGCAGAGACATGTTCTCTCTGGGGATGTAGGTCTTATCACATTTCTCTGCCTTCAGATTGGCAGAGTCGCTGTGCAAATAATACAGAGGAGAGGTATCAAACTATCAAACTCTGTTGTGCTGCGGGCCTGCTGGGTGGACATAAAGTATTCATAAGAGCGCCAAAAATGCCTTGAGCTGTGTTTTCCTGAGCTAATGTGCTGACATGGAAATTATTAGATGAGATATAGGATAGGTGTGCAATGCAGTGTTAACACTATGCCAATGGAAGAAGGCTATTTGTAGGAATGATAAAAGAGGATCCAGTTAGTTAGTAGCAATCCATAATTCATTCCTTTCACTATAAAATGACTTTTTATTCTCTACAAGTGACTGGTATCACCACTGTATCACCACTTTCTATCTATTCTGTCTAAGTCTGATTAATCTATTTACCTTTTTTTGGTCATCAGAATCTCCACCGGCTCATCTGTAACACAACAAAGAGCTGAATGAGTGTGATATACTACAGATTTTTCAGCTGGTTCTCTCACCCGCACACACAAACACACTCACCAAAGGACTTGCTCTTGTTTTTTTGCATGAGGCAGAGAACTATTAGGCTGAGGATGAGGAGAGCCATGAAGGCCATAGCTCCCCCGGTCACTATTCCCAGCATGGGCACCTCCACACGAGACTGCAGGAACTCTGGGGAGAGATGGAGAGAGTTAAGAGCCATTCAACTCTTCAACTTCAAGAAGGGTGCACTGCGAAAGCTACCTATCTAGGAGCTGGTTTGCTTAGCATAATGTTTCGTCAGTTCCCTTTTGCCTTTTACCATCACTGACCTGCCAGTGTGAGGTTGCTCTGCACTGTTCCCACACTGTTGCTGGCATTCAGCGAGATGTTCCCTGATATGCTACTGAGTGTGACCCTCAGCGTGTGATTGGTCAGCCAGGGGTAGCTTCGTGAATCCAGTATGAGGAAGTCAGAGGTGTTGGCCACCAGCTGGCCGGACTGGTCCACGAAGGTGATGGTAGCAGGTGGGTTGGACCGAACCAAGGCGAAAAGGACCAGGGAGAGGCCCGAGTCTGAGGTTTCACTGTAGTGGGCGTTCACCCTGAGGATCTCTGGCTGGACTGGGAGACAAACGGCAGAAACAACTCAGCACTTCACTGAATACACAGAGAATGTGAGGACGTCACAATTATCCTGAAATATTCCACACAGACTCACACTGGACATCGAGCGTGACCGTGGCGTTGTAGCTCTCTCCCGTCCTGGGGTTCGATGCAACACACACCAGCTCCCTGTCCCACTTTCTGGCCCGCAGAGAGAAGGTGCTGTTGTGACTGCTCCCAGGTCTCATGACCTCAGAGTCGTCCTTCGATTTGATCACAAGACGCCCACGGTGGGGGGAGGACTCTCTCTGCTGCTCCCCATTCAGGTACCAGGTCAGCAAAGGTGGGGCGCGGGGATCCCAGCCATCTGATTGGCAGTTGAACTGGTGCGTCCTGTTTTCCTGCATTGTCCGTGCTGCCTGGTGCCATCCATCGATTTTAGGGGCAGGCTCAATCGCCCCTGTGGGTGCAGGAATAGAGCTGATATAATTCAACAATTAAACAATTTTATTCTTTATATGTGTGATTTTATATGCTCTTGTGTTTGCCTTTACACAAATAACAGAATATTAATATGTGCTGATGACAAAATCCATACATAACAGCCAGGTCAGTTTTG
Source organism: Anabas testudineus (assembly GCF_900324465.2). NCBI lineage: Eukaryota > Metazoa > Chordata > Actinopteri > Anabantiformes > Anabantidae > Anabas > Anabas testudineus. The sequence goes on along the minus strand of NC_046622.1, from coordinate 9,651,612 downwards.
GAGTGTCAATAAGCCTAAGCAAAAGAAACATGCCTTGCATAATAGATTATAGTTCTTGTGTGCCTCACCTGTCCAGGATAAAGCCAGTGTGTGGAGGAACACTACTGCAGAGCATGGTGCCCACCTCCTTAGACATTTATAGTACATTCTGGGCCAAATGAGACACAAGTACACACCTCTACCTGCTTGGAGAAAAAAAATCTAAATAAATGATACGTCAAGAGGTTAAAGGTTCACTTGGTTTCAACAGGTGAGGTTTTGGAACGTTGACAGTATTTTTTAATTGTCATCAAACATCATTGTGTCCTAAAGGGGAACTCAAGCAGAGTGGAGGTCTTGGGAAGAACTGCATATGTGAAAAGTGAAAGTTTTCTGTTGTAAGTGAATCAGCATCGGTGGAGGTTTGGAAAAGGGAAAGAAAACAGCATGTGCAGTTTGAGCTCACCAGGACTCTGTACCCAGCCCCTCATCCCTGCTTGATGGTAGAGGCTACTGTACTGTCAGTGTCTGATTTTCATTGTGACAAAGAAAGAGAGTATGTGGATTAAAAGTAAAGGTGAAGTGATTCAGGTTTAAACTGAGAGAAGCATTTTAACGTAATTAAAACCAAAAGAACAGAGAGTGACATGTCTGCAAGTTTTTAATAATTTACTGCCTGCGGGGGTTGATTTGAAGACTTCCCATCATCACAATACAAAACATTCACAGGACTGTTTGTATCCTCGCTCAGACACGTACATACAGTGCTGTGAGTGCAGAGCATGAGTAATGTCTAGTGCTTGCTTGCAATCCGGGTCATGTGATGTGTGTGAGCACCTCGGACGAAAGCAGGAACTGAGCCATCGAGGAAACACACAATCCTACATATACAGAGACAGCTAAGAAAATGCACACACACACACACACACACACACACACGATAGTAGGTGTTGTAGCTCTTTGCATTCGGGCTGATGATGCTTGATTTGCACTTGCAATCAGGGGAAATCGGCTGCAAGGGGCTACACACACACACACACACACACACACAGAGCACACATTTGCGAGGCTGCATGCAGACATTTCAATACAGATGTGTGCACGTACAAAAACAAAACCCTCCAACACACACAGTTATTACCTCAGGGCTTTCTGCAGATGGCGTTGTGATTCATCCTGCTGGAACTCCATGGCAGCAGAGGAGGAGAGGAGGGAGAGTGAAGGATGGTGTTAACAGCGGAGAGATGAGAGGCAGCCCTCTCTGACTCAGTTGCTTTCCCATCTGCGAACAGTCATGCACACACACACACACACACACACACACACACACACAGAGTGCACACTGCGAGGTATCCAGCAGGTCTAGTAGCAGCGTTCACTTGCTGGCAGGGCCGGCTGACGCAGGCAGTCACACTGTCGCCACGCTGAGTAGGAGAGAGTGGGAAGGGAGGAGTGGACGAGGAAGGGAGCAGCTGAGGATACAGAGGGAAAGAAGAAGAGAGGAGAGAGAAAGGAGTAAAAGGAAAGGAGAGAAGGATGCAGAAAGAGAAGGACAGGGGAGAGAAGAGTGGGCACAGAGTCACGGCAGAAGAAAAAGAGTTGATGTAGGGAAGGAGGGGAGATGAAAGGAGATGAGAGGAGGATATAGAAGATAGAAGGATTTCAATCGAACAACATGCAGGGGAACTGATCAGAAAGAGGAAACTGTCAGTCAGTGGCATAAACAGATCGTCTCCTGCTCTCCATCACCAGGCATGTTACTGTATATCTTCATATACCCATGCAGAGTCATTACAATGCTCCCACTGTTTGAGCTCAATTACTTCAGACTGAAAACCACTGCAGTGCAGCTGAAGACCAGAGCAGCAGCATGCAGAGCACTGCAGCCAGAGAGCAGGCAATAGAAACCGTCTCATAGAGTCTACTATACTGTCCCTGCTGTTCTGTAATCCATAAAACAAGGTCAACATGAGGTTAGAAAACATCTAGACATGCATATAATAGGAACGCATTGGACCAGTAAATGCAAACTTCTTTACTCAGACTATTGTTGGGAGTGTTGTAGCCACACAAAGACTAACTCCCGTCTTCAAATGTGCTTCTGCAAACTGTCACTGCATGTATAATCATACACATGCACTAATAATATGAACTACATTCATGTTCAGAGGATCATTTTGCACATATCACCTGTAAAGAACTGCACGTCAATATGGGAAATGTAAAAAATAAAAAAGATTAGCATCTGCCAAGTTATCTTCGATCTCCATCAGGTGGGGAAACTCTGTGTTAAATACATCACAGATGTTATCAGCTTATTGTAGGTGAGATGTGGTAGATACGTCAGCCAGTAGATGAGAAGACATGAACAGTACAGACATGCAAAGTCTGTATAAAGTAATTTAGAAGCAGAGTAATCATTACGTCGTTTGTCCACCAGAGGGTACAGACTAGCGTGTCGGCATTTCTCTGTCATAACTCTACATAAAAATATGTTTATGTAAAACAAATAGCTTAAATTCAGTATCAGTTTAACTCCATCTTTCTTTTTCATGTATTTAATTAAAGACCTCCTGCACTCACTGTTTATTACATCATTTGAAAGTTTGACCTTCACTGTGGAGATGTGCTGCATGTAATGTTTCATATGTGTAGAAAATTTTGTGTTAGATGTGATTTACATTCACCAAACCTATATCTGTCACACGTGAAGCAAAAAAAAAAAAAAAAAAAAGCTATGTAGAAGGTGGGAAAAAGAGATTTTAAATGTCAGTCATGTTTAAAATATTTAAATAAAACAGGCAAAAACACACCATGTGTTCAAATCCTGCAAACTATGAGTGCACTGAATGTTTATTTTTTCCATCATCATCAGTCCAGGCAGGTAATGCAAAGACACACAAGTCATGACCTTTTTAAATTATTTCTTTATTTATATATATTTATTTATTTAGTCATCTCAGTTTGGTTGATATTCTTTTTAATCATTGTTGTTGCACTTTAGTATTTTTGTACTCAACAGAAATTAACATAGAAACGAAACAGAAGAAAGGAGAAAAAAAAAAAGAAAAGAAGAACCGATAGAAAACAAAATAAACCTAAGGAAACAGAAGTGGAGCAGAGAGCTGGCTTGTTGAGGAGAGCTGGAGAAAAAAAGAGAGGGATTCGAAAGTTAAGACGGAAAAGAAAAGCAAGGGGAGAAAAGTCAGTTCGATCAGGCAGAAGATGTGTGTGGAGCAGTTCTCTCCTCCCCTATTACCTCTGAATGGTGCAGTGCTTTCCATTCGCTCGAGCTGTTCCTTCCTGTGTGCCTCTGCTTTTTCCTGCTCACACAGGTCTGAAACAACAGCTAGTAGTTACGTTAGACTAAGTGGAGCCTCAAGTCTTCACGTTAGAGTTTTTAATCTCGTCATGGGACAAAAGACATGCAGTGTCTTCCATTCCAGTCGTTTCCACTCCAATACCTGAAACACACTCAATTCTTTTGCTTCCAGATCTCAGTTTTGGCTTGGTGTAAACAATGAGAGAGAATGGGAGGACAGATCTGAAAGATGAATGAATAAGAGCTGGAGGGAAAAATCTGATGGAATGGAAAAAACATCTTCTGCCCAATGAGACAGTTTACTCCTGTATGGACTGTTGTCTCAGAAATTTGGTTTTTACCACATCAAGACTTGAATGAGAGTGATATGTTGGTAAACAGGAAGTAACACTATGCAAATGGAAAGCACAGGTGCTGCACAACACCATCTATAGTTCTCGGAGACTTCTAGCATACAGTATATCAACCATGCAACCAGGATTGCAACATCTGGCCATCATAAACAGAAGTGGAGCTTTTACTCGTTGCACCACAGTCTCTTGCTGGCCATATTGTACAGTATGTATGAGGATAAATAAAAGTCAAAAATGGAATTAAATTAAAAAGGAAAAAAGGGAGTTCAATCCTCTGCTGTGGTCCCCAGTGTGCTGTAGCCTCCATCTGGCTGTCCTTGAGCCTGACTCAGCGTAGGGCACAGAACTTGGTAGACATGTTTCAGATGGGTACGTGTGTTCCTCTGCCTTTCAAAGTCCAATTCAAACTGTTCATTCCTGTGGGCACCTCCTGAAATGTTTCCCTTTTGTGTTTGGAGGTGTGTCCACACGTATCCAACTGCAACAAGATCAATTAACCACTGAAACGCAGCTCCTCCGATGGTCTTTACCAGGCTTGAAGGGGGAAACAATGCAAGATTGAAACAAGGTAAGTTAAAGAAAAAACAACAGAGCGGAGAGGGCCGTGGAGTAATAGTAGTAGTAGTAGTAGTAGTAGTATCATCCTTGGTTGCCAGAGTAACAAGATTAGCTTGAGAGGAGGGGGCATGTCTGTAAGGCGTCATCTGATAAGAAGCCGATGTAGCAGAGGATGGTGGGAGGATCACGGCAGATAGGTAGGGCAGCAAGAGAGAGAAACAGAAGTGAGTTTGTCCATCTCCACACTTGTGATGTTATGGATATGTCAGCTATTTTACAAGTTATTCCCTATTTTTTTGTCTTTTATATTTTCCTCTTTTTAAGAGTGTCTTGTCTCTGTAGCACCCAAAACCAACCCAGACAAAGCCCAAAGCCTGACCCTGTATAGCCTGCCACAACTACTCCATTAACAGAAAACAGACCCAACATCAACAAGAATGACAGTCACAACATCAACAATTGAAATGATACTTTAAAAAGCAACACAAAATAATTACTCTCCTCTTATTCAAGTGTCTCGATATAATAACATTAAAACAAATAAGAACAATCTTTTTTACGACAGAGAGATCACTGTCACTCTTCTCTCCGTCCTCTTTTGGCTAGAAATCTCAAGATTCATAAAGCAAAAACAAAATGAAAACATTTTGAAGACATCCAAAAATACAAATGATAAACAATAATGATATAAAAAGCCTCCCAACATCTAAAAACAAAGGAAAAAAGTAACAAAGAAAAAAAAAAAAAATCTGATACAGAAATTGCAATAGCGTTCTATACATGGCATCACTGTACAAGGAAAGGAGCAAATGTCTGGTAAAACTACCCACAATGCAATACACTGTCACTGACATGGGAAAGGAGGATGGAGCAGAGGGTAACACAAGGTGGGGAGGGTTAGGGTTTGGAGAGTGGGGGGTAAAAGCAGGGTAACCACATGACAGAGGTGGAAACAGAGAGAGAGGATAGCTTTAACCGAAAGTGCAGAATTACTTAAGTAATCAGAGAACGATGTTGTCTTCCTTACAACACAAAACGTTTTTTTTCTTGAATAATAATAATAGTAATAATAATAATAATCATTATAATAAAACATATTTTACAGAAAACAGTAATAATAAGAGTAACAATATTGACCATAATGTCTACATGGACATTAGCAGTAAAATTAAATTTAAAATTAAATTTTAAAAAATTAAAACAAATGCCAGAAACAAAGAAAAAAAAAACAACAACAATAAAACAACAATGACAGAGCTGGTTTGTCCTGTGCGATGTCACTGAACTCCATCTTTGGAGATAACGGTTTGGTTGCCCAGTTGGAGCCTGACCTAAAACACCCTCCACCTGGCTGAAAAGCAGCCGCTGCTGTCGCTATTTCAGTCCACTCCAAAATTATTTGGACGAGTGGGGAGAGAGGGAGAAGCAGACTGAACCTGACAGGCATCTATCCCTCCTCTCACCCCTTCTTCTCAGTCATTCACACAGAAACACACACTCACACATCATGTGAATACTTTGGGTTTGTGTCAGCAGTGTGTATGTTTCTTTGTGTTGGACTCCAGGATTTTGGAGTATGACTGTGTCAATGCGTTGGCCAATGAGGCACATAGCGAAGTATGCCAACAGTTTATAGAGGACAAAGGGTGAAGGGGGAGGCTTAGGTCAGGGCAGCAGGGTGTGTTGGGGTTTTGGGGGGTGGGCCAGGTTTGTAGGGGGAAGAGGTGAGGGGGTCAAGTCGATAGAGGGAGGGGTGAATCCCCAATCTACCCATTATGGGAGGTGACAATAGAAGACAACCTGCGGCAATGAATGCTGGATATGTGCGCAGAAAAATGCTGACCCACCTGTGACCTTACCCCTTGGATGTCTATACCCACCCACACCCCCTTTTCTTGCCCAGACCGCCCTACCAGGGACTGATGGAGACAGACAGATGTAGAGTGTCCCACATTGGGGACAGCTGTGGTTTGGCGTGATGCTGCTCAACTCAAGTCAACACAACTCAGGATGGCTGATATGGACCACTGTACACAGGATACACCCTTTTCCTGGAAAAAGATGGAGTTAAAAAAAGACAGTAAATACTTTCACCATTAATTAACTTTAATTGTCAGATACTGATTTCATAAATAATCTTAGGGCAAATACTAATTAAAAATGTCCCTAAATTAATCTTAGTCCTTTATCTTGTGTTGAGAGGAGTATGTTCAAACTTAAATATAAAAATCACTGTACGTTTTCCTTTAAACTACCAGGTAAACCATCTGTAATGCATCTTTTCAGAGAAGCTACACCAATTTTCAACATGAGTCACCAATATGGTTTTCAAATTAACTACTGTTAAGCCTTTGGAAACAGATGTATGACTTCTCTGGCTTGAAAGGACCTTACTACAAAACATTAGCAATGACTTGGACAAGACAAATATTTCCAGTCAGTTCCTGTTCAGGCAGTTGTCTAATGATCTCAACGACACAGCTGAGTTCCATTTTTTTTTTTTTTTTCAAATGTAGGATCCAATTGTTTTATAAGCACAGGTTATATCACTGTATGTTGCTTCGTTTCTCTTTGATTCTGACATGGAAATGTCATATTAGATAGGTGGAGTACTTAAAAGTTTTGCCCTGTGGGACTTCATTATATTTTATGACACTTAATTACAGTGCTAGTATAATAATGATCAAAAGGAAGAACAATCATAGAAACCACAAATTACCTGGTAACACCGAACTCCTCCCTTTATTATGGTATACATGACAATAGATTAACTGGAATGCAATAACTGAATAATTTCTGTCAAATGACAAGTCAATAAAGTTAAATTTACCTGTATATCTAATATAAGGAAATAAGAAAAACCATTCCACACAAATCAGTGAAATATTGAAAAATTTTAAATCATGTCAATGTAGAAAACATATACTAGTCTATCCACAGGCTCCAGGCTACTGTTGCTGCCTCTGCAAGTAAGTCCTGACTTGATGCAGTAACTACTTAACTAATAAATCATTTATTGTTATATTTATACATGAATTGGAGTAATTTGTTTTCATTTTGACACTTAAATCTTTTAGGTTTGACTTGTACCATGCCACTGGGATTCAGTGCTGTAGAACTGAAACATGAAAAGGCCACTTTCAAAAACAGCATAAAAAAGGTGAACGACAGTAATGAAACCCAGGTAATAAATGTTATGTAAACCATAAATTAAAGTGTTTTTTATACAAACCATGTAATTTATAGGACAATGTGAAGCCACATTTTGCCTGCATTATTACTCATTTATATCACAAAGGTTGAGAATTTTGAGATGCATGTGTAGAGCAATTCAGAATAATTACGGTTCATATTAATCCCTTGATAGATTTGGAAATGTTCAGGTAACAAAAATATTACTAACTGCAACAGCAAACCCAAATGTAGTGTGTGTGTGTGGTTACCCAAATTATACCAGTATTAACAGACGGTTAAGTCTGTTCCATTTGTCTGTGTGTACCTGTGCTAGACCCCAGCCTGCTCCATGCTGTACTGCAGGTCAGGGGGCTTGTAGCTAAGGAGCATGTCACTGGTGCAGGATGAGGGATAGCAGGCTGCTGCATGGAGCTCCCCTTCGACATCACACACTGCACAACAAACATACATCATTTATGGGCAAATGCACAAGAACAAGATCCACAAAATGTTTTAAGTCACTGCATGTCTAATACTGACCGGACTCTTCCCGCTGACGCAGCTGCTGGCTTCCTGTCAGTGACGTCTGACTGAGGATGTCCGACATGCGAGCAGAGCTTAGAGCCTTTCCAGCCAAGAGGCTCATTCCAGACATGGGTTCTGCCTGATCCTGAACAGAAAATGAGAACAATTTAAGACAAAAAAAAACAAAAAAAAACAGCAGCTACAATGACTCAGAACCTTGCTTGGATGATTATGCGTGTTTACCAGGTTCATTCAGTCATGCAAACATTTGCTTTCTTCCTTCAGTTATCAACCTACTAAAACTCTATCTGGCACTGCTTTGGCATTTAAAATGAGCTGATTCATCATCCTCCCTAATACATGCCCAGCAAATATTAACAGGCTGCTAAAATTTGTGAGACTGATCCTGCCAACATTTTGTCATGCTATCAAACCTATAGTACATTAGAAAAGCCTAGAGTGATTTGCCATTTTTCATGCTGCAGGACTTACTACAGCCTCTCATTGCAAAATGTGATCAACCCAGTCCATGCAATTAGCAGCAGACTTTCACTCACATAGGCATCATCACAGGTCTGAATGGTGTGGTGGCGCTGTAACTGTCCACGGGACCTATATGCGTCACTCTGGGGACCTCTTGAATAGCCCACACCATTATGATCAGGCACCTCCATGGCTTGTCCTGGGGGCCTGCACTCCACATGCTCAGATTCTAATGAATAGACGTTAGATATACATTCAGATAGTGTATTTCATTTACGAGGAAAGTACAAAAAAAAGATATTTTAACATAATGTAACATGAAGGTGAATATAAACATAAATATTGTTGCCAGTTGGGAGAGACAGTGGGCTGCCACATAAACAGGGCCTACCTCTCGCTGCTGGAGCACTCCTTATGTAGCCACCATGTCTGTGTGTTGGGGAGCTGTAGGGTGGGGTGCCTCCATGGGGAGCCCCCAAGAGCTCATGACCCTCTCCTGCCTTAGCCAGCAGGCCCTCATGTGGGTGGTGGTAGCCAGTAGGCACCTCATCCTCCTCCATGCTCTCTGAGTGAGGTAAACTGGGGCAAGGTGCCTGGGCTGGGTGCTGCTGTGGCTGGACTTCTGGAGGTCTAATCTGGAGGAGGTGATGGTAGTGTTGGCCTCCAGGGGCACCCTGTGGTGCCGGTGGCTCCAAGCTCTCACCCTGGCTCAGCTGATGAAGAAGCAGCATATCTCCATACTCTTGGGGTGGACCACTGGGTGGCGTAGGGGTGGCTGGGCATGTCCGTGGGCTTTGCCTCTTCAACAGCGCAGCCAGGTCTTGAGGAGGCAACCTGGGGTCAGCGTGGCCTGTTAAAGAGTGGCGGGGAGACAGGAGACCCTGCAGGGTGGGAGTCACGTGCTGTTGTGGGGGACGGTAGTCCAAAGGAGTTGGGGAGAGCAGAGCCTGCTGTAGTGTAGAGGGAGTGCCGTAGCTGCTGGGTCCCACAGCCCCAGTCTGATAACCCTCCAGGCCGGGAACTTTGAGCGAGGCTCCTTGTAGGTATGGGTTGTAGGAGCTGACCACACCAGAGTTGCCCCGGGGAGTGGCATCACTAGAGAAGAGGTGGGGATTAAACTGGGTCTGCTCATAGGCGGATGTGAAGCGACCAAGGCTGCGACTGGATAAAAGGGAGGGAATGCAGAGGAAGATTAGTTACATATTGTCTAACATCATCATCATCATCAACTCTTTGAACAGTCTAAAGAAGGCTTTCATTAAATCACTGCACACACAGCCTAGTCAACAAAAGTCAAGTCCAGGTTCAGATATTCACTGAGAGGTTTAAAACCATTTCCAAAGAACACATTTTGGCTGGATGTGTATTTGAATATTGTTACATGTTCTCTCAGTGAAGGCAGGCCTGGATACAGGAGACTGTATCTGGGGTCATAGGATGACTCAGGTCCTACTGCAACTGGTGGGACCTTTACATATACTGTACTTCCAAAGTATTCAGATCTTATCACTCACCCAGCTACACTGAGGTGGAGAATTTGTTGATGTCATCTCAGCAAAGTTGATGAGGGATTTTCATAAATTTTCAATACTGTAACAAATAATAGTCTGCCCTCTCACACATAAAATATCGAGGCTGAGAAACAATATCACTATCTTAAGTATCAAAATACAATTTTAGAAAAACAGCAGACATGTCAGAAATTAAAACAAATCAAACAGTGAGAAGCAAACAATGAACAAAAAAAACAAAAAATAAAAAAAACAACTAGCATGAAGGTTTCTTTTACAGAGGTGAGGAAATGAAGACTAATAAAATTAAGACTAATAAAAAATAAAACTAAAAGATAAAAGACAGTAACAGTCCATTGGTATTGATGGGAGGGTTTTGAAGCCATCAGGGGATGTGGTGACAGAATGGATGGGGTCACCTGTGCGTCTCTGCGTTGTCTGCGCTCAGCTGCTTCCCAAGAACTCTATGTCCCCCTGGCGTAGACAGAAAGTTGCCCTGTCTCTGTGCACCACCTCCCAGCTCGATTTCCTGCACCTGAATGGTTACCTGTACAGTCAGTCAATGTTATTATTTTTTGGTGTTTTGAAAATCACCTTTAAATATTTTATATTGTTTTATATATTTGTTCTATTTGTAAAATATTATACAGAACAAAAATTTTATTTAAAAAAAATTGGCTCTTTCCAGTCACCTGTTGTTGTTGAGGTACACCCTGTGACAATGGGACAGTGGGACGGACAACTGCTGCTTGTTGATTGGTTGGTAAAGTGACACGAGGCAGGCCTGTAGGAGGTGGGCTGCCACTCTGACCCTGGTACAGTGCTGGAGCACCGTGCTGGTACTGCACGGGTGATGGGCCTGTTAAAAGCAGAGAACTCATGAGAGGAAAACAATATAATTTTTTCCCCATCTTCCTAACTATAATTTCACCGCAACAATATAAATTCCATGGTTTGATTTGAGTGCGTTATGTTAGTTCTTTAAATCAGTTTTTATCTCAACATTATAATTGCACGTAATTGTGTTCTTGATAACCGATGTGATTACCTACCTGCTGTCCCCAGTCACACTTGAAATACCATTTTCATTGAGTCAACATGTAATTACAGCTTTAACAGTATTTTCTCATAACTCATTATTCATAACACAATGTGAAAAATGAATGCATGGTAATGTTTGTGTACAGAAACAACAAACATTGATCATTCAACTGTATTCATAGAAGGTGAAAAATAAAATATATTTTTATATAATCAATATAATTAGTTGGTAGATCTGTAGCAATTATATTACTAACCATGCCCTTGCATTATGCCTGCAGAGCCAGGCGGTGGGCTCTGATTGGGCTGTCTGAAGAGGTGGTTGCTGGGATGTGTTGGTGGAGGACTGGAGGGTTGGATACGCAACCTGAGGCAGAACAGGACAGAGTAGGAGAGAAGAAGAAACGACAATGATGTAACAACTCAGTCGATAGCACTGCACCACCGTATCAAGTTCACTGTTCAATAGATGAGCACTTTATGTGTGTATTCACCTCTGGAGCTGGTGGGTTAGGTGGCTGGGCTGGCTCTCTCCGTGGCCTAACGACAGACCCTGCAGGTAAAGAGTTAAAAAAACAAAACAACAAAAAATAAATTACCCAGTGTAAAAATACAAAAAGCTGAGGAAACTAAATTTAATAGCAAACAACGTCAATGAAGTCTTAAGTTAGGCAATTTATTTTCTTAGGTTTTGGGTTCATTTTTTGTTTCAGTTAGCTTGTTTTACATTATCATAGAGAGTTCACACTTCTTCTCATTTATTCAATATATAGTAAATGAGCAGAAGCTAAAGAAGAAAACTTGGAGCTAAACCCATTTAGTTAGTTGCACAATTTCACCATATGACCACTGAATAAAGTGCCTTCAGAAAGAACAATGCATAATTAAATTTAACTCACAATAAACAGCTTCAGATTTTTAGGATAAAGTAAACAGAATGTAAACTGTCTTCCTGCATATCCTGACTAAACAAAACAAGCTAGCAGGAACTTAGTTTTACTTAGCATTTTATTACTGTAATTGTTGATAGTTTCAGTTTCTAAGGCCTAACAGATTAACGTAACTCTTATTAATACCAAATAATTTAAGTTGCAGTTTTAACAGTGAAAGTTCAATATAACATTATTTGTAAATGTGCTCCTAACTATCTTAAGCTGACTACACTAAGTGCTAAAATGATGTGTTCATATCTCACAGAAAGAAGAAGTTGAGGATGCAAATGGTGCCAAATGTAGGACATCTTGTCCTGGGTGAAACAAATCAATAGAACTTTATAGAAAGTTTCAATTTGTGCTTATTAGATACGTTATCAAGTATCACAGTTTGACTTTATTGTGCATGAAAACTCACAGGGCTTTCTTTAACCATTGCTGGAGAGTGTAAAACTATAATGATGCCTTTATGATAGTTGCTTGTCAGCTTCAAATACCTGGATTTGCTGGTTGAGGATCTGTTGCTCTTGCTGGTAGAGTACATGCTGTTGCTGGGTGTGCTCCAGGAGTCGTTCATCCTGCTGGGCAGCATACAATTTCTGAAGTTGCTCACACTCCTATATGAAACATAAAATGAATCACAAATAGTAAACTTAAATGTCAACCAGGGTAGTTTATTTTAGTCACAAACAAAAATAAGAGGGCATTATATTAAATCAGAAAAGCAACCTACACTTAGCTAAAAACAACTACACTATCGATTCACCAACAGGGATTTGTAAATACAGTACACGTATTTAACCTGAGCAAATCTGTTTATAGGTTTTATTAAAAATTTCCATCTTACTCGCAATTACAGCAGCCATGCATTTCAGCACCAACTACAGTACTATATAGAAACAATTAATTTAGCTTTATGGAAACAGTCTATGATGTTTAGGGTTCAGGGTAAACTTGAATCGACTTTATGTATCTCAGTGGAACCAAAGTGAAACTAACAGTCACCTGGCTGACTGTTTAGCTAAAAGCTAGTCAAATTGGTGCACACATACAGCTTAGCTAATGCTTTGGTCAATGACACTAATCACACTTAGTAAATAAAACATGCCAGTGCTCTAACAAATTTTGAAGTCCAGCATAATGAAAACAACAGGTCTGTGTATCCTGTGTATAAAGTAGAGTGATTTACCAGCTTAAGTTGCTTAATTAGGCTGCTATTCTGGATGGTGGCCTGGATGGTGGCAGCACCGTCAGAAAACCGTCTGACCGGTGAGAATCGTTCCATGGGGAGATGCAGGGTGTTACAGTCCTTATAGCTGGATCTGAGGACAGGATCAGAGGGAGCAGACACACATTTGTACACACAAACGAACGAACACACACACACACACACACACACACACACACACACACACACACACACGACACATAACAGACAGATGAGACACAAACACATGAGAAGTATGAGTTTCAAACCTGTGCAAAATACTATACGCTAAAACATTATATGTACAAAAACATGAGGACACAATTAAGAAAAGTGACAAGTCCAAGTTACACTTAAATGATTACATTCATGCAGTCCAAAAACAACATTGCACATTTGAAGGTGCGATCCATCGTTCATTACAGAAAGATAAGTTCAAGATACAATAAATACACGCCATTGTATAGGAAATTCCACCTCAGGGTAAAAGTGACAACATGAGACATAAAGGAATGTTTCTTGGGGGAAAATATTTTCCTCAACTTACCATTGATGACAGATGTTTCTCTTTCGTGCGAGATAAGCTAGTTTTCATTGCACCGTTAAAAGCAAGTTCCACAAGAAAACTAAATTACCAGATGGATATTTAACAGGAACAAAAGATGCAACTATCAATTTTATCTAAAAATATATTTTTTTTCTCAAATACCATCCAGAACATTATGGCGGACAATGTCTACAATGACTAAATGTCTTCTACTAGACTGAAGTCATACAGACATAACAATTTAGCTTTAGAGTATACCAATCTGCTAAATCTTGAGTGAATCAAGTTCACATACCTGCTGCTTTCTGTTTTATGGGAATTAAACAGTTTTTGATTGTGATTTATAGTTTACTGGTGATGTAGGTATATGCCTGTCATGTGCCACATCCTCTGCCTTCTTGACTACTACTGACGACAAACAAAAAACAAAATACTCCCTCTATAACCTCACTAAACCTGCAAGTGAGTATTTAGGTGTAATAGAGAGACATAATACATTAATAGTTTGATATGGCCCTCATTTCATGGTTGCATGTACTGTACTTGTGCATGTTTGTGCAAATACTCGGAGTGGGTGTGTCCCCTCACCGGGTATGTGTGTCGGGGGCCCAGCCCCCCCTCTGGCGGGGGCCCTGGGGCCGCTGTGACTCTGCCGAGGGCTCACCATGCGATGTGCTCGTGAGCGCGTGCGTCGTGTGCCGCTTGGAGCGGTTCGCCAGGTACCTGGGCCGCAGGGAGGAGGGAGGACGGGGTGAGGGTGGGAGACAGGAAGCAGGGCTGGTCAGCTCTCTGTCCTCATTGGCTAATTGAGATGGGGGGGAAAGGCCCACCCCACCTCTGCCAATGGGTGCCATAATAAATATCATCTTAGCCAATCAAAAAACACAATATAATTACACCATAGATGCTATAGCTTATGGGTATCCAATAACCCCCAGATTCCAATTTCAGGATTGGACTGGTTGCCATTTTTAATAGTTGGTTTTGCAAGCCTTAGAGTTAGCAAAGCCATGTAAGAAAGAGTGAGAAAGTTGGGAGAATAATTTGGCACTTACTGAAATGAGAGAGATAAAGAGGCTCTTGGCCAAAGAGTTTGAGAGATAGGAGGGCTAGATTTAGTGGCGTATTCAGTTTGGAACTGTGGCAGAAGGCACTTGTGCGATGGAAAAAGGAGGAGAGATGGGATGGGAGCACCATAGCAGAGTGGCCACCTCCCGTGGGGAAAAGCAGAGCAGCCTGAAGGCACTCACTCCCAGCAACCCAGGACACCAGCGAAGTCTACAGAAAGTGCTGTCTGAAGTGGACCAGCTGAAAAACCCTAACCTGGACCTCTGAATCCAAGACCAGAATTCTATATGGCATCCTACTGTTCCTATCCTATCATTTGATTTTACTTACTTCTGGGCCAAATTTCTTATTTTAGGTAATTTTCCAAATACTATAAACAGAAACTTCCTTTTCATGTTTCTGCTGTGACCAATGTTGATGCATTTTTGTATTCAGTTACTTGGATTAAATAGAGGAAACAAGTTCTCAAAAATGTTCAGACCAAGCTTTTGGTGCAAACAAAGTACAATAAAACATGCCATTGGTATGATGTGATAACTGTAAAGTCATGATTCAGTTCTGAACTTAACATTCACACTTATCTACCTATTGTCTCAGGGTAAAGGCTTTCCAGAGCATCCAGTTAAAACAGCACCTCTGTACAGTAAAGCCCTTCACCAAAAACTGTCACTGTGGATTACCTCTGTACTGCCTCTTGGTCTGGTTCTCCATCTGAACCCTCCTCATCCACAGGAGCTACTGCAGGAATAGGGTGCTGAGAGATGCAGATAGTTTAGTGGTCAACACTGCTACAGTTTGCATTCATAGGAAAATACACAAAGTGCACACATACGGAAATCCAGATCCTTGGGTTTAACATCTACTGTATACTCACTGGGCTGGCGACAAGTGGTGAGGGCCCCCGTGGCCTCTTCAGGAGCTGAGCGTGCAATTGAATATTTGCTCCACCGTCAGAAGCTCGCCGACCAAGAGGCCCCATGCCATTGAGCAGCTGCAGGGTAGGTGGCTGCAGCAAGGACTGCTCCTGATAGATCAGCAGACATAGGAAGTTAGAGGTGGTAAATCAATAAAGTTGATATTTACACCTAACACTAACTTATGTGATGCATTTCAGAGGCCTTTTATTGCCAGGTTGAAGACACCCAATCTAACCAAAACTGTCTTTACCTTGTATTCCAGCTGCTGTGTGGGCTGCAGGCTCTGGGTGGGCATGAGAGTGTGCATTTGGCCCATATTGGGGGCCAGTAAGGGGAAAGGGGGCAGGGGAACAGCTCCACGAGGGAAACCTGGTGGCAGTTTCTGGAGGTCCTCCTGCATCTCTGTCCTGTGGTAGAAAAGGGGTTAATGATGACATTACCAGCTAATTCTCAGTTAATGCCTTATTTAGGATAGACTATTTAAATGCCCCTTTAATAACCCATTATCTCTGTATAAACATATTCACCAATGACCACTTCCAATTTGTGATCTCTCACTAATAATTTAATAAGATATAAATAGCTTGCACATATTACTTTTGATTGCTTTAATCCTGATAAACATAACTTCTAGCAGCAGGCCTCTGCTCTGTTTCTGAAAACATACTATATATATTTTCTAGATAGACAAAACATATAAACAGTTTTTAACTTACATTAAATATGGCTGATGTTACAAAGTAAAAAACATTTGGGTATGGTAGCATTATAATCTCACCAACAGCTGACTGGAGAGTTGTATGTTTATATATTACCTTTGGTCTGGTACCCCTACAGTGTGCCGCCTCATTGAAAGGTAACGAGCCATTGCCTCCGGAGATGGCTCCTCCCCTTCATCACTGTCCAATGTCATGTTGCCATCCGGCTTAACAAATACATAAATACAGCACATGGTCATTATTAATGGCCCTCGGTAGTATGCGTGGAGTATATCAAAGGAATGTACACTTTACACTTGCTAATGTATGGCAATTCCAATATACATGCTTCAAAGTTCAGTTCTCCTATTAAAATCCCTGCTGCAATGCAGTTATCTGACGCATTCTTGTATTTCACAGCCTTTGTGAGTCAGCTTTAAGTGTGTCTGTGTTATGTTTGAGTCTGTGTGCATCTGTGTGTGATTGTGCGTTTGATCACAGTCTAAAAGATGAAACCCAGACTACACTGACAGAAGTAAACTATCCTATTACACTGTAAATAGTGGAAACATAGAAATCCTAAAAAAATGGATGTTGTTGTGTTGAGTGATCTAGCTGCCCACTTCAACAATTCAATGCTAGGTAAAGGAGTCCCCATAAAGAAATCACAACATGTGTTAAATCTTTTTTTTAGCTGTGGCTGGGATTGCATCTTGATGAAGAAAAAGTCCAGACTACCTGTCTAATCAAGCAAGATGCTGCACCCACTCCAACACTGACACAACTAATGGGACACAATTGTTGACTCACCTCAACAATCTGGTTCTCTGGGTTAATGAGCTGGACATGGGGGACGGTGATGCTAACAGGATTACCCTGTGGATCCGTCTGCTGCGTGCACACACACACACACACACACAGGTCATGTTAGGATTGTACTAATATTTCACAATCTTCTTAGGACAGTGTGATTGGCAGGTGTGGGTTAAAGCCAATTTACTCCACTGAGTGGACTAACACAGTGCTGCCGGTTAGACTGATGTCTAGACTGAGGCCATGTGAAACACTGCTTTCTACAGGAGAAACAAAGAACAATACTTCTTAATGCAGGAAGAGTGAATAAATAAGTCAAAACGTGACTTTAACAAATCCACTGTTCTTTAAACTCTAATTATCAACCTTTACATTTATACTCACAATTTTTTTATTAAATTCAATTTAGTTTATTTATTTGGTGCTATAACTAAAGTCATTTGAAATGTATTTCATGTATAAATGAATTCACTGTTTATTTAGAAACATCTAGAAACCGTGTTATTAAAACTTGTCAAGAAGTACGCATGGACAATGAATTACCTGTACAGCATTAAGAGGATAACTAATAGGGCGCTGTGTGGGCTGGGCAACACGTAAGGTCTTGTGTTTCTTGAGGCGTTCAGCCAGCAGACTGTAGATGGCACTGTAGTGATCGTATGCATCTGTTTGTAGAGACTAGGAAAAACTAGAATTACTGCATTGCAGGTGTATGCCTTTGCCAAACAGTGAAGTTGTACTTTACATGCATGTCTGTCCAGACTTATTTCCTAATTTATCCTTATATAAAAATATGTTTATCCATGAGTCCTAGTGGACTGGATGTAAGCAGCCATTTCTGAGATGTACCCTTGACAAGACTGGGACATATTCGATATGTATGGTCACAGCAATTTGATCGTCAACCACCAAAATTGAGTTCATACATTCTTGAGTCAAAGTAGACATCTTGTTTCAAATGTGTTTGTTTGAAATTAGAACTTTAACCCTACTAAACATCCACTTGGACTCATCCGGCTGTTGCCGTCATAAAAGCATAAAAAAAAAAAAAGATAAAAATAAATAGCTAAAATATATATTTTTTTTAAAAAGGTCAATCAGTGCAAGTCAGTGCCACATAACTATGTCCAACCTGAAGTGTCCGCTCTCTGTCCAGGCCCATTTCACACATGGCCATCAGCACCTGCTCATTGATGAGCTCAGTCTCTCTCTCTGCCTTCACTTGCTCACACTCTGCTATTAACTGTAAGGGAGGAGAGAAGCAAAGAAAAGATGAGGGGAGTCAAAAGTAAACTGTGGAAGGAAAAATAGGCATTGTGCTACTCTAAGTGCCTACAGGACTTGAGTGTACTGGTAATCTTTTTTCATCCAACTCTGACATTTAAAGTTTAGTAAAAATGATCCAATAAGTTGCCCTATGTGAAAATATCTATTGCAGAATACTTCTATAAGTGTCTCACCCTGTCGAAGTCTGGGTCTGGGTCTCCTTGCCTCATCCATTTGTTCTTACAGATCTGCTCCATGGTTAACCGTCTACTGGGTTCCAGCACTAACATGTGTCTGATCAAGTACTCACAGTCTGCATAACACACAAAAATAAAGGTGCACTCACGTGAGAAACAAATATAAACAATATAAATGCCATGAGTATAAGAATAAAAGTTACTCCAAAAAGCACAGAGGCATAGTGGCGGTTTCTGGCTTTCAGCTTTACTTTAAAACCACTTTCAGAATATTTACTTTGACTTGCTCTTCAATAAAGAGAAAATCAAGATACTGATATTTAACATTGGTAATGGTATTGTCTGAAGTTGACAGGAGTACTACCTGTGGACATAAAGAAGGGGATGCGGAATTTGCCACTGAGGACACGTGCCCGCAAATTATGTAGAGTGCTGCCGTCAAAGGGCAGGGCGCCGCACACCAGTACATATAACACCACACCTAAGCTCTACAGAGAGAAAAGACAGAAGGAAACAACCAAATGAGTGCATCATTTTTAAATATGGCTTAAACAAAAAGACTAATAAAGCATCTCTGCACTTTATTCTATGCCTTTTATTTATTCATTTCATTCAAGATGTTTTAGTGTTTCTGAAATGTTCAAGCCTTTTAACTACACCCTGTGTGACACCTAAATGGGTAACACCTTACATACCTAAAAGCCTACTCACCCATATATCTACTTTGGGTCCGTCGTACTCCTTGCCCTCAAAAAGCTCTGGCGCAGCATAGGGAGGGCTGCCACACCACGTCTTTAAGAGCTGGCCTCGAGAAAAAATGTTACTGAAGCCAAAATCTAACAGGGGGAAGAAGAGAGTTTTATTTAATCTTATCATTTTTCCTGACAGAGTAAATTAGATCAAACAGGGAAAATGCTCCAAAAGCACATGCTGACACTTGCATCCACCCACTCAAAAAGACAGCCCAAAACCACTAAATTAGGATACCCACCCATAGATTCTTAACAGCAAACACACGAATACAAACCTGCTATTTTGATGTTCAGATTGTGGTCAAGGAGCAGATTCTCAGCCTTTAAGTCTCTATGGACAATGTTGCGGCAGTGACAGAAATGGACGGCTGCCACAATCTGTTTGAATTTCTTTCTGGCATCCTTTTCTGCCATACGCCCATGAGCCACCAGGTGGTCTGCACACATACACACACAAAAAAATACACTTCAGATATTTATGTTCAAGCATAGTGTCTGCTGTGTACCTGTTCAGTACTGTGCTTAAGGCTAACTAGATAAATACAAAATATGTTAAGCCTTTAATTGTGTTTGAATTTAGCCCAATATAATACTGCCTTCATAACAAAGGAAAATTTGGGATATTTTTAAACCCTTAAAAAAAGAACGAAATTTGCTATAAGGACTAGACATAAATGCTGTAATTTAATAAAAAAATAAATGACTAAAATATATGCAAGCTATGTGAGCCAAATAGATTAGATTGCATATGAACTGTTTGTACTGTAATATGAGAATAATCATGCAGTGCAAAGAAATCAGACATGATGGATACAAATAAAACCAAAATTGTAATTATATTTATTTTATGACACCTTTGAGCCATTTTATAATGTTATATTGAATATTGCACATTTAGCCATCGGTCAAAAATCAAAAAGGAAACAAGCTGAACAAACTGAAAAGCAGAAGGCACATTAAGAGCCTTTCCACAACAAAGTAGCAGTGGGGAATTCCCTTACCAAATATCTCTCCACCACTAGCGTACTCTGTTACCAGATAGATCATCCTCTCCGTCTCCATCACCTAAAGAAATATACAAATGATGAAAATCAAAACCTACAGATCCTCTGACATGACAACACCTACTGATGGGTAGTTCACCTGTTACACAACAGAATGAGTAAGCATTATGTGGCATACAAGCAAAGGACTACAGAGCAGAAAATATCACCGTAGATTTTATTATGTGCTGTTATTATTGTTATGTCATGATATAATTTTTCTAATAGATTTGGACATTTTAAGATAACCTATTCACGGTATAGCGAAGTGGCAAATTACATTTAACTTATTTTATTTATGTAAAAGTCTGGGTCTCTGTTATAATCCTGATATGTAAAAAGTAAAATTAAGGAAAAGAAATGGGAAACTCTTGACGTGCATTTTATCACTAAAAAACTGTGAGTACAGTCAACTTTTGTTGGCTAAAACCTGAAACAGTATTGTTCAGGTACTTTTTACAATTCAATGAGTCAGTATCTACAGTCATTAAGGTCTTGGCTTAATTAATCCATGAAGAACAGCAAATAATGTTAAATTCTGTTAAACCAACATGTATTTTATTTGTTCTACTGGGCCATGGGTCTCTAGTGTATCAGCTCTGTGGGTGAATGTGTACCTGGTAGAGGCGGATGATGTGGGGGTGCTTTAGCAACTTCATGATTTGCACCTCTCTAAAGATCTTTTTCAGGTTCTCATCATCCAGCTGGGTCTTATCCACTATTTTTATAGCCACCTGGAGACAGAGAGACAAGAAAAGGATGGAGTAAGAGATGAGAATGAATGATGAGAGAGTGTGAAGTGAAGAAGGTAAAGAGAGGTGACAAGATAAACAAGGAAAAGGGGATTAAAGAAGGGAGTACAGAAGACATAGAAACAAATAAAGCGAGTGAATACAAATGAGTAGACAAAAAAAAGAATTAATCTTAAAACAATGCAATATGTTTACCAGCTCTAGCGTGTTAAAAATACAGACAATACATTCACATGAAGTGTTATTTAGCTGACACTTAAATTACAGGCAACAGTTTCAGGGCATGGCCCCAGTGCCCTTGCAATATTTCTGTGATGACACAGCAAAGAGCAAAGGGCCAAGAAAAGAACCAGCAAAGGAAGAAAGGGAAGGGTGTAAATTGTAAATTCGAAACGACAACTTTTGAACACTCCTCAGAGCAGCAAAAAAGGAGGAGGAAGAGGAGGGAGCATTGCCCTGTGTCCTTTATTAGTGAGAACAAAGGAATGAATCAGAAATAAACACATTTTCTCATTGAGTTCTTGATGGGGGCTCTTGGAGCCCTGTTGCTGTTTTATAATTTTAGCATTCTAGGGTCTATGAGGAAGTGTAGTCTGTCTAGGCAGTGCACAGGTTGGTCTGTTGGGCTTTGCAGCCTCAAGTGTCTGCTTGATTTACCAGAAGATGATGCTTTGCTTTTCAATTCCTAAAAAAATCCTTTCTGCTCATATATTGAGCCATTTGCCTTTTCCTCTTCATCTTAGCCACTATGATGCCTGACAAGATTATTACAGCTGGTTCATGCATTGCTATTTGATGCCTCCTTCAGCCATATGCTTTTCAAGAACTGTTTGGTTCTCTACCCTTATTGGCTATTACCCCGTTACTGACAGTATACTTTGGATGGCTATTTCACATCCTTTGCATATAACCCCTTTTACTGTGTTACGTGTTTAGTAGCATTGCAACAGTTCCCTATTCTCAGCTCTTGTCCATGAATGTCTTGTTCCAGTAGCCCACTCATCATCAGAGTGCCATGGTTCCCCAACATCTGGCACAGACCTTTTTAATCACACATACAACTAGATACTTATATGGTTGCACACCTTATATGATGAAAAACCAAACTGTGTGTTGCCAAATACAGTGCTTTCTCAGGATTCCAGTTTGTTTAGATAACCTGACCTAAGCCACGACCTTCGACTGTAAGCCCGACTCTTGTGTAACTGCTGAGCCCTGGACAAAGGCTCCAGCAGTGTGGACAGTGATTATGTGTGACACCATTGTATTCTTCTTTAATGACTTAATCAAGCAAAGTTAATGGGGTTGCCCCAAAAAAAGCTCCTACTAAAAATAGATAGCGAGTACAGTCCGAATGTGTGTGAAAAAATGAAAACCATCCATCCTGCAGCAACCCATGAAATATCCACAAAATTCTTCTGTCTTATGAGTGCCATTATTTCACTGATGACAGACCTTAGGAAAATGCCAAACATGGCAGACAGCTGAAGGAAATATATACAGTACACTGTGGTATTAATCCAGACGAGTGTGTGTAGCTTCCCTTCACGGGAATTGTCCAATATTAGATAACTATACAGACAGAAACAGCTACTTAAAGACAAAAACGTCAAAAACAGCAAGAGTAAATATTTTTTAAAAAGAAAAATAACCGTTGCAGTGTATGTCTGAGTACATACATATCTGTTTGCAATATGTGTCTATGTAGTATTTTAAGCTCTTGGAATCTATTTATGGCATTGGCAGTCATCCAGCATTGTTGATGTAATCACTCCCCTCTGCATCTTCAGCAGGGTAACAACAGGACATCTGGATAACACACACACACACACACTCCCACACTCAAACATATGCCCACATTTACACGTACACATTATTCTCATTTTAAAGACAGTGAGTCCTCTTGGAAATAAAGAAACAGGGCTACTCTGGCTACATTTATCTGTACAAAGACTTAATGTGTGTCTGAATATAAAACCTTCTGCCAGGGTGACTGCTTACTAGCTAGGGGACAAGATGAACACAGTGACATAACTGGGGC
Source organism: Anabas testudineus (assembly GCF_900324465.2). NCBI lineage: Eukaryota > Metazoa > Chordata > Actinopteri > Anabantiformes > Anabantidae > Anabas > Anabas testudineus. Next base: position 9,628,433 of record NC_046622.1, on the reverse strand, counting down.
AGCTAGGAGTTAACTTGCGGGTTTGAGGACTTACAGGTTTGAGATATTGCTCACTTAGCTGCTGCTAGCAAAGAAATGGAAACGGGGATTATCAATTGATAAAAAATGACTTGCTTTGTCATGCAAGACTAGCAGTGTTACCCACTAGTAAGCTATATTACAAAAACAACTATGCGACCAGTGTAATACTTCAAAAGTTGGGTTTCCAGCATTAGCTCCAGCAAAGGTACAATACATGTGCTGTGACTTTAGAAGCTTCAGAGAGTTCAATCAATTTTGTAATAGATTCAGTGAGACCAGAATATTCTAAATAATTCTAAAGATCTATGTATATACACACACACACACACACTCTTGAGAGGGCGGTTGCAATGAGATGAAGTGTTATATAGCCACTCCAATCACAAGACTGACCTCACAAAACACCATCCCAACTGGTGCACAGCAAAACAAGTCTGGACATTTTACTGTACATCACAAATACACACCAAATAGCTTCACATTCAACAAGAAATAACAGCCAACGGAAACCAAATCTTAAAAATATAATATTACATATATTATAGAGGCTAGTAAGACTGAGATTACAGACCTTGTTATTATCTTATACACAAGGTAATTAATTGTGTAGCATATACAGTATATTTTTAGCTAAACATCTTTGAGAACATAAATAGAACCAAACAAACATCATTCGACACAAAAACTGTATTGACTGTATTGAGTGACACATAATGGCAAAGCTGCCCTATGGCAGTATAATTAGTACGCAGAACCTCAACCACCAGCCTGTGATGTTACATAGCCAGAGCTGAAAGGGTGAATTTCCCCTTGCAGCTGACAATGAACGCAATTGCTAAGTCTGGAAGTTACTAGACTGTTTTTTGTTAACGGTAACAGTCACATTTATGTTTGCTGACGTTCTCATTTACAGACTGTTGATCAGATCCTCCAACTTAGGCACACCAACTTGTTAGCTAAGTCAATAAGATTAGTAATGTTCCTCTCTTGAATAACATTAATGCTCCAGAGTTCAATGTTAAGTTAAATGAGTTTAACTAGCTAGTGATCAAGTTAGCAAGCCAACAGGCATTGTCTATGTGTGTGAAAGAAACTGGTCTGTGCATATTCTCAGTCCACTCAGTTTTTTGATGTATGTAATGCAGTGCTGCCAGCTCTCTCACCATACATAAATTTTCCCACACCGTGAAAAAACAACTTGATAATGTAAAGAAAAGAGGACAATGACAGCACACAGACAGACACGACAGATCAGCATGGGGTATGTCCCTCTCCTCTCAGAGAGTGAGGGGCACTCTGTGTTTCTAGCGCTCTGAAAACTAAAAGGCTATTAGCATGCCAATGCAAAATCATAAATGTGATTTAAACTCAAAGCAGAAATCTGCTAATATTGAATTACTTCACATTTTGTCAGAGGCAGAATTGAATGGTAAAACAGAAAGACAGTGTTAACAAAGGCATTCATTGGCATTCCTATGACATTATTTTAAATCTTGTTTGTTTAGCATTAATGCTGAGCAAAAATACTTGCATTTTGAGCAAACTTGAGCAGAATTGTTTTTGAAAAGACACCGACTTACTCAATGTGTACCACTATATGTCAGATAAAGGCAGGACATTTGCCACACCCTTCGTTTGAAAATTTTTAAAGTTACGACTGCAGATGTGATTATGTTACACTCCATGACTGATGAACATATTGCTAACTGGACAACAGAAATTACAGATGTGTATATCTAGTATAATGACATTTTTGTACTAGACTGACTGGTAAAATATGTCATGCAGAAAAGACGAGTTTCAAACCCTACAACCACTAATAGAGAACAACACATAATATTAGTGGATTTTAAGAAATGTAATACAATTTAATAATAACACAAAAGCCTTACAATTACTATAAAGCTCAATCAAGCCCTGTCAAAAACATTTCTAACCAACTCTTTCATGAACGCCTAATTTTTTTCTAGGGCAAAAACATCAGCCAAATCCAGGCATAAAGAAACGTAAGGAATAAAATTATAGATCATTACATTTTAAAAGGAATTCAATATTTGTGCTTATAGTCTTAAAGCATTCTTTTTGACTTTCTTTGAAAACATCATGACTCAACCCAATAATAGTGCTAATCCTAAGCAGAATTGGGTCTATGGTGTAATGTCTACACTCATGCTCATCCATGTTCTCACTCACACGCACAGAGGTGTGATGATATAATGTACGAGGTTAACCTTCATCAGCAGGTGACACCAATTACACAGGGGGTGTAATGCTGTGGCTTAACCCATATCAGGGAGTTTAAGTAACACAGGCAAAGACATATCCGTGTTCAAGATGAACACATGGCATCATGGCTATGGCCAACTAGAATCAGCTTGGCATTGAGCTAAAATTGTGGCTTCTGTGTTTGTGTGTTTCTCAAAGACATCACACAGCATCATACACACAGGATGAGGTCACAGAAGATCAGCACATGTTGCACCAACCTATGACTGTATCATACGCGTGCACACACACGTTCAAGCAGTATGAGTCAGTACAATGCCTTTCCGAGATTGCATGTTGCATACACGACTTGGTTGAATGTGTCAGGGTGAAAGTAATAGACAGAGGAAATGCCATATCAAGCTAAAAAAAATAATCTGTAGCCATAAAACCATTTGTAGCTTTGTTTAACACTTCTTGTAGAGCACAAACAATATTTTACATAGTAAAAATTTACTTCTTAATGACAACAATGAAGTAAAGTTTAGTTGCCACACCGTCACCACAACTTACTGCCTCTGCAATGGCTATGTTCCCATGTTCACAGTAATTGTCAGTGCTTACACAGAAGAAACCACCAATTGTTGTTTGGGACTGGCTTTACAGTACACAGGGAAAAATACTTTTTGTATCAAAGTCAGAATATTGAAATCTAGACCACCTAAGTTGGATGTGAGCAACATGTTCATGCAATAAGTAAACAAAGGAAGAGAAACATGGAAAATTGCAAACTACAACGTGTAGCTTGGTTAGGATTTGATTAAGTATCATAACACTTGAATCTTTGGGCTATACTTTCAAAATGTAGCTGACCACATTCTTGAATTCCCTTCATCCAACTAAGAGCAAAAAACTACATTACACATCACCCTAGATACCCTAATAGAGCTGCTACAGGCAAGTTAAGTTAACTACCTCCACTGAGAGGTCAACAATAGCCGCAATTGTGTGTTTAAAACTTATATATAAACCAGTGGCAAAAAAATGCCTTCAACAGGAAGTTTGAAGGATGCAACTTCATATTCACATACAGGTGAAGGAGTCTAATAATTGTTGTGTATTTTAAGAGTTACCTACAAAAATGGTAGCCTAAAAAATATACATATTGTATGTGGCAACAGCTAAAAATGGACTAAATGCTGGCAGAGAGCGGTCTGAATAAAGATGAGAATGAAAAAGTAAGTGACTAATACAACATGTCTTCAAATAACGTTAGCAAACAAATTAGGTCCATTATCGAGGCTGCCTGCGTGTGCAGGTTTGCAACACTGGACCTAGACTAGCTGACTCTTGTTCCAACCTTCCTGTCCACTCAGTTTTGCATCCTACAAATGCCACAAAGACTCCAAGAAGACACTAAAGACTCACATTATGTTTCAGCTGTAGTTGAAAGTCTTGTAGTTTCTTACAGTAAAGCTGCACAACTCACAGGCACTATTTATGTATATGTATGTATATTAGTAGTTTTTTTTAATCCAGAAAGTGAGATGGCCATTAAATGCTCTAAATCAGCTTAGTTTTGATAGATAATATAATTGTCTGAAATTTAGGCAACCCCGATGAAAGCCATGAGGTGAAAAGCATCATCCTTAAAATAAAGTTGTTCTACAATCTGCAAGTGCTGCTGATGATTTGACCCTCTAAGTGAAATTTAAGCAATAAAAAGAAACCAGTTAGTTGATCATTTAGATTAATCTTAGTTCCTGTTGTACATGCTTAGTGCTTTAATAAACCAAAACTCATTTTCATTCAATAACTCAACTAATCACTACAATAATCAACAGAATATGATTACTTGCATATGATTACTTGATTAATAAAAATAATGGATATCTGCAGTCCTAATCATATATATATATATCCTGTTTTGAAGCAAGTTCGAAAATGTTGTTCACTTAAGCCAATCACATTATCTGGAAACTGCATCAAACCCTGCTCTAACCTGTTGAACATATCATTTCTTTTACACAACCGCTGTTTGCTCTACATGGTTGAGATGGGTTTTTATTACTCTTCTTCTGTATCTCATTAATGAAATTATTACAGAGAACTAGAAGTTGATCTTCAACAGCTTTAAACTAAAAACCCTACCTGTGCTAATGCCACAGGTACAGATAACGTCCTTACTGTGTAATCAATTCAGCAGCATATTTAAGGCCAACTTTGTCTGAAATACTGATGCAGGAACCCTAAGCACATCAGACAAATGTTGTTGCACACTGATTACTGGTTGTATTAACAAAAAAAGGTAGTCTTCATGATGAGACATGACAGGAGCTGAGCTCAGCCACTTGCAAGTCACCTCCATTCAGAATTGGTGGTCAGGAGCTCAAACCACTATTATCTCTATGGAAACCAGTAAGACTTCAATGGAGCGACCTTTCTCCAAGTAGGAGCCTTGGCAACACATGCCTCTAACAAACAAGCAGTGCTGTGGATGATGATGACACCGAGTTGTGATTTTAAAATATGGATCATGAGGAACACAACAAGATCATACTTACAAACCCAAACTGTTGACAGCAATGTAATTTAGGAGAGACACACTAAGTCTGAAGCCGGATGGCTACAGATTCACACTACTGAGAACGCAACAGAAGATGACTAGAGGACAGAAAGATAAGTCAAGCAGAAACTGTCTTTGTCATATTTTTCACCCAAATGAAATAACACTTGAAAATGTGTGTGTGTCGTTGAAAAACAGAGTGCATGCTGTATGTTAGATAGCTGTGCGTGAGTGTGACTAAAGGAGTGAGTGCAATTGTTACACAGTACATTAGGCCTGTTACCTAACATTGGCCATCCTGCCTGCCCTCTTCCTCCTGCTTATCCTTTTCTTGCCTAAAAACACTCAAGAGGAAAGGGGGGAAGACAGGGAAAAGAAAAAAAAAAAAGCTTCCCTCCAGAGTGGCAGGTCAGAACATGCAGCACAGTGCCATCTTTACCAGTCATGCTCACCTTGCTGTGGGCACAACAAGACAAAGGGCCAAGAGTGTGTATTTATTTTCTTTTAGTGCACGTTCACATCTTCTTTGCTAAATTATTACACACAAGTATACTTGTACAGAAACATACAATGGTCTTTTACTATACATTTAGAAGGCTTCTGAAACCTGACACCAACTAAAGGTTATGTTCTAATAGCCACTCAAACATAGTATACATTTACCTCTATAGGTATACAGGTTAAGGATTGTAAAAAGGCTGACACTATTGTTAATTATGGGACATCATTTTTTGTAATCAGAGGATATTGTGAGTAGTTTGTAGTGAAAGAAGTGTTACCTGGTGGACTGGCATTGTGAGTTTCAAGGAGAGATCTGCAACACTAGTTGCGTCACATTTCTTTGTGCCATCATCGTCACTGAATATTAGTAATGACCATTTACCTAGAGGCCAGCCAGGACCAAAGAAGATTTATTATTCCGGACTAGTTGCTATGAACAACCTCAAACATTTGCACAACCTGAATGATGCCGAAAGATGAAAGAGTTTAATTAACTCTAAATAATTAGTTGTGCATAAAAAATCTAATCCCCACAATAGCTAGCAGTGGCTGTTAAAAACATATGCAAAAGGATGTGCAAATTTGCCACCTGTTAAATGACCGGGATGTGACGTATCATCTCAAGTAAAGGGCACTGAAACACAAGGCAACTACAGGCCTAATTAAAAGCCTAGATGCAGTGCAGGTCAATCGGTTTCATAAGCTCAGTCAACAGGAAAATAAGTCTTTATGCAACTCGGTTATCTTTGGTCTGTACAGCCTCTGTACAAGTACAACACTATATTTCATTTATTTATTTATTTTTTATAAATTTTGAGCATGTTTTCAAGGACATATTACCTAGAAATCGTGCTACAAAGTCTGGAGACATCAGTTAGCTGTGGACATTAAAAATACTGGCTGTAACTGGGTTATATCAAAGAATAGAAAAAGACCTGAAATTCAACTGGAATATTATGTAGTCTTTAAGTTAGTTTAATTGCAAATATTTTATCCAAACAATCTCTGTTATCATTTATCATTTTTCTAACTAATGAAAGAAAATGTAGAATAATGTGTTTCTCAGCAAACAGCTTCTGAAATATTAGGATTTACTATTAATACGCCTTTTTCCTCACTTGTAAGTTGCTTTAGATAAAAGCAAAAGATAAAAACTGTTATTCCACTCTTTTCTGACATTTTTCTGACTAAATTAACTGAAAATAAATCATTAAATTTATATATATGATCATTTGCTAATATTTATCACTACTTCCTTCTTTCTTTAATCTGTCAACTATTTTTTCTATATCTATGCTTTGACATTTTTCAACCAAAACAATAAAATGACAGCTATACCTGTAAGGACATCTAGGCATATCATTTAATTTTTGATAAACTTGTTATAATAACTGAAGATATGCAAAAGGTCAGTCTACTGAAGTACCAAATTAGCACAGCAATATGCATTATATGCTAAACAATATAAAGACAATGTGCCTTGCTGAAGGATGATCACCAGCAATAAGGTTTATGGAGAGACTGGGCACACAAAATTTCTCAAACAAGAGCAAAGTATGTCTCAACTTTCTCTAGCATAGCCCTAGTGTGAGAGTATAAAACCCCCTGTTTTGACTTCCACTTTGCTAGCTGACCTTTGTATGCACGAGATGAACTTTCACTCTTCACTCACAAGTACCAGGTGCAGCACACTAGCTATGTCACACTGAAGGCTTTTGGTTGTGCCACTCACTTTGCATTATGTCAGCAAGCCTATGCACAACTGCTCTGTTCACAGAGAATTTGCAAATTACACTGTGTATAGGGGGAAAAACTTTAAACAAATTGCCTGTTGAATGTTTTATGTTTAACACAACAACAGAGCAAATGAGGCATATAAAGGGACTATCCCTTTCTGGGCTTCTAAAGCTACAAAGTATAAATAACAGTGACTGGCTAGTGTAGTGGTAAGATTGCCGGGAGATCTGGGTTGGAATCCCGGCTGACCTACCTCCAGTAGGGGTCCTTAGACAAGACCTCCTTACGCTTACCGTACAGTGTAAGTCGCTTTGGATAAAAGCGGCTGCCAAATGACTAAATGTAAATAAATACCATATCCTCATCAGGAGAGCTATTTTTGACTAGTCAGCATTTCTTAATGCATTGTTATAAAACCTAGGCCATAAAACAATGCTCCAAAGCAAATTCCTTCTGATGACTGATCATCACATCCATATTCATAATATCCACAGGCATGTAAAAGCACACTCCTATTCTTCTTATTTTCGCGATAACTGGGGATGTCTAACCGCCTGTGCTGGTTGACATATTACAACCAGAGAGCTGTCTGGCCTGTCTATGATCACCATCAATAGACAACAAACAAGGCCCCTCTTTCATTCTGCCAATCCATGTTCCACTGTCATTCTGTCCTCTGCCTGTCTTTTACTAAGTTAGACAGCCAGTCACAGCCACACACACATCCAGACAAGCATAAACAAGCTCACACACACTAAGGTTTCATAACGAGCTCATCAATATCTCACTATTACACTGCTACTCTTCGATTTGCACCTACAAAACCAAAATGCTCTCATACCTTGTAGTTTCTGAATTTTACTGCAGTTGTAACACAGCTCACATTCTTCATGAAACATTTTCTACAGTGTTGAAAACCATTCCATGACGCTTAATGACCCAAATTTAATTTGGCCTCATGAAACTAAATGTTAGGTTCTGTGGACTGTGCAGTGCAAAGCGGCCTAACGACCCATGTCTACCTGTCTGTGTGTATATCAACATAACAGAACATGGAACCAATAAGGCTGCACACTCACCTTTATTTGTGCAATTAGAATTAAAGGATCCAGCATAAGTAAAGAATATATTTACTGTGTTTATTAATAATAATAATAATAATAATAATACATTTATTTATAAAACACTTTTCTAAATATGTGTTACAAAGTGCTTAACATAGAAAACAGAGTAAGAGTTTAAGTAATGTCTCTAAGTGTAGTTTCCATTTGTACATATTGTTGTGAGTCTTCAGTCAAGCACTTGTAAGATATGAGCACACTGACCACACTAGACATATCACAGAAAGTCTTCTAATGTCCCCATATTAAAAGTTTGCAGAAACTCTCCAACAGGCTATAAATTAAAGTGGCTATTAGCAGAAGGCTTTTTGATTAGTGGTTTGTTTTGGTGCCCTTGGGCTTATATTTCCATCCCAGCCAAGAAGATATAGCCACTGTATTTGAAGCCACAACACAATATGTGGTACTTGATCTAATAATGTAGCACAAAGGGAAAACATTACTTGTACTACAATATCTGAGTTATTCTCTCCTCTTGTATTGGTCCAAAAATCCCCTACATTCCACAAAACCTCTAACCTTTGGTTTACCAAAAACATAAACAGAAATGATTGTGTCACTGCCATACTTATAGATTGCAGCACGGCCTCTGGAAAACCCTCGTAACTTATCTAGAATGATAATGGCTAGATGTATATCAGTCCTTAATAATACTGTCTGTTGTGTCATCTAGTATATTACTAACTGGCGCCCACTCTATGCAAAGCATCTGCATACACTCAAAGAGTGACAGTAGTTTTGAAAACCACTAGTCTTGCCATGTCAGAGTTTTCTCTTGTCCGGGAAACTTCATGAAAATACCACCTAGCTGTTATCTGGGGCATCTAAATACTCACACAAACTGGTACAGTTGCGGATTAGCTGAAATACTGCTCATTTTGGACAAATTCAAGAACCCCAAGACAACATAGAATGTGTTGTTTCACTTGAAAGATGTAACGTTAAAGAACTTTTCTCGCCCGAAATGACAAAACCACAGTGGTTTGTTTGTCATTCCCATCAATAGTTCTCTGTCAAGCTAGCTTACGTTAAATTTAAAGCTAACGCAAAAAGGCTTTCACCAGTTGTCGGTGGAACTGATACGATGAATGTCACTGAGAGTTATCAATAGTTGGACAACCTACACCTATCAACGCAGGAAGTTTATTGGTAATCCAACGGGACGTCGCAAACTTTTAACCTTGTGATTTTGCATCTTCGTGAAAGATACCTGGAAGTAGCCAAACAGCTAATTAGCTCGTTAGCTAAGCTAGCTAACGTTACCCCAGTCGCAACGTTCTGACTCCTCTTTTTCATCTTCGTCAATACCCTCTCTCCGTCTTCTGCGCTTTGCCACATATTAACCTCAAGCCTTTCTACATTTCCTCATACTAGTTCTAGCACTAGCTAAAGTCAAAGAAATCAGCGGTATCTTGTGGCGAATACGTTTGTATCCAGTAGTTAGAGGTGATGCCCCGTGACGAACGGACCCCCGCTAACACCAAGCAGCGGTGTCACCAAAGCGGGCTGTCCGCTGTGTCCCCGGAGCCTGAAGGCCCCAGCGCCATCCCGAGTATATAGTCGAAAAAGCTTAGAATAAAACAATGACAACTTCTAATTGTTCACCGCTAAAAGTCCGACATCAGTCATCTTACCTTTGCTTTGGTAATGATGTGTGTGGCTAGTTTAACAACCGCGAAATTTCCCTTGCCGATGGTCCGCTCGATTTCATAGTGGCCCACTCGGGCTGGGGGGGGCCTGGTGGCCGAAGTGTGGCCAGGATTGCTGATGCACCCAGTGCCCGTGCTGGTGCGACTGGAGTGACTGATCCCGGAGGATGGCTGGGCTCGGTTCTGGGCGCCCATTACTGCGTGGGTCGGTCGGGCAGAGTGCGTAATCCCGGCCGCAGCGGACCCAGGAGTACCTCCGCTTGACACGGCCGCCATCTTCTCGCCTCTCTGCGGGAACAACAAGCAGGCTTGCGCAGCGCGCACCGCGGGCACGCCCCCGCCCTGCGTCATTTTACGTGGAACGCTCCTCCGCAGCGCCCTCTCTAGGTTGTAACTATGGTAACGAGCAGCGTAACAAATGACTTCATCCACAGAAACGTATTGTGGTTGCCTTGGCGACAGAGAAGTGCGCATTATCACTCTGGTTCCCATGATTCAGTGATTCCTTGCAAACTGCTGCACTGTGTATGATCAGTCGGATTCGTGATGCGTTAAAGGCATGCACCGCTCTAACACTGCGATGACAGATTCAAGTAACCGAACTGAGTAAAACAGACACTCTCAAGTCCTAATTTCACTGCATCATTGAGCTCAAATGAACATAAATGCCAATATGAAAACACATACACCATGGAGGCTCACAGTTTCATATCGAGTCTGCAATGCCATAAAGAGGTCTAGACAAATCAGGGCCAGTTTCGCTGCACAGGTAGCCTAAATGTCATAAGTGTAGTGAGAAATGGCCTTGACCTTTTGAGAATAATAAAACAAATAAAAATGAAGCAGCAATAGCTGTATTTCTACAATAATATTCAGATTCAACGTCCTTCACAAAGAGAGGGTTGCAGACAAAACATACACACACACACAAGAAGAAGACATGTCATTCATGATCCCATATATCAATATTTGTCAATAATAATTCAATCAAAAGCTAATTCCTTCATTTCCACATCTTAAAGAAAAGAATAACACATGACCAAAAACCTAAAATTAGAACTGATGTTGTTAAAGACACCAGTTTTGAAATACATATGACCTAAAACTATTACCATTAATGAAATACACGAGTTAAAATGACCAAGAGGTCTAATAACCTACAATTCAAATGCAAATATAACACACAAGTTGTACAATAGCATATAAAGAGATAGGGGTTCATTATGCAGCCTATTCTTCAGAACTGCTGAATTGGCAGTTTTATAACCCGGCTCTATAGGTGAAAACAGATATCATTGTATTGTAATGTAATTTATTGTATTGTATTGCACTGTATTGTAATCTGTTATGTTGCCCTCTCTCACCAGGTTGTAGACAGCACCACTGCATGGTAGAGAGATGTTCCTGCATCCTATTGCTCCCACAAGGATTAAACTCAACATGCACCTGCCTTGAGTACCAGACCCTCAGAAAGAGCAGGTTCACATGCTTTGTGTTAATCGGTACAACAGGGATTAACAAAACGTGGCCTCAGAGAATACTTCCAATATAGTGCCCAACTGTGATTTGGTCCACTGAAAACTTCAGCTCAGTATGTTTTATACTAAGCATTTATTTTATCATAGAAAAAAGAAAACATTCTGCATATGAAGACATTTTTTTTGTCTTTTGGAAAATAGTGCATAAAGACTGAAAGACTAAAACCCCTTTGTGATTATTCTCAACTGTCCTGACAGTCCTCTTGCATTAAAGCAGGAATAAGATGACTATAAGACACAAAAGACAGACACTAAAAACATAATCCTGTGGTATTTGGAAAAACCAGTAGGTGTTAGATCTTCATGTGACGGCACTTCATGTAACAGTAAGGAGAAAACAATTTCATGCTCTCTTATAGATGCTTCAGCACTTGACTTAAACCTGTAAAGCAGCATTTTTTTGGTCCAGGAGGAACTTGAAATGTGCTTGTAAGAGCTCTTGTAAACTGGTAAAGAACAGTGCCTTTTCCTTAATTTGGCCTGTAAGTTTCTTTGTTAACTTCCAGTTTTTAACTAAGTACAGACATGTTTACACATTGGTATGTCTTTCTGTCTTTACTGTTATTTGCTATTCAATATAATAATCAGCATTGTGATTAACAAATACACTTCTCCAAAATGAAGAATTGCATTGTTACCTTCATCTTTACAGAAATCACAACTATTATCCTAACTGTACAGCATACAAATTGTGGCATAGCCTTTAGTAGTGGAGAAATATATTTACCCACATCTTGAGTGTAATGCTTTCCTAGCAATAGAAACATGTAAGGCAAAACAGTGAAGTTACTTATCACATTTGAACCGATTCTCTGTTACAAATGACTGCACTTGGAGTCAAATGTAACATCATGTAACATATGACTTCCCATAAAATGAAGCGGTACCTTTTATATGAAGTATGCAAGCCTCTAACTGACATAATATATTTTGATACTAGTTCTTTTGTAGTACTATAATAGGACAGATGTATGTCTGCTCCCTTGCTCTTACAGTACATTTAAAGAAGAGTAAATTGTGTTATATTTTAGCTTTGCCAAGAAGTTAGGCTAGGAAGGATGTTTTATTCTGTGTATTAGTGAAATAGGAGCTCCACATCACATTTCCAGGTGACTAACTCAACACCTATTCTGCGTACTGGACGTCAGCGACATGACGTCATGACGTTTGTTTATTGTCTGAGAGTGGAGGGGGGCGCTAACAGCTCCGCTTTTCTAAACTGTAAACACGCTCAATGTCTTCACCCTTTGCAATAGAGATACTTGCGGCCCTGCGAGTATAGACTGCGACAATCGTTCACATTGGACGGAACTGGAACGAAATAAGTATTTTTGAGACGGTCGACGCGACGCTGGAGCTGAATCGCTGCTATCAAAACATGGACCTGCTCTATCAACGTCCTAACCTACAGTGCTAGCGTTAGCAACTAGCTAGCAGCCTGCCAGGCTTCTCCGTTTAAGGTGAAGAAGATTTGAGATTTGTTGTCTTTAAACCTCAGTTGTTGGTTGCATAGCTAACAGCCCCGAGTTAGTTGAAAATGGAAATAAGACGAAGAGCGAGTGTGTTGCTAATGTAAACAACCCGCTGTGTTGTTAGCTTGTTTTTTTTAAAGTAGCTGTTCTTACTGTTGGTCATTGCAGGAAGTGGCACACTTGCCAGTTTGCTATTCGAGCAGCGGATAATTGTTGCTGAATGGGGTGGAGTTTTCAATAGCACCGCCGGACAGGCTAGAGTAACACCAAGTATCAGTTGTCATTGTGCGAGGATCGTGTCAGACAAAATGGTGTTAAGGAGCTGTTGGAAATCTCGGCATAAAAACAGTGGGGGGCCTGCTCCTTGTTGGATCCGACCAGGACTCGTTGCCGTGCTTTGTTTATGTGTAATCCAGATTGGTTGCGGCAGTGGGGCGGTGGGGGAAACCAAAAATGTGGTCCAGAAGGATGCAGAGTTTGATGTCACCTATAATGACACAGTTACAAGTGAAAACCAGACCATCTATGCTTTCAATCACACTGTCTCCAGGAATAAGGTGAGTTTACATTGTCTGACAGTTGCTATTTCTCACTTAATAATGTCAAACAACGTTGAGTGTATTGTGATGATCTGTTTTCTTAATTGGGTTTCAGACAGAGGGAGTACGTGTGTCCGTGTTGTCCCAGCTGTCGGAGAGCCCTATCCTATTTGTGGTGCGACAGAAGCAAGCTGTGCTGTCCTTTCAAGTCCCTCTCATACTCAGAGGACTGTGAGTGTTCCCACTTTACACACATTAGTTATAATTATGTTGAACATCAGATGCAAATTTATTTTATAGATTGTATTGTGATTCTTCACTCCTTTAAATCCATAATATTTCTAGTGTCTCATTTTGGATCACTAGCATAATGCCTCATTGATGTCTAGGTCATGTGAGGTCTCAATAATAATATTTTGTAGAATAGCGTAGGGTCCCAGTATCTGTATTTGTATCCCAGTATTTTGTGCGGTTGTGAATGTCTCATATGTTGTCTTTTTAGACTGCATTGCTTGCTTCTTAGAATGTAGACCTTTTCCAAAGTATTAGGGTGTGTACTAGAAAAAAGTATGGCATATACAGTGATTGTCACATCTGCCCCCAAGAAACCCTGTGTGAGTCACATGCTCATTTACCATAAATGTTAAACATGCATTTACTGGTTCAAGAAAAATTAACCATATGTAAAGCGTATTAAAGGGTTCAAATCAAGTGTAAATAGAATATTGGTGTGTACACCTCTGAATTTATTTGTGTCTATCCAGCTTTTGGTCTTGTGACTTTCTGCACACACAGTGACTATACAAAAAAAATGATGATTGATAATTTCTTGTTGGGAGTGTCAGGCTGATGGTTCTGTCTCACCTAGAAAGTAAACAGTTATGACTTCACATCATGTGGTTGAGCTTGTTTGGTGTACAGAACTGAGTGTGTGTTCTCAGTGCCCCTACAAGAGAATGAAATTTGTGTATGGTAGCTGTACCCGTTCTGTAAGTGAGGTGGGAGGAGGTGATGTGGTTCAGTTGTGAACATTTCACCTGACATTGCAATCATTGCTTTATTTCCAATAGTATTGCAAGAAAAAAAGCAACAAAATCCACAGCCTACAAAATGCTCTGTATTGCAGTGGGAGTGGAACAAACAGCTTTTGTGACCCAAGTTAATCAGAGGGAATTTCATAACATGTTATGTTATTTATTAGCTATTAGCCAACAGTTCATCAGAGCTTCTCCCACATTGAGGTAGTCTCATGGTTGTGTAATACCTAAATGGCCTCTTCCCTGAGAACATCACTAATGAACCTTGGACTTTCACTTCCTACTCTGAGCTCTGTCTGTGCAGATATAAGCCCAGCTTACTGTAAAAGAGTCATTTCATATATATATATATATATATATATATATATATAATGAAGTTACTTCTGGCTTTCCCATACATTGTTTAAAAGAACTAACATCCATGTTTAGAGTTTTACTGGGAGTGTTTAGCAAGGTTTTCTAGAGCTGAGGTTAAATTCTTCATTATATAAATATTTTTGCTTTGGTTTCTGTTTTTACATAATCATTCATTACTCCCTTTTAAATGGCTGCATAGTCTGCAATGGGAACAGAACTCTCAATAAATTTAATTAATATATAATAACAATATATATATACTATACTATAACTATACTCTTACTTGCTATCACTTTCTCTTTCTTCCCAGCTACCAGAGGAAGTACCCCTACAATCATGTGGCCCGGACTTTGTGCCAGCCTCCAACCCGTGCCGCCTCTGAGACTCAGTACTTCTTTGTGGACGTGTCTACTCTGTCCACCCAGGGTACAAACTACCAGCTACGAGTCAGCCGTGTTGAAAGCTTCACCCTACAGTGAGTGATATCAGATGTAATCCCATAAACACACGCAGTTTTTTTATAGTAGCAGTGACTTGCTAATAAGTCTGTTGTACTGTTTTCTCCTTGATCACAGGACAAACAAGAAATTCACCTTCACCGCGTCACCATCTCAGCCTCAGGTATAGCTCGATACTGTAACTTAACAACAAGAAAGTTAAGTCACAGTTAGCAGACAGGGTGAAACGGGGGTAAAGGTTCAGATAATGGTAAACATGTGAGATGTTGAGGAAAGTACACATGAAAAAGAGGATGTATGAATGGAGGGAATTTTTGAGGTTACAGATTTATTCAGGATATTGTGACATTTCTTTTCTGAGTTTGCAAAAGATGCAAAAAAAAAAACTTTTTTTGCAACTTTATTTTTGGCTTTTTATAGCAACTTTTATATAAACTTTGTAATTAATTATTTAGGTAATTAGTGTCAAGTACTTAATACTATCTGCCTTTATTTTATTATGATGCATTTTTTAGAGTTCAAAATACCACATGCTTATTCATATAGTGTACTGCATGGTGAAAAATGTTCTTGCCTAAACCTGTGAAATCACATACAACACCCAGTATTTTCTAATCCTTTCTCCTATAGTTACTTCCTTTCTGACATGATATCTGTTTTTCTTCTTATTTCTCTCCTTCTTTTTCTCTCAGTACTTCAAGTATGTCTTTCCAGATGGGGTGGACACTGTGATCGTTAAGGTCAACTCAGACATGAACTTCCCTTGCTCCGTTATGTCCATTCAGGACATTCAGGTACAATTACTTACCTACCCTGTCCCCTCAAGCTAGATAGCTACTGTCCTCAGGTGGTGTCTGCCATTGTGTAGTGTCATTCTAGGGCTACACAAGTCCATGATTGAGCTCACTGAGACATTGTCAGTGGAATGCAGTGCAGTGTTGATGTTTTGTAATCCTGTTAATCTGTTGTTCCTCTTACCTTCAGTCATGTAAAGCTTCATGGTTCTTCACTTGTCCTTGTCTGTCTTGCTTTCTTTTAAGTGTCCTGTTTATGACCTTGACAACAATGTGGCCTTCATTGGGATGTACCAGACTATGACCAAAAAAGGTGCCATCACTGTGCAGGTACTGTTTCTGTGCTGAAAGAACAGAACAAAACATTTGTTCAAAACGCATTTCACAAGCCTCACAAACAGAGTCATATGACATCTTCTCACCTCTCTGTCTGTCTCTCTCCAGAGAAAAGATTTCCCCAGCAACAGTTTCTATGTGGTGGTAGTTGTAAAAACAGAGGATGAAGCATGCGGTGGTCCGCTGCGCTTCTACCCTTTGCGACCTGATGAGCTGATTGATGCCGGCAACCGCAGCAAGGTCCTTGATGTGATGGTCTCCCCTGCCATTAACTGTAAGCTACATATGTTCAAATGTGAACTGTTCAGACTGAGATATAACCAGTAAGGATTGTTTTATGCCACAAATCACTCAATCAAAGCACACTTGAGCAAAATATACCATGCTCCAGAACTGCATGAAGTATTGTAAATTCAGGATGTAATGATACCGCATTGTTGCATTGTGAAGTGCAGACAAAGTCATGCATTTTCTTTCTCCACACTCCACAGCGGAGGTGTATGTGATGGGCATGCTGTTCTGTCTGGGTATCTTCCTCTCCTTCTATCTTCTTACCTTGCTGGTGGCTTGTCTGGAAAATAAGCGGTAAGAATTTGAGGCTTTGTGTCACATCGTATGGGACAAATGTATATTCATTATGTTAACTTAAAGAACAATAAAATGCATAAAAACAGTACCGGTAATTTAAAGCTTATAATATATAAACAATATAGTGTATTATAGGTTTATATATAATAATAACAGATATTTTTGGTCTCAGGAGTTTGGGTCTCTAACTGATGAATGGTGATTCACTGCACTGAAAGAACAACACTACGCAGAACACAAATGCTATTTATTTGCATCCTTTTCTCTGTTTCTGCAGAATGAGTAAGAAGAGAGAGTTGTTTCAGAATCCTGCTGACATGTCGCCTGCAGAGACAGGTAACCCAGCAACTAGCTATGATGGACCAGCACATTAGAGGCTTGTTAGAGAGTGTGTGGAGTGTAGCATTTTTTTAAAGGTATAAACCTGTACTGGAGAGCAGATGCTTAATATAGAAGCTGTTAAAATTCACATAACGTACAGAAAAATAACCTTTAACTTTTTAAATGTAGAATCCAAATTCTTTGTGTGTACTGAACGTGTCTTTCACTCTCTCCCTCATGCTATTGTGTGGTTCAGCCTCTCTGCTTGGGAAGAACGGAGATGGTATAATGACATAGTTATTCCCTTTGTGCACTTACTGTTCTCTCTCACACTTTGGTGCTTCTCTGCCAATGCTCTGCATGCATTAGCCCACATACTGTAACTCTCCTTTCTTTATTAAGAAGAGGAGATAATGTGCTATTATTAAATATGGTGATTTGTGAACTGTGTAGAAACCAATATAGAACTATTATACAGTTACACTTTAATGTCACATCATACGGGTACAGATGCACATGACTCACCTTGGTACATTCTTCTATGACAGTCCGCACACCTAACAACATGAGAAAGCAACAAAAGCACAAAACAAAAATCGTTGTCCCTTAAAATAAGTGTTTGAACTGCTGATGTGGTTCTTCAGCTCCAGGCTGTCTCAGTGTGTATCTGTATCTGTTCACTGTACTGTGTGCAGACATGATTTGATTTTAAACCTTAGGACACTTATGGTTTTCACACAGTTCACTGTGGCTCTGGCTGCAGCAGTCATCACTCCTCACAGCAAATCAGCCACTGCACCACTTTGTACTCACATTTTCACCCATTCACTTATTTCAAATGTGTGTTGTTTTTTTTTTTGCCAGAAAACAAACTGTTGTGCATGTCATCTTCCTCACCTCTCTTTATGTAGTCTTTATGTAGTGTAACTCACCCGTAGTGTCTTGGTATGCAGTGTAAAGTTACTAACAAGTATTTGTTGTAGTGGTGCTTATTTGTGCATATGCATTTCATTAATATATACTCAACTAGATTTTATATGTGTGGTTGTGTGTCGCCACAGGCAAGACTCCAGCATCACCGTATGAGTATGGCTCCTTTGGTGAGTTTTTTTTAACAGTTTTATTTATTTTTTTTTGCCTGTATTTGTGCGGTGGAGAGTCAGTCATGCACAAAAGTTAATATGTCCTCTTTTAATTCAATGTTGTTTTTGTGCAAAAACATAATAAAAAACATCTGATCATAGTGGGTCTTAATATTATGTTATCTCAGAAGAACAACAACATATAACTTTTTTACCGTGCCATTATTTGCTTTTGCACATGATTAATAATTAAAAAGAAAATCATTTTGCTATAATCCTTCTTCCCAGCTGACAATGGTAGCACATTGAGTTCAGAGGCCATCACTGACAGCGCCACTTCTACTGACAACAACTATGGATACATGGGTATGGACAAACATTTCTTTCTGGCCCATCATTGTCTCTCTGCAGTATAACTCCACAGCCGGACCCTCAGGGGGCCTCCTGCAAGCAGTCTGGTCCCTCACTGGTTTTCTGTGTGTTTTTATTTATCAGGACAGGAGCCTTTCAAACGTCGACCATTCCTCAATCACCTTCACCACTTAGCCATCCGCATTGGTGACACACTGCCGTATAATAGGCTTAATCAGTTTTGAGATTTACAAAAAACAATCAACCCAGTATCAATCATACGTCAATGACATGCTCAGGTCAGCAAATGGCCACATTCCTAATCAGAAGATAATGAAGTGAACAACAAAACAATATTGAACTTCAAATTTTTTGGTTAATTGGGAAGAAATTTTAAAACAAACAAACTTTATTTGAACAAACAGTATTCAATGCAAAAGCCCATGGAATCACTCAGCACAGTGAAATAAAAAGACCTTTTGTTTTGTCCACTCTCTACTTTCTCTTCAGAGCGATCATTGGACAGTGTTGGGCGAAGCAGGCAGGAGTCTCTGAGCTCTGTGGAGGAGGATGATTATGACACACTGGATGATATTGATTCAGACAAAAACATTGTCCGCACCAAGGTCTGCTTCACTTTCACACTTGAATGCACATTACTTGTTTTTTGTAAAGCACAAAACAAAAAGAGTCATTGTTTCATGTTAAGTTTGAATGTTAACATTGTTTGCTGTTCATTTGTACCCTGTGACTGTCGGAAATAAAATCTTTTTCTTATTGTAGAAATATCTGTGTGTATCTGACCTGGCTCGCAAAGACAAGAGGGTCCTCAGCAAGAAATATCAAATCTACTTCTGGTGAGGACACTGCTTAGATTGAGATTTACAAATACCATGAGTGGAATCAGCTACAACAAGTCAAGAACAAAGTTGACTTCATATCCAGTGAATCGACAAAGCATTTATCTACTCGAAACTTGAAATTAGGCCATATTAAATACAAAACATGTGATTGCAATGGTCTCCCATGCCATTATCTTCCAGAGAGCGCAGTAAAATTACGATAGGAAGAACTCTCAGGGGTTGTTACAGTAATAAAAAAAGTGTATCATTCATCAGTTACAATGAAATTTGTGTTAAATAAGCAGAGCATCCTTCCAATAACTCTGTTGGCATTATTATCAACACGTCTGATGGTAATCTTCTCTCCAGGAACATTGCTACCATTGCTGTGTTCTACGCCCTTCCAGTCATCCAGTTGGTCATCACTTACCAGACGGTACGAGAAACAAACTGTAGCCTTTTGTGATGCCAAAGGTTTTTATAAATCAACACTACACTGATGTACTCTGCAGTTGGGTTTTAAACTGAGTCTTTGTTCTTCAGGTTGTTAATGTTACAGGAAACCAGGACATCTGCTACTACAACTTCTTGTGTGCCCACCCCTTGGGCGCACTAAGGTATGTAGTTGGTCTGTTTAATGGATATTTGATTTATCACAATAATTATGTGGCAACAAACACGTCTACAAATGTGTTATTACTGACTAGTAGTTTTTGTCCTACACAGTGCTTTCAACAACATCCTCAGTAATCTTGGTTATGTGCTGCTTGGACTCCTCTTCCTCCTTATCGTGCTCAAGAGAGATATTGTCCACAATCGAGCCCTGGTCCGCAACAGCCTCAATGCACTGGTAAAACAACAACACTGTGCTGACGTGTCATTTAGAAATAAATACATGAAAATGTCGTTACACTCGAGCATACTTTTTATCTTTTGTTGAATGCATCACAAACCCCCTGTTTTGTCTTTGGTATACTTCGCCATCTAGAAATAGAAAACTACATAGGACTAGTGAGGGGAGGGAACAGAACACATTCAAACACATTGAGTTCGATGTATCATTTGTTGAAAGTCATTGCCCAATTCTCAGTCCTATTTTGCTCTCTCCCACCAACCAGGAATGTGGTATCCCAAAGCACTTTGGTCTGTTTTATGCCATGGGAACTGCTCTGATGATGGAGGGCTTGCTCAGTGCCTGCTACCATGTCTGTCCTAACTACACCAACTTCCAGTTTGGTAAGTGTGTTTCTGTCACACTTTCTGTTGCTACTTTGAAACTATCTACAATAGTGTTTTAATATTGTCTGGAAAATATTTAATTGACACAATTTCTGGTCAGTTTTTAGATGGATTGCACACTTTTTAGTAATCTGTTAGTCTTAGTGTGATAGATAATTCCAAGATATGGCATGTCTGTAAATGTAATACAGTATCGCCAACCATTAGAGCTAGTAATTATCAGTAAGTCACGGATTGAATTCAGTGATATAATCTACTGTGAATTGTTTTACTGTTTTTTTTTTTTTAAATGATAGAAGGTTTGTGTGTGTTGTCATGTTTCTTCATTTCTTTGTAGATACGTCCTTTATGTACATGATTGCTGGACTGTGTATGTTAAAACTGTATCAGAAGAGACATCCAGACATCAATGCAAGTGCATACACTGCCTATGCCTGCTTGGCCATGGTCATCTTCTTTTCTGTGCTGGGAGTGGTACGTATGCAAACACACACACACCACTGAAAAGTCAAGACCCAGATGATGCTTAACACGAAAACTCTATCCTCATGTTTGTGGTCTTTGCAGGTCTTTGGGAAAGGAAATGCCGCCTTCTGGATTGTGTTCTCAGTGATCCACATTCTGGCCACTCTCCTCCTGAGCATTCAGCTCTACTATATGGGCCGTTGGAGGCTTGGTAAGATTGCAGCAAGAAACTAACACAGGCTGTTATATTTATTGCATGTGTTATTTTAAAGATTAAATTAAATGTAACCTTGACTAGTGTTCGACGGACGTTTATTTGTATATTTGTGTGTCAGACTCTGGGATCCTGCGCAGGATGGTGTACATCGTCTACACAGATTGCATTAGACAGTGCAGTGGACCTATGTACATTGTGAGTAAAGAATCTGAAAATGGTGCATTTCACTCAGTTAAGACTGTTTACGGGTGTTGAATAATACCTTAGGTATGAAAAAATATGTATACAGAGCCTCATTTTTAAAAAGCTCTAACTTTCTACCTTTACTAATACTCACTAATAGCAACGTATATGTATTTAACTGCTTTATCGTTTGTAAGTTATCATTCACCCTGTGTGTGTTCGGACAGGATCGCATGGTTCTGCTCGTAATGGGAAACATAGTAAACTGGTCTCTGTGAGTAAAAGCTTATTTATGCAGAAAACTAGAAGTTCACTTACTTTTTCGTTTCACTGTAGATTTAAATATGATTGTTTTTTTTTTTCCTATTTGTCTTCCGCTCTTTCTGCTGCCTCTCTGCAGAGCTGCCTATGGCCTCATAGAGAGACCTAATGACTTTGCATCCTACCTACTGGCCATCGCCATCTGCAACCTGCTGCTCTACTTTGCCTTTTACATCATTATGAAGGTGTGTTTGAGTGTATCCATGCCTCAGTTCCTTTGTATATTTTGAATATACAATAAGAGCAGACATGCTTTGTACTGCATACCTAAAGCTATTTCTCTGTGTGTTTAGCTGCGGAGTGGTGAGAGAATCCAATGTCTGGCATTGGTGTATATTCTCTTTACAGCCGTTGTGTGGGGCTTTGCACTGTATTTCTTCTTCCAGGGTCTCAGCACCTGGCAGGTTAGTATCTCTCTCTCTCACACACACACACACACATTCACCTTTTAACTTTTGGCCTGTGTCAATCATACATACTTTTTTTGTACTAAATCATGCTACGCCTACATAATGTGTATGCTTCTCTCACCTGATTCAGAAAACACCAGCAGAGTCTCGTGAGCACAACAGAGACTGTATCCTGCTCTCATTCTTTGATGACCACGATATTTGGCACTTCCTCTCCTCTATTGCCATGTTTGGGTCCTTCCTGGTAAGATTAATGTTTGTTTGTATGTGTGTGTGTGTGTGTGTATATGTGTGTAGCATACACACATTCAGCATGTAAAACATTGGCTTGTGTGAATAATACCCAAATCTGTAAATGCTTATTAGAATGAGAATCTGCTAAGAGGTAATGTACTAACCTTTCACTGTTTCCGTTCCTTCTTAGGTCCTCCTGACTATGGACGATGACCTTGACACTGTCCAGAGAGACAAGATCTATGTCTTCTAGATTCGAAGGATCTTCTGTGCTGACATCAGCCTCTCTGCCTTATCATCCTTGTGTCTCTTTTTGCGCGTTTCCTCCATGTTCCCAAAAAAAAAAGCACATTCTGTAGCCTGTTTTCTTTCCCAGGCTGTAAAGCTGGCACCTTTTTTGCCTCTTACAGCCGATCAGCCAGCCAGAGAAAGGCATTAGCTCCTCCCTCCACTTGTATGGACACTAATGTGCCAATTATGAGCCCGATTGACAAGTGTTTGTCCTCTCGCTGCCATCGTCAACATAACTGTTGTGATCGATGTTTACTTACTGATGACGATGAAGATAACAGCGTACAACGTGCTCGCTAAAATCTAACTTATTTTATACTGTCTGAATTACATTTGACCTACAAGTCAACAATGTATTTTGAAATTACTGTTTGTATGCTGTTTATACGCTGTGTGTGTGTGTGTGTGTGTGTGTGTGTGTGTGTGTGTGTGTGTGTGTGTGTGTGTGTGTGTGTGTGTGTGTGTGTGTGTGTGTGTGTGTGTAAGCAAGCGTGTGTGTGTGTGTGTGTAAGCAAGCGTGTGTGTGTGTTTACAGACATTAATGTGAGAACATCAATCCTGTTCAGTCTGTCTGTGGCCTTTAATGTTCTAATAATGTTAGTCACATACTGTGCTCTCATTGGTCAGATCCTCAAGCTAGCCGTCCTCATTGGAGAATATTGATAATGATTGTATTTAATTCACGACTGCCCTAAAGTCTGACTGCAAAGGTATATTTTGCACTGTACTGTAAAAAAAAAGATTTTAATGTCAAACAATGCAATGAGCAGTTACTGAATAAAGGTCTCATTTTCAGAGGATTACATTGTTTCTCTGTGTTAAGTTGATGATACAAAGCTTTAAACCAGATGTTTAGTCTTAGAGACCAGCTCATGTGAGGCGTGTAGTTCCTCAGTGTGAGCAATATATGCAAATCCGAGTGTGTATGTAAATACACTTGCACAGTAACAGTAATAGCTATAACAGGAGCAGTACGAAATGTGTACATATACGTACAAAATACAGTTTATTAAAATATTTCATATAAAAATACAGTACGCATTTACACAAACAAATGTGCACAAAACATATTTCTCGACGCCTCCACGTGTTGAATCTTATCACAGCCAAAACTATTTATGTGCAAACATCAGTTTGAGGGAGTATGGAGATACCAAGTAAAATAAAAAGTGGACTGGCTTCACGTTTACAAAAGCAATGATTCCTGTTTCTGAAAGGTTAAAATGGTAAAAATAAAATAACCCATTTATAAAACCAGTGGCACAAATACACATGTAACCTGTCATGAAATAAACAAATCACAACATGATGACAAATTGGGTGACGGCTGCGAAGTTTTCTAGTATCCTAATGACACAGTGAGATACTTTTCTGTGATGGTCCAAAACCTTCAGCGCTCATCTGACATCAGTAAACCAAATAATTAAAAGCCTGAATAGCCCAAGTCTGGAACAGAGCTATAGTCTGTAAACGTGACTCTGAAGTGCTGTAAAAAGTCTCACAGCCATGAATAACGTTGGAAGATAAAAGTCCTCAGCCCTCTCTGACATGCAGCTCCCTGAACTCGAGTCACCTCTTCCTCCAATCAGAGCAGAGGAGGCCGGATTTTCCCTGAAAACCTTTGAACTAAAAAAAGGGAAGAACCAAAGCTGGCACCTGACTCTGCGTGCAAACGTCACAACACTGACCTGTCACAGTGATAAAGAAATGCTCCAATGTCCTCAGTCACGGTCACAGTACAAAAGGACCGGACTGTGTGCCATGTCCTCAGTAGTGATAGACTCTGATCTGGTTGTTATCGTCCAGGCCCAGTTGAACCAAGCCGCTCCTGGAGGACGGAGCCTGATAGCGAGTGAACAGAGGTCTGGGATGTAGAGTGAAAGAGAATAAAAGGAACAGTGTTCAAAGAAAAGTAAAAATAATAAAAAAAAGGGAACTCGTAAATGATTAAGTGTGTGTAGATTTAAATAAAATGAGGTTGATGGCACTAGAACTTACTGTAGGCTACAGTTACTACATTTTGTCAGTGTTAATTGTTTACACTTTGGAAGCATAGTGCTAATACTTATATGGGCTAAAGTGTGTCTGAGTGTGTGATAAAAGGATACATGCTGGTGTCTTTCTTGCGCATCTCCAGCCATCTCTTGTTGCCGTCGATCAGCCCCTGCAGCCTTTGGCCGTCCAACTCCGCGGACTTTTGAATGGACCGCAGGCTGCGGCCATGTTCCCTGAGACACACAGACATAATCGCACAGTTTAAGGATCGTAACTAATTTAACACAGTGAAGATGTGTGTGTAAGCTGTAAGAATTGCAGGATTAAATGTGAATTGCTGGTTACCCAGCAGGAGCAAATGATGAGTAAGCGGAAGAAGTCCTCATGGTGCTGGAGGCCATTGGGTCCACAGCCGCTCCTGGAGAACAAGAACAACAGTTCAGGACCAACAACAATGGTTCAGAGTGAAAAGCCTCTTTTTAACAAGTCCCATAGCAAATTGACGTTAGCATACCAGGGAATATCTGATTCCATCGAGTGTTAAGGAGGTCCTCAGAGGACCTTAGCCCACTGCTGATTGGGGTGCTGTAGAGCGGCGTGGTTGCAGGGCTGCCTTGAGGCAGCCAATTCCATGAAGGCTCTGAGAGCCTCACTGGGGGAGGCGGGGCTAAGGAGCTGGTGCCAAGGCTGTGCATCTGGGGCATACCTGGGACAGAGGTGGAGGTGGGTGTTGGGGTGGAGTGCGGATGAGTTGGGGGCAGAGAAAAAGCTGCGTAATGTGTGGAGCTCTGTCTCTGAGCTATTGAACCCAAGGCACCCAGGACGGTGTTGAGCTGGCCTGAGATCTGCTGCAGGGACTCTGCTAACTCCTGGACTTTGGCTGGGACAGTGGGATGACCTCCTGGTGAGAGCAAGGTCGAGAAGAGAAAGGTGAAGAGATACATCTTTTCCTAGTGTATGAAAAAACTGTAGACATGAAAATAAATTAATGGTCAGTTCAACATGTTTCAAATCTCCTTGCTCATGATACCTGTCCCATCTGGAGGGTCTGCAGTGCTGCTGAGATCAGACTCTGTCACATCAAAAGTCACTTTCCTTTCTCCTGCCAGCCGAGACAGATCCTCAAACAGAGGCTAAGTGCAAAGCGACAAGAATGCCATTAAAAGCAGATACATATTATTTAAAGATATTACAATATCTATATCTAAGTATGACTCATTTGGCTTGTGTTTGTTGCAGACTACAGATACAGGCCGATGGTGTCTCCTGACCTCTTCAGCCATGGAGCTCTCCAGCTGCTGTAGTTGCTCCTCTTTCCTCCGCAGGAGCGAGTTTCCTCTCTGAACTGCCCGCTGCAACTCTGCCACATTTCTCGCCTCCTAATAGACACAATGGATATCGTGACCAGCACTAGACATTTCATTTACACCAATGTTCATTCTGCAGGAGGTGTCTCACACTCCTCCCCACCTGCTGGAGGTTTCTTATCATCTCTTCAGTCACCCCTCCTTCCTGGCTGGGCTCCTGGGAGGAGCTGGTCTGAGCTGTCCGCAGAGCGGCCTCTCTCTCCATCAGCCGGCTGCTCTCCCTCTCCAGGAAGAGTTTGGTCTTCTGGATGGAGGCGCCGTGTGAGGAGATATAGCGTCGAAACCTAGACAAATGGACATATGAGGATAAGGGTGGAGGTTAAATACACTCTTACTCTCAGTTTTCATAGACTGAACCATAAATGTTGTGATGAACATACTGCTAGTAACATGGTCACCTCTACTATCAAATGTGTACAAGGAAACATTACACTACTGAATATTAATACTGATACACAGATCTGAAGTACTTTAGCAGTCTACTTAAGTAGTTCTACATCCTGCTGTTCTGTTCTTATCATAATTTAAGACGAGAAATCGCAGGAAACAAGGGAAAATAACCTCTAAAGAAGAAAAACCTGAATCCTAAACAACACTCACAGTAATTACTAAATACTAAAAATGCATTTAAAACCACTGTTCTGTTCTCAGAGTCTGTCTCCCTCCCCTTACTCGTCCATGCTGCTGTGGCTGTTGGGTACAGGGGAGGGTGGCGGGTCGTCCAGGTCTTCTACACGTAGTGATGAGTCTCTCCTGTCACTGGAGGGCGCTGTCGCTTCTGCTCTCTCTACCTTCTTTTTGTCCTGTTTCGGGTCTTCCCTGGGTGAGGTGTGTGCTCCTTCACCTTGTTCCAACTCACTGATCAAAAGACGAGTATAATCTATTTACAATGCAAAACAAATCTGATCCTTTTCACTGTTTTAAAAAAATAAAGAAAGTCCCTTTGATGAAGTTGCATTCACATACACACACAGCACAACACAAATGACTCTCTCATGTGACTCACCGCAACAAAATAAATGAAACTTGCAACTCAGCAAACTCAGCAACTTGCTGAACATAACTATGCTGGTATGGAATCAATACTATTACCAATACAGACTTCTATTATTGCTGTTTTTGCAGTGTAAATTGTACCTGACTCTGCGGCTGAGACGGTCACATCTCTCATTCATCAGCGCCAGTTTGCTCTCCAGTCGCTGCTTTTCTTCTTTGGCTCTCCGGCTCTCTTCCTTGAATTTATCTCTCTCCTCTCTCAGTCTCTCCTCCTCCTCCTTCACCTCACTCCTCTCTTGCCTGGCTCTCTGGAGGAGTTCTCGGGCTTGATGTTTTTCTTCTCTCATCCTCTCCAACTCCACTATCAACTGGTCTCTCTCCTGAATCAACCGGGGAAACGCCTGTTGAACACACAGTCACACACACACACACACACATACACACACACAGGTGGGGAAATAGATGGTTGACAGACGCAGGGTCAATATAATCCTTCTTTCCATAATGAAAAGTGGGGCTTCCCACCTCAATCTGTCTGTCCACTTCTTCCTCTTCCTCTCCAAGCTTCTTCCTTCTTCTCTTAAGATCTGCTGCCTGATATAAGAAAGGAACTATAAGTATGTGTGGTTCAGGTTCGAGTATCAGATTAGAAGAGTAAAAGTATGGAATAAAAAACCTTGGTCTGCAGCATGGCCTCCTGGCTCTTCAGCTCTTTGGCTCTCAGCTCCAACTGATCTGCTAGATTCTGTAGTTCTGACTCCTGATAGATAAAATTAGAGATTGATTGTTTAGAATAAAGTGTTTTTATGTGTCTGTACTACTAGATTCTCACAGGTGTACACGAAATAAGGCAAAGTTGACTTAAGAAGTAAAAACACAGTCTGTAGATTAAAAAATGTTCCACTATTAGTTGCAAATGTGAATCTCTTACTTAAATATACTGTATATTAAAAGCATGTGTCATTCCAGGTGGAAAGGACATCGTCAGCCATCAGTTTTTGGTAGTGTAATGTTACCATAGGTAGAATATTGTATTGTGTGTCTACCCCATCCCACCTGGCGTGAGTGTGTCAGCTGTGTTTTTTGTATCTGTGTGTCGAGCTGCAGACGCAGTTTCTCCAGTTGGACAGCATGTGAAGCCTGAAGACGGGCTCTGTCCTCCTGCAGAGTGGACAGCAAACTCTCCCTCTGCGCAGTCTCCTGAAACACACACGCACATCTTTGTTACATTATCTTGGTGAACGCACTTGTTTGCACAATGCATTGCAACCCTAACCCCTGGAGAGTTGCTGGGTTCCTCCTAATGTAGGACGATGCCTGGCTTTGTGCCGTCCAAGCGTGTAGGCGGTTCCTGGATGACGAAGGCACTGATGCTACTGATCCTCACATTTTCAAGTCCAATTGAGTAAGTATGTATGGTACATTATGTTTCGACCATGCACACTTGAAAATGAAATTTAGACAACTTGAATAATTTGTTCATCAGCATCCGATGAGTGATACTGTGGTACTTAAAGTGTTCCCTTCGTTTTTTTGAGCAATGCATTTCAGAAATCTACAAATATTCTGGAGTCCTGTTATTATTTATTTTTCATTCACCACATTATTATGACAATATCATAATTTTGAGCCTTAACTTTAACTTAGAAAAATACCATACATTGATTTCTCGATCTAAACACTCTCTGACCTCATCCAGGTATTTCTCTCTGATGCTGTTCATCTCTCTCCTGTGATCTTCCCTCAGCTTCTCCAGCTTTCTTTCATGGTCACGCTGCACTTCCTCGCGCACTTCTTGGAGCACATCAGACAGCTAGGCAGGTCGAGGAGAAGTTTAGTTTGAATTTAGCAAATTGTACTTAACTGAAAATGTACATAAACTTTGAGCCTTAGAAAACATTAACAGAGAAACAGACATGATGACAATTCTGTACAAATCCTATGTGCGTGCGCCTGTGGGTGTGTGTGTCCTCTAACCTCTCTGTGGTACTCTGCCAGGTGCTGTTCAGGTCGTGGACTCATCATCAGCTCCTTCCTCATCTCTGTGGTTTTAACCTTTACACAGACAAAACAGTGCAAATACAGAGACAGATACACATTTAGACAAATCATTAAACTGTGTCCCTCATGTCCAAGTCCAAAGTGTCTGGGGTTTACGTAAATTTGACACCTTAACACAAACTAAGTGGGTCAAAGTTATTGTTAATGCCTCTCTTTAAAAGTCTTTACGAAACAGATTTTTACAAAACAAGCACACTCAAGATGATATGTTTTATTTTGAGCTGGTGTGGCAAAAAATAAACTTAAACTAGAGTAAGTAATATATTTTCTTTTTGTTTCTTTGACTTCTACCACAGTGTCAGAAACATCAACATCAATTTAGAAGAGTAACTGCCAGCATTTGTGTGACCCAACACGCATCCATCCACAAACATGGCTTCTAGATGACCTTTTCCCTGAAAACAGGGATTTTTCACTTCACATTGCTTAATGCGATACTAATGCTCTTCTTTGCCTCCATAAACACTTTAAATTGCTTTTTTATTGCTTCGGTGTTTGAAATATGCTACAATAAATAAATAAAGCTGATGCATTCAAACACTATTTACACCCACCTTTGTTGTTTCTATCTACTGTAGTATTGGTGTTAGGTTTTAGCTTTGGTTTGTTCAAAATGAGAAAAATATCCCTCATTAGACTTGACAAGTGCAAAAGCAAAATGTAAACACTCAACTTTTACATAGTACAAGGCAATAAAATAAAAAATGAGACACCTCATGCTTTAGAGAGTTCAGTTTCTCCTCCCTTTCACCCTGGAGTCTCCTCTTCTCCGCTTGCAGCTCCTCTTCAAACTCTGCCTTCAGACGTTCAATGTTCTGCCTCTTCTGGGCCTCCAGCTTCTCCTGCTCTGCTGCTCGTTCTTCCTCTAAAGTGATACGTAACTCCTTCAGCCCAGCTTCACTCTCCCCCCTGTTCACAGGACATGAATGTTATTTTTGGGATTGAAAGTTAATAACTGCCAAACAATTCAGCTTCTTTGCAAGGGTCTATAGATTAGAACCTTGAAATGTTCATGTTTCATGTCTAATTATACTGCATAGTAAATGGGTAATAAGTACTTTGTGAACATGACATTAATGGAAATGCTGTATTGTAAATTCAGCACCACTTTGAGATACACTGCTCTAGCGTACCTTTGTTTTACGTGTTCATGTGTGTTTCTGACCTAAGAGTGTGTTCTTGCGTCTCCTTCTCCTTATGTAAACTCTGTCTGAGTTCCTCCAGGACCCTTGCAGACTCCTCCTTCAGCCTGGCCTCCTCCTCTCTCCTCGTATTGAGGATATGTTGCCGCAGAGCCCTGGGGAGGTGCACAAATACAAGTATTGAGGGACTTTCTACTTGTTTCAACAGAAAGCTTAAATAAACTGTACACATATTTATGGAAGTCCTTTATAAAATGTAAGTTTATCATTTTAATGTTTGCCTCTCGATAACGCACATGATAATGAACCAACAACAATGTAGAAATGGAAGAATGAAAGTAAGCACTTCCACTGACTTGACAAAATAAAGATAAAAAAACCAAGCAATTATTAGAATTTAGTAAAAATTGAGTTCATACAGTGAATAGTTTGGGGAGGCCTACGGTGTTATACTCTGCCTTCTTACCTCAGCCTTTCCTCACTCTCCTCCCTCAGCTTCCTCTCCTCCTGCTCCTCTTCTCTCCTCAGTTCCCCTTGGAGGAGACGAATCCTATCCTCTTTCTCTCTCATCATTTGTGCCCTCTCCTCCTCCACTTCCCCATCAGTCTTCCTCTTCTCCCTCTCCACCTCCTCCTTCCTTTCACTCAGACTACTCTCCTCTCTCTCTGCCCTCTTCCCCTTCTCTTCCTCCTCCTCTTTCTCACTCTGTTTCCAGATTCTCCAGTGCGACTCTTCTTCCAGTGAGTCGTTTTTGTTTTTTAAGGGGGGCTCAGCATCATCGACCTGGGTGTTGGGGGTACGGACCAGGCGACCTCTGGAAGTTTCAGGTCTCTGTAGCCCCAGAGAAATGCCGAAACCTTTGGCTTTTGGCTGGAACTCAACACCTACTTCTGAATGTGAGGAGCTAGAGAGGGAAGGTGACAGGTTGGACTGATGGAGGATGAGTCGGTCAACTTTATGGACTGAAGGGCTGTTTTTGTCTTCAGCCATTATACTCCTAAAAGGAATGAGAGTCTTAGTTTAAGATTAGGCACTACTTCCTTATTCTATACAAGGTGTATATTTTCAGAAATCAAGAAAAGTAAAGAGAATCAAAATTATTATTAAAATAACCAGAAACCTCTTGGCAGCTTCTGCCTTCTTGGTCTTTTCCCCCTCTTCATCTTTATTTTCTCCTCTGTCATCTTTCTCTAGTGGACTGACTGTACCCGACAGGTCGTGGGTACTCAGAACCTTCTCTGACTTTAGGATAGCACAGACATTACAATGTTGATAATAATAATACTAATAAAACCTCATACATTTAGTTCATTTATGCTGTTGAATAGGTGCCATGCTGCAAGATGTGATTACCTTGACATCTATGGAGGTGGAGGCTTCCACAGAGTTCTGACTGGCCTCAAATTCCTGCAATAACACACACATTTAATGACAAAGTAATTGGAGAGGCAAACGTGTATTCAACATGAAATCGAACACTGAACACACGTCTTTTTTAAAGAGACACAGAAATGCACACAGCACAAGGCAAAAGCAGTGTGTACTGTACTTTACATGCAAACACAACCAAGGCCGGTGAGCTGGATGGCTTATTCTATAATCAAACATTCAAGCAGGCAGCCTCTAAAAAAAAGGGGGAGGTAGAGGGGGGATATGAGAGTGCCTGGTTAAACAGCCCAAACGACCATTGTAAAAGCAGAGAGACTATCAAGAGCCTGAGCTGTCAATGGGCAGAGTGATCAGAACTTTTCAATCCAGTCCTCAGGGGCTCGAACTGACTGTCCTTAATTCAAATTCCACTGGGCGTGTGTTGACATCCAGGCTGGGAATCATAGAGGATGGCACAGCCCCTAAGGCAGTGGAGCTGGATTGTGGGATTTGCATGTACCCATGCATGCTTGAAAAGGTCAAGCAGGAGCTGGGTGGGGTTGGGTAGGGGTGGAAGGGTGTGAGCACGCACAGAGGCAACACCAAACCCTACCTCTGCAGGAAGGGGGCATTTTTTTGTCACACTCGTCTCCTTGCCAGCAAGAGTTTGTTGCTGTCGGTCAAGTGTTTTATGGCCGCTCAGCATCATCTTCTGGCCGTTGGCTGTTCGGACAGAAGCCGCTTCCATGTCAAAAACCTCAACAACTTCCTCCTCACTCTCTGATGCCGCTTGTGGCTTTTGGGCACCTGAATCTTCCTCTACCTCTGCATTGTTCCTCTCTGTTTCACTATGCATACATCTCTCTACCACCTCATCACTCTCTGTCAGTTCCCTCTGACTCAGGGAGCATCTATCCAAAGCCTCTTCACTTTCACTTTCACCATCCTCCTCCTCCTTTTCTTTCTCTTGCTCTCCTTCATTATTCACATCTACCTCTTCATTCCTAAGTTCATCCTGCCTTTCTTCATCGTTTGTGCTTATTTCTAGTTCCTCTACCTCTTTGTCACTTTCTCCCTCCTCCTTGCTCTCTCCTTTTGTATCACTTGTGATGGATTTCTCTACAACTTCATCACTGTCCTCTTCAAATTCTTGTTCTGCTTGCAGCTCCTCCTCCACCTCTTCATTCTCTGACATTAAACTCTCATTCTCCTCTCTGTCTTTGGCCTCATCATCCTGGCTTTCATCACACATTTCTACCTCGTCTACTGTGCTGTCCTTTTCCTCCTTTTCACTGCTCTCCTGACTGTTTCTCATCTTATCTGACACTCCTTCGCTTTCATCTTTTTCGTCATTCTCACCCTCATAGCATTCCTCCTCTAAGTCATCGTTCCCTAACTCCTCCTCCTCTTTCTTGCTCTCTATAGCTGCCTCACTTACTTCCTGCTCCTTTTCCACCTCATTACACTCTTTGCTTATTCTCTCATCTGCATCTTCTCCATCCATCTGCTCATGTTCTATCTCCTCCTTCTCCTCATTCACTTCCCCTCCCTCTTCATCCTCTCTTTTCTCACTCTGAGTATCCTCATCTTCCAACTCTCCTCCCTCCTCCTCCTTGTTATTTACTTCATTCACCCCCTCTGCTACCTCCTGTTCTGAGTGTTCAGTGGCGTGTTCAGCTTCAGGGGTTGCTGCACTGGCCCCCTCCTCGCTGATATGTTTTCTGCTTCCTGTCAGTGTTGACAGGTGGAGGTCACGGGACCTCAAGGAGTCCTTGGTGCAAAGGAATAGTAGGTCCATCCATCCAAACAGAGGCACAAAGGAAGGCGTGCAGAGACACAAGGGAGAGAAAGGATGGAGGAGGGCTGGTGAGGGAAGGAGCCAGACAAAAAAGATTTTGACTCCTGAAAGGCGACGTGGGGAGGAGTGATGATCTTGACATAACTGCATGCAAACATTTTGCACTTTACATGGACAATTTTAGTCATATTACACAATCAATATATGAAAAATACATTAAGAACAATAAACAAAAACAAAAATGAAAAAAAGCCTAGAAAACTATATTTTGGGAGTCAAATATAATATATTGTTTTCTTTGCTTGCCTTGCCTTGACTAAATGTAAATGTAAATATAGTCACAATATATCACGTTGGACAGTTTGGTGATTTCTTTGAACCTGTGTTTTCCCTCCAAAAACACAATATGTAGAAGAAATCACTCAATATAAACACTAGTTATGCTAAATAAAGACTTAGTAGGTAAAATTTACAAACTTCACAAATTACAACTGACTTCTCAATATCTCTAAGGCAATGGAGACAAATACATAAATCAGAGGGAAACTATAACAATCCTTTCCCCTAGTATTTAAATTCAGACAGCAAAGCAGTAACAGTGACAGTAGGATGACAACAGGACAAAGAGGAAGACACAGTAACAGCCATGTTCATAGGATAGATCCCAGCAGCACAGCAGCTACATGAACACATACGGGTCACGATGGAAAGGTCAAAGAAAGACAAGAGAAGGAATATCACATGGTTTAGAAGTCACAATTACATAAGACAACAAGAAAAGCCCACTATGATGCATGGAGGATATGTAAAAACAATTAGACCTACAAACTAAAAATGTATATTTATTGTACATCAGCATGTGTTGTGTATCCCCTATTATCATTTTCTTATAATAAACTAATCAAACTAGAAGCAAGACTAATTTCAAAGACTGCTTTTCAACAGAGAGGCCCCCCTTACTCGAGAATTTATTCTGATGCTGTAAATGTTTTAAATATAATATTATCTTCCATAACTATGCCCGGGATTACATGGTTTGTGCATCTAAAAGTCCTGTCTATGCATATCAAAATGTTTCCGAGCAGTAGTAATTTGTCAGTCTCACAGAAAAACAGGTAAATCAAACAGGTTCACCATACAGAAACATTGTTTGAAAAGAAAGCAGAACAAGTTAGAAAGACAAAATCAAATGGAGCCGCTGCAAAACTGGATGTGTTTGGTTTTACCTGCTGGGACTGTGGTTCAGGACTGTGATCTCCAGACAGGACCAAGTCCTGCAACTCTGGTTCAGTCCTCTCCTCAGGTGGAGCTGCACCACTGGCTTCACTGTCCTAGAGCAAACCATTAAAGCATTACATCGATAAGAATATATATTCATTCATAAACATAACACACAGTATACTTATGAACAAGTATGTAAACTAATAAAGTGAATCCATTTTATCTTATCAGTGATTGATTATGCTATGTTTTTCCAAGGTAATTATCAACCCCAATCTTTTTAGAAGACTAGATGATATTATTGGGACTAATAAGACAATAAGACACATGTTGTGTCTTAATGATTAGACACATAGCATAACCCACAACATCCACAATTTGATTCCTGACCTGTGTTGCATGTCATACACTTCTCTATCCTTACTTCCTGTGTCTCTCTACAATATTAACTGTCAATTACAGCAAGTCCTGTAGAAAGCAAAAGATCCTGTCTACCTCATATTGAAGACCTCCTCCAAGGGCATCCAAGTCCAGATGGAGATTCTTCAAAAGTCTGTCTGAACCATGGCCACTTGGCTGAAAAAGTGATAATGTCGGGCTTTATTAGCACTAAGAGTATATATTTATGAGCGGCCTGCAGCTAAATTAACAACCTTTATCATCTTTTATTTGCCTTCAAGTTGCACTGTACCTCGTTTTCTGACACTTTGTCTTCATCATTGTCATCATCATTATCAAAGCCAGGCAGTGTAAATGACACCCTCTCCTCTTGCCTGCTTCCTAAAACACTAGAAACCCCACTGCTTCGAGGGGGCTGACAGAGAAAGAATTAAAACATAGTATATAGTGAAGGTTTGAGACAATAAATACCATAAACTCATTATACATCACGGTCCTTTGTACAGTAGCACTAAGATCTTACCCCAAGGGACGTCTTGAGGGGCTCCAGGCCTCCAGAGCTGCCGAGAGATCCCCGGAGTGCAGGGACAGAACCAGAAAGTGGGGCTGGGCCAGGGGCATCCAGACCTCTCAGGGGAGCTAGACTACCCAGTGGGGATGGCAAAGGTCCCAAGGCTGAACTAAGGGCCTATGGAACAAGAAAAGTAAGCACCTTGCTGAGAAATGTGTAACATCAACAACAATTGATAATTTATAGAATTTATAATCATATCCCTACAATTCTTTAATAGGAATCCCTTGATTAGGTTTCATGCTAAATGCTTGTTGATAAATACTGAACATTGACTATCAGCTGAAGACACACTTAAATTAATATTAACACTATTTTCACTTTTTTAGCATGTTTTTTCCACAAAACATTTCCAATTAAAGACATTCACATTAGGTAGTCCGGTTCTGATCCACCTAACAATGTTTCTATAACTATATGAACATTTTATTTTATTGTTTTTAAGTGTACCTATTATCTGTTAAAAGAAACACATTTTGTTTTTATCTGTTTTTTTCATTCTGATATTGTCACAGCCACTCACTCCAGGAGTCTTGAGTGGCTCATTCTTCTTTTTCTCTTTCTTCTCCTTCTTCTCTTTCTTCTTCTTCTTATCCTTGTCCTTCTTTGCCCCGGTGCCAACTGCAGCAGCTGTGAGTTGGGCGCGCTCACGCTCCTGAATCACCAGACGGCGGTAGTGCTCATCGCAGGGGTGATCCCAGGTGGACTGCCCCGTGGAGAAGTTGAAATAGTAGATGTCTCCAGTCACATCCTGGCTGGTAGGGGATTTGCCAGGTGCAAAGGGAAGACACACATATGAGAAAAAGTGTTTTGAAGTATTCTGTATTAAATTACTGTTATCCATAACCATGACGGGGATGACCAAGAAGCTTTACAGTTATACACTCACTGGTCACTTCATTGGGTACCAGCTAATATGTGCTCCAGTTCTATGATGTCAATCATTAACACATAGCACAATTATTATTATTCTCAGAGTTTCAACAAAAACTGGGAAATGAAAACCTTGTAAAAGCAGAATATATGGCAAAGCTGGTGTATTGGATCATATTTCATGGTACATGTCCCTGATAAAATCTTATTTATCCATCTTTATCTATCATATCTTATCAATCCTTCACCAACCCTTACTTCATCTATGTTTACTGAATGCACTAGTTATGTATCTTACAAGTGTACTAACATTGTGTTTTAATCTGTTAGCTGCATTATTTAGACAAGTTTACTGGAGGTGACTTCTCCCTGGAGATATTGTTAAGGGAAGGTTGCTATGCACCCCCCACCTTCAGGTGTCAAGAGCAGACCGTCACCCTTGAATAGCTGCAAGGCCACAAACACCCAACAGTACAGTAGCATACTCAAATAAACCAATGAGGCTGGGGAATCATTTCTAAAAGTCTGACAGCCCATCATTTAATATCACCATAATCATTTTCTGTGTAATAACATCAAACCCTATAAATTAATGGATACAATAGAAGATGAGGTTCCAAACAATTCCTGTGCCAAACCGCAATTCATTATTATAGTGAGATTTGTTAAAGCTTGTGCACCCTTTTGGGGTTGGTATGCAGTCAGAAGCTCACAACCCAGCCTCTACCCCTTCTTACTTACCAAGGCTTCCACTCAGGAGGCAGAGGGGCAACAATGCCCTCCCTGGCCAGCCACAGGAGCTCCGACTCTTTGTCAGGATCAATTCCAATCTCTCTTGCATATTCTTGGATTTCTGATGCAAATAATAAAGAGAGAAATATACTAATAAAAGAAAAGCTGAATGGAACTGTGGTCTGCTTTACAGTATCAAATAACATACAAGTACAGTGATGTAAATTTGTCAATTGTAAATTTCATAGAGGTAGAGTGAAGCCATAATAACACAATGTAACACGTAAGATATGAAAATGATGCTAATTGTCACTAAATGTTTTCCATGCTATCTCAATATTATTAACATCAGTCAATTATGTGATAATAATCTAGGTCCAGATATACTTTATTTTCCTCATGTTGAAATGCGTCACTGTATCTCATTAGTCTCTGACCAACAGTCATTTGGAAATGCTTTACGTTTATAAGGCTACTTATAAGGATTCAAACCAGCAGCATCCCCTCTGTACCTTGTTCTGATGGTATATAGTTCTCATCATAGTCCTCTTCAAGGATCAGCTGGTCTCCTATAAGAGCAGCTGCACTCATGGTTCCTGCAGAGACACGGGGGTTAAATGCAAAATAAGTATGACTGACAAATGAAAGGGAGATACAGCGTCACTTCAAATATTATAACTACAGGGTCTCCCGTCTTGGTTTACATACCCAGCTGTTGATTCAGCAAAATATGACCTTTTTGGGGTAAACATTTTATAGACTTTGTTTTCCTATGATTTGCTAATGAGATTAACGTTTACATTTTAAGTTCTTGCATTTAGCCTGACAAAGAGAAACGAGGATTTATTATAAACATAATCCTAAACGTATGATAAAATGTGCAGCACTAAGGCAACATTAGCATTACGATAAAAGAGAAATATTTAATACATAAAGGGCAGGGTAGGACATACATTTAAGACAGCAGCTAGCGTTAATTAAGCTAGCACTTTAGCTAATTTTGCTTTGGCTGGGCGACATCTAACTAGTTAGCTAGCTACTTACCGTTAGCTTAGCCAGCTAAGTAGTTGAAAAATACATTTCTCGTGATACGGGATTTACATCCCAAACTTTTACTCGGTTTCTCATTGAACTCTCTGGCAATATGGATTAGTTGTCAGTTGTTTGACACAGACATTGCATATACACAAGAAAGATGCGATAGTTACAGCACTGACAACATCTCCAAGGACGCTTTCGCCGTTTCCTGTTGACGGCGAAGACGTCACTGGCTGAGCCCAATGAGGCGTTCATGTGTCCTCGTAAGTCTCACTTTCGTCAACATATTCAGTTGTTGACTTGTTTCATCAAGCTATCAAAATATTAGTAATTATAACAGAAAACCTATAACAATTGTCTTGCTAATGGAGTTTGTTTTATTTTTTTATTTCACAAAACATTTTGGCAGTATTATATACATATATGTATTTTGTTTACATGTATTATATTAATGATTTAAATTTAGTTGATAGATGTTGAAAAAGCAGAAACCAACAATGATCTATGTAAAAATAGGTCTGCTATGATAAATTATGCTAAATGTACTTTTTCATTAAGTGAATACTACTATTTTGTAGTGTGTAATGCACCTGGAAGCATTAGAACGTTGTGCATGTTCAACATTTCAAACTGCAACACCTAAAATTGTAGGTGTACTTCTGTCTTTGCTTTGCTTACAAAACATGTGGGGGTGTATTCTACATGGGCGTCAAGCTGTAGGAAATCATCAGACATGTGGCTTCATATTTTGTCAATACTTTATTTAGTCATGACTATTAGAATTCTCATCCCCTTGCCATTTGCTCTGCATATGGTTTGGTTTGGGATTCGAGAGGCTCCTTGATGTTGCTGTTTTTGTGAAGATAAATATGCGTGTCACTCAGTTATTTGTGCCACCTCTGCTTGATATGATCACCATGGAGGTTTTACTGTTGAATCATTTCCTAATAATGTAAAAATGTCTCATATTCCCCTGTCTGCCATGTCTTTCTTGAATGTTATGTAAAGACCATGTAATATTCTAGAAGAAGCATTTATTCTTTTGTGCAGAAACATATTGTTTTCTTACATTCAGCACTGATACCTATTTGAACTTAGACTTTCCTCAGAAGAGCTGACCTCCTGAGAGTGGCTGATCTGTTTGAAAACAGGGAAGAATTATTCTTTGAGAGCTCTCCCAGTTTAACGGCATTAAACATTGTATAACACTCTCAGATCTACCATAACTGACATACTTATGCATAAGGTACTTATGCAAACAATATATAACAACATATTTTAACTCTATAAAGTTTTATCATGGAAAAAATGTAAGATCTTTTTCATTTGTTAATGTAGAGAAAGTTAAAAGCCAAATGTTGGAAGATACCTGTGGTGCTCTTTGTGTCTCTAAGAGTCACATTCACAGCTGGAGGCTGCATTAACACTTGGCTGCTACACAATGGCTTTGTTGACACCTTTATCAAGCAAACAACTGCTGACTGCCAGCTGCAAAACAGTAAATCAGATCATGTTTCCTGTCCACCAAAGATTTAATATAGTGTAGTAAGTGTACAGGGTATGATGTTAGCTTCACATCAATAGCATCACATTAGCTTGACTTTTCTTTGTCTCTTCACTCAGAACTGCAACCACAAGAGGGCAGACAAGTGGAAGACTGATAAATGTACAGTTACCAAGTGACAATGGCCTCTAGTACAGTTTTCACAAGTAAATAGCATCCGTCACGATGTACTAAACTAATTAAATAATGGAAACTCTCTGGCTTAATGTGGTGCCAATAATGCTCCACATTTTTAGATATTCTCTACCACTCAATATATTTTTTATCTTCTACATAGGTAGGCCTACATATGGTTAGACAAATTAAAAGGGAATATAAGTATATTAAATTATTTATCAAAAAACTTTGAAAAAACTAAGAACTAGAAATGTCTGTAACCTGCATGAGTTTTCTTCACATCCTGTGTTTGTTTTGTCTATGGAGTGGGCAGTTTGGTTCTAGCATCAGGGTGAATGACCGCAACATCTTGGGCAATTGCAGCCTCAGAAATGCAAACTGGCCTTGAAACTCAGAGGATCAACTCAACACCTACGCACCAAACTAGATAATATACAGGCCTAATACTAGATTGCAGGGCTAATGTTCAATTGAGCCAAACAACATAATGCACAGTCCTAAGCTCAGAATGCAGTGCATAATGCAGTCTTAATACTCCAAACACATTTTATTTAAATTTGTAAGTCAGTTTGTCCCAAACTTCAACTTTTTTTAAAACCTGTGTAATTGTGGCAGTGGTCACGCCTCAGATGTTGAACATTTGTTCATTTTATTAATTGTAACCTGTCACATATTAATTAAATGTAATTTAACAACAAATCTAATGCTTTTCACTACTTATTTGTTCAATGTCTTGTTTAGCCATTATGAAAATAAGTGGTGAAACACTGTAGTGAGTATAATAGTCACAAAAAACATTTAAAAGTGAAGTGTACTTTACATTATGTTCAACTTCAAATAATATACTATAAAATAAACTGATAAGCTATAATACTGGTTTTTCTGGTAGTGTCTTAATGAAATGAAATATACAGTACAGTGCCACAGAACAATGACCCACAAATGACTGCCTTCATCTTCTTGTGTTGGCAGGTTCAAACGTTTAACTGTGTACTTTATACATTATCAGCAAAGAGCCACATAACCTCATAAACAGAGAAGATAATGCTATCACTAGTCAGAATGACAACTCCCTGCATACATGTTGACACAGAGTCCTCATTATTCTCCAATTAAATTAGTGTTGCTTAGCTCATAGTGACTGTACGTGAGTCTCATTTTGCTCCTGGAATGATCCAGGTTATGTGAGTTCAGGGTGGATTTTCTAACTTTTTTGTCAAGCTGGACAACCAGCAGGGCGATGCAACCTACAGTGACACTCTACGACCAGGGCTTCAGTCCAAATATCTGTATTAAAGCAGAAGCGACCTCAACAGATGTGGCATTGCAAAACCACTTCACTACAGTTTAATAGAGTTGGGTATAGCAATCTGAAGTGGTGTGTGTGTTGGAGAAAATGCTCCACACTGTTGCTTACAGCTGAGATAACCACCCCTGCTGATTTGAGAACAGTGCTCCATCATGGAGGCAGCTGGAACAATGACGTGACCTTTGAACCTCAGCCAGGGCCTGATCAAATGGTGGATTTACTGATTAAATATTTATCAGCTCTGTGCAATTACCCCACACCGGTCAAGCTGTTTGATGGTCACTGTAGAGTTGGTTGTTGATCATCAACAAAGTTCCCTTTCTTAACAGAGCATTATTAAATTAAATCACATGTGATCACCTATATATCTGCTACTTCTACATAACTTTAGGAGAAATCATTGAAATACATTGTTGTCTATATTTTGCAAACTACTTAAATTAAATCTAGAGAATGCTTATGAACCCAATGGTGGAACTGTTAATCAGATGCATTTGTCATTTAGCTCAAGATAGTTAGAAACCAGGAATTTTTACTATTTAAAGAGTTAAAATAGTCAAATGTATATGTTTCTTTTCAAAGTTAAGAATGAAGTCCACAATTATCTCTAAAATATTACAAAACATGCAACCTTAGCAACTGCCTTGCCAGCTGGAAGTTCTGAGGTCCTATTGATAACAATTATGACTGCAGTAATCTAGACAAGTGGCTCCGTGTGAATGCTGAATTGAAGTGGTGCAATACAAGCAGTCTCAAAGGTTACTGAGCCAGATAAGTGTCTTCTGTCTTCTGGCAAGAGCTGTTTTGCCCCTGGTCTGGAGCTCTGAGCAGCTGACATGTAGAACACTCTTATCTCACAGGCCAAGGCAAAAATCTCTAAAGACTCCTGTACAATGACAGTACAAGTTGAAGCCAGTTGAGAGGGTCCACGTGCTGTGATTTGCTCTTGTGTGTATAAAGAAGGCCTCCAACCACTGGTGTACATTTACTCAAAGTCCATACTCAAGTACAAACTTGCTGATTTGGCACTTTCCTTGAGTATTTTCAATTTGTGGTTTCAACATATTTGAGGGGAATATTACTCCACAGGATTTTAAACAAATTATCAATGTATTAAATAAAATGTCTTATTGTACATTAAAGATTGTGGATTCCTATTTTAGCTACTTAAAAACAACTTTGCAAGAATGTACACTCATTTACATTCAAGTTTTTATCATTGTACTTGTAAATAATGACCCAAAAGGACAAAATAAAGTCTGCATGTAATTAAAAATGTTTGAAGAAATTACTGCCATTCTGCACAATAGATAGGCCATTTTTAGTTTGGATACTTTAACTAGTAAAACATCTGTACTTTTACTCAGGTGCATGCAGGACTTTTACTTCATTACAGGTTCTGAATTCTTCTGCCACCATTTTATCTGTCCATTAATCTTTCTTTTGACTGCCTCTTCAAGTGTCTTGTTTGTCATATTTTTGTTGACTAACTACTAGTATAGTGCCGTTAAAACTTTATTAAAGGACTATTAGCATTATTTCGGATGTTTTTCTTGGTTAAATTAGGAACTTCTCAGTGGAGATGTGCTTCCATTCTTGCATGTTTTACATTGTCTGCTGTATTTCGCTAATTGGTGCAAGACAAATGTTTAGAGTTGAAAACTACAGACTAAGCCAGACAGATGTTGATGAAGCTTGCGGAGGTGTTAGCCATGACACCCTTCAGTCATCGGGCACAGCTTGGTTCCTGCCTGTAAAATTCAGTGTTAATGAGTTTGTAATCAGGGTGTAAGAGAGAAAACCGACACCACTGTGTGAAAACATGAACAACAAAGGCAAGTGCAAATGAGGGAAGATGAGATGTGGTAAAATGTAAATATCTTTTAAGGCGTAAATTAATGGGTGAAGACAAACGCTTCAATAAATCAAAAGAAACTGAATGAATTTAATTTTGCTCTTGAAAAGGTTTTTCAAAATTCTAAACTTTATTTGCTGATATGTAACAGCTAAAAACATTTTTTGGTGAATTTGTGTATGTCATACTTCCACTAAATTAAATTAAGTTTCCAGTTACTACAGTTAAGACGTCATACTAAACCCAATGTGATCTGTCTCGTTTACACACTAAAATGTACTCTCAAATAACAACCAGCTGAGTCAGCTCTTTTAACAAAGTCATGGCAAAAGTGAACAAATTAAAGGGGAAAATTACACAATCACGATTTTAATTATTTTATTGCAGCTTCATTATACAGGGATTCCTATTTTTCAGGATCACTGATCAAATTGGCATTTTGCATTTTCCAGTATATTTAACAAAGTGTATAAACTTTAATAGTGACTTTCTTACATGTTTTTATTGTATGTTTATAATGGAAGTGATATTAGGATCTTAATTGCATGTTTTATTGTCTTGAATACTGACTATAGTCTTTAAGATACAGTGTATAGGTTGATGTTTATTTTATATTATGTTGTCACATGATGCATAAGAAATGCTTTAGACATGCTTCAAGCACACAGAGAAAGTATGCGCAGTCCAAAAACCTTAAAGCAATGGTGTTTAAAGAAACTCGTATAGGCTATATAACATACAGGCTGGTTGAACTACATTATGCAAGAAACCCTAGACCAGACTCTCGGTTACAATTGATTTCCACTGATTGCTGATGACAATAATTAAC
Source organism: Anabas testudineus (assembly GCF_900324465.2). Taxonomy (NCBI): domain Eukaryota; kingdom Metazoa; phylum Chordata; class Actinopteri; order Anabantiformes; family Anabantidae; genus Anabas; species Anabas testudineus. The sequence continues at coordinate 9,584,323 of NC_046622.1, read as the reverse complement.
CTTGCACCTAATAACCCTGTGCACTGTGCTGATAGCTGGGGTTGAAGATATGGAAGACAACATATTACTTACATCTTGAAACATCTCTTAGTGCATAGAGATGCCTGTGCACAGTTCTTTTTTTACTTTTTTTTAAGTTAATAAAGCAAGCATGACTAAAAATATATACTTTTCATCACCTTTTCTGTTTTAAACATTTAGTTACAGAACCTGAGTGTGTTGTTAATGGGCTATTTTCTATTCTAAAGTGCTGATTTTTCCAAATACTTTACGTCTGTTTTATCTAACATTACTTACTTAATTATTGAAAATCTCAAAACACTAGGCAATCAATTGTACACGTGTGTGTTATAAGACATTATAATATCTGTATCTACCTTACACTGTATGTGTTGAACTAGAGACAACTCTGCACACTATAACTTTTCCTGTTCTTGAAATTACATGAAACCACGATGACAAAGTCCACTGGTGATAGGACAACAAACAACTGCATGGTACACACCACACTTTGACCTATTAATCATCGCACAAACACGAGCTACAAATTTTGTTATCCTCAAACGGAGATAAGTCTGTCTTCATGACCAGTTCCTTCCAGATTGCTGCACTGTGTGTTACTGTGCTAACGTGTGTGCATATTTGTTATCCTAATTTTATTGAGTGAATATTGATGGTAATTACGTTACAGAGGGTTGATTGCATCAAGCCACAGTCTTCTGTTTGCTCTTGTTTGTTTTTCTTGGCAGTCATTTGGGAGCACGGGGACTGTAAATAATGTGACTTTCCTCTCCAACATGCGCTTCTGACACAAATGCAAGAAAATACGTTTCTGGTGGGTCAACTTAAACCATTAAGCTTCAAAATTTATAAAAAATAAGTAAATAAAACACAACCCAGTACACACACCTTTACTTAGGCTAAATGCTGAAACACTTTATGTAGTATTCATCTTTTTCACAATTAATGAGGTATGAAAAAGATGAATAGGTGCCTGTCCTTCACTTTATTTCCCCTCTTTCAGCTCTCTTGTCTCGTCATTTAACATTAAAAAAAACCCTGCTTTTGATCTTATCATTCCTCTTTGTTAAATTCACACATCTTTCTTAATTTGACTATCTTTATCTTCAAAGCGAGTTGGCTTTTATTCGTATCTGCCTTTCATGTCTTCCACACGACCACAGGACAAATGAGAAGGGCCTTTATCAAGCAGACAAAAAAATGCTAACAGCTGTAAGATCAGTAAAATGTCCTGTTTTTCTAAGAAATCTCTGATTGAAATGGAGGATTATTTGTCTCTTTCTAAGAAATGTTTGTACTTCTGTAAAGGCTCCATGATAATGCATAGTGAATTTGAGACTGAGTGTGTCAGCATGTGTGCTAAGTGGTCAGCTCTTAGCAGGTGACCATTGAACTCTCAACCCAGTCTCTCTGCTGAGGGAGATGACTGGGGGGTGAGGTCCACCTCCACGGAGACACACAGCCCTCAAACCTCCACCCCCACATCCTCCCTACATGGACTCATCCCTCACTCGGGCACTATAAAAGTCTGCTCTTGCTGAAGTTATTCAGTCTCGTCAACTCCACCAGGTAAGACAAGCAACTTCTGTGGCTCTCACTGGGACTTGGGCTATAGGAGTGGGTCACCAGAAAAGAACTTTCTCTGCTGCCAGAGCGTGTTTTCTGCACCGAGTATGCTTTGAAAAAGCTGTAGATCCAAAAATAAGGCGGAAAGATAAATGATTTTTTAAAACTTGTAAATGTTTGCAACATTTAATTAATTGAAAGTTAAGGGTGGTGCTTTTGATTTTATGGAGATGGCGATATTCTATCTTCATTTTAAGGAAATGTGATAAGTAAAACTCTCTAAACTGAAGTGCATCTGAACTGATATTGTCCTAGTCTGTAGAGATGATTTACTACATCTATCATTGAGTCTTCCTGTAAAGTCTGGATCAGGTTTATATAGCAGTTCAGAGCTAATCAGCTTGAGCCGTCTCTCTAATCTACCTGGATTACAGGTCCTTTTAATAGACTACCATATGTTTAGCCTGAACACATTTGGGTAAATCCATCCCTTCGAAGGATGAGTGTGTGGCTCTAACAGTATGTAAAGGCATCCTTGCTTCTAAGCCTGCTTATCTGGCTGTGACATTGTTATAAGTGGAGGATTCAAGACTTATCTGATCAGTAGGTTTCCATTCACTAATAGGATTTGTTTTTAAGTTATTGACACTGATTTATCTGTAACACTGTCAATGATATTTGTCCATTGAATAATGAGTAACATTTGCTTCTTTCGCCACCCTAGACCACCATCATGAAATTTGTGGCTCTTGCTCTTGCCCTTCTGCTGGCTGTCGGTGAGTACTGATTATACAGTTCCTTACTAACTAAAAATAATAACCTGCATGTGCAGCTTTACTCAGCAAAAATATATGAAGTATGGTTTATATGATTTGAAACCATGTTTTCTGACTGTTTTCTGACTGTTTTCTGACACTAACCCCCATCTTCAGGCTCTCAGGCTGCTTCCCTGCAGGCTGATGCACCTTCCCAGCTGGCCCACTTCCGGGCCGCTGCCGATGTCTATCTGGATCAGGTGAAGGAAACTGCAAAGAGAGCTCTGAGCCATCTTGATGATGCTGAGTATGGCGAGCTCAAGTAAGGCTATGTTATTATGCTCACTGTAGAAAGTCAGTTGATAGTGTGGTTAATTTCTTAAGCGATTCTCTCTTTAGTCATCATGTACTCAATAATGTTCAATTTAACTCCAGCTAAAATCTCTCCCATCTCTGTTCTCTTACAGAAACAGGCTGAATCAGCGCCTGGATGACGCTCAAGCTCAGATTAAGGCTTTGCGGAATCGCGTCTCCCCCATCACAGATAGCGTTGTCAGTACCATTGCTGATGCCACCGCTGACTTCCGTGCCTCTGTCGCAAGTGATCTTGAGACCCTGAAAACCGAGCTTGAGCCCAAGCGTGCTAAGCTGAGGGAGGTCATCGAACAACACATTGAGGAATATCGTGCCCATTTGCAACCCATCATCAATGAGTACTATACCAAGCACACTGCTGAGATGGATGCTCTGAAGGCCAAGCTGGAGCCCGCACTGGAGGAGCTGCGTACCAAGGTGGCTACTAATGTGGAGGAGACCAAGGCCGCCCTGATGCCCATTTTGGAGGCTGTGCGTACCAAGGCAACTCATCGTCTGGAGAACCTGAAGGAGATGGTCACTCCCTATGTTGAGGAATACAAGGAGCAGGCGAAGCAGGCCTACAGCCAAGCACAAACCATCAACGCTGATGAGCTCAATGCGCTGAGGGAGAAGATCGCACCTTTAGTCGAGGATATCAAAACTAAGGTCTACGCTGTGTTCGAGGCCATTGCTGCTACCGTGACCAAAAGCTAAATCCTCTCTATCCCCTTTCCTGTAACTAACGTTATCTACCTGTCTATCCTAGATCTGTTCCATCTTTTCTCCATTCCCTCTCTCTTTACATGCACATACAGAACATCCCAAAATGAAGCCAGTGCCTAACTGATGCACTTCTTTGCAACAAAATGGCGGGACTCTTGCTCTCTCCCTCTCTCCCAAGCAAACACTTTATTTCCCGTGCACACGCTCAAGCACATGCAAACAGAGATATACATAGACACATGCATGAACACACAAATGCTTTACTCCATGGCCAACTGATCACATTTTGTGTAGGAAATGTATGTGAATTATCACCTGAAGCTCTGTGTAATGATACCTGTCTGACGAAAACTGTGCTTTGACGAAATACAGCTCAATAAACATCTGACTGTTTATACTATTTCTCTCTCTGACTCTGATTTGAACAGTTTACAATAAAGCCCTGATTACATAAAGAATATTGTCCATAAGCATCTTTAACTCACTGCAATCGATTAATTCAAATTTAGAAAATAGTTAAGTTCCTCTGATATATTAAAGTTTACAATGGAATTTAAAAGCAAAAATACCCTCTCATGAGCACAACAGCACACCTTCAGCTTTATGGTGAAATAAAGGTGTATATACTTGTCCTCAATACCACACGTACAGTATTTTCAGAGAGGTGGACATTATTAACATAATCAGTTCTACTCAAGACAGACATCCAATAACTAATAACTATAAGTGAGATATTCCTGCCTGTGGTCCTGCACGTTGTGATTAATGAGTTGTTTGAGGGTGCAAACTGGCCTATTGACAAACTTAACAGTTGTTGTGCTTTATTAGGGAAAAGCCCTCTTTTCTCTTTTGGATGCCTCAGGCTAAAACCCTTCAACACTGTCCCATCACAGAGCCACATGAGGATGTAGATGCAGACACACATCACAACCAAAATGCTTATAGCTTATATCATATCTTGTTTGTCTTATTTTGAGTGTTAAGAACTACCAGAAGGTCCTCATGTGACACACCGCCACTCAACTCATACACTGTATGAGCCAATGGCTTTATACAAGACAATGACAATCTATTGAAGAAAGCAACAATTAAAGTAAGTCCAGGACTGTCTCATTGTATCCCTGACAAGCTCTGATAAATAGATTTGTATTAATGTTGATGTTGCAATTACACAAAATCTAAAATGCAGACTATCATCAGTTTTTGGGAAAAACAAGTTATTTTGGAGTTAAAACTTTGCTCTTCGAAAATAGGTTGTGAATTATAAAAGCAAATGTTCTTGTCTTTGTCTGTCCACACCGAGTAACAATGGGCTGATTAGGATGTTATTAATGTGCTACTGATGGTCAAGACAAGTTCCCCTTAAGGCTTTAGGCTATAGATGCAGGCAACCTTTCAGAAAGGTTGTGTGTGTGTTTGTGTGTGTGTGTGTGCACACGCACATTTATGTATTCACAATACGTTGAGCTACTTGTATACGCGTTCAGCTGTGATTACTGCATGTCAGTGGCACCGTGAGTATTGTAATGGATGAGGTCAGCATGGAAGTCCCCAGTGAGAATCTCATGGTGTATAAAACCAGCTTGTTCCTGAACACAGCCACTCTAGCAATTGAGCATCTACAGCAGCACCTGGCATTGGACTGGGAGAAGGGTTTTGTCTTTAACTATTGCTGCGTAGGAAGATCGTGGGTTTGATTCCCCAACTGTGAATGTGATAACCGTGGTCAGAAGTGGAAGAGCAGAGTGAAGAACAGAGAAACACTAAATTCCTTTATATTACTCATCCTGAAGACATTTGAAGCATGGACGGTAAGTGTTGTGCATGTTGTGATTAAAACTATCTAGGCTTGATATAGTACAAATGTATGATTCTACAAAACAAACAAATAACAAACACACCTCTTCTCTACTCTCTTCAGGTCCTCAGCTGTCTCAGAACTGTGATCTATCTCTTCCCTGCTGTGCAGAAGGAGGGGCACAGTTGAGCGACAAGGCCCCCCAAGTCAGTGGGGTCAGAGTTCAGCTGGAGATGCAAGCACTTTGGCTGCAATTTGACCAGCTGGGCACAGAGATGATTGTTACAAAAGCTGGCAGGTGACAATAAAATATATTTGTCAACAACTTATATTGCATTTCTCAGTTGTCCTCCTTCTTCAGTTTATCTTCCTACATCATGTTCATTAATATGTTCACATACGGCAGGAGGATGTTTCCAACGTTCCAGGTGAGAATATCCGGGATGGATCCTGCAGCTGAATATGTCCTGCTTATGGACTTCATTCCTGTTGACAATGAAAGATACAGGTGAGGCACAGAGTGAGGAGTAGCAGAGCTTATTTGTTATTAGTTTTAGTATGTCCACCATGTTATTCAAGCCCAGGATTGCCACCTTGTCACATAGCTCCGCACTAGTTGCCCCTTGCCCCATTAGAAGTAATATTTTACTATTGTCTGTGTGTGTCAGATATGCGTTCCACAGCTCATCCTGGTTGGTGGCAGGCCGAGCAGATGTTGCAGCCCCAAGCAGGATGCATTTCCACCCAGACTCACCTGCCCGTGGAGCTCAGTGGATGAAGCAGACTGTGTCATTTGATACTCTCAAGCTCACCAACAACCTGCTGGATGACAACGGACATGTTAGTCAATGTCTTTAATTAATATGCATAATATCCTCTGCATGCTTTTAAGAGCAGCAAAATAGCACAGAACCTAAGAAACAAATGCATTGTTTTGATTTCCAATGAACACTAAAGGCATAAAGAGAAATATCTCTTGTTGACTTGCTCATTGCGTTTTTTCTCTTTTGTTCTTGTCAGATGATATTAAACTCCATGCACCGCTACCAGCCGCGCTTTCATGTGGTTTACGTGGATCCAGCACCTAACAGCCACTTAAATGCATACAGAAATTTCAGCTCTTTCTCGTTCCCAGAGACACGCTTCATGGCTGTCACAGCCTATCAGAACCACAGGGTAGGAAATCCAGGATAAACTAAAGAATTAGCTGGTATATCTAATATAGTATTAAGGAGCATCATCAATGCTATTTATATACTTTAGTGTTTAACTTTGTGTAATTTATTTCACCCCCTTACCCTTTTTTTCGCAGATAACTCAACTAAAAATTGCAAGCAACCCTTTTGCTAAAGGCTTCCGGACTACAGACCCCCAGGATTGGTAAGTAGGAATCTGTCACTCAGTCAGTGGGAATATAGTTTTTACGGATTAAGAAACACATATTTCCCTGAACAGCTCAGTTTAAATCATGAGTAGATACACAGTGTTTCTTTAATCTGTTTTTTAGTGGGTGAACATCGATAGGGCAGCACTCTCGATGATAGCTAAACTTTGACCTTTGAATGTAAAGGAGGTTCATGGCAGACTGTGAGGGTCATGATTATAATACACCTCATCTACCGTACTTATGTGATACAGTAACTGTATGGAGTAAATACTGACCTGTTTATGTTTATGTAGGGTGGGTAATTCTAGGCCCCTGACGGTGTGGTGTCCACCAGAGGGCAGAGCTGAACCCCTGACCACCAAACCTGAGGAAGAGAGAAGTAAGGATTCAAAGAGTGCAAAAAGTGAGTTTAAAGCTGCAACAACTCAACATAATTGATCCTGTTCAGTACAAAGTAATATGTTAATATTGTTTTCATACACAATTCTGACACATGAGTTGCTTGTCCTTTTAAATTTAATATTTAAAATATGAGATCTGATTATTTAAATGAATACTGTGATAATAACTTAGGTTTAATTGGCAAAGCATTGTATTCATTTCATCCAAATTCTAATTAATTACACAATTTTGATCTGCACACTTAGGATCTGAGGATCCTGCCTCGTTGTTGGTGGAACAGTGTGGACTATTTTACCACTATAAGGACACAGTGGGACTCACCGTGGAGAGGAAAGATGAGGACACCTTGTTAGTACCTGCTTCCTTTCTCCCGCTCCCTTCATACTGGGATTGTGAAGGATCATCTCAAGTGAGAGACAATCTAACATAGGGAAAAGGATCCAGTAACAGTGATGTTAACTAGAGTAGATTTGCTTTCTATTTTCATATTATATAACTTTACTGTGTGTAAGTCATCATTTCTGGTCCCCCACATCAAATGGTACTCTACAATAGGAGCAAAACAACAATATTACAGCTATAGGAAAAACACAGAAATCCCTGCTCATGCATAGCTTAGTACACTTGGTATTTTCACCCTATATAATTGGTGCACTGGCAATGTATCTGTATATTACATGAAATAATAAAATGACATCCTGATATTTTGGTCTCAGTTTTGTTTTCTAGATTTCTACTTTATTACATGTTTAGAAAAGGCAAATAAAAAATAATACATGAATAGATAAATAAGCTGAGCATGGATTTGACATGAATCTAAATAAGCTTCCTTTAGAAAATAATTCAGCACTATAACATTGGGCACTGAGTTTGTTGTATTGTCACTGATGGAGGAGTGGAATGGTTAGTCATAAATAGGCCACAGTAATAGCAATATTTTAACATTAATATTGAATATTTAAACAAAAACTGCAACAAATATTTAACATGGGGTTCACTAAGGGATAATTAGGCCACTAAGACAAACACCCTTCATTTGATGATCGTAGTCTGTGTTCTCCTCTAACTGAAGAGATGCTGCTTGATTTTATTTCTCTAGTTGAGGCTCTTATTTTGACAGCGCTCACAGGAAGTCGTCCGCTGCCTTGACGGTGGTGATGCTCGCACCCCGTCAGCTCTGAAGGATGCGGCGGGGTGGATGGAGGAGGAGGAGGTGAAAGACTGGAAGGCGGAGAACGGCATGAACGGGTCGAGTGAGGGGCAGGATGCGGATTACGGTAGCCCGCCGGACAGCCTACCACACGACGACGGCATCGGTCGTTTGACATGAGGGTGGCCGGAGAAAACGCCACAGGCCTGCGGTTTGTTGATCCACGCAAAGGGAGAGCCTGTGATTTACCCGTCGCCTCAAATCAAGTGTGACACCGAGGGGATCATTCGATTTCCAGCGTGTGTCATTCTGTATTTCTACGTTCGTGTGTCGTGTGTGTGAACTAGCTTTAGAAGACAGAGTCAGAAAAGCGCAGTGGCCCCGTCCCTTCTCCGCTGTCTGTCGCTCAGCTCGCCATCATGGCTTCAACCGTCGCTCTCGCATCATCGCCGCCTGATCTCCTCCGCTCCGCCGCCGCCGCCGCAGACCGGAGGTCAGACTGAAGGGGGAGCAGAGAGAGTCCAAACCAGACACACGAACCGCACCACACCGGGCTTCGACATGGACGCGGCGACGCTCGGGCCCCGCTGGTTGACGGCTGTGTTTTTATGGACCGCCGTGTGTTGGAGCAGCGGCGCGCGCTCCGCTCTGCCGGACGCCTCGGGCCTGCCCGTAGCCATCCGCGTGCCACTGCGGCAAGGCGCTCGCGCTGAGCCGCCGCCGCCGCCGCCGCTGCCGCACGCCGCGTCCTCCGCTTCCTGGAGACGCGGGCGCGGCGAAGCGCGCAGGCGGAGAGCGGCGGCCACCGGAGGAGTCAGCTTTGTGGACATGATCGATAACCTGCGGGGGAAGTCCGGACAGGGCTACTACGTGGAGATGGCCGTGGGCTCTCCACCGCAGAAGGTTAATGTTTGCTTTGGTTATGGTGTCACTCATAAGGGCATCTGTAGGAGTGGTGCAATCTAGTTAAATCCATTAAAACCAGAGGCACAAAGACAAATCTTACATGACTTTTAGATTCAGGCAGCAGGCTGGTCAGTGTTAGTCTGTGATGAGTGTGGCAGATGCAAAGTGCAATTTCCATCTTAGCTGAATTTAATAAGCTTTATTGACGGGAAAGTTGGATTAAACACCGGGTGTGGTTAATATTTATCCAGTATTCTTTATCAATATGAAAGTATGAGGCTGAATAAACAACATGGCCAACGCATTAACATGAAACACAGGTTATTTTACCTGTATTGTTTTTTATTTGTGCACATATCTCTCACATTTATAAAAACAGTTCATCTTATTTGTACAGCGTACATACACACTCTTAAGGTCTCTTGTGTCTTGCACAAGGATTTTTAAAATTAAAATCAGTTTAGGGGAAAGTACTTCAAATATACAATCTGGTTTGTCTAACTCTGTTGATGGCTCTGTGGTGACAGATGGCCCCGACTGTGTGTGTTTGTGTGAAAGTGAGAGAAGGGGCCGAATGATACAGACAGATAATGGCACCATTAATAGTGCAGAGTGAGGAGTGCCAGCTGGGTGCAGCTGCGGTGTACAGGCTGGCACACAAAGGGCAATGGATGGAGGCGAAGAAAAAGTGATGAGGTGGTAGAAGAGGAGAAGCAGCAGAAAGAGAAGGTGACAGAGAGTGAAAGAGAAATAAATGAATGGCAGGAGAGAGAGGAGGGTGGCGAGGGGTATGGACTGAATGGTAACAAGCAAACAGTGTGTAAGAGAGGAAGACAGAAACTAAATGTATGTGACAGAGGGAAGACGTGAGTTTTCAGGAAAGAAAAAGAAAGGTGATAAGTGGAGGTGTCATTCTACCACTGGGAGACACTGATGCTTCCCACAGTGAGACAGTGAGAAACACAGTAAGAGAGAGAGAGATCGATCTGTCCGGTGGAGGCCAATCAGCACAGACAGACAACACACTGTTTGTTGGCTAAAGTGAATGTCCTTCAGCGAGTGATCAATCATTCACCTTCTCTAATAAAGTATAGTAGAAAAAAAAATAGATTTGAGCTACTGATCAAAGAGAATTCAGCGTTATTTGATTCTTATCTTGAACACAATGTGAACCCAAACCATCCATGTATTAAATGCTGAATTAGGTACCTAGACATAGGGCACTTTAATTCTCACACCAGGACTAAATAATCTTGGGCCCAGCACCTTGGGACATTTTCTACACATTTTTCTTTTGAACTGCATGCAAAGAAATTTTTATAGATTTCTATATTAGTATCTAAAGTATTTCTGATGTCATATCCTTTGTACTGAACACTAAAATGTGTATATCAACAGAATGCAAAAGCCAAGTGCTGGTCATTTGTTAAAAAAAATCACAGTTAAGAGCTATATAAGTTCCGAACTATATTCATAATAAACTAATAGGCTATTTCCAGGCCCTTAATGATCCATACAACATCATGAATCAAATTATCTAACTGCCTTTAATGCTTTGATAGTTCCTTCATCCAAGGAAAGCTTAATGTAAATAAATAAATGAATCCGTACAGTACATAAAACAGATTAAGAGCAGCATTAGGTCAGAGTGCTATGCAATCCAGTGGTTCAGCAAGGGCAACGTGAATTAAATTAATTAATAAGTGATAGGTTTCCTTACATTGAACTGGACATGCTTTGTAGGTGCAGGTTTGCAGAAATAACCTCAAGTAATTTACAGTAACTTTCAAACACTGTATGTTGCTTCCTGTTCTGGTAACCACTAGATGATTTCTCTTCCATAGTGAAGGGGGAAGGGCAAATATAATTGCTGGAATAGAAAGACACTCTGCCAAGGAGGACAGGAAAGCTGAGAGAGGGAGACGGGAAAGACATGAGGTTTCATGTGTGTCAGGATGAAGCCTGTAGTGTGTGTGTATATTTTTTGTAACTTTGCGCATTGTTGTGTCCAGAATCAGGTGACTCACAATGGGTGTGTGAGCGTGTGTGTGTGTGTGTGTGTGTGTGTGTGTGTGTGTGTGTGCACCCTCGTGAAGTAACATCTGTCCTCAGCAAATTTCTCTCCAAGATAAGCGAACAGTGTGAGTGTATGTGTGCACGTACATTATAGTATTGTTGCTGACATTAATTGGGTTTGTAGAGACAGTATTTACTGTATATGGCTTGTGTGTGTATAGCGTTGATACAGATGTGGTGTGTTTTTAATGGGCAAAGACAGTATTTATTGTGGTAGTATTTATCAGCTCTTAAGACAGTAGCACGTCTGTGGATATTTAAAGAGCCAATCAATTATTGATGCGCTCACTATGGCTGCCCAGCTCTTCATCTGTTTGGATGTTTCTATGCACATTTTTTTCTGTCATCATCATGCATACTGCCATTATATACGCATACTTTACTATAACTGTGTTAAATAATCTTAAAATTTGAATAAAACCTAGAAGCACATCAGTAGTCAGAATGAAAACGTTCTCAGTGACACAGGATTATATTTACTCCATCCATAGTGAATTGAGTGATGCAGCAGTGAAACAGAAATGGTTATTAATAAAAAGTATTTGTGATATACAGTAGTTTAAGTGTAAAGTATTTATAACTAGATCCATTAAGTGTAGTCTATTTCTGTCTTCATTGCCAGCTGGGATTGTGCTCCATTCACCAACTTTTTTGTTTTGACTGCAAAATATGATACTCACAAAGAGATGCAGACTGGAGCGAAGGAGATGTGAAAGAGGGGAGTAGAATGGGCAACATGAGACGAGCGACGGGTTAGAGTGGAGACACTGGGGAGGCAGAGGACATTTAGGGCAACAGGAAACAGCACAGGGCTCTACATAGGAAAGATAAATAGATAGGTGCTGACTTAGCTGACTTCTTATTGTAGTAGAGCATCATTAGTATACAGAAGTAAAGACATCAATGGCAGGGAAATTTGTTTTTGCTATGACTGTCTCCAAGGATGCCAAGATACAGATTTAACTTGCCCTTTAGAGAGTGAATATGATCAATTCCTTAATGTAACCCAAGTGTCAGTTTTACAAATGTATTGATTTCTGCAAAATGCACACAGCAGTATATTTATATTTAATAAATTGCTCTCTATCTCCTATTCTCTTCCTTTCTCATTAGTTGAACATCCTGGTGGATACAGGAAGCAGTAATTTTGCTGTTGGAGCAGCTGCTCATCCGTTCCTTCGCAGATACTACCATCGCTCACTGTAAGTAGAGAAACAGTCAGAGGTCAGCTACAAAAACTGTAAATGGAGCTTTGTAAATGCAGCATTTCAGATTGTTTATGTAACCACAACTCAAACTCTTTTTAAGGCCTTTCTCTCTGTTTTCTTTTCTGTTTTGTTTAAATATCCATTCACAGCTCCAGCTCGTACCGTGACCTTGGAAGGAGTGTGTATGTTCCCTACACCCAGGGTCGCTGGGAAGGTGAGCTGGGCACTGACCTAGTCTCTGTCCCACATGGCCCCAATGCCACGCTACGAGCTAACATCGCAGCAATCACCCAGTCGGATCGCTTCTTCATCAATGGATCCAACTGGGAGGGAATCCTGGGACTGGCATACGCTGATATTGCCCGAGTAGGATATCAGTTGTCTTTAAATGAATTATATTGTTTCAGTTTATTTGTTTCCTACTGCACAGGTTATTTTGACACATTAGCACTCTAGTTGGCAAATCATTAGATGTCAATATTAATAGGATGGGTATATTTTTATATTACATCTTGCCTCCAGTAATATTACGTGACACACTTATTTAGTATTTACAGTAAAGTGTGAAATATTAATATTGAATCCTCTATATAGAGGAATGTGGGAGCGAGAGAAGAGGAGGCAGAGAGCTAAATATTACATTTTAGATCAATAGTTAGCTTTTTCCCAAAAGGGAAAGGACACTGTAGCAAGTTGTCAGTGAATAAGCTTTTGAGAATGTCACTGAGGAAATTACATTTTAATTTTATTTATTACTTGTTTTAAAAATATGATTCTTTATGTGTCAGGAGTAATAATTGTTACAGAGCTTGTTTGGTACCTGACTTTTCTCTGGTACCTCTAACATCATCAAATGTAATATTCTGCCAGTGTTCTTTACTTAGAGTTGTTAAAACTATATAAATTGGTACTCCCAGATATTTAAGTCTTAAATTCCAGCCCTCTTGAATTTGTAAGGGTGCTGAGGAGGCCATGGTGTAACTGAATCTGTGGATGGTCAAGAGATATGTTATTTGTATAAGGCATACTTTTTTACTGCACCTATTTCTGGGAGAAGTTATTTTTGTACATTTTGTTAACACTGAAGCAGAGATGAGTTGGATGAAACCTCATATGACATCAGGTATACTCATGCGTATGAGTAGGAGTAGAGTTTACTCTCTTAAAAATTTATAGCTGATGGCTAAAAACAGCAGCTTGGTTTGGCCAGATGTTCAGCTATTCTACCTTTCTCTGTCTCCCCAGCCTGACGAGACATTGGAGCCTTTCTTTGACTCTCTGGTTCGCCAGACTCCAGTCCCCAACCTCTTCTCTCTCCAGTTGTGTGGAGCCGGCTTCACCCAAAACTACTCATTGGGCAGTGCTACTGTTGGTGGCAGCATGGTGAGACAAACAAAAACACACACAAATCATGTAATATTAGATTTGGGGCCACTATTGGGTAATATTTACCTCTGTACTCTCAGATCATTGGAGGAGTGGACCCATCGCTGTATGTAGGAGAGCTCTGGTACACTCCTATTCGAAGGGAATGGTACTATGAAGTCATTATTGTACGTATTGAGGTGAATGGACAAGATCTCAACATGGACTGTAAAGAGGTGAGAGCTGATGGGTAGACAACACAATAATTATGGTTATTATTATGGTTATGGTTATGGCTGTGACTGTTTATTGTCCTTTTACAGTACAACTATGACAAGAGCATTGTGGACAGTGGCACTACCAACCTTCGGCTGCCTAGAAAAGTCTTCCAGGCTGCAGTTAAGGCTATTGAAGCAGCCTCTTCGGTCAGTATTTTGTATGCAGATACCTTTATACCCAAATCCCTCATACTGGCCTAACTTCCAAACCTTTCAGGTGTAGGAAGGGTTGATATTGGGGAAGGCAGCTATTTTTATTTTAATATGACAACTGCAGTAATTGTGAAGCACAATTCCTGTCTAATTTCTGTGTATGAATAATAAAATGAAAGTGTATTCTCTGGTCCACCAACCGCAAGTAAATATAATTCTGCATTCTTATTCTTACTGAGGTGGATGAGTTTCCTCTTTTATTTCTCTTAACGTAACATGAAGGAGTGATTGTCCTCTTGATCTTTATTTCAGACAGAACAGTTTCCCTCTGGGTTCTGGCTGGGGGAGCAGCTGGTATGTTGGCAGGCCGGCACCACACCGTGGCACATCTTCCCAGTCATCTCCCTCTACCTGATGAGTGAAAACCGCAACCAGTCCTTCAGAATCTCTATCCTGCCTCAGGTAATACACGGAATCTCATATTGCATATGAACATGGTTACATAAATCAGGAGTTTAAATATGTTTTGTCAGGAATTGACTTTGTGAAAAGCCTGAAATGTCCAGATAATCAGTAGTTCAGTAGTAGGATCAGTAATAATTTAGCATGGTTTTCCAATATGAAAATTTAATCGTTACTGTACAGCAAAGTTACATATGGTACAGTGTATTACGTACATCTGTAAGTCTGTGGTTTGAGCTTATTTCACTGATAACCTTTAATAAATGGATTTTTCATTTTCCTGTCTACTCCTACAGATAGTTCACCTAACCCTTAGCTTTACATAGACAAAAGTCTGACTTTGTAGCATAAGGAAAGAAATAATGACCGCATTTAAAAGGTTTTAAATGGTACACAGATACAGAAAGACCTTGGTGGTGATGGAATGAAAACGATTTGAAGATTTTAAAGCAAGGTTTAGTACTATAATCCTGTGGGAGGTATGTGACCTATATGCTGTTGTCTTGAGTGAACTTTGTACTTTATTTGACCTCTGTTTTAATTTCTATAGCACATAGAACATTAAAATTCAGCCATCCATTATCCTAACCACTTTTCCTGTTAAGCGTTATGGTACTGGAGTCAATCCCAGCTGTGACTGGGTGAGAGGCGGGGTACACCCTGGATAAATAGGTAGTCTATTATAGGGCTGACAGACAACCATTCACCCTAAAATTCACACCTATGGGCAATTTAAAGTAACTGCATGTCTTTGGACTGTGGGAGAAAGCTGAAGAACTTCACACAAAAAGACCCCCAGCCGACCAGTTTACAATCTATACAGGTTCTACCTATACAGGAACCCCTGAGGACTTTAAGAGAGAAACTGATCAAAGCCTGGCTGACTATAATAATATAAGAATATACATTTTTAAAATAAAAACATACCTTTAATGTCATTATTAGGATGACAAAGCTCTTATATGTGGTAAATAGAACATTTTACATTGAAAAATACACTTGTCAGTCGTCTATGGTGGACAAACTATGTGCCAGCATAGTATCATTTGCATTAGGATTTAATTCTATCGCTGAACACAGTACAACACAGAAAAAAACATTGACCTAACGTTTTACCTGTGATTGCAGTTTGCTGGCCCATTTATTTGTGAGACAAAATAAAGGGCATTTCCCATCCTTATTTTCCAGTAAGTTATTAACCTTGACTGCATTTACATGAACTTCAGTAAGCAGATTACTGAAAAACAAGAAGGAAAGCAAGGGAACATAATGCATATTGATATTACAAATCAAAACATACAAATCTTAATAAATAAATAACCAAAGTGCTTTCTTTTGTAGGATTTTACAGAAATACCCATGTGTCTGTGGAATACTGCAATCTAAAAAGTAGATAAGCTTACACAATGAGGATACTTTTACTGCTTCCTTTTTTGTTTGAGATCTAACACCTCTGTTTAAACTTTTTCTTTTTCTGTTTCTATTCAGCAATACCTGCGGCCAGTAGAAGATGTGGCATCTGCCCAGGAAGACTGCTATAAATTTGCTGTGTCCCAGTCTAGCACCGGGACTGTGATGGGGGCCGTCATCATGGAGGGTTTCTATGTGGTCTTTGACCGTGAGAAGAAACGAATCGGCTTTGCTGTCAGCACCTGCCATGGTGAGAATGAGAGGGAGGAGTGATGATGAGAGAGGGGACAGTGAGCTTAGGTTGTTAGTGTAAAAAGAAATCAATGCAGAAGAATACTTTGCATGAAAGATAAAGATGCAGGAGAAGTCTTGAGGATGTCTCACTCAAAACCTAAACTTATTTATAGTGATACTGTTCATTAGATTTTATTGTAACTGAAATGAAATCCCACTCTCCCATTTGCAGTGCACGATGAATTCCGCACAGCATCTGTGGAGGGCCCATTCCATGGTGTTGACCTGGAAGATTGCGGCTACAACATCCCCCAGACAGACGAGTCCACTCTCATGACCATCGCCTACATCATGGCGGGAATCTGCGCTCTCTTCATGCTTCCGCTGTGTCTCATGGTGTGCCAGTGGCGCTTCGCCCGCTGCCTACACCCTCACGGAGACTTTGCTGATGACATATCTCTCTTAAAGTGAACAGGAAAACGAAGGAGACATATTGAGTCGTAGAGACAAACACTTGAAACACAGGAAAGAGATAGATGTGGTAAACAATATGTACAATGTTACACAATGTTGGTGCTGCTGAAAGGGAGCTTTCAAAATATTTTTCAGGAATATAAAAAGTATAGAAAATGCTGACATACAGTGAATATAGAAGGAGGACTGCTGCCATTAAATTGGAAAGCATGTGAGGATATCTAGCGTCATTACTAACCTGAGGGACAACTGAGAAACTGGCTGATGACAGTATCATCAGTGTCAACATGCCTGTTTAAGCTACCTACGCAGGCCAGGTCAAATCTTAATCTTTGTTATAAATAGTGTATAACTAGACCACAGAGAATGACCTCTCTGATTGGGGATTTGGAGAGAGCAAACAGATAATTAACAAACATGCCTAAAGAAAAAAACTCTATTTGGATGTGAAGATGTGGAGCCATCATGTTATTGGCTGTGGTTTGCTATGGTATGATTTCAATGTATGTGGTTAGGTGTGTATTTATAGATCTTCTGTTTGTGGCTTTTGAGTGAATGAAACAAGTTTGATATGTGTGAGCATGCCAGTATGTGTGCACAGCTGTACTATAAGTGAGGAGTATTCAGAAAGATTTCATGCAAATGAAGATGAAACTTATGAAAATGACGAATAATACTAGCATCTCTGAAATTATACTATTTTGCAAATGCCAGCAAAGAATTCTGCAATGCATCTTAAGTAAGCTTAAAGAGGTTAATTTGATTAAATAACCAGATTGTAACAGAACCTGCGGTACAAAATCAGTTTCGCTCAGTGTGAAACTGAGACCACTGAACACAATATCAGATGTCACTTTTCTTCTCTTTTGTACATAATATTTGTGCATTCCAGATCATCTACTTTCAGGCAAACACACATACACACCAAACACACATCGCCTGTCCTACTTCTGCACTAGCTTATCTGATGATTTGCAAATGGAACACGCATTACATGTTGACAAACCAAGACTTAATAGGGCTTCTTTCACGAACACACAAAGAGCCTAACTCATCACATCTTTCAAAGGGGACCATATATGCTTGGACAAGGCAACCAGCCCAAAGTATATTATGCACTAAAGAACACCACATATGTCTACAAAGGACAGTTTATATTGTCTCTCAGCAAGCTGTAAATAATAAACTCAGAAATGTATATTTATCTGTCAGGCGCTGGCAGCACTGTTGACCCAATAAAGTACTTATTGTAACTGTAAAATGTGATGTGAATGATTCCTTTTCACAAACATTACTCAGTAAAACATTATATGTAGCCTTCAATATCAGGTTTAAAGTTGGTCACTCAATAAAAAAATGGAATAAATGAATAATGAAACATTTACAAGGATTCAAAGCTTTGCTCCTTAAATTTTGTTTTCATCTTCTGGGAATGTAAATATATAGTCTGAATGCCAAAGGCAGAAGCAGAGTTATATGCTGTAAAATTAAATTACTGATGGTACTGATAAAGCTGTTTGAAAGGTTTTCAGGTTTAACCATTTAATCAAGTGATAAAAGCTTTAACAGTGGCTTTTAACATATTTTCTTTTATTACATATTTCTAATGTGAAATTTTAAAAACTAACCTTGTCCAAACCGACAAGGTTAGTTTAAGATGACTAAAGTTTAACATGTCCGAAAACTCAAAAACATTGATCTGTGTACTTGAAGAACACATTACAAAAGAGAAACAATGGTCATAGTCAAGTCAAGGAAGTAGCAGCATCAATAGTACCCATATTCCGTACTCAATTAAAAATTGAGGTATTTGCCTAAAACATACCCCACTTAAAGCAAAAGGACCACTTCCAATTCACTACTGAAGCTGAGGTACTAAGCACATATTTTGAAGTTTCCTTGTACAAAATTACAGGTACTCCACAAAGAATGTATTTTAAATTCAATTTAACATTGTGCATCCATTGACAATATCAACTAGTACTGCTCTAGTCCAGATTTGTTTGTCAAACGTTGAAAGATGAAAAATATGGCAACAAAATACTCAAAAAAACAAAAAAAACAGGACACAGCTGCTAATAGTGGACACAGTTTTGACAACTGTATGTATGTTTTTACTACCAGAGGGTTAATTCTTAATAAAACATAATTATTAATTGTTTGATTTTATTATGTATTAGGAACCTGAACCAGCAATCTAGAACTGTGTAGTAAATGGAGGCTAACTCTAACCCTAAAATGAACAATATCTACCTCTATGGTCTCCCCTAACGTTACAGCAGACCTACCTTAAAAAAGTAAATGTACTTAGTTACCACCTCTGAGCAGTAGTACTACAGTTTTATAAGACACTAATGACAGTAAACAGTCTCTACTACACAGATACTTCATCTGTACGCTGTTTTACGTCTCAACCAATCACGGAGCACGTACGACTCTGCGTAACAACTGAATGACGTAATACGTTCGGGTTGTTGCTTGTAGGTTACGGAAGTAAAATGACAACCTAGAAATTGTTCATATATTTCACAAGGAACAGATGAGAAAAACGAACTCGGTGGAGCGGTGAGTTAAAACTGTATTGCCCATATAATCTGCCATGGCTACTATTCGTGTGTTAGGGTTATTTCACATACAAACAGCGATCTCAATTGTTGGCGTCAGGACAGCTAACGTAGCATTTGTTACAAAGCTATGACAACAACAACGACGTTTCGCGTCTTTCAGTTATGTTTTTTTCTGAGTTTATTTGTTTGTCTTTTTTCATAGTTGTTAATGTGTTTTATTATTGTTCTGTCGACTGTCACGGCGACAGTAATTACTGGCTGCCCAAGTAGCACGCTGGGGTGCTGGTGAACGTTAAACAAAAAGTGAGTAATCAGCTAAATTGGGCTAGCTAACGTTAGCTGATAATGTATCCAGCGTGTTTGATCAAAACAAAAACATCAGCTCTTAAAACCTGATGCTGAAAGCAGCGAAATATAGAGGTGGATATAGTAAATGTGTCTTATAACGTGGCGAGAACCAGATATTTAGCTACAGAGCAGCTGACAGGTGTTTGTGTTTTCCTAGGTTAACAAGCTATTTGCACTTACTTGCTCCTGGGTAAGATTAATGCTACCATGTAAACTGTTTTAAATTCTGTCTCTTTACTGTCTGTTGGACAGTTTTCTGGCTGGACATCTAAATGACCTAATAGTAATCCTTTTGGCTCTTGAGTACTTGAGTCTGTTTACCCTTAACCCTACCTTATGTGAAGACTGCACTGTACTGACTAGCAAAAGCATTCTCTTGGTAACCTCTGACTGTTTGGCCCAATTCGTCCAATACTCTAGATAAATATGTGTTTAATTAAATTAAAATCTTGTTTAATTGAAACACCAGGTAGGCTACTGCAAGTGTGTATGGACTTTTCACCTTTTTCATGTCAAAACATAGTAGGATTCCCATTGCTAATGGAGTAGCATTCATATGTAAAAGCATCTTCACAGTAGTCAGTGCAGAGACTTTGATTTAATCACAATGTGTTAAACAAATGTTCTGTAGTCACAGTGCACTGAACTGGCATCCAGTTAGTCTAAAGCTGCGAATCTAGCACGTGGCCTCTAAATGCAGCACACAGTTGAGAAGCAACCAACCCTTCATTCTCGGTATGTCCTCACTATTAACAAGACCTTCTTTTCTCCCTGTCTTTGTCTGACATCCAGATTGCTGTTCAGATGAGGAGGGCTTGCCTGGTTCACCCTGTGTGTCACCACCCTCCGTTGCCATGACAGCATCCTATTTTCCCACATTTCTTTTCCTCCTTTTTCTGTCCTCCTTTACTTTCTTGCTTGTGCTCTTTCTACCTTCTGTTGCCTTATTAAATCCCTTTTCTTCATCCTCTCTTTCCTCATCTTGGCCTTCGCCATCCTGCGGTCCAAGTCAGTCCTGGGCTGTTCGGCTCCACACTGGCCCACATCACAAGCATGATGATGATGATGATGAATACAGTTCTGCGCACCTGGATGTTATAGCCAACCAGGTACACTTTTATAGATAGGTCTGATAGTCTTCTGCCATTTTTGTTTGACTATTGCGTGGTGCACAGTGTCAATATTTTACAGATTTTTATAAAGATATTGTTTTCCCTAGTTATCATCAATATTTTCTCCACCCCAGGTAGCAGAGCAGGCAGGTCTGCAGAACCAGGGCCAAATTGGACACCTTGAAGGCCACTACTTGTTTTGTTCTGCAAAGCCTGATGTTAAATCGGTGGAAAGTATCTGGGAAAAAAGTGTCCAGCCAGGAGATGTTCTTGCAGCCCACCCTCATGTTCTATGGTACTCCCAGGAGAGATTACTTAGCCGCTCAAAGAGATCAATGGCCTTTAACGACCCCCGCTACCCCAGACAGTGGCACCTGGTAAGGATGTAGCTTTGTTATTATTACTATCCTCACTCGCTAATAGTGGTATAGGATTATAATTAAATAACTTTTACAGACAAAGTCATCAGTGTGCATTATGTCTTGCAGTTAATACCTAAACATAGATTTTGAGAAGCCATTTAGATATTACCTCACGTGTGCTCACTACGTGTTACTATTCTAATCTTTATTTGCATACAGAATTGTGTACATAAATGCCTATGTTGTATTGTGATATGCGTGTGAAAGTTGTGCTGGTTTATCATCTTCTGAACTGGTATTACTCGTTCCTTACTTCTTAAGCAGTTAAACACACAAGTACAAGTCACCAAGTAGATGACTCACTTAAAAATATAGTTGTCCAAAGTAAGACTATATTTAATATGGTAGTCAGTCAATCGTTCTAGTTATAGCTGACGTAATCTTAGGTCTTGGTTGTACAGTGTTGGGTTTTATAGGTACAAACACATAAGGCAACTTGAGTAAATTGTGTAAAGGCCAGGGAAGCCTGTATTCATTCCTCCTTTCCTTCACAGTGTACTGCATTTTTCAACTACTTATTTGCCCAGCCTCATTACATGACCTCAGCATTACTTTTTTTGCAGCACAATCACATCAATACAGGTATGGATATCAATGTGACCGGGCTGTGGGAACGCAACATTACAGGACGAGGAGTCACTGTGGTGGTGGTAGATGATGGGCTAGAACACACCCACCAGGATATTCAGTCCAACTATGTAAGTCAGTGCTAACATATACTCCTTTAATTCTCAGGTGCCTCTTATAACATGTAGAGAAAGATATTCCAGCTATATAAACAGCCTCAAGTTTATGACATCAACAACCAGAAGAAATATTAAGTAGTTGTGTGAATTGTACCTGGATTTTCTTATTCAATGTTTGGGTTTACTCTCAGAGTCCAGAGGGCAGCTACGACTTGAATTCCAATGACCCAGATCCCATGCCTCACCCAGACATTCACAGTGACAACCACCATGGGACACGTTGCGCTGGAGAGATTGCAGCTGTTCCAAACAACAGTGTCTGTGCTGTGGGTGTTGCCTATGGCAGCAAGGTTGCAGGTACAGACAAGAAAATGTAATGTGTCACTTTGGAGGTTCCAGAATGAATTCCTTCTGACATAGAGGCTGAGACAGTGGTTACATATATGGATCAAAACAGCCCTTGCTTCTTCTGTTTATTAGGTATCAGAGTTCTGGATGGCCCTCTGACAGACAGCCTTGAAGCCATAGCCTTTAACAAACACTACCAGATCAATGACATCTACAGCTGCAGGTAACAAGCATGTCTCTTTTCTATTAGCTATTTCCATTAGCAAAGTAGCTTTTATGATATGTCACAAGCATTTATGTGTGTTAATATTTGTTTCTCTAAGCATACCTTTCTTTGATATCCTTTATTTAACAGATTTTAAAGATTTTTGATTTAATGTCTGCACTTCCTATGAAAAAATTACAATATTTGTTTCCTATTGGGAAAGTATCTTTTGGATTCTGATTTAAACTGTTGTTATTTCTAGTTGGGGTCCTGATGACGATGGACGCACTGTAGATGGACCACATCCCCTGGGCAAGGTGAGAACAGTTTTTTGCAGCATTGTTTATGACCTGTAGAGGGCAGTAAACTGTAACAGATCAGTTGCAGCTGAGCAGACATGAAAAATAATATAATCTGTATAAGATTATGAAATAATCTGTATAGTGATTTAACTTTTTTTTTCCTCTCACTTACCACAGGCTGCACTGCAGCATGGAGTTATTGCAGGCAGACGAGGCTTCGGCAGCATTTTTGTGGTTGCAAGTGGAAATGGAGGTCAGTACGATGACAACTGCAACTATGATGGCTACGCCAACTCCATCTACACCATCACAATTGGTAAGACTCTGAGACTTTTTGGTGTGTAAGCCTCTGTGTCTGCATACTCATTTGTGTTTTCATGTGGACATGTGCACACAGGGCTGTAGATAATCATTGGTGGGATGTGTGTGTCTTGTAGGAGCAGTTGATGAGAAAGGCAAGATGCCCTTCTATGCTGAGGAGTGTGCCTCTATGCTCGCTGTTACTTTCAGCAGTGGCGACGACAAACTAAGGAGCATTGTAAGCACACATACACACACACACACACACACACACACAGGATGACTGCATTTAGAGAATACGTAAACAGTGTTACAAGGAACAACAAGAAAGGAGGAAGTCACTGACGAGCTACCCTAAGCTAAGAAACTTGATGAGATGATGCTATCAAGTAACTTTTTTTGAGTTGGTCAAATCACAGTTTATTAAGAGACTTTCATATTTCATAACACAACGATTGTGGGTTCAGACCTGCAGGCTGGCTGGGGCCTATCTGTGTAGTGTTAGGATGTTCTCCCTGTGTCTGCGTAATTTTCTCCAGGTCCTGTTACACTCTTGAACTCCATGTTACTGTTGTTTATCTTATTGCCTGTTGAATGTGCATGTGAATGTTTGTCTGTCTGCATGCTAGCCATGCAATGTTAGCCAGGATCAACATTGAAAGCCTATACGGAATAAGCAGTATAGCTAATGGATAGATGGTAGTAAAGGTCTGTGTAAGTTTCAGTTTTAACTTTTTGAAAGTTAGTGAGCGAACAACTCCACTTCAGGAGGAGCAAAGGCTATTTTGATCTGAAATTGATGACAGATGATGATAGGAGTAAAAGTCCCTTGATGCTACAGGCCTCTGTTTGCACTGTTTGTGGTTGTGACCATGGTAACAAAGTTTAGAACAGGGACTTCAATGTCTGAGAGAGAAAACTAACTAGGATTGCGCTCTGTCTGAAGAAGACTGATCCACCACTGACCACAGTATACGCACAGGCCAAGTGTTTACCACACACTGCCCATTAGTGTATTAATCAGTGGAAGCCATGTAGAATCTGCCAAGAACAGATGCATTTTCAAAGTTTTTTTTTGCCATAACATCTGAATAAATCATGGGAAACATCAAGTGTTCCTGTCAAACTTTAATGGTGATTGTTTGAGGCTATTGTAGAGGCTGATACGTCACAAGATTCCTGATTATGTACTGTAGGTTTTAATGTAAGATGCAGTTAACAACTTTCTAGAATAAGATATTTAATGGACACAAATTTGTGCTGAAGTATCTATAATGATGCTGTAAATTAACATGACTAGCCCTCTTGGAAACATAGTATACACACAGCACTACAGAGTGGTTCGAAACACGGCTGGAACAGCTGTTGGAAAAGGCACACACCCAGTCTGCATATAAACACAGAGGGCTGGCAGTTACAAAGCTGTTAGACAGACTGTCACTGTGTGTATATACATGGAAGGTATGTGACATACTGTGGGGCTTGCACATAGTGACTTAATGTTGTTCCATTAAGTCTTCCACATATGTGGATGAGAGAAGAAGTTGTAAGAGAGCATTAAGACGACATGTTGCCATGTTCGCTCGTAAAATAAATCGTCTCGATAAATCCTCTCTCTTCAACAACTGTCAACGTCTCTGTGTTTCTACTTTCTTAAATATACATCTTAAGTTATACATTTTTATTATAATTTTTACTGGTACAATTGCTTTGTCTTTGTGTCTGTTTCACATTGTGCTACATTTATCGTATATAAGAGACAACTGTATACAACCACTAAATGAGAATGCAGATCATTTACCATTCACATAAACAGTGCTGAGGGTGGCACAATGTTGTGGTGTTTAACACTGTCACCAATCCCAGCTGTTATTGGTTCCGGCCTCCTTGTGACCTTGTGATGATGGATGGATAAACGGCGCCGAACTATGAAAATCTGCAGTAAATTTGTTGTTTTGTAATATTTTACCACCAATCTTCCGTGGTTTGGTGATTTATTTATTCAATTAGTCCACCTGTCTATGCTTTCTTGATAACCTTGCCTTGAGTGCCTTTTGATCACAGTTTATGCTTGGACTAGAGCTATTCCCACCTTTGGTACTGTTTGTATATGACTTTTCCATTGTATCTCCTCCACTCAACCCATGTGTTTGTCTGTGCAGGTGACATCAGACTGGTCCATGCAACAGGGTACAGGCTGCACAGAGGGCCATACCGGCACGTCTGCCGCAGCCCCGCTCGCAGCAGGAATGGTCGCCCTCATGCTTCAGGTTCGACCATGCCTCAGTTGGAGGGATATCCAGCACATCATTGCATTCACTGCCACCAAGGTAGAGATCTATTTCAGTGGTTATAATGATCTCAGTTACAAAGTGATTTCACTTGTTAGTGTCAGCCCAGATGTCAAGATTCATACCAACATTACATTTGACTGTAATTTATATTTGTGAATTAAATACAGAGATATAGAGATGAGAAATTGAGAAACGGAGGGAAATGGCTAGCTTTGTGTTGTTCAGAAGCCCAGAAGACTGTAAACATGTAAAAATAAAATGTAGGCTTTTTTTGCTTTCTTCTCGATTTATCATTGTTACATGCGAACAAAGAGCAAACTCAGTCACACGTAGAATCTTTGTTTGTTTTAACAGTGTGACAACAGCGCTGACTGGAGTGTGAATGGAGCTGGTTTCCAACACAGCCACCAGCATGGTTTTGGACTGCTGAACGCATGGAGGCTTGTCAATGCTGCTAAGGTACACACGTACAGAAAACTAGGAGCTACACCTAGTAGCTATGTTTATTCTGAATAAATACAGATTATTTATATTGAATTGTGTTACTACCAGACACTAAGGCTTCGCTGCT
This sequence comes from Anabas testudineus, assembly GCF_900324465.2. Taxonomy (NCBI): domain Eukaryota; kingdom Metazoa; phylum Chordata; class Actinopteri; order Anabantiformes; family Anabantidae; genus Anabas; species Anabas testudineus. The sequence continues at coordinate 9,558,443 of NC_046622.1, read as the reverse complement.
GTTTCTTTTAGGTGTGGGAGTCAGTGCCGTTCCTTGTTTCCTATCAGAGCTTAGTCACTAAAGAGGAAAAACTCATCCCAAACAATAAGCTGATCTATAGCTGGAAAGGTAATACTGCTCCCTCACTCTCTCAGCACTGGACTGGACAGTTGCTTGTCGAGTTTACACACTGAACTATTCAGTTGACTCTCCTCCCTCCCTGCCTGGTTCTCAGTCAGTCTGCCTGTCCATATTAGGTAAAGTTCTCTTGTTTGCGAGGTCCCACATCCACTTGAAAATACTGGGTGTGATTTTTCCAAGTTGCTGCTGTTTCTTTTTTCTCTTTTAACCTTATTTTTCTCTACAACTCCTCTCAGTACTTTTTGTTCCTTTTTTTTCTTTTCTCACACGTCTGATTCACTCATACTCGAATGTCTCTCCCTCACACACACACACTTTTTTTATACATAAGTTCATAGTGACTTCACTTCACTCTAGCCAAATCATTTCCTTCTCCCTCATCTCTTTTCCTCTCCACCCTTAATATGTATCTTCCCTCTTTTATGGCCTTGTTGCAGTTAGGAACACAGCCAGAGACAAGTGTGTGTGTGTGTGTGCGTGTGTGTATAGCCTCATACAACCGGAGTCACAGGCAGTTACGTAGCAGATTCACAAAATGTGTCTGGGCTTAACTTCAAAAAGAAATTGAAACAAATCAGTCTGCTTTAAAACACTTTTTACTTTACTTTACATTAGTCAAGGTTAAATACTTGACAGTTTTTTTTGTCATTGACAGTGTTCAGGTCTGCCCATCCTACTAATCAGCTGTGTTTGTTGTCATAGTTTCTGTGTGTTTTGGCAGCCCGATTGGTTAATGCCCTGCTCCTTGAGTACTTCTAACTGCTGGCTTCCCATGTGAGCAAAGCTGCTACAAATGTGTGTTTATGTACATGCACACTAAGCATGGCTTAAGGCTGGCTTTGTCAGTCATTCCAGCTCTAGGCTTGTGTGTGTGTGTGCTTGTATGGCTAGCATTGTCAGGGCCTGCATGAATTTTTAACCTTTGGATTGAGGACATTTTTACAAAGTGAGGATATTTTAGTCTGTCCTCAAAATGAGAAGAGTGTTTAAAGAGTAATTTTGGGGTTAAGACTATGTTTCAGAATTAGGTTTTGGTTGGGGGATAGGGTAATGTTTAGGCTAAGGCAGTACATGTGATATATAAAAATCCTACGTGACGGTAGGGGGCTGGGAAATGCATTATGTCAATGAGTGTCCTCACAGTAACCATGACATACATACAAAACTGTGTGTGTGTGTGTGTGTGTCGACATCAGATGGGAATGCCAATGAAGGGCTGAAGTTTTGGGTTATTCTGAAACGAAGGAAAGCGAAGTAGAAATGTTGTGATTAAAGAGAACAGTTTGTTAAAAATGTGACAACAGGTCAGTATTCAGCTGGAATTTGTTCTGAAAAAGTTAAAACAACACAAGAACAGAACATGTATAGCTGCAGAGTGCAGTAACCCCCCCCCCCTCTTTTCAACAAAGCATGCTTTGCGAAGATTTCTGTCTGGATATTTATACTGTCTAATTACAACATCCCTTTTAACAGTCACTCTAACACAGCCGTCGTGTCACATGAAGTACTTGACCATAATAATGGTTTATTACATGTACAATTTAGTGAAATAATATAATAATTTATATAAGACTTTTTTATTGTTTATTTTTGTTGTTGCATCTGATAGCATGTTCCTCACATTACCTTATTAATTTAGGTGGTAGGCTGCTCATGTCACAAAATGTCATGAAAATACCTCAGCCATTTTTTGGTGTTAAGATCCAGAGACAGCAGCCATATTTGGACTAAGGGTTTTTTGGCAACTGGGCCTTTCAGTACTCATCACTGAGTAGTATCAAACTCAGCCAAGTCAGACAAAACATTGGATGTTCAAAAACAAATGTGTTGAGGTGACATGATGTGTGAATCAGACATGTCTGGACGGTGTTGGAGTTATTAGGATTTTGCCTTTATACACCACTGTGGATTTGAAATGAAACAGTCATAATGTTATTTGAATGTAGACTTTATTGTAAGAGGTTTCACGAAAATGTGGCATTTATCATTTAGGAATAAATGGCACAAAGACAAATGACAAAGTTTGATACTTAACCTGAGATCATGCAACTGACTTGACTTGACTGACCGAAGCTGGCCGTTCAGATTCTTGGAGCAGACTACAGACATGTCCCTCTGTTGTTGATTTAGAGTATATTATCACTCACCTAGAAGGGATATAGTTCATCAAGTGGATATAGGTTTTTTAGAAATTCAGTTGAAAATGCAAAGAAGTAATACGCAAGTTGAATGAAACTCTACAGCCCACTCAGTCTCTTTCAATGTCGCAGTGTGTTGTTGGAAATTTCCACCAGATCTGTTTTCTTGTCATTTCTCTACCTCTTTTTCCTTTATCTGCTCTCTCCTTACAACCTCAGTCTTCTCTTTCTTTCTCTAATCTGCCACTGTTACAACCTGCGCGACCCTCCCCTTAATTTGTCTTCATCTCCTTACTGTCTCTCTACCCTCTTTTGTTCCCTGACTATTGGTCTCTCCTTCCACACATCTGTTTACTCTCCTCACTCACTCGTCCCTTTGCGTCGCTCCCTGCCCCGAGGATGTGTGCAGCCCTACATGGTCAGAGAGCAACATGGCTCATTAGTATTCAGAGCCCAGGAAATGCCGAGAAATTACCACACTTGCAGCAAGAGGGTGGGAGGTGGTTCAGGAGAGTCATTAGACTTTAATGGAAAGAAAGTAAAGGAGAGAGATCCAGAGTCCGATGGAACATTTAAGTTAAAGAGAATTAGTTCCAGTTTTAATATTTAATATCAGTTTTCCCTGAGTATGCCAGACAGTAATGAAATTATATAAAATTTCAAAGTGTTTTTAGTTCTTCAATTACATTATATACTGTATTATTATAAATGTATCATATTAGTATATTTACAATCCATTATTACTTTGCAAGGGATGTAGTATATTCATATGAGAGAGGAGAGTAGGTTATTATGTTCTTACATTATATACCAAAATAAAATAAAAAATCTGAATGCGTGTACAAATTCCATGATAATCCAGCCAATATTTTCATAAAACGCATACATTTCAAGTTCTAGACACCTTGTATACCTGGATCAAACGTGTAGGCTAGCAAACCAAAACTGTCACGCTGCTGGCGTGGATAAAAGCATTTTAAGCTGTTTTAGTGGTGGGTCAAATTTAATTTTTTAAGTACACTGACAACCCTTATCAAGAAATGGAAACACACACACATTACGCTGCTCTCTCCTTTCCTCAGTGTCTGCTGAAGACCTGAAACAGTCTGGAATGGAGACACTGGAGCATGTGGCAGTTACCGTGACCATAAACCACCCTTGCCGAGGCAATTTTGAGATTGTCTTGGTCTGCCCCAGTGGTATGAAATCAGTTATCGGAGCACGCCGAGCCATTGACAGGTGAAACATAAAACAAGGAAGAACTGAATGAAATCAGTGTTTTAATGCACTAAGTTGGGTATTAACAATTGAAATGTATCAAACTTCATATAAAAGTATAAAACTACAAACCTGCATACTGTTTCTGTATGTGCGCACTTTTGTGCATACAGTGATCCTACAGGCTACCAGGACTGGACCTTTTCCACTGTACGCTGCTGGGGAGAGAGAGCTGAGGGCGAATACACCCTTGAAATATCAGGCCGCAGTAAGTCGCTGCTTCACACACTTTACATATGACAAGTTCTGTGAAGCATTAGCAAAGATGTGCATAAGTTATAAGAGTCAGAAACATACACATTTCTGTCCTTTATAGTAGTCCTTAGATTATTGTTTTTTTTCTTTGTTTTTTTTTATTTTGCATATTTCACTGACTTGTAATTTATCCATCTCTCTGTTCCTGTAAAAGAGCCATCATCTGTGCTGTGTGCAGCAGTAGGAGTGTTAAAGCAGCGGAAGTTGACTCTGTATGGCTCCTCTATGACTTACAGTGAAATCAAGGACAGACAGAGGTAAGACCTCACAAGCCACATGGACATCGAGCGTTTGGTTTACTTTACTGAATGTCAGTCAAGCTTGTTTTTACTTCAGTACAGCCAATTACAATTAGTTTGTCATAAAGTTTTTCATACTCATTGAATCTGTGTGAGCGCTACACCAGATTGAAGTTTAATGACTATCTCAGTGTTTTGCCATACTTTGCTTTGAGGATGTTTCTTCATGATGATTGGATGTGCACTGATTGACAGGCTGGTGGAAGAGGCTATGAGTGGCAAGTATCTGGACAGCAACTTCTCTCTGCCCTGCCCTCCAGGCTTGGACATTCCCCCGGAGATCGTCAACCCCTTCACTTCCAACAGCCTCAAGGTAAATAGCACACAACCCAACACACACCACACACACACTGTGCATTTACTGCATCCGTCTGTGTCTCTTCATCCAGACTATTTACTAACTATGATTTTCCTGCCTACAAATTATGTGATCTTCAGCCTGATCTCTGTTTCTATCCTGTTCCCTGGTCAAGACATTTAAACAATGAATAAATAATCAGTTCTCAGATGTATAGTGCCCACTGTGGAGTGATGAAATATATATTACTTAATATATTGCTTAATTTCAGTGAACCTTGTTGAGCATCTTTTTAAACGAATGTTTTCACAAGAACAGACTCAATTCTGACCAGCTTTGAAGTGCTGCTCTTACTGAAATCAATACATATTTATTCATTTTGTCTGTTTATTAATGGCACATGCCTGTCTTGAATTTAAAATCATTCTTATTTTACAAAGATTGTAATTGTAAAAAAATTAAAATGAAAAGTTGTGGATAAACATGATTATTATACTGGAAATGAGTGAGACATGCTGGCAGGAAATTTTACATTCCACTTACAACATAGTGGTGTTGACAGTACCACTTTACACATTGATTCGGAAAGTGGATCTGAAATTTGACACTGATTACTGTGTTGTCCTGCTCTCTTGCTGTTATGATTTACCCCTGTTCTCTCTTTTTCCCAATGCCTTCCAGTTCCTGCTGTTGCTGGGCTGCTTTGCTCTCTTCTGGTCTCTCTACTACACACTAGAGGTCACGTTGGCTCACCTGGACATCAGGGGCCTCCTCTGCCTTTACAGAAGATGGAGAGGTCACCAGGTCAAGAGGTGGCGCCATGGGAGAGAGGTGGAGGAGGCGTTGGTAGGGGAGAATGATGCAGAAGAAGAAGAGTGGGACTCAGGGGTAGAGTTAAATGCAGTGCTGGACTCAGAGGCCAAGGTGCCCCTTCTTAATGGAGATCCGCTGATTAAATAGCATTGTCTAAAATGGTACCTCTCAGGCTTCCAACTCCACCCCACCCAACCAGCCTCTTATACAGCTGCTGTTCGAACAGTAACTGTGCTGATAGCTGTCAAAGTAGACTGCAAAGGAACTTGACTCGAGAGTCTTGATTCTCTTTGTCCTCTGCATTCCTCAGATGTGGCCTTGTTTGAGAATCTGTGTCTGATGGGATGAAAGAATGTGTGTGTGTGTGTGTGTGTTCACACCTTGTTTGGACAAATTTGTCATTTTTGCAAAGACATTTTAGTTGCTCCTTACAAGTTTAAAGAACATTTTTGGGGTTAAGACTAAGTTTTAGGCCTAGGTATAAGATACAGTTAGGTATTTAGTTGTGTTGGTTGAGGTAAGGGGCTAGGGAATGCTTTATATCAATGAGACATGACTGCATTTGTTTGTGTGAGTGTCTGTATGTGTGTGTGTGTGTGTGTGTGTGAGAGAGAGAGACAGAAATTTCCATCTGGACAGGGATTGAACACAGTAAGGATCAGAATTGCAGAGGGATGTAATAATACTGGTTTAATAGTATTTGTGCATGTGTAAAAGTGTGTGTACAGGCTTGTCTGTATGTAAACGTGCACCCATAGAAGAACTGGGATTACTTTGTGGTGAGGTAGTTTGTATAGACACCTGTGAAGTCTTAAAACTACAGGAAAGATAAAAGCATTTACTGCAGAAAGCCACAGATCTGCTGTAGGTCTGTGTGTGTGTGTGTGTGTGTGTGTGTGTGTGTGTGTGTGTGTGTGTGTGTGTGTGTGTGTGTGTGTGTGTGTGTGTGTGTGTGTGTGTGTGTGTGAGTCTGTAGTTCCCCGAGTGTGTGTGTGTTTTGTGACATGAGTGGTCTTCCATGAAGAAGTGGTCTTGAAAATGCAGTTTAAGCGAATACTGTTGTACTGAAGGAATGAGATAAATTTTCTGAGCTCTTGTTTCTTGTTGGGTTATCAGCCAACTTCTGATAAAAACTTGAAGTGGGATTTTAAGTGTGAAATTTGATTAGAGATTTTTTTTTTTTATTACAATATACACACAGTGTGTGCCTACTGTACAAATATATAACCACTGTGTTGAATGATTTATACAAAGTGTTTTTAAGAATTCTTAAAAAAATTTTAATTTTTTATATGTAAAAGGGTGTTTGAAATGAAATTGTTTGCTGTGCAAGCCATGGGTTATCTGAATTATAATAAAACAATTTTGATGCAGTGTCCTTTTTAAATTATTTATATACATGTACTTTTTACTTTTTGTTATACACACATTGTGAATCAGTGAAACCCAGATGTTGGTGTAACAACTTTTGTCAGTGTTGCAAGTATTAGGCAGTAAAGAAGGAAACATTTCTACTTGGTGGAAAAAAAACCTGAACCTATCCTTTAAAATATTAGGACCACCTACTGTCTGTTTCAATTCCCAAACTTCCCATTCCCCAGAATCACAAAGTCAGTTCCAAGATGTATTTCAAAGTCATTATTTAATAAGACTGTACAAAAATATCGGCGCTGATACAGCAGGCGCAGCATTGTGGAAGGTGGTAGGTATTGAACAATATTGTAACGGTAAAATTAAACATTACTGGTATGCCAGATGTCAGGACATACCTGGTAGGCCTTGGATATCTGGTTACTACTCAGTTTAAGAAAAATATGCCTCTGTAATTTACATAAACAAATCATTTTTCTGTCAATAGCCAATATGTATAATCTAGTAAACAGATGCTGTAAGTCACACATCAGAGATGAAACAATGGTCAGTTATTGACTTTTAAGTGCTATTTCCTACTGGGAGGAAACAGATTGATTTTTGGCACATGGTCATCTTGGTGTTTAGAACTCCAAGGCAATACACTTTTTTTTTTTAAATGATCTCACTTAAGACTAAAAACATTCAGTTGTACTGGTCCTAACTGCAGGGGGAGGGACAAAGCATGGTGTACTCTACCACCAGAGCAAGCATCTACATGAGGGGTTACAGGGCAGGTGGCAAGTGGGGCGTACTTGTTAGAAAGGAAACTAAACTCTAAAGAAGAAAAGGTTTTCGATGACAGGGGAGTTGTGGGAGACCAGGTAGACGCTTACAGGCACTAAGAGGGTGTCAGGGGCTGAAGAGGTGGAACTGTGGCTCAGTGGTTTTACAGGATCTGTCGGGGTTTTCCATAGCTCATGCCCTGCTGACTGGCTCCCTTATTGGACCCCATCTGTAAGCCAATAACATTTTTGCCCGCCTTCATCTGTTCATCGGAGAAATCTCGCTTGTTCTCTTGCGCTTTCCTGCAACACATCATTAGAGATATCAGAAGGTTAAGGCCCAAACTAAACTCCAGTGTTTCATAAAAAGATTTTAAAAAAGCCTAATTCAAAAGGACACCAGCATCATAGAGCGGGTTCAGTTTCATTATGGGACTCACTTGAAGAACCAGTTTGGATCTCCGTTGTATGTGCCTTCATCCTTGGTGACGGCCAAGCTGCCCAAAGCTGACAGGGTCCTCTGCACTGCAGCCAGATCCTTTCCTGTCCCGACACACACAGTCAGGATTATTAGTTTTCATTGCATTGTCATATTCAAGGCTTTTATTTCCCCGGTATATTTCAACCACAGAGCTTAAACCCAAACCAAACCATCAAATGCTTCATCAAATGCTTGGAATAACCAAGGAGCAAAGACCACAAAACCCCTCTGACCTTCCCACAGGTCCACAGTCTGGAACATGTCAGTCTTGGTGACACCATATTTCTCTGCAGCATTCAGGAACTGGGAGATCTGCTCCATCTGTTTGAAGGCCATGGGTGAGCTCTGAATCTTCTTCACAGGTTTGTCATGAGCGAACAGACTGTTAATCAACTCGCTCAGGACCTGAAACAAAAGGATTAGAGCACCTCAGAAACGTCAATCACAAGGCTACTTTGATTAAAAACAATTAATAAAACAGTCTTTTTGCACTTACACATCCGTCTTTCAACCAGGTCTGGAATCCCATTTTGCCTGGCTCTGGCCTGCCCACACCAGATCCACACTGACGGGTGATCCACTCCACCAGGATCTGCTCCAGCTCAGGGTCATATTTGCTATCGATCTTATCCTGAACCTGCCGGCTCATGCCATAGGATGGGCCTTTGTTAGCCATGCCAACGACTCCCTGAGAGGTGAGATTTAAAAATGTCATGTAAAGATTGAGTATGATAGAGGATCGAAAAGATGGAGTAAAGAGCAAAGGTGAGAAAGGCAGCGTGGGAACAAACATGAATACAACGGAAAAAGGAGACAGTGAACATCACTATTTAAATCCTCTTCGTTACAATTTACAGCAGTGTGTATATACATGACAACACACACGTTTTGTTGTGTGTTAACATCTTAGTGCATCAGTATCTCTCAGTGCAAACTGCTTGTTTTTTTTTTGGGTAAAACAAATCGTAGCTAACATTCACATTGCAGCAAAATTTGAAGGTAGCCTATATGCACATACATGCAGAGCAGTGACATCTAAATGATAGTTTGAATTACTCACACAGACACCCAGCGATACTCCATCCATATAAATTACATACATAATAATGTACACAATAACGCTAACACGTTAAAGACATGCAGATAAAAAGCGTGTAAGCATAAATGCTCAGCACACAGTTTGAATACCATTGTCATTAACAGCATTGTGTCTCCTAGTGCACACCATTTAGCCCTATCAGGACTCATGTCTGAGGCAAAGTGGTGAACAATGGGAGCTCTATTTCAGCCAGCGGATTTTTTGCATATTTTCTTAACACACACACTCTCTCGCTCTCTTTCTTTTGGCCTCTGTCAACACATACACGCGTCACTGCCAGCACTTTTTTTATATTTTTTTATTTTTATGCTTCTGTATTGCCTTTGGGCCAACAGCCAAGTGCAAAACCCATATCAAAGTGCTGTCTGCACCATCCAACCTTTGTTGCCATCTTGATCTCAGGTCACTTCAACTTCCTGTTCCTGGGGAGGTTCAAAATTAAAATGTTAAAGGTTAAACCTACTGGTTGGCTTGGCATGGGGAATGCAGTTGGGCAACCATGAAACTCTTTTTATGAACAATATAAATTCTTCTTGTAGCTCTGTTTTTGGTCTCCACCACCTCCTGAAGGAAACTCTTTAGCTGTCAAATGTTCCAATACATTAACCATGGAGTTTATCTTTATCTGTTGTTTATCTGAGTTTTCCGCTGTTACTTTTTTATAATATTTAAAGGTTTTTATTGCCACGCTCAATTGCAGTATTTGTACACTGTGATATTGCTAAATGAAGTATTTGTTTGCTTGTTCCTTCACTGCAAACATATACATTGCACATGTACAATATTAGATTCCAGCTGTGCTAATGGATTTATGCCCAGAGTGTCCGCAGAGTGTTACCACCAACCCTGTTTAATACTCTTCGGATTCCCTATGGTGCTTTTCCAGACCGCAGGAAACCAAACACACATGCTGGGCAACATGCTCACTTAAATACAACCACAGGTTCAGATTCTTTGTTTGATCTCCATCTGCCTCTGTCTCTATTTGCTTGGTATGCACACACACTTATTCCTCTTGCTATTCCCACTGACAAGCATCATTATATAATCATTCTTACAGAGTAATGTTTGTCTGGTATGCCGTTAACTCTTTTTCCATTGGCATTGAGTTCTTAGCCTCATAAACTACTCTTTGAACCACAATTGCAAATCACACACACTACACTGGGAAAGAAATAGAAATTATGTTTACCACATTGTGTATTCAATTCCTTCTCGTGTCAGGAGAAGAGAAGAGAAGAGAAGAGAAGAGAAGAGAAGAGAAGAGAAGAGAAGAGAAGAGAAGAGAAGAGAAGAGAAGAGAAGAGAAGAGAAGAGATTCATCTTTTTCTGGTCCATCTCACTTCTCCCATAACTTCTGTCCTCTATCAGTGTCTCTGTGTGTACAGCATGACAACCATATAAAGATAACATAATATTTTTTTGAGGTTAAACAAGTCCGTTAGGACCTCGCCTCTATTTTGGGTATTTATGTCTATCCAGGGATCTGTTATGTTTGGATCCCAGCCCAGGTCCTATAAATCAGGATTATCTGCTAAACAGGCTTCTGTGCTGTCTGCTTCTCCTTAAACATTTTTTAATACTCGCTTGATATATAATATAAAACCTTCTACTAATTCTCTATAAATTAGTTTTTTCAGTGACCTGAATGTCTAAGAATGTCCATGCATATGCTTTTTTTTTTTTAGCAACTTAACTTATAGGATATGGAACTAGTGTATCCACTATAGTATGAAGCAGGAGATGCTACTTTAATTCTGAAACATTTGAAAGCATTACTGCAGAAACACTTAGTTTAATTCATTTATTCCTTAGTACTTAAAGAGCTGTTACTATTGCTTCTAGCGCAATTACATCAGCTAACGCACAGTATAAAAGTCACTCCTGCTACTGTTACTGGTAATTCTACACACTTTGCTATTGCATTAAGTCCTGCCATTGATTTTCTGCTACCATTATATAATGGTACTACCATTTAGAGGAAAAACTATTGTTACATAACAGTTCTATTATATCCCTAATAATCACTAAGACAGGGGATTGAGGGATCAATGAGATTAAAAAAATCAATACAAAAAGCAAAATGCTAATAAAGAAGACCAGAAACAGTATTAAACCACAGATGTCAAGTAAAAGAAAGTCTTTGTGTCCTTTCAAAAGTCCCACATTGCTCAATCCCACAAGCATGACTTCATCACGTCCTTCCCTCCTTCTATCAGTGTCTCTCAGATGTGTTTTGCCTGCTCTGTTTCTCTATTACCATGGTAAATCTGCTTAATGCCAGAACAGGAAACCAGTGAGGGCTGTGGCAACTGTGGCAGCCTGAGGGAACGTGGCGTTATGTGGCCTCTCCTCCTCTACAGCTAACCACCATATAATGATTTCATGTGAAAAAACTCCCTGGGACTTGTTCAGATAGTTGTTACTAAGAATAATTTTTATTCCTGAGTATGGGCTCATTAAAGGTTAGATTAGATCCAGGAGCTTGTTTCAGTATAGTTCAGTAGTGCTGATGTCACTTTAGGCATCTGGTTGAGGGATGATCTCCCTGCAAATTGAAAACTACAGTTTGTCCTCGCAGCTCCAGTTTCTGCCAGCCCAGCAAGAAACTGCTGCTTTGTTCTGACTTGCCAGACTTTTATGACCACAGAAAACATTTTAAACTTAAACCTTACATGCTGCCAAGACGCTTCACGGTCCTGACAGACGTTGTAGGCTGCTGCATGTCTGAACTGATGTATTTCTACTGACAGAGGTGTGGATACTTTAGTGCTGTCCAATTGAACTCAGTGCCAGAGCCCGTGCACTTTTACACGGATGTGGTTTGTTTCTGGCTGTATAAACTGCTGTTCTGCTGTATTTATGTGGAGCCACAGGATTGGCGGTGTAGATAGTGTTATCTGCTCCTGTTGCTGCTGCTGAGAAGCTGAGCTGCCCATTGGTACTTCCCTTCTGCTCCTACTGGGCTGGTGTGCTGCCATATTTAATGATTTGCTAGTTATCGTCAGTCATTACAACTAAATAGCTGAAAAACACTGATGATCAAAAAATGGGTGTAAATATTTCATTTCTATTTATTATATTTATTTATTGATTGCTTTGTTGTACTTTTTGGTGTCCTGTATCCTCCTATCAGTATGGTCATTAGGGTGTGTGCTGTCCTTTCATACCTTGTGAATTCTTGTTGCCAAAATCCATGTATGGAAGTGGATCATTTGTTTGTGCAAATAGAAGTATGTAGACTGACAGAGATATGCGTCACTATCTGTCTCGCCTCTCAGCTTCTGCTGTCCTTGCTCCACATGGAAAACATATTAACCCTCATCTGAATTTTATTATAAGATAAACAGTTCACAATGAAACAACGCTCAGCCAAAAATGAGGTTATTGTGGAAACCACAATTAAAAGCAGATCGCTGGTTAAACCAGACTCTACATCAACAGTTTAACAGGTAATTATTCTAATGTCGAACAACTGAATAATAACTAATAATAAACACCTGATTGGTTAAATGTAACTAACTGTACAGTATTTGCATATACATGAACACCCATACACGACTGAACACAACAAATAGAGGTTATAACACTCATAATCCACAAAAACCCGTTCCCAAAATTTGTTCATGGTGCATGGTGAAAAGCGGACTTTTTTTTCCTACTTATAAACGACTACAACTTCTTGGTGGAAATGGAAATATATGCATATTTTTTGATAAGTAGCTAGGAAGGCCTGAGACCTAAAACTATAGGCTGGTGGATCTGTAAATTGATGCCATCTTCCCAAGCCACTGTTGATTTGTCCTACTGACCGTCGCAGAGCCACATCTGGATCTTTGTCCGATATGGGCGAGTAGAAGTATAATAAAAGTATACTCACTGTGTGAAGGAATAGGTCAGTTCTCCACTACTGCAGCCTGTAGGGTGAGTGGGAATGCTTGACTGAGAGTTTGTATATGCCTCGAAAGGGACCTCCCTCTCAAAAATGCCGGCTTAAAAGGAGCAGATGAGGCAAGATGACTTCACTATAGTGAACCAACAGAGAGAGGAAGGGAGGGAGGGAGGAGGAAAAAAGGGAGACTGAAGGAGAAATAGGAGGGAGAGAGGGAAGGAAAAAAGGAAACTTCATCCTTAAAAGGGCATGGCCTTTCAGCAGCTCCCTCTCCCTGTCGATGTGTTCCTTCCCCTCACGTCTAGTTAAAAAGCCCAGCCTTATTTGGGTAGAGCTGTTCCATGTAGAGGAGGGAGACAAGCAGCCAGGCAGCGTTGGTTTGGTCAGTGGGAATTCTCCAAATTCTTTCACCACAGCCTGCCTCGTTCAAAGTGACTGTGGGATGGTGAGGGAGAGGATAGAGGCTGGAGGCAAGGGGGGAGAGGGAGGAACAGAGATGAGAGACAGTATGTGCAAAGGAGAATAATGGTGTTATAAAGGTGGAACAATGTCAGACACCTCTCACTGTGCACTTTGTTCATAGTGTGCATGTGTAAGCTGTGAGATTGACAGACTTATTTGAAGGATGGGAAATTGTAGATAATGGAATTGAAGGGGTTAGGAAGCGTAGTGTCACTACTGATTATAAAAGGGGGAATAACAAAAAAGAAATTCTGTGTCTACATTTGTGCACATCAAGGAGGGATGGGAAAGTAGAGAAAGCAAGAGAAGAGAGGATTTAAGAGCGGAGAGGGAAAAAAAAACGATGGATGAGATGGTGAGGAAGAGTAATGGAGTCATCAGTGAGATACAGAACTCCATGTAAGTCCCGGGTGCTCTTCAGTAACTGTGTGTGTGTGTGTTTGCTGTTCTTAATGTGTGGGGTTTAAATCTATCTGTACAGTTACATAGTGGTGACTTGCCTTCCTTTTGGGGTCAATATTAGGGGCACACTTGGTTTTAAGTTAGGTCTAGGTCTAAGACCTGGTTATGGTATGAAGATGGTCGTAAAAATGTGTGTGGATGTATACTTCACCACCACCATCACACATGGTGCTTCCATCACTTCCACTACAAACATGGCAAGTCAGCATCATTTACAGTCCACTCTGAAGCTAAATAGTTTGTTCTTGTCGTACACGGATGACATACAGAAGCCATAACACAAGATGCAAATCAGCAGAAATCAGAAAGCCATGTTGAAATTTCCAGGAGGAGACACAGACTTTAAGGTTTATGGGCTGATGAGATGAAAGTGATGGAGGAGGATGGGCTTGCACGGCTGTTTCTAGAACAGGCTCACTAATCTTTATTAATACAACAACACATGATGGTGGCAACAAGATGAATTTACATAGAAATTCCTCAAAACGTATTCGGGGGATGCTCATCATGCAGAAAGACAATGACCCAAAATATTCTACAAACTCAACATGGAACTTAATCAGACGGAAAATGTGGAAGGTTTTAGACTTAGACTATCCCCAGACTTTATTCCAATTAAAAATTAATATCATAAGAAAACAACAACTTAAACATGTGGGTGTTCTCACATATTGTAATTCTGCTTCAATTAGCCAGTGAGCTGTTATTACACATTCTCCTATTTAACTGGCTGTGGTCAGTATTTATGTAATTGATTCCCATTGATAATAAATTCAGAGGAGAACTATGATTATTGATTTAAGTACCTAAACAAAAAAAATACAGAGTATAGTTATTTAATAACATAATTAGCTCGTAGACCATAAGACAAGAAACTAGTCACTTCTAGATATTAGTGATACCAAGCCTTTAGTAAGTAAACGAATATGCACATTTACTAAAATGTAAAATTAAAGTAAAAACATAATCCCACAAATCGGTGCTTCCTACTACGTCATAGTAGTTTTTCTTTTTTTTTTTACTGGAATGAATGGTATTTCTAGCTTAATGTGTATATACGTGAGTGTGTGTGTGTGTGTGTGTGTGTGTGTGCGTAAATGCATGGAGCTGCTCCCACGTCATGTGTTTATTCACTGAAAGAATTTACTTGGACTTGCAGTGGTTTATGATCTTCCATGAAAGGCACTTGTTTACAGGGTTATACAATACAGTCATCGGCCAAATGCTTACAGCAGCAGCAGTGTTATCACTCAGTGTTACCACTGCCAAATTAAATCAAAGCCTCTGGCTGCTACCTATTTCCATTTCCATATTTGTGTGTGTGTGTGTGTGTGTGTGCGTGCATGTGGCCTGAAATACATACCAAAATTATGAATAAAGTTACACCAATTGTCAAATAAACTTTTATTGTGTATGAATCAAAACAATTTCACACTTTTACAGTGGTAGTAGTTTACTGATGTCTCTTTTAACGATGGAAATATTTATGTTTTCATGCAATCATAAATGCATGCACATAAATATATAAGTCTATGGATGTATGATTTATATTGTTCACATCTACTGCAGCCAATGTTAAACTACAGGGTTTGTCCCATGATAGGTCACAAAGGTACAACCACTCATCTGTTCATCTCAGGTTAGTGAGGATGTCTTTATTTAAGGTCCTGCTCATTAAGTGGCCTGGATCTCCAGCTTGTGTATTACTCATCAATGTAGGGGTACAGTATGTACCCTGAAAAAATATTGAACTCAGGGTATTTACAGATCTTCCTCCCAGATATCAACTCCACATAGACTTGATCGCCTCTGTGCAGCTCCAGCACCACAACCTGAGAACATTCACAGTGAACAGTGTCATTTTATATAACCACGACAATATCAAATAAAACTCACAAGGAAGTAACGTGATCCCCCCAGGTCTTAATTTGGGCTGTAATTGTAATATTTGCTTGTTAAATTTGTCTGCAGCAAACATTAACGCTTGTTGTCACTTCCTACCTGACTGGCATTGTCTTCACTATCCTCTCGATTGTTCTCCCACACGTTGGCTGTTGGCCTCCCATTCCAAATCAACTGGACCTAAACACAACATTAACACATGAGTGTGCTGCTTTTGCCATAGATGAATGCGTTCTGAAATCAGATATTTGATTAATCAAGTTTGGTTTGTTTACTTTATGATAGAGACGCCCTGCCACTTCTACAGATGAGTAGACGGTGAGAGAAAACACATAAACACCAGAACGAGGGGCAGTGAAGACACCTGGAGAGAGAAGTAAGGAATTAATCGAGCTGTGATCATTTCTATTAGCTTGTTTTACATTAAACTTGAACTTAAAATACTTTTTTTGTGTATGTTTCCTACCCAAGGTTGGGCTGTATCCTCTGCCATCATTAAGAGTGATGTTGCCGAAGGGAACTGGCACATTAGTATTGAAAGGACCAAAGCAACGCTCAGTAGATCCAGGAATTGTGATGGCAAGACTTGGGTCAATGGTGGCCTTGAAGGCAATCTTGACACCAGCTGAGCATGAAAGAAAGATTTGATTTGTTGTACTCAGTGTCCATAAATTATTTTTGGATTTCATACACGCTGTTCTAGCTCCCATTCATTGGTGCAGGTGTGTGTTTACCTGTAAGTGACTGTACTCTGCTATTCAGTGTGCTGATTTCTTGCCACAGTATTTTAATCCTTTGGAGGGTGTCATCTTCTACTTGATACAAGTCATTGGCTCCACAACAGCAGCCTCTCTGTTGATTGAATGTACAATTGCAGTCCCAAGGTTCACAGGTCATAGATCCAATCCATTGGACTGAGATCGGATAGAGGAATGATGAGAACGGAAACGGTGAAAAGAGGGGAAGGGAAATGAAGGGGTGGAGCTTAATTAAAGGAAATGCATGTTTAGGTTGCAATGATTTAAAAAAGTCAAATGGCTAGATGATATAAGTCATATATATGAACCAAATAGGTCTGTGCGGCTTACGTGAAGCTACTTTCAGTGTGTCAATGGTGCTTTGGGCGTCTGCAGGACCGCAGAGAAGCAGCGGCCCCACCAGGAACAAAACCAGTACTACAACCATCTGAAAAAAACAAGCATTCACATGTGCTGAGACTGGAGAGGAGACAAATGCAGTGCCAGGTGATCTTACAGTGAATTCAAATATAATAAACAATAATTACGCATCTACCCATGATTTAATTTGTTGGATTACTCTGTTAAATTCTGAGTGGTGTTGTTTAGAGGTTCTGTCCATTGACTCCAGTGTTTCTATGTCATAACAAAAATCAGGACTGTATAGCAATTAGTCATTTTGGTTCCATGGCTACAACTACTTAGGTGAGTTGCTCTAGCTTTTGTTGACTGTGCCTAATTTTCTATTTACATGAAATAACTTAGAGAACATAATGGACAGGACATTATATACAGAGTTGGTAATCTGTAAATCTTATGAATACTGGTGAAACAATCTTATATGCAGCTAAGACGTCTGAAACATTCTGCTTGGTTTTCAGTCACCAGAAGCCCTGTGATCTACCAATTAAAATCAGGGACCTGAATTAGCCGAACAGGAATATGTTCGCTCATGACTGTTTAAGACTGTATTCCTTTTTGTGTTTTTTTAGGATAATGGTTTGAAGCTTCTTAACAAAGGTGGTCGTAAATTTCAGATCCACATCACTTTATTATTATAGTCAACACTCAAGACAGCACAAATATTTGAAGTTGAGAAGACAGAACTATAAATGTCACAGTCTTTACTGAGCTAATTGTATTGTTGCTATTATTTTTTCATAAATATTTGGTGAGTGAATGAGCAATATGTAAGGATAGAAAGGTAAAACTTACAGTTTTTCTTCCTCAGTCTCTTCTTCTTTCTGGTTCTTGTGAGTTTGTAAAACTGAGATTACGCGTTTTAAGCAGGAGATGATTTCAGCATCTTATTGGTGCATTTCAGGTGATCCTCCTCTTAAACGACAGAAGCTCCACCTCTCTCACACACGTCTACACGCCCATCCAAGCACACAATCGTGTTTTGATGACTTCAGAGAACATTACATTAACTCACATTGTCTTACATTGACCACTGATATCAGATAGACACACACACGCACACACACAGGCTCACAGCTACACGCACACACACTGGATTTCCCTCCACCGACAGCAGAAAGTACATCTCTGGTTATACAATAGATAGTTTTCCTCTAGTGTGAAAGAACAAGAATTATTGTTGGGATCATAATACCTATTTCAGGACGGCGGTGTCTGGTTGCCAGAGGACTCCAGCTGCTCAGAGATGCTGATATGGTGAACATTGTTGTCAGGTCCCTGAGGATATAATGGTCCGAACATAAGAAGAGAAAAGATGCTGATAGGAGGAAGCGTTATTGGTCCCATGATAAAGATCTAGATCTGACTATAAATTCCAGTGTCACCTGGTTCTCATACTGACATAGAAGGAAGAGACAAGTGATATTCAGTGGATATTGTTGGAAGCCCAGATGTATTAATTGTATTTCGAAGGGCTGAGATATGTGATAGTTGCTTGGCTGAAGCTCACTCCATATCCATGTGAATGAAACGATTTTGTGTTGTGGGGCACTTGCATTCAGTAAGACACAAAGCCATTATCAGGAAGGTGTTGCTAAGACTTACAGTGTTCAGTGACAGCTTCAAAGGAAGACAATTTCCATGAGACATCCAATATGTTTGTCAAAAATGTTTACACAAGACAAACAAAGAAGAGGGGAACCATCTCAGAGCTCATTTATCAAACGGGTTTTCAATGGGTTGTTCCAGATTGATCTGTTACGTGACTGAAGTGATTTAAAGCTCTACTACAGTTTTTAGGAGTATTTAATTCATTTATTGTCTTGGTTTATTCTGTTTTATTATTATTGTTTTATTTATTTGATATTTTTTAAATTGTGTATATTATTCATATAATCTCAGAGTTCAAAGAAAATGGCAGCTAATTGTACAAGAGGTCATACTGTCACTCTGGTTGTTCATAAGCTAAAGTGTCCCAGTCATTTGCCCTTGTTTTTCATCTGGTCCTATTAAATATCAAGATTTTTTCTGTGTTGACAGTTACGTTTAAAGCTATCCGGGCTCCAGGGATGAGGTATTGTCTGTGTTTTTTGATAGCCAGGTCAGCTGACCTCGTTCTTCACATGCACACGGTCTTATCTACGGTGTGTTAGGCGTTTTATGTCTTCTTCGCACACATTTCTTCAAAACAGATCATGATTCACACCATGGAATAAAAGTGGCATGATGTGTGCCATGCCCTGATCTCAGATGTGATTTCAAACCAGAGCTTTAAATTACTGCGTGATAGGGAGAACAAGGGTGGTCATGTTTCTGAGATTGTTTGATATGGAGGTGAAAATGTGCCAGAGTTCATTTGAGTGTGATGAAGCCAGTCTGAAAAGTATCAAATTAACGTAACGTTGCTCTGTTAGATTTTCCTTCAAAGAAAATGACTTCCTGTTTTATGACCTCATTTAAACAATATAAGTAGAACGGTGTTGTTCTCAGTTTAACAGGAATAATAAGGAATAAGGAAACATTTCATGCTTGAGCAATTAATTTTATTTAATTATATTTTACTTTACTGCACTAATGCATGAAATTAGGAAAAGACAATAAGTATAAAGGTACAAAACAAAGTTCCTCTGTTAAACAAGGACGGGGTCTCCAGAAAATCTGAGATACATTTTAAGTGACCTTTTACAATGTAATAAAGTAAATTGTTAGCAATGAATAACTTGCATTTGTTTCTTATGTATGCACATGCAGCTAATGCAAGTCAGCTAATATCCAAGATGCATTTCCCAAGTATTCTTTCAATCTGCATCTCATGTGTTACAACATTAATATAACATTGTTGGACTGAAATCAGAGATACCATATCTCTTGCATCCTATTTCCTTGTCAAAACACAATTGACATTACACACAATGCGACTAGACCATCAACAGATGCCAGTGTCACATACTAGCAGTGGATAATGTAGCTTTAAGCCTCTTGTTTCAAACAAATGTTTTTTTCAATATATGCAGCAATAGTACACAAGATCTAGTTATAGTGCCTGCATGAGCTGCTAATACCCACGATGACACGTTCTGTGTATCTCAGAAGTGACTGTAAGTTGATTAAATGTTCATAGTGTGGCAAAGAGTCATCGGGTGCCAATGTATCCGTAAAGTGATTCACGTAAATGTTTCCAGTGTATGTTGTTATGTCTAATTGTTGTTATAAAAATTGGTTAATTATACCTAAAATCTCAAAACTGTACAAAAAAACAAACAACAAAGCAAGGTTAATTTTTTAATACTTTTATTTTCAACAATTTGTTCAACATAGACATCACATTTATTTCAGCTGAAATCAGCTATAATGCCAACTGTTTCATTCATAATCCTGATTCACTGTCAGTGGAATTTTACAGATGCATGTACATAGTTTCCTCAAACATGACATGACATGATATCAATAAGAAAAAGCTAAGACAGAGCACAGATATTCATGCTTTGAGGTTTTTAAGCTGTCAATTGAATCCAGATGCAATGGATTTAAAACCTTCATCCATCAAGAACAGATTGAGATGAAATGAGGCTTTACAAGGCACCACTGAAGGATTTCATCTAGCAGACTCTAACCTTGTTAGTAGGGGTTGGTTTAAAACCACCGTTCTACACCTTCCTAACTTATTCAGTAAGATAAAGCAGAAAACCACTGAAAGTGTTGTAGTGGCTGTCATCGCAGAGGAAGCAGCCTTTCGGCAGCTTCACATCCACCTGGTCGCCAGCGCTCAGTTGCAGGACCACAACAATAGTGGCACTGTCCTCTTGGTCGTTTGTATTTTGATCTTTTGAGGCAGCGACCAGCTGGTTGTTAAGCTGCAGACTGGCACAAGCGCTCAAGAGGTTACCAGGAGCACCAGCATCACTGTAGACACTGACAGCAAAGGTATAGACACCAGAGTGAGGAGCCGTAAAAATGCCAGTGCCAGCGTTGTAGTGGCCACCCAAGTTAAGGAAGATATTTTTGTAGATGATGACGCTGTTGGGGTTTAAGGGGCCGTAGCACCTAAATTGCTCATCACCGTAAAGACTGGCAGAGAAGGCAGTGCGACTGGCTGGAGATACAGAGGAGATAAGAAAAGACAGATCAGGAATGTAAAACAGCCTGTGTGACTGTGCAACAGTGTTTTATTCGTTCAGACACTTTTATCATCTGCACTCTTTGCTGCCTTCTGTAACCCATGAATGCTTCACTCACCTTCAATATTGTTGAGACTTTGCTTTGTCAGTAGGGATTCCCTCTCTATCTTAAACAGGGCTTCGTTAAAGTACGTCTTCAGCCTGTTCACTTGCTGCAAAATCAGACAGCAGCTACAAGAAGCCTGGTCCGCACGGCACGCTGAACACGAACACACATGAATACACTTGCAGATAAAGATATGTGCACACGCATTGATGACATACTTACAATTCCTCACCATTGCCCGCATTGGGGTCTGTATCTGGTCCTGTTTTGCCAGGTCCTTCCCAGGGATTTGTAAATTGAGCCAAAGCCGCTTGCAGCAAACACATCAATACAATAGCTGGGGGGGAGAAGGTCAAGTGAAAGAGCTTTGCATTAAATACAGTATATGCTAACAATTGCCAACTCTGTCTATGTGTTTACCATCTCACCTCTCATGCTGATGCTAAACGCTGACAGCTTCACAAGAATGGAAAGTGACTGACCAGGTAAAGGAGTATTGTGGATATATATTTTTCACAGAACCCCTCCCTTGTTACTTCTCGGTACTTCTCGCTCCTCCTTGTTTTTTTGTAACTAACTGTTGCCTTTGTAAGTGTACGGCACCGCTGCGAGTGTTTTATTGTCATCACCAAGTGTAGGCGTGTAGATGATGCAGATCGGGTATCATTTGCTGTCTGAGGAGATGCGACACGAGGACACAGTTGAAGAAGAAGAAGAAAGGAGCTGCATTATAGTTGATTAGAATGATTTTCAGATTTTTATCTAGTTAAACTGACATGTGGAAAGTTGCAGTTACAGTTAGTTTACAATAAGCACTAGTGGATACAATTTGATCTGCACATTAATATAATCTGGTTATATGACAACATGTCAAAAGCCACATGGTATTAAACCCTGTGGCTCTTCTTCAGTGCTGTTATTACGGATTAAAGATCTATCCACAGCTGCTATGGACAGACCTTCAAAAAGTTTACGATACATTTGAGTTATAATTTAGCTCTGTATTATGTTTGAGTTATTCTTGCACAGTTATCTTTGAAGATCTTAACGAGTAAGAGTGACATACTATAGTCACACTTTTGGTAACTTTGTTTAATATGTGGTGTGATATGTAAAAAAACTACATGTCTTGTGGTAATGGTCTATGAAGAAGGTGGTGACACAGTGTTCAAAACTAAAAAAAAGCCTTCACCAAGTTCATGAAAGATTTAAATCATAAAAACCCATACGAAATGATTTTAAGGCGATTCACCTTTTATTTCATTCCAACTTGTCAACAACAGTATCTTTAAAGGGCACGTTGCTTTCACAGTTATTTTAATCGGAATTGAAAAAAATAATAAACGAATAAATTCAGACGTAAAAAAATCTCAAATGCAAATAGTTTGTTTAAAATTCAGGTTTATTTTGATGGTAATGTTAAATCATATTTCTATCATCATTTACATTATTTCAGTAAGTCAAGAGACAAATAGACATATTAATGCACAGATTAAAATCCAGGGTTCTCTCAGAAGGTAATATTGGGATGGGATACAACACAAATAGAGAGAAAATGATTGTGCTGGGATGGTTGAGAGCACATACAATCAAATAGAGATTAGGGCTACAAATTGTGACAGTCAGCAGAGAAAAAAATAAAGAAAGGAAAGAAATCTTTCACATTTAACTCTTGTCATGAGCACATGCTGGTGCAAAGCCCAGAGCAGCTACAATTTTCTAACTTAGTCAGTAGCGTACAGCAGAAAGCCAGTAAAAGTGTTATAGTGGTTGTTGTTATCACATATGAAACATCCTTTGATCAGGTTGACAGCCACCCGATCCCCAGCTCTCAGCTGTATGGCCACAACATCTGAAGAACTGTCTTCTTTGTCTTGGCCGTTTTGTTCGAAGAGCGTAGACACCACCCGGCCATTAACCTGCAGGTTAGCGCAGGTGGACAGGGTCTCACTCACAGAAGTTATCCCATAGATAGTGACTGTGAGGCTGTAGACACCAGTGCGGGGAACAGTGAAGAATCCAGTTGAGTTATTGTAGCTGTCCCCCAGGTTGATGAAGACGTGTTTGTAGACAATGACCCTGTTGTCAGTGAAGGGGCCATAGCAGCTCAAACTTTGGACATTGTTAAGAGCGACTGAGAAGGCACTGCGGCTGGCTGGAAACACAGAGAATAAGAAACAAGTCGTGTTAGAGGTATGAGAAGTGATCCTTTTCGTTTATAGATGTTGGTGATGTTCTGCCCTGTGTTGCTCACCTCTTATATTGCTGAGGGCTGTCTTTGATTTTGTCAGCACCTTATTCAGTTCATCAGCAGTCAGGTTAAAGAACTGCTCCAACCTCTGCACCTGTTTCTGAATCAGACAGCAGCCACACGACGCCTGGTCCGTGAGACACACTGTGCACACACGTCAGTTTGCAGATGAGAGTTTGCACAGACATGCTGACCATACATTGACATAAAGGACGACCTTATTTATTCAACATCTCTCACCACTTCGTGGATTGGCGTCTGGTTGTGCTGTTGTGGAGACAGGTCCATCCCAGGAATATTCCATGCTGAGAGATACACGCAGCAGAAACAGCAATGTGACACCTGAAGGAAACAAAGTGCAAATGCATTGAGAATTAAACCAACACGACGTTTCGTAGTTTCGTAGTTTCTAAATGCTTTACTTTGCTTTATTTAAGCAGTAAGATGATTCTGAACTGTTACAGTCCTCAATTTACCTGTTGGTGGTGTTTAATTTGTTCTAATTTATTTATTTCTTAGATTATAAAATACCAATTAGCAATAATAAATGATCCTCATTCATGATATTACACCTGACTTGACAGTTTAAAAGTCCTACCAGAGTCCGATTCTACAAACCACCTCACTCTTGAATGTTATGCCACCGTAGTTGCAACTCATATCTCATCTCACCTTTCATGCTGATGCAGGTGAATGACGGCAGCTTCAGAAGAATGGAAAGAGTGCAGAATGATCAAGAGACAGGGGTTGTGCATATATACCTCTCTAAGAGCCCCTCCTTTGTAACGTCCCAGTTTAATTCCTCCTCTTTCAACATTGCTCCTCCTCATTTGCTCGTTGTTCGCCCCATTTGCCTGTGGATATATTTCCTCATCACTAGGGGCTCTTATTTTCTAAACTTTCTAAACATACAAGCAGACAAACACTCTCCAGGTGCCACCCATGTATCATCTGTCACCTGGGAGGAGGTGTGCACTGTGTGGGGTTTAGTTTTCTCGTCAGCAAAAGTGTGGCTGTACGTGTTTTTTGAAAGACATGTACCTGAATAATAACTTGCCTTCCTGTAATGAATAAAACGTTGTATGTTCATTTATGCACTGCCAAAAGAAGGAGTCTTTGCCACACACAAGTTGGTCTTTCCGGGCATTAATAAAGTTTTTTGAATCATGAATCTAATATTTGCCAGTTAGATGTCATCAGTTTTACAGACACTGGATCATAAATGACCTAATATAATATAAATAAGTTAAATAAGGCTATGCTAATAGGCTATACTATTTGGGAACATATAGTTTCAGTGCATGTGCATTAACCACTAGTGACTCTTAATTGCTGGTGGATAAGCTGTGATAGAAAAGATCAGGAGATCACTGGCTTTCAGTCAAGAAAATAGAAGTAAGCTCACAGAATCTAAATTAGCCTGTATGACACACAAAACAATAGCTATTTGAACTGTCAACAGTCCAAAGTTCTTCAACAGAGATATAAAAAAGGATGCATTAAAGGGAATACATGTTTATTATTACTGCTTTATTGACTTAAAAGGCATTTAGAAAACTCACATAACACCAATAAAGGATGATGCTGAAAGAATTTAAGGAAAACCAGACGTCCCTGAATATTTTGGTTTCTATGATCTCTGGAAAAACACATTTACCTTCCTATAAATATTATTATTTTATTATAAGTGTTTGTGATGTCTTCGATAATGTGTTACGCTGTATATAAAACAACAACAACAACACACAATACTTTCAATCACTTACAACTTAATCCAACTGGCAAACAGTCACCGCGGTCCCTATGCCTGACCCGAACCTAAACCCTGAGTACAGTGGGCCAGTGAACTGGGTGTGGTGACTGTGGATAAGGCTAGCCTGGTTTTTGGCAATGCGGTAAAAGGCCAGAATCCCTGCATGCTGGTCCAGATAGATCCCAATATGTTTGGCCTTTGGTGAGCTAAGCACTTTTTCCTTGCCATCATGCCAGAAGGAGAAGCCAGTCCCAGACCAGTACAAGCTCCAGGACAAGGGATTGTGGCCCAAACGACTTTTGTCATCAGAACTTTTACGTTCCATCTCCTTGTAGGCCACGCCAAGGCTGATCTGCATGGTATGACAGAGAAAACTAGATTAGAAAGGGAATCCTGGTGGCAGTGGGGTGATTCAGAAATGTCTTTTTCAAAACCTTAAAAAACATGTAGGGATGAATATTATCTTCAGTCTTATGCATAATAAATATATGACTCAGTGACCTCGCTAACTGTTTGATTACACTGAATTCAGGTAAAATCAGTAGAAAATAATAAATTAACCATCTTGTCATGGTTTCTCCATGTATTATAATATAGTACGAGAAGCATATGTCAGTTTAAAAGAACTAATTTTCCCATATGTTTAAGGATTCACCTTCTGTCCAGTCCACTCCACCTCCCAGTAGTAAGGGCTCCCTGCCAGGGGCTCTCTGCAGAGAACCTGCCTCCAGAACTGGAAGCGCTCAGGATGGACTGGTGGGTTCAGATTCTCAGCTCGCAACGTGGCCTTGCGATCTCCATCTGACAGCTGCATGTGACGATACACTGTGTTTGGGTCCATAGTGGGTTCAAAGCGAACTGAAGGAAAAAGATGGATTGCAGTGAAGACTCTAGACCCTCCAAAGGCTATGACCTTTTGGTCTGTATTTTGTTTCATATTGTCAAGTATGATTGACTCACATTTCAGCAGTTCTTCTCTAGACTTTGGCTCTGGATGCACAATTCCCACTGTTGTGTCAGGAAGAGCTATGGGCAAAATCAAGGGTCAAATGTGATCTAGAGCACACTTTCTTCAAGAAAACATCTGATTGTTAGTACTGTATGTATAGATTCTAATGACAGCGAACCTCTAGGTTGAG
Organism: Anabas testudineus; assembly: GCF_900324465.2. Taxonomy (NCBI): domain Eukaryota; kingdom Metazoa; phylum Chordata; class Actinopteri; order Anabantiformes; family Anabantidae; genus Anabas; species Anabas testudineus. The sequence continues at coordinate 9,532,285 of NC_046622.1, read as the reverse complement.
GAGGAAGGACGGGTGGAGGTGGGGCTGAAGCTTCATGTCCAGAGTGATGATGAGAGAGGAAATAAAGAAAACAGGTACATCTAAGAAATCTCCAACTGACACATATGAAAATACTAATATCCAAGAACGTTTGTTTCTAAGAGCTACAGACAGATGTAAAGTTACTTACCTTGAGGTTGTGGGGGAGAATCTGTTGTCGTTTCACACACTGTAGAAAAAAAAGGAGAAAGAGAGTTGCAAATGTGTCTGACAGTGCCTTCGCATTCAGGATACCACCAACCTTCAGAGCACTGGGTGATTTGAAGTTCCTGTACCTGTATTCTGCGGGGTTTGTTGATGACGGCCATCCGGTGCTGTGATGTCTGCTACTGCTCCATTGGGTGTTGATGGAACAGGGTCACTATTCACTACAAAGAAAAGAAATGTTTAGACTATGCGAGGTGGAGTGAAGTGGCATGTAGAGGAGAGATACTGACCTAAGGCGATGATCTTGGATAGGCTGGCTTTACAGAGGTCATGAACTGAATCTTGCAGTTCTTTCATTGCTGAGCGGATCGAGGCCACCACCTCTTGCTCCTGATTCAGCACTGACTCTCCTGTTGCACCCGTCTGACCCAGTGGTTTAACGATCAGAAAGTTCTTGACAGCATATGACACAAATTATTACACTTAATAATGCTTCGAGTGAAATAAGAATGAAATCATTTTCAACACCCTGCTTCATTTAATGATTACCTTCAAGAAGCAGATGTGGTCCTGCATTTCGGCCAGTCTGCTCAGCTCTTCGCTCTTCCAGCGTAGCTGTGCCACCTCCTGCTCCAGTTTGTGGGCCTGCCCCTCAACCTCACTGCCTAAGGAGGTCTCATGGGTGCTGAGGAGCTCACCAACCTGGGTGCCTGTTAGATTCACAGTCTTGACTAAATCTGAGAATATATCTGTACTCTCTTGCTGTAGAGCCTGGACCAAGGCCTGCGGGTGTTGAAAGAGGAAGAGAAGAAAGATCATGAAGAAAAAAAATGAGCAAATGATTCAATGAAAGACATCAGAAACAGTCACTTAGAACAAAGGTTTCACCACCAAACAATCCTTATTGTTACTTACCTTGTGCTGGCGAGCAACATGTGGCAGCTCCATGAGAGTCTTTTCAGTCACCTGGATCCTCTTCTGTACCTCCTCCTGCATCTGGACAAGCTCTTTCTACACAAACAGACCATCCATGGCTTAAAATGTAAAAGAGGCCATAACAACTGTTGCGCAAACATGGCTCTAGATTGTACCAAGTTATTTGGGACACCTTTGGGACACAACATTTACAGAAAATCTCTTTAAAAAAAGAGGAGAAACAAAGACACACTTAAAGCAAGTGTAAAGTATTTCAGCTACATTTTGGATATATAAAAAAAGATCCTTAAATATTACCCTTGTGATAATCATACTGTCAGTTACTTACTTGTCTTGCCTCTCTCTCTTCCTGTGGTTTCAACACAGTGTGTCCTTTGTGCCCATGTTGGCAACACACTTCACACACACACTCCTTGTCTTCGTGGCAAAACAGGTCCAGGGGTCGGTTGTGTTGAGGGCAGGATCTGGGCTCCACGGACGGCAGCTGAGGGTAAATGCCGCTCTGTTGTGGCCCCGTATCTGGTAGGTCCTCCTGGTAGACGGGGAGGGATGGTGGGGCTGAGGAGGCACCTTTTAAAGAGCTTTGTCTGAGGCTGTTGGTTCTCAGTTTCTCCATAGCTTCCACAAGGACAGTGCTCTTGGCTAGTGAAGGCCGAGGGTTGAAGACCTGCCTACACTGGGGACAGCTGTACTGACCTTTGCGGTCTCTCTTATCCCAGTGGTTCTGGATACAAGCCAAGCAGTATGAATGTCCACAGGGCAGAGTGGCCGGCTCCTTCAGGATCTCCAGGCATACTGAGCAGGCAAAGGTGTCCTCTTCAGTCCAGGCGGAGGCCATGTGGTGCTGTCTTCAAGGTGGGAAGGCGAGTTTTCTTAACCGGAGGTCAGTTCTGGATATATGATTCTCTCAAGTCTCACGGTAGTTAAGTAGGAGACAGAAACAGGAAATGCGCTCCAAGACAGCAAGTTTGAAATACCAGTTCAGATGCATCACATGCTGGCTAAAGCTGAGGTAACCTGTGCTCAGAGTGGGACTGGTAAAACAGGTGGGGTGGGTAGTTTATCCATATTACGTCATAGGTGTTTCCCAGTTAATCAACTCAAAGGTGAGGCCTCATGACGTAATGGTATCTTTACCTCACTGTGAACTAAAACCAATGATATTTAATCATATCATTTTCCGAAGACACCAATGTTAGGCTCTGATTAGCTATATTTCAATAAGTGTTTGTTTTAATCTTCCCGAGGAGATGGGCCTCATTGATGCAGACTCCAAAGTGGACGGACTGGTTTTTGACTGGTTCGTTAGGAGTACTCATGTACATTGCGAACAACAGCTGGTTTCCCCAATGAATTAACTAAGGTATAAATATATAAATTATGCCATTCTCTATTTACCTATTATTAAGTCTAAAAAGCTAATGATTTACAGTGATAGAACATCAAATCCTCACCGCGGACATTGCGCTGTGAGATGCGCAGTTAGGGCAACAGTGACGCGCATGAAGCCACTCGACGCCATATTGAAAAGGGGCAGCCGGCTAACTGGAAACAGAGCAGTCGGTTCTACTTTCAAGGTGGGTGTTTTATTTTACTTTTATATTACATTTTACCCCCGAAACTATGTCTTTGTCGTATTTCTTATTCTGTGAGAACGTTTGCAAATCATTCCCACTGACCAAATGTTTATTTTAGCATCGAGTTGACATTCGTTAGCGTTTTATTTTGCTAGTTTCGTGCTAACACCAATGTGTTAGTTAAGTAGCGTTAATGGGTTAACTTACTTTAGTTAAATGAGATAGATATGTTTACAGACAAATCCTGAATCTGATTTATCCAATTAACATCAGACAAGTCAAAATATTATCTAGTTCTTTGACGAAACCATTTGTTTATACTGTAATCTTCGCCGCCACAACGCAGTTAACCAACTAGCATCTTGACCCAAGTTGAGAAGGTGAACTTAGCCAGACACAACAGTTAATGTTAGACTTTGTGTATTTAGCTTATTAGATTTAAGGGAAATCATTTGTCGGGATTAAGCAATTGTTGAATGATGATGCTGAATTATTACAGTGGTCATTGTGTATGGTTAAAATCACAGCTCAGACTAATTAAGGAACATTTAAGAATCAAATCCCCCTCTATTCATCAGCTCTGTCAGCTAATTATAGCTTTTTCATGTGCAGGTTTGAGACAGATAAATGTATCATCTGTGGCTTAAAGTGAACAAAAATGCTGGCATTTGCACAATTAACTCAAATGATTCCTGTGGTGTTTTTTTTTGTGTTTATTTTTAAAGGATGTTTAGGGGTCCTCAAATCCTAACGTGGTCTTGCCCCAAATGGTCATTGCTGCTTTTAAGGGAATCCCATCTCCCCCCAATCTGTGAGCACACGGGTGCAGTGTGGCAGGGTGCAAGACACGTGAAGGGACGGAGATATGACGAAATTCCTGGAAAAGGGCGAAGCAAAGAGGAGTCATCATTATCCACAGAGACCGTCTCTTTCTCAACACAGCTGTCTGTACTTCGCTTGGACTGTAATAACCATGGGCTGAAAGAGGCTTTATTTCAAAAGCCTCTATCCAAAGCCATTTTGTCCCGTCATCATCAGCCCCCTCAGATTTCTGCCCCTTTAAAAGCTGAACAAGTGTCTAAGTTCTTTTTGGAAAGAAATGTAGGTCAAAACTCCAAAGTTGTGAAAACTTGCTGTGACTCTTTAATGTACACAACTTGCCTTCAACCCTGGAGAAGGCCTTGGGACTTTTGCCAACCTTTGCTTAGTTTCATCAGTAAGACTCAGTGTAACCTTCTTCAAAGCCATTTACATTACAGGCAGCAATCTATCAGATCTTTTAGCTTGGCAGCACATACTCCATGGATTTTGAATCACTTTCACAGTAGGCCACAACCCTCCAGTTTCTCTCCTCAACAAATAAGAACTATTAATCAAGCTGCCCCTTGCGTGGTAGATGCCTGGAGAGACTGTCTATCCCCAGAGAATGAAAACAGGTGTCGGCAGATCCTGGGGCCCAACCTGAAGCTCTATGAGGTGGAAAAGGTAAAAAAAGGGGCAAGTCAGAGCCAAGGAACGAACCAAGGGAGATGGGCGTCCATCCTGGTCTCTCTCTGCTCTGTTGAGGGGGAGCCAGTGTTTCTCTTCACCCTGCGCTCCAGCACATTAAAGGGAAGACACAAGGGAGATGTAAGGTTAGTAGCAGGCTAGAAATGGAAATCAAAGAAAGTGTGTGTTTCAAACATTCAGTAGACTATGTGTTCATATTTCCATTCATGTATAGCTTTGCAGGAGGAAAAAGTGATCCGTCAGACAGAGATATGGTGACCACAGCGCTGAGGGAAGCCAGGGAGGAGCTAGGGATCACTGTGGCAGCAGAGCGGGTCTGGGGTGTCCTAAAGCCTCTAAAAGATGCTGTAAGTGGGCCTGTTTTATCCTTGACTAGGTGATTGAGTTAGTTCATTTTAGTATTGATTAGCCTGCCTGTTTTTTCTAGTCTGTAAATATCAGTGAATACAATAAAACTACTAAAATTATCTGCAGCAAATTACTGTTTTTGTTTTCTGAATATTATTACAAAATCCCAAACAATTCAATTCAATTTGTAGTGTCAAAACCTCACGTTTCAGAAGTGTGGACAAGACACTGTTTGGCAACTTCAGTTGTTTATTATTTAATTTTTCATTAATCTACTAGTGCGTTATTAAATAGTTTCAGAACTAATGTTACATTTTACTTAAAAAGCTTGAGTTGGTTGCACTGCGTTTTCTTTGTTTACCTTTTCAGTCTGGGATGATGATCGCTCCTGTCCTGGCTAACCTCGGTCCCCTAGAGGAGTTGACCTTCAAACCAAACCCTGGAGAGGTGCAGTCATCCTATTATCTGCAGTTATTTCTGTGTTTAAACAAGACTATGATGGACAGGATGACTATTTAAGTTGATCAAAGACGATCAATTCAGTACTTTATAGAAGCCCCTTTTCATCAGGGCTCATGTTTTCTTGGGTGACTCTCTACACTGTTTGTTCACCTGGATTTTGGTAGTTTCCCTTTCTCCCCGGCATACCCTCTTAATCTCAGTCAGATTAAAGGAGAAGAGTTTGTATGCAAAAGATGAAAAGGTTACTTACCTTCCACTGTACATGGTAGTCATTGTACTTTTTATTTATTTATTTATGTTGTAACCTAATTAGATAACTTGGTTTCTTAACTTCGGCCCAAGCACTCAGTTCCTTTCTGTGCTTCCTTTGTCTGTTTACATTTCAGGTGGATGAAATCTTCACCTTGTCCTTGTCCCACTTGTGCAACCCCCAGAACCGCGGCTACACTCACTTCCGAACTGGTGACAAGTATGTTTACACGCTTCCAGTGTTTCGTAATGGGAAGCACCGAGTGTGGGGCCTGACTGCAGTTGCTTTAGACCACACCCTGAAACTCATTGTCCCTTCCTAGCAGCTATCAGTTAATTTTTCAATTTACAGTGCTAAAGGACATCTATCATGTGATCCAATTTGAAATTGGATTATGACAAATGTGCAATCAGTCTTTAAGTATCATTGTGAGTACCATTTCTTTTCTCTAATTGTAGCATAATCAGAAGGAGAACAGATTCCACTTATGCACTTTCTAGGTCTAGGCTGCATAAAATCTATTTAAGCATTGTGTGTAAAAAGGAGACCTGGTGTGTTGTTGTTACTAAATGGGTTTTGTAAGTTCGGGTAGTTAATTATTAGAACCGATGGAGTGATGACATCAAAATGCAGTCGCTTTTTTTTTTTTTCCCCCCCAATATACACTGTTTGTATATATACAGTACATCTTTATTTTTAAAAGTGTACAAAACCTTATTTAACTCAGCTTCGCTTTGAGACAACTGTTGCCGTACGTCTTTCACATGTGTGATCAGCAAAGCACAGCTATAACCATGATTTTATGATTTGCACTGTGAGTAACTGACATGTTTCCCATTTTATCCTAAACCAGATCAAATCTGAACCTTTTGGACACAGAACAGTAGAAGCACATAGTAATGTGTTGGAAAAACAATGCAATAAAGGTTGTTTTTAAGAGTATTCTCTCTTTGTTCATTATTCCTTTTTACTATTTAACATGATTAAAATCAAAGCAATAAATAGTGCAAAATGTATTTCACAATAATTGAATTTCTGCTGGAGAGGAGGATTGGACATGTTCAATTAGCTTAGTTTGTATCTGAATTACACAAAAAGCAAAATAAATTTTATTATGTACCTTCAAAGCTTTCCTTTTAAATAGTTACTGTGCCACAGCCTTCCTACGTGCAAGCTTTATAGGCAGAGTGTGTACAAGTCTTTGAGATGAAAATATGTTTTGCTAACATCTGTTAGGTTTGACACATTTGTAACTTGAATGTCAGCATCAAGGCAGGGAGCACTCCATAGGGTCCTGTGAGTCAGGCAGCAGGTGGCAATTAAAGGGCCAGCTGAAGGAGAAGAGGTCCAGAGCTTGGCTGCATTGCTGCTCAGCTGAAGAACAGACTGAACGACAGGGCTGGAGGACGCCACCGTGTGGGCTGCACTGTGGCAGAAACATCCCACACACCAGCTTCCGCAGGGGTTCAAAGCAGGCCAGCTCCATCAGTACCTACAGTAGGTGGGAAAATGGAAGAAAAGGGTTGGTCACGCTGTGCGTTTTCTCTACCAAGGCGCTCAGTAGTAGAAGACTATATAAAAAGTACCCGGTACTGTTTCAGCAGTGTAGCAGCTTCTCTCTGATCAGCAATGGAAAGCCAGATGTTTGGAAAGGAGGTAAGATCGTAGCTGAGACCTTGACACATCTCTACTTCTATTATCTCACATGTTGAGGCTGAGGGAATGAAGAAAAAAAAAACATTCATAGTCTTACTGTCCACACACATTTAACATTTTATTTTGTTAGTTTTATTTTTTAATTTAAGTGATATTGGCTCCATCTTTGCAAACAAAAACTACACTATGCCCGGCTGTAGCAGGACTCAGGAGGTCACTGAAATATAACTCACTGAAAGGAGGGTAGGTAGAGTTGCCACAACTCTGTTCATCTGCTCCATCAGGACAGTCGTTCCATCCATCACACAACCACTGAGGCTGAAGACATTCCCCTGTCCTGCAGGCAAACTGGCTGGGACCACATGTCCCTTTGGAATATAAATAAAGGAAACAGGAGAGGGTTATATAAAGCAATAGGAAGAACAGCTGCTGCATAAACTACCAGATGTTGAAGATGATATGTTGGACAAAACAGAAGGGACGTGGTCAGAAAAAGAATAAGGTACGAAGAAGGAAGGCAGAAAGGAAAGACATCTGAGAGGTCCAGAGCTTGGCTGCTCCTTTAAGGAGAACAAAGATGAAATGGGAACTAGAAGAAGGAAAAAATATGGATAGAAAGGACTCACTGTCCAATATAGAAACAGATTGATATGAAGCATTAAAGCCACTGTCGGCGACTCCCTCATCAGCCACAAACACCACAGTCATGTGGGGACCAGAAGAGATCAGGTCTGGTGGTAACGTGGTCCCACAAAACCTGAGAGAAAGGCAAAACAAACAATAGCTGCTTCAGAACATATATGAAAACTCACAAAATAAATGAATTTACTTCAAATTGTAGAGGATTTCAAATGGATCAGTGAAGCTACAATAACATAAATACAGTTCGATTAGCCTAAAATATCATAACAGGATGGCAATGAGTAAAATGAACATATGTGATATGCACAGATTATGATGTGCAGTAATACAAATGCTGTGGTAGCTCTCACTTCCCCAGGGCTCTTCCAGCTCCCGTGTCGACTCCGTCGTGCACCTCCACATAGTCAAACTCGCACACATCCTGAGTCTCCAGGCTGAAGTTCCTGAAGCTCAGTGTGATGACGTGACCTTCCTCAACAGATATATGCCATACACACAACTAATATAGAAGAACGTAGGATTAGGCCAAAAAAAGAAAGTCAGCAGAATAAAGTGTTTGGCCGTTCATGGTGACTTTGAGCGTACCTGCTGGTGAGGATAAGGCTTGGGGTGGTTTGGACTTGAGAGGTATCCATCGGGGCCGGTCTTCTGCCCACCACATTCTGTGGAATATAGCAGAGTTAATTATTCCAGCTGTTTCAAGTGGTTTTTAATTGCGTTTGAATGCGCTCACCCTTGTGTTTATGGCTGCAGTTTGCCTCATCTGTTTGGTCATGGCAGTTTTCATGACCGTCACACACGGACACAGGCAGCAGACAGCGACCATTGTCACACATGAACTCCTCCCGTGAACAGCTCTCTGAGAAAACCCACACAACAGATATGTGCACAGTTGAGCATGAATGCAAATGGTCAAGTATGTGTGTGTTCATCCAAATGCAGAGTACTGACTGTGTCCGGGCAGTATGGCCCTGTACTGAGCGCTGAAACCATTGCCTGCAATGCTGCCATCAGAGTGAAAGGTGACCCACACCGTGCTGCTGTTTGTGTTGACTGTTGGTGGAGCTACGTTACCACAGAACCTGTAGGAGAGGAATAAAAGCTTTTATTTTTAAAAGCCTTAAGACCTTTATTTTTCCTGTAATCTCTGTTTATTTGTTGACATCACAACTTTAGAGCTGCGACTTGAGTCTGAACTTTGCACTTTTACTCGTAAGAGGATTTGTAAGCTAGTTGCATAATATTTGTAGAATTTCTTGAATTATGTTACAACACTTTCCAAGAATACAAGTAAGAGAAAAGGTCAAACAAAATGTATTGAAATGTTTCCACGAAAACCCCCAGTACCCAGAAACACGCTCAAATCATGAGCAGGCCTTTAGCGCCACCTGGCAACAATTTAAAGTAATAACACGAACCCCGATGACATATGTAATGAATTAGTTTCATCTCTAATCAACTCATCAAATAAAGCATGGAGGTTAATTTGAGTGCAGTTTCAGGGCTGTCTGCCATTTTCAGCTGTGCACATCTATCCTCACTGCGCTTTCCTTCTTCTTTAATGGTTAAGGCTTTCATTACTGACAGCAGGTCCAACCAAACAGTGAAATGCAAAGTTCAAGTTGTGTAACGACTGGAAACTGACAAAGGCTCTGATTCATGGAGGCCGTCTGACCGACCTGGTGGCTACAGAGCTCTGCTCTATCTGCTCCTGCACCTCCAGCCAGTCAAACAGACAAGGAGACGGCCCTTCCACAGTCAGAGAGGAGACATGTATCTGCACCGAGGAGGGGGGTGGGACTCGGATCACCCACACACACAGGGAGTTAGGGGGATAGGAGCCGGGGTGGTTTGGTGAACTGAAACTGCCCTCTGAGTCTGTCAGGACGCCTCCACAACCTGAGAGAGAAAGAAAACCCTGGTGTTATTTAGAGAAAAAGGAAAGAGCCTCAGGTGCAGAAAAGATAACTGAACGCCGCGGATGAAATAAATAGAGTAAGAAACAGTAGAGTTTTGAAGTTACGTGTTTCAGATAAGGGGATCCCAGTGGGCTGTGGGGTGGCTGCACTGTCCCACTGACTTCTGTTGGATGAGATCGTGGGTAAACTATGGGACTCTCCATCTCCTGCACTCGATAGATCTGGGAGGCCAGTGGACAGCGACTGATCCTCCACTTCCTGGCCTTTTATCTCTAAACCAGGGACACAGAACAAAAAGACAGAAACACGAATGAAAATGTTTAAAAAGCAAAAGGTATTTTGCCACTTATAGAATAGTTTCTCCTCTGATGTGACGCAGCGGTGACGTACGTGTGAGGATGAGGGCCAGCGCCAGTCCAAGGGAGGCTAATAGGAGTAGTGCAGCAGCAGAGACTATAACCACACCCCAACTCGGGCCTCGCAGACGCATCACACACACGCTAAACAGGCACCAGCCGAGGCCTGAATGACAGAGCAGGGATAACAGACAGAACCAGTACAGTTTAAGTGATGTAACAAAGCTACTACGTCATTACACATCCACACAGCGGACTCACCAGCTACTGGTGGTTTGATCGGTTCAGGTGTGGACGAACACGTCCTGAGTCCCTCCACAATCTCCTCTCGCTCCCCCTCCAGCTCAAAGGCAGGATTACAGAAAACATTCTGTGTAAAGGAGAACAGGAAAATGAAAATGAAAACTATTTAAACTGTCGTTTTTAAATATGTCGTTATTCATAAAATATTTAAAAAGGGGTTGATTTAAATATGAAACAACATTTAAAGCATCTTTTTTAAATAGGCATTTAAACCTTTAAGCATATAAATGAATTTATAACCCTAACTTTAATCATTTCAACATATTAAGGAGTTTTGCTGTTCCAGCTTTACTTGGTGTGATATGTCCACTAGCACAGCAGTTGCTAATATTAACAAACATCTAGAAGATTTCTGTAATAGACAAACATACTGGATCACTTGCCCTCAGTTAGGTTGCTCAATAACACACCTTTGACATGGATTTGAACTTGTTAGCAACCTGTTGCTTGTTTATTCACATGCAGCTTCACATGTCTATTTTGCAGCTGCTTTGGCTCCTTTTTTTTTACCACCTCTGGCTGATATCCTACATCAGTGTGCAACTACTTCTATTTTGATTTCAATAGACTCAGGGATTGCAATGATAATAGAAAGCTCAGGAAAAACTCCCGTGTGGCAATTTCCCCATTTTCCCTGGTGATAATCCAGCCATCATTGTGCACTCTGCACAGGCAGAACTGGAAATTACAAAAGACTCTAAATGTGTGTCTAATCTAACTTCAAGGTTTACTGCACTACAGCACCCTCATTCACCAGCATCATGCATCTTATCCTGCTACTCACCTTATAAATATCTGAGGAGTCCGAGTACACTGTGACCTGGCTGAGGTCAGACATCTTCATATCTGCTGTCCCCTCACACGGTAAATCTAGTCAGTGCTGCTCTTCTCAGAGACCCTGATATTGGCATAAATAAATCCAGGATGACATTGTGAGAATCTTGTTTCTCTTTGAGGGAACATTAAAGATGTTTTCCTGGGTTTTCTTAACATTGTTCACTTTCTTCTCCAAGTTTCCACTGTAGTTTAGGAAGATTATGGCCTTCAGATGTCTCGCATACCAGAGCCCATTGTTGGACACCAATCAACCTAATCCAGATAAAAATGGAAAACAAAATGCTTCACACAAAAGCAATCCCAGTTATATCCATGTTTGCTGCTATTCTTCGTCGTTTTGTCAAGTCTGACATAGACAGTGTTGACCTGTATTGCTCTTGTTATCTGCTGTGTGAGTGATTATAAAAGAAACTCCTTCACAGTGTTGAACAAAGCCGAGTCAGCTGAGTGGACTGAGCCCAGAGAAGGAGAAGAAGGGGGGGGGGGGGTGACAGGGAATGAGAAAACTTGTCTGAGTGGAGGTGGAGCTGGGGGGTCTCTGTTAAACCACTATAATCCCCACAATTATCTTATAAGCTCCTAAAATGTTTTATTCCCATGCACGCTTTCATGGCCAGCAGTACACGTGACGGGCACCATCTTAAAGAAAAGCAAAACACTGGCAGAGAAACGGCACATTCTGACTGATTTAGTGAAAACTTTTGCTAATGAAGCATCGAAATGACAGCGGTGTTGGCGTGAGGTCTGGTTTAGATAAGGTGAATAATAGTGAGATGTGTCAGAGGTTGAAAGATCTGAAACATCATTAGTTAATCAAAGCTGGCTCGTGATTTTACAGTAGTGTTTTTATTTAAAGGCTCTGTATTAGCTATGAAAGACAGAGGAATGTAAAAAATGTCACAGAAAACAAAATCCAGACTGCAGGGACTCCAGAAGAAAAAGATTTAAATTAGTGCAACCAGAGATGAAAGTAAGAGTTCAAATCCGTCCTAAATTGCTCAATCACTTCTCTATTTGCTGCTGCTGTGTTAATGGGTAATCAGTCATCAAATAAAAACCTGACTGCAGACACAAACACTCTCCTGCTGTGTTTTTTGTTGCTTCAAGACCCAAACCAAGCTGATCCAGAGTCTGGTCATGTGTGTCAAGTCCATACTGTGGATCCTGGTCTTTATTTCTGCCCAAGACGGTGAGTGTTACAGTTTTCCTTATTTAAATTCTGTTTATTTTTATACGATTAACACACATTTATACCGATTCATGCAATGTGCCTGTGTTGACACAGAAGTGTGTGTGTGTGCCCCCTTTTCTGTGCGCGTGCAAAATATGTGTTTAGCACCAACAGTTTTACCACTTATGTCTCAGTATCCGTGCAGGAGGAAGAGTATGATTATGATGAAGATGTAGCATATGAGGATCCACAGCCTCTGAACTGCTCAACCACAGAAAGCATCAAAGGGGGACATGTCACCTACTCACAGGTACAAAAAAAAGAAAAGAAGTCATATTTTAAAATATCAATAGATTGAATGATTAGTTGATAAACAAAGAATTTAATCACCAGCAATAATCATGATTGATTGAACATTGCAACAGGCACTTGTTTCTTATCTATTAAAGATAAATGTATATACAATTCCAGTTCAGGAGACTGTTAATGGAAATGTTATAAACACTGTAGAACAGCGACTACAAGATGTTTTATAAACAAGAACGGGGACAAGGAGAGATCAGCTGAAGGAAAGTCAAGTTTTTTGTGATATAAAATGTTAGAAAAAGTTTAATTTATATAGGTAGATGTGAGATGTTAGTAAGAAGGGTGTGACACATGGCAAAAAGAGAGGGACAGCACAGAATCAGGAATGAATTGTATGAAAGGGAAAAAAATGATGAGGAACTGAAACTTAAGCGTTGATTTACTGGAACTGTTTGTGTTACTTAATTTAACTCCAAAGGTTATGATGTGTTTCCTCTACAGGGGGGGCTAGAGGGCAGTGTGCTGACCTATCGTTGCGGCCTGGGGAAATACCCGTTCCCAGTCAGCTACAGGATCTGTGGTGCTGACGGGGACTGGTCGCCCATGAGATTAGCCAATGGTAGACCGGCGTCACGGGCAATATGCAAAGGTAACTGGATTTTCTCCTCCTATTTTTGTCCTCTCCTGCATCCTCTTCTCCTCACCTTGCATCCTCTTTTCTGTCCATCTATCTCTCCTCCTTTTCCAGATGTATTGTGTCCAGCTCAGCTCCAGCTGGATCATGGCGACTTCTTGCCCAGGGATCAGTGGTTCCGTGTTGGAACGACACAGAGCTTCTCCTGCCAGCACGGGTTCACGCTGTACGGGTCAGCTGAGAGGAACTGCACCCTGTCTGGGGAGTGGACGGGAACCACACCTGTCTGTGAAAACCATGGTGAGAAGAGATGATACAAAACACGCTCATGCTAAATTGTATATTTTGCCTTGCTACAAAGAAAATCCACTTAGAAAAACCCTGAGCTCAGTTCAACAGGCATATTAGAGGTAGAGGTTTATCGTGGGCGTGCACTCACTAAGCTCACACTTACTGAGGTTTGTAAGGCAGTGTTAAGTAGCTTTTGATTCATACAAAAATGATCCTTCTAAACAGATTTTCCTATTAAACAGCAGTTTGCTGTAAAAAACAAAACAAAAACAACTAATCATGGTCCTTCTTTAAATGCAGCTGATGACTGCAGTAACCCAGGAACACCACCCGGGGCTCAGAGGTCACCTGGTCGGTTTCACATAGGAGAGAAGGTGGTCTACAGATGTCAGTCTGGCCTGGTTCTGCTCGGGTCGACTGAAAGGGTTTGTCTGGAGAACAGGGAGTGGAGTGGCTCAACGCCACGCTGCCAAGGTGCTGGACAGTTATTACTACCTGTGTGCCTACACTAAATGGGAAACTAAGCAAATCCAAAACAATACAGGGTGATTTACTATATTATAATAAAGAATCTCTGTGTGCTCATTCACAGGCCCGTATATGTTTGACTCCCCCAGTGTTGTGGCAGAAGCCATGACAGGTTCACTTGCAGGAGTCATGGATGTATTTTCACCAGACTCTAAAAAGAAAAGTGAGTATAATGTGTACCTATAACATCATATTTACGGTTTAATAAACAACAAGAAAATTTAAGTGCATGCACATCAAAGTAACCAGCTGAAGTCAGCTGCACTAACCGTTCTACTGTCTGTTTGTGTGTCTGCCAAAGGTGGGGGAAAAGGCTTCGGCCGTACCATCCGTGTGACTGAGGGCAGTCGTATGAATGTCTACATATTACTGGACACATCAGGAAGCATCAAAAAGCATGACTTTGATCAATCCAGAGATGCCACCGTCGCTCTTATCAACAAGGTCTGCACCAAATCAGTTCTGTTTGGATGTATTCAACAACAAATGTGGTCTAAAAAGTGATGCACTAGTTTGTCTGTCTTCCTCTCTCAGTGGATGTTAAACATACACCTCTTCATTTTCTATTTAGTTGGACAGCTATGAAGTTCAGCTGAAGTTCCATGTGCTGTCATTTGCCAGTGAAGTCAAAGACATTGTAGACATCAGAGAAAAGGATATAAGCACTAGCACTGATGACGTCATATGGAATCTGATGGAGTTTAACTACAATAGTAGGACTCTGTTTACCATTTGTTTATTTACTATGGCCATATCTTTTAATGTCTTATGGTGTGTTCTGCTTACAAAGTCTCAAATCTGTATAAAAATTGCATAAGAATAAGTTGAGTTGAATTATTTATTTTCATTTGTGCATCTCAGGTCATGGAAATAAGACAGGCACCAACCTCTATGCTGCGCTGTACCGTGTCAGCGAGATGATCAGTTTCTTCAAACAAGACCAAGTCAAGAACCATTTCAATGAGACTCAGAACATCATAATCATAGAAACAGATGGTAAGAAAGCAGGAAGTGTCACACACAGTCATGCTCATGAAACACCTAATGCACAAAAGAGCTTTTATTTCATATATATTTATATTAATATCTGTTCTCTCTTTCTGTCTCTTTTCCTGCAGGTTACTCCAACACAGGCACCAAGCCTCAGATTGCCCTGGCACAGATCCGGCACTTGCTGGGCTACAGCAACACAGCCAGTGATCACACAGATGAGACGCTGCTGGGTATCAGAATAATAACAGAAATCATACTGACATGCATATCAATATTTTAAGTATGATTAATGTGTGTTGGCATGCTCGCCTACATGTACATATGCATTTGTGTTTTCAGATGTTTATGTATTTGGTGTGGGGGACCAGGTGAACAAAGATGAGTTAAACACCTTAGCCTCACACAAACGCAAAGAGAAACACGTCTTCGTTCTTAAGGACTACGTTACTCTGGGACAAGTATTCAACAGCATCATTAGTAAGTAGAAGAACACTTCATATCCACAAACTTCCCAGTGTGTTTATTGATTCCAGCTTTAACAGCAGTTTGCCAAAACATTATAATTTTTTTTATAAATAAACCTAAAAGTCTTGATTATAACCAATCACCATGGTTATGTGTCATAAAACAGGTGACAAGAGCGTGACAATGTGTGGCATAGCTCAAGAAGAGGCCTCGAAGGATGACCCAGCCTACACAAAGCCCTGGCATGTCACTGTGAAGAAGGTAACAACTGAACACTTCAATCACGAGGAAGGTTATGATTTTCTGCTTGATAGTTTAGCTTGAGTTTTCACAGAAGAACATTATTTTCCTCTCTTATAGGCTAGCACGAAGCTCTATAATGATCCATGTTCTGGATCCATTGTGAGTCAGAATTGGGTGCTGACAGCTGCTCACTGCTTTGCCAGAGTGGCCTCAGAAGAAGTCTCTTACCAAGTGGACATACAGAGCGGTCAGTCGCCATTTTGAACATGAGATATGACAGCACACCTGCTTACAAGTCTAGTTTATCTTAATATTTAATATATTGTGTTAAGAAATGTGATGCTTTGGGTTTTTCTAGCATATGCTATGATCTAATCAAATCAAAGTGTTTTTTTCTGCTCTGTTTTCATATCCAGTGATGTTAAAATAACAGTTTCTTTGGTTCTTTAAGGTGAGAGCACGGTGAAGGCCAGCAGAGTGATAATGCACCCCGAGTACAACACCAGAGCACTTCAACACAGAAATGTCTCTGAATTCTATGACTATGATGTCGCCCTAGTACGGCTGAGCAAGAGCATCCCTCTCTCCTGGAAGGCGAGGTATAAAAGCCTCAAGAAAAGATTCACCTAGGACCCAAACACGAGGCCCTGATTTTATGTAGTATAAATCTTAAAAGAAATGTGTTATTTTGCCATGATGGTGTACAGTATGTGAGAGTTGTAAATGTAAATGTGTGAGGGTCTCACATAAATATTGCTTTATGACCTTGTTGAGTGTGTATCTCATACAACAGACCTATCTGCTTGCCATGTACTGTACCAGCCAATCGAGCCATGAAAAAAGTCAACTCTACCTGTCAGGACCACAGTATGTCACCCTTTGACCTCTACACACTCAGACATAAAAAGTGTCATTGCAATAACAGTCTATATATGTATGTAAATCTACTGTATATATATTTATTATCAACCAACAAGTCAGACTAATAGTTTAAGTAAATGTATGTGCACACAGGGAAGGAGCTAATACCGCACTCAAAGACTTCCGTCTTTTTCATCCATAAGAAAGAACAACGCCAAGAAACACACATTCACACAGAGAGTCAGGTGAGAGCTGCAATTCACACACTGTAGGCTGCTCGGTAACTGTATGGAAAAAATATATTAAATTATTATTATTTGATTCTGCAGAGGCTTGCCTGTGTGGAGAAAGCCAAGCAAACACTAAAAGAGCCCACAGATGTGTCTCTGGATGAATATGTACCTGATAGATTTCTCTGCTCTGGGGGCACCTCAGGATACCAGGATGCTATCACCTGCAAAGGTCTGGACTCAGATGTAATGTTAGCATCGCTGTGTGACCAGCATGATATTGACATTTTGTCTGTTCTTTTATAGGTGACTCTGGTGGATCTCTTTTTTTGGAAAAAAGGAAGCGCTACTTTCAGGTCGGCAAATTTCTCCTCATTTACTAAGATCCAGCTTATTATAAGCAGTGTTTCCTTTTCAACATTCATCCTTCTCTCATCCTCAGGTGGGAGTAGTGAGCTGGGGCACCATAGATGTTTGTAAGCTACAGAACGCAGGTCAGGGAAGTTACAGCAGCGCCCACCCTCCTCCCGATGCACGAGACTTTCACATTGATGTCTTCAAGATACTGCCCTGGCTGAAGGAGCATCTGGGTGAAGAGATTCAGTTCCTGCCTGTAGTCAACTAAGGATGTGCAATGCATAACTAAAGCAAATTAAAGATGGCAATGTCAAGTGTTTTACAAAGCTTTATTATGAAATTGAAAATCAGTGTTTTTTATATTCAGAGCACACAGGCTTACCTTCAAAGTTCATACACATTACAGTATTTTACTTGCTTTATTGTCTCTTGTTTCTAAATTCAACACATTTCTGAGGTGTGTGCATTACGCAAACATATCTGTACATTCTGGGCACGGTGGATATGGATATGTTGAATTGTTTCTTACACCATTTGAATGGAATAATTTGTGCTGCAAGTTAAGTTAATATTACTGGTCTCGCAAGTAAGATGTTAGTGGAGTGTTCACACACCAGACCATCAGCTGAATAAAATAAACGTCGCAGTGTCTGTCTACTGACTAACCTGATGTGTTTTTGACTGATGCTTATATCTGACAGATCGGCTCCCTTGCTTCTCAGTTAAACGTAATCAGCCCTCAGAAAACTGCCGGTACAGGGTTTCTGATTGGCTGTCTTTGAAGTTCGGGACAAAATGGATCTGAAGGATCTCGGAGAATCCCTCAGAGAGCGCAGGAGCCACAAAATGTTTCCTGTCAGAGAAAGTACAAACATTAGAATAATATCATATTGTGTCAACCTCCCAGCGAACACGATAAAGTGTACAAATGTTTTTAAGTTTAGGTATTATTAGAAGAATTAAAAACCTATTGAGTATTTTCATTCGAATACAACAACAACTTCAGTAGCAACATGTTTACAAACTTACTTGTAGCTGTGGAAAACCATGTCATTGACCTTGGCATGTTTGGTGTCTGATGGGGCCATTTCACGAAACTAGGAAAGTAATAACATATAAAAAAATAACCTTCATAACCTGCCAGTTGAAACAAAACAAGGATTAGGAGTGACTAAGTGGAGAGGTGACTCATACCCTGTTATTGTGTTTGGCCTGTTCCAGAGTGGCTGAGAACTGGAAACAGCGACAGGGCACTCCTGCTGCTTTGGCTACATCCACATATCTGGAAAATACACACAGGAGTACTGCTTGAACAAACATAGACAAATAAATGCAAATACAAGTAGCAAACAGCAATACACAGCCAAAAAGCATCAGACAAGTGACATAAATCAGAGCTTATTGTACACAGTATTTAAACAACTCCTCCCTTCCTGCAAATAGACTTGTGTCTCTGTATAATTACTATACAAAAGTATATCTGTGTACCCAGTGAGGTGGATCCTGAGTTTATCGTACGTGCTGAAATGTTAAGGACACACACACACACACACACACACACACACACACACACACACACACACACACACACACACACACACACACACAAACAAACAAACACACACACACACACACACACACACACACACACAAACACACACACACACACACACACACACACACACAAACACACACACACACACGTCAATCTACCGTTTGCGAGATTCAGGGTCTGGGTTAGTGTTGTCTACAGCGACACTGCGACCCTCCTTCAGAGCTCGCTCACATGCCGACACACAGTTCTGCCATGAACCAAGTGTGTCCTGCCACAGAAAGAAAACACTGTTAGTCACAACATGCCTGGGAAAGGTAAGGACAGGTTTCAAAATGTGTAAAATGTATGTATATAATCTATATCAAAAAACTGTCTTATGCCCTACTATACAAAACTCTCCAATAATGATTATGAAATATATCTAATCAATCTTACAATATAACAATGTTGTAAAACTTTTACACCATATATACTTATACCTGCCACTATTTTGGTTATTACATTTTGAATGGCAAACAATGAAAACTAAATAAAAATGTGCATGCAGAGTCGGAGTTCTCTTGTCTAAACCCTTCCCTGCACTCACCCTGTTGACATAGACGTAGCCTTTTGGAATAATGTGGGTGTGGAAGAAGGTGGATTTGCCAGCTGAAGAGAATAGGAAATAAGTTGAGAATGGTACTGGTAGCAAAGGAGGCCAAAGGAGATATCCCCTCCATTTTTACTCACATGCAGGAAAACCCACGGCGACGATGACTTCTGTCTTGATGGACGTGAGAGAAGCGGACGGTGGGTCGTACAGCCTGGCATTCGAATCAAGCTTTCTCTAGATTTTTAAACATATCGTCATGAAAATACAGACACAAACAAAAGCCACATGTAATCTATATACATGTACAGTACACAGGCACTGAACCCAGTGTGTTCAGTGGACTTACAGGGTCAAAATCAGGCAGGCTGTAGGGGGCACGCTTCCAGCCCAGAAAGTACTCCTCTGGTGTGTAAAACTGCAACCCGATGTTCAGAGCCAACTACAAATCAATAAACATAATCAACATGTTAAATATTTTTTCTGCAGCCTTTCCTAATTAAGGCATCAATAAAAAGCATCAACTCATACTTAACACTAATGACACACAAGTGTTAAAGACACACTAAAGTCAAACATCTTAGCAGGACACACAAACACAATACTTTAAACAAGCTGCCAAACTGAACAAATAAGGCAGGAGAATAAAGGATCGATGAACAGTGGTTGAAATGATTAATTGAGTGGTTTTACCAGTCGGTCACTGCAAGAGAAATCCTTCTTCTTCTTCCCTGGAGCCCAGTTCTCGGGCCTACCTGCAGCATCTGTGCACAGAGGTAGAATTTGTACATCCCCTTGTGATTCAGGTTTTCTTAAAGGACTGGTTAGATTTGCCTGATTAGAGTTCCCAGAATGTATTAAAAATATTTTTTAAACAGTTGTCAAAATGCAGATCAACATATTATTATACACTGCTCAAAAAAATAAAGTGAACACTTAAACAACACATCTAGACCTCAGATTAAATCTTTCAGTTGAAAATCTTTATTTATTACATAGTGGAATGTGTTGAGAAAGAAATAACAATAACAACAACAAAATGATCAATGGAAATCAAAATCCTTATTCCACAGAGGTCTGGATTCAGAATCATACTCAAAGTAAAAGTGGAAAAGTGAAAACAGAGGCTGATCCAACTTCTGTGGAAATTCCTACAGACAAAATGATGCTCAGTAGTGTGTGTAATGCCTCCACATGCCGGTATGCACTCCACACAACGTATGGGCATGCTCCTCATGAGACGACAAAGGAACATCTCCTGAGGAGATGTTCTCCCAGACCTGGGGTTAAGGTTAGGATGAGCTAGCTGAGCAACTTCGGTGGGTTACAGATACCTCCTCATGCTACTTCTAGTGGTGAGGGCACTGGCAAAGTGACACATTGATATCCCAGAAGTGTGATGGACTCGGACTTACATTGGAATGATTGTGTGTTCCCTTTATATTTTGAACAGTGTATAGGTGTAGATAACTGAGAACATATACATCATCAACCTGTAAACCGACTCACCTCCTACAAATAAACTCTCCTTCTTGTCAACAGTCACACCATCATTAGCCTGAGGAGGAACACATACAAAGGCACATTCAATTTCAACAAAAGTAGACTGTTTTCAACAGCAGTGAACGGGGCTGTGAGGAACAACAAAAGGATGTGTAAATACTGAGGTGTGGTTCTTAAATAATGTCCCTGTGTCCATGTATATCTATATAAGGGCAGTTACCTTGTCACACAGGTGATTCCACATTCCCGTAACTGGTTTTCTATAGATACCAGGACCAGCTGCTACAAACACCTGAAACACAGATAAGAAGGAGCTAAAAACTTCAAATTGAGATAGAAGATTTTCTAGAGAGATAACCCTCATTCAACAACGTCACCCACCTGCACAGGTAGTTTCAGTGTCACAAGGATGTCCTCCACTTTAGACTTGAAGACTTCTGGTCTGAGTTTGCCTTTTGCGATTCCCATCTGGTTGGTGAAGAACACCACCTGCATGGATGGAGAGAGCAAAGGTAGATTATGAAATACAGTGAAAAATGCTGCCAGAGCAGTAAACAGAGTATTTCACTGGCTTCAGCCTTGAAAATACTAAATATTTAAATGGATGTTTTGTTTGCTCCTCCACACCTTGTATCCTTTCTTGAGCAAGCTAGCTAGCTTGGGTTGAATCTCAGGGTACAGAATCCTGGTAATAAACACAGGAACAATTACATCATACCAATTAGAAATGAAAACTGAGATCAGACAAAAATGTGGATGGTCTTTAACACATTTAAAAATATATATATATAATAATAATAATAATAAAATGGGGTGCAGACATACTTCCAGTCATCTGGTGCAGTGGGGAAAACCTTCCCAGATTTGGTAGTGATTATGCAGCCATCAATGTCAAACCCAGCAATCTGCACAAAGGAAATGTTCCATTATAAATAATCTGCTCCAGCTTAATAACTTGTAAGAACACATTCCAAAATTGAAAGATGTTGTTTTCATCATGACATGTATGATGTCAGAAAAGCCCTGTCCAGCACATGTGGGATTTTTTTCTTATTTTGAGATATTGTATTAATCCCCATGGGAAATTAATTAAACCAGACAATTTATCATTTCATTTGAGGAGCAAATTGTTACATACTGTTATAGACAAAGCTCGTAGAAAGACAATCAGCTCCCACCTTGTCACTCCCTCTGACACCAGCAGCAGTATAAATCATCAGGTTGCCTATCTGCTCCCAGCTGCTCTTTAAACAGGGCTTTGATGATGATGATGATGACGACGGCTGGGAGCTGTTACTCTTCTCTGATGATTTCTCAGCTAACTCCTGCAGCTGCCTGAGCTTTTCCTCTGCCAGTCTCTCCTCCTCATCCTCCTCTTCTTCCTTCATTTGTCCATCTGGGCCCTCTTCCTCTCTCCTTTGACGCTTTGCCTCAGAGTGCCCTTTCTCTGGGCCAAGTCGTCTTTTAGATGACTAAACAGAAACATGATACAGGATAGCCTCATTTTCATTTAAGGAAAATGACAACAGACGAGTGCCAAAGTGCCAAATGTATTACCTTCGTGGGAGAGGTAGAAAAGAAATCCCTTATGCTGCGTTTAGGTGTCGGACTTGACGGCGACTCTTTCCCTTCCCTTTCTCCTTTTGTCTTATCTGCAGCCTTCAGACCTTTCTGTGCAGAGTTGGAGCCTCTTCCATTAGAGCTCAGAGAGTAATGCAGTTTAAATGGATGGTTCTGGTTAACCAGGTAAAGGGTGCCTCCGTGGCTGAGTTTTCCAGACTGGCCCCGACTCAGCTTCTCACCATCCAGGAAACAGGGATTGGGACCAAGCTGTGAAGAAATATATGATATATACTGTACTTTGGCATTTACACAGTAACTAAATGGCTGGAAGATAAGCAGGGTGTGTCTAGGCAGTAAAGAAAATGGTGTGCTGACATGATGACAGCACCATTGTTAAGGTCTTTGTATAGCTTAGTCTGGCAGGGGTGTTTCTAACCTGACAGATTCACATTAATTAACTGTGACTTAGGGATGAATTTAAAGGTGTATTCTCATACCTGTGTAACAACCACATCCTGGTCTGCATAGCAAGCCACCACCTTCACTGGAGTACACACAGAGATAATTATGACAAACACTGCCACACCCTCACAAACACTCTATGTTGTATTCATGTGGTGTGACTAGTAAAAACATATTCATTATGGGCTAAATTAAACCAAAATCAATTTCTTCAAACTATAGAACCAGTTCATCTTAATAAAATTTTAATGTTTGCTGGTTTTCTTGGTCTTATGTGTCAAAACATTTGAAGTTTAGACTGTGTATATATATATGAAACAAACATAAAAACATTGTAAATATTAAATAGTACTTATGGGTGTAACTTTTTTTGGGGCTGTGTGCAGACATGGGGTGGACTTGAGTGACACAGCTTTAAGCTGAGCACAGACTCGACTCATTTGACTCGTCCTCACCCTGGTGCCTGGAGCATTTCTTGTCGGCGACCCCGGTCTCCGGACCCCGGCCCAGAATCACAGCTCGTCCATCCTCCAGAGGGACCTGAGCCCCAGAGGTGCCGACCAGCGTGCACGACATCCGAGCGAACACCCCACCGAAAGACCTCAGGTTCAGCCTAATGTGTGTTTGTGGGCGTCTCATTAAAAAAAATAAACCGCAGATAAATTAGTTATCGGGCCGCATATAATTTAAACATGTCACATTAAATAAGTTTGTGCAACAACTTCTTTGTTTCTTTGACTTGGTTGAAGTGAACTAACTCCAACCAAAAGGGGTCCTGCTGTTATAATGCACCCTCAGTCCATCCGAGAAAATACGCTCGATTGGAAACATAGTCGGTGAAAGGTTCCGCTTGTTACTGTACCGGAATTGCAAAGGCAACTCAATGCAAAGGTAACTAACTCCGTTTTTTAAACTCTAACTTGCTTGATGGGTGGAATATAAAGGAGGGTTGCTAGCTTTGTAAAGTCTATTAGTTTATTAATTTAGTTTTAGTGGTGATGCAGTTTTATTTCGTGTACATTTTAAGACGTTTCGTTTTTCATTGTTGCGCAGAACATGCACTTAATGTTAGTGCGTCACTTTTATATAATAAAGATTATTATTATATCAAACACAACAATATCATAATTGTAAAGCCATTTATAGCACTTTTCTTGCTTTGGCTAGATGCTTCTTTGTGCGCCAATCTCAATCTCAACGTGTTTGTTTTTTTGTTTTTTTTTGTCGCAATATTGTATGTTTCATTTCTTTATGACTTTTATCTACATCCACAGATGTTTCAACCATTTTAAACTATTGTACATTTAGTTTTGCAAGATCTCTGTTAACTGAGGTCTTACTTAAGGTTATGCAGGAAACAAAAGGGAGATGTTTAGAAGTTTATTTCACACCCTCAATTTTGTGCTTTGTTAAGAACATCCACAAATATTAAACTAGGCCTACAGGATAAACCGGTTTGAGGCTGAGCTGAGAGGATATTGCTCTCATGCCCGACTCATTTATGTCTGTGGTCTGTGCCGTGAGTAGTCCTGGTAGAGTGCTTGTCTAGAAAACTACTGTACTGCAGAAAGGCTGATCAAACTTTAAGGTAAATACATCACTTTGTGCTTTTAGGTAGTTATTGGTTGTTTAACATGTTGTGGACAGTAGTTTTCTTTTTCTTTCTAATCCAGTTGTAGATTAAAATGTTGTTATTTTAATTTGATTGTCATAACGTTTTACACATTAGTGTAATTGCTTTTGTTTTATTTTAGCTCTCCGTCTATTCCAGCCTGGTTGAGATGAGAATCATGAGAAACATCTAGGTGCAGCTCATACAATTCGACATCTGGCTCAGCACAGCTTGTCTGCTTCCCTGTCTTCTGCCTGTTTCAGCAACCTTCACAGTATCAAGCAGTCTCACCATGGCCATAATACATCAACATGAAAAGGACTACATGGTCCTGATGAGAGGTTTGAGAGAGCTGGACCTGCGTGGCCCCTATATTCCCAGTGACCTGGTGCTGATTGGAGACAATTCCTTTCCTTTAGCCATGAACAGCCGAGGCCAGGTCCCATTAGCTGCCTCGCTGTATGGCAGTGGAAGAATTGTTGTCCTGGGTCATGAGGGCTACCTCACTGCCTTTCCTGGTCTGGTAGAGAACGCTCTGACTTGGCTCAGAGGAGATGGATCCAACAACCTGTCTGTGGGAATCCATAAAAATGCTAGTGCTGTTGCTGGTAATCTCAGTAGATCCAACTTCCAGATAGCAGTTGTGGGGGCCGTTAGTGAGAGTCCGGGGGTTGGCGTGTATGTGACAGATGCCTACAGCGTGGGTGAAGACCCAAAGGACCTGGTGGCATTTCTGAAAGGTGGAGGTGGAGTGCTGATAGCAGGTCAGGCATGGAGCTGGACTGCAGATCACCCTAAGGAAAACACACTGCTTCAGTTTGGAGGAAATAAAGTTTCTGGTGTGGCGGGGATCTATCTCTCTGAGCGTCAGTTCGAGGTAGAGTGCCTGCCTGTCTACCCTCAGATCCCAGCCTCGTGGATGGCTGTAGTGTGAGTGTATACTATATGACTATTTTTTTTTCATTCTGCAAAGTGACAAGATTGTATTATACTTAATATATTAAATCACATTATATAATACATTACTTTTTAATTACAATTAAGTAATATCATGATACCTGTGCATTTATAATTAAGAATAAAAGATAAGATGATTGACACTGTATCTCTCATTCTCAGCATCTCTCTTTTTCTTCTTCCCCTTTTCAAATAAAGACTTGGTAAGAATTTTGAGGATGACTTGGAGTTCTTGCTTGAAGGAGTCTCAGACTTTGATCTCCAGGGTGGATCATTAGCTTCTGAGATTCTGGTCCATGGCCCACTGGCCTTTCCCATTGGGACCACTGATGATGGACGGGTGTTCCTCGCTGGAGCCTACTATGGGCAAGGACGGGTTATTTTGATTTCACACGAAGGGTTTATGGGACGAGAGGTAGAGTCTGCATTAAAGATTAGTCTTAGAATTTCTTTCTTTAAAAGTCAAATTAAACACATCATGACACAAAAATGTAAATAATCTTACTACTTTTCCTCCAATAACTTTCCCACAGACACTGGCTCCATTTTGGAAGAATGCCATTCACTGGTTGGATGAAGGCAGACAGGGAGTTGTTGGGGTACTGCCAGACCATGCCCTAAATGTTCTCAGGATGTCAGGATTACAGTGTGAGAAGACAAACATCAGAAAAGACCTGAGCATATTTGTGTGTACAGCATACAGTGATGAAAATGCAGAGGAAATTCAACACTTTGTAGCAGAGGGAGGAGGCCTGCTGATTGGAGGACATGCCTGGTACTGGGCACAGACGAACTGGGGACAAAACCCATTAACCGATTTCCCAGGTACGACAGCACAGCACCCCCAAGCTAATCATTTTCCAAGCATGGTATGCAGGATGAAGGTGTGGGGTGTGGGACAGGCGTGGAGTCGGGCTTAGAACTTACATGCTCACAACAAACAGACCTAGGCAAATAGGATTTTCCAGTCTCACTGAGGTTATGTAAACAAACAAGGTGCAGGGAAATCAGATGCAGGACCTAAAGTTAGAAAAAGCGACTGCTGATAACCAGAAAGAGATGGTTCATGAACCCTTCAAGAATTATAAAATTTATAAAATATGCTTTTAAGACCTACGTTTTGCACTGATAGACAGGCAGTGGAGGTAGGACATACAAGAGGACAGGAGGCAGGAGAGTGGGCTGTCAAGATGACCGAACCGTAGGAGGGGCAGGCTAGACGACTACAGATCAGGTGATGGTCAAAGAGAAGTAGATTGTACACTCTTTTGTTCACATGCCATAAAAGTGGCTAAAATGGCAACAAAACGTTGGATTAGATGGGGCAGGTAAGAAATTCTATTAAAGGTGAAGGGGAAAGAGGGAATGGGCTGTACATGTACTTTCTGCAGGGTAGTGGTGTTATACAGTAAGGTACTGTTCTGAGGTTAGGTTGACACTGAGGACACCACAAGGACAAGTAAAGAATGACTAGACTTGCAAACCCACGAAAGAATATACCCAGAGGCAGAAAAGGTTTTGAGATATCACTATAGAACATAAAATCTTTCTTGTTAATGTGCTGCGCCTTCATAATATATATTTATTCATAAGAATAGATCTAAAAGTTGGTGAATGTCAAAACCAGAGGGTAGTAATGCTGCAATGTCTTTCAGGGAACAAGATCCTGAACAAAATGGGTTTAAGCCTGATGGGCGCAACAATTGGAGGGGGGCTATACAAGGCGCCCGTACCGAGCCAGGTCATTAAAGATTCCTATCACTTCCGTGAACTTTTACGGCGCTTTGCTGGCCATGTAACCGGAGGTGAGGAACTATCAGCACAGGACGAGGAAAGTCTAAAAAAACTGGGCAACGACTGCTCTACCTACTTGAACATGAAGGCTCACGACTGCTCCTCCTACAGACAGGTTATGTCCACCCTTATTGACATCATAAAGAAGTCAGGAATGCCACAGGTGAGTAGATAGTAAGGATATTACACAACTAGCAATACAGCAGATTATTATTATTAGAGCAACGCCTTTAATTGTATTTGATATTAATTGTATTTCAAGGTGAGCGAGAACAACCCTGTGATTGCTCCCAGAGATCACCTACTCCTCAAAGTGGGGACAGAGGTGTTTAAGGTTTGCCCAGATCCTGATGCTCTCCTGCCCTACCTCATCAAGAATAACCCATTGCTGCCAGTTGTGTATAATCAAAGGATCCAGATTAATGTCAACACAGCAGGTCGGGTCTTGGTTTTGTGGGCAAAAATGTCTAACATGTCTTGTTGGTTTTGAAATACATATCACTGATTGTATCCTTTGTGGATGCTGTGTGTGTGTTTGTTTGTTTGTTTTAGGAGGAGCGGAGTGGATCAGTACAGGTCTCTATCTCTCTCCTGGTATGAAAACCTATATTGCCATACCAGCAGAGATCATCAACAAGGACTGGAAGGTACAGACCTCACAATAAAATAAAATATAAGGCAAATGGAGTTTCCAAAGTAATCCTGTATATCTCTTTTTTAACACATCAGCACGATAGTGACACATAATACATTAGTTATACATATACGGTGGCCCGTAACAGAGTAGAGTTAGAGCAGTGAAACATATTCTTTGTGTTTTCCTAGATCCAGATTGGCTGTCAAACGGACTTTCTGAATGCTGACGAGTTGAAACGAGCACCGTGTGTTCATGAGCAATTTCCCATAACCTCAGAGATGATGCAGGTGTGGAACCTGTGGGGGGGACTCCTGTATGTGGTGGCCCCGCCGAACACACAAGTGGGGGGAGTAGAGGTCATAGTGCAGATGGCTGTACCTGCACCATATTATAAATCTGGTGAGTCTATGGCTGTTGGAACAGTGATATGTGTTTTATCTCCTCTTCAGCTGTGCTATTAGTTAATAGTAGGGTAACAATGTTGTGTTGAGATTCAGGGAAACATTTTAACAGCATCTTACTCAATACAATCTCATAAGTTTCCATTTGAATCTTATGAAAAATTCCTCACACAAAGCTCCAATTAATACAAAGTTCAGCTGGTGTGGAGCTTGGAACACATTTCATTTTAA
Organism: Anabas testudineus; assembly: GCF_900324465.2. Taxonomy (NCBI): domain Eukaryota; kingdom Metazoa; phylum Chordata; class Actinopteri; order Anabantiformes; family Anabantidae; genus Anabas; species Anabas testudineus. The sequence continues at coordinate 9,503,921 of NC_046622.1, read as the reverse complement.
AATAAGAGTGAGGAAATCAATACAACTGTTGTAAAGATACCACTGTACCTAAAACTCATTAGTTACAGTAGATTTACAGCAGTATGGATTTTGAACAGTTTAATTGGTTGTGAAACCCAGATATTGTTAACATGTTTTCTTGCAAATGTGGTTCTCGACTAGACAGGTTTGTACTGATGGGATGGGACTTATAAATAGCAATTGTGTAATAACTCAGTGTTCAGTTTTGAATACACCCATCCCTTTGTTCTCTTCAGGTAAAACAACAGCAGCTGACTGGTCCTTGCTGCGCACAGCTCCCTCACCCTGGGCAGAGTTGGAGTTTGAAAACATCATCCTTACTGTACCATCAGAAGCTATCTGGGGCCTGGATAGACCTGACGAGTTGGCAGCGCACTGGGATGCCATCATGAGGGCCATTGCTGACCTGGCTGCCATACCACATAAATTTCCTCGCAAAGAACGATTTGTAACTGATGTGCAGATTTCCCATGGTAAATATGTTTGAACTTTGATTGTGTAAAAACCTGTCTCTTATTTGTTGAGAGTTACAGGAAGATGGAGCATGTCTGAACTCATGCTGAGTAAGAGGCACCATAGACAGGTTGCACACAACACATCATGACACATGAAATATTATACTGTATATTGACACTGACATTCTCAACTACATCTGAGTTAGCAGTTACAGTTCACCAAATCTTTATATGTGCAAGCCACTACTTTTAGCATATCACGCAGACTAGAGATATATGCATAAACGACTGCTTTTGCTCAGGTTGGATGCATGCAGGTTATCCTGTTATGGCATTCAAGTGCACAGCAGATGAGTTGGTGAATGTTCAGAGTGCCCAGAGCGGAGGCATGTGGGGCCCCATCCATGAACTAGGGCACAACCAACAGAGAGGCTGCTGGGAGTTCCCTTCACACACCACAGAGTGTACATGTAACCTGTGGTCGGTGTATGTGCATGAAGAAGTGCTGGGAATCAACAGAGCCCAGGTGGAGTTATTCAGTTTATTTTTGACACTACTGGCTAGAAGAGTCTTGTGACTTACTTTTATATTTATTGAAAAGACATAAATTCTTTATTAAGCCTATGTTTGCTTTTCATATGGATGGTATTGTTTCACAATTATCTAATTTCACCTTTTTATTGCAGGCTCACCCAGCTCTGAATTTATCAGAACGAAACAAACGAGCAGAAGACTACGCTAAGGGGGGAAGGAATCTCGATAAATGGGACATGTGGGTGGCCCTGGAGACATACTTGCAGGTAAGAGAAAATAGCTATTATTAGTTTTGTTAGTATTACAGCCTGTGGTTAAAGTATGCTTGAGTCACACTGAAGCCACTTTTAAAACCGAATGACACCACGTCATAGGCACAATTGCAAACTAGACAAAAACTGCAAACACAATGGGGGCTCAGTGAGACATTATTGCTGATTATTCGCCTATTTTTTCACACCTCCCTCTTTCTCCTTCCATGTAGCTCCAGGAAAAGTTTGGCTGGGATGCCTTTAAGAAGGTGTTTGCTGCCTACCACAACATGACCAACGTTCCAAATGACAACAAAGGAAAGATGAACCTTTATGCCGAGACTTTCTCCCAGACTGTGCAGATGAACCTGTGTGGATTCTTCAAGGCCTGGGGCTGGCCCATTGAAACATCCACTGAGGAGAAGCTCTCTAACCTGCCTCCCTGGACTGACCACCCCATGGTCCAGTATGGCTGAACTTCAGTCTGCTGATTGAAAGTACAGAAAGATTGGTTGAAAGCTTGAAGTTAAAGATGTAGTGGAGAATTCTAGTAACTTACTTTTAAGTAGCTCAGTTTGAAATGACTATGGCATAATTCTCTTAGTAGGGAAATATAGTTGGGCAGGTTTTTTACATATTTGAGAAGTCTGATGTCATTAAACACAGTTTCTGTTATGTGAACTAGACTCATATTTTTAAAGATTAGTTAGAAAAACATTCATACTGTATTTGTAATTAGAGGTTTTAGGCATTCCTCTGTAAAAGTTGATTTCCTATGATTAAACTGGCTTGACTGAATGACTTAAGTGGACATGGAGCCACTGATTGCACCTGTGTCAGTCCCTGATACTTAGCACGGGCACCATAACCACTGCTGTGCATGTTATGGAGTCATTTCATTTGACACGACTAGTTAAAGGAGTTCATATGAAAAACTGGCTTTCAGGTCATAATAACACTGTCTGTTTCTTATAAATAATTACACACGGAGAGCAGAACCCTGGGGAACAGTAAGTCAGAGTTTTACAATTGCATGTAATGACTGGGTCATTCTGACTTTCTGAAATTGTTTAGTGATTAGCTGATGGGAGAATTAGAAATACTTCTGCTAAATAATCCCAGTGAACTGAAGTTCACTTCTGTTTATCACCTTAGAAAAGCAGAATAAAGCAGAGTTGGAGCATAACTAACAAAAATTCAACAAAACCAACAAAAACAATACACAAACAGATGAGCTTCTGTAACTGGTAGAATATGTGCTGATTAACACAAATGTATACACTTTATAGTGAGATCTGAATACACTATTGCTTAATAAATACCCTAATTAAGGGTTTTAGCAGAGATCTCCTCTGTCCGATTGGTTTCATATAATGTGTTCCTATGCAGCAAGTCAAGCGTGGCCCAACTGCTTCATCACTAATTTAGTTTTACGATCAAGGCAGCAAACCTATCAGGACATTTAGAGCAGAAGACAACATGGTGTTCTCAAAGACAGGTTGAGCAGGATTATCATATGTCTAAGTGATAGAAATGGGGAAATGAGTGAAGGTGAGCAGGTCTGTGGGGAAGAATTAGGTGACTGTAAATGTGGAGTTATTCAGTGTGGAGTTAATGCTGAAGTGAGAATGGCAGAACCAAACAGGAACAAAGGCCAAAACATGAGACAGGAATGTCTCCTGATCTTTTTTGTTCTTTAAGCAAATCCCGTGGTCAGGGTCACATCTGATGTTAAAAACTCCAAATCTACTCTCAGAAGGTAATTTTGGTACATTTATATGACTCTATGGTGCTTGTAGACACACACCAAGTATCACAAAAGTGCCCTCCATCCTTTTTTTCTGGTTCTGTTTTTTGTAGAAACCAGTCCCTGAGTGGTCCATTCAAATTTCGTGCTTTTATTGTTGAGTCTCAGGGCCTCAATTCTTACTCAGCCTCGACAAAAACTGAACACTCGCAATCCAAAATAGTTTCTGGCTGCAATAGACTCTGAACAGCAAAACAGCAGCAGCAGAATTCAAAGCACTTTTGGACAAACTCAGAAGTCTTTCTTCTTATTCCATCCTTTCAGGATGTGAACAACTGTGGATTTATTTATTTTTGTCTGAGAGGTGTATATATGTGTGTATGTTCATTTCCAACCAGTTTGTGTATTCTGGATCAATTTCAGGAGTGAAGGGTTAGGGTTAGGGTTAGGACTGTCTGTGACACCACCTGGGTTGGGAGGGTCTGTGTAATCTACACGGCTTTTCAGCATGACAGTGGACAGTTACATTTTGAGGTCTTCGGGGACCTGTTTTAAGCCCCAAAAGAGAATAACATGTTCATTTTAAGGCCTGGAATCAGGCTATTAAAACATCCACTGAAGAACAGCTCTCTAACCAAAATCCAATGCTCGCAATCGTTCCCCAAAAAGTTATTTATTATAAGCCAGTTATTTTGTTAACTATAAGCCAGTGAGTTTAAAAACAGTTTTAGCCTCAATATATGTTTTTTTTTTTATTTTACCTTTGAACAAATAATTATATATAAAATAATAAATTATCAACTATACAAACATTAAGAATAAAGTTAAGATTGAAATTCAGGTTTCGAACTACATACACTGAAAATTATGAAATTATATAAACATTTTGCAATGAAATAAGCACTAAGCTACAAAGAAAGCAGTGAGGCATATATATGGCATACATAAATTAAGGACTCAGTACAATAACCCCATGTGATATAGTGTGCTGTATATAATGTAAGTAATTGCAATTAAGTATGTAAATAATTAATGTTTCATGACACCAGAGGGCATAAAAGACAGACAAGTCAGACAATATCCAATTCCTTGTTTGTCCTGTGCAAAAGTGGCCAATAAAACTGACTCTGATTCTGTTTCTGATATGAATGTGCAGAATTTACATATAAGGTTTGAATGAATGGGATTAAATGAGAAGAGTGTAACAAACAAGTATAGTAATTGTAAGAGTAGCGGTGAAATGTGAACAAGAACAGTGGTTTGAGTTCAGTATAGCTCAGTTATTTAGCGAGTTAGCTGGAAAGTCACTGTCTATTCTGTTTTTGTTCATTGGATAAGATTTTATTTTTAAATTTGTTACATTGCGTACTTTTCACCGAGTAGGATTGCACACATTTTGTTGTACTTCTGTGTACAATGACAATTAAGCCATTGGGGGTATGGAGATGTATCATCCCCTCTGTGTTTAAGATTCTTCAGAGAATTAGTAACTCTAACACTGGAAGAATACATGACATTACATTTTACTAAATTACAACTTTAACTGAACAGACCAAATGCCATTATTTCACCAACAGAGTTATAAAATAGAGACTGTTAATAAGACAAGTGGATCCAATCATACAGTCATTTTGCACCAGACAGTAGACAGACACAGAAAACTAGCTAGTGAAAACATGCAGTATATCACACAGACGTTGGTGTAAAAAAAAATTTTCTTACTATAGTACTAAAGTTCATGAGCAATGATGATATCACACCATGATTGATGTAATAACCACATTTGGTTTTGTGAGAAATGTTTAACCTACACAGAATACTTTCAGTGTTCACACTAATCAATGAGGAACTATCTTTATCTTTCTCTGGTAAAACCCTCGTCATTGACAACTGTTTCCTTTGAATAGACCCTCCTGCTCTGTTCACTCTTAACAGGTAGAGTTCTTGGTGGATTTGCCTTTTAAAGAGCTGCTGGCTGACAATCCAAATTAACTTAAATGTTTATTTGTGCTATATTTGAAAAAATACATGTAATAATTTTTTGATAGCATATATCATGAAAGTAAAACAATTTAGCATAACAGATGGTAAACTGTTGATTTACTTTCATCTTTTAACAACTTTAATGTCATCAATGTAAAACACATTTAACTGTGGGAATTTCCACTCCAGCCCATTGAACCCCATCAAGAGGCCTACATGTTCCGAGCAAAAGGCTTGAGAGATTTGGACTTCTGTGGTACAATGACAATAAAGCCATTGGGGGTATGAAGATGGATCATCCCCTCTGTGTTTAAGATTCTTCTGAGAATTAGTAACTCTAACACTGGAAGAATACATGACATTACATTTTACTACATTATAAGTTTAACTCAACAGACCGAATTCAATTCAATTCAATTTTATTTGTAGAGCGCTTTTTACAATTGACTTTGTCACAAAGCAGCTTTACACAACCAAAGAACAGTACATGAACAGTGAATGTGTAAGAATCATAATAATCAGATTGTCCCTGATGAGCAAGCCGAGGGCGACAGTGGCAAGGAAAAACTCCCTGAGAAGGCAACAGGAAGAAACCTTGAGAGGAACCAGACTCAACAGGGAACCCATCCTCATATGGGTGATTACATGCTGTGTAGGCAGCAGGCAGTCCAGTATAACAGTTAATGTCTTGTAAGTTAATATGAAGTCCAGTTAGTTATTGCAGGCAGACTTGTTCCATTCCTTGACTATCCAGCGTTGAGTCGAGACCTCCAAGAAACAGCTTCTGACGAGGCCAGGACCGACATAGTAGCTTGTGACCAATCCAGTCTCCAAACGCATCCCAAAGGGCAAACGGTGGATCCAGGCGACGAGATCTCCAGCCAGAAGTTGGGCATCAGGACGAGTCAGACAGGTCCAGAGGGCAAAGGGTGGAATGACGTGTAGCTCGACAGAGAGACAGGAAGAGGGAAAAAAGAGAGGGAGAGGGAAAGAGAGAGAAGGAGAGATTGCAGTTAGTTGTATTCACAGTCAGATAAAGTTTGAGGTGAATGTATGTTTAGTGTAGTGCAGCAGGGACTCCGGCAGGACTAATTATGACAGCCTAACTAAAAGGGTGGGTTCAGAAGGAAACACAGATGAGGGCTCACTGGGATGTAGAGCAACCGAACACTTCACCATCAACAAACCTGAGTGATCAGTGAGAGTTGGGAAGACAGCATCTAAACATACCAGTTCACCATAATGCTCTACGTCCATGAGTCCTTCCCAAATCTATTTACTCAAATGCTTGACTAAATAGGTAGGTTTTCAGCCTAGACTTAAACACTGAGACTGTGTCTGAGTCCCGAACGCTATTTGGAAGGCTATTCCATAACTTTGGGGCTTTGTAAGAAAAAGCTCTGCCCCCAGCTGTAGTTTTTAGGATACGAGGCACTGACAGGGGCGATCCTCTGATCGCAGTAGGCGTGGTGCATCATAAGACACTAGCAATTCCCTAAGATACTGTGGCACAAGACCATTTAATGCTTTAAATGTCAAAAGTAGTATTTTAAAATCAATGCGAAATTTCACGGGGAGCCAATGAAGTGTAGATAAGATAGGCGTGATGTGCTCGTATCTTCTGGTTCTAGTGAGGACTCTCGCTGCTGCATTCTGAACTAACTGAAGCTTGTTTATGCACCTGGTTGAACAGCCAGACAGTAAGGCATTACAGTAGACAACCTAGAGGTGATGAAAGCATGGACTGATTTTTCTGCATCATTTAGTGACAAAATATTCCTTTCTTCCCATCTTCTGAGGTGAAAGAAAGCTGTCTTGGTGATATCATCTACATGGGCTTCAAATGAAAGACTGGAATCTAGAATCACACCAAGGTCTTTTACTGTTGCACTAGATGTAACAGAAAGGCCATCTAGAGTTACGGTGTGATCTAACATCTTGCTTCTAGCTGCAGATGATCCTATAACTGTTACAAAGGGGACGGACAGGACTGACAGGGACCAAACAGGTACGAACAAAAGTAAATTTATTAGCAAAAGGCAGGGCAGGGGACACAGGGGACTAACAAACACGAACAAAGTACCAAACGAAAGAGACCCGAACACACGGTGGTAAGTACAAAGTGACAAACAAAACACTGCAGCGACGCAGGCAAAAGACAAACTAATAAAACAACAAAACATACAAAGTACCAACTAAGAAAGGACTAGACAAAAATACAAACTACAACTCACTAAAAGAAATATACAAAGTGACAAACGAAAATCACTGCCGAGGGCAGGAAAACCAGAACAAAACATACAAAACTAACAGGACAAAGTATCAACTGAAAAACACTGCATGAGCGCAGACCAAACAACTCAAACAGACAAACCAAAAACAGAACAGTGCCTCACAGACAAACCAACAAACAAACAGACAGACTAGCTGACTGACCAGATTGTGGAGGAGTAGTGTGCTGCATGAATGAAATCAGGGTGACAAACCAGCATCGAACTGAGGACTGAGGGGTGCTTTTAAAACAGAGGGATGCACAGGTGAATTGAGTCTGTAATTAGTCCGGTGTGTGGAGTGGAGAGTGGAGGCAGTCCATACAGGGGTGTGGCAGGAGAGTGAGACTGAACAAAACAAAACCAAACCAAAAGACCAGGCCAGAGGGAGGAACTGTAACAATAACTAGTACTTCTGTCTTATCAGGATTTAGCAGAAGGAAGTTAATTAGCATCCAGTCTCGTATATCCTTTACACATTGCTCAACTTTATTAAGCTGTTTGATCTCATCTGGTTTTGATGAAACATATAACTGTGTGTCGTCAGCATAACAATGAAAGTTAATACCATGTTTACAGATATTGTTGCCCAGAGGAAGCATGTAGAGGGAAAAAAGCAGGGGGCCTAAAACTGAACCCTGTGGAACACCAAACTCCACTGGAGAGCATGTGGAGTAATCGCCATTTAGATCTACATAGTGATAACGATCAGTCAAATAGGACCTAAGCCAGGAGAGGGCCGTTCCCTTAATTCCAACAACATTTTCTAGTCTGTGAAGGAGAATACTATGGTCAATGGTGTCAAAAGCCGCACTGAGGTCGAGTAGCACAAGCATAGAGACACTACCCTGATCAGAGGCCATTATTTACCCAACAGGATTATAAAATAGAGGCTGTAACAAGACAAGTGGATCCAATCATACAGTCATGGTGCACCAGACAGTAGACAGACACAAATAACTAGCTAGTGAAAACATTTAAATTCAATTCAGTTTTATTTGTGTAGCGCCAATTCACAACAGACATTTTCTCAGGGCACTTTACAGTGCAAGGTTTAAAACCTTACAGAGCATAATTATACAGAAAAAAAAAAAGATATAGAAAACCCAACAATCCAATCTGAGCAAGCTTTAGGCAACAGTGGAGAGGAAAACTCCAATCTAGCCACAGGGGTTGGAAGCCAGTGACTTCCGTGCCGGTCCCAAGCCCGGATAAATAGAGAGGGTTGCGTCAGGAAGGGCATCCGGCGTAAAAATTGGCAAAATAACCATGCGAATCATTCACAAGACTTTCATACCGGATCGGTCGAGGCCCAGGTTAACAACGACCGCCACCGGTGCTGTTAACCTACAGGGTGCCGGTGGAAATTTGACTACTGTTGGTCGAAGAAAGAGGGGAGGTAGAAGGGTTCATGGTCAGAGAGAGAAGGGAAAAGGCAGGAGCATAGGTTTGAGAATAGGGACTCTTAACGTTGGAACAATGACAGGGAAAGGCAGAGAGCTGGCAGACATGATGGAGAGGAGGAAGGTAGATGTACTGTGTGTGCAGGAGACAAGGTGGAAGGGCAGCAAGGCACATAGTATTGGAGGAGGATACAAACTGTTCTATCATGGTGTTGATAGGAAGAGAAACAGGGTAGAAGTGATCTTGAAGGGGGAGTTTGTGAACAATGTTCTAGAGGTGAAAAGAGTCTCAGACAGGGTGATGAGCCTAAAGCTAGAAATTGAAGGGGTGATGGTGAATATAGTCAGTGGGTATGCGCCACAGGTTGGCTGTGAGTTAGAAGAGAAGGAGAGATTCTGGAGTGAGTTTGATGAGGTCATAGAGGGTATCCCCAGAGGAGAGAGAGTTGTTGTTGGAGCAGACTTCAATGGGCATGTTGGTGAGGGCAAAAGAGGTGATGAGGAGGTGATGGGCAGGTTTGGTGTGAAGGAAAGGAATCTGGAAGGACAGATGGTGGTGGACTTTGCTAAGAGGATGGAAATGGCTGTAGTCAACACTTACTTCCAGAAGAGAGAGGAACACAGAGTGACATACAAGGGTGGAGGTAGGAGTACGCAGGTGGACTACATCCTATGTAGGTCATTTGAGAGAGGTTAGTGACTGCAAAGTGGTGGTAGGAGAGAGTGTAGCCAGACAGCACCGCATGGTGGTGTGTAAGATGAGTCTGGAGGTCAGGAAGAAGAACAGAGGGAAGTCAGAAAAGAAGACCAAGTGGTGGAAGCTAAAGAATGAAGAAACTTGTGAGGAATTCAGGCAGAAGTTGAGACAGGTTCTGGGTGGTCAGGATGAGCTTCCAGATGACTGGGAAGCCACAGCAGAAGTTATCAGGGAAACAGGCAGGAAAGTGCTAGGTGTGTCATCTGGAAAGAGGAAAGAAGGTAAAGACACTTGGTGGTGGAATGAGGAAGTACAGGAATGCGTCCAGAGGAAGAGGTTAGCTAGAAGGAAGTGGGATGTAGAAAGGACTGAGGAAAGTAGACAGGAGTACAAGGAAGCGCAACGTAGAGTGAAGAGGGAAGTGGCAAAGGCCAAACAGAAAGCTTACGATGAGCTGTATGACAGGTTAGACACAAAAGAAGGAGAGAAGGACTTGTACAGGCTGGCCAGACTGAGAGATAGAGATGGGAAGGATGTGCAACAGATAAGGGTGATTAAGGACAGAGATGGAAAGGTGCTAATAACCCAGGAGAGTGTGCAGAAAAGATGGAAGGAGTATTTTGAGGATCTGATGAATGAGGAGAATGACAGGGAAAGAAGGGAGGAGGATGTGGATGTTGTGGAGCAGGAAATAGCAGAGATTGGAAAGGATGAGGTTAGGAAGGCTCTGAAAAGGATGAAGAGTGGAAAGGCTGTTGGTCCTGATGACATACCTGTGGAGGTGTGGAAGTGCTTAGGAGAGACAGCAGTGGAGTTTTTAACCAGTTTGTTCAACAGGATTCTAGAGAGTGAGAAGATGCCTGAGGAATCGAGGAGAAGCGTTCTGGTTCCGATCTTTAAGGACAAGGGTGACACGCAGAACTGCAGCAACTATAGAGGAATAAAGTTGATGAGCCACACAATGAAGCTGTGGGAAAGAGTAGTGGAAGCCAGGCTTAGGAAGAAGGTGGAGATTTGTGAGCAGCAGTATGGTTTCATGCCCCGTAAGAGCACCACTGATGCCATTTTTGCTTTGAGAATGTTGATGGAAAAGTACAGAGATGGACAGAAGGAGCTGCATTGTGTCTTTGTAGATTTAGAGAAGGCGTATGACAGGGTGCCGAGGGACGAGCTGTGGTACTGTATGAGGTTGTCAGGAGTGGCAGAGAATTATGTCAGAGTAGTTCAGGACATGTATGAGAGAAGTATGACAGTGGTGAGATGTGCTGTAGGTCAGACAGAGGAGCTCAAGGTGGAGGTGGGACTACACCAAGGATCAGCTTTGAGTCCCTTCTTGTTTGCTACGCTGATGGACAGGCTGACAGATGAGGTCAGACAGGAATCTCCCTGGACAACGATGTTTGCGGATGACATTGTAACTTGCAGTGAGAGTAGAGAGCAGGTGGAGGAACAGCTGGAGAGGTGGAGGTTTGCTCTGGAAAGAAGAGGCATGAAGGTCAGTCGTAGTAAGACAGAATACATGTGTCTGAACGAGAGGGATCAAGGTAGAAGCGTTAGGTTACAGGGGCTGAGGTGAAGAAGGTGCTTGAGTTTAAGTACTTGGGGTCAACAGTTCAGTGTGATGGGGAGTGTGGAAAAGAGGTGAAGAGGCGAGTGCAGGCAGGTTTGAGCGGGTGGAGGAAAGTGTCAGGAGTGTTGTGTGACAGAAGAGTGTCAGCAAGACTCAAAGGAAAGGTCTACAAGACAGTGGTGAGACCAGCTCTGCTCTATGGGTTAGAGACGGTAGCAGTGAGAAAGAGACAAGAGTCTGAGATGGAGGTAGCAGAGATGAAGATGTTGAGGTTCTCCTTAGGAGTGACGAGGTTAGACAGGATAAGGAACGAGTACATCAGAGGGACGGCTCACGTTGCCTGTGTTAGCGACAAAGTTAGGGAGGCCAGACTGAGATGGTTTGGACATGTTCAGAGGAGGGATAGTGAATATATTGGTAGAAGGATGTTTGAGATGGAGCTGCCAGGCAGGAGGGGCAAGAGGACGGCCAAAGAGGAGATATATGGATGTCTTAACAGAGGACATGAGGTTGGCTAGTATTAGGGTAGAAGATGTCCATGACAGAGTGAGGTGGAAAAGGATGATTCGCTGTGGCGAACCCTGATGGGAAAAGCCGAAAGAGAAGAAGAAGGAGAGGAAAAACTCCCTTTAGAAGAAGAAACCTCCAGCAGAACCAGGCTCATAGTGGGCGGCCATCTGCCTTGACCGGTTGGGGTGGAGATAACAGCTCCAGGCCAAGCATACCGGCAGAAAAGTACAGAGAGAGGGAGACAGAGAGGAAGAAACACAACTACAGGAGAGAGAAGACACGAAGTTAATAACATGAAATGGTGGCATTTGCATTGATATAGGAGAAAGGAGAGAGGAGAGGAGCTCAGTTTGTCAATAGAGTTCCCCCAGCAGACTAACCTATATCAGCATAACTAAGAGATGGGTCAGAGTCACCTGATCCATCTCTAACTATAAGTTTTATAAAAAAGGAAAGTTTTAAGTCTAGTCTTAAATCTAGAGAGGGTGTCTGCCTCCAGAACCTGAACTGGGAGCTGGTTCCACAGGAGAGGGGCTTGAAAGCTAAAGGCTCCGCCTCCTATTCTACATTTGGAAACTCTAGGAACCACAAGTAAACCTGCAGTCTGAGAACAGAGAGTTCTGCTTGGAAAATATGGAACTATGAGTTCTTTGAGATAAGATGGAGCCTGATTATTAAGGGATTTATAGTGAGGAGAAGAATTTTAAACTAAATTCTGGACTTTAGAGGGAGCCAATGGAGAGAAGCTAACGTTGGAGAAATATGATCTCTCTTGCTAATTCCAGTCAGAACTCTGGCTGCAGCATTTTGGATTAACTAGTGTGTTTTAAGGAGTTATTGGGACATCCTATTAATAATGAATTAAAATAGTCCAATCTGGAAGTAATAGTCCAATCTGGAAGTATTGGACTATTAAAGTACTGAAGTTCATGAGCAATGATGTCAATGATGATATCACATCATGACTGATGTAATAACCACATTTGGTTCGTGAGAAATGTTTAACCTACACAGAATACTTTCAGTGTTCACACTAATCAATGAGGAACTATCTATATCTTTCTCTGGTAAAACCCTCGTCATTGACAACTGTTTCCTTTGAATAGACCCTCCTGCTCTGTTCACTCTTAACAGGTAGAGTTCTTGGTGGATTTGCCTTTTAAAGAGCTGCTGGCTGACAATCCAAATTAACTTAAATGTTTATTTGTGCTTTATTTGAAAAGATATATATGTAATAATTTTTTTATAGCAACAGATGGTAAGCTGATGATTTATTTTTATCTTTTAACAACTTTAATGTCATCAATGTAAAACACATTTTTGAACAATGGGAATTTCCACTCCAGCATATTCAACCCCATCATGAGGCCTACATGTTCCTAATGAAAGGCTTGAGAGATTTGGACTTCTGTGGTACAATGACAATAAAGCCATTGGGGGTATGAAGATGGATCATCCCCTCAGTGTATAAGATTCTTCAGAGAAATAGTAACTCTAAAACTGGAACAATACATGACATTACATTTTACTACATTACAAGTTTAACTGAACAGACCAAATGCCATTATTTACCCAACAGGGTTATAAAATAGAGGCTGGTAACAAGACAAGTGGATCCAATCATACAGTCATGGTGCACCAGACAGTAGACAGACACAAATAACTAGCTATTTAAAACATTTCAATTCAATTCAGTTTTATTTGTGTAGCGCCAATTCAAAACAGACATTTTCTCAGGGCACTTTACAGTGCAAGGTTTAAGACTTTACAGAGCATAATTATACAAAAAAAAAAAAAGATATAGAAAACCCAACAATCCAATCTGAGCAAGCTTTAGGCAACAGTGGAGAGGAAAAACTCCCTTTAGAAGAAGAAACCTCCAGCAGAACCAGGCTCATAGTGGGCGGCCATCTGCCTTGACCGGTTGGGGTGGAGATAACAGCTCCAGGCCAAGCATACCTGCAGAAAAGTACAGAGAGAGGGAGACAGAGAGGAAGAAACACAACTACAGGAGAGAGAAGACACGAAGTTAATAACATGAAATGGTGGCATTTGCATTGATATAGGAGAAAGGAGAGAGGAGAGGAGCTCAGTTTGTCAATAGAGTTCCCCCAGCAGACTAACCTATATCAGCATAACTAAGAGATGGGTCAGAGTCACCTGATCCATCTCTAACTATAAGTTTTATAAAAAAGGAAAGTTTTAAGTCTAGTCTTAAATCTAGAGAGGGTGTCTGCCTCCAGAACCTGAACTGGGAGCTGGTTCCACAGGAGAGGAGCTTGAAAGCTAAAGGCTCCGCCTCCTATTCTACATTTGGAAACTCTAGGAACCACAAGTAAACTTGCAGCCTGAGAACAGAGAGTTCTGCTTGGAAGATATGGAACTATGAGTTCTTTGAGATAAGATGGAGCCTGATTATTAAGGGATTTATAAGTGATCAGAAGAAATTTAAATTAAATTCTGGATTATAGAGAGAGCCAATGGAGAGAAGCTAACGTTGGAGAAATATGATCTCTCTTGCTAATTCCAGTCAGAACTCTGGCTGCAGCATTTTGGATTAACTAGTGTGTTTTAAGGAGTTATTGGGACATCCTATTAATAATGAATTACAATAGTCCAATCTGGAAGTAATAGTCCAATCTGGAAGTATTGGACTATTAAAGTACTGAAGTTCATGAGCAATGATGTCAATGATGATATCACATCATGACTGATGTAATAACCACATTTGGTTCGTGAGAAATGTTTAACCTACACAGAATACTTTCAGTGTTCACACTAATCAATGAGGAACTATCTATATCTTTCTCTGGTAAAACCCTCGTCATTGACAACTGTTTCCTTTGAATAGACCCTCCTGCTCTGTTCACTCTTAACAGGTAGAGTTCTTGGTGGATTTGCCTTTTAAAGAGCTGCTGGCTGACAATCCAAATTAACTTAAATGTTTATTTGTGCTTTATTTGAAAAGATATATATGTAATAATTTTTTTATAGCAACAGATGGTAAGCTGTTGATTTATTTTTATCTTTTAACAACTTTAATGTCATCAATGTAAAACACATTTTTGAACAATGGGAATTTACACTCCAGCACATTCAACCCCATCATGAGGCCTACATGTTCCTAATGAAAGGCTTGAGAGATTTGGACTTCTGTGGTACAATGACAATAAAGCCATTGGGGGTATGAAGATGGATCATCCCCTCAGTGTATAAGATTCTTCAGAGAATTAATAACTCTAAAACTGGAACAATACATGACATTACATTTTACTACATTACAAGTTTAACTGAACAGACCAAATGCCATTATTTACCCAACAGGGTTATAAAATAGAGGCTGGTAACAAGACAAGTGGATCCAATCATACAGTCATGGTGCACCAGACAGTAGACAGACACAAATAACTAGCTATTTAAAACATTTCAATTCAATTCAGTTTTATTTGTGTAGCGCCAATTCAAAACAGACATTTTCTCAGGGCACTTTACAGTGCAAGGTTTAAGACTTTACAGAGCATAATTATACAAAAAAAAAAAAGATATAGAAAACCCAACAATCCAATCTGAGCAAGCTTTAGGCAACAGTGGAGAGGAAAAACTCCCTTTAGAAGAAGAAACCTCCAGCAGAACCAGGCTCATAGTGGGCGGCCATCTGCCTTGACCGGTTGGGGTGGAGATAACAGCTCCAGGCCAAGCATACCTGCAGAAAAGTACAGAGAGAGGGAGACAGAGAGGAAGAAACACAACTACAGGAGAGAGAAGACACGAAGTTAATAACATGAAATGGTGGCATTTGCATTGATATAGGAGAAAGGAGAGAGGAGAGGAGCTCAGTTTGTCAATAGAGTTCCCCCAGCAGACTAACCTATAGCAGCATAACTAAGAGATGGGTCAAAGTCACCTGATCCATCTCTAACTATAAGTTTTATAAAAAAGGAAAGTTTTAAGTCTAGTCTTAAATGTGGAAAGGGTGTCTGCCTCCCGAACCTGAACTGGGAGCTGGTTCCACAGGAGAGGGGCTTGAAAGCTAAAGGCTCCGCCTCCTATTCTACATTTGGAAACTCTAGGAACCACAAGTAAACCTGCAGTCTGAGAACAGAGAGTTCTGCTTGGAAAATATGGAACTATGAGTTCTTTGAGATAAGATGGAGCCTGATTATTAAGGGATTTATAGGTGAGGAGAAGAATTTTAAACTAAATTCTGGACTTTAGAGGGAGCCAATGGAGAGAAGCTAACGTTGGAGAAATATGATCTCTCTTGCTAATTCCAGTCAGAACTCTGGCTGCAGCATTTTGGATTAACTAGTGTGTTTTAAGGAGTTATTGGGACATCCTATTAATAATGAATTAAAATAGTCCAATCTGGAAGTAATAGTCCAATCTGGAAGTATTGGACTATTAAAGTACTGAAGTTCATGAGCAATGATGTCAATGATGATATCACATCATGACTGATGTAATAACCACATTTGGTTCGTGAGAAATGTTTAACCTACACAGAATACTTTCAGTGTTCACAGTAATCAATGAGGAACTATCTATATTTTTCTCTGTTAAAACCCTTGTCATTGACAACTGTTTCCTTTAAATAGACCCTCTTGTTCTGCTCTCTAGCATTATATTTTCCTTCTTCTCTCTTAACAGGTAGAGTTCTTGGTGGATTTGCCTTTTAAAGAGCTGCTGGCTGACAATTCAAATTAACTTTTAGGTAAATGTTTATTTATGTTTTATTTGAAAAAATACATATAATAATTTTTTGATAGCAACAGATGTTAAACTGTTGATTTACTTTCATCTTTTAACAACTTTAATGTCATCAATGTAAAACACATTTGTTAACACTGGGAATTTCAATTTTTATTATTATTATTTCTTAAAGCTGTGCATCTATTTCTAACCTAACTGACACAAGAAGCCTCAGTCTGTGTTCCACTGTTCGTTACAATTTGTATCTGATTCAGTACAACTTTTTTTCAGTCTCCACTTTCCTCATCCAACATTCAGCTCATCCGTCCTTCTAACCATGGCACTCCAGCACATTCAACCCCATCATGAGGCCTACATGTTCCTAACGAAAGGCTTGAGAGAGTTGGACTTCCGTGGTACTGCTGTTCCCTGTGACCTGCTGCTGACTGGAGATAAAGCCTTTCCTTTAGCAATGAACAGCCAAGGCCAGGTCCTGATGGCTGCCTCGCTGTATGGCCGCGGAAGGATTGTGGTCCTGAGCCATGAGGTCTACCTGACCACCTTCCCTGCTCTAGTAGAGAACGCTCTGATGTGGCTCAGAGGAGATGGCTCTGACAACCTGTCTGTGGGGGTCCAGAAACATGTTGAGGCAGTAGCTGACAATCTTAATAAATCCCAGTTCCAAGTAAAAGTGGTGGAGGCCTTTAGTGAGAATCTGGGGGTTGGTGTGTATGTGACAAATGCCTACAGCGTGGGTGAAGACCCAAAAGATCTGGTGGCGTTTCTGAAATCAGGAGGAGGAGTGCTGATAGCAGGTCAGGCATGGTACTGGGCTGCATGTCACCCAAAGGAGAACATAATCCTTCGTTTTCCAGGAAATAAAGTGTCTAGTGTGGCAGGGATTTACTTCTCTTCCCATTATGGTGCAGTAGAAATCCTGCCTGTCTACCCTCAAATCCCATCATCCTGGATGGCCGTTAAGTAAGTATATGCATTTGACCACGTCTCAGTTTGTAAAAAACATTTCTTTTAATCTGAAAACCTGCAATCTTATATGAAACTCCAACTCTACTATTGTGGGATTTTCATGCATTGATAAAACCAATTGAAAAGATATTATTATAAACACATTATTGTACAACTAATATTTACTGAATATTTATTATGACATTTATTATGACACAAATGTGGACATAAGTCCCATCTCTAACCATCTTTTTACTGTCCATGACACTACTTTTCTAATACAGAGTTGGTAAGAAATTTGAAGATGACTTGGAGTTCTTACTCAAGGGAATCTCAGATTTTAAGCTCCGGAATGGGCTAGTGGCTTCTGAGGTTCTGGTCCATGGCCCTCTGTCCTTTCCCATTGGTACCACGGAGGACGGACGAGTATTTCTGGCAGGTGCCTACTATGGACAGGGTCGGGTGGTTGTGATATCACATGAAGCGCATCTGAAAGAACAGGTGGGTTGTGAATTTGTAACATTAATGAGTTGTTGAGTTGTATTATTTTATTTACTAAGTTGTATTTAGTAAATCTTTACTAAATGATTTACTCCTTTACATTTATACAAGCATATTATAATATATTGCTGATTGTTTTATGACCTTCAGTAGAGTAAAATGAGCTTAATTATTTTTACCTTTTGGATTATTTACCTGTTACAGAACTTCACTCCAGTTTGGAACAATGTCATTCAATGGTTGAATGAAGACCAGAAAGGGGTCATTGGCGTTTCACCAGACCTTGATGAAGCCTTCAACAACTTCAGCAAAGTGGGGTTCAATTGTGTGAAGACAAAATTCAGAAAAGATTTGAGTGTATATGTGTGTACAGCATACACTGATGAAAATATGGAGGAAATCCAAGACTTTGTGGCAGGGGGAGGAGGCCTGCTGATGGGTGGACATGCCTGGTCGTGGACATACAACAGTGGAAAAAACCCAATGAAAGATTTTTCAGGTATGAGCTTGTGTAAATTGAGTAACTAATTTTTCAGTTCAATGCCACAAAACACATACTTCATGCAAAGTATGTCACAACCATATGTGTAAATCTCAGTAACAGTGGCAGAGAAGAGACACAACCCTGGTTCAGCCTGCTGCATTTCACATTTCACTCAGCCCCCATTCATAACACATAATGCAGCAAAGAACTTGTAATATTTATTTTACTTTCAGGTAATAAGATCCTGAACAAAATGGGTCTAAGCCTTCTGAAACAGACGATCGACGAAGGTTCCAACAAGGCGCCTGTGCTCAGCCAGGACACCACAGACAACTCCCACTTCTGCCACCGTCTACGCCGTGTTGCTGGTCATGTAATCAAGGGGGAGGAACTGACAAAGTCTGAGGAGCAATGCCTGAAAAAACTGGGCTCAGACTGTGCCAGCTACTTACACATGAAGGCCTATGACTGGTACTCCTATACACAGGTGGTGTCCACTCTCTCTGACATCTTGAAGAAGGCCGGCATGCCACAGGTGAGCAGTGAATTACCTAAACTGAACCTAAGGATCAATGTTTAATAATTATTTTTGTAACTGTTCTCCACATTTATTTAAGGTGAATGAGAAAAACCCTGTAAAGAATCCCAAGGATCACCTACTTCTCAGTTTGGGGGCAGAGGTCTTCAATGTTTGTGCAGACCCTGATGCTCTCCTGCCCTATCTAATCAAAGAGAGCCCAGTGATGCCAGATGTATATAATCAACGGATCAAGATTAATGTTAAAACAGCAGGTCAGACCACAATGTTGTAGACAAATGCACAATGAAATTATAATTGTTTAATCTAAATATATACATCAGTAATGTCTGTATTGTGTCTTACTTTGTAATGATGCACATATAGTGTGTTTGTGTGTGTTTGTGTGTGTGTGTGTGTGTGTGTGTGTGTGTGTGTGTGTGCGAGTAGAAAGAGAGGAGTGGATCAGTACAGGACTTTACCTCCCTTCTGGTTTGAAGACCTACATGATCATTCCAACAGAGATCATCAACAAAGGGTGGAGGGTAAAGACCACGACCTCTCATAAAAACATCAAAGTTATTCAAATCTCAAGTCACAAAGTGTTGATACGAGTGTGGACTGTATTTCATGTCCTCCACAGATCCAGGTTGGCTGTCAAACTGACTATCTGAATGCTGAAGAACTGAGCAGAGCACCATGTGTTTATGAGCAATTTCCCATAAACACAGAGATGATGCAGGTGTGGAACCTTTTGGGAGGACTTCTCTACCTGGTAGCTCCACCTGATACACAGGTAGAGGGAGTGGAGGTCATTGTGCAGATGGCTGTATCTGCACCATATTATAAATGTGGTAAGTGAGGTGGGTGAGGTGGGGTTGGTGCAGTCGACGTACATGGCTGTCCAGACCTAAGTATTTATTAGTATATTCCTTAGACCAAGTGGACATTTGTCCATGATTTGAATACATTTCATTAAAGTGGTCCTAAAATTTCACATTTACAAGAGTGAGATGGAGAGAGAATGGACTGTGTGTGGACTTCAAAATACAAGAAATATTTGAGTTATAGCATTAAATAGAAATAACTAATGAAAAATGAAACCATGTTTTTTCTAAATACCCATCCTTTTGTTCACTTCAGGGGAGACAACAGCAGCTGATTGGTCCTTGCTGCGCAAAGCTCCTTCACCCTGGGCAGAGTTGGAGTTTGAAAATGTCATCCTTACTGTACCATCGGATGTTGTTCGGAGTCTGGAGCACCCTGATGAGTTGGCAAAGCATTGGAATGCTATAATGAATGACATTGCTGACCTGGCTGCCATACCACGTAAATTTGCTCGCAAAGAACGTTTTGTCACTGATGTGCAGATTTCTGCAGGTAAGTGTCTTTTACTATGGTAATGTACTGGTACCTCAAATAACTATATTGGTCCAAATTTTCAACATTGTGCAAATCCTAGGAAAAAACTAGGAATCATTTATGTACTTTATGTGGATCCATACACGTATGCTGCTCTTATATTTCATCTAGGTTGGATGCATGCAGGTTATCCTATCATGGCACACAAGCCCACAGCAGATGACCTGGTCAACATTGACAGTGCCAACAACATAGACCTGTGGGGCCCCATCCATGAACTAGGACACAACCAACAGAGAGACTGCTGGGAGTTCCCTCCACACACCACGGACTGTACATGTAACCTGTGGTCGGTGTATGTGCATGAGGAGATGCTCAAGAGAAAGACGACCAAGGTGCAGTCTGCTCCTCCTACGGAAGAGGTATCGCATCACTTCCTGTTGTCAATGCCGACTCTCTATTCAGTTGTTATGTTTGTTCAGCTAATTTTAACCAGTTTAAAACTAAATTCATAGTTTAGTCATAGTAAGAGTCATAACATAGGTATGTTTTACTTAAGGAAAGTTCACAATACTCCAAATTATTTTAATGTCTTGTGTTTTGAGGTCTGCTAGCTCTTCAGTTAGCTATGGCTGCCTCTCCCTCTTCTTCTCCTGCTCAGTGTGTCATATGTTTAGTTTCTCCTCGGCCTCCTTTAGTGAGAAGGGAATTTGTAATAAATTTAGTTTATTTGCAGTATTGGAGGCGAGGCTGAGCGATCTGACTAGCTGGCTTATTTTGACATGTCTCCAAATCGCTCAGCCTCGCCTCCAATACTGCAAATAAGCTACATTTAGTAGTTAGCTTGCCTAGCTCCCGTTAGCTGTACTCGGCAGTTCCCGAGCAGCTGGGAAATTACGCCGGCTGGGTGAGGGTTTATAGGAAGCACTCGCCCAAGGTTCACGACGACCAGGTTCATGTTTTTTTCCCCACTCAGCGACACACCCGCTGAGAAACCCACTCTGGTCATTGGCAGCTCTATAGTAATAAAGTTGGAGACCCCAGTTGACATAGTCAAGTATATTCCCCGGGCCATAGCGGGCGAAGTCGAATCCTATTTAAAACTCCTGTCTAAGGATAAACGTAAATACAGCAAAATTATAATTCACACAGGAGTTAAGAAGAAGTTAAGAAGAAGTCACTAAAATTAATGTGGAACCAGTGTTTAACTTTGCAAAAACTATGTTGGACTCCATAGTTTTCTCTGGACCCCTTCCCAATCTGACCAGTGACGACATGTTTAGCCGCAATATCGTCATTTAACTGCTGGCTGTGGTGTCCCGCAAACAACGTGGGCTACATAGATAACTGCTGTAATCAAATCCCTACTCAAAATGCCTACGCTGGACTCAGGGGTTTTAGCAAACTATAGACTAATATCCAATCTGCCCTTTATCTCTAAAATCCTTGAAAAGGTAGTTTCAAAGAAATTATGTAACCACCTGCACAGGAATAACTTGTATGAAGATGTCCAGTCAGGATTTAGAGTACATCATAGTACAGAAAAAGCACTGGTAAAAGTCACTAATGATCTTCTATGAGCATCAGACAATGGGCTACTCTCTATACTCATCTTGTTAGATCTTAGTGCTGCATTCGACACTATAGATCACAACATTTTATTACACAGACTGGAACATGTCATTGGGATTCAAGGAACAGCACTAGGGTGGTTTAAATCGTATCTATAATAGATACGATTTAAACCACCCTAGTGCTGGAATCTATCTAGATTCCAGTTTGGTCATGTTGATGAGTCTTCCATGCACAGCAAAGTTCCACAGGGGTCTGTGCTCAGACTCCTTTCACTCTAAATATGTCCCCCTTAGGAAATATTATTAGGAAACACTAAATTTCCATTGCTATGCAGATGATATCCAGCTATACTTATCTATGAAACCAGAAGAAACTAATCAATTAGTCAAACTGGCCTGAATGTTCTCCAATTTCCTTCTCCTAAAATCTCTTTAAAATTAGGAGCATCCTGTCCCAAAGTGATGCTGAAAAACTAGTACATGCATTTGTTACTTCCAGACTGGATTATTGTAATTCACTATTGATAAGATGTCCCAATAACTCCTCAAAAAGCCTCCAGTTAATCCAAAATGCTGCAACCAGAGTTCTGACTGGAATTAGCAAGAGAGATCATATTTCTCCTACGTTAGCTTCTTTTCATTGGCTCCCTGTAAAATCCAGTATTGCCTTTAAAATTCTTCTCCTCACTTATAAAGCACTTAATATTCAGGCTACATCTTATCTTAAAGACCTCATAGCTACATATTTTCCAAGCAGAACTCTCCGTTCTCAGACTGCAGGTTTACCTGTGGTTCCTTACAAATGTACTGTAGAATGGGAGGCAGAGCCTTTAGCTATCAAGATCCTCTCCTGTGGGACCAGCTCCAAGTCCAGGTTTGGGAGGCAGACACCCTCTCTACATTTAAGAACTAGACTTAAAACTTCCCCTTTTTATAAAGCTTATAGTTAGAGATGGATCAGGTGACTCTGAACCACCTCTTAGTTATGCTGATATAGTTTAGTCTGCTGGGGGAACTCTACTGATACAATGAGCTCCTCTACTTTCTCCTTTCTCCTCTATCCATTCAAATGCCACCATTGCATGTCATTAACTTTGTGTCTTCTCTCCCTTTTAGTTGTGTTTCCTCCTCTCTGTCTCCCTCTCTCTCTGTACTTTTCTGCAGGTATCCTCGGCCTGGAGCTGTATATCTGCAGAATCCAATTGGCCTGCACAATGTTCTTGTTCCATGTTGTTGTTTTTGTTGCCTGCTGTTCCTTCTCTCTCCTCTTTCCACTGATCCCAACCTGTCTAGGCAGATGGCCACCTACCATGAGCCTGGTTCTGCTGGAGGTTTCTTCCTCTAAAGGGAGTTTTTCCTCTCCACTGTTGCCTAAAGCTTGTTCAAATGGGTTTTTTGGGTTTTCTATATAATTTTAGCATAATTATATAGAATATAAGTGCCTTGAGATGACTTCTGTTGTGAATTTGTGTTATACTAATAAAATTCAATGGAATTGAATTGAGTAAATCAATTTCATTTTTGACACCATTGGCTAGAAAAGCAGAGTCTGAATGTCACTGTGATATACAATATTTTTTATTACAGACAACAAGAAACATATCAAAAGAAAATTGTCATTGGGACCATACCGTTTCATAATTATGCCATTTCATTGCAGGCTCATCCACAAATAGATTTCAAAGTACGAAAGAAACGAGTAGAAGACTATGCTAAGGGGGGAAGAAACCTCAATAACTGGGACATGTGGGTGGCCCTGGAGACATACTTGCAGGTAAGAGAGAATAACTCTGTATTACACTAGATTCATACCATAACTCAGTGAGACATTATTGCTGATTATATACCTCACTGATTTTCACACCTCCCTCTTTCTCCTTCCATGTAGCTCCAGGAAAAGTTTGGCTGGGATGCCTTTAAGAAGGTGTTTGCTGCCTACCATGACATGACCAACGTCCCAAATGACAACAAAGGAAAGATGAACCTGTATGCTGAGACTTTCTCCCAGACTGTGCAAATGAACCTGTGTGGATTCTTCAAGGCCTGGGGCTGGCCCATTGAAACATCCACTGAGGAGAAGCTCTCCAACCTGCCTTCCTGGACTGACCACCCCATGGTCCAGTATGACTGAACTTGATATCATTAAACACAGTTTCTGTCATTTGAACTAGACTCTTATTTTTAAAGATTAGTTAAAAAACATTAATACTGTATTTGTAATTAGCGGTATTAAGCCTTACTCTGTAAATGTTGATGCTATATGAATAAACTGGCTCGACTTGACTTAAGCCAATTTTTGCATCTGTGTCAGTCCCTAATATTTAGCAGTGGCATCATAACCACTGCTGTGCAAGTTATGGAGTCATTTCATTTGACACGACTAGTTAAAGTAGTTCATATGAAAAACTGGCTTTCGGGTCAAAATAACAGTATTCTTTTACATTTATATATATTTAGCTGTTTCTTATATGAATTAGTACAGTCTGAGCAATACCTCAAGGTCATTCAGTCATCCCAAAATGTCATTATTTTACAAAAATAAACTTAGAAAGGTTTTACAACTGTAGGTCATGACTGGGTCATTCTGACATCAGTGAAATGCCCTTTTGTTTAGTGATTAGTTGATAGATACAGGTCTCAATAAAACAATATTACTTACTCTATGGTCCAGTAACTCCTAATACTAGGTAACTAAAACCTTACAGTGACAACTATGAATCGCACATGTTGAGTAGATAGTAAAAATAGACTATAGTCAATTTATCAATGAGTGGACAGTACAGTATTTACTGAATATGTGTGCTGATCAACACACGTATACACTTGCATATAGTGTCTTCCCACGCAGCAAGCCTAGCTTGGCCCAACTGCTTCCCCACTAATTTAGCTTGATGATCAAGGCACCGTACCTGTTACGACACATAGCGCACAAGACAACATGCTGTTCTCAAAAACAGCTTGAGCAGGATTATCTTATACAAACCATAAAAACAAGGCAGTATAGTGCCATGAGCATGTCACACAATCATTAGGAAATAGGTATTCTTTGGATGAATCACACCTTCATCCATCCATCCATTTTTGGAACTGTTTATCCTGTGAAGGGTTGCTGGGATGCTGGAGCCAATCCCAGCGGTCATTGGACAAGATAAATTAAGCTTATTCAGTTGAATCACTTTCTCTGTTAAATTCAGCAGAGTCAGTGATAAATATCACTATAAAACAGGCAGAGCCCCCCCTCAATGCTAATAATAATCTAATAATAATGGTTGCACTGATACAGAGTTTGGTTGTGGGCCAGGTTTTATACTCCTGTGAGTGGGTTCATGAAGGACAATCCTTGCACTTCCACACAAGGCAGTAATGTTAATGGCATTTACCAACTCACACACATTGTAGGGCAGTTGGGTGCTCAGATTGGTAGCGTAATGTCCCTCATCCATCACAAGGTGGAAGATTCCAGTGCATCCATCATGAAAAACATTCCAGAGAGAAATGTTGTAGGATCTGTAATGAATCAAGTCACTCCACCATTTCACACTGCATGTTTGTTTTGTTTGTCTTGCCCCAGGTCACACAAGACTACATTTCCCAGCCAATGGTTTGTCTCAATCCCCATCTGAGGGAAACTAACGGACCTGTATTTGGGAGGAGGCAGTACAGGTCTCGACACCAACTCCAATGCTGATGATACTTCTGATGCAGAGTCAGTTTACACATCCGCAAAAAGACTCGTGGCATGGCTCCGAAGTTGTTTACTAGAATATTCACGGGGTTGGCAATAGTGACAGCCTTTTCTACACATCTGTGTTGGTGGGTGGAAAACTGTGCATTGGTGGCATGTTGGACAGTGGTTCCATGGCCTGCACAATCAATGAAATGGCTGAAATAAAATTGAGAGAGGCTGGGGTGATAACAGACCAACACATAGTTGATGCGAATGTAGTAGTTGTTCGATGTGGCGGACTTTGTGTTGAGCCCAAGTGTGCGTTTGACGTGGAAATGGAAGTGTAAGGTTGTAAGATATTGGCCCCCCTATTGGTTATTCATGGTCAGTATGATAAACTGATATTAGGGACCAATATTATAAAACATGTCCTGCATCAATCCAAGTTATGTGAGTACTATTGGATAACAGAGCCCAGCCACTGTCCAATTAGAGACCCAGAAACTGAACAATTCCTATCTATACTCTAAGGTCTGATCTCCTGGAAAGGCCAAGACACTCCTGATAAAGTTGGGACCGTCAGGTGTAACTCAGCTACCTGCCTTGAGCCTGGCCGTGAATCTTGTCTTGGGAAAACTTCCACAAAACACAGCCATCTCCTCAGGCAGCACTGTGATGGCAGAGCCCACATCATCCTGTTAAGCTCGGTACTTCAGCTTTGGATCGGTGCTTCTGTATCTATGGATTTCCAGAGAATATTCATAGTGACCAGGGTGCCAATGTTGAGAGTCAGCTGATACGTGAACTTCTCGTCAGGTAATTATACACTTACCTCCTACCATCCAATGGGAAACGGTAGTGTGGAACGTTTTAACCAGACCTTGGCCAGCACGATCCGTGGATTATCTCTTGAAGCAAAAGCTGTCTGGCTGCGGCGATTGCAGACCCTGACATTCGTGTACAATTGCACGGCCCATGAGACAATGGGCTATCCCCCGCTTTTACCTCATGGTTGGCAGGATTCCCCGCCTACCCATTGATGTTTTGTTTCATATTGTTCTTCATGACCCTTCTGAGATGACCTATGACAAATATATGGTCTCTCTCACCAATGACCTGAAGGAAGCTTTGGCAATTGCCCAGGACCTTGCTGTGAAAGAGCAGAGCAGACATGCCCTGATTTATAACAGGAAAGTGAAGGGTTCCCACTTTGAAGTAGGGGACAGAGTGCTCTTATCCAACAGAAAAGAGAGGAGTAAGAAGAAACTTGCTGATAAGTGCGAATCAACCATCTTTTCAGTAATGGAGATGGTCCAGATGGTCCACAGGAACCTGCTTATGCTGGGCAACTTCCTTCCACTTGAAGATGCATGTAGTGGGTCTGGCCTGCTCACCTTTGTCAGCTGGAGGATTGTCAGCTCCAGGCTATGATGTTGAGAAGAGGACTGAGGGGGAGTCTGTTTGAGAGAGAGAGTGATGCTGGCTGTGGAGATGCTGAAAGTGAAAATACTGCATCACACAGTTGCCTAGTCAGTCTAGAATGCATGCAACTGGCATGACAAGTGTGGTCTCTGAACCCCAGCATGCCTTGGCAGGACAGTCTGTGACCTGTGATGCTGGAGCTGTGGGTGGCTCAGCCCCTGATGAACCTCCTGATGTGGGGCGGTGTGACACAGACAACCGACAAACCACATGCTTTAAACTCTGTTGATCGGTTCTCTCTCACACACTGTGACCTTTCAGGTGCACAGACACAGGTAAGGACTAGATTTGGCAGACTTGTCTGGCCGGTTAATACACTGATTCAAAACTATGTCCAGGCAGGATGTTGTTCAGATTAAGCTTGATGTCAAGACAACTGACATCCAGGATGAAGGGATTTGAGGATAGACAGGCAGGATTTCTACTTTGCCATAATGTTGAGAGAAGTAAATCCCTGCCACACTAGACACTTTATTTCCTGGAAAACGAAGGATTATGTTCTCCTTTTGGTGACCTGCAGCTCAGTTCCATGCCTGACCTGCTATCAGCACTCCTCCTCCAGCTTTCAGAAATGCCACCAGATCTTTTGGGTCTTCACCAATGCTGTAGATATCTGTTACATACATGCCAATGCCCAGACTCTTACTAAAGGCCCCCAAACCCAAATGCTAAACCTGAGAATATAGCAGAACTGTAACTGTATGTGTGTTACAAGCCAGCTGAGTTTATCTCCTGTATGGTGCTGGGGTAGAAGCTATTTCTGAATCTGTTGGTTCGTGAGTTGATGGACCTGAAACATTTGCCGGAAGGAAGCTTTTTGAATAGGTGATATCCAGGATGAAAATGGTCTTTTAAAATGTTTGCTGCCCTTTTAAGGCAGCGTGCTGCATTAAGTTCTTGCAGTGAAGGTAGAGAGCAGCCAAAAATATTACCAGCCTTGTTGATTACCCACTGGAGGGCTTTCTTGTATGTTACTACACTGTCGATGGAACAGTGATAGAAGGACACTAGTAACAGCACTTGCAAGTGATTTTTCCTTAAAGTCCTTGAAAAAGTAGAGTCGCTGCTTTTTTGTGGCTGAGAATTTGGTGTTCCAGGAAAGGTCCTCAGTGACGATTGTGCCCAGGTGTCTGAAGGCTGGGACCCTTTCCACGCTGACTCCATTGATTTACAATGGTGTGTGTACTCTATCGTGCTTTCGGAAGTCAATAATGAGCTTGTTGGTTTTTGAGGCATTCAGGACCAGGTTGTTTGCCCCACACCATTCTGCCAGTCCCTAGAGCTCATTGTATGCTGTTTCATCACCTCCTGAGATGAGGCCAACAACAGTTATGTTGTCTGCAAATTTAATGATTGTGTTGATGGGATGGTTCGGGGTACAGTCGAAAGTGTACAGTGTGTAAAGGAATGGGCTCAGCACACAGCCTTGTGGTGCACCTATGTTGGGTGTTAAGGTGGAGGAAGTATACAGACCTAATCTAACTGTTTGGGGACGGTTGGTCAGAAAGTCCCTAATCCAGCTGCAGAAAGATGATGCCTAAATCTTCCAGTTTAGTTACCAGTCTGTCTGGGATGACTGTGTTGAACGCAGAGCTATAATCCACGAAGAGCATCCTGACATAGTTTCCTCTCTGTACTAGATGAGGTAGTGCGGTGAGTAGGGATGGAATGTTCTGTGGACCTATTGGCTCTGTATGCAAACTGATGTGAGAAAAGTGACTGGTAGATTGGTCTTGATGTATTCCTGAACCAACACTCCTAACTGGGGTGAGTCCAACCAGTTTGGTTGCCAGGTCTGCATGATTAAAATTAAAAAAATTAAAATTATGCAGCACCAGGGAATGTAGTCAGATATCAGTTGATAGCATGTAGCAGATGGCTCTGTGCTGTCTTAGCATCAGCATCTGGTGGGATGTAAACTGCTGTAATTTCCCGAGGTAGGTAGAAAAGCTTGCATTTGACAGTCAAAAACTCCAAATCAGGAGAGCAGCGCCTATCTACAATGTTTGCATTAGTGCACCAGTTGTCGTGTAAGTAGATGCAGAGCCCCTCGCCTTTGGTGCTAGACGTGGCATGGTTAGAAGGAAGGACGAGCTGGATGAGGAAAATGAAGGGTGAAAAAAATAAGTCAGTTAGGTTAGCAACTGGGGCAGCTGCTAACCTAACCGACTTATTTTTTTTGACTGTGATTGTTGGGGGCTCAATTCTGTTAAAATGTAGTGGGGGCTGGTGTAACAGAGTTAAAAAATGTAATCTGCTAGAAATAATCATTTCTAAATAATGTTCAATCTTAATTTCAAATGTTATTTGTTTCCATTTGAGATCTGTACTGTATTATGATGAAGACTATGCTGAAGATTAAACAATTCATTCCACATTTCTTTTGTTATATTTAATTTTCTTGTTTTCCCTCTTTAAGAGCTGCAAAACACAAGTCAAATTCATGTCAGTTCAGGGCAACCACAAAATCTTGTGATAAACAAAACTGAAACCAAAACCCGGACGTGCTCACTCACTGTTGAAGACTGCTGTTTCAATTCAATTCAATTCAATTCAATTTTTTATAGCGCCAGCAGAATAACCTATATCAGCATAACTAAGAGATGGTTCAGAGTCACCTGATCCATCTCTAACTATAAGCTTTATAAAAAAGGAAAGTTTTAAGTCTAGTCTTAAATGTAGAGACGGTGTCTGCCTCCCGAACCTGAACTGGGAGCTGGTTCCACAGGAGAGGGGCTTGGTAGCTAAAGGCTCTGCCTCCCATTCTACATTTGGAAACTCTAGGAACCACAAGTAAACCTGCAGTCTGAGAACGGAGAGTTCTGCTTGGAAGATAAGGAACTATGAGGTCTTTAAGATAAGATGGAGCCTGATTATTAAGGGATTTATAAGTTAGGAGAAGAATTTTAAATTCAATTCTGGATTTAACAGGGAGCCAATGGAGAGAAGCTAACGTTGCAGAAATATGATCTCTCTTGCTAATTCCAGTCAGAACTCTGGCTGCAGCATTTTGGATTAACTGGAGGCTCTTTAATGAGTTATTGGGACATCCCATTAATAAGGAATTACAATAGTCCAGTCTGGAAGTAACAAATGCATGGACTAGTTTTTCAGCATCACTTTGGGACAGGATGCTCCTAATTTTAGCAATGTTTCTTAGGTGAAAAAAGGCAGTTCTAGAGATTTCTTTGATGTATGAAGTGAAGGAGATATCCTGATCAAAGATAACTCCGAGGTTTCTTACAGTATTACTTGAGGCCAGAACTAAGTCATCAATGGTGAGAATGTGTTTAGACATAGTG
This sequence comes from Anabas testudineus, assembly GCF_900324465.2. NCBI lineage: Eukaryota > Metazoa > Chordata > Actinopteri > Anabantiformes > Anabantidae > Anabas > Anabas testudineus. The sequence continues at coordinate 9,473,936 of NC_046622.1, read as the reverse complement.
TCTCTGAGATTTTTAGGCCCAAACAGTATAAGCTCTGTCTTGTCCGGATTTAGGAGAAGGAAATTGGAGGACATCCAGGTCTTTATGTCTTTTAAGCATTCCTGAAGTTTGACTAATTGATTAGTTTCTCCTGGTTTCATAGATAAATATAGCTGGGTATCATCTGCATAACAATGGAAATTTATAGAGTGTTTCCTAATAATATTGCCTAAAGGGGACATATACAAAGTGAAAAGAATCGGTCCAAGCACAGATCCCTGTGGAACTCCATAGCTGACTTTGCTGTGCATGGAAGACTCATCATTAACGTGTACAAACTGAAATCTATCCGATAGATACAATTTAAACCACTCTAGTGCTGTTCCTTTGATTCCAATGACATGTTCCAGTCTGTGTAATAAAATGTTGTGATCTATAGTGTCGAATGCAGCACTAAGATCTAACATGACGAGTATAGAGAGTAGACCACTGTCTGATGCTAGTAGAAGATCATTAGTGACCTTTACCAGTGCTGTTTCTGTACTATGATGTACTCTAAATCCTGACTGGAAATCTTCATACAAGTTATTGCTACGCAGGTGGTCGTACAATTGCTTAGAAACTATCTTTTCAAGGATTTTAGAGATAAAGGGCAGATTGGATATTGGTCTATAATTCGCTAAGACCCCTGAGTCCAGAGTAGGCTTTTTGAGTAGGGGCTTGACTACAGCAACCTTAAAAGCTTGTGGTACGTAGCCTATTTGTAAAGACAGATTGATCTGATCTAATATGGATGTGCTGATCAAAGGTAAGACATCCTTGAGGAGTCTAGTCGGGATGGGATCTAAGAGACATGTTGATGGTTTAGAGGAATTAATTACTGAAATTAATTCAGAATGATCTACAGGGAGGAAGCAGTCTAAGTACGAGCGTGGATCTAGAGTTGTTGTACAATCCATGCTATATGCAGGGATGATCTGATCAATTTTTTCTCTAATAGTTCTGATTTTATTTGTAAAGAAATTCATGAAGTCATTGCTGCTGAGAGTTGAGGGAATACTAGGGTCAACCGAGCTATGACTCTTTGTCAGCCTGGCTACAGTGCTGAAAAGAAACCTAGGGTTGTTCTTATTTGCCTCTATTAATGAGGAGTAATATGAAGTTCTAGCTTTACGCAGGGCTTTTTTATATATTATTAAACTATCTTTCCAGGCTAGGCAATATTCATCTAAATTGGTGGAACGCCACCGCCTTTCCAACTTACGTGATTTCTGCTTTAAGCTACGGATTTGTGAATTGTACCATGGAACTAACTTCCTTTGACTCACTAGTTTCTTTTTCAGAGGAGCAACAGTATCAAGTATTGTTCCAAGTGAAGCACTAGTACTATTAACAAGATAGTCCACTTGTGCTGGAGTAACATTGAAATAACTGCCTTCCTCTGTGTTGGTACATGGCTCTGAAATAAAAGATGGAATCAGTTCCTTAAATTTGTCAACAGCATTTTCACATAAACATCTGCTGAAGTGAATCTTATCTGTAGGTTTAGTAAAGTCTGGTACTGTAAATTCAAATGTGATTAAGAAATGGTCAGATAAAAGAGGGTTTTGGGGAAAAACTATTAACTGATCAACTTCCACACCGTATGTCAGAATAAGATCAAGGGTGTGATTAAAACAGTGAGTGGGTTTATTTGCATTTTGGGTAAAACCAATGGAGTCTAATAGTGAATTAAATGCAGTGTTGAGGCAGTTATCATCAACATCTACATGGATATTAAAGTCACCCACTATAATGACTTTATCTGCACTAAGAACTAAATCAGATAGAAACTCTGAGAATTCAGTTAAAAACTCAGAGTAAGGGACAGGAGGACGGTACACAATAACAAACAGGACTGGTTTTTGATTTTTCCAGTTAGGATCAGAGAGGCTAAGAGTGAGGCTCTGGAATGAATTAAAACTATGTTTAGGTGTGGGGTTGATTAACAAACTTGAGTGGAAGATTGCTGCTACTCCTCCACCCCGACCTGTGCTTCTAGGAACATGATAATTAACATGACTTGAGGGGGTCGACTCATTCAGAGAGACATATTCATCCTGCTGCAGCCAGGTTTCAGTAAGACAGAATAAGTCTATTTGATGGTCAATTATCAAATCATTTACTAACAGGGATTTAGACGAGAGAGATCTGATATTTAAAAGTCCACATTTGATTGTTTTCTTGTTATTTTGTTCTAAGAGAGGAGTCGTCTTTATTTTTATTAGGTTTTTATGAATAACTCCTCTTGTGTTAGTTTTAGATATAAATAGCCCACGTTGTTAGCGGGACACCACTTAGACAGCCAGCGGTTGAATGACGTCATGCGGGGAAACATGTCGTCACTGGTCAGATTGGGAAGGGGTCCAGAGAAAACTACGGAGTCCGACATCGTTTTGGCAAAGTTACACACCGATTCAACGTTAATTTTAATAATTCCTTAAGCAACACAGGTGCGTGTTATAACTCTTACGCCAGTAGTGCTTTTCGCAAACACTATAATTTAGCTTAAAGTTCGTTAAATTTAGCGAAACAAACGGAGCAACTGAAAAGCGAGTCAGCGTCGACAACAGGAAGAGATACGATCTGCCTACCGTAGGAGGAGCACCCCCTGTGTTTCCATAGTCCAAGTCCAAGTGCTGCTATGCATTGCTGAGGGTAAGTTGTATGGAGAAACGCTGCTGGTGCTATTTTATTATGTTACTTGTCCATTCTTGTGTTGTTTTGACTGCTAATGTAAGTTTTGTTTAAGTTCTATCCTTATTCTATTTGTGCTTATTCTGTTATCTTTATTCAAGTTAGCTTGTGACCTATGGTACTGCAGTAGCTGCCATGTGACTAACGTAGCTCTGCAGGGATAATAGCAGCTTAGATTTCATTTATCACCCTACCGCATGCACCTTTTTACTTTTACTTTTACTGTTCACGCTGATCAATAAGGAACTATGTTTCTTT